>NC_092768.1:26275774-27480303 GCF_047496795.1 Chiloscyllium punctatum | reverse complement strand
ATGCCTCCATTACCTTGTATACCTCTATCAGGTCACCTCTCTCCCTCCTTCTCTCCAGAGAGAAAAGTCTGAGCTTAGTCAACCTTTCTTCATAAAAGAAGCCCTCCAGTCCAGGCAGCATCCTGGTAAACTTTCTTTGCACTCTCTCCAAAGCCTCTGTATCTTTCCTAAACTAGGGCGACTAGAACTGGACACAGTATTCCAAATGTGGTCTAACCAGGGACTTGTAGAGCTGTAGCGGAAACTTTGAGGGATCTATGTACTTGAACACCAAGATCTCTCTGTTCCTCCATACTGCCAAGAATCTTGTCTTTAATCCTATATACAGCATTCAAGCTCGACCTTCCAAAATGCATCCCTTTGCATTTATCCAGGTTGAACTCCATCTGCCATTTCTCAGCCCAGCTCCTGTCTATGTCACGCTGCAGCCTGCAATAGCTCTCGATACTATCAACAGCACCTCCAACCTTTGTGTCATCTGCAAATTTACTAACCCATCCCTCAATCTTCTCATCCTTTTCATTTATAAAAAACTACAAAGAGCACTCCACTCAACACTGTCCTCCAGGCAGAATACTTTCCATCCACAACCACTCTCTGCTCTTTGTCAGCCAACCAGTTCTGAATCCAAACAGGCAAGTCTCTCTGTATCCCATACCTCCTGACTTTATGAATGAGCCTACCATGGGGAACCTTATCAAATGCCTTGCTGAAATCCATATACACCACATATACTGCTCGACCTTTGTCAACGTGTCTTGTCATATCCTCAAAGAACTCAAAAAGATTTGTGAGGCATGACCTGCCCCTCTCAAAGCCATGCTGACTGCCTTTAATCATGCTATGCTTTTCCAAATAGTCATAAATCCTATCCCTCAGAATTCTTTCCAGAACCTTGCTGACCACAGACATAAGACTGACTGGTCTGTAATTGCCTGGGATTTCCCTATTACCCTTTTTGAAAACAGGAAAAACATTTGCCTCCTTCCAATCCTCCTGTGGTATGACTCCTGTGGAGAGTGAGAAAGCAAAGATCTTCACCAGCGGCCTAGCAACCTCCTTTCTCGCTTATCAGAGCAACCTTGGATAAATCTGGTCTGGCCTGGGGACTTATCAATCTTAATGTTCACCAAAATTTCTAACACATCAATTTCATCAATCTTGATCTGTTCAAGCCCATATCCCAGCTCCTCAAAGTTCTCATTCACAACAAGGTCCTTTTCCTTAGTGAAAACTGAGGCAAAACACTCATTTAGGGCTTCCCCTATCTGCTCATAAAACAGTAGTTTCCAAACCTGTAATATTTATCATCCAGAAGGACAAGGCCAGCAAGGCATGGCCCAAATTGCACATCGCCTGTTGTTAAAAGTACAGGTCATTCTGCTATAACGCGACAGTTGAGTTTCTCTGCAATCTTGCGCCATAAGAAACCGCGCTGTAGAACATCACTAATAGAAAATCGCTATACCCATTTCAGTAGAAAGTTTTCACTATTCAAATAATGTCCACAATCACAATCAGCCAGTTCGTGCTGATGAAATGTGCGTTATAGCAGAATGACCTGTTTATCATTGTTCTTACACTGTTGCTGGTTTGAAATCTTAGACTTGGTCTCTAAATGTTTGAAGAAAGCTTCATTGCGCAGTGAGCAGTGTGACTTGTAGCTGAGTGATGTGGTTGAGATGGGGAACAAGGCCTTATTTAAGGGGAGGTTAGGAAATGGGTAAAGTGAGTGGGCAGAGGTTGGTTTGGAACCTGTCCAGTCAAGTGGCCTGCTCCTGAGCACCTTGCTCTGTGTGGATCCTTTTCACATGTTGTTCTTCTTTCAGCATTCAAATGCCCGACGCCTTCGATTGAACAAGGAGCATTCTTTCCAATCAGTGTGTCATATGCCGTGGGTGACACTGTCAGCTTCGAGTGTGATGATGGATACAGCCTATGGGGCTCAAAGAACAGAACCTGCCTGATCAATGGAAGGTGGAATGGGACCACAGCCGTGTGCCAGGGTGGATGTAAGCTCTGGGTTCTGAGGCCAAACTCACAGACTGAGCTTTCCTGTGCACTTTGGGCCGGGGTGGTTTGGGGGGTGGGGGGTCATAGATGATGCCAGAGTGATAGCTGCACATGAACATCTCCAATCACCACCACAACGCTTTGGCATTGCAAGTGCACATCTAAATGCTTTTTCAATATTATGAGGGTTTCTGCCTTTACCATCCTTACAGATACTGAGTTCCAGATTCCCACCATCCTCTGGGTTTACATCTATATCCTCACATCTTCTTTAAAACTCCTGCTCCTTACTTTAAATCAATGCCCCGATCCTTGAACCCTCCACCAGGGGAAATGTTCCTTATCGTCTCCCCTGCCTATGTCCCTCATACTTTTCTACATCGAAATAATGTACCCCACTCCCACTCTCAGTCTCCTCTGCTTCAAGGAAAACAACTCCAGTCTGTCCAATCTCTCTTTGTAACTGAATTAGGTTTAACTCAGGCAATGTCCTGGTAAATCTTCTCCTATAATGTTGATTCCAGAAATGTACACAATACTACCAATTGCAGCATCATCTTACTGTTCTAAAATGCTATGCCCCAGCTAATATAGACAAGTATACTATATGCCTTCTTAACCATTTTCTACCTGTCCTGTTACCTGTCCTGTGCCTCTGATTCTTGGTACTTCCCAGGGTTCTATTGTTCATCATGCATTCCTTCTCTTGTTTGTCCTGCCAAAGTGCATGTGAATTTAATTTAGTTTGCCGCTAATCAGCCCAGTGCCCAGCACTTGGATAGCCTCCTGTCCCCATAGGATAATCTCATGATGTTTTACCATCACACAAATTCCTGTATCATCCGAAAACTCACTGATCATTATTGGAGCTGTCCAATGTTTATTTCTGCTTTGCGGTGAGTATTTGATTACATACCTCCCTTTTCTGTTTGCAGTGGACTCTTGTCCTAATCCTGGCATTCCTGCAGGAAGCTCGAAATCTGGGACTAACTATGGCTTCAACGACAAGGTCAAATACCTGTGCCTCCACAATCTTGTTCTGATTGGTTCAAATGAGAGGATCTGCCTGGAAACTGGCGAATGGAGTGGATCGGAGCCTGTGTGTCAGCGTGAGTGAACAGAAATGGCAGAAATATCACTCAAAATAAAATGGACCGTATATTTAAATGACAGTGTAAAAATTGGAAAATGAGCACCTAGGTTTAATTGATTTTTGTGACCAACGTTCTGATTAAACGTTATCTTAAGGTCTCTCGATGGGAACACAATGAAGGGATAAGTGAGTGCACTGTAGGATCAACTTTAATGGAATCAGGTCACATGGACCGAATGTTATCCTTATTGCCCCCTTACTGTTGTCAATGGTTAGTACACAGCTGTATAAAACCCTTCGGTCTCTGGGACTGCTATGCCAAAAGCTCCTTAAAAATTGCCCTCAGTATGTCTGTGGCCTCAGCTGGATGGGAGGCATAGGGGTATAGCTTAAGATGGTTTTCCAGGAGCACCTGAGTCATTAAACCTGAAACCGGAATTGAATTCACTTTATTGTCACCTGCACAACAGTTAGAAATAAGGGGGCATTACTTGAAATGAGACTAAGACCACACTGTTCACTTTTGAGGAGATGGTCATGCACTCTGACTTCAATATCCCTACCACAGTCTTTGGGAAGAAATGTAAAATTTAACAAGTTAAGAAGGAACGTACAATTGATGGCTGTTCTGAGTAAAGGTGAGTTGAAGCTGTCAAAGTGTCATAGAACTATACAGCATGGAAACAAAGCCTTCAGTCCAACTCGTCCATGCCAACAAAATATCCTAAATTAATCTAGTCCTATTTGCCAGCATTTGGCCCAGATCCTCTAAACCCTTCCTATTCATATACCCATCCAGATGCCTTCTAAATGTTGTAATTGTACCAGCCTCCACTACTTCCTCTGGCAGCCTGTTCCATACAGGAACCACCCGCTGCGTGAAAAAGTTGCCCCTTACATCCCTTTTATTATCTTTTCTCTCTCACCTTAAGTCTGTGCCACAGTAATGCAGCTGACCAGTACTCTGAAATAGCCCCAGCAGGTCACTCAGTTCAAGGCCATTTGAGTTTACTGACAAATGATCGCCTTACCAGCAACTCTGGAAAAATAACTAACAAAAAAGTCAATAGGTGATAATTTGCCAAATGTATTCTCATTTTAAAGGACTTTAAGGCTTGAAAATTAATAAGGAGCAAACTGCTAAGACAGTATCAAAATAACCAGGAGCTCTGATAACTAAAAGAGGATCCTGCCTAATACCACATCCTGCCTCAGCCTGGCAGAGAAGCTTAAATTATGAGGTCAGGCTTATACTGTCATGAATTTTGAAAACCATAAGACTGTAAGATAGAAGAGAGGGAGGTAAAAACAATGACTGCAGATGCTGGAAAGCAGATTCTGGATTAGTGGTGCCGGAAGAGCACAGCAGTTCAGGCAGCATCCGAGGAGCAGTAAAATCGACGTTTCGGGTCAAAGCCCTTCATCAGGTATACAAGCAGACAGTCTGAAAGGTGGAGAGATAAGTGAGAGATAAGATATAGGAGCAGAATGAGGCCATTTGGCCCATCGAGTCTGCTGCGTCATTCGATCATGGCTTATATGTTTCTCAACCTCGCTCTCATGCCTTCTCTCATAACCCTCGATCCCCTTACAAGTCAAGAACTCTGCATTCAATATTCTCAATGCCTTGGCCTCCACAGCCTTTCGCGGTGATTCATTCCACAGATTCACTGCCCTTTGGCTGGAGAAATTCAGGGATGATCTGACCTGGGGGGTTCTTGAGACATTATAAGTGACTTAATTGAATAGACGCTGGGAAGCTATTTTCTTTGGGTCGAAAAATTAGAGTGAGGGATCAGGTAAATGTCGGAGCTGGGTCATTGTGGAGTGACGTCAAGAAACGTTATTTCACAGTGGAGACTTGTGAACATTGGAAATTCTATCTCCAGAAAGGCTGTGGATGCTGAGGGCCTTCAAGAGTGCACTTTGATGGTTTTGTTTGCTGCTTAAAGGTATCCAGACGTGCAAACAAAATGCCTTCTTCACGATCCGATCGACCTGAGACTCCACTTTCAAGGTTTGCACTCCAAGGTTTCTTTGTTCAGCAAACTCCCCAGGACCTTACCATGAAGTGTATCAGTCCTGCCCTGATTTGTCTTTCCAAATGCAGCACCTCACATTTATTTAAATTAAACTCCATCTGCCATTCCTTGGCCTATTGGCCCATTTGGTCAAGATCCCCTTGCACTCTGAGGTAACCTTCTTCACTGGCCACCAATTTTGGTGTCATCTGCAAACTTACTAATTATACCCAGGGGTGTGGATAGGGTAAATAAACAAGGTCACCTCCTGACTTGGGGGAGCCCAGAACTGGAAGGCATAGATTTAGGGTGAGAGGGGAAAAATTTAAAAAGGACCTAGGGGGCAACTTTTTCATATAAATGGTGGTGCATGTATGAAAGGAGCTGCCAGAGGAAGTGCTAGAGGCTGCTACTATTAATAGCATTTAAAAGGCAGCTGGATGGCTCCATAAATAGGAAGGGTTTAAAGGGATGTGGACCAAGTGCTGGCAAATGAGACTACATAAATTTAGGATATCTGGTCGGCATGGACGAGTTGAACCAAAGAGTCTGTTTCTGTGCTGTATGTCTCCATGACTCTATGATCCCGCAACCCGGGGCGATATCTGTGTTCCTATTTAGCATCTCCAATTTTAATTTTTCCAACATCAGTGCCCATATATTAAGCTGCCTAGGCAGCCTTGGGAGTAGCCTTCCCCTAGTCTTCTCCATTACCCTTTCGGCCCACCCTAAAATCTACCTACTTTACCAAGCATTTTTCTGGACAGAACTCATATTTCCTTACGTGATTCAACCTCTGACGTATGAAGGAAGATTGTATCGACTGGGCCTGTACTCACTGGAACGTAGAAGAATGGGTGGATGATCTCATAGTTACATATAAAATCCTGATCAGACTGGACAGGCTGGACATGGGGAGATGTTCATGATTTCAGGGAAGTCCAGAACTAGGGATCACAGTCCAAGAATAAGGGGTAAACATTCTGGAAAAATGTCTTCACTCAGTGAGTTGTGAACCTGTGGAATTCTTTACCACAGAAGGCTGCTGGGGGCCAGTTCCAATTCAAGAAAGAACTGGACATTAGCCCTTGTGGCTGAAGGGATCAAAGGGTATGGAGAGAAAGCTGGAGTGGGATTCTGAAATTGTATGATCAGTCATGATCATAGTGATTGGTGGTGCAGTCTTGAAGGGCTGACTGGCCTATTCCTGCACCTATTTTCTATGTTTCGTATTTTACTCCTGTGAATGCTTCTGTGAATCACCTTGGGTTGTTCCATTTTGTTAAAGGTGCTACATAAATACAGGCCATTCTGAATTCTGAAGAAGGGCCATGTCAGACTCCAAGTGTTAACTCTGTTTCTCTCTCCATAGATTTTGTCAGACCTGCTGAGGTTCTCTAGCATTCTATGTGTGTTGTTTGAGACCTCTAGCTTCTACAATATTTCACTTTTATATAAGTTGTTGAACTGGTTGAACTTGTTGTTGAACTCTTCCTCCTGTTCCTCTTGTTCTCACATCCCCAAATGGTGACTCTCTCTCCCTCTCTCTCTTGTTTCAGACATATATTCCTTTGACCTGCCAGAGGAAGTGGCTTCTCATTTCTCTGCCTCATTTTCACGCTTTCTGAGTGAGTCAAAGATTAACTCCGAGGCTAAGGAGCAAGATGGTAAGTGATCTAACTCGGTTCTCGATATTTTATTGCTGGCGCAGCAAGTCTGTGAGTTTCGCTGGGAGAGGCTTCTTCCCAAGTGTTGGGGTTCTTCTGTCTACAGTCTTAAGGCATTTTGAACCACAAAATTCCCATCACTGGCAAACCTAAAGCCAGTCTGTTCACAACCTCAGTGTCAGTTTTGATCCAGAGGTAAGATCTGCCTCTGCAACATCACCTGACTTCACTCCTTCCTATTTTTTATTTCAAAACTTTACTTCATTCACAAAGAAATACATACATAGTCATGAAAGTTGTTCAGTTCTAGACAGTAGCATATGAAGATAACTAACAAATATTGGTGTTTGACTATCAAGCAAACAAACCAAAGACATTTCTTAAGTGTGCAAGGCATTGGGAGGCAATGGCTTAGTGGTATTATTGCTGGACTATTAATCCAGAAACTCAACTAGTGTTCTGGGGGCATGGGTTCAGATTCTACCATGGCAGATGGTGGAGTTTGAATTCAATAAATAATTAAGGGTCTAATGGTGACCATGAAACTATTGTCGATTGTCAGAAAAACAATGGTTTGCTAAACTTCTTTAGGTGACAAAACGGTCTTCTTTACCTGGTCTGGACTACATATGACTCCAGATCCATAGCAATGTGGTTGACTCTTAACTGCCCTCTGGGCAATTAGGGGTGGGCAATACATGTCAGCCTAGCCAGAGATGCCTATATCTGTGAGTGAACTTTTTAAAAAGTAGGCATATTTATAAGATTGTATGTATTATTTAGTTATGTTTGTAGGACTTTAACCAATAGTTAGCTTAGAATAGAGACATAGATAGGAGAGGGGAAATGAAAGGCTAGATTTTACTTTAAGCTTGTCATGGCTACAGATTTCAATATGATTTATACCAACAAAGTATTCTTAAGAATGTAGTCACTGTTGTGATATAGGATATGCAACAGTCAATTTGCAATCTCCCACCAACAGCAATGAGATGATGACCAGACAATTTGCTTCTTCTTTCTGTGATATTGACAGAGGATAAGTTTTGACCAGATATAGTTCCCCTGCTCTTCTTCAGAAAATTGTCACACCTTGGAGGGAAAGCCAGTGCTAGATTTAGTGTCTCGCCCAAAGGGCAATACAGCTGACCCTGTAACATACCTTCAGTTGTGCACTGTCTGGATCGGGGATCTTATGCATAAATCACAGCAAATCGACATTCAGGTCTAGCAAGTAACTGAGGCACTAAACAGAATTTTGGCCTTCGTCACAAGCAGGATGGGAACAAGTTGTGAAGTCTTGCTACAAATGTGAAGGGTTTCCTTGAGACCACACCTGGAATATTGTGCGCAGTTTTATTTAAGGTGGGATATTTTTGCATTGGAAGCAGTTCAGGGAAGATTCACTCAGCTGATCCTGGGATGAGGGGTTTGGCTTATCAAGAAAGATTGAGCAGGTTGGGTTATATTCATTGGAGTTTAGAAAAATGAGAGGTGATCTTATTAAAACATTTGGGATTCTGAGGCAGCTTGACAGGGAAGATGCTGTTTAGATTTATTTTCCCTCTGTGGGGGATTCTAGTATGAGGGATCTCCTTGGAGATGTGGAGGAACTTCTCTGCTCAGGGACTCAGTGGCCTTTGGAATTTTCTGCCCCACTAAGCAGTGGATGGTGACTCATTGAATCAATTCAAGGCAGAGTCAGCTGATTCACATGAGGTGGATAAAGGGTTATGGGGACAGGGAGGAAAGAGAAGTTGAAGATGATCTTATTGAACGGCCAAGCAAGCTCGAGGGGCTGAATAGCCTATTCTTGCTCCTAATTCTCATATTTGTCAGTTTGGACCTTTGTGCTCAAGAATGGGAGGGAGGGAGTTGAATCCACCAAGAGGCAGGAGAGGTACCAACTGAGGTATAGCTGACTGAAAAGGTTGTGGACGGAATGGCATAGGAGAAGATCGGAAGAGAATGGGTGAGCTGGAAAACTGTGGAATAGAATAGGAATGAGCTAGATACTGAGAGACTAGTACTCCTTAGAAATTGCAAGATTGCTTTTCATTTAATGATAACACTTGACAAATCTCGAAAGTCAAATTAACCCAATAAGCAGGTTCTGATGGTGTGACATATCTACCAGTCTACCTATATGTATGAATGGATTTTGTTCTATCAAGAAGTCTATGCCTAATTGTAAATATCTGATAATATCTGATAAGCATTTCTGGTTTTTCTCAGGCAGCCACGGCAGGAAACTCATACTGGGGCAAAATCAGAAGCTTCATATTTACATTCTGCTTGATGTTTCTGGAAGCATTACAAAAGAGGATTTTCAGAACGCCGTTGCTGCTGTGACCCAATTTGTCACCATGGTAAGTGTGACTCAATATGATATCTGGTTCAAAGCAGTCCCTTTCTGCAGTGGTATTGTGCCACCCTCTCAATGGCACCCAACAGCAGCCTGCCCACCATCTACAAGGCACAAGTGTGATGGAATACTCCCCACTTGCCTGGATGAGTGCAGCTCCAGCAACACTCAAGAGAAGCTTGACACTATCCACGACAAAGCAGCCAACTTAACTAGCACCACATCCATCACCTTCAACTTTCACTTCCTCTGTCACCAATGCCTCGGGTTGGCAGAGTGTACCATCTACAGGAATTTAGAAGAATAGGGGCAGCGTTGGGGGGGAGTCATAGATAATTATACAATCCTGATGGGACTGGATAGATTAGCTATGATCCAGTTAACTCAGGCAGAGAGATAATCACAAAAAAAAATTAAGATGGTCCTAGAGACAAATTCTTATCATGAGACTCTTATACCGATCATGTTAATCCAGCCATTTCGTTTGTCTCCAGCAACATCTTCTTTTTGATTTTTTGTAATTATCTCTCTGCCTTCACTTGCTACACAGCCGTTGACACTTTACTTACACCATCTGACACTTTTGATCACCTGCAAAGACTTGTTATTCAGCCTCTCAATGCTCCACTCACACCATTTGTAGTATCTTTTGACACTTAATTACCTGGAATTACCTTGCAATGATCTCTCCACCTATAAATTCTGTGCCTGCACACTTCTCTCCACTGGGATTGATCCGAAAGTTTGTGATTTCAAATAAATCTGTTGGTCTATAACCTGGTGTCATGTGACCTCTGCCTATATCTAACCCAGCCCAACACTGCATTATGACCTTCAGGACAGTTAGGGGTAGGTGATAAATGGAGGTCTTGCCAACAACCAGTACTCTAAGAAAGTGAAATAACAAGTTCTGGGCTCTAACTCATGTGTTCCTGTGATAGCGAAAGAGTTTCCTTTCTACAGGCCATCCAAAAATGCTTTTCAGCCAATGAAGTGGTGCTAAATGTTGCAAATGCAGAAACTCAATTTGCGTTCAGTAAACACTCACAAACTGCAAATGAATATTTTGCATCTGTATTTACTGTGGAAAAGGATATGGAAGATATAGACTGAAGGGAAATAGATGGTGACATCTTGCAAAATGTCCAGGTTACAGAGGAGGAAGTGCTGGCTGTCTTGAAAAGGTTAAAAGTGGCTAAATCCCCAGGACCTGATCAGGTGTACCCGAGAACTCTGTGGGAAGCTAGAGAAGTGATTGCTGGGCCCCTTGCTGAGATATTTGTATCATCGATAGTCACAGGTGAGGTGCCAGAAGACTGGAGGTTGGCTAATGTGATGCCACTGTTTAAGAAGGGTGGTAAGGACAAGCCATGGAACTATAGACCGGTGAGCCAGACCTCAGTGGTGGGCAAGTTGTTGGAGGGAATCCTGAGGGACAGGATGTACATGTATTTGGAAAGGCAAGGACTGATTCGGGATAGTCAACATGGCTTTGTGCGTGGGAAATCATGTCTCACAAACTTGATTGAGTTTTTTGAAGAAGTAACAAAGAAGATTGATGAGGGCAGATGTGATCTCTATGGACTTCAGTAAGGCGTTCGACAAGGTTCCCCACGGGAGACTGATTAGCAAGGTTAGATCTCATGGAATACAGGGAGAACTCGTCATTTGGATACAGAACTGGCTCAAAGGTAGAAGACAGAGGGTGGTGGTGGAGGTTTGTTTTTCAGACTGGAGGCCTGTGACCAGTTGAGTGCCACAAGGATTGGTGCTGGGCCCTCTACGTTTTGTCATTTACGTAAATAATTTGGATGCGAGCCTAAGAGGTACAGTTAGTAAGTTTGCAGATGACACCAAAATTGGAGGTGTAGTGGACAGCGAAGAAGGTTACCTCAGATTACAACAGGATCTGGACCAGATGGGCCAATGGACTGAGAAGTGGCAGATGGAGTTTAATTCAGATAACTGTGAGGTGCTGCATTTTGGGAAAGCAAATCTTAGCAGGACTTATACACTTAATGGTAAGGTCCTAGGGAGTGTTGCTGAACAAAGAGACCTTGGAGTGCAGGTTCATAGCTCCTTGAAAGTGGAGTCGTAGGTAGATAGGATGGTGAAGAAAGCGTTTAGTATGCTTTCCTTTATTGGTCAGAGTATTGAGTACAGGAGTTGGGAGGTCGTGTTGCGGCTGTGCAGGACATTGATTAGGCCACTGTTGGAATATTGCATGCAATTCTGGTCTTCTTCCTATCGGAAGGATGTTGTGAAACTTGAAAGGGTTCAGAAAAGATTTACAAGGATGTGGCCAGGGTTGGAGGATCTAAGCTACAGGGAATGGCTGAACAGGCTGGGGCTGTTTTCCCTGGATCATTGGAGGCTGAGGGGTGACCTTATAAAGGTTTACAAAATTATGAGGGGCATGGATAGGATAAATAGACAAAGTCTTTTCCCTGGGGTCAGGGAGTCCAGAACTAGAGGGCATAGGTTTAGGGTGAGAGGTGAAAGATATAAAAGAGATTTAAGGGGCAACTTTTTCACACAGAGGGTGGTACATGTATGGAATGAGCTGCCAGAGGAAGTGGTGGAGGCTGGTACAATTGCAACATTTAAGAGGCATTTGGATGGGTATATGAATAGGAAGGATTGGGAGGGATATGGGCCGGGTGCTGGCAGGTGGGACTAGATTGGGTTGGGATATCTGGTTGGCATGGACGAGTTGGACCGAAGGGTCTGTTTCCATGCTGTACATGTCTATGACTCTATGACTCTAAATGACAGCCAGAGAATCTGTTGATTTGTGATGTTGGAATAATCATTGGCTGGGATACTGGGGAGATTGCTCTTCCTTGAAATAGTGCAGTGAGATCTTTGAAATCTGTTGAGTGGCAAATATTGTACCTAAAAGATAGTGCCCTCAACAGTGTCCCAACGACATTAGCCCTTACTTTAGCATTTTAGCCTCTGGGTCTATGAAGCCATGATCTTCAGACTCAGAGATGAGACTGCAACCACTTGAGCCAAAATGAGGACTCAAACACAGTTCTTTTTCAGTTGTGTAATGAATGGCAAACCTCCTGTGGGTGAGTGGCAAACATTAAGTGGAGTCTCTCTGCCTTTAGGTTAGCTGCAAAGCTCTGTAGAACCATGTTGCTCCATCATACAGCACCCAATTCAGGAAGGGTAGCAGTTAGGAAGGGAGTTACGGACTGACCTCCAAGGTTTGCTTTGTTGATGGGACCAAAAACACGGGTGCTCAGTTTCAGGATCCCATACACAACAAGAAAACGAACCAGTCCATTTTAACTTGTTCTTATGCAGTTGACTGAGGGATAGATATTGGGTCTGGTCAGGGGGAGCAGCTTCCCTCATTCTTCTCCAAAATACCATCCCGGGATCTTTAATGTCCATTAGATACACGCCCCTGGCTTAACATTTCATCTAAATGGCAACACCTCTGTCAGTGTGGTGCTCCATCAGTACCACAAACTTGTGAGGGCCAGCCTACATTATGGGGTTCCACTCACCTCTCAGCTGTTGGATGGCACAGAACCAATTGATGGGCTGAGTGGCCAATTCTCCTTCATCTTGGATTGCTGTTAGTTCTCAAGAAGTTTACAGAGAATTGACTTTTCAGGAAATCTACTTCCTGTCCTCCCTCAGATCAAACAGTTTGAAGTTGGGGTCAGTTACGGACTGGTGATGTTTGGCTCTCGGACACATGTGGAGATCAATATTGCTCATGATGATGTGAGCGATTCTGATTCTGTTCTCCAAGTACTGCCTACTCTTAAATATGAAGGTAAGTGATTGCCTCCCATCACTTATCCCCAACATCAGTAGTGAAGGTTCTCGACTTGTTTTTAATTTCTTCCCTGGTCTTGACCCTTTCTATTTCATCTGCAGGCCCCCGGAACCCTCTGAGATAGCTGTGTACTCCTCTAATACTGGCCTCTTGCCCTTTCCCTGACTTTTAGTTGTTCCACCATTGCATTTGCAGCATTCTAACTCAATCCCTTGAACTCCTTGCCTAAACCTCTCCTTGAAAACATTCCTTTAAAAAAACTCCTTGATTGACCAAATTCTTGTTCTTCTGATCTAATTTCTCCTGAAATGGTTCAGTGTCATATTTTGCCTGATAGCACTTCTGGGAGATGCTTTGATCACTACGTTAAAGGTGCTATATGAAAACAAGTTGTTGTTGAGGTGAGATATTATCATGAAAATTACTTGCCTTTCATAATTTTTAAAACTTTTTTTTTGTTCCTCTTTTCTTTCAAGTCTTGCTACTCTCTTTTGAGACATTGATTGAGCCCCATATTTTTTTCCCAATGAAGCCATTCTTCAATATAGAGATAGTGGAAACCAGTAACGCCTTGAGCTAATATCACTTCAGACAGTGAGTATGGCGGTCCATGTTTCTGTATCACTTCAAACAACAAAAAAAGTCATTATCAGCAATTTTGACTTTTCCACTTGACCCTCAGCCTCATGACAATTTGTGTTAGGAAGTGACATCAACGCAAATCTGTTTATTTTATGAAAAAATAATTTTAGGTCTCATTGTAAAGCTGCAATTGCTGCCAATTCCTAATGACCCTCAAACTAAATGGCTTGCTTTGCCACTTTAAGGTGAAGTTAAGTCTCCTCCACATTGCTGTGGGTCTGGAATCTAGCTAGGTCAGACCACGTAAGGATGGCTGATCTCCTTGCCCATAGTGGCATTTGTGAACTGGATGGAATGGTATGGCCATTAATTTTTTTTAATTCTCTCGAGGGACATGGTCATTGCTGGCTGGTCAGCATTTACTGCCCATTCCCAGCCGTCTTTGAACTGAGTGGTTTGCTGGGTCATTTCATGGGTCAGGTGAGAGTCAACCATGTTGCTGTAGATCTGGAATCATGTGTAGTCAGACCAAGTGAGGATGGCCGTTTCCTTCCTTGAAGGACATTACTGACCCAGATGGGTTTTTCCTGACAATCAACAATGGTTTCATGGCCATCAATAGATTCTTAATTCTATTGTTTTTATTGAATCCATGATGGGATTTGGACCCAGATTTCCAGATCATCAACTGAGTTTCTGGATTAATAGTCTAGTGATAATACCACTAGATTTGATTTGTTATTGTCATATGTATCGAGGTACAGTGAAAAGGCAGATAACACCATACAAAGTGCATTAGGGTAATAGAGCAGAGTGAGGAACACAATGTTACAGCTACAGAGAAGATGCACAAACAGCAAGGTGAATTTTAAATTTAAAGTTTGAGATATCCAATCAGAAGCCTGATAATAGTGGGGAAGAACCTGTTATTGAATCTGTTGGCCTGTACGTTTAAGCTTTTGTATCTTCTGCCTGACAGAGGTTGGAAGAGATTATAACTGGGCTGGGAGGGGTCTGTGATTATGTTGACTGCCTTTCCAGACAGCGAGAAGTACACATGAAGTGAATGGATGGAACATTGACTTGCATGTTGGTCGGGACTGTGTTCACAACTCTCTGTAGTCTCTTACCATCCTGGGTAGAGCAGTTGCCATACCAAGTTGTGATGGTCATCATCAGCCCTCTAGTGATAGAGTAACTTCACATTCCAGGTTTATTGCTTCAATTCAAATTTCCCCCAGCTTGCTGTGGTAGGGCTATAGACCTGTGAAGGCTAAAGCCTCTAGGTTACTCTGGGTTAGTCCATTGACATTACCATTGCACTACCATTAGCAACCAAAATTGCTCACATTAACATCTCACTTGTCCAAACAAAGCTACATGCTGAAGGAGACAAAAATACAGCTTCAGTGGCAATGGAGTATAAACTCACAGGTCCTCAGAGACTGGAGCTTTAATCCAGTGCCCTGGCCCACTCAGCCACACTACCACATTAACCCAATTCGAATATGAAGGCTTTGCCCTCTTGTTCTGGCTCCCTGATTTGAGGTCACATCTTTAAAGGGACGCCTTTGCCAGTGTTGAGTTTCTCAACGGGGAACTTGGGCCTGGATTTGATGTTCGGTCTCATATCAGAGGCCTCAGGATCTGCCTGAAAACCCATTGTCTGATTAACCTTCTCGATCTTAGACGTCACAAAGTACAGCAATGCAGGAACAAACATGACCGGAGCTTTGAAAACAGTTCTTGAAATGATGGTTCTGCAGAAGGCAGCAATGAAGAACAAACAGCTAGAATGGAGGGATGTCCGACACGCCATCCTGATCTTCACTGATGGTAGGTAACAGTGAATCACATCTTCTTTGTCCTTTCTTTGCGAAAGCTACCTCTGCCAATGTTTCCACAACAACTTTTAGCTCTTGGGTTCAATATAAGAATGTACGAATTAGAAGCAGGAGTGGGTCATTCAGCCCCTTGAGTCTGCTACATCATTCAATCAAATTATGGATAATCTGGGTTGGCTTAGTGGTTAGGATGCTGCCTCACAGTACCAGGGACCTGGATTCGATTCCAGTCTTGGGCAATTGTGTTGATGTGAAGTTTGCACATTCTCCCCATGGATGTGTGGGTTTCCTCTTGGTGCTGTGGTTTCCTTCCACAGTCCATAAATGTGTAGGTTAGGTGGATTGGCCATGATAAATTGCCTACAACGTGTAGGGATATGCAGACTAGGTTGATTATTCATGGAAAATGCAGAGTTACAAAGATAGGTGTGGGTCTGGGTGTGATGCTCTTCTGAAGGTTGTTGTGGATTTGATGGGCTGAATGGCCAGCATTCACACTATAGGGATTCAAATTGTGGCCTCAACTCCACTTTCTGCCCATCCACACTGCCCCCACACCACAACATTTCATCTGCTATAGGTTCAGCATATATTCAATGACTCAGCTTCCTATGTTCTGTGGAAAGAAGAACATTCCAGTGATCCTCAGAATAAAGACATTCCTCTTTGCTGCATCTTAGATTTGATTAGATTCCTTACAGTGTGGAAACAGGCCCTTCAGCCCAACAAGTCCACACCAACCCTCTGAGGAGTAACCCACCCAGACCCACCTCCCTCTGACTAATGCACCTAGCACTACAGGCAATTCAGCCTGGCCAATTCACCTAACCTGCACATCTTTGTGACTGTGGGAGGAAACCCACACAGTCACAGTGAGAATGTGCAAACTCCATACGGACAGTCACCCGAGGCTGGAATCGAACCTGGGACCCAGGTCCTGTGAGGCAGCAGTGCTAACCACTGAGCCACTGTGCCTCTTACTTTGAGATTGTATCCCTCCCTCCAATTCTAGATTACCATGAGAAGAAACATCCTCTCAACATTCACCTTGTCAAGTCTCTCAGAATTTTATTTTTAAATAAGACCGCCTCTCATTCTTCAAAACTCCAGTACAAGCAGCACCTGTTCAACTTTCCCTCAGATTAGAACCACATTCACAAAAGTGCATTCCCTCCATTACCAGTGCTCATTAGTAACAGGACTTTCCAAACACGTGACCACTTCTATCTAGAAGGACAAGAGCAGCGGATATATGGGAGCACCACCTCCTGCAAGTTCCTTCTCCAAGACTGTCACCATCCTGACCATTCCTTCACTGTAACTGGGTCAAAACCCTGGAATTCCCTTCCTAATGGCACTGTGAGTCTACCTGCAGTACATAGAATCCTTACAGTGCAGATAAAGGAGAAAATGAGGACTGCAGATGCTGGAGATCAGAGCTGAAAATGTGTTGCTGAAAAAGCGCAGCAGGTCAGGCAGCATCCAAGGAGCAGGAGAATTGACGTTTCTTCCTGAAGAAGGGCTCATGCCCGAAACGCCGATTCTCCTGCCCCTTGGATGCTGCCTGACCTGCTGCGCTTTTCCAGCAACACATTTTCAGTGCAGATAGAGGCCATTTGACCTATTGTGTCTGCACTGACCTCTGAAACACACATTGCTATTTATCATATCTCCGTAACCCCTCATTTAGTATGGCCAATCCACCTAATTTGCACATCTTTGGACAGTGGGAGGAAACCAAAGCACCCGGAGGAAACCCGCACAGACACAGGGAAAATGTGTAAATTCTATACAGACTGTTGCCCGAGCCTAGAATTGAACCCGGCTCCCTGGCAGTGTGAGGCTGCAATTCAAGAAGGCTGCTCACCCACCACCACCTTCTCAAGGGCAACTAGGGACAGGAAAAATACTGCTGGCTCAGCCCATGACACTCACATTCCATGAGGGAATAGAAAGAAAGAAAGGGAACACGTGGTCCAGGAAGCACAATCTGTGAAATTTACCACCACAACCCCTCCCTCTTCTGTCAAAGGGCCCATACAATGCCTGGGCAAGCTAGGCATTGGCTTTGAATGGCAGAATTTGTGGAGTCCAGGCAGGGTGGTAGAAAACTGAATCAACACTCATAAAACTCTATGAGTGAACAAACATAATGGCAAAATGAGAAAAAGTGCTGGCCTAGAAGGCTTGTGTTCAAGTGCCTACCTGCTCCAATGACATCACTGTAAAGGTTGATTAGCAAGTATTCCTTTCTTTTTAAAAATCATAATCACGAGTAATCGATCCTTAACAACCAACCTTCTGAGTTTTGTTTGTTTTCCAGGGAGGAACAATGTGGGAGGAAACCCCAAACCGATGATGGATCGCATTCGGCAGTTCCTGGACATTGAGAATGTTGGAGAAGACTTTCTCGGTAGAGCATCTCTCACAGTTTCACTGTTCCTTCTAAGCACCTAGAGCTGGCGGAGGGTGTTACTGGGAAGCATAAACACCCCTGTCTTTTATTTTAATATTCAGTAACTGGAGATAAATTGATTCCTGGGATGGCAGGACTGACTCATGATGAGCGATTCGTTTATTCATCCATGGGGTGAGAGTGTCACTGGCTAGGCCAGCATTTATTGCCCATGCCAGAGGATGGTTAAGAGCCACCCACATTGCTGTAGGTCTGGAGTCACATGGTGGCACAGTGGTTAGCACTGCTGCCTCACAGCGCCAGAAACCCGGGTTCAATTCCCGACTCAGGCGACTGACTGTGTGGAGTTTGCACATTCTCCCCGTGTCTGCTCTGGGTGCTCCGGTTTCCTCCCACGCTCCAAAAAGATGTGCACTTCAGGTGAATTGGCCATGCGAAATTGCACGTAGTGTTAGGTAAATGTAGGGGAATGGGTGGGTTACGCTGCGGCGGGTCGGTGTGGACTTGTTGGGCCAAAGGGCCTGTTTCCACACTGTAAGTAAGCTAATCACATGTAGGCCAGACCAAGTAAGGATGGCAGATTTCCTTCCCTAAAGAACATGCAGTGAACTAGACGGGTTATTTTGACAATTGACAATAGATTCATGGTCATCATTATACTCTCAGTTCCAGATTTCTATTTAATTCAAATTCCACCTTCTCTCATGGCAGAATTTGAATCTGGGTGCTCAGAACATTAACTGGTTCTCTGGGTTGAGTTGGTTAGAATTGTGTCACTGGAGTTCAGAAGAATATGGGGGAATCTCATAGAAATTTATACAATTCTAACAGGATTAGACAGATTAGATGTAAATAAAAAACATTCCTGATGGTGAGGGAGTCTGGACACGGGGTCGTAGTTTAAGGAATATGGATAAATCTTCTCGGATGGAGATGAGGAGAAATTTCTTACCAGGCAATGGCAGGCCTACGGAATTCACTACTAATGAAGTGGCTGAGGCCAAAACATTATATGTTTTCAAGAAGGAGGTAGATGTAGCTCTTTTAAAAAAAAATCTGCGGATGCTGAAAATGAGAAATAAAGTTAGAAATTGCTGGAAAACCTCAGCAGGTCTGGTAGCATCTGTGCAGAGAAAGCAGATTAATGTTTAGGGTCCAAAACCCTTCAGATTTTGCTCTTGTGGCTAAAGAAATCTGGGGTGAGGGTGGGATGGGGGTATTGAGCACGATGATCAGCCATGATCACACTGAATGGTCAAATGGGCCTACTCCTGCTCCTATCTTCTATGTTTTGTGGGGCAAGTGATGGCCTAGTGGTATTATTGCGAGACTACTAATCCAGAAACCCAGGTAATGCTATGGAGCTGTGGGTTTGAACCTATCACGGCAGACGGTGAACTCTGAAATCAATAAATATCTGGAACTAGAAGTCCAATGGTGATCACGAAACCATACGATCGACAGGGGGAAAAAAAAGTCCTTTAGGGAAGGAAACCGCCATCCTTACTTAGTCTGGCCTATATGTGACTTCATACCCACAGAGATGAGTTTGACACTTACCTGCCCTGTGGGCAATAAATGATGGCCCATGAGTGAATTGAACACATTATATAACATCTGATCATGAAACAAAGAGGGACTATTTCTAGTCCCAGTTTGGAATTTGGGCTTTGGAGTGGGTGGACAGGATCATCCTAAATTAGATGGATTTTGGGAGCCATGATGCTCTTTGATCCAAAACCAATTACCCCTACCCCAGGACAATCAGCTATTATGAGGATGGTTACTGTCCGACAAGGAGGCTCCCCCAGTCATAGCCTGCAACTCACAGAATTGTTGTGGCATAGAAGGGGTCCATTTGGTCCGTTGTACCTGCACCACTTCTATTACCATGTGCCTGAGCATTGCTGGCTAGACCTGCATTTATTGTCTATCTCTAACTGCCCAGAGAGCAGGTAAGGATCAGTCACATTTCTGTGGGTCTGGAGTCACATGTTAGAGTGGCAGCTTCCTTCCCGAGAGGACAGTAGTGAATCAGATGGATTTTTAAACAAGTGATGGCGGTCACATAGTCACCATTGTGCAAGCTTTTTATTCCAGACTTTTATCGAATTCCGATATCATCATCGCTATGCTGGTATATAAACCCATAATTCCAGAACATTGTGCTTGGCGGGGATGGGGTTGGGGGTCGATCTGGATTACTACTTCAATGACATTCCCATTACGCCACCCCCTCCCAGATTCTGTTTCGCCCTCCTAACATCCCTCACACCTGTGTTACAATGATATTGGACTTATTAATCAGTCATAGCGTCAATCACTTGTCAATTATTCAAGAAGAAAACCAGACCCAGAGGAGGAAATCCCACCAACAGTGGCGAGAGCTTTAGGAACTAACAGGCCACACTGCTATGCCCAGTGGATATGGGTTACAAAGAACCCAACAAACAGGGTGTCCATCGCAGTCTCGGGCCCACCGTCTTCCTGCAGTGGCCTGCTTTGGAGAAAGCTTTCCTGCTCAGACGATACTAATTTCTCTTTCAGATGTCTACGTGTTTGGACTTGGCAGTGATACTTACAAAGAGGAGGTGAACTCAATCGCATCTCAGAAGAATAACGAGAGGCATGTGTTTTTCATGCAGAAGGAGGAGCTAACAACTGTCTTCAACTCGATGCTGGGTAAGAGAGGTTCCGTTAGCTTTTGACCAGGGAGATACCATTCAACAGTTTAGCTCTCCACCACCGCCAGCCCCAAAATTCAACTTCGTTAGGACTCCCCCAAACCACATTGAGCCAGCTTTTCATCAGCCCCTCCCCATGCCTCCATCCCTGCCTTTGCATTGGTTATTGTCTCATGAAGATCCTTGAAAGTGTCCTGTGTTGAATGTTTGTTTGCTGAATTATCCCAGCATTTCAATGGAATGCTGTCTTTGTAAAATTGCAATAGAACAGCTGAGGGATTAACAGACAGAGTTCATTTGGCCCGTTGTTCCTGTGCTAGCATCTTGCTGTGTCAATTCCAAACTAATTCCACCAAGTGACTCTCTCCCTATTGCCCTGTACAAACTTCAGACTAACCACACTTCCCCACACTCTCCCCATAGCCCTATATCAATCCCAGAATAATCCCAATGTCAACTACAAACTAATCCTACAGCCCTGATGTCTCCCCATAGCCCTGTATCAATCCTAAACTAACATCACTGCTCCACTATTTCCATCACAGGCCAATTCCAGACTTATCCCACTCCTTCACACTCTCTCCATAACACTGTATCAATCCCAAACTGATCCCATTCCCACACACTCTCGAAGTAGCCCTGTTTCAATCCCTAACCAACCTCACAGACCCAATTGTTCTGTAATGGGCAGCATGATAGCTCAGTAGTTAATACTGCTGCCTCACAGTGCCAGGGGCCGTGGTTCAATTCCGGCCTCGGTCTGTGTGGTGTTTGCACAGTCTCCCTGAATCTGCATGGGGTTTCTCTAGCTGCTCTGCTTTCCTCCCACAGTTCAAAAATGTGCAGGTTACGTGGATTAACCATGCTAAATTGCTCATGATGTCCAGGGATGTGCACGCTCAGTGGATTAATCATTGGAAATGCAGGGTTATAGAGTGCGTCTGGGTGAGATGGTCTTTGAAGGGTCAGGATAGGCTGAATGGCCTGCTTTCACACTGGAGGGATTCTATTCATTTATGTCAGTTGACCTAACAAATTTTCCCTGTTTCAGATTGGCACAAGGAGTGACTTGAGTTTTATTGCCTCCTGGTTTGAAAACAACTCAGATTTAAAGTTCTCATCCCAGTGTTCAAATCTCTTCATGTCCTTGCACCCCTTAATCCAGCTCGACAACCAACTGAGATATTTGTGCTGTGACAATTCTGTCTTTTTAATTTTAATTGCTCCATTACTAGCAGCAGTGTTTTGTCTCTCTTTAATTCTGGAATTCTTTCTCTAATTCTCTGATTCTCTCTCTCCTCCTTTGAGATGTTCTTGAATACACCCATTTGATTAAATATCACCTCCTGTGGCTTAGTATCAGATTCTACCTGCTTGGATACAACAAGGTTCTTTGTGACATTTCATTGTATCAAAGTTGCTATAAAAGTGCAATTTGTTGTTGTGCATAACTGGAGTACAGAGGCAATTATATGTTGGGTTGTAATTTGAGTGTTTCTCCTTTGCTGTCCTGGAAATGGGATAATTGCTTCTTCACGCCAGGTTAGCCTCTCAGAATTTGTTCTCAAGTGAATGAGCAACCTAGGAACAGGAAGAGGCCATTCAGCCTCTTGAGTCTGTTCTGCCATTCAACTTAATCATGGCTGATCTGTATGTTAGTTCCTTTCTTCCATTACCTTTTTAATCTGCATAGAATTATGAGGCAGATTAAAAAGGAATAATAAATATGAAAACTGAAAGAACTGCAAATACTGGATAACAGGAACAAAAACATAAATTGTTGGAAAAGCTGGCATCATCTGTGGACAGAAATCAGAGTTAATGTTTTGGTTTAAGTGACCCTTCCACAGAATGTTTATGACCTTTGTAGTCCAGAAGTACCAAAGAAGGTAGATAAAAAGGGACCACGAGATGTAACATATTTAGAATTCCAAAAGGCATTCAATAAAGTGCACATGTAAAGATATTTAGTAAGAGCCTATGGTGTTTGGGGTAGCATATCAGCACTGATAGAAGATTGGCTAACTAATTAAAGTCTGAAAGTTGGAATAAAGGGGCATTTTCAAGATGGCAACTTGAGACTAGTGGAGTGCCACAGGGATCAGTACTGGGGCCACAATTTATTACAATATATATGAATGATTTGGAAGTGAATGTACTATCACCAAGTTAGTGGATGACGCAAAGGTAGGCGGGAAGGCAAGAAATAAAAATGAGATGAGCAGTCTCCAAAACAGATATGGAACGGTTAAGCGAAATTTGGAAGATGAAGCATAATGTGGTGAAATGTGAGATTATATACTTTACCAGGAAGAATAAAAGAACTGAATGTCATTTAAATGTGGGAAACACTGGAGAAAATTGCAGCACTTAGGAATTTGGGAGTCTTCACACATGACTCACAAAGATCTAGCAATCAAGTTCAGCCATCAGTGGGGAAGGCAAATGAAATGCTGGCCCTGATTATAAAGTGAATGAAATATAAAAATAGAGAGATCTTGCTAAACTAAACAAGGAATTGATCAGATCACAGTT
Organism: Chiloscyllium punctatum; assembly: GCF_047496795.1. Lineage (NCBI taxonomy): Eukaryota > Metazoa > Chordata > Chondrichthyes > Orectolobiformes > Hemiscylliidae > Chiloscyllium > Chiloscyllium punctatum. The sequence continues at coordinate 27,457,284 of NC_092768.1, read as the reverse complement.
GGAATACTGTGAGTAATTCTGGTCCCCTTATCGGAGGAACAAAATGATGGCACTAAAGGTTCAATAGTCTCTGGATTAGTGGTGCTGGAAAAGAGCAGTTTAGGCAGCATCCGAGGAGCAGTAAAATTGATGTTTTGGGCAAAAGCCCTTAATCAGGAATACAGGCAGAGTGCCTGAAGGGTGGAGAGATAAAAGAGAGGAGGGTGGGGGTGGGGAGAGAGTAGCATAGAGTACAATAGGTGAGTGGGGAAAGGGATGAAGGGGATAGGTCAGGGAGGAGGGTGGAGTGGATAGGTGGAAAAGAAGATAGGCAGGTAGGACAAATCATGGGGACAGTGCTGAGCTGGAAGTTTGGAACTGGGGTGAGGTGGGGGAAGGGGAAATGAGGAAATTGTTGAAGTCCACATTGATGCCCTGGGGTTGAATTGTTCCGAGGCGGAAGATGAGGCGTTCTTCCTCCAGACGTCTGGTGGTGAGGGAGCGGTGGTGAAGGAGGCCCAGGACCTCCATGTCCTCGGCAGAGTAGGAGGGGGAGTTGAAATGTTGGGCCACAGGCCGATGTGGTTGATTGGTGCGGGTGTCCCAGAGATGTTCCCTAAAGTGCTCTGCTAGGGGGCGTCCAGTCGCCCCAATGTAGAGGAGACCGCATCGGGAGCAACGGATAAAATAAATGATATTAGTAGATGTGCAGGTAAAACTTTGATGGATGTGGAAGACTCCTTTGGGGCCTTGGATGGAGATGAGGGAGGAGGTGTGGGCGCAGGTTTTGCAATTCCTGCGGTGGCAGGGGAAGGTGCCAACACGGGATGGTAGGTCGTAGGGGGGCCTGGACCTGACCAGGTAGTCACGGAGGGAACGGTCTTTGTGGAAGGTGGAAAGGGGTGGGGAGGGAAATATATCCCTGGTGGTGGGGTCTGTTTGGAGGTGGTGGAAATGTCGGTGGATGATTTGGTTTATGCGAAGGTTTGTAGGGTGGAAGGTGAGCACCAGGGGCGTTCTGTCCTTGTTACGGTTGGAGGGGTGGGGTCTGAGGGCGGAGGTGCGGGATGTGGACGAGATGCGTTGGAGGGCATCTTTAACCACGTGGGAACGGAAATTGCGGTCTCTAAAGAAGGAGGCCATCTGGTGTGTTCTGTGGTGGAACTGGTCCTCCTGGGAGCAGGTACAGTGGAGATGGAGGAATTGGGAATACGGGATGGCATTTTTGCAGGAGGTAGGGTGGGAAGAGGTGTAATCCAGGTAGCTGTGGGAGTCAGTGGGTTTGTAAAAAATGTCAGTGTCAAGTCGGTCATCATTAATGGAGATGGAGAGGTCCAGGAAGGGGAGGGAGGTGCCAGAGATGGTCCAGGTAAATTTAAGGTCATGGTGAAATGTGTTGGTGAAGTTGATGAATTGCTCATCCTCCTCGCGGGAGCAGAAGGTGGCACCAATGCAGTCATCAATGTAGCGGAGGAAGAGGTGAGGAGTGGTGCCGGTGTAATTATGGAAGATGGACTGTTCTACGTAGCCAACAAATAGACAGGGTTAGCTGGGGCCCTTATGGGTGCCCATGGCTACCCCTTTGGTCTGGAGGAAGTGGCAGGATTCGAAGGCGAAATTGTTAATGGTGAGGACCAGTTCAGCCAAATGAATGAGAGTGTCGGTGGAAGGGTACTGTTGGGGATGTCGGGAGAGGAAGAACCAGAGGGCTTGGAGGCCCTGGTCATGGTGGATGGAGGTGTAGAGGGTCTGGATATACATGGTGAAGATTAGGCGTTGGGGGCCGGAAAAAATGGAAGTCTTGGAGGAGGTGGAGGGTGTGGGTGGTGTCTCGAACGTATGTGGGGAGTTCCTGGACTGGGAGGATAGGACAGTGTCGAGATAAGTAGAGATGAGTTAAGTGGGGCAGGAGCATGCTGAGACAATGGGTCGGCCAGGGTGGTCAGGCTTGTGGATCTTGGGAAGGAGGTAGAACTGGGCAGTGCGGGGTTCCCGGACTAGGAGGTTAGAAGTTGTGGGTGGGAGATCTCCTGAGGTGATGAGATTCTGTATGGTCTGGGAGATGATGGTTTGGTGATGGGAGGTGGGGTCATGGTCGAGGGGGCAGTAGGAAGAGGTGTCCTCGAGTTGGTGTCTGGCTTCAGCGGTGGAAGGTCAGTGCGCCAGACTACCACTGCGCCCCCTTTATCTGCTGGCTTGATGGTGAGGTCAGGATTGGAGCAGAGGGAGTGGAGGGCTGTGCATTGTGAGGATGAGAGGTTGGAGTGGGGGAGGGGGGTAGACAGGTTGAGGTGGTTAACATCCCGGCGGCAGTTGGAAATGAAGAGGTCGAGGGCAAGTAATAGGCCAGTGCGGGGTGTCCAGGTGGATGCAGTGTGTTGGAGGTGGGCGAAGGGGTCGTCTGAAGGTGGGCGGGAGTCCTGATTGTGAAAGTAAGCTCGGAGGCGGAGGTGGCGGAAGAAGTGTTCGACTTCACGGCGTGTATTAAATTCATTGATGCGTGGACGGAGGGGGATGAAGGTGAGTCCTTTGCTGAGGACTGATTGTTCGTCCTCAGTGAGGGGGAGATCTGGAGGGATGGCGAAAACTCGGCAGGGCTGGGAGCTGGGATCTGGTGTGGGTGTGGAGCTGGGAGTGGGGGCGGAGACGATAACTGGAGTGGGTGTGGTGATGGGGGGAATGGGGGTGGAATCATGAGCCCCTTTCCGCCTTCCGCAAAGACCATTCCCTCCGTGACTACCTAGTCAGACCCACGCCCCCCTATAACCCACCCTCCCGTCCTGGCACCTTCCCCTGCCATCGCAGGATTTGCAAAACCTGCGCCCACACTTCCTCCCTCACCTCTATCCAAGGCCCCAAAGGACCCTTCCATATCCATCAAAGTTTTATCTGCACATCCACCAATATCATTTATTGTATCCATTGCTCCCGATGCGGTCTCCTCTACATTGGGGAGACTGGACGCCCCCTAGCAGAGCACTTTAGGGAACATCTCTGGGACACCCTCACCAGTCAACCACACTGCCCTGTGGCCCAACATTTCAACTCCCCCTCCCACTCTGCCAAGGACATGGAGGTCCTGGGCATCCTTCACCGCCGCTCCCTCACCACCAGATGCCTGGAGGAAGAACACCTCATCTTCCGCCTCAGAACACTTCAACCCCAGGGCATCAATGTGGACTTTAACAGTTTCCTCATTTCCCCTTCCCCCACCTCACCCCAGTTCCAAACTTCTAGCTCAGCACTGTCCCCATGACTCGTCCTACCTGTCTATCTTCTTTTCCACCTATCCACTCCACCCTCCTCCCTGACCTATCACCTTCATCTGTGTTACTTTCAACCCACCCCAACGCCCACCCTCCTCTGATTTATCTCTCTACGCTTCAGGCTCTCTGCCTCTATTCCTGATGAAGGGCTTTTGCCCGAAACGTCGATTTTACTGCTCCTCGGATGCTGCCTGAAACTGCTGTGCTTTTCCAGCACCACTAATCCAGAATCTGGTTTTCAGCATCTCCAGTCATTGTTTTTACCCTGAAGGTTCAATAGGTTAAGTCCTGGTATGGAGGGGGCTTTTCGATAAGGAGAGGTTCATATAGATTGGACTTGTATCGTTAGAGTCCAGGCAAATAAGAGGAGACTGGAGCATATATTCTCAAGAATAAAGAGTCACTATGTAAGACAGAGATGAGAAGGAATTTGTTCTCCCAGAGGGTGGTGAATCTGTGGAATTGTGCACTGTCAATACTGGGTCATTAAGTATATTCTGTGCTGAGAGGACAGATTTTTAATCCATAAGGAATTCAAGGATTACAGGGAAAAGGCAGGAAACTGGAGTGGAACATAATCAGATTAACCATGACCTCATTGAATGATTTGATGTGCTAAATGGCCAATCTCTACTTCTCCATCTTATGGTCTTCCAACTTGAACATTGCTCGAAAGAAATATGTATTCAAGAGGACATATGCAAAATGCATTTGATGGGATGAAATTTCAAATGATCCCATCAATTTACAATGAAGAAGATATGATTGGCCAATTGGACAGCGTTTGCTGAATAATTCTGATTATAGTGATAGTTAAACAATGCATTCACCTTATCCATCATTTAATGTGGGTTTTTAAAAAATGTCTCCTTCTGTCACTTTCCCTTCACCAGACAACCTTTGGACAAATGCTGAAACATTTGCTTTCACCAATGATGGCCTTGCTCTGTTCCACCGAACTAAAGTCTGTTGCACAGAACTAAAGTTTAACAAAGTGCATTTCATTTTACAGATCTTACTTCAGTAGGAAGTCTGTGTGGTTTCGCCAATAAAAGTTTAACTGCAAGCGATCAGAGTTCCTATCCATGGTATGCAGAAATTCGCAGTAATGAAAATCCGGTGAGTCTGTGTGAGCTTTTACTTCTCTGATAGAGAGATATACTCACTGAGTGGGAATAAAAGACCTATGCACACAGACAAAGTAAGAGAGAAATGCTTGCACACAAACCCCCAACACCGAGTCATAAAGAGATGTACAGCACAGAAACAGATCTTTCGGTCCAACATGTCCATGTTGGCCTGATATCCTAAATTAATCTAGTCCCATTTGCCAGCACTTGGCCCATATCTGTCCAAACCCCTCCTGTTCACGTACCCATTCAGATGCCTTTTAAATGTTGTATGTAATTGTACCAGCCTCCACCAGTTCCTCTGGCAGCTCATGCCATACACACACCACCCTCTGCATGAAAACATTGCCCCTTAAGTCCCTTTTAAATTCTACCTCTCTCACCTTAAACCTATGCCGTCCAGTTTTAGACTTCCCTATCTGGGATAAAAGACCCTATCCATGCCCCTCCAATTTTGTAAACCTATGAGATCACCCACCGCCCCCGCCCCCCCCCCCCAGTCTCTGACACTCCAGGGAAAATAGTCTCAGCCTATTCAGCCTCTCCCTACATCTCCAACCCTCCAACACTGGAAACATCCTTGTAAATATTTTCTGCACCCTTTCAAGTTTAACAACATCCTTCCTATTGAAGGGAGACCAGAATTAAACACATAATTCCAAAAGAGGTCTGACCGAGGTCCTATACAGCTGCAACATGACATCCAAACTCCTATACTCAATGCCCTGACCAATGAAGGCAAGCATACCAATTGTCTTCTCCAACACAAATTGGGAGAGACTGAGAAAGCAACAGAGGGTGTTCACGAGACACAACACATGGTTGGAGAGAGGGAGAAAGAGACAGAGATGAGCACACATGCAGAGAAGGAGATATGGGCAAGGAAGATACACAGACACAGATATAGGTACACAGACAAACACACATGAAGAGCATGAGTGGGAAATTCAGCTGAGAGAGATGTTTGGAGAGATAGAGAAAGAAAGGGAAGCAATCATAGCATCGAGAAAGCACTGGGGAGAGGGAGAGATCTGGGAGAGAGAGGATAAAAGAGATACATTGAAATAAAGAAAGAGAAGAAAGTGGGATAGGTAATAATTCATTGGAGAGAGAAAGAGAGAGAGGCAGTGACAAAAGGGAGAAAAAATAAGAAATGGGGAGACAAAGAAGGAATGAGAATGTGTATGGCTGAGTACTAAATGAGTTGGTTTATAGATGATCTTGGAGAGGAGGTCTGGCTCGATTAAGATGAAGCATCCTGTCTTCCAACCCACAACCTCATTATGTTAGAAAGCCATCTTGGTGGGGTGGCAGTGGGAGGACTATACCACATGGCTTTTCACAGGGCTTTCCACTATACCACATGGGCCTCAATCAGTCCCATTGAGGCAGGGTGTGTAGCAAATACAAACTCAGAGGTTACCTCAATGGGGAAGAGGGTGACAGAACTGAAGGAAGTGGGTGCGAATTGGAGATTTGAAAAGGACTGGAAGCCAATGCAAGACAATGAGCACTGAGAGAGATGGTTGAGTGGGATCAGGTGAAGATTTGTTTGTGGCTAGCAGAGGCTCTGGGAGGCTTAGTCGCCAGTGTGGCTGAACCCTGGGGCGAAAGGCATTGTCTTGGTAGCAGATCATCAGGAAGTTTTTAAATGAGCTGTCTCCTCAATAGGACTTTCGGTGTTCTGGATCCATTATAGGAGATCAATGGATCCTAACAGCAGCCCATTGCTTCGAATATCTGCCTGAAGGAAACACTGACAGCAGAGTCATTTTTGTTGGTAAGAGAGAACTCTTTGATGGCTTTTTGTTTCCAACGCCCTGAACGAGGTTGGGAGTGGGACACAGGGCACATGCCACCCATTATCAAACCCAGTCCACCCTTTATCGCATTTACACCCCCACACAACTCATTCATCTGATAGTTCAACTCATACATGACACAGGCCATTCGGCCCAAATTGTTCTGTGTCAGTGATTTTGCTTCAAACACTGAAGGCATTGATTGAAGCAGAATGTTTCCCCTTCAGGAAGAATCTCGAGCTAGAGGTTTACCATTTATAAAAGCAGGTGGTCACCCACTGAAGGCATGATTTTATTGTCTTGGACTGTCATATGTTTTTTGGAACACTGTTCCTGAGAAAGTAGTGAAAGCAGAGTCTTGAATAGTTTTCGGTCAGAAGTGGATAGATTGTTGTTTGGAGACAGGTGGAAGGTTACCTGGGGTTGAGGAGGAGTGTGCATTTGAGGTCACAATCAGATCAGTTTTGAGGGGCTGAATTCATATGTTTGTATATTACTTTCTGGGAAGAGACTTAACGACCCTTTGAGCCAAACACATTCTTCTAATATCAGTCTTAAATGGGAGACCGCTTACCCTTAAATTGTGTCCCCTCACTCCCAGTCTTGCCCATGAAAGGAAATTCCCTCCTGGTATTCACTCTGTTGAACCTTGTTAGAACCTTATTCCTATTAATCAGATCAATACCTTGTTCTTCTAGACTCCAATGCGAACAAATCTTCGTCACTGGATAATCACAGATTCCCCTAAAGTGTGGAAGCAGGGCATTCAGCACATGGGGTCCACATCGACCTTCGAAGGGCATCCCACCCAAACCTACATCCTTCCCCTATCCCTGTAACCCTGCATTTCCCCTGGCTAATCCATCTAGCCTGCAAATCCCTGGACACAATGGGCAGTTTGGCATGGCCAGTCCACCTAACCCGCATGTCTTGTGAGTGGAATCTGGAGCACGAGAGGGGACCCTCACAGACACAGGAAAAATGTGTAGAACTCCACACAAACAGTCACATGGAGAATGGAATTGAACTTGTGCTGTGAGGCAGCAGTGCTAACCACTGAGCCACCGTGCCACCCTGGGACCGAGTCTAGTGACCCCAGAACCTCACAAAGGGCCTTACAGCCAGTGGATGGTTTTGAAATATTGTCACAGGTGTGACGTAGGAAAATACGGCAGCCAATTTGTGCACAGCAAGCTCCCACAGAACAGGAACGTGGTAAACAGCTGTCTATTGGTGACATTGGGTTGAGAATATTCAGGGCTGAGATTGATGCATTTTTTAAAAAATCACTAAGAGAATCGAGGGCTATGGGAGAAAGGTAGGAAAAGCAGAGTTGAGGATTAGCAGAATCAGTGAACCGAATGGCCAATATCTGCTATCATGTCTTATGGCCGAATACATTGTAATCCATGATGCAGAGAAAGCACCTTCTTTGGAATAATGGCTTTAGGACTCTATGACTCTGTGAGAGGCCAGAGAGTGCTTCAGTTTAACATCATATTCAAAGAAAAAAAAACTTGTGAAGGAATGGAGCTTTATTTTTTTTCTGAATTTCACAGGAGCTTCCAATACGAAGGTACAACTCGAAATAGACAGAGTCATAAAACACCCAAATTACAACCTGACTGGGAAGGTGGAGATGGGCATCCAGGAGTTTTATGATTATGATATTGCCTTGGTTAAGATAAAGTCAAAATTGAAATTCTCAACATTCATCAGGTAAAGCAAAAAATCATCCCTTTCTCTGTCTCAAACGGATTGCTTTCCGTGGCAATTTTTTGAAAATTCATGTGATGTACCAACTAGGCCAGTATTTATTGCCCATTCCTGATTGTCTAGAGGGCAGTTAAGAGTCAACATTGCTGTGGATCTGGAGTGACACATAGGCCAGACCAAGTAAAGATGGCAGATTTCCTTCCCTAAAGCCATTAGTGAACTAGAGAGGTTTTTTTTACAACAATCGATAATGGTAACATGGGGCCAGCTTATTAGTGAATTCAAATTTATTAATCTTGGCCTCTGGAAAATGATAATAAAAGTCAAATACTGCAATACTGGAAACCTAAAACAAAAAATAGGAGGCAAAACAAGACAGGCATAAATGGAAAGAGACACACACACACACACACACACACACACACACACACGTTTGGGTCTGGTATGACTCTTTTTCAGCCATGTAGAAATAGAAGTGCACTTTCTCTCCAGCACATTTCTTTCTTCTAGATTAGGAGACCTATGACACTATTACTTCTCCACTGGCTCCCTATACACCTGGAACACATTTCTCAGTATTAGAGTAATTACTCCACTGAAAGAGGCCATTTCGCCCATTTCAGTTGTCTGCAGAGTAATCCACTCCATGTCATTACCCCATTGGTCAGCAACTTTATTTCTCTCAACTGCTCATTCCAACCTACTTTTGAAATTATGAATTATCTCCACTTGCAGAACCCTGATTGAAAATAAAGGGCCGCTCATACAGAATAGAGATTAATCGACATATTTTCTGAGGCATATGAGTCTTTATAGAACCATCTTACTGACATGCTGGTTCAAACAGAATCAGTGAATATTTCTGGGGCAGAGGTGAAGGTGTGAAAGGTTATCAGGACTAGGTGGGAATGAGGTTACAGTCAGACTGGCTGAATAGCAGAGCATTCTCATGGGTGTGAATGGCCTACTGCTGATTTTTATGTTCATACGTAACCTCCTGAAATATCTGAGTGCTCCTGAGATGTCCAACTCTTGTCTAACTCTGATTTTAATTGCTCCACCATTACTGAATATACCTTTATCTGCCCCAATTCCCAGCCTCTGGACTCCCTTCCCTATACCAATCCAGCTCAATCTACCTGGATGTGAAGTCTGGTGGGAGTGAGGTACAAGGGATGGGTTTGGGGCTATGACTTATGTTCCAGTCAAGATGGGCTCTGCCTAAGAACTGTCCCACAATTATCCCAATTGTCTCGTTTGGGCATAATCCACACCGGGTGCATCCCAGAACCTTAGTGTCATGTTCCCTACTCGACAAGCATCCCAAAGTCCCATTGGCAGATCTATTTGGATGCAATTCACACAAGGTCCCAGTATAAGCCACATGACACATTGGAGGAAAGAAGTGTCCCACAATTACGCTGACTGCCCCCATGTGACAGGTTACACATAGGGAGCATCCCACAATTGCATCAACAGTCTTGTAAAACAGAATTCAGGGAGCATCCCACAACCACAACATGTTGCACCATAGGGAGCATCTTCCAATAACTAGTAATTCTAATGTAACAGATTGCATATAGGGAGGATGTTATAATTATAATTATGGCGATTGGTTGGTTATAAAAACACCAAGGTTTTATGCATCTTAGTATTGTACCAAATAAACCTGGACTTAATGGAGGCTTGATCAGATTTTGACAGTAATTGTGGCTGTAAGCTGTTTTTCTGATTGATTATTTCTATAAATGTAACTTCAACCCTATAGATTCCTTTGACCCTTCCTTGAAGAGTATCTGACTAACTCTTTCATCACTTTCTGCCCTCAGACCGATTTGCCTGCCATGTACAGTGGACACCAGTGTTGCTTTGAGGATATCTCAGACCAAACCAACTTGTGCTGATCATGGTAATCTGTGGCTCCTTCAGTGTTTCAGTTCCACCCAACTTAAGGGTTAATAGGCAATTGAAAATCAAACTTATGTCACAGAATGAATAGAATGAGAAAACTGTGGAATAATTCTGCAAGGAAATAATTCTCTAGATCTTACTGAGGATGTGTGCTTTAAGGTGCACTTATTCTGGAAGAGGGATGGTTAGCTCAGTTGGTTGGTTTGTAACGTAGAGAGATACCAATGGTCTAGGTTCAATTCTCCCATTGGCTGAGGTTACCATGAATGTGCTTTCTTCTCAACTCTTCCCTTACCTGAGGCATGGACATCCTCGGGTTAAACCACCACCAGTCATCTCTCCCTGATGAGAGAGCTGCCCTGCAGTCCTTTTGGACCCTGGTGACTTCATTTGCAATTGCTAGGCCAGCATTTGGTGCCCATTCCAGTGTAGGGGTCACTGCAGACATAACAGATCAGCAAATTGTTAGCAAAGGAAAGATCTCGTAATAGCCTCTATCAACAGGGACAAAGTATTTGGCAAACTAATGGGACCGAAGGAAAACCGGTCACCAGGAACTGATGGACAGCATCCAAGTATTTTAAAGGAAATAGCTGTAGAGATGGTGGTAGCAATGGTTGAAATATTCCAGGACTCTCTGGATTCTGGAAGAGTTCCAGCAGATTGGAAAGCTAATGGGGTCCCCCTGTTCAAAAAGGGAAGGAGACAAAAAGCAGGAGCCAGTTACACTAATGTCTATCATTGGGAAAATGTTAGAGTCCATTCTTAAATAAGAAATACAGAACATTTAGAAAAGCTTAAGACAATCAAACAGGTTTTACATGATTTAATTAAAGGGAAATCATGGTAGACAAATTATTTTTAGAGTTCTTTGTCAAGCAGGACTGATGAAAGGTTCTGACCTGAAACATTGACTCCCCTGCTTCTCTGATGCCACTTGACCTGCCGTGCTTTTTCCAGCTCCACACTTTAATCGACATAAACTGGCTACCTTCAAGCTTGAGAGGCTTTTTGCTGCAGATAAAAAAAAACTCCTTCTGTTCTCCTTCAAACGTTCGCACCCTAAGCTGTTCAGCTACTGGGAGCCAATCAGATAGCCGTTGGAGACCTTTGGAATTAATAACTGATCACAAGGCCACCAACCAATCAGCTGCTGGTGCTGACCAAAGCTCGGATTTTATACAACCCCCCTCTGTCTTCAGCTGATCTGTAACTAGGTATTCAACACAAACAGGCAGCTGTGCAAACAGCAGTTACAATGAGTGTTGGAATATTTGCTTTTAAAAAGTGCAGTAATGCTTCATCAATCCATGGTTTTTAAAGACAGTTCTTATCCCATTTCAATCCTGAACCAAAACTACAGAAAAAAATAAATAGATAGTCTTTAAGTTGAAGACTGAAGGAAACTGATATCGATAGTTTCACGAGTGGGCAATAACTTAGCAAATGGAGTTTTTGTAGGAAATTGTGAGGTTGTGTCGATTAGTTGAAAGCCTTTACCTCAGTTGGCTCGCAGAGCAGGGTAATGCCAACAATCCCATCACTGGTATGAGACTACCAGGAAGGACTCTCCTTCTCAACCTCTTCCCTCACCTGATGTCTGGTGGTCCTCAGGTTAAATCACCACTAGTTGTCTCTCTCAAATGAGAGAGCAGCCCCTATGGTCTGGTAAGTCTATGGCAACACAACAACAACAAAAAAATAAATGAAAACAGACTCCAAAGAAGTGCAGCATTGTGGGAGCTGGGTGTACTTGTGCATAAAACACAAAATGCTAAGAATATAGCTGCAGCACGTAACTGAGAAGGCAAATTGCAAGGCAATGGGGGGAGGCAACTGGGCCCAACTCATGCAGGGTAATGAACTGCCTCTGACATTTCCATGACATAGGAAAAAGTGAGGACTGCAGATGCTGAAGATCAGAGTCGAGAGTGTGGTGCTGGAAAAGCACAGCAGGTCAGGCAGCATCCGAGGAGCAGGAGAAAGCAGTTTCTTGCTACTCGGATGCTGCCTGGCCTGCTGTGCATTTGAGGCACCACATTTCCATGGCATACCTGACCGAAGAAAACTTGCCAATAATCGCAGTGCAGAAAAAAAATATATAATGAGGATTAGTAATGGTCTGTTGCTGTTACAGAGAGAGAACTGATCCCAACTTTGGGAACTGTTGAAGCCAAGTTTATTCAGAAAACTCGGAAACACGAACTGAAAAACGTGAAGATAAAGACTGGTGCATCGGTGAGTTATTCTGCATAGGGGGAAGTTTACTGTATTTTGAAATTTTCAATAGTGTCTGACCCAGTTACAGTACAAGATATATATTCAGATCAAGAACCTGCAGATGGGAGTTTGCACATGCTGCCTCGTTCAGTGCTGGGGTAGTACTGTAAGTTGCTGCAGTGTGTCTTGTACGCAGGACACATAACTGCTGTCACAATACACCAGAGGTGAGGGGAGTTAATGTTTAAAATACTGGATGGGGTGTTAATCGAGTGGACTGCTTTGTCCTGAATGGTGTTGAGATTCTTGTGTGCTATTGGATCCACACTCGTCCAGGCCAGTGGGGAGTATTCCAGCACCCTCCTGACTTGTAGATGACAGACAAGCTTTGACAAGTCAGGGGCTAAGAATTGAGTCCAAGTCAATGCACAACACAAAACTATTGGTGAATGCTCCAGTAAGTTCTCAATATATTTTACAGGAAAGAGCTTCGTGTGAGCAGGACGCTCTCAAAGCTGCCATCTATGTTAACGTGAGCAACGTCAAAGACGTGGTCACTGACCGCTTTCTCTGCACAGGAGGAAGTAAAAAGAATCCGGAGGTCATCAGCTGTAAGGGTAAGCATTCCGGAGTTGTCCCATCCTCCTCTCTCCAGAGGAGGAATTCGCCTAGTCACAGGCCCTTGCCTTCTCCCTACGCATTTCTCTTTTTCAAATAATGATCCATTTCACTCTTGACTCAACTTGCCTCCACCACAAATTCAGTCAACCTATTTTTCCAGATACTAACCGGTCCATGTCTGAATTACTTCCTCCACCAACTGCTCTAAATTTGCATGCTCCTTATGCCTGGTACCCAAAACATCGATTCTCCTGCTCCTCAAATCCTACTGTACTTTTGCAGCACTACATGTTTCGACTCCTGGTCTAAAGCCATTAGTGGGGACTGTTGTTCATATATTCTATGTAGTCCCCTCACGCTTTTGAACATCTATATCAAGTCTCCTATCCACCTTCACTTCCCCAATGTTTGGAAACTTAGCAAATAGCAAGGGCAGTAGGCTATTCGGCCCTTCAAACCTTCTCCACCATTCATACTATTATGACTGATCATCGAACTCAGTTACCTTTACCTGCTTTCTCCCCAGACCCGAAAAATGCATCTAACTCCTTTAAAAATTCAACTTCTCTCTGTGGCAGAAAATTCCACAGGCTCACCACTCTCTGGTTGAAGAAATCTCTCCTTCTCTCAGTTCTAAATGACCGACTCTATATCCTTAGACTGTGACACCGCCCAGTTCTGCACTCAGAGGTCATTGGCAATATTATTCCTCCACCCATGCTCTCTAGTCCAGTTAGAATTTCATAAGTTTCTATGAAATCTCTCCACTTCATTATCCTAAATGCCAGTGAATATAGTCCTAACCAACCCAGTCTCTCTTCATACCCCAGTCCTGCAACTCAGGAATCAGCCTGGCAAATCATTGATGCCCTCTCTCCATGGCTAGAATATCCTCCCCAATTTCTCCTACTTTGCATATGTAATAGGAGTCTCTCATCCCTGGAAATAGTCACTGAATATTTTCTGCACTTTTCTGATGCCTTCAATCGTTCCCAAAAAGTATGGAGCCCAGAATACTCCAGTTGGGATCAAAATTATTATTAAGGTTTAATGTAACTTACCTCCTTTTGTACTTTTCTCTGTACCCTGTTCGTAAAGCCCAAGATGTAGTCTGTTTTCTTAAGGGGTTACAGAAGCAGCCTAGCAGTGATGATTCCAATGTATACTCCCAGCTACCACTGGGAGCAAAGCAACTAACTATTTTATTTTTTTCTTGTTTAAAAAAGGAGATTCAGGAGGACCATTGTACATTCAGAAACTATACCGATATATTCAGGTTTGTACATACATCTGTGTTGTTTCAGTAGTGTGCAATGTCAATCCTACTGAGGTCTCAATACCAAGAGTTGAAACACTCTAAAGTCCTATCAAATTCGGAGCTGATTTGAAGTATTTAGGTGGCCTGGAGAGGCTACAGAGTTTGGGGTTATTCTCCCCAGAGGGGGAAAGGTGGAGGGGAGTTTAACCCCAGCACAGGAAGAAGCCAATCAGTCCATCCCTGTATTCCAAAATATGACGTGGATATGGATTAACCATTTCTAATAGTCATAGATTTGAAGGACAAGGGGAGACAACTGAAACTTACAGAATATTGAAAGGCCTGGACAGAGTGAATGTTGGGAAGATGTTTCCATTGGTGGTGGTGGGGGGGGGAGACAAGGATCTGAGGGCACAGCCTTAGAGTAAAGGGAAGACCTTTTAGAACAGAGATAAGGAGAAACTCCTTCAGGCAGAGAGTGGGGAATGCCTGGAATTCATGGCCACAGAAGGCTGTGGAGACCAAGTCATTCAGTATATTTAAGGCTAAGATAGATTCTTGATTTTCAAGGGTATCAAGGGTTATGGAGAAAAATCAGGACAATGGGGGGTTGAGAAATCTATCAGCCATGATTGAATGGTGGAGCAGACACAATGGGCTAAATGGCCTAATTTGTGCTCCTATATCTTATAGATGACCACTACACTCATTTGAGGGTCTAGGCAAGAAAGTTTGAGGAGGAATAAGTTGTTGCTTTAATTCGTTCACTGAAAAGGGGTGGGTAGAGGATTTCAGTCTAACTTGCAAAAGGGATTGGTCAAAATCATGAATGATGAATGAGCTAAAGTACAGGGAAGTGGAGCTAATGGAAAAGCTCATTCAAAGATCTGGCACAGCCTTCGCGGTCTCTTTCTGTGTCAGCTTCTCCAATATACCCATATAACTCATGTTTCCACATCCCTGGGGTCATTCTACAAAAGCTTTTCTTATGCCTTCACATTAATCTGAAACTGTGGTGCCCAGAACTGGATACTACTCCAGTTACTTGTGAGTTTTAAGATTTGTAGCTCAGGTTGAGGTTCTGGATGGAAGTTTGCTCTCTTAGTCGGAAGGTTCACTTTCAGACATTTCGTCACCGTACTAGGTAAGATCTTCAGTGGAGGCTTTGTCTGGAGGCTCACTGAAGATGTTCCCTAGTATGGTGGCAAAACCTCTGAAAATGAATCTTCCAGCTCAGTGAGCAAACTTACATCCACTCCAGCTACTGTCAGACTACTGTTTAGAGTCATACTCATACAGCATGGAAACAGATCCTTCACTCCAACCAGGTCACGCCAACTATGTTCCCAAACTGAACTAGTCCCATCTACTATTTTGTTTTTAAAAAGTCACAATCCCCTTAGTTTTTTCATGGGATGTGGGCATCACTTACAAGGCCAGTTTTTATTTCTCATCTCTAACTGCCCCTTGAACTGAGTGACATGCGAGGCCCAAATTCAGCCACATTGCTGTGGATCTGGAGTCACATACACGTCAGGACAGTAGATTGTGTTCCCCAAAGAGAGTTGATGAACCAGATGGGTTTTACAACTGACAGGAGCTTCATTTTCACTGATACTGCAACTAGTTTAAGTCCAAATTTTATTAATTCAATTTAAATTACATTGGCTGATCAAGTAGGTTTTGAGTTCCTGCCCCCGTACTTTTAACTTCTGGCTTACTCATCTAGTGATACTGTCACAACATCGTCACCTTCTCAATTTACTGCAACTACCTTACCGTTGCATTGTACACCTCTATTTATAAAGACATGGATTTTATCTATTTTTATAGACTGCATTCTCACCTCGTTCCGCACTTTCAATAATTGGTGCTATTAAACATTTCCTCCACCACAGCCTGCATGCTCCATGTGCCCCCACCTACCCACCCACCCTTAGAGCTGTTGCTATTCTCTTATGAAAGGTGCTTTCTAAATGTAGTATTTCTGCCATCCCAGGTGGGAATCGTAAGCTGGGGAGTTGTGAACCTGTGTGAACAATCCTATCTACCAGACCATGCCAGAGATTTTCACATCAATTTGTTCAAGGTGATGGACTGGTTGAAGCAGCACCTGGGCGACAGCACCAGATTTCTGGGCCAGTAGGAGACACATTTCCCTTCCAGGTAGCTGAAGGGAATCCATTGTTCAATGAAAACACTGCTGCGTTCTTAGATACATCTCACTTACCATGTGGCACTGTGATTTTCTCTGAGCTGTTGTTGGGCCCAAATCAATAGACACATGTAATATATATATACACACACACACACACAAAATACCTGCATCATGGGAGCAATTCCCAGCCGGAGGATTTTCAGGTGCTGGCTGGAATCCCATTATGGCCCAGGAATCTCTCATTTCTACCAATCCCTGAAGAATGACCACTCTGTGACTTTCGAGTCACAGCCTGGGGTCTCCCAACTCTTTATAATCCGAACTTTCAGCGCAGGCTAGAGTTATCCTAACATCTCAGCAGTATTTATACATACCCCATGCACTCAGTTGTAGTTTGAGTGTCAGCTAGCAGTACTAAAACAAGCAAGTTGTCTTGATGCAGGCCAGCACTGAAGTTCAAATCACCCATTCTTACAGCTGTGCAGTCCTTAGCAAATTGCAAGTTCTTGTCTCTACTCTTCCAGTGATTTATTGACTATTTCCTCTGCCAAGTATGTTGCCGATGTTTCAGTTAATGATAAAGACAATCAGGACATTTTAGTAAAAAAGATTCTCAACTTCCAGTGTGGCGCATTGATTAAAATATTCAGTTGATGAGCATTTGGTTTTATAAAAGATCAATAAATACTTCATTCAAATGATTTTTATTAATTGTTGTTGTTCATCCTGGGCTTAGCCATAAACAACTCACAGAGCTATCTTACAGAGATTTAACACCCTCGGAACTTCCTGCAGAGAAATTTAACTTACTGGGTCAAAAGAAGCAACGCTTGCATCGAGATCGGCAACGGGAATGAATGGGTTCTGGCAAATTCAGTTTTTATTTTCTCTTGTTACTTGCTGCAGTAGAATTAATGCTAATTGCGCTGAGTAAGTACCAAACTCCAAACAACAGCTGGCAGCCTCTGTGTAGGCTAAATGCGGAATGATACCACAGTTCCTGTCACCTTTGCTGCTTGACAACAGGCATTACAGTAAATATTCTGACAGGGCCAAGAGAAAATTCCAGGTGGAAATCTCAGTGGGAGAACGATAGGCTACGGTGAGTTTGTGTGTGTATGTGTTTCATCTGCTTGTGCTTGAAATTTTCCTTCTCTCCGTCAGTTATAAATAATCAATGTTCGGGAAGGAGGGTGGTGAATAAGAGCATTCTGACTGAGTGGGGCGTTTGGATAGACAAGGTTCCCAATTCTGGCTGGCTAAGTCAGGAGTAGGCGAAGGATTCGGAGAGATTGGAAGTTGTTGGGGGGGGGGGGTGTGGTTGGGAGGCGTTGAAGAAAGAAGGGGTACAATTGTAACCGTGTTCTGTTGTAACCATGTGTTGAAAATAGCAGTTTTGTGGTGGCGTGCAGTGAGGGCAGAACGAATCTCATTATGGGCTGTGGTTTTCATTATCCTAAAAAGGCGCTGGGTTGGCCAGCTAGGAGCAACGACGAAAGAATAAAAAAAAAAGAGAAGAATGTGATGAGATGGCCTGAGCAACGAGGTCGGGATTTCACTCTGGGATTAGGGAATCTTGCTCAACAGTTTTACGGATTGGTTTAGGAAGGGAGGTTGGGGACAAATGGGGTGAGAGGCAGTGGAAGATCGCAACTGGTGAGGTTGCATTCTGAGCTTTATAATTTTCAAATTGTCGCAACCTCACCTGTGAGAAACCAGGTAAAACACATCACCTGTACACTCACGCATGTATGCGATCACTCACCACTGCAGCAACAGGCAGTGGAACTGTGTGCATCACGGTTTCAAATTTCAAAACAGAATTAGGTAAATATTTGAAAGGGAGACACCCTCAGGGACATGGAGTAAGTGGGACTGAGTGGGTGGCTCGATCGAAGAGCTGGCACAGGCATAACACACAGAATGGGCTCCTCCTCCAGGTGCCGTGTGCAGTGCCTTCATTACAACACAGGACTTCAGTGTAGTTGCTAAAGTTCACATCGTGCTGAAAGTCAAACAAACAGTCTCGTGTTTATAATCACACCTTTCAGAGTCTGGCTGAAAGCAGTGTCTGAGAGTAGCACAGATCAAAACGGATGAAATACTCATTTTGCGGTCTGGAACACGAGGTCTCACACATACACACGCCCACTGCCTGACATGGAGAATTTCTAGTGATGGGTCTGTAGGAACCTGCCCTGTCACCGTGTCCTCTCAGCAGGTTGGAAGCTTCGCAATACCCAGTTCGGCTGTGGCTGCCAGCTGGCATGGTTGGTACAAGGCTGCTGGGGCTATGCTGGTTCAGGGCTGCGGGACTGAAAACACCTTGCCCCTTGGACCCATGACAATGGCGATGCTGACCCGACGACATCACCAATGTAGGAGGTAGCTGAACCGAAGAGGCATAGGCTCTTGCTTGGCTGTTGTTTAATCGATACGGCAGGAGGAGGTGGCGGCGGGGGCAGAAGCACGGCGTCCCAGTGCGAGATGGCTGGCCAGCCGGCTCTTACTGGGTGTACAGGCTGGCAGCGAACACAATGTCCCTTTTGATGAGGTTCGAGGCCTGCTCCATCTTGGCATTGAGGGTGGGGTCCCCGATGATGCGGGCTGCGTTGCGCACATCGCGACAGGTCTCGTTCAGCCGCTGGATGCACCGCACGATGATGCCCTCCTGGACGTCCGTAAGCCTGGTGATCTCAGCAAAGGGCTGAGCACAAAACGGGAAAGGCAGCGAGTTCACCAGAAGTGGGAAACACCGTCAACAGCTTCACCAAAAACTCAAACCTGCCTCAGAGGGAGGTGGTGAGTGAAAACTGAACCAAAACTGCAGCTTTTCAGGGGCATGCAAAACATAAAAAAAAAGGGAAAGCGAGGTACAGAGGAGGAGAGCTGTACGTAAGGGAATTCCAGCGCTTAGGGTCTGCAGTGGAATGATTAAATTCTGGGAGCTGGCGTATTACAGCGGGAGAAGGCGGGCAATTCAACACAAGGCTGGAAATGTTGCCAGACTGTGGGACAGTGTCAGTCAGCAAGCAAGCACAGCGGGAGTCATATGGGGAGCAGAGTTTCGGATGAGCTGAAAATTCGATGCTGCATTGTGGGAGATCAGACACAAGCGGCTTCCCACATCAGAAGTGGAAAGTGACTAAAGCACGGATGAGGATTTCAGCAGCAATGAGGAGCTGAGACGGGGCAATCTCACACAAAGCTACAGAGAAGGAAATCAGCGACTTTGTTGGATGGTCCAAAAATGTGGCCCACAGCTCATCCTGGGGTCAAAAACATCACGGAGGTTGTGAAAAGACTGGCATTGTCTCAAACAGATGGTGGGGAGAGGGGTAGAGTTGGTGACAAGGGAGTGGAATTAGTGCTGAGAACTGAAGTCAAGTCTCGAGTTTTCTCAATGTTTTGCTCAGGAAAGCGACTGGTGTAAAAATAAAATGGTCTGGAATCCTGTCTCTTTTTCCAATGAAATCTCTTTCTAATGACTGACTCAATGTTCAGGGAAAATAAAAGTTCAATCATGTCATGTCACAGCTTTCTCTTCAGAACCCTGAAAATGAACAAGTGCTGTCTAATTACCTTCCGCAAACTGCGATGGAATCAGATTCCAATTCTCCTTTTAGGTGGCACTATCTAGATTTTAACACCTCTCCCATGGTGTGAACTTCTCACTTCCTCTCTAGATCTCTCTCTATAAACGATGGCCAACCAACAACCACCATTAACAATTTTGGTTTTGCAGCTTCAATCTCCCCTTAACCTTCTCGGCTCTGTGGAGGACATTACTAGCTTCTCCAGATTCCACCCATTATGAGGTCCCTCCTCTCTACCATCCCCGAGCTTCAATATTCTTCCTCGAGGTCTACCCAAAAAGACCATAGGATAAGGAGCAGAATTCAGCTACACAGCCTATTGAGTTGCTCTGCCATTCGATCATGACTATTAAGTTTCTCAATCCCATTCTGCTGCCTTCTCCCTGTAACCTTTGGTCCCCTTACCAATTAAAGATCTTATCTATCTCTGTCTTCAACACACTCAAATGAGTTGCCTTCCACGGCCTTCTACAGATTCACCACCTTCTGGCTGAAGAAATTCCTCCTCATCCCAGTTCGAAAGGGTCACCCTTTCACTCAGAGGCTGTGCCCAAGCTAACTCGCTTGAGTGCAGAGGCACATGTCCCAGTGTGTACTTCTGTATCAGCCCGTTAGTGTGGTCTGCCTGTCTGTCGGTGCCTGCATCTGCCCCTCTGCCTATCCATGCATCACATGGAGAGGAACATGGAGCCCCCAGGCCTCTTTTAACCTTTGCCAGAGGTAGTCAGGAACTAAAGAAAAAATGCACTAAAAGATTAATTGTTTTGGGGTGGGGGAGGTGGAAAAATGTCCTAGTAGCTCACTGGTTCCCCCTGCCGCGCCGCACCGCACCGCCCCCCCCACCCCACCACCACCAACCCCTGCGGCTGACAGCTGGGCGAGACAGGAGCAGAGGTAAAATAGCAAGTGGCCTTGATAGCAGGTCACTGCAGCTTGTGGATACTCACCAGACCCTGGGCCCACTCGTACACCACTTCCACCAAACCAAACTTAAACTGCTCTACATAATCCTCAACCGACTCACGCAGGCTGCACTCCCGCTGCAGGGTGGCTATCCTCTCGGCAACACCACGAATCCGCTCGATCCCCTGAGGAGGAGAAATGGACACTTGAACAACAGGAACACATGTTAAAAGGACTGAACGAGAGAGGTTGGACAGTGCCTTGTGCAGTGACGCAAGCCTCCAATTCACAATGCTGTTCTTCGGGCAGAGCCCTGTGCCTAGTTCCGATGGACGGAGGTGCACAAGATACAGTTTGCATACAATAATGAAGAGAAGCTGTTCCCATTACCAAATAGTATAAGGTCCAGGAGAAAAAGATTTAAGGATTTGGGGAATAGTTAGAGGGGAGGGCATGTCACCAAGTGGTCAACACTGCTGCCTCATGGCGCCAGGGACCCATGTTCGATTCCACCCTCGGGTGCAGTCCAAAGATATGCAGGTTAGATGGATTGGCCATGGGAAATGCAGGGTTACAGGGATAGGATAGGGGAGTGGGTCTGGGTAGGAAGCTGTTTGGCGATCGGTGTGGACTTGTGGGCCCAATGGCTTGCTCTCACACTGCAGGGATTCTAAGGTAATGAGCTGGAGTATGCAGACAATGAATGATTTTGAAAGGAAACCGGATGAGCATTGGAAGGAAGGAAATAAATTTGCAGTGAGGGGGGGGGGGAATGGGATTGGCTGATTTGATGTGCTGTGCAGAGAGCCAGCACAGACTCAGTGGGCTGAATGGGTTCTGCCAGTTAGCGGTTTTTGAGAAGATTTGTAGCTCAGGTTGATGATAGCTACTGAGCTGCTGGCCTGTACGATCCTCTGACACAGCAGTATGGAGAATGGCCACAGGATTGATACAAGAGCACGTCCAGCCCACAGCGTCCGTAGTCAGTACCCATTCAGCCACACGCCAGGGCTCTATCCCCGAATTTCCATGCTGCCCGAGGCCCTGTCCTGCCCTCACCTTGCGTAGAACCTCATTGAGTTCAGGCTCCACCTGCGTTTTCTGCTGGAAGACCAGGCAGGACAGAAGAGCGACAATCTCCTCCGGCCGCAAGTCTGTCAGCACGTTCTCAAAGACCATCTCCGTCACAATTAGCTCATGGTTACTGATCTCACAGGCCACCCGGCCCTTCAATTGCACAGCACAACTCTCATCGATGTACTTGAGGGCCTTCAGCACCTGTTGGGTGGGGGTGGGGCAAAGGTGGGAAACAGAAAAAGCTCAGCTTCAGACCTGGGACGATTCCAGACAGCTCAACTGGTTGCTCCCTTACCTCTCACCGCCTCCTAAAGCACCACTGCACACTCTCCAAACCCAAAACACTGGTCCCATCCCCTGGCTCTCTCTCTCTCTAACCACCGCCCACCCGACTCCCACCACTCTCGACCCTGGCTCTCTCACTAACTCACCTCACCACTCCCATCCCTGGCTCTCTCTCACGGACCCTGACCCTACTCCCCAAACCTGTTGCCCTCTCACCGACAACCACTGCGCCCCCCACCCCCTCCCACAGCTTTCCCTCACTAACATCCACTCTATTTCTCTGCTGCCCCCCTAACCTCCCATGACGCTCTCCCTCTAACCTTGGCATCCACCCTTCTCCCCATGCGCGCGCTCTCTCTCTCTCCCCGTCACAGGCTCTGCCCCATCCTGTGGCACCCACTGACCTCACTCCTGCCCCTCCCTCCTCTCTTGCTGACCCTTGTACCCACCCAGGTCTCTCTCGCTGACCTGTCCCTCTGACCCTGTCCCTCGGCTGCATCTCACCAAGTCCCATATTGACGTACATTAACTCTCTGCTCGTACTCTGGGAGCAGCATCAGGCTCCGATCCGACACTAGGAAACGGAGTCGTTCCAGCTCATCCTTGATCATCATCCGCTCATGCATCCGTGTGTACTGCAGGAGATATTAACCAAATCAGCAGCAGTTCACGTGTGTCAGTTTCTCACAGACACCCATCCCATCCCCATGTCACACCCAAACTGAGCTCCCTAACACATCTGCTGACAGGAACGAGAGAAATCAACAGCACTTGTCCCAGGGAGATGGACAATTAAGCGTGGAGTTACTCTGGTATCACCTATGCATGCAGTGAGATTTAGATGGGAACTCACGGGTTGTATTGGAAACTCTTGGGTTTAGAAGTGTAAGTCAACTAGCTTAATATCTGTTGTTGGGAAAAACATTGGAAGCTCTTATCTAAGTGTCCTGTTTTAACTTTGTTAATAAGTTCAAGGTAACCAGGCAGAGTCAACATAAAGGGTTGTGAATGTACCATACTGAGACTTCCAGAAAGCGTTTGAAGTGCCAATTCATGGTTATTGTGCAAAAATAAAAACTCGTGCTGTAGGGAGCTAGCGTATAGGACGGTTAGAAAATTGGGTTGGGGAAAAGGAAGCGGAAAGTAGGGAATAAAATAGGCCTTTATCAAGTTGGCGATATGTAGCAAGTGGTGTGCTCGGGTTTTAACTGTTTACAATTTATTCAAATGACTTGGATTAAGCAACTCAAGACAGGTTTGCCAAATTTGCCGATGACATAGTTTGCTCCCTAAGTTGTGCAGGAAACATTTGTAAAGAAGGCTTTAAAAAGATGTCGATAAGTGGTCAAAGATCTGGTAACTGAAGTATAATGTGGGAAAATGTGAATTGTTTATTTTGGCAGCAAGAGTAATAAAGTAGGTTATACAAATGGCAAGTGACCAGAGAACAGGTGACTGAGGTGTCAGTGAGGGAGCACTTTGGGGCCAGCGACCATAATTCTATTAGACTTAAAATAGTGAAGGAAAAAGGATAGACCAGATCTAAAAGTTTAATTTCGAAATTGGAGAAAGGCCAATTTTGACGGTATTAGGCAAGAACTTTCAAAAGCTGATTGGGGACAGATGTTCACAGGTAAAGGGACGGCTGGAAAATGGGAAGCCTTCAGAAATGAGTTAACAAGAGCCCAGAGACACTATATTCCAGTGAAAGTGAAAGGAAAGGCTGGTAGGTATAGGGAATGCTGGATGACTAAAGAAATTGAGGCTTTGGTTAAGAAAAGGAAGGAAGCATATGTCAGGTACAGACAGCATAGATTGAGTGAATCCTTAGAAGACTATAAAGGCAGTAGGAGTATACTTAAGAGGGAAATCAGGAGGGCAAAACGGGGACATGGGATAGCTTTGGCAAATAGAATTAAGGAGGATCCAAAGGGTTTTTACAAAGTACATGAAGGACAAAAGGGTAACTATGGAGAAAATAGAGCCCCTCAAAGATCAGCAAGCTGGCCTTTGTGTGGAGCCGCAGAAAGTGGGGGAGATACTAAATGAGTATATTGCATCAGTATTTACTGTGGAAAAGAACATGGAAGATATAGAATGTAGGGAAATTAATGATGACATCTTGAAAAATATCCATATTACAGAGGAGGAAGTGCTGGGTGTCTTGAAATGCATAAAGATGTATAAATCCCCAGCACATAATCAGGTGTATCCTAGAACTCTGTGGGAAGCTAGGGAAGTGATTGCTGGGCCTTTTGCGGAGATATTTGTATCATCGATAGTCACTGGTGAGGTGCCAGAAGACTGGAGGTTGGCTAACCAGTTAGCCCGACATTGGTGGTGGGCAAGTTGTTGGAGGGAATCCTGAGGGACAGGATGTTCATGTATTTGGAAAGGCAAGGACTGATTAGAGATAGTCAACATGGCTTTGTGCGTGGGAAATCATGTCTCACAAACTTGATTGAGTTTTTTGAAGTAGTAACAAAGAGGATTGATGAGGGCAGAGCGTTAGATGTGATCTATATGGACTTCAACAAGGCATTCAACAAGGTTCCCCATGGGAGAATGGTGAGCAAGGTTAGATCTCACTGAATACAGGGAGAACTAGCCATTTGGAGGGTTGCTTTTCAGACTGGAGGCCTGTGACCAGTGGAGTGCCACAAGGATTGGTGCTGGGCCCTCTACATTGTCATTTATATAAATGATTTGGATGTAAGCATAAGAGGTACAGTTAGTAAGTAGCAGATGACACCAAAATTGAAGGTGTAGTGGACAGCGAAGATTACCTCAGATTACAACAGGGTCTTGTACAGATGGGCCAATGGGCTGAGAAGTGGCAGATAGAGTTCAATTCGAATAAATGCGAGGTGCTGCATTTCAGGAAAGCAAATCTTAGTAGGACTTATACACTTAATGGTAAGGTCCTAGGGAGTGTTGTTGAACAAAGAGACCTTGGAGTGCAGGTTCCTAGCTCCTTGAAAGTGGAGTTGCAGGTAGATAGGATAGTAAAGGCGGCGTTTGGTATGCTTTCCTTTATTGGTCAGAGTGTTGAGTACAGGAGTTGGGAGGTCATGTTGCAGCTGTACAGAACATTGGTTGGGCCACTGTTGGAATATTGCAAGCAATTCTAGTTTCCCTTCTATTGGAAAGATGTTGTGAAACTTGAAAGGGTTCAGAAAAGATTTACAAGGATGTTGCCAGGATTAGAGGATTTGAATTATAGCGAGAGGCTGAACAGGCTGGGGTTGTTTTCCCTGAAGCGCCGGAGTCTGGTAGGGGTGGTGACCTTGTAAACCTCTATAAAGTTATGAGGGGCATGGATAGGGTAAATAGGCAAAGTCTTTTTCCTGGGGTCAGGGAATCCAGAACTAGAGGGCATAGGTTTAGGGTGAGAGGTGAAAGATATAAAAGAGACCTATGGGGCAACTTTTTCACGAAGAGGGTGGTACATGTATGGAATGAGCTGCCAGAGGAAGTGGTGGAGGCTGGTAAAATTGCAACATTTAAGAGGTATTTGAATGGGTATATGAATAAGAAGGGTTTGGAAGGATATGGGCTGGGTGCTTGCAGATGGCACTAGACTGGGTTGGGATATTTGGTTGGCATGGACGTGTTGAACCAAAGGGTCTGTTTCGGGGCTGTACATCGCTATGACTCTATTACCAGGAGATGCAGATGAAGCTGAGTGTCCGAATGGAATCTTATCAGTTATCCGGAGGGGAAATAAATACAAAAATACCGAGATTCTCCTGGGGTTGCACAGGATTACTGTGTCGAGTATTGGGCACCCTCAGTTAAGGAATGATGTGAGTGAGTTGGAGAAAGTTCAAAGATTTACTGGAATAATCGTAGAGTCCCTGCAGTGTGGAAGCATGCCATTTGGCCCATCGAGACCACACTGACCCTCCAAAGAGCATCCCACCCAGACCCATCCTAGATGGGCTCAGCTTCTGTATTTGCTGTAGCTTCAAAGAATAACAGGTGAGGTCTTAACTGTTGGAGACACTGACAGGCTGTTTCCTCTTATTGGAAAATCTCGAAAAAGGGGTCACAGTTCAAAAGCAAAGGGTCAGCTATTTAAAAGGAAAACAAACATTTTCTCCTGGGGGAGGAAAGCCTTTGGAACCCTGTTCCCGAAAAGGTGTCAGAAGCAGAATCTTTGACTATTATTTCCAGGCAGAGGTGGATAATTCTTGTTAAGCAAGGCATGAGTGTTATCTGGTGCAGGTGAGAATGTGGTGGAGTTGAGGTTACAATTAGATGAGACAATGTGAAAACCAGTGGAGCAGGCTAGAGGGGCTGAATGGCCCACTTTGCTCTTTGTTCATTCGTTGACATGGCTCTGTAATCAGAAATGACATCCCTCAGTTACTAGCCCTCCCACTTACTGAGTACACCTGCCCGTCTTCAGCTGCCAGGTTGACCCTTCCACTTCAAGGGATAACAGGAAGCACCCGATAGCACGCTGTGCCCCGAGCCCACAGCAAGGGCAGGCAGACCAGAGACAATGGCTCAAGGGGTAAGGAAAAGCAAGAGGTGAAGTGGCAGTGCCACAGTGGCTCATGGATTCACAATGGGTCAGAGTTTCGGAACAGACTCAGCCATGCTCCACGCAGTCGGCTGATATTTACCATCACGATTTGCATGCGAACAGCACCCAGGTTAGTGTACAGGAGCGGGGTGACACTCAGACAGCAACACGACTCACAGAGAGGTAAAGGGACTATACAGGCTGTACCTCAGTGGAGAACCTGGGGCTGTGGACGCAGGTAAACGTGCTGAGAGAGTCCTCGAGTCTCCTCGCCCTGGTGTAGCTGTCGACCAGGTCCAAGTCCTTCAGCTGCAGGTCGCCGATGGGGTCCAGGCCAGCAAGGCCATCAGGGTGGGCCTCAACCAGCCGCAGGAGCTCCTGAGTGGCAGTGGTGACCGACGGACCGGGTGGGTCATTCCTGAGGGTGGGGGGGGGGGGGAAGGGAACAAAAGAGATCGATGCTCTATTAGAGGTACCCAGGCATGGAGAGGGCAGATGTGGGTGACAGCAACCCCACAGCACTGCCCTTTCTTCACCCGGCAGTGTTGGAGGTTCTGGAGGAAGTGGGGGGGGGGGGGGGGGGGGGGGGGAAATCAATGTGAAGACACCGGGGTTGGAGTGGGGAGCAGAATAGGGTTAGTGGGTGATTGTATAGGGGGTCATGCTGACAATGAACAGGGGGTGGCAGAAAAGGGACAGGTTTAGTGGGTGATAGTATAGGGGCTATGCTGATAATGGGGGGTGGGGGGGGGGTAGAGGTGGGGAGCGGTGGAGGGGTAGAGGTGGGGAGCGGTGGAGGGGTAGAGGTGGGGAGCGGTGGAAAAAGAAAGGAAGGACACATGGCTGACTTTTGCAAGACATCTGCAGTCAGCCAGTCCCTTCACTCTGCTATCCCTTTGTCCCACAGGCGGTTGGGGTGTTGTTACAGGAGGGACAGGGGGTAAAATCGGTGGTGCTGGGTTCAGAGTAATCCCTTGAGCAGTCCGTTATCCCCCTGGTACATTCCGCTCCCTCCCTTCACCCCGACCCCCCAACAGTCTCACCCCTCCCACTCAATGTGCTTCCAACGTGGTGCCGTTGGCAGTGGTAAGTGACTGACCTGAAGCGAGGAATCTGCCTCTTCTTGTAGTCATCGATGATTTTGTCGGCGTTGATGCGCAGGGTTTTAACGGTGATGCTGCCGATGTCCTTGGCGGTCAGTTTCTCCACCACGTGGCCACAGGGTCCTGGGCAGGTGGGGAGAAGTCAGCAACAGGTCAGTCCAGCCCCTGCAGATCCCTCCCTCCCTCCCATTATACATCGTGTATATCACACCCAGAGTTCAGGCTCAGGATTATCTCCCACCGGGAGCATTTCAGACTCATCATCTTCCCACAGTCCCTTCCACAGCTGACCCCAGGGGAATGGAAGTAGAGCCTTTCCCTCGATCTGTAAAGCAAACGCCCACGTGACTCTGTCCCAGCTCACTATGTTGTTTTTTAATATTCATTCACGGGTTGGGGGCGTTGCTGGTTAGACCGCCATTTATTGTCCATCCCTAATTGTCCAGAGGACAGCTGAGCATTAACCACATTGCTGTGGGTCTGAGTCACACATAGGCCAGAAAAGGCTAGAACAGCAATGCTCTTCCCTCATGTTGCAGCTGTACAAAACTCTGGAGCGGCTGCGCTTGGAGTATTGTATACAGTTCTGGTCACCGCATTATAGGAAGGATGTGGAAGCTTTGGAAAGGGTTCAGAGGAGATTTACTAGGATGTTGCCTGGTATGGAGGGAAGGTTTTACGAGGAAAGGCTGAGGGACTTGAGGCTGTTTTCAATAGAGAGAAGAAGGTTGAGAGGTGTCTTGATTGAGACATAGAAGATAATCAGAGGGTTAGATAGGGTGGACAGTGAGAGCCTTTTCACTTGGATGGCGACAGCTAGCACGAGGGGACTTAGCTTTAAATTGAGGGGTGATAGATATAGGACAGCTATCAGAGATAGTTTCTTTACTCAGAGAGTAGTAGGGATGTGGAATGCCCTATCTGCAACAGTAGCAGACTTGCCAACTTTAAGGGCATTTAAATGTTCATTGGATAAACCTATGGATGAGAATGGAATAGTGTAGGTTATATGAGCTTCAGATTGGTTCCACAGATGGATGTGACAGAGTGCCGACGGGCCTGTACCGCGCTGTAATGTTCGATGTTCTATGATGTTAATGAACCAGATACATTTTTGCTGACAATTGACAATGGATTCATGGTCATCATTAAGACACTTCACTCTAGATTTTTGTTAAATTCAAATTCCATCACCTGCCAAGGCAGGATTCGGGTCAGAGTATCATATCCGCACTGTTATCCGAGCCATTACTTTCCTGCCAGAAATCTCACTTGCAGCACTATTGTCAAACAAAAGTTCATGTTCAACACACCAATGGCAGTACCCTCAAGGTTACATCATCAAAAAGTGCCATCGAACTGGTTTAAACTAGGTGTACAGGTTGCTGGTGGGAACAGGGAATTACTGAATTCTCAGAGTGCTGAGGTGCATGAAGGGAGATTACTCAACAAGCTCACCTTCAGGAAGGAAGAGTTTATTGGCAAGGAGGTAGTCAGGAGTCGGTGTCACAGGTAATTCCTCAACATCTTTCCCAGTGTCCTCTTGCCTGGGCTCTGAGAGGACCAGGGTGGTGAACGATCGGTTGCTGGAATCTGTGCAAACCTGCAGTTCACGAGAGAGCACTCGGTGAGACGACTTTCAGATAGAAACAGGAAGCGGCCAGTCATCCTCATAAGCCATTTCAGTCATTTGCTCACATTGCGACTGATCTGCATCATAATGCTATTTACCTTCCTTAGACTATTTTGTTAAATAAGGAGCTATCAATTTTAGTGTTTAAACTGGCTCTTCCAAATTCTTAGTATCGAAATACAGAAACGAAGGAAGAATCTAATGATACAAAAGACCGTTCAGCCCACCAAATTGCAGAACGATAAAAAAAACTTTCCTACCTTCTAACTTTTGGTTATAGGAATTTGTATGCATGTTGAAATATCATCTTCTAATATAAATGCGATGACGAAGATGGTTAAGAAGTGTCTCGTGAAGTCATTGAAGTCCGAAGTCACACAACACCAGGTTTACTCACAATCACAAACTCTCAGAGCTCTGCTCCTTCGTCAGGTGAAGTGGAGGGAATTGCACAGGCACAGAATTTATCAGCGGAGAGATCATTGCAAAATAATGCCAGGTAATTCAGAGGGTCATACGATAACTACAGATAGTGCGAGTGAAGTGTCAACAGCTGAATAGCAAGTGAAGGGATGACTTTAATTAGTTTGTCCAGTTTTGGATTGCTCGTTACTTCGGTTAGACCCTCGTCTTGTAACTATCATGTTATTCCAGCCATTTGGTTTGTCTCCAGCACCATCTGTTTTTTTTTTGGAATTATCTTTCTGCCTGAATTAAGTGGATCACAGGTCATCCCTTCACTTGCTACTTAGAGTTTGACACTTCACTCACACCATCTGACACTTTTGACAACCTGCAATGACTTGTTGTTCAGCCTCTCAATGCTCCACTCACAATCATTTGTACTATTTTTTGACATTCTTAATCACCTGGAATTATCTTGCAATGACCTCTTCGCCTATCGAGTCCGCGCCTGTGCACTTCCTTCCAATTCACATGATGAAGGAGCAGCGCTCCGAAAGCTTGTGATTTCAAATAAAACCTGTTGGATTGGAACCTGGCGATGTGTGACTTTAGACTTTGCCCACCCCAGTTCAACACTGGCACCTCCACATCGAAGTCCCTGAAATTCAGCTTGCTTCCCAACACAGTTTTCAAATGAACTGAACAGCCAGTTTTCATCCCTGATCACAAATGGCATATCAGAACTATTTGGAGGCTGTGCTTCTGTCACCTTCAAAGCGAAGGGAAAGTGGAGATAATAATTTAAGGTGGATGGTTTCAGTGCAACAAATAGAGACAGTTCAAAGCACAGCTAACATCCCCCACCGCTCTACCTGCAGGATCACTCCCAGGGCATTCTTGTGACATTGGTTTTTAACCACCAGGACTCGCCCAACAGACAGTGCCTTGAAAGCGCTTGTGGATTCCATGATGCTTTTCTGTAACGCGAGACAGAGCAGGTGTTAAAACAGCAGAGCAGCAGGTTCCACCGTTGTTTAAATCCATTGAGAGTCTATGCTTCATCTCATCACACGTTACCTGTAGAGTGTTCCTCGTGTATAGGAGCTCCCGCACAGTATTGTAGTAGTGCTCCAAATCACTCAGCTGACCAACACACTCCACCTCATCCATGTTTGACAGCTTCTTTGCCAGCTCCTGAATCTGCTGCTCGTACATCTGCAAAGCACAACGTGAGAAGTCGGAAGTATAAGGCGCCATTCGGCCCTTTGCACATGCTCCACCCTTGCATGGGAAGGAGGGGGCTGCTGCACGGGGAGATATCACTGCAGCTTAGTCACTGGAGCACTGCGTTCTGCTTCTATCGCCTCATGTAAGAACGAATGACCACATGAGCGGTTCGGTGAAAATGGACTTGCCAGATTTCGGGCTTTATTTTTGAAAAGGAGGCTTAGCTGAGCAGGTTAGGCCCAAACTCTGGGTTTAGAAGACTGAGAGGAGGTCTTATTGAAACAAATAAAGATCCAGAGGAGAGCTGACAGCGTCAATCCTGGGATGATGATTCAACTGGTTGAGAAGTCTGGAATTCAGGGGGCTACAACTAAAAAAAAAACCAGGAATTTCTCATTTTAGGCAGAGCTGATGAGAACGATTTTCTTCCAGAGAATCATCAATCTGAAATTCCCTTCCTCAAAAGGGGACTGGAGGCAGGGTCACTGAATATGCTCAACGCTGACTTAGACAGACTTTCGATAAACTAGGGAGTCAAACGACATGGGTGCACTTAGAATAAAAAGTGGCTTTCAGGAATCTATTGAATCAGCCATGACCTTATTGAAAAGTAGAGCAGGATCAAGGGGCCGAATGGTCTACTCCCACTCCTATTTCTTCTGTTCTTGTGCTACAATCCCACTTTGTTGCCATCTCTCAAGAAAAAAAAAGAGAAGACTCAAGCTCAAATTCTACATTCTAACCACTTCGCTGAATGCTTTAGAAACTTGACAATAAATAAAGACGAATGGTAGAAAACAGGGGCCTCTGAAATGTGGGTGCCAGGATGCATCCGTGTACAAACAGAAAAGAAGAGGCGATTGAAATTGCAGCCACAAAAATAACTCCATGAAGTGACACACTGAGAAGAAAATTCCAGGATTTCAACCATTTGGTCAGAGCTGAAAAAATTACAGGAATCTTTTCCAGAGAAAGAGGCCTTTCCCTCGGCTGAGCAGAATGACGACGATCACAGAGCACTTGCAGTAGAACTATACGGATTGTGAGAGAATGGCACGACACAAATAAGCAGGTCATACCACAACGGCTGCTCTCCTAGTCTTGACATTCAACGCAACTACCATCACGGAATCCCACAAAAACATCCCGGGGTCACCATCACCCAAAAATTGCAGTTAGATGCATGATTTAAACATAGTGGCTGCAAGAGCTGGTCAGATGCTAGGAATCCAGCAGAGAGTAACTCATCACCTGACTCCCCAAAGCCTTTTCACCATCGACAAGGCACAAGTCAGGGGTCTGATGGAATACTCCCCATTTGCCTGAACGAGGGTAGCTCTAACGACAAGCTCGACACCATCTATGACAAAGCAGCTCACTTGATAGGCACTGGAAGGAGCGAACAGTGCCTATGCTCAATGGCAGCAGTGTGTACCATTTGCAAGAGGCACTGCAGAAATTCACCAAGACTCCTTAGACAACACCTTCCAAACTCATGAACACTTCCACCTAGAAGGGCAAGAGGCAGCAGATACATGCGATCACCACCACCTGCAAGGAAGGTCCTCTCCAAATCACTCACCATCCTGATTTGGAAACATGTCACTGTTGCTTACAGGGTCACTGACTCAAAATCCTGGAATACCCTCCAAAACAACATTATGGGTCTACTGAGCGCAAACAGACTGCAGCGTTTCTAGAAGGCAGCTCACCACCACCTTTTAGGGGAAATTAGGGACGGGCAACATGCTGGCCCAGCCCATGAGAGAATTTCTTTCTTTTTGAAAATGCAGTAGAGGATAGGGCAGATGCAATATTTTCGTCTCCTTGACGAGATCGGTGTCAATTGGATGGAGGTTTGGTTTTAAAGAATATGAATAGGTGATTGGATCGCAAGGTAACAGAAACCTATCGCTACAAGATGAACCTTTTGAAGTCAGGTTAGGGCAGCTGAGGGGTTAGCACTGCTGCCTCACAGCACCAGGATCCCAGGTTTGATTCCAGCCTCGGGCAACTGTCTGTGTGGAGTTTGCACATTCTCCCCGTGTCTGTGTGGGTTTCCTCCGGGTGCTCCTGTTTCCTCCCACAGTTCGAAGATGTGCAGGTCAGGGCGAATTGACCATGCTAAATTACCCATAGCGTGAGGAGCACTAGTCAGAGGGAAATGGCTCTGGGTGGGTTATTCTTCGGAGGGTCGGTGTGGACTGGTTGGGCCGAAGGGCCTGTTTCCATGCTGTAGGGAATCTAATCTAAAGCCCTTAAAAAGGACTCGGTGATAATCTGCAGCTGTACCTTGGCATCCTTCCTGGTGTGGAACTCGGAGAAACTCCGCTTCATCATGTCCTCCACCCGGAGCGCCTCCACCCGCAGCAAGTTCAGGATCATGGTGTAGGTTAGACGGAACTGTGATTGCAACAGCGTTGGCTTCCCCTGCAACAAAATACACACACATGCTCACACCGAGGGCTGCACAAAGCCATCACAGTGCAACAAAATACACACACACACTCGCACGGAGGGCTGCACAAAGCAATCTGGGTAACAGGAAAGAGACAGCAAAAGGGACAGTGAAAGGCAAAAGTGGTGGCAAAGGGCAAGAGAGAGCAAAGGAGAAAGATGGAGAAAGGTCAAGTTGTTTTGAACTAAAGCTAGAAATCGAAGTAGGGCTTTCGTCAAAAGCATTACATTGGATAAAGGGTGACCATTCTGCACAGCAAAAATCTGCAAACAAAGCAACTGAATGACTGACAAACTGCCCCTTTTCTCATGCAACATGAGGTCACAAGGGCAAGGGTAGACTCCTTCAAAAGTTAGCTGGTCTCCAAGACTGAATCGCACTGCCACCTCCCTTCTCAGCTCCTCCAACTGCATTATTTACCAACATCATCTTGTGGAGGTCAGCCATCTCGTGGACCCCAGACTTGCACAGGATGATGACCATCCCTGTTGTGTCCAGTCCTCTTCTTCCTGCTCTCCCAGCCATCTGAATATATTCACCTGCAATGAGTACAACACGGGTAGAGGATTAAAAATGGGGTAGGCGGTCAGGACAGGATTTGGAGGTTCTGTTTGGATTTGCTTCAGTACTGAAGATTAAAGTGTGATTAAAAAGGAGCTTTGTACTGCTTGATTTCATCTTTAATCAAATGTGGGACGTGGTTCAATTGTTGGACGTGCAGAGTATTATCTACGTCAACTGCCTTCTTAACATACAATGGGAGAGGTTTGCGAGACTATTTCAGAAGGCAATGAAAAGTCAACCACATGGTTTCTGTATCTGCAGTCACACATTAGGCCAGACCAAGGAAGGATGGCAGATTTCCTTCTCCAAGTGAACCTGGATGGGTTTACAACGGTAATATCACGAGTAGTTCAAATTTCATATTTGCCATGGTTTGCTACAAACTCATGTCACATTAAGGCCATGTCACGTTAATGCTGGTCTCTGGATTACTCTCCAGTAAGACTGCTGCTGTGCAAGGCTTTAGGAATCTGGAGCAACCTTCCAATGATGTCAGAGAGTTGCTCCTCACACGGCATAAATAACGCAGTGTGGGTAGATTTAAAAGAAAAAAGAAACACACAGAGAACAAGGTAGCAGCTTGAAGTCTAGCGATGTGAATGTTAGAAACACATACAGGGAAGCATGTGGAATAGGCTCACAAGCAAAAGGCAGCAGAGCTTATGAAATACTCCTTCCAGAGTGCAAAAGGACAAAATTACAGCCCGGTATATCTCCAAATACCATTTTCTGTAGTATTTAGTCTTAATTTCTAATAAACAGTGTTATAAAGAAAAACAAGCCTAAGGCAAGTTCTTACTTTGCCTTCTCCTCAAGGAGTCTGTATTAAACCCAAACTCAGGGATCTGGACAGCAGACTGCACAATAAAAGAATGACCTCTGACTGAACTAGCCAGCCCTCAACAGAGTCGATAGAATGGATCATACAGAGAAACCATTTTTCCTGGTGGAGGGAGCTTAAAGCAAAGGGCATAATCTTAAAAGTCAGAGACAGGCTGTTCAGACATTACCTCAAAACCACTGCAGTGACTCTAGCTGACCTGTGGTAAAGCTTATGCTCCATCAAATCCTCCCCGCAGTCCTCTCCATCTCACAAGGATGTTGCCGGGGGTGGAGGGATTGAGCAAAAGGGGGAGGCTGAACAGGCTGGGGCTGTTTTCCCTGGAGTGTCAGAGGCTGAGGGGTGATCTTATACAAGTTTAAAAAATCACGAGGGGCATGGTTTTTTCTTATTACAATCTTGAGTTTTATTCTTAACATGTAATGTTAACATGATAGCCAAGGTCTTTTTCCTAGGAAAGGGTGTGTCCAAAACTAGAGGACATAGGTTTAGGGTGAGGGGAGAAAGATTAAAAGGGTCCTGAGGGGCAACGTTTTCACACAGAAGGTGATGCGTGTATGGAATGAGCTGCCAGAGGAAGTGGTGGAGGCTGGTGCAATTACAACATTTAAAAGGCATCTGGATGGGTATATGAGTAGGAAGGGTTTAGAGGCAAACGGGCCTAGATTAATTTCGGATATCTGGACGAATTAGACAGAGGGGTCTGTTTCTGTGCTGTACATGTCTTTGACTTTATGACACTCAGCAACACATCTTTCTTTTGCTATCTCACCTTAGATATATCTATATATTTCAACCTCACCCTGTGATAGTGGGATACCCATTCTCACCAGTCTCTGGTAAAGGCACCTCTCCCGAATTCACGACTAGACTTAATCAGTCACCATTATATTGATGACCCCTAGTTTTGGCGACAAGTGAGGCTGGAACTATTTTCCCTGCCTCGAACCCATTACATGTTAAGAATAAAACTCAAGATTGTAATAAGAAAAAACAAACTCGAAAGATGCAACCTGACATCCAGAAAATCCAGACTATAAATAAAAGATCCATGGAAGAAATTAGAGGCATTTGAAACACAGATGTTAAGGCACATATGCTAAATCGCCCATATAGAGAAGGTAAGTCAAATGAAGAGGTGAATAATTGCAAGAGCAAAAAAAAACTGTTTAAAAGTGACAGATAGGAAAAAAATTAAGGATTTTGGCCACTAGATTAAAGCTGAAAAGTCAAGGATCTCTTTTAAAAGACAAAGTGGACATCAGCAAAAAGGGGAGTTGATCAAAGTGCAGTTGAATGCAGAGAATCAGAGAGATATACAGCATGGAAACAGACCCTTCGGTCCAACTCATCCATGCTGACCAGATATCCTAACCTACTCCAGTCTCATTTGCCAGCACTTGGCCCATATCCCTCTAAACCCTTCCCAGACATATGTCCATCCAGATGCCTTTTAAATGTTGTACACTACAGCAACAGAGGATATCGCAAAACAGATGTGTGCGACATGCCATGATAGCAGAGAGCCAGCACAGATGTGACAGGCTGAGTGGCTATCTTCTGTGTTCTAACTATTCTATGATTCTACAAGGTATGCTTATGGTAGCAAACAATAAAAAGGTGAAACTGTAAATAACTGTTCTCTAGAAACAGCTAGGACAAGCAAGATGGACTGAAAGTCTCATTCT
Source organism: Chiloscyllium punctatum (assembly GCF_047496795.1). Lineage (NCBI taxonomy): Eukaryota > Metazoa > Chordata > Chondrichthyes > Orectolobiformes > Hemiscylliidae > Chiloscyllium > Chiloscyllium punctatum. Next base: position 27,420,912 of record NC_092768.1, on the reverse strand, counting down.
GTGCTGTAATGTTCTGTAATTCCTCGCAGTAAGTAAACCCACCACAAAAGGATTGCAAGGCAATGATGGTGGAGAAAAAAAACATGCAAGTACTTTTTAAAATAATTGGTAAAGTCAGTGTTTATGGGGCGGCACAGTGGCTGAGCACTGCCTCACAGCACCAGGGTCCCAGATTCAATTCCAGCCTTGGGCGACTGTCTGTGTGGAGTTTGCATATTCTCCCAGTGTCTGCATGGATTTCCTCCATGTACTCCGGTTTCCTCCCACAGTCCAAAGATGTGCAGGTCAGGTGAATTGGCTGTGCTAAATTGACCATAGTGTTAGGTGCATTATTTGGAGAGAAATGGGACTGGGTGGGTTACTCTGAGGGTTGGTGTGGACTTGTTGGGCTGAAGGGCCAGTTTCCACAATGCAGGGAATCTAATCTGTTTAATGACCTATCCTTAGTTGTCACAAGGTGGTGCTAGTGAGCCATCTCCTGGAACTGCTGCATGTGGTGCAGGAGTCCCTAGTTGTGCTGTTAGGAAGGAAGCTGCAGGATTGTGATCCAGCCAAAGTGAAGGAATGGTGATACATTTCCAAGTCAGGATGATGCCTGCATTCAGAGGTGATGGCAGCCTAGTGTCCTTTGAGGTGGCAGAGATCACGATTTGCAAGGTGCCCTCAAAGGAGCCTTGGTGAACTGCTACAGAGGGTCTGGTAGATGGTACAAGCTGCTACCAGCAAGCGTCAGTGGTGCAGCAAGTGAAATGTTTAAAGACAGTGATTGGAGGTGTCCGCTGAGCGAGGTTTTGTCCTGGATGCTGTCAAGCTCAGTGTGAAGTTGGAGCCTGCCTCACCCAGGTAAGTACAGTGCATTCATCAGACTTCTGCTTTGTCCAGTTGTCGTCAGGCTTTGGAAAGTCACGAGGGGAGCTGCTCATGTTTCCCAACCTCTGATCTGCTCCTACAGTCACACAGTATTTACCTTGCTGTACCACTTCAGTTTCTGGCCAATGGTAACACCAGGCCGTTGAAAATGGGGAATTCTGTGATGGGCAATGCTGAACAATGCCCACAAGGGGATCCAGATAACTGAAATTCATTCAATTTCTCCTCTCACCCCGCATCGCGACTCGTCATCTCCCACTGAACGACATTCCCCCATCCCACCCCAAGCCTGGACTGTGTGCTCACTACCCCTCTCCACTTTGTTTGGTGGTCTGCCCTCAGTGACGTGGCTGAGCCTACCACGTGTGGACAGGAGTTGGGGAGGGAGTGTGGGGGAGGAGGTTACATCGTTACCTGGTGTCAGGTCTCGGAAGTTTGTCCCATCATGCTTCCGGATTGTGTCAAACACCACAGTTCTGGCTGGCATGTTCACTCCCATCGCAAAGGTCTCTGTAGCAAAGAGAATCTGTACCACGTGGAAATACAAAAACTAAATTACCTCGTGATATAAACATCATTAAAACACAGACAGACGGTGCTGAATCTGTACCGTATGACAAAACAATTACCCTGTGATATAGACCCTGTAAACACTCAGACAGTGCTGACTGCTGGATCAATACCTCCTCAGGCCAGTTTCCTTCAACCATTCACTCCATGGAACAAGCCAGAGGGAGATGCAGTCAAGTTTCACAGTCATAACAACACAGTATCAAAGCGAGCTATCAGATGCAGGATATGTTGGCTGAGCTGGGAACTTGGCTACTAGCTGTTTCGCCCCCTTCCTAGGAGTCATCCTCAGTGCTGTGGAGCCTCCTGTGAAGCACTGCTGTACTGTATCAGTTGGAATTTATTTGGTTTTGTTCCCACTGCATCCAGTTGCGGGTTACAGTTGATCGTTGCAGTGGTCGTTATATTGAGTGGAGGTTAATGTGCTTATTGATGGAGTTTGTGGATGAGTGCCATGCTTCTAGAAATTCTCTGTCTGTCTTCTGTTTGGCTTGTCCTATTATCATTGTATTGTCCCAGTCAACTTTGTGGTCCTTGTCATCTGTATGTATAGCTACTAGCGACAGCTGGTTGTGGTGTTTAGTGATTAGTTGATATTCATGATTACGGATCACTAGTTGTCTGTCTGTTTGTCCTATATGTTTTATGCAGTCCTTGCATGGAATCTTGTACATCACTAAAACTTGTCCTGCCCCCAAAGGCCACGACCAGCTGTCGCTATACATACAGACCATAAGGACCACAAATTCGACTGGGATAACAACAATAATAGGACAAGCCAAACGGAGGACAGCTGCAGCATTTCTCAAGGCTTGGCACTCAACCACAGACTCCACCAATAAACACAATAAACCCAATATGCCAGCCATTACAACCAAACATCTGTAAACCAACTTCCCAGCTCAGCAAACATACCCAGAACAACTGCAACCAGCCACCGAGCTACAAGTCTTCACACAAACCTTGGAGCTATCAGAGTTTGTGCATCCTCGCCTTCACTCTTCCCAATATCCCTGCTATATTTATTCTCCTGCAGCTATGGATCCAATTCCTTGCAGAATACCTCTAACTTGTCTGCTTCCACCATTCTCTCGGGCAGCACACTCTAGACCACATCTACTTGTTGCATAAAAGAAGTCTTTCGATTCTTATCGCTGGGTCTTTGGCCAATTTATCTAATATCTGTGCCCTTTGGTGCTAACATGTATTTAGCTATGACAGACCAATTCTCTTTCTTTAATCTCTTCGATCTTTTGAAAATCCCTATCAAACCTCCTCTTAACCTTCTCTACCAAATGAGGAGCAATCTCAATCCCTGCAAAACCTTCACGTCCTTAATAAAATGTCATGCCCAAAAGACGGCAAGCCTTGCTTCAACTTATACCTAGAACGGTGCGTTTGGTTTTGGGTCAATTTACTTTGGGAGGGAATAACTCGCTGTGAAAGCAATTCAGAGAAGGTTCACTCAGCTGAATCTGGAGATGAAACAGTTGTGAAGAAAGGCAAAACAATTTCGGCCAAAACGCATTGCAGTTCAGAAGAACGAGAGACGTTCATATTGAAACATAAAACACTCTGAGGGGAGCCCTGACAGGGTAAATGGTGAAAAGGCTAGAACTAGGAGACACAGTTTCAAAATAAGGAAATCAAGGAGGAATCTCTTCTCTCAGAGGGTCAAGGGCCTGTGGAATTATCTTCCACAGACAGCAGACGCCTGTGACCCGGATACACTTTGTATGGTACAATCTGCCTGTATAGCACGGAAAGCAATATTTTTCCATTGTACCTCAACACACGTGACAACAATAAACTGATCGATCAATTTTACACAAAGAATGTTGTAAGGGTGAGGAGGTCTGCAGGAAGTGGGCAAGTCACTGCTCACACAGAACAATGTTATACCTTTACAAGGCCCCTGGTAAACAGCATCTCGATAACCTCCTTCAGGATTGGAAGGATCCCACTGTGATGGACACCAATCCCCCGCTTCAGAAGCTCCACCATCTGAAGGACCTGTCCAGTGGAAACAGAAACGAGTTTTTAAAACTCCAACAGATCGAGCAAAGGAGTAAACAACGCGTGATGCACGTTTAGTTTCAGTATCAACATATCCTGGAGTTGGCGTTGAGCCAAGCAGTTGCTAGGGACACAATCCCACGGAACACACTAAATCCCATCTGTCTGTAACTCCACGGGGAGAAAAAAAGCCAAAGCTCATCTCACTGCCTGTAGTCCCGGGCATTAAAAACCGAAGCTGTCTGTGGCCCAAGGCAAAAATGAAGAGCACTGGGCTTCATCTCACGGTCAGTAATCCCAGACACCGAGCTCCATCCTCATAGCACGGTGATTGGAACGAGGTTAGCCAGGTAGATGCCAGAGAACGAGCTCCCCATTTGGGGTTGTTAATCTGGTTCAAATCAGGGAGCCCTGGCTGACAGATATAAACAGGAGTGTCAGGGGTTCTGCACACCCTAGGAGCTGGCTCTGAGGAGGCTGGATCAGTGTCATGTTCTATACATGTGTAAATAAAAGGGTGACTTGGTGATGGGATACTGGCCTTCATGGAGTTATTTCACACAGTATCCCTCCCCACAAAACACATTTCACAGCTGCAACACCATGCACAAAAAAAACCACACACACAAAATCCCTCCTGTCTGTAACCAGAGGCAAAAATAAAATCCAGAACACTATCTGACTGTCAGAAAACACAGATGAGAAAACAGTGAATCCTGTCCTCTCTGACTGTACACCTCCCCAAAAAGCACCACTCCCCAATTCAATGCAAGCTGCGGCAGAAAAAAGTCAAATCCCATCACACTGTGTGTAACCCTAAACGAGGAAGCACCAAAACCCATTTCACCGTCTCTGAAAAACCGAACATTTAGCAAATACTGTGCTAAGCTTCTTTCCTCACTTTCCAAAGCATGGTCCCCACCTGGACTTATGCACGTACCTCACATGTGCCACCCACACCCAACTGTACAGAAAAATGGAGAGCCCGCAGCTGGAGATGTTCAATTTTGGCCACCTAACTTAACAAAGAATATAGAGGGAGTGCAGTACAGGTTCACCGGACTGGGACAGTCCTACAAAGGAGAGATGGAGAAGACTGGGACCCGGATCAGAAAGAGAAAAACAAGCAGGAGTGGGCCAGGTGACCCTTCAAGCCTGTTGCCCCACTCAATACGATCATGGCTGATCCTTTATCTGCACACCTTTATTCCTCCGATATCACGTTGCCTTTCAAATCTAAATGCAGCAATCTCTTTCTTGAATATATTCACCTGACATGGACTCCAGCAGAACTAACTGAGTCACAGATTAAGAAACAGGTTATTCAAGATGACGAGGATGGTAAATCTTTAAAATTCTGTCCTCCAGAGGCTATGGCTGCTTAGTCAGTCATAGAATCCCGACAATGTGGAAAGAGGCCCTTTGGCCCAACAAATCCATACCCACCCTCTGAAGAGTAACCCACCCAGACCCATTCCCTTACCTTATTATCCTACATTTACCCCTGACTAACACATCTAACCGAGTACACATCCCTGAACACTGAGCAATTTAGCATTGCCAATTCACCAAACATATCTTTGGATTCTGTAAGGAAACTAGAGTATCTGGAGGAAACACACAAGACACAGGGAGAACGTGCAAACTCCACACAGAATTGCCCGGGGCTGGAATTGAACCCGGGTCCCTGGCACTGGGAGGCGGTAGTGCTAACTACTGAGCCACCGTGCTGCCCCTATGAGGCAAGATGGAGATTCAGTACATTCAAGACCAGAGATCGATAGATCTCTGAATACAGCCATCAAAGGATAGGGGGCAGCGTGGAAAATATGGTAACAAGGTGGACTATCAGCCATGGTGCAGGCTTCAGGGGCTCAATGGCTTATTCTACATTTATGTTACCATCCGCATAAAACCCACCCACGTAAACAGGCAGCGGTGGAGCCATCATTTAGTTCCTCATGACTCCTGACAGGAGTGGTGCTGCTCGACCGCACGTTGAGCCGGGATTTAAGGACACAGGCTCACCATCACGTACCTGCGGTAGCTCTCTGTCGGTGCCCTTTAACCGGGAGATGCACTTCTGGAAGAAAATGTGGATCTCGCTCTTTTCCACAGTGCTGGTGAGGTCGACGGTGGTCAGCATGTTGGCATTCTCATCACAGCGGTTCCGCGAGAAGGTGAACGCCACGATGGGGAGGCTGTCCTTCTTCCTCAGCATGTCAATCAGGGACAACCACACGCTCTTATCCTGCGCCCAGTGAAATGCAGAAAGACAGTTTAGTTATCGGGGCTGACAGACTGGCAAGATGCCCAACTGGATGCAGCTGTGGACTGGCTGGTCACGAGACTCCTCAGTATTTGTAAAGCAAACTGAGGCAAGATTCCCGTTCAGAAAATGACAGAGCTCTCCTGTCTAGATTCCTTCACTGCCTATTGGACATGCATACCTACTTTCAGCAACCTGTCAGACACCTAGGTGTGGTATGGGAGGAGAACATGGGGTTGGCAGGGGCTAGGGGTGTCAATGATGGACGTGCATGTCATCTTTCATCACGGAGGTATGATGGCCTTACCTGGCTGGAGCCTCCGTGGTACACCGGTTGCTTGGCTCCAAAAGACTGAGAGTGCTTACTGCTACGTTCCTTCTTGGCGTCAACTGCTGCGTAGTACCTGCAACATCAGCAAGCAAGACGGAAACAAGGGTAAAACTGCGACTGCACTGGGAAACAGACCGGCTGAATAACAGGGGACGGAACTCGCTTGCAAAGTGGGATTATGGAAGGCAAAAAATGCCATGACTTTGGAACTGATGGCTGTGCTCACATTTGCGTATGTACACAGAAATGCCATTTGTGTAATAAATGGAATGGCACGGTGGCGCAGTGATTAGCATTGCTGCCTCACGGTGCCAGGGACCTGGGCTCGATTCCAGCCTCAGGCGACCTGTCTGTGTGGAGTTTGCACATTCTCCCAGCATAACTGTGGGTTTCCTCTGGGTGCTCCGGTTTTCTCCCAAAGGATGTGCAGGTTAGGATGAATTGGCTGTGCTAAATTACCCATAGTGCTCAGCGATGGGTAGGTTGGGTGCATTAGTCAAGGGTAAATGTAGGATAAGAGGGGAGGGGAATGGGTCTGGGTAGCTACTCTTCAGTGTAGACTTGTTGGGCAGAAGGGCCTGTTTCCACACTGTAGGGATTCTATGATAAAAGCAAGGCTCCTTAGACACACCCACAAACACTACCATGTGGAAGGACAAGGATATCAACCATATGAGGGACACCACTGTCTTTCATAGAAACTTTCACAGAATCTCTACCGTGTGGAAACAGGCCCTTCAGCCCAGCAAGTCTTGAAGTTCCCCTGCAAGCCACACACACACACACACGCTTGGAACTAAGTGGCTGTTCCTTCATTGTCTGTGGGTTAAAATCCAGGAATCCCACCACCCCGACCCTCACAGCACTGTGTGTGTGTGTGTGTGTGTGTGTGTGTGTGTGTGTCAATGCTTCCCCCTTGGCAGCGGGTCCACACCCGCAAAAGGATTGGCTCCCTCTTTCGAAATCCGGTGTATCAGGGTTCTCTGGAGCAGGGAGAAAAGAAATTCCAGGGAAGGGCCTCCCTACACCAAATGGACCTCAGCGGTTCAAGGCGGCAGCTCACCATCACCTTCCCAAGGGCAACCAACAATAGGCTAGACAGTGACGGCCGCATCCCAGAAATGAACTTTCAAAATTAAGGAAAGGACTGGTGCTAAACACTTAAAAACAGAGATGAGGTGAAACAGGCAATGCCCAGATGCAAAAAGAGTTAACATAAACATCCATGTAGTGTTCACCACACCCTCAGGCTATTCCTAACGGTACTACAGCTAATTTAGTGTCATTTTTCACTGGGATGGAGCCACTGTTGCAAACTTGGGAAATGCTGCATTCATTATATGCTCATTATACAAGGCAAACAGCCGTGTCTTAATCACCAGGTTATCTATGTTACTAACATCGAATGAAATCTAAATACAGAGCGAGATATCAGGGAGATCGCCCCATTCCAGCCCACCCCTGCTTCTTTGTTGAGTAGTGGCCACAACGACTTTTACATTCACCTGAAGGGAGAGACAGTGCCTTGCTTTAGCAAGAGAGGGCAACTTCAACAGCGTGATACTCCCTCAGCAGCCTATCAGTTGCGGTATTTCTTCAGTACTGACCCTCCGACAGTGCAACTCTCCCTCCGTACTGACCCACTGATGCAGCGGTTTAGACACACGAGTACACACCCACTTAACCCCAGACTCACGCCTTGGTGAGGAAGTTCCCCTGAGCGTCGAGCAGCAGGAAGAGTTCGTTCTGTGTCTTCTGGCTGTTACCAGTGTACAGGTGGTGCTCCAGAGGCACCGGCCTCTTCATGGTGCTGATCACGTAAATCTTCTTCTGCTTTATCCTCCTGCAGGCAGGTGGGAACAAGGACCCGGGTCAAGAGCTGCTTACTCGGCAAAGAGACGGAGAATGGGAGATTGCAAACACCGAGAAAGGGGTAGACGTTCTGCACCAGTATGAGGGAAGGGCGGGGGACAGGAAATCTCAACACACCTTCTCAGCCGCTGCACAACCAACAGCACAGAGTCTCAAGGCTGAAGACACTGCTCTGGTTAACTTTGACAGAACCTGGAGGACAGTCTGAGATAGGCAAAGAATGTATAGTGTATCAAGCACTGTTTTGCCTGGTTATCAACACCCCCCCCCCTTAGATGATGTACACACTCTGGCATCTTCCTGACCTATTTCTAAGTCCAAGTTTGGCCAATGCTATTAAATCTTACAGCATTTGAAGACACTGTTTACTCTGTGCCAGACCGTAGTCCCAAGCTCTCTGGAGCAGGAAGACTGGCATTTGAGAGTGAAGGTGCCTAACTGTGGACGGCACAGTGGCTCAGTGGTCAGCACTGCTGCCTCAGGGTGCCAGGGACCCAGTTTGATTCCAGTCGGTCTACTGTCTGCGTGGAATTTGCACGTTCTCCCCATGTCAGCTGTGGGTTTCCTCCGTATGCTCCGGTTTCCTCCCACTGTTCAAAGACACACAGGTCAGGTGGATTGGCCAAGCTAAATTGCCCACAGAGTCCAGGGATGTGCAGGCTAAGTGGGTTAGCCATGGGAAATGCAGGCTTACAGGGACAGGATGGAGGTGTTGGGTCTGGGTAGGATGCTCTTTGGAGGGTCAATGTGAACTCAATGGTCTGAATGACCTTCTTCCACCTTGTAGGGATTCTATTGATTCTATGACTGTAGATTGTAATCGGATCTTAATGAGAGCACAGGACTGTTCTCCTTAACCAAGGAAGGATAAAGAACAGGTACAGGGAGTGCCTTGAAGGTTCACTCGACTGGTTTCTCAGATTAGTGGACTGCCCTTCAAGTAGAGAAATGCCTATATTTCACAAGGTTCAGAAAAATGAAGGGGCCCTCACTGAAAAACACAAAATTCCCAGAATGCTGACAGCGTACACATCAAGAGCTTATTCCCTGTTGTTTGAGAACCAAGAACATGGAGTACAGTCTCAGAATAGTGGGTTGGAAAATTAGGGCAGACGCAGAGGGGAACATTTCTTCTCTCAAAGGATTGTGAGCTTTTGAAATTTGTGGATGTCCACTCATTCCGCATACATAATGAGATAGCTAGACTTTTGGATAGCAACAGATCAGCAGCATATGGGGACAACGTTGAGCTGAGGTAAAAACTGTAAGACATGATATTACTGAATGAGGGGGCAGACTCCAAAGTGCTGAATGGTCCACTCCAGCTCTGATTCCCTATGCTCTTAGACCTATTGTGAACGAGCGCTTCCCTGCGGCCTGTGTCCTTCTCAGAGGTAGAGGTCAGAGGTTAGGTAGATACTGTTTGAGGCGTCTTGACAAGTTACGACAGTGCATCCTGTCGATGTTACACATTGCGGACACAGTGTCCCGACGGTGGAGACTTCAGGTTAACCAAGTGCGCCATTACCCAAAGAAGGATAATATGTGAAAGGAGGGAAAGTGGCTCACCAAACAGATTACTGAGACAAGGATACTTCTTTAAGAGGGACGACTGGGTTGACTAGGCTTAATGACCCCCTGAGGCTTAGAAGGATGAGAACTGAAGTCATTGAACAGGAGGAAATCCTTGAAGAGTTTGAGAGGGTAGACACTGAGAAAGCATTTGCCCTGACTGGGAGACCAGGAACATGGGATACCAATGTACAAAACAAAGAGTCAGCCATTCTGGACTGAGGAGGAGGAGAAATTTCTTGACTCACAGACGTAAGAGAGTTAAGGATTTTCTAATACAGAGGGCTGTGGGTGCTTTATCGTCAAGTCCATTCAAGGCAGACATCCAGAGATACTCAGGCACTAAGCAAGTCAAGTGATATGGAGAGCAGACTGGAAATAGGGGTTGAGGAAGGAGATTACTTATAATACTTGTGTCTGAATTATAAAAAAAGGTTGGTTTGGAGGTGCAGCAGGTAATTAAGAAGCCAAATGGAATATTGTCCTTCATTGCTAAAAGGGATAGAGGTTAAAAAACAGGCAGCTGTACAGGTTACGGATGAGGCCACACCTGGAGTACTGCATAGTGTTGTAGTCTCCTTACTTGAGAAACGGTGCACTGGCACTGGAGGGGGCGCAGAGGAGGTTCACCAGGTTGATTCCAGAGTTACGAGGATTGACTAATGAGGAGAGATGGAGTAGACTGGGATTATAACCATTGGAATTTAGAAAAAAATAAGAGGGGGATCTTATAGAAATATATAAATTATGGAAGGAATAGATAGTATAGAAGCAGGGAGGTTGTTTCCATTGGTGGGGTGAATCTAGAACTGGGGTGGCAAAGCCTCAAAAATAAGGAGGAGTAGACATAAGACTAAGTTGAGGAGGAACTTCTTCGCCGAAAGCGTTGTGAATCTCTGGAATTCTGCGGCCAGTGAGGCAGCCGAGGCGACCCCATTGAATGTATTTAAGGCGAAGGTAGTTAGATTCTTCATAGTAAAGGAATGAAGGGTTTTGGTAAATGGAGTCAAGTCCATAAAATTCAGCCATGATCTTATTGAATGGTGGAGCAGGCTGAACAGGTCAGATGGCCTACTCTTGCTCCTATAGTTCCTAAGATTATTATGTAATACAGCGGGCCCCAGGGTGTGAATGTCCTCCCCCTACTTCTCTCGCCTATGATCTATACTTTTGCAGGATTGTACAGTGCCAAGTCCTGGTTCCTAAAGAGTTCATTAGACTATTTGGTTAAGTAGGGATTTCTACATTCACAGAAGAATTGAGAGAATTCTCTGGATTATCTTTGTACACCAGAAAGGCCAGGGGCAGCAGGCCACTTCCAGAAAAGTCTTGGATACCTTAAAAGGATTAACTGGTTTGGAGAGAGTTGAGGGCACAGATCAAACGTACAGATAAGGGTTGAAGAATATAGTACAGAACTAGGGTAAGATTAAGCAATATCCATCTGGGTGAGTGAAGGTACATCCCTTGGACTGAAAACATAAATTTACTGTCTCTTTATGGACTGACAAGTTTGGAATTTGTGAAAGTGATTGAAGATGTGTAAATCGATTAAGTTCTTGTATTCAGCAGAGTTTCCATTCTCGTTAGTCCAGAGTGGACTCACTCATTGCATACACTCAAATTAGTAACTGAAAACGTGGACTCTAATTCTGTGGTTGATTATTAAAAGTGATCACAACAGTTGTCAATTCCAAGACTCTTCACCACTCAAGGCTTCCCCTGCCATAAGTCTGTATCTGCTGATAACTCATTGGTATAAGGGTTAAACACCAAGATTAGTCAACAACTCCACGATCAGTGTAACCTGTGACTACTGGGATGACAAAAGGTGAATTTGATGGCCTGTGTTTTTATTGACGCAGAGAGTCTGATTTCCCCAATTTTAATAAAATGGTAAATATAAAAATTTATTTCAACAAAAGGTGCTTCTCCCAGAGCAATGCCCTGATGGAAATCTCTGAAAACATGCTTCAGATCAAAGTCTTTACTGGAAGCGCTTGATCAGCCTTCGCTAAATCGGGACCCTGCTTTCTTGCAGAGAGAACATCTTTGGGCTCAATTTACTTTTAAGTCATCAGCACAGTAGAAGGTGAAATTCAAGCCAGTTCCTCACCAGTGTCCCTCCTCCTGCTGAAGGGCCCTTAAAGGGGAGCCATAGAGCAGGGAGGGAAGCGGGTGGCGTTCCCCTATATGCTGAGGCTTGGAAGGAAACAGCTCACCCGATCCAGTCGGCAAACTCCAGGGTATTGGGAACTGTGGCACTCAGAAGAATGAGGTTCACGTGGTCCGGCAGCATGATCAGTACTTCCTCCCATACGACACCCCTCTGCAAGGAGAGGAGAAGGGGAACTGCATTTACATAGCACCGCACATAACCTCGAAAGTGCGCCACGGCCAAACCATCAAGCGAATATTGCTCTAACTACTTTTCCAACCCTGATCGGGACAAGTGCAAGGATGCCAAAATTTTAACCAAGCTCAACAATTTACCCTATAAAAGGAAAACAAAAAAGACTTGATTCTTTTCTCCGTTGCATTGTCTGAGCCAAAAAGGGGAAACTACAGGCTCCACAAGGTGATCCCAAAAAATGTGAAACCAGTGACCCCCAAATCTAGATCTCTGTGAGGAAATATTAATTCCACACCTATCTTGTCAAGGTCCCTTAGGATCTTAAGTTGCTGTTACTCTTCCAAATTCCAGCCGATTCATGTCTGGCCTGTTCCAACCTTTCCTCAGAAGGCAACTCACTTATTACAAGTATTAGATTGGCAAACCTTCCCAGAATTGCATCCTCCTCATGTTTATAACCTTTATTAAAAGATAAGCAATACTGTACATGGTTTTCCAGACGCAGTCTCACTAGTGCCTTGTGTAACTGAAGCATTAATGACGCATTACCTAACTTTTGTAATCAAGTATCCATCTGGCAAACTATGACAGTTCTTTCCAAAGAATGTTCCTGAATTTTCCCAAATTACTTGCTAACCTTTTGCCATTCATGAACTAGGACAACCAGCTCCCTCTGCAACCGCACAGCGCCTTTCCTTTTTGCTCTTCCTGCTAAATGGTCATTTTTCCACATCATCCTTCATTTACCACAACTTTGCCCATTCACTTAACCTAGTGATATCCTGTTGTCCTCGTCAGCACTGACTTTACTCCCTTACTGTGTTGTAAGGAAGAGTGGCAACAGCATTTTCCATCCCTTCATCCAAACCATATATAAACTGTGAAAAGTTGAGGTCCCAGCACCAATTCATGTGGCACACCTCGTTAGCTCTTGTCAACGTGAAAAAGACCCACTTGCGTCTATTTTTTGCTTCCTATTAGCCAACCAATCTTTTATCCCTGACAGTATGTTCAATCTTTTATCCCTGACAGTATGTTACCTCCTACACTATGAGTTTTTATTTTCCACAATAACCTTCGATGTGGCGATTTATCAAATGCCTTCTGAAAAGCCAAGGGTAATACATTCGATCGTTTCCTTTTAACCAGAGCACGTTATTTACTCAAAGAACTCCAGTGGATTGCTCAAACGTGACTTCTCTTTTGCAAAACCATGTTGACTTTGCCTGATTACATGCCTTTATCGAAGTGTAATACTTTACTAATAGCTTCTAACTTTTTTTTTAAAAGGCAGACTTTAAGCTAACAGGCTTGTAATCTCCTGTTTTCTGACTCCTTTCTTTGAATAAAAAGGCGTTACATTTGTAATCTAATGTAATGTCAGCACATTCATGATGGGTTAACTGGCCTCCTTCTGTACTGTATGAATCTTATCCCTCAGCTGTTGGGGCGATTTCCAGTTTGCCCGAGAGATCTGAGGAAGTACAAGTTTCAAACCATTTGATTTGTCTCACCTCAACATCGTTGACGTAATGGACTTCATCAAATATCACCCATTCAAGATCACGAATAACGTCTGAGCCATTGTACAACATGGACCTGTGGGAGACACAATGTCACAGAGACCCAATCTGCACAGTATCTTGGCCTTATCCTTTCATATGATGTGGGTGTCACATGCACCTGCTGCTCATCCTGCATTTCCCTTGAACTGAATGGGTTGCTAAGCTCTTAAAGAGGACAATTAATTACTGAATATGGACAGTCATATATGGACTAGGATGGCAAATGTTCGAGAGGACGGCACGGTGGCACAGTGGTTAGCACTGCTGCCTCACAGCGCCCGAGACCCGGGTTCAATTCCCGCCTCAGGCGACTGACTGTGTGGAGTTTGCACGTTCTCCCCGTGTCTGCGTGGGTTTCCTCCGGGTGCTCCGGTTTCCTCCCACAGTCCAAAGATGTGCAGGCCAGGTGAATTGGCCATGCTAAATTGCCCATAGTGTTAGGTAAGGGGTAAATGTAGATGTAGGGGTATGGGTGGGTTACGCTTCGGCGGGGCGGTGTGGACTTGTTGGGCCGAAGGGCCTGTTTCCACACTGTAAGTAATCTAATCTAATCTAATCTAAAAAAAGGACATTATGGTTCTAAAACCCCAGACTGGTTTCAACAACAACTGATGAAAATTATTTACTGAGACTAGCTTTTTATTGTACATTATAAGCAAATATTAAACTGCATGAGCAGTTATGACGGGATTTAAACCAACGTCAAACTCCACACTGTTAGCCTGGGCTTAGGAGTTAGTGACTTGACTGCTACATCAATGTTACTCCCTGCTATGTACAACAGTTCATCCATCCACTTCCTGATCTTGGTCATTGACATTGACTGGACAGCCTTACCACTGATATCTATTAAACTTGGTTTAGTGATCTAGGTGTTCAGCATAGACCCAAGGACAAATTTCTTCCACTAGAATCCCAGCTTTCCCAGTCACAGGCTTCTCTTAAGTTTAAGACATCCTATAGGTAAAATGCAGCGACAACATAACTGTGAATTTTGTACAGGTCTTTAAAACCCGCAGTCATTAACCAACGAAAGGAACATTAGATGGCGTAAATCTTCCTGGACAAGTAATCTGGACACCCTGACCAAATGTTCTGAAGATGAGAGTTCAAATTCTCCCTAGGACACCCAGGGAATCAAATTTGTTATTTAAATAAACGTGGACTAAAAGTCTACAGAGGAACCTCGATTATCTGAATTCCGGATTATCTGAGCAAAATCGCAAGGTCCTGATGCTTGGCTAAACTGTGTTATCCGGCATTCACTTAACCAAAAGAAATACTCCCTGCCCATGTCCTTCTGAACTACAGAGGAACCTCGATTATTCATAGAAGTGATTGTGCAATAACTGGAATGCAATAAAAATACATCTGGTTCATTTCTGTTCATTCAGGGAGAATATCTACCTTCCTCACCAGACCTGGCCAACGTGTGAATCAACATGCACTGCGATGTGGTTAACTCTTTAACTGTCCTTTGAAGTGGGCTTTGTGAGCCTCAGCATGGTATTGTAGTGCTACAAAATAACAAACAAGGTTGCAGTTTGACTGGCATTTACCTATCCACTAGATCCCAAACCTACACCAGATGGACTGCAGCACCACTAACATTTCACAATTTCACCACTAAGTGCTGGCCCTGCAAGTGATCCCACAAAATGACGAAAGAAAGCAGGTCTCAAGCAGGAAACTATACAGGCTCCAGTGCAGAGTCAGGAACTAGATGAGGAGACCAGTTTGATAAAGAAAAAGTTGAAAGGAAGGAAAGAAATGACGAACGAGCGGACTCCGGGAGAACAAGAGGAGAGGCAGAGTTACAGACCTGAGAATTTCGGTCGTCATGATGAGGCAGGAAGCTTCTGGATGCAACTGGACATCTCCGGTCAGAAGGCCAACATCTTTAAAGGTGTTCTTGAAATCCCGGAATTTCTGGTTGGACAGGGCCTTAATCGGCGAGGTGTAGATTGTCCTGTTGGGGTGGGGGAGAGAAAACTTCATCGGTGACTAGAAGCAATGATAAAATTGAAGAACACAATAACCAGAGAAGTAGACCACTCAGCCCATTAGACCACCCCACCATTCAAGGTGACTTGGCTGGTATTTAGGCTTGACTCCACTTTCCTGCCCACATCTCCTTGTTGTCAAACATTGATCAAATCCAAGCGACTCTACGACTGAGCACCTACACTCTGGGGTGAGTATAGTCTCTTGAATGAAGGAATTTCTCAATTTCAGTGCTATCCCAAGATGGTGAAGCAGGACAAAGAAGCCAGGCTCTCAACTTAAGACTAGCGCCAACTTACAACCCGAAACTTCGGTGGAACTTTGTTCAGTTTGCAATTCTGACGCAAACTGGGTCAACCGACAACGTATGTACAAAATTCACACAGCCATGTTAAAAGGAGTCAGTCTGGTGGTAGGTCACTGCTTTGAAAGGGATCGAATATCCATCCAGCTTGATTTTGATCCTGGAGGATCAGATTTGCCAATGTCTCAAATGAAATGGATGATCATGATCGCAAATTGAGGAAGGTGTTCCCATTCTCTCCAAAATTGGAAGAAACGTCTCTCGTTTCTTGTCTCCTCTACCTTTCAACAGTTCAAAGATGGCCAAAACCACTTCAGAATCGACTAAATACTTTTCCCAAGTGCAGCCCATGTTAGAACGCAAGGGAATAATGTTTTTAAAACACATCAACTTCCCACATCAACACTAATGAGCCAGTTGAGCAGATATTCGATTTCCTTGTTTAGATCACAGGACACTGAGCTCTCCAGCTCTTTTTCAAAATTATCGGACGGGGAATGTTTTAGTCACCTGAGGGTGCAGACAAATTTTTAAAAGTCTCGTTTGAAAGAGATGCACACCCTAAAGACTGACTCACCCCACAATGCGGCAGCAGCAACAACAGCCCGCTGACCTCTCCTCACCACCACAGCACAGATGCACTGACCCTCAGAGAGTGTGACTTTCCCTCAGTACTGGCACTAGGACAATCAAATTGCTCAAGGTTTGATTAGACCAGATTCCCTACAATGTGGAAATAAGGCCCTCCAGCCCAACAGGTCCACACCAACCCGCTGAAGAGTAACCCACCCAGACCCATTCCCTTTGACTAATGCATCTCACACTACAGGCAATTTAGCCTGGCCAATTCACCTGACCTGCACATCTTTGGAGGAAACCGAAGCACCCGGAGGAAACCCACGCAGACACGGCGAGAATGTGCAAACTCGCCCAAGGCTGGAATCGATCCTGGGACCCGGTGCTGTGGGGCAGCAGTGCTAACCACGGAGCCACCAACAGATTCAGATGAGGAACTGGCTGCTGCCAGGGACTGAGTAGTTGTCAATCCTCGGTGTCTAAAGAACTGAGGGAAATGAGGACCATGCTCATGGGCTTTTACTTCTGTCAGGCTCTCACCTGGTCATGTGTTTCTGTGAAAGTGCGATCGCGTACTCAGCGACGACAGTCTTTCCCGCTGACGTGTGGGCCGCCACAAACACGGAATCGTGAGTCTCAAGGCGAAGGATTGCCTGCTTCTGAAAGACATCTGGCTCGAAGGGCCACTGAAAGGGAGAGAGGTTTTGGGGTGGGGAGAAGGGGGTGGTATGAGAACAAATTAACGTGATCACCAGGAGAAGAGGATCTTGGACCTTCATTCAGTCATTGAGATAGGTCGATAAAATAAAAGACTTCAATTTATACAGAACTTTTCGCAAAAAAAGCTTGAAGCATGGCACTTCCCCCAGCGCCGACCCTCTGACAGCACGGCCCTCCCCCAGCACTGACCCTCCGACAGTGTAATGTCCCCACAGTGCGAGTAGGAGAGATGTGTGCAGTAGCCTTTATTGAAATGGGCGAAACAGGTACACTCCTCCACTGCTTCACCCCACAACCCCAGCAACCAGTTCCATTCCAATACTGAGAGGTGAACAAACAGCCACTGAAAGCTCAGCTCTTACTTTGAAAGCTGGATCTGGGATGCGTTTGTAGAAATCGTCCACAGGGGTGCTGATATCAACTGGGACAGCCCACTGCTCCTTCTCGGGTATGGACCTTTCCTCTTTCTGCTCACTTTGGTCAGGCTGAGGAGTGACCTTCAGCTCCTGAACAGAAAAAGAAACCCAAGTTCAGCTTGTGTTCCTGGAAACTGACATCCCTCTCAACCGAAACTGTGTTGGGATCCGAAACAAACTGCTGGAAATGCAGATTTAATCAATCATTGCTATCGAAAGGAAATGGAAGATACACACAAAAAGAAACAATTAACTCGGAGATGGGGAAAGACAAGGAGAATGGGATGAAATGATTACTCTCTCAAAGAGGAATCATTTCCAGTGCGGAGTCATTTGGAAATGCTGAGGGAATGGTCTCACTCAGCCTGGTTATAACTGGCTGCTTGTTTTTAAAGGGATCTAGTGCTGAAGTCTTAGTTGAACTTGTTCCTATTTTTAAAAAGAATTTAACCTGTAAAACCAAATCTTCCAAGCTGTTGGTTCTGTGGAAAGGCCGCTTGGTCTCAGTCGCCTTTGCCTTTTTCTCGTCCTCTTCATCGCTGGATCCCCCCAGATTGAAGTCATCCATCGCTCCAATAAGGTTCGAGAGGTTCAGTAAGCCAGGGGTCACTTTGTGCTCTATGGATCGAGGAGAGAAAAGAAAAAGAAAGAGACACTGTGAGAGGGAAAGGGCAGGAAGAATTAAAGTCTTTAGTCGGCATGTAGAAACTGAATTGGAGCAGCCACATAAATGCTGTCTCCAGGAG
Organism: Chiloscyllium punctatum; assembly: GCF_047496795.1. Lineage (NCBI taxonomy): Eukaryota > Metazoa > Chordata > Chondrichthyes > Orectolobiformes > Hemiscylliidae > Chiloscyllium > Chiloscyllium punctatum. Next base: position 27,402,728 of record NC_092768.1, on the reverse strand, counting down.
CTTGTTAAAAGCATGGAATTCTGCTGCAAATAACTCAGCCCCTGACTCCCAAATTCCTGCCAAGCATCAACAAGGCAATGGAATACTTCCCCCTCACCAGGCGAGTACAGCTCCAACAACATTCAAAAGGCTTGACAGAATGCAGACTACTTCTCTGGCACCACATTCATCCATCAACTTCAAAATTCATTCCTTCCACCACCAACGTACACATGTTGGAAGCAGTGTGCACCATCTACAAGATGCACTGCAACAACTTAGCAAAGTTCCTTCAAGCACACTCTCTAAACCAGGGATTTCCACCTGGGAGAAGGGCAGTGGATTAATCTGAAAAAGTTTCCCTTCAGTCACCATCCTGGCTTGAAACAACACTGATCAAAATCTTAAAAGCTCCCTCCCTAACAGCGCTGCGAGTGTCCCTACACCTTAAGTGCTGCAACAGTTCAAGAACGTGGCTCACCACCACTTTTGCAATGGCTGTTCTGGATGGGCAATAAATACTGGGCCACATTCTCACCTGACCAAGAAGCTTCTTGGTTTCAGCTGTATTGTAGGACTGAAGCACATAAGGACTAGCAGGGGTAGACCATTCAGCCCATTAAGTCTGTGCCATGATGTAATATGCACACGGCTAATCTCTTGTCAAAACTCCACTTTCCAATTCACTCCCCAGTCTCTTGGATCCCGATAAATCCAAAATCTGACTATTTCAGCCGTAAGTGTACTCAGCAATGGAGCATTAACAATCCTCTGGGGTAAAGAAGTACAAAGATTCTTAATACACTGAGTGAAGAAATTCGCTTTTATATCTCAAACCTAAATGATCATCCCCTCACTCAGGCGGTCCTCCACTTCTTCTAGATACCAAGACAGCAGAAGCTACCTCTCAGTGTTGACCCTGTCAAACCCTTTCTCCATCCAGTCTGTCTCAATATGATCCTTTCAAACTCCTGAACTCCAGAGAACATAGTATCGACCCAATTTACTCAGCCTTTCATTAAGTTGTGTGTGGTACCAAATGAAGATTTATTGATTATTGGGTAGCTGTGAGTGCACATTTTACTTTGGATTTGCAAGCACAGGCAGTTCAAGTACAGTTTGTACTCTGCCCGCAACCTGCAGCCAAGGGAACATGCTGTTTAATGCAATCAGCAAACAGTTCAAATCAGAGTGTACACTGCATAAAGGGAAGGTCACCCTTATTTTACCCCCTGAAACAACTGCAGATTAAGAGCAACCCTTAATTCAAAGCAGTTACCTTTTTTTTTGAAATCCATTCCTCTTTTCCATCCCGGAGGCACAGTCAGTAAATCTGTAAAAGCAAATACGCAGAATGCATTTACATCTGCACAGGGTGCTGAAGCCAGGGACTGCAAGTGGAAATGGGAACATTGAATCCTCATCTTTCTCACAAGAGGTGAGCCTTAATTCAAACATGGACAAAACAGCTGAACTCCAGAAGTGAGGCCCCTTGACATTAAGGAAACATTTGACCAAGTGCAGAGTCAAGGAGTCTATGCAGAACTGGAGTGAAGGGAAATTGGGAGAAAGTTCCATGCTAGTCATATCCAATACAAAGGGAAAATGGTTGAGGTTGTTGGAGGTCAGTGGCTCTAATACCAGAACATCTCAGCAGGATTGCGTGGCTCAGTGGTTAATCCTGCCACCTTACAGCACTAGGGATTCCGGTTCAATTCCACCCCTAGGCAACTGTCCTTGCACATTCTCCCCATGTCTACGTGGAATCCCTCCAGGTGCTCTTGTATCCTCCCGCAGTCTACAGCTGTGCAGGTTAGGTGGATTGGCCATTGGGCCCAGGAATGTGCAGGCTAGGTGGGTTAGCCAAAGGAAACACAGGTTTACAGGGATAGGGGGGAGGAGTGGGTGTGGGAGGGATGCTCTTCAGAGGGGCTGTGTGGACTCGATGGGCTGAATGGCCTGCTTCCACACTGGAGGGATTCCTTGATTCTAGGGATTTCTCTGGTAGCGTCCAGACCCAAACATTTTCATCAATTACCTTCCCTCTGTCATAAGGTCAGATGTGAGGATTGCACCATACCCGACTCCTCAGATACTGAAGCAGTCTATATGCAACAAAACCTGGACAACATCCAGCCTTAGACTGATAAGTGGCAAGTAATATTGGTGCCACACCAATGCCGAAGACTGCCTCCAAACACAAAGAATCCAATTACGTCCTTGACATTACCATTGTTGAATACCCACAATCAATACGCTTATAACTGACAAAAAAAACTGAGCTGGACTAGTCATATAAATACTGCAACTACAAACACAGGTCAGAGGCTGGGAATTCTGTGGCAAGAAACTTACCTCCAGTCTCTCCAATGTCTGCACAATATCGACAAGGCAAACATCAGGAGTAAAATAGAGTACTCTCCACTTTTCTGGACATAGTAACTCCAACAATACAGGAGAAGCTCTGCAGAGCCTGGCAGAAAGTGGCCCAATTGACTGGCACTCTATCCATCAAGCACTCGCTTCATCTTTGATGGAGAGTGGCAGCAGTGGGCAAAAGATGCATTTCAGCAATTCACCAAGACTCCTCTGAAAGCCCCTTCCAAATCTGTGATTCCCCCACTTCAAAAAGGACAAGGGTAGCAGGTGCAAAGGCCCACCACTGTCTACACGTTTCCTTCCAAACTATCCTGTCTCGGAACTATATCGCCATTCCATTCATTCACAGTCACTGGGTCAAAATCCTGGAATTCCATCCCTAACAGCATTGGAGGTGACCCTGTACTCCAAGGGCTGGTTCAAGAAGGTAGCGCACCGTAACCTTCTCGAGGGCAGTGACTGATAGATAAAAACTGCTGATGCAGCCTGCAATACATCATTCCACAACATTTTCAAAAACCGCAAGCGAGAGAGCACTATTCGAACTTTATCTCAGAAGCACTTACCCTTGCCAAAGTCAATGTCTTCCTCAAGTTCTCCCTTTGACTTAATTGTATCCAAACTCGGCTCATCCAAGCCCCCTACAAAGACAGTGGATCAATTGTGAAGACACAGAAAGGCAGAAAAAGAAGCATGAGCTAATTCTGCAAGGTAGGATTTACAGCACTGAAACAGATCATTTCTCTTAACAGATCAATGTTAGTACTTTTATGCTCAGCATAATCCTCCCATCTTCCAAAATATCGTATTAGTTTCTCCTTCATGTTCTTAAGAATTTTCATTTGATTTATTACTATCTTAGTACATGTGACAGTAAAAGGTATTGTTTTGCGTGCTATCCAGACAAATCATACCTTATGTAATAGAACAGAATGCAGTATATAGTGTTCCAGCGACAGAGATGAAGAGAAAGATCAACTAATAGCAGGCATCCATTCATAAATCTGATAACAGCAGGGATGAAGCTGCTTTTGAATCTATTGGCACATGTTGTCAAACTTGTTTAATCTTCAGCCCAATGGAAGATGGTGGAAGAGAGTATAACCAGGGTGGGAGGGGTCTTACATTACGTCTGTTGCTTTCCCGAGGCAGTGGGAAGTATAGACAGAGTCAATGGACGGCAGGCTGGTTCTCAACTCTCTGTAGTTTCTTACGGCTGCTATAACAGCTGTGATGCATCTAGATAGAATGCTTTCTGTCATGCATCTATAAAAATTGCTGAGCGTCACTGTGGACCTGTTGAATTTCCTTCACCTTCTGGAGGAAGTAGCGTGTTTTCTCAATATAGACGAGCCTGGATAGATTATGGGTGATATTTCCTCCCGGGAACTTGAAGCTCTCGACCATCTCCACCTCAGCACCACTGCTAGAGACAGGGACATGCCCTCTACTCTGTTTCCTGAAATTGATGACCAGCTCCTTTGTTTTGCTGACTTTGAGGGAGAGATTGTTGCATCATGCCACAAAGCTCTCTAGCTCATCACTGTTTGAGATTTAACTGACTACAGTTCCCCTTATTCACATTGTTCACTTCAACCACATTATGTGCTAGCCAGCTCCATTTTCATAGCCTTTTGGATAGAGTTTTCTGCTCAATTCCCGATTAGATTTCTCGGTGACTGTCTGAGATTGATGGCCTTCTATTCTGGACTTCCAGGTGGAAAGATCCCAGCTCCCTTTCAATATTTGTTCATCTTGGAGAGGTTTGGCAATCTGTCACTAGCATCAAGTGGACAAGTACTTTTTGGGTCCCTAGGTATCTCTTGGATAATCTCTCCCTTGATCAGGCATAGGAGTACCAGCATGAGCTATACACCAAAGTTTAGATTTACCAGGATGTTGCTGGGTATAGAAGGTTTGAGTCATGTAGGCTGGATAGGCTGGGACATTTTTCACAGGAGCTTAGGAGATGGAGAGACAACCTTGAGGAGGATAGATAGGATTAATGGTAGTTGTCCCTTCCCTGGAATAGGGAATTCAAGATTAGGGGGCACATTTTAATGGTGACAAGAGACACAATCAAAAAGGCATGGGGGGCAATCTTTTACACAGAGGGTGGCTCTTGCATGGAATGAATTCCCTGAAGAAGAGGTACAATTACAATGTTTAAAAGACATTTGGGCAAATACATGAACAGGAAAGGTTTGGAGAGAAATGGGCCAGGAGCAGGCAGTGGAACTAGTTTAGTTTGGGATTATGTTTGGCGTGGACTGGTAGGAGTGAAGGGTCTGTTTCCATGCTGTATGACTCTGACTATAAATATGTAACATATGTACTAGAGAGTGTGAACTGATTCGAGAACATGAACACATGTGAGGGACAGTGTTATGATGGGGATCAGTGGAAGAAGTCAGTGGGGGAGAGCTGTATCTTATTGGACTTTTTGTTGCCACAAGCATCAAAATAATACCGGGGAAGCTGAGAACGGTACCTGGCCAGAATGGGTAATTGGTGGAACTGCCTCTTACAGACTGTGACGGAGGGCCAGGTGGTCGCTGCAGAGAAAGGGAGTTCTTTGTCGACAATCCCATATCATCTAGAAGTACCTGTCGGAAAGAAAACAAGCAAAGAACTTTCATTTGATAGCACTTTGCAACAGTGTACTCACCCTGGGCCTTCTGGAGGGCATATACCATGATGAACATTTACTTTATTGATTCTTCATTGTCAGGCTGCACTTTCATGGCGAATAGAATCAAAGAATGATAGAGCACAGAATCAGGCCACTGAGCCCTTAAGCCTGCACCAGCTCATTTGAAGTCTCATCTAGTCAGTCCCACTTTTGTGCAAAATATTATTTCCTCTCGCCATTTCTGGTTCTTTTGCGAATCATCTTAAATCTATACCTTCATTGTCTCCAGTGGCTGAAGGACAGTTTGTATTCAGTGGAGTCCTTCTTGGTAACCATACCTCTTTCAAATATTCTCTGCCTCTGATTGGTTTATTCTTTAATGAGATGCAGGGATCACCAGCAAGCCCTGCATTTGTTGCCTGTTCCAAATCGCCCTCAAGAGCAATTAAGTATCTATCGTTTTGAGAGGTAGTTATTTTTCAATAATTTCGACCTGATCAAGCAAGTAAAGAATTTTTTTTTTGTTCAATTGTGGTCAGTAAAATACTGGTGCTGGAACATCCCTTAGTTTTTACATAATCATTTACTTTTTGGTCAAATATATAAATACTGGAACTTGCATTTATTGTCCCAGCAAGCAAACTCAGGGCAACTAATGTTGACTCGCTGATTTAAATTAACTTATGGATTTCAGGACAGTATGAGGGCTTAAATTATTTTAGTTTTGTAACTTAAAAGTATGTAACAGACCTACATGTGTTGGGTTATCTGGATATTTTGAGCAGTATGTATCTTGCTGTAATTTATATATTTTGTGACATCTTGCAATGTCATTTTCTCCTCAATGTTCACGGTGGCACAGTGGTGAGCACTGCTGCCTCACAGTGCTAGAGACATGGGTTCAATTCCTGCCTCAGGCGACTGTCTGTGTGGAGTTTGCACATTCTCCCAGTGTCTGCGTGGGTTTCCTCCAGGTGCTCAAGTTTCCTCCCACAATCCAAAAACGTGCAGGTTAGGCGAATTGGCCATGCTAAATTGCCCGTAGTGTTAGGTGAAGGGGTAAATGTAGGGGAATAGGTCTGAGTGGGTTGCGCTTCGGTGGGTCGGTGTGGACTGAAGCTGTGGACTTGTTGGGCTGAAGGGCCTGTTTCCACACTGTAAATCATCTAATCTAATCTAATCTTAACATGCTTTAGTATCGTGATAAAGGCCTGGTGTAACTCCCATTTGTTTTGGAGCGCAAAAGAAACCAAATGGTTTTTGAAAGTGACTTTTGTCAACTTATTTCAAGCACTGCATTGGATGCTTTGCCATGATTTAGAATGGAGGAACAGATTCAAGGAGCTGAGTGGCCTATTCTTGGAAATATGTCCCTATCAACAGTTATTTGAAGTTCACATGGTGGTGGTTAGGGGTTTTAGGGAGTGTCATCACTTTTAAAGAAACCTATCTGGAATCAGGAATACAATACCTAGCCAGAGACTGACTATGTGCTTTCAGACTTTGACAGTCAAATTAAAGGTTAGGATGCTTTTAACATACAGCGTGGGGTAGCAGCTAGCAAGAGTTAAGCCGTAACTCTTTGGAGTCTAGGTTAAAGTAAGCCAACCCAAAACTGAAGAAAAACCTCAGGCACATGAACAAAAGATATGTATCCACCCAGCCAGAGATCTCAAACTCATTTTCTGTCCTGAACTGACTAAAGTTACTGCTTTTTATCCAGTATAATTCTTTAGTATCAATAGAGTCCTTCATGACACTAACTGCCTCTTTCAAATCTTCTCTGCCTATGATTTATTTATTAAATTTAATGTTAAGGATGATAAATTCTGTGAAACTTGCAAAAACATACTTACTGGGTTGGTCTTGTAACAAATCAGGTTCAATAGACTTTTAGATTGGCTCTATCAAATCAAATATCTAAATAACAACTGACTAAAGTTGTACAGTTAAACTGAAAAAGAGTCCCCAGATCTCGCAATATTGCTCCTGTGCCTCTCCTGGTGCATACAAGGACAACAGACTTTCTGTATAAATGCATCAGATTTAATTCCCTGAAGGTTAATTGCGAATTAGAAAATTTTGACAACAATCAACAATAGCTGGTCACCATTTCTGAGACTAACTTTCCATCCCAGGACTATTAAACTTAATTTCCACCAGGTCCCAGGTAGGATTTGAAAACACAACCCTTACATTCTGGCCAGGCCCCTCGACTACTAACCCAATGATGTGAACACAAGGTCACCATCTCTCCATTCTTTAATAAGTAATCAGTCCAAGTTGAGCTGGTCATGGTGCATCCTCTAAATTATAAACAATTATAAAATGATAGACAACAGCTGCAGGTACTGGCGCTGTCTGGTCGGCACGAACGAGATGGACTGTTTCCGTGCTATACAATAACTCTATGACACCTCCACCCCGTACCTCTTTATAGCCCAGCAACTCGCCAGTGGTCTGGTTCCTCTCCACTTTTAGCGTTGAATGAACAGGGGTGACATCGACATGATACAGAGAATCCACGCATACCTCTCTCGGCCAGACCCTTCGATGCAGGCAAATAGGAAAACAAAATGTTCAGAGATTAAACAGTTTGGGAAAAGACAGATGAAGTGCAGTTGAAGGACGTACATCCAACTCTAAGCTACAGAAATTATGTTAAATTTGCAAACCTTAGTTTGACCACACTCACAATACTTCGCAGAATTCTGGGCTCTGCGCTACAAAAAGAGATAGAAGGGCACTTTATATAGCATTATAGGAATGCTACAACCATCAGAATGTAAGCAGGATAGGCACTAGGTAAGACTAAGGAGTGACCATATACAAATACTTAAAATTGTGTAAGTGGTTTGACAGAGTAAAGACAGAATATGTCTCCACTTGTGGCCAGAGACCAGATCAAGGGGCTGGATAAGATACTCGCAAATAAATTCCATAAGGAATTCAGAAAAAAAAATGTATTTACCTAGAGAATGGCAAGAATATGGACATTCAAGGTTCAGGTTGAGGTGAACAGTATAGATGAATACTTATCCACCAAATCAATACTGATCATCACATATATACGAATATACAGGGCCCTGTTGCTTGCAGACAGAAAAAAGCTTGCAAATACCTTGTGTGTGTTGCAGCGGTACAAATGAGATAACGGTTGTTCTCTGGCTCATTGCTCAGTGCAATAGCTTGACCAGAGTCCCTTGTAAACCAAGCTGCAAATTCTTCTCATCTTGTAGAAAATTGCTGCCCGCCCCCACCCACCCCCAGATAGAGGGTAGAGGGTAATAAATGACAATTGGGTGGAATGACCTTACTGTCATGACCCTGATGGGCAAAGCCATGCCCCACTAATCCCAAGTCATCACTAGGGATGGCACAGTGGCAGAGTGGTTAGCATTGCTGCCTCACAGCACCAGGGACCAGTGTTCAATTCCAGCCTCAGGTGACTGTGTGAAGTTTGCACATTCTCCCCGTATCTGCATGGGTTTCCTCCCACAGTCCAAAGATGTGCAGGTTAAGTGGATTGGTCATGCTAAATTGCCCCATAATCCAGGGATATGCAGACTGGGAAATGCAGGGACAGGGTGAGGGTGGGGGTGGGGATGGGGATGGGGATGGGGATGGGGATGGGGATGGGGATGGGGATGGGGATGGGGATGGGGATGGGGATGGGTCTGGGTGGGATGCTATTCAGAGTGTGGTGTAAACTTGATGGGCCAAAGGCCCTGCTTCTACACTTTACGGATTCTATGATTCTGTTCTATGAAATGTATAAATGCCCAATTTAATCATGAGGATGATGTGACCACTATCAAAGATTTTTAAAAAAAAACTCACGAGGTCTCATCAATGGAACGAAACAAACTTATCCTCTAACATATGGCAAAATGGATTGTTAATGACTAACATGCATATTCCTCCCATTATAAATCCAGGACAGACCAGATGGACAGATTTGCAGAAGAATCGTGCATAGAAAACACAATGGCTAATAGAAACAGTGTTTATGGATCAAGAAACTAAATCTCAAAGGGAAAACAAGTGTCAATCTCACAGTTTGGTTGGATTTTGATAACAAAATCACATTGCTATTGGCAGTCAACATTGTATTCCCACACTGGGCTTTCTCGAGGACAGATAAACTCAGTGAAAATTCACTTCACTAATCTTTCATTATCATGCTTAGCTGGAATTCAAGGTCTTTACTCCTTGTAGAATCTTTGAACATTATTTGAATGTCTTCAGAAAGGGAGTGAGACAGACCTAGATTCCTTGCAGACTCTTCTATCAGTTCAGCGAAAAAACTGAAAGTTAAAACCAACCCAAAGGCTGTTGCGGGGCAGCAGATTTTCCTTTTCCCCAATACTCCCTGCCCCTCTCTCTCTCTCCACCCACCCCCTCTCCACCCACCCCAAGGGCACCTGATGCCAGTTCATCTCTCAAAAAATATCAAATTTGGTTTTAGCAGACGTTACATGCATTCCTGTAAGTGAACAGCACACAGTGCAACTCTTGCTTCCGGTGATTACAAGAAATTCTTTCCCTTTTACATACCATCCAAACTTCCATTTTTTTCACTTCATATTTCAACAAAATCACGTTTAACCTTTAAAATAGCCAGTAAGTAGGACTTAGGATTAGGCCACACAAACCTTCCACTCTACTCCTCCATTCAATTATGTCACAACTTTCATATGGTCACAACTCCAATTCCTTGACTGGCTCACTTCTTGATCATTAAAAATATCATTAAGTCTGCCTTGACAAATTTCAACGACATAGCTTCTGCTACGTTCGGAGGGAGAAAATTTTGCTGACAATTCTCAGCAAAAATAAATTCATCTTAATCTTAAAGGGAGACCTCCAATCCTTAAATTGTGCCCCTTATTTCCAGTCTCTCCCACAAGTAGTAATATCCTCCCAGTAGCCACCTCAACCAATTCCCCCTTGAATTTTGGATTTCAATAACTTCAGCGATCATTCATCTAAACACCAATATATAAGACCAACATGACCATCTTTCCTGCGTAGGATAAGACCCTTATCTCAGAGTTGAGTGAATTGCTTCCATTGTTTTCAAGTAAGGAAACCAAAACCATACATAACGCTCCAGATGCAGCCCCAGCAAAGCCTTGCACAACTGTAATAAAACTCCCAGCTTTTATATTCTCGATACCTCATTCCCCTTGCAATGAATGTCAGTGTCTGTCAACAAAGGAACTTACTTCTGGGAGTTTTCAAAGTGATGGAGGGGGAGAAACGAGGGGTCGGACAGGAAGCGCTGCTCTGCCTCAGTGATGAGGTCCAAGGCGTATGGTGGCAAGCCATGAGGAAGCTGGTTTGGAAGCAGAACAGAGAAAAGTCAGCAAAGGGCAGGTCACAGTTACCCCAGAAGGTCCCAGCATCCCAGCCCCAAGTGCCACAACTACAGAATGCAACCTAAGAACACCCGAGAAATCATGGAATTCCAGGTGTCACAAATGGGACATGTCCAATGACAGTCATAGAAAGGAAGAGCACGGAAATGGACCCTGCAGTCCAACTCATCCATGCCACCCAGATATCCTAACCTAATCTAGTCCCATTTGCCAGCACTTGGCCCATTTCCCCCTTACCCTTCCTATTCATGTACCCATCCAGATGCCTTTTAAATGCTATAATTGTACCAGCCTCCAGCACTTCCTCTGTTAGCTCATTCCACACACGCATCACCTTCTGCGTGAGAAAGTTGCCCCTTAGATCCCTTTTATATCTTTCCCCTCTCATCCTCAACCTATGCCCTCTGGTTCTGGACTCCCCCACCCCAGGGAAAAGACCTTGTCTGTTTATCCTATCTATGCCCCTCATGATTTTATAAACCTCTATAAAGGTCACCCCCTCAGCCTTCGATACTCCAGGGAAAACAGCCTCTCCCTATATAGCTCAAATCCTCTAACCCTGGCAATATCCCTTTGAATCTTCTCAATCCTTTCTAGTTTCACCACATCTTTCTAATAGGAAGGAAACCAGAATTGCACGCAATATTCCAGTGTGTGCTGTACAGCCACAACATGCCCTCCCAACTCCAACACTCAATACTCTGACCAAAGCATATCAAATGCCTTCTTCACTATCCTGTAGCTGCAACTCTACTTTCAAGGAACTAGGAATCTGCACTCCAAAATCACTTTGTTCAGCAACACTCCCTAGGACCTTACCATTAAGTGTATAATTCCTGCTAAAATTTGCTTTTCCAAAATGCGGCACCTCGCATTTATCTGAATTAAACTCCATCTGCCACTTCTCAGCCCATTGGCCCATCTGATCAAGATCCTGTGGTAATCTGGAGGTAATTTTCTTCACTGCCCACTACAATTTTGATGTCATCCTCAAATTTACTAACTATACCTCCTACGTTCACATCCAAATAATTTATATAAATGATGAAAAGCAGTGGACCCAGCACTGATTCTCGTGGCACTCCACTGGTCACAGGGCCTCCAGTCTGAAAAACAACCCTCCACCACCACCCTCTGTCTTCTACCTTTAAGCCAGTTCTGTATCCAAATGGCTAGTTCTCCATGAGATCTAACCTTGCAAACCAGTCTCCATGGCAAACCTTGTCGGACGCCTTACTGAAGTCCATATAGATCAGGTCTAATGCTCTGTCCTCATCAATCCTCTTTGTTACTTCTTCAAAAAAACTCAATCAAGTTTTCTGGCATTGTGAACCAGTGACTTTGATTATCAATAGCAGAATTCTCCCTTCACATTGTTTTTGATGTCCTGGCCAAGTAAGTATTACTGTGCAGAGCAAACTCCCACAAATATATTAAGATAGATAACCAGTGATGTGGTTTGTGGTTACACTGTTGAAGATGAATTGTGGACAAGGTATTCCTTCCCAGATAATATCATGGGAATTCTCACATCTACTGGAGGGGTAGACAGGTATCAGGTAAAAAACACAATGTGGTCCTTACCTGTGGAATAGGAGAAAAAGGAGAGAGATCCTGCTCATGAAGGGTGATTTAGGGACATATCTGACCACAAAGGAAGGGATGAAGGGTGTGATGAGAGGGGCAGTGCCCCTGACCATGGAAGCAGAGCAACTGGTTCACTACCTTATGGAGGAAGGAGGTGAGGAGCAGTAATACTATAATGCAAGAATAGGCTTAGAGGATGATCTCAAACAAGAGAAAGGATAAGGGCATAGGGAGAACATCCCAATCCGAGGAAGGTTTTTTTTAAATGGGGGGTGGAAAATATTCCCTTGGAAGATCTGTGGAGTGCTGGAGAGAAAAGGGCTATGATGTTAACCATATTTTGGGGGGAGGTACTTAGCAGGGACCATGAAGGTGTAGGGGAATGGAAAGGCTCATAGCACTTTTATACTGCTTTTATAGCACTGTCCAGATGTCTGTGTCCCTTACAGCTAATGACATACTTTCTGAAGTGTTCTTGGTGTTGAATGATACAAAAACAGAATAGCCAGTTTGAACACAGTGCTTCCTCATCCGCAATACAATAATGACCAGATAAACTGTTATGTGATATACATTAAGGCATCAACATTGACCAGGGCACCTGGGACAACTTCCCGGCACGCCTTCAAAATACACCTTGCTACCTTTCACATTTACTGAAGCAGGCAGAGGGGACTTTGATTGAACATCGCACCCCGAATTGCCTCCTTTGACAGCGCAGCACAGGAATGTCAATCTGGATTTTTGTGCTTGAGCCCTATGATGGGACTTGCACTGCCTTTATTGGTCAGTGCATTGATCATTGGGATGTCATGTTGTGGCTGTACAGGACTTCTGGAAAACTGTTCAATTCTGGTCTCCCTACTGTAAGAAAAATGCTGTTAAACTTGAAAGGTTCCAGAAAAGATTTACAATGATGTTGCTAGGCTTGGAGCGTTTGAGCAATTGAGTGAGGCTGAATAGGCTAGGGCTATTTTCCCTGGAGCATCGGAAGCTGAGAGGTGACCTTGTAAAGACTTATAAAATCATGAGGGGCATAGATAACATGAATAGCCAAGGTTTCTTTTCCCAGGGGAATCCAAAACTAGTCATAGGTTTAAGGTGAGACAGGAAAGATTTAAAAGAGATCTAAGGGCTAACGTTTTCTTGTAGAAGATAGGGTGCATATAGAATGAGCTGCCAGAGGAAGTGGTGGAGGCTGGTACAATTACAACATTTAAAAGGCATCTGAATAGGAAGCAGTGAGAGAGAGATGTGGGCCGAATGCTAGCACCTGGGACTAAATTAATTTAGAATATCTAGTCGGCTGAAGGGTCTGTTTCTGTGTGTTATGGACTAGGCCAGAACACTCAAAGCATTCCTATGCAGGCAGCCCAGACCGTAACTTTGCAATTTGTTCTGGTAACGATGCAGTGAAAATTACCCGAAGTAAGTTAGCAAGGTTGACTACCAGGTTTAAAACAGACAAAAAAAAATGTATTCACAAAATTACAGAATGAAACACAAAGAACAGAATAAAGAACCCCTACAGAATTCAGTCTATCCAAACTAGATTTAATTATGCTGTTCTGAATATACACAACAGTCCCAATAAGCAAACCCTCTTGAAACACAGTTAAAAAATGGAATAGATGCTCACAGGTTGAAGTTAGAAGGGCAGAGAGAGACAGACAGAGAGACAGACAGACAGAGGTCCTAACTAGTTCTGGACTAAACTAAACTGCTCAGTTGGAGAGCTGACCACTACCCTTTCATTATACAGGTCACTTCTAAAACATGATCACTTTGGCCTAAAGTCTCATCTGGTCACATATAAACAGAAAATCCTCTCAAAACAGTTTAATCTCTGGACCAAACCAGACTAATCAGAACTGAGAGCAGTTTATTACCCCTCTAAAATAAAAACCAAGGACATAGTATCCTTGAGAAAAAGAACAGCTTTTACAAAAAAAAAACAGCTTTGTGACACATGGTGCGCACCTCTGACTGAGTTTATGATTCAGAGGTGAATGTGGAGGAGGTTGGGTTGGGTTGGGGGGTGGGGAAATGATTCCACTCCGTAAAAAGAGGGAGATGGCATCCCAACTCCCACACCCACACCCACTCCACTCCCCTTTGCAGGGGATGCACTACCAGAGGAGCCATCAATACTTGGCATTGTTCAAGATTAGATTAGATTAATTACAGTGTGGAAATAGGCCCTTTGACCCAACAAGTCCACACAACCCTCCGAAGCGCAACCCACCCAGACCCATTCCCCTACATTTACCCCTTCACTTAACACTACGGGCAATTTAGCATGGCCAATTCACCTAACCTGCACATTTTTGGATTGTGAGAGGAAACCTGAGCACCTGGAGAAAACCCACACAGACACGGGGAGAATGTGTAAACTCCACACAAACAGTTGCCCAAGGCGGGAATTCAACTCGGGTCTCTGGCACTGTGAGGCAGCAGTGCTAACCACGGTGCCATCATGCCGCCCACAAACTAAGAAATCAATGCTTTTCTTGAGCTCAAGATGATAGTCGCAGTTCCTGCTCGTACACACACTTCATTTAGCACATGAAAGGGTACTCCCATCTGCTGCAGTCAAACTGCTTTGGTAAATAGATGTGCAAGCACGCCCACAGCCTGTGTTACTAAGGAATAAGAGTGCAAATACTCACCGTCGCTAAGGGGAAGATGTACCCATTCTTTCTCGCAGGCTCTGTGATTAACTCAAACTTTCCTGAGCAGCCCACTTCCAAGATGGACAAAGGAAGGTCAAGGGGATCCTTTGGAGGCACTTCTACACAAAATAAATGAAAAATACCATTTAGGGGTGGTTCTAACAGTTGAGGACCTTTGGTTATCTCTTCCCAGAGCCAGAAGAGATTTAAGGTGACTTGAAGAATCAGAAGGATGACTAGATCTTTCTCTTTAACACAGTACGTTGTAATCTGAAACACTAAAAAACTTCCAGGACTAAGGAGGTAGAGAGGAGGAACCAACAAAACTGCTTCTTCAAAGAGCCAGTGCATGCAAGAAGGGCAGATCTACCTCCCCCTGTTTCAGAAGCCAAACCATGGAGGTGGTGAGAAGAACACAAGTTATCTGTACACTCAAGGAGGCTAGTAAAAGCTGCAGGAGCTGAGGGGAAGGCTCATTCCCAGTCACAGACCAAGTCCCACTCTATTACTTCTCCCAGTGACAAAAGCTGAGCACTCAGTAGCTCCCATGCCCTCCAATCACTGAAGAAAACCCCTTCATCCACCCATCTCCCTCCGTTCCACAGACTTCAGCCTACCCACCCAGGCTGATCATTCCACTTCCACCCTAACATCATAATCAGAAGACACAAAAGGACTTGGGAAGATCACGAGCACCCAAGGACTACTAACTACAGGATCAGCAGGATCACACAACTGGTCACCAAATCAAAGTCAAAACATGTCTGTTCGAGAAAGTCAGACTTGCAGCTTTTACAACCTCAGGGCATTCCACCGCACTCCACAACTAATGAAGTGCTTCTAAAATGTAGTTACTGTTGCTATGTAAAGCACGGGCCAATTTGCACACAGCTAGCTCCCACAACAGCAGCGTGATAACCTATATTTATAAATACTGGTTGATGGGTAAATATCAGGCAGGCAGAATTCTTCTGCTCTTTAAAATAATGTTGTGGAATCTTTTACATTCACCCAAGTAGGCAGAGAGGTGGAGAAAGGTTGGGTGTATGGAGATGTGTCATTTTAGCATCTCATCCAAAATATAATCCCACCTATAGTGCAGCACTCACTCAGGATCACAGTCTTAAGAGGGAAGCAAACAGCCTTTTGCTTCAGAAGTAAGCAAGCATCTAACTCTGCTAACAAGGGATGCAGTGGCCTAGGAAGTCAGCTCACCATCACCTTCGCTTCCAAGGTGATTAGGAATGGGCAATAAATGCTGGTCTGATCAGCAACCACGACATGCCATAAACAAAAATGAAAGAAAAACTGTTCCACTGCACAAGCGCAGATGCCCAAACAAATCCAGCATTCAGCCAGACACATATGCAAGAATAAAAAGGATCAAGGAAGTCTTGTGGCACAGCGATAGCATTCCTATGTCTGGACCCATTTTTCTGCTCCTCGGATTCCTGATGAAGGGCTTTTGCCCGAAACGTTGATTTTCCTGCTCCTCGGATGCTACCTGACCTGCTGGGCTTTTCCAGCACCATTCTAATCTAAACTCTCGTTTCCAGCAGTACAGTCCTCACTCTTGCCTAATTGACTTTAACCTTACTGTGAATCCTCTTGCAAGGATGCATACCTTGAAGACGTTCTTCTCCTCTCTCCACTAGAATCTCAGTGAGTCTCTCTCTCTCACTGCAACCCCCAGGTCACCTCCTCTACCCTGAAGTTTTTTACTTCCATCCCCATCCCCATTCAAATATTGTACTCTTTGCTACCTTCTCCCCAGCCCCATCCCACCCCCAACTTATCTCTCCATCCTGGAGGCTCCCTGCCTCCATTCCTGATGAAGGGCTTTTGTCCGAAACATCGATTTTCCTGCTCCTTGGATGCTTCCAGCACCACTCTAATCTAAACTCTGGGTTCCAGCATCTGCAGTCCTCACTTTTGCCCAGAAAAACCTCAGTACAAGGCCCACCTTCTCCAGTGGTGTGTCGTAATATTTCTGAACAGGTTGACTGGAAAATATCTTCAAAAACACATCCAAAAATTGCTATTTAGTCTTGAATTGGCAGCCGTATTTCACATGTTACTTACTAAGCTTAACTCATGACTTGCACCATTTCATGGAAGGCTATGAAGGCATTAAAGAGGTTGCAGAGAAAATTTACAGGAATGTTTTTGCAGTGTGGTTTATTGGAGAACTTCACACTGTTTCACATGCTCAGAGAGATTTGATAGAGGTGTTCCAAATCATGAAGGGACCAGACAGAGTTCATAGGGAGAAACCATTGCCACTGATGGAAGTTGAGAATTTTGGGGGCAGGTTGGGGGGGGGGGGGGGGGGGGGGGTGCATTTTTTACACAACAAACAGTTAGCATTTGGCATGCTCTGTCTGAGCATGTGGTGGAGGCAGATTCAATCAAGGCATTAAAAACGCAAAATAAATAGCACAACTGCAGGGGAAAAAAGGTAGTGGTGCTGCTCTTCAGAAGACTGCTAGTATGGAAACAACTGGTTAAATAGCCTCCTCCTGTGGGTCTGTGTATCGTTTCAGGAGCCTTTCTACAATGAGCCTGTGTGGCAATCCTACAACAAGACCCACTGAGGGACCTCAAATAAGAATCAGAAGTTGTCCTGTGAGGATGCAGGCACAATCCCCAACTGAATTACACGTTTGTCTTTGCTTTCCAGTGATACAATAACTAACCCATGGCAGGAAAAGCCAGCAATATGGACAAGTCTGATGAGACAGTCTTCCTCAAAGCACTTTGAAACTCTACATTAAAACAACACAAACTCTTACGTGTGCAACATGCCAACTCTTACCAATTCTTTCCTGATCCATCTCTGCCTGGCAACCACCGGGACCTCTGACCTTTAGCCCGGCAGTACAACTGAAAATGACCTTTGCCCGCTCCCTTTCAGCACGGACAATCGCAAACACTCGTATCACGGCTTTTCACTGGCGGCGATTGTTGTCGTGTATTACGCTGGTCGTGATTTCAAAACGAGCAAAAACTAGGGAAGAGGCAGACTTTCTATGTCTGGCGAAGTCTGCCACTAACAAAGATGGCCGGCGAACAGCTTCATTTTGCAACACCCCGCTCCCTTGGGACAGCGCTGCCGCATCATCGCCGCCATTAACAAAGATGGCCGAAAGGCCCCGTTGAAAAGTAGTTATCGATATTCGCCACTAACAAAGATGGCCAGAACGGTCCCATTAAAAGCGACAGGTTGGCATTTGCCACGAACAAAGATGGCCGACGCGTTTTTCCGCCAGTCTTATCAATAATGATCGACCAAATCGTGGCGGTTTGCCACTATCAAAGATGGCGGCGCGTTCCGCGGGCATATCCCTGAAGGGGCTGATTTCCGTCCCTTTCTTTTTGGCACGAAACAAAAAACATTAAAAAAAAATAGCTTTTGAGAAATACTGGAGCGATCCAGAGGGAGATAGATTCTTTATTCATGGAAGTCTGTTTCCAATGGTGGAACCGAACGGTCGACGTCATCGGTGCGTCACTGGCGAGCGCCGTTGTTTTCATTTTTTTTTGGTTCCCTTTTTGGCGCAACGTGGGATCAAGAAGAAGATTTGCTGGGGATTGTCGCTTTAAATCGGAGGATTGTTGGGCGAAAGAGGGACTAATGACTCTGTTCCCGTCCGCCCTCAGCGAGGAGGAAGAGGCTCTGCAGAAGAAATATGCCAAACTCAAAAAGAAGGTGAGTGGAGGCCCAGTGATTTCCTTGGCCACAGTATTGGCCAGAGGGGCAATAATTATCTCGCACTCCATTGTCCTGCGGGTCCAGTGATCACTGTGCAGGCCAGAGGCACGATTGTCATCTCAGTTAATTATCCTGCACATTCAGTGACCACCATGGGAACAGTCCAGGCCAAAGGGACAATTATCGACTCATATTTACTTATCCTGTAGATAGAGTGATCACCATGCCAACGGTGCAGGCCCACAGGGGCAACTATTTTCTTCTAATTACTTACAATGTAGGTCCAGTAATCACCCTGGCATGAGTGCAGATCAGAGAAGGAAGGATTGCCTTGTATTGACCTGTCTCAGGTTGCTAACCATTCACGATTACCCTTGGACTTGCTTTCAATTGCAGATCAGTTTTTTTTTCAGTCGCTCTTGTGAGCAAAATAAAAACTTACTATCTATATGATATTCTCTATTTGTTTTCTTTGCAACTTTTTCCTTCACTTTATGTAATTTAGGGGTGCAGTTTCATGATGGTGGGGAATTGACTAGAAACGCCAGTCGGGAGTGGGAATGTCACACCTAAACAAGCCTCCAAGAATAACATCAACTTAAGTCAACCTCAGAGTGAGAGTCTGGATGATTACAAAGTTACACAGATGTCCTCTTTTTGAATTCAGATATTGTGTTCCTTCGTATTATTCTGTGATTTCACATGCATAATATGTTGAAAACCTTAAATCTGTATGAAACTCTTCCAAAAGAAACCAAACGTTGTCCCCTTGGTAACGTTGAGTTATTGAGGGAGCTGTGCACCATCTGTGATACTGCTTTTTGGATGAGATATGAAACTACTATTACTCCCTCTGCCCTCTCATTAAATGTCAAAAATTCCACACAGTACCTTTGGAAGAAGGATGATATTCCAGGAATATCATCTCTCAATTGACAACACTGAAACAGATTTGGTGGTTGATGTCACATTGTTATTTGGGGGAGCTGTGCATACATTGCCTGATGTGTTGCCTTGCATTGTAATAGTTCTTCAAAAAGCACTTAATTGGCTGTCAAGTACTTTGGGACATCATGAGATTGGAAGGAATTGGGAATGGTGCCTTAGAAATACAAATCTTTTGTTCAAGTCATACTGGATTGTATGGATGGATGGAGGGAGTGAATTATCTTTGCACTTCCCTCCCACAAACCAATGATTTCTTTGTTTCCTTAAATGTTACCGAAGTGGAGTCAGTTATGTCATCTGGTTCTGATTGTTCCAGAACCGAGTTCTTCCTGATTGTGTGACTTTCCTTTCAGAAAAAGGCATTGATGGCTTTGAAGAAGCAAAGTTCAGCAGCTCAAACAAACCAGGGTGGAATTAAACGATGTGAGTATACCAGTTTGCTGGAGCAATTTCCTCAGTTGATATTGATGTAAGGATGAGTGATGGGAGGTGGCATGTTGCAATCAGCTCTAGGTTAGAGAGGAATTTATTAACCTCATTAGCATTCTGTGTTATGTGGCCATCCAACAAGACCAGCATCTAGCTTATTGCATTACTCATTGTAATCATCTGCCACCGCTGACTCTCTGAGCTAGTGTTTAACAGTCCCTTTGATAATGTGCTGATGTAATTACTTACTATACCTCTCTCAGAAATCCTTTGTGTGAGTGACATGTTAGTAAAGAGTGAAAAACTGGAAGGCTTTAACTCTTGAATCCAGTCAAAGTTGTTGATCTAATCTTGTCAGAAGCTTTCTGATTCATCATCTTCCCTCACTATGTTCAATTTAAACAAGAGATCTTTTCACTTTGACAGACTAGTCAATCTGTCATTGCACAAAAGGAGGTAGTTAAGACCATGTGTAATGGGATTGAAAATAATTCATCTAAAATGCTTCTGTTTTTTTGAAAAATACTTCTAAACATGTATTAAAATGTATACATTGATGAAGAGAGACTCATGTTCCAAAACATTTTGCTTTGCATTCACCAGGACAAATGCAAGAATGGAAGATTTCAAATTATTTCAATTTATAATATAGGGGAAAACAGTGCTGTTTCATTAGCAAATCGACTCTGATCAAGATGTTGCCTTGAAGAAAGCAACTCTGTAAAAAGGGAACATTTGTGGGATGAATGTGGATCTATCACAGACAGAGCGAAGAGCATTTGTAATGGGCAATAGAGAAAGGTAGATAAGCTAAATGATTACTCTGTCGTTATTAGAATCCAGAAATAGACATCCGAGTGACTGGAAAGGAAGAAGAGTTAAAGGAAATTTGTATGAGGATTTACTGGAAATATTAGTGGTCCTGAATGTTGGCAAGTCCCTAGGACTTAATCGTCTGCATCCCAGAGTATTGAGGAAGCTATCTATAGACATAGTCAATGTATTGTAATCATCTTCCAAAATCCTATAGCTTCTGAAATGATTCCTACAGTTGTCAGCTAGCAAATGTCACCTCATTATTTAAGAAAGGAGCAAAAGAGAAAACTGAGAACTACCAACCTCTTAACATTAGATGAGTACTCGGAAAATACTAGAATCTAATATAAAGGGTGTGATAAATGAACTGCTGGATGTTCATGTTCTGGTTGGGCGTAAGCAGCATGGATTTGTGAATGGGAAATCATTTTTTTTAAAAACTTGTTGGAATTTATAGCCTTGTATCTCTTTTGTGCAGCTCTTTCTGATCAACCCATCATTGACACTGCTACAGCAACAGAGCAGGCAAAGATGCTGGTGAAATCTGGAGCAATTAGTGCCATCAAGGCAGAAAACAAGAACTCTGGTTTTAAACGCTCACGAACATTGGAAGGAAAGCTAAAGGTGAGGAGGAAAGACTGGTTTTCTTATTGTACCCCCCCCATTCTCACTGGCATAACTAATCAGCCATTAGTGAGGCACAGTGTCTGTTACAATGGAGGTAACAGTCAGTTCTTTTGCTCTTGCATTAGATATTTTATTCCCCTTTAGCCTCTCAGAACAGTCTGAGAAGAAACCGTCACTCTCTCCACAGTGGATTGGTTTCCTGAATGAGTTTCCTGACAGAGGCAGTTTCCCTGATGGGATACTTGGTCCAATTCATTTTCACAGACACCAAATAGATGAATGGGCCCCAGTGGATTCTTCTCCCTCTGATGAAACATTTGCCCTGCGAATGGGGCCTTCAGTCTGCTATGGAGTAGAATGTACCTTTACCTGTTTAGCAAGTAGACCATTGTAGTAAGCCAGTGTTTTGAATAGCTAACCCCCTGCCATTGCATTGAAGCCTATTGCGTATATCCCATTCAATAACCTGGTTTCCTTGAAAACTGAGTCCTTGTATCCATGTGGGAGTCTCAGTATGTTTTTGACAATGGTGATTCAATTTGTAATTGTGTTCTGTAGAGAATACAGATGGTGAAACTGATCTTGTAAAAAGTGCGCGCAGTAACAAATATATCACCCAGTTTGCTGGGTTGCTGATTCACTCTGACCTGTCACCCCAAAATAGCTTTGATAAATAATTCAGATAGGCAGCAGCGATATAAGAGAAGCTGAGAGGGTGGGGGATGAACAAACATTTGGGAACAGGCAGCAGTACATAAGGCCCACCAAATTTATCCCCCACCCTCCCAGCTTTTCTCCTATCGCTGTACCCTGTCTCTCTATAACTCAATTATTTCTCAAAGCTATTTTTAAGGTTCGCAATATAGCTACTCTGGCTACTGGTACTCAAAGCTCTCTGGGTGAACATGTTCAACCCCTTTTCCAGCTTATCCCCAAATTCCAACTTTTACTCATGCATCCTTGGTCGCAAGACAGCTCTCCACAGTGAACAATTTACCTGGGTGCTTCTGATGAAGGCATTTACAATTATCTCAGTCTCCATCTGTGGGCCACAAATTGCTGCAGCAATCCTTTTGTTTTCTTGCTGGATGCAGCTTGTGACTGGCTGGATTGAGTCTGAGCTGCTCTTGGAGTGTTTGAGTGTTAAATACCCTCAGATTGAATGAAATGGCAAAACCCTCAGCACGTCTGACTCACTGAATCATGCTGGTTTATCTCTGCAGGATCCGGAGAAGGGACCAACCCCTTCATTCCAGCCTTTTCAGCGAAGTGTCTCTGCTGATGATGACAACTTGGAGGTCAGTTCATAATCAAATGGTTTGTCACTGTATGTATTTGGATAGGTGGATGTAGTGGTTAGAAGCAGGTATATTCTAACCACCAGGACTGGAGTTAACGACAATAAAGGATAATAGATATTCAAATATGCCCTGTCTAGACAGTATTCAAGTGAAGTAAATTGCTTGCTCCTTATAAAACCTACTTCTCATTCAGTGAAATTGTTAGACTGAAAGTGATTAGGATTATATAACGAACTTGTTCCAATGTGTTACCAAGGCGCCAGCAGACACTAAAATAAACTCACATATGATTTGATAGAGAAATGCCATCTCAGATTGCACCCTCATGTTTCCATAGCGAGTTCAAGGAAATGAACATCTGACACAGAAGTAATGATGTTATCGACTGATCTGACCTGCCTCCACACATGTTCAAATGTTTCTCTCCCCATTGGCTGAGTTGGAATGCACTCATCTTGCTTGGAAGAATGTAGCTGTCCAGGACGTAGCAGTCCACTTGATCAGCACCACATACAATTTAAACATCTACCTCTCCACCACCAACACACTGTGATAGAAGTGGATACCATCTACAAGATGTTCAGCAGCAACTCAGTGAGCCTCCTTTGACAGCACCTTTCACATCCACGACCGCTAAAAGGAAAAGGGCAGCAGATACAATCTAAACATTCTCCTCCAAACCACACATCATCTTTATTTGGAACTATATCACTGTTCCTTCACTGCTGGGTTAAAATCCCACCCCTAATAGCACTTTGGGTTGTGTCTACACATATGGGCTGCAGTGGTTCATGAAGAGAGCTCACAACCACCTTCTCAAGGGCAATTAGGAATGGTTATGAATGTTAATCTACTGTGAATAAATAATTTATAACAAAAGACCTTATGCAAGTAGGAAAATATAAACAATTATATCTTCCCTCTGTAGGGGATGCTTTTACTGAACCACATTATAGCTTGAAAGACAGTGCACTTGTCTGATTGTTCACATTTAAGCTAAGCCGTCAGACTTATTTTTAGCTCAGATGGTTACACAAGGCACAGGAATGTTCTTTTGGCACAATTATTAGCAATGACAACACTTAGGCATACATGAGTAACTTCAATGATGACAGACGTACATTTCTGAAAGTTTATTTTAGTAATTGCTTAGCTGAGGACCTGATGAATTCATACAGACATGTGTGCACGCACACACACACTTATACAATCCAAGCAATCATGTTTCCAAATCAAAGGAATTCTCTGCAAAGGTGGACAGCTAAAAATGGATTATATTCTCTAGAGTTTACAAGACTGAGGGATGATCTCACTTGAAACGTACAAAATTGTTACATATATTGACAGCTTATATGAAAAATGACATTTCTCCTTGCATTGATTGAGTAGGTGGAATCTAGAATTCAGGGAATAAAGGATAGGAAATCTAGCATTTGGTGAACAGGAATTCTTCATCCAGAAAGTGGTGATAATTTGGAACTCTCTACCCGATAGAGCTGTGTCAAAAAACTCAATCATTGAGGATGGTATGAAGAAATTCATTGAGGTAGAAAATCAGTCAGGATCAAATTGAATGACAAAGCAGGCATAAAGAATCAAATGACCTACTTTTGCTTCTGTTTTCTATCTTCCTGGTCAGAATAATAAACAATTTCACCGTCAACCATGGGGTTGGAGAGATGTTTGGTGAGGGAGTGTTAGTTTACCTTTGACACCTGGCCTCCAGGAAAAGCTATCCTTAGATTTTGATTTTTCACATTCCCATGCCACATCCCAGTGAATTTGGTGTGGCTGGAAACTTGCTCAGTGGCTATGGATCTTCCCACCATCATCAGTTTCCCAGTAGGAAAACGTGAAAGTAAAAAATGTGGAATGGTGTGGGTGAGGTATTCCAATTAACTTAAAATGGAGGCTGTCCGGCCTCTGTGCTATTTTTCCAATCATTTGTCCAGATGGCTGTTGCTCAGGTACCTATGTACTGTCTCTGTTGCACATGCTGGTGAGGAAAGCCAGTGTCCCAGTGGTAATGCCCATGATCTCTCAACTGCACAAGCCTGTCCAAACTTCCCACAGCACCTCACCACCTCCAGTCCAGCCTGAGAGAATCAGGTCCTGCAAATATAATGCTGCGGGGCTGAAGTTGGTCCTCTTGTGAGCAAATGCAAGTGCTGCTTCTGCCTTTTCTGCATCTACACTCTCGCAGGCGTGCAAGTTTTTCTATTTTCCGAAGCTTCTCAACTCCACAGCATCCAATCCAAAGAGAGATGACTGGATTAGTCTCTGATTATTTATTGGTTCAGCGGTTACCTGTTTGAGGGTCTTTTATTGTTGTAGCAATATTGTGTGTTTTCTTGCCATATTCCACTGATCAGTGCATCTTGATCTCTTAGGTCTGTAAGCGTCCACAGAGGAAGACTCTTTATGAAAGGTACTCGTATTTTTCTTATTTAATCATCTGAGTTTCTGGTCGTTAAAAATTTACCTTTTATTGATTAACGACTGACAAACAAGTGTCTCTCCTGCTCTCTGACTGAGAATGTTTTCTGCCAACCAGGTAAGCAGCTGAGACAGGAACCGCTCGGTGCAACCTTACACCCACAAACAACAACAGCTTGCATTTTTAAAGCACCTCATCCAAAATATCCCAATGCATGATCAAAGAAAGCTTAGCGCTATTCCACAAAAGGAGATATCATGGTCAATCTTCAACAGCTTCATCAAAGTGGTAGACTGTAAGGAGTGTCTCAGAAGGTGAAAGTGAGGAAGAGAAATGAAGATGTTTAGTGAGGCAGCGCCAGGGCCCAGTGCCAATGTAGCTAAAGTCACGGCTAATCGTGACAAGGAGTTTAAAATCAAGTGTGCCCAAGGTCTGGAATTGGAGAAATGCAGAGGCTTTGGAATTAGAGGGATGGAGCCATGGAGAGATTCAAAAACATGGATGAGAATTTTTACATTGAGGCACTTCTTAGCCAGAAATTAATGTAGGTCAGTAAGCTCAGGGATGATTGGGTAATAGAATTTGGTACAAATGAGGACGGGGGCAGCAGACTTTTGAATGAGCTCACCTTAAGTGAGGAAGAGGAGTTGCCAGACAGAACTGCGTAAGAATATTCAAGTCCGCAGCTATCACAAAGGCATGAGGGATGATGATTTCAGTAACAGATGTGTTGGAAGATGCACGGAATCAAGCAGTATTCCAGAGGTGGAAATAGGTGGCATTGATGGTGTGGTTTGTGGGTGGAGGCCAACTTGCTGTCAAATATAACGTCATGTCCCTGAGTAGACTGAGTCAGCCTCAGACAGTTGTCAGGGAGAGGATGGCATTGTTGTCTACAAAATGGAGTTTATATCTGGGGCCAAAGGCCATAAATTCATCCATCAGTTCTGAGGTGGTTTGTGCTCATTGGGTTTTGGCTGTCAGACAAGTTGTTTCTAATTCAAAGGCAATGGAGGGGTTTGAGAAAGGTAGAGGTGAGGAAACACTGGGCGTTGTTTATATAAACATACGGCCTGAGTGTTTTGCAATTATATGCACCTGAAAGCTACAATTGAACGTGATTATACCATGTTTCAGACAATGTATTTCAGACCATAAAACCTTGAGTAAAAAAAAGAAACCATTACACTCATCTCACTTCTGCCTCTTTTGCCAGTTCCCTTTAATCGTTTCTTGAGTACATGCTACTCCTTCCGCAATGTTTGTTGTCTTGAAATCAGAAACCGCATTCTACTACCAGATAAAACCTTGAATGTCTATTTCAAGCTCGAAAAATTTAAGACAAAGATTAGGTTTTCGAACAGCAAAGGTGTTGACAGTTATGCTGAGCAGGCGGGGATGTGCAGCTGAGTCCATGAAAAGATCAACCATGGATGGTGGAGCAGGCTCGATGGGCCAGATGGCCTACTCCTGCTCCTATTTCTTATGTTCTTAAATTCTTATGATGTAGTGGCACTGGAAATGATGCAAATGAGGATGACGCCATAACTGAGAGGTTACAACCATCAGGGAAAATAGAATAGTCTGGGGACTGTCCTCAAAAAGGTGGAAGACATAATTAAGGTCTTTACAATTGCAGGTTTCATTTGGTTGGATGTAGAGAAGGTTAAATATAACGGCAGCACACGTAAGTTAGTGACTAGTTCACCTACTAGGGTAAATGACAAGAATATGGAGTTCATTACCACCGTGACAAGTGGAGGTAAATAGTATAGATACATTACAGGGAAACTAGCTGAACGATTATAGACTGAGAGGGGGAAAAGGAGTATACTGATGGGATTAGATGATGAAGGATGGTAGGAGCCTCATATGAACAAACATATGAATTAGGACCACGGGCCTCCCTGATAACCTTTGATTAGGTAGCTGAACAAGAATCCATACATCTCCATCTTTAAAAATATTCAATCATCCTGCCTCCACTTTTAAGGCAGGGAGTTCCAAGGTTTCACAGCCCTCTGAGGAAAACAAGTTCTCTTCAGTCCTACCCTAAAAAGGAAACCCTTAATTTTCAACCTTGTGTCTGCCAACACCCGTGAACCATTGATGAGTGCTGACTGCGCGTACTCATCTCCGATTTTTCTCAGACTGCGACAATTTTTAAAAGTTAAAAAAATTCTGCTTTGTTTAATGCTACTTGACTTTATCAATGTACTCTTTCATTTATTTATATTTCATTTTCATATGTTGGTTTGGTTTTTATCACTTTTTTTATTTAAATTTATTTGAAATGGTAAGGTCCTGGGGAGTGTTGCTAAATGAAGGAATCTTGCAGGTTCATAGCTCCATGAAAATGGAGTCACAGGTAGACAGGGTCTGGTAGGCTTGCCTTTCTTGGTCCACTGAGTATGGCAGTTGGGAGGTCATATTGCTGCTGTACAGGACATTGGTTAGGCTACTACTGGAGTACTGCGTGCAATTCTGGTCTCCGTGCCATAAGAACGATGTTATGAAACTTGCAAGGGTTCAGAAAAGATTTACAAGGATGCAGAGGGTCAGTGTGTATGGAACGATCTGCCAGATGAAATGGTGATGGCTGATACAATTACAAAATTAAATGGGCATCTCAATGGGTACATGAACAAGAGGGGTTTAGAGGGATATGTGCTTAATGCTGGCAAATGGGACTAGGTTTATTTAGGATATCTGGTTGGCATGAACTATTATAGACCGAAAGGCTTAGTTTCGTGCTGTGTATCTCAATGACTCCAAATATGTTACTTCTACTGCACATGCCTCTAGGTGTTAACAAGCTGGCCAATTGTTAAATAGCGCCCCTGAGTTCAAGATTGATCCACCTCCTTTTCACATCCAAGTTGTCAAGACAGTCCAGAATTTTATGTACTTAAATCAAGTCATCTTCAAGCTTCTAAACTTGGATCAAGTCTCTGCAATTATTCCTCATAACAGAGCCCATAGATGGTATTGGCTTTTCCTGTGATGTACAATCTGTGTAAACAGATGCTGGTAGAAATCCCTGAAGTCAGCTCGAGGTTAGGAGTTTGTTTGGAAACATTATACTGTGACTCAGCAGAGTCTATCATGAAATCAGTTACTGCTTCTTATTCAGAGGATTATTTTGCATCAGTAATTAAGTAGCAGCTGTAGTGCTAGGCATAAGACATGAAAGTCCCTTTAAAGTCATTTATATACTTTCTCTTAAACAGCTTTTAGCTCTGTTCAATCGCGTATTGTTCAACCAAGACCACGATTGCTCAAAAACAACATATCTTTTGATACTTCATGGAACTTATTGACCCCGGCTAAGCAATGCTGTGACCTTGTTTATAGATCCTTCAAGGCCTTTGCTTTCCCTGTAAACTCCTCCAGGCTCTCAACTTTCCAAGATAAGGTGCTTCTTGAATTCCAGTCTTTTGAGTGTCCCAGTTATAATTACCCTATCATTAGTGTCCATGCTTTCAGTTGTCTTTGCCCCGCGATCTGGAATTATCTTGCTCCAGTTCTCTGACACTATCTCATTTTCCTGCTTTAAGAAGCTTGAAACCTACGTTTTATAACCAACTTTTTTTTACATGACTCAGTTTCACTTTACCTCTTGTAAAATGCCTTTGGGTGTTTGTTTCATTAAAATTGCCACATAAATGAAATGCTTTTGAAAAACCTTACTTGTAATGGATTCTAATGAACCTGTTATCTTTCCTTCAGTCATCAGTGCACAGCTATTGGGAAGTGGTGAAGGAGCTTCAGCAATAACCAAAGCTTTTTGTGGTTTGTCCTCAGCTTTGTGAGCTCCAGTGAGCGTGAGAAAGATCGAGAGGAGGAACGTGAATCAGGAAAGGAGCTGGACCGCGACAGCTACCGGGACGTCGAGCGAGATCTGGATCGTGGAAGAGATCGTGACAAAGGCCGAGACAGGGATCGAGACAGGGATCGCGACAGGGATCGAGACCGGGACCGGGAGCGAGATCGGGATCGGGATCGGGATCGGGATCGGGACCGGGACCGGGATCGAGACCGAGACCGAGACCGAGACCGAGACAGAGACAGAGACAGAGACCAAGACCGCGAGCGAGACAGGGACAGAGATAGAGATAGGGACCGAGACCGTGATCGGGATAGAGAGCGTGACCGGGATCGTGACCGTGATCGGGATCGCGACAGGGATAGAGACCGAGACCGTGGCAGAGACAGGGATCGGGATCGGGACCGGGACCGGGACCGTGATGGCTCTTATCGAAGTAAGTGTAATTTTCTTTCTCCCATTGCTGTGTTGACTTTGCCTGCCCGGATTCTCCCAGGTGGCCATTCTATAGGCATGGTTACATTGAGAATCCAGAGAAGTTGCTTTTGCTTCCCTAAAAAACCCACCCCCCATTTCTCCTTTACCCGTGGGATATCGAAGTCTTATCCTAATGCCTTTAAGTTCCATTCCAGTTACTGATGTGAAGTTTATTTTAATTAATTGTTTGCGCACTT
Source organism: Chiloscyllium punctatum (assembly GCF_047496795.1). Taxonomy (NCBI): domain Eukaryota; kingdom Metazoa; phylum Chordata; class Chondrichthyes; order Orectolobiformes; family Hemiscylliidae; genus Chiloscyllium; species Chiloscyllium punctatum. The sequence goes on along the minus strand of NC_092768.1, from coordinate 27,373,328 downwards.
GTCCCTCTGGACCAGACTTAACAAGAATGGTTGTTGTTCTATCATCTGCTTCTTGGGAAACTTGCACCATCTGTTTATCAGGCTCATGCTAATGGACTGAGTCATAAGAAATAGGAGCAGGTGTTGACTGAACACCCCTTGAAATTGCTCCATTATTCATATATTCGGTTGCAGTAGATCATGAAGATTCACTATGCTTCCAAAGATAATTAGGGGAGTTGATCTTTACCTCAGCTCCTCTTTCTTGTCTGATTCCCACATTTTGTGACTCAAAGCCCATGAATCTGTTAATGTCAGTCTTGAATATACCCAGTGATTGAACATTGACAACCCTCTAGAGTGAAGAACTCTGAAGACTCGCAGCCCTTTGAATGATGATGCTCTCCTATCTCAGTCTTAAATGGCTGACCCCTTATTCTGAGACTGTGTCCCCGTGTTTCAGATTCCCCAAACACGGGAGACATTTTCTTGGCATCTCCCCTGTCAAGCCACTGACAAATTTTCTCCAGAGAATATCGCCACAGATTAATAAAGGGGAACAGTAGACATACAGTACTTGGATTCCAGAAAGAATCTGATGAAGTTCCACCCCAATGATTATTGATAGAAATAAAGTTCATGCTGAAGGGGGTAGCAAGTGGATTGTAGATTGGGTGCCTCACAGGAAACAGAGAGTAGACATAGAGTCATAGAGATCTCCAGCATTTTTAAAAAGAAAGGCTCTTCAAGCCCTCAAAATGGATTTTTTAAACCAGTTTAGCACTTAGAATCCCTACAGTGTAGAAACAGGCCCTTCAGCCCAACAAGTTCACACCAATACTCCGAAGAGTAACCCACCCAGACTCATTCCTTTACCCTATTGTCTATGTTTACCCCTGACTAATGCATCTAACATACAATCCCTCAATACTAGATGCAATTTAGCTTGGCCAATGCACCTAATCTGCACATCTTTGGATTGTTGGAGAAAACTGGAACACCTGGAGGAAACCCATGCAGACACTTGAACAATGTGCAAACTCCACACAGACAGTCGCCTGTGGTTAGAATCGAACCTGGGTCCCTAGCACTTTGAGGCAGCAGTGCTAACCACTGCGTCAACTTTGACTGGTCTGCCACAGGGATCAGAGCTAGGTCCTCTGCTGTTTATCATGTTTATAAATGATGATGAAATGACAGAAAATATTGCTGCCAAATTTGCTGATTGCAGAGCTTTAAGTTAGGTGATGAAGTAAGTTGCGGAATAGGCAAAGTGATATAGATAAGTGAGAAGGAAAGAAATGGCAAATGGAGTGAAACATGGGAAAATGTGAAATTGTCCATTTTGGGAGGAAAAGTAAGTGCCTTATCGAAGTGCTGAGAGATTGCATAGCTCTAAGTTGCAGAGGGATTGAGGTATTCTTGTTCATGAATTACAACAGGTTAGTATGCAGATATAGCCGGCCATTGGGAAAATTGTGGAACTTTTTTTCACAAAAATTTTATGCTTTTATTAAGGATGAAGATATGGTTGCCAAATTTGTGATGACACAAAGATTGATAGGAAATTAAATTGTGAAGAGGACGTGAAAGTTACACAAAGGTGTAGTTTGAGTGAGTGGACAAAGGTACGGCAAACAGAATAAAATGTGGGGAAATGCGAAATTGTCCATTTTGGCAGTAAGAGTTAAAAGCAAAGCATTTTTTCTAAATGAAATGAGATTGCAGAACTGAGATGCATAGAGATCTAGGTGTATCAGCACACAAATCAGTAAGAGTTAGTTTGAAAGTAGAGCACACAATTAGGAAAGCTAATCGATTGTTTATATTTATTGCCAGGGCATTAAATACAAGAGTAGGCGATAATACTTCAGCTGCACAGGGCACTGATCAGACCACATCTGGAGTGCTTTGTGCAGTATTGGTCACCTTATTTAAAGAGTGCGTAAATGCATTGGAAGAAATTTAGTTTTTTATCAGATTAGAACCTCAAATAGTTGAATTGTCTCATGAGGATTGGTTGGACAGGCTAGATTTGGATCCACTGGAGTTTTGAAGAGGAAGTGTTGACTTGATTGAAGCATATTAGATTCTGAGGAGCCTTGACAGGTCAAAGATTGAGAACATGTTACCTTTTATGGGAAAATTGAGAACTGGGGGTCACTGTTTAAAAATAAGGGTCACCCATTTAAACCAAGATGAGACTAAATTTTCCATCTGAAAGTTGTAAGTCTGTCGAATTCTTTCTAAAAATATCGTTGAACCTTTTGAAGTTGGAGGTGGAGAAATCCTTGTTAACAAGCAGCTAAAAGGTTATTGGGGTAGGTGGGAATGTGGATCAGCCCAGATCTTATGGAATGGGGTGGGGAGGAGTGGCGGCAGTCATTGTGAATGTGGAGAATGGATGGAAATGTTAATTACTGTGTGCCTCAACTCGAATGCTGCTTCTCCCGCAGGATATGACTCTTTCCGTGCACCCCGTAAAGGAAACACCATCTATGTGCATGGCATGGGGATGACTGAGGAGATGCTGAGAAGCTCCTTTTCCAATTTTGGGACCATTGTCAACCTGACCATGGACAGCCCCAGGAAGTGAGTGGTACATATAGCACTCTGTGCTTGGCAAGCTGCCAGTGCAATTATACTGGAAGACAGTGACGTATTGGTAATGGTGCTGGACTAGTAATCCATACTCATACAGCTTGGAAACAGATCCTTCTGTCAGACTAGTCCATGCCGACGATGTTCCCAAATCAAACTAGTCCCACTTGCCTGTGTTTAGCTGATATCCTTTCCTATTAAATGTCTTTTAAATGTTGTAACGATACCTGCATCCATCACTTCCTCTGGCAGTTCATTCCACACTCAAAACATTCTCTGTGTAAAAAAAGTTGTTCCTTGTGTCCTTTTTAAATCGTAGTCCTTTTGCCTTAAAATTATGCCCCCTGCTTTTGAACTGCCCCACCCTTGGGTAAAAACCCTTGCTATTACCTTATCTATGCCCTGTATGATTTTAGAAACTTCTACAATGTCATCACTCAACTTCCTATGGTCCAGCGAGAAAAGTGCCAGCCGATGTTTATAACTCAGACCTTCTATTCCCAGCAAAATCCTGGTAAATCTTTTTCAAACCCTCCACAATTTAATAATATTCTTTCTATAGCAGGACTACCAGAGCTGTACACAGTATTCCAGAAGAGGCCTCATCAACATCCTGTACAATCTCAACATTACGTACCAGCTCCTATGCTCAAAGGTCTGAGCAATGAAGGCAACCATGCTAAACACCTTTTTAACCACCATGTCTACATGTGACGCAATTTTTTAAAAAGAATGTACCCAACTCCTAGGTCTCTGTGTTCTACAATATTACCCAAGGCCTTACCATTAATGGTATAAGCTCTGCTCTTATTTGTTTTACCAAACTGTAATACAGTCAGTTCTTCTATAATGTGGTACAACCCTGCCTTATAGAAAAATCGTGCTTTAGAAACAACATATAAAGTGTTAGCGATGTAATTGTGTTACAGCTAACACACATTTGTGCTTTAGAAACAATGTCCCCAGTTCATCAATCGCATTACAGCAAACTTGATGAAACAGAATGACTTGTACCTCGCCTTTACCTATATTAATCTCCATTTGCCACTCCTCAGCCCATACCCAATTGTTCAAGATCTCCTTGTAATCTTCGATAATCTTCTTCACTATCCATTATACTACCAATTTTGGTGTCATCCACAGATGCACTAATCATGTCTCCTAAACTCTCATCAAATTGTTTATGTAAACGTGATAATTGTTGGAATATAAATTGAAGTAGTACATTTAGAACTTAAAGTTCACGTCGGTAATGGTGATTGCAAAACAATAATTGATTGTTGCAAAAATCTATCTGTTTCACCAACATATGTTGTATATGAATATATAATATAAAATTTTGTATGTGTAATATTTAATATACTTTAGGGAAGCAAATTCCTCATCCTTATCTACACCTTCATATGATTCCAGATCAACAATGTATAGCCTATGTTGCCCTGTTGTGTGAAATACTGTTGAATATTTTAAAGTGTTCATGGCAACATCTATATACAAATTGGTGATCCAACAAGATGGCTGATTTAGAATCATAGAATCTCTACAGTTTAGAAGCAGGCCATTCAGCCCATCAAGTCCACATCAACCATCTGAAGAGCATCGCAGGCAGATCCCACCTATTCCTGTAACCCTACATTTCCCATCGCTAACTCACCCACCCTGCACATCCGTGGACACTGTTGGCAATTTAGTATGGCCAATCCGTCGAACCTGCACATGTTTGGACTGTGGGAGGAAAGCGGAGCATCTGGAGGGAACCCACTCAGACACTGGGAGAATGTGCAAACTCCTCATGGACAGTCACTGAGGGTGGAATCGAACCCGGGTACCTGGTGCTGTGAGGCAACAGTGTTTACCACTGAGCCACCATGACCCCTTTTTGTCAAAATATTATTGTTTTAAGTCAGCAATTTTAATGGTCAATACAATTATCAAAAATAAGGAAATTCAACTGATGGATAAAGTCCAATCCTTCAACAAGTAGATAGCCATGCGTTCACATTATTTCTACTGAGGTTTTGATCCCTCCATAATTTTACGACAGTTATACGAATATTCCAACTCCTTGTGACTATGGTATAATATACTCTTCACAAATCAGTGGCTCAGCAGTCAATCTTAACCGTATACCTAAAAACCTGCATTCACTTTATTGCCCTCTGATTTTTCCAGTAGTTTTACCAATTATGGTGCTTTACACCATTTCAACAAAATATCTTAATATGATCGTGATTCCGAAAATGTTGTTTGAAATCGGGGTGTTTCTCTCTTGTCACTCCTAAGTCAAACTGGGAACGTATATCAAGCAGTTTGGATATTTAGGGGGTTAGACCATTAGACCATAATGTTTAGGAGCAAAATTAGGCCATTCAGCCCATCGAGTCTGAACCACCATTCTCCTATCACCTCCCTGTAACCCTTGATCCTCTTAATCAAGAACCTATTTATCTCTGTCTTAAATACACTCGGTGACTTGTCCTCTGCAGCCGTCTGCAGCAATGAGTTCCACAAGTTAGTTACTCGATGGCCAAAGAAATTCCACCTCATCTGAGTTCTAAAGGGCTGTCCCTTCTTCACTCAGAGGCTTATTTGCCCAGTTGGATAAGTCCAAGCCCTTCTGCAACTTCCTTGCTACCTCAACACTCCCTGCCCCTCCACCTATCTTTGTGATATCTCTGGCCAGCTCCTCCCTTTTGTCTTTGTAGCTACCTTTAAGCAATTGATATGCTGTTATGTCTGATTCAATCTTGTCCCTCTCAAACAGCAGGGTGAATTCTATCATATAATGGTCACTGGCCCCAAGGGGTTCCTTCACCTTCAGCTTCCTAATCGAGTCTGCATCATTACACATCACTAAATCCAGAATCAACTGTTCCCTAGTGGACTCTACCACAAACTGCTCCCAAAAAAAATCATTTTGTTCTTTTCTTGGCTTGTTTGCTGATATGCTATGAATCTCGTCACCCTTTCTCTGTTAGTCTAATGCAACATAAAGGCTGCAGGGATTTGGGCAAGAGCAAGGTGAGTGGGACTCATTGGTTTGCTCCCAGGAATTGTTTGATTGTCAAAACAGTTTCCTTCTCATAAGATGGAGGAATAGGAGTAGGCCATTCAGCTCATCACATTTGCTCCATTTATGATCATGGCTGACTTTATGAGGCCCCAGTTTCACTTTGTAGCACTGCCCCTCTTCCCCATTATCCTTGACTCCTTTATCGATCAAAAACCTGTCTTACCTCAGTACCCCAGCCTGCCCCACTCACTGGGAAAGAGAATTTCAAAGACTGTTAACCTTCCAAGAGAAGAAATTCCTCCTCCTCTGTCTTAAATTGAGAGCCCTTACTGTGACATGATCCTCCCCAATTCTAGTTCTTCCCCACAAGGGGAAGCATCCTCTCAGCATCCATTCAGAAAAGGCCTCTCAGAATCTTTGTTTCAATAAGGTCATTCACATTTTTCTCTGCTGCAATGAATATGGGCCCAACTAGCTCAATCTTTCATTACCCCAATCGTCAGCCTTCTCTCAATTACTTGCAATGTGAATATATCTTACTCAAGTAAGGAGTTTAAAACAGTGTACAGTATCTTACATGTGGTTTCACCAATATTGTGTACAGTTGTAGCAAAACTTCCATAATTCTATATTGCCACTTCTTTGCAACAAAGGCTGTACTACTCTATGATTAAGAGATGGTGGGTTAATTTGACTCTACCTAAAAGGCTTAACCTTCAACAACCTGTTATTTTTTTCAATGCTGCAGAGCACAGATCTCCCTCCTACCGCAGGGTGGGACTCATAAGTGAAGGATTAATGTAGAGACATTACCACTAATAATGTGGATTACATGTAACCAGCAGGGCAATTCACTATGATATTTTAGCCCAGACTGTGCAGCTGGACTCCAAACCTATTACCTGATCTCACCTGGTGTTCTGTAGTTGCCCTGTGTTCAATCTAGCTGTTGACTGGCCCCACTCAACAGTGACCTGTCTGACTGGGAGGTGTAGTTTTTGGAGTCCTGCCCCATCTTACCTTTTCTACCTCTTCCCTGCTCCCACCTTGCTGTTTCATACTGCTGTGTTCTTCATGTGTTTGTGATTCCGCTGATGCTGTTGCACACCAGCTATACTGTACTGATCATTATCCATCTGTTTATTACAGCTGTGCATTTGTCACCTTCGAGACAATGGAGTCGGCAGATCAGGCGATTGCAGAGGTAAGGAACAGATCAGAGTGATGCAGCAATTGATTCCTGTACTTTGCTTGTGTGTGTGTGTGTGTGTACGTAACATGTGTCAAGCTTTATCGGTTATTGTGAATGAGTGGGAATGTACGTGTATAAGAGATGTTTGGGTTTGTTAGTTACTGTGCATGTGTTTCTAATGTTTCACTACAATTCCAGGTACTGTTCAAGTCCATTCCATATTCTGAGGTTTGTTTTTTTTCTCTCTCTCTAACAGCTAGATGGCAGCATGGTTGGAGCTGTTTGCTTGAAGGTGATGATTGCTCGTAAACAGCTCATGTTGGAAACAGCCACAGGAAAGTCGGTTTGGGGCAGTCTAGGTAGGAAAACTTTGCAAATTCACATTCCAGCAGAATGTGCGATTGTATTAATGACGTCATGGTTCACGTGTCTGTTACAGGCTGGCCAAGGCAAAACAATGAGTGTGTTTTTGAGTTGAAGGCGGTCCGCAATTCATACCTCACAAAAATCACACTAACACCAGGTTATAGTCCAACAGGTTTAATTGGAAGCACTAGCTTTCGGAGTGCTTCATCACGTGGTTGTGGAGTATGCAATTGTAAAGCACAGAATTTATAGCAACAGTTTACAGTGTGACGTAACTGAAATTATACACTGAAAAATACCTTGATTGTTTGTTAAGTCTCTCATCTGTCAGTTACATCACACTGTAAACTTTTGCTATAAGTTCTGTGTCTTACATTTGTGTACTCCACAACCAACTGACAAAGGAGCGGTGCTCCAAAAGCTAGTGCTTCTAATTAAACCTGTTGGACTATAACCTGGTGTTGTGTGATTTTTAATTTTGTATACCCCAGTCCAACACCGGTATCTCCAAATCATCACAAAATGTTGTTCTCCCTGAAAGTTGCCTTGTTAAAAAGGGTTCAAAGCTGACAGCCAAATATGTCTTGCAAATTGATTGTATTACTGTGTTCAACCAAGCCTTTGCATCTTACAGACATTGGATACTTCTGGGAAATCAACCTTATTACCCCCTTTCGCTCATAGCTGGAAATATAGCCACAATCATTCATGGAACAGGAGGAGGCCATTGAGCCCTTTTAGCCTGTTCTGCCATTCAATGAAATTGTAGCTGATCTGTAATCTAACTTCATAAGACTGCCTTTGCCCTATATCTCTTAATATCTTTGGTCAAGGAAAATCCATCTCATTTAACATTAATTGTTGATCTAGCAACTGTTATTATTTGGGGAAGAAGAGTTCCAAATTTCCACGACTTTTTTACAAAATATTTCCCAATTTCACTGCCTAGCAGTCTGCCTCTGGTATTTAGACAATGCCTATTAATCCCAGCTTTTCCTACTGCAGGAATAATTTTTCTCTATCTCCCCTATCTGCTGTCCTCAATGTCTTAAAAACTTCAGGTGGAGAAGTGTAATGGTAATATCACTGGACTGCTAAACCAGAGGGCTAGATTAATGTTCTGTGGCTCAGATCCCACCGTGTAAACATGGCCAAGTTGGGTTGAACGGCCTGTTTTTATGCTGCAGACTTCTATTACTCTATGACAACTTGTGGAATTTAAATAGAATGAATAAATCTTGAATGTCAATCTTGTTTCAATAATGGTGACCCTGGACCTAAGGTCAATTGTAAAATCCCAACTGATTTATTAGTGTCATTTACAAAAGGAGATCTGTCGTCCCAAATGTGACTAGATCCCCAGGAACACTTAAATGCTCCCTGAAGGTCTTAACAAAGCACTTTTAACATAATAAATACTTGTCTTGCCAGTAATGCCTCCATCCCATGAAAAGAATAAAAAATTAGATTCCAAGTATTTAAGGCACCAGTTTGTGAAATGTTGTCATGCAGCAGTTTGGTCCTCATTCCAACAGTTGGAAATCAAACACTTCAATTGTTATAGGCCTCTAGTTACGCATACACTCCTGGAATAATCAGTTCACTTCTGATAAGAACAACACTATCCCAGCAAAAAGAAAAGGTTGTGCCTACAGATGCCAACTTGAAACAAATCATCCTGACCCGATTGTCCAACTTGACTGACTATCTTGGGCCTATTGCAAATGAGCATTAATTACACTTGCTGCATTTTTCGCAGAGGTTGAAGAGGTCAGTGAGCTAAATTGTACCCTGACTACTTAAACACCAAAGCATCCTGTGGTTAAACAACAACAGCCATTTCATTATTTCCAGCTGCAGTATTAATCCACAAGCCAAGATGGGCCATCAACTTGGCAGTTCCAGCTGAAGGTTATTCCATGTACCTCAGCCTTACCTTTTACAGTGGTATGCGAGGCTCTTCCAGCATTAAAAACAGTGTATTTGTGGAGTCTCCTTCCCCATTGCATTTTTTAACTTCCCATCAACATTCAGAACTGGATGTGGCAGAGCTGCCAAGTTGAGGCCTGATGCGTTAGTTGTAGAATCAGTTAGGCTTGTCTGTTGTTTGCCGTCTGTGCTGTTTGGCATGCAATTAGTCCTGTATTATAGCTTCACTGTTTATTCCTCAATTTTCGGTATCCATGGTGCTGCTTCTGCTTGCACTTCTGCACTGTCTATTGAACCCGGGTTAATCCTCATGCTTGATGGTAATGGTAGAGAAAGGGACATGCTGAATGTTGAGGTTATAGATTGTGGTTGAATACAATTCTGCTCTTGCTGATTGCTCACAGTGCCCCTTGGATGCCGGGTTTTGAGATGCTAGATCTGTTTGAAATCTGTCCCATCCCATTTAGTGTGGTGGTAGTGCCACTCAACACTGTAAAGGGCTTCCTCTGTGTGAAGGTGGGACTTTGTCTCCACAAGGTCTGTGTATTGATCACTCCTGCCTATACTGCCATGAACAGATGTATTTGCGTCAGGCAGATTGTTAAGGATGAAGGCTTGATGTTTCCTTCACCTCCTGCTGCGGTCTAGCAGCAATGTTGATTAGGGCACAACAGTGACATGTTGAGCCCCAGGAAATCCAAAGAGATTGTGCTTGACTGCCCACTCCCCCATCTAACCTAATCTGGGGTAAAATAAGCAGTTAGATGTGATATGCCCACTTGGACAGTTAGACAGAACTTCTCAAGATAACGCTGCGTCCAAAAGGAGTACGTTTCGCACTCCCAGCTGTAGTTAGGGAATCCAAATGTGGCCGAAAGTAAGCAATTGAGCAATAGAAATAGTCATTGGGAATGAGAATATGCAGTTTAACCTGTGTTTCTTGGTATGTGCCAAGATAAAGAGCAAAATGTGACTGTTTATTCTTGACATGGCTGTACAAATATCCTGACAAGCAGGTGGGTGCTTGTCTAAGAAATGTATACACCTCTGAAGCACATGTTTCATGTGAGCATGTGGAAAATTAATGTATGTGGCAAAATCAGTGTCGGGTTGGTGGACCACTTCTGTTGAGCAAAGCTAGTCAAAAGCAAAAGCACATTTGGCAATGCAACACTGCATCCGAACCATCAGGATTCTCCCCTTGCATCCTTAGTGGGAATTAAATGCTAGGCTCTTCTGTCTCAAGAGTGAAAGCACTGGGCCAAGCTAAACTACAGGAGCATAGAGGCCCTCAGGATTGGCAAGGAGAAAAATATATTGTGGGTTTGGAATGTGTTGTAGGGTGGGGGTGTTTCTGGTGACAGAATGGAAATGGTAATCGCCAAATTACCAACTACGCTAACAGAAGCATTTCTCTTGTCCACAGCGGTCCAGAACAGTGCCAAGGGTTCACACCGTGATAAACGTAGCCAGGTGGTCTACAATGAGGATTTCCTGAGATAACCTGGGAGAAGAAACAAGAAGGGAGTGAACGACTCCAAGCCATACCTCTTGGGAGAAAGTGACTCACCTACATCCCCTGTTGTTTTTGTATGGCCCCAATTCTCACTAATGTTATGCATAAGAAATTTTAAGAGAGTCGCATTTAAATATAGCACAGAACTTGAGTAGTGCTGCTGAAAACAGAGAAATGCTGTTGAAGATTTTTGTCTTGCACTCAGCAGGATAGTCACACAAGAATGTCACATTTCAAAGGAAAAACATTTTATGCTAAATGAACGAAATGCTGATTGGTTGTCCAGTAGACTCTGAATGATTGAAGCATTGCTGTGGGGAATGCAGAAAGGAATAATTATTCCCCAGTTATTTATTTAAATTCCGTGAAGGAAGCCAATTCTGATTGGTCAAGGCATTGCCATGGGAAACCCTTATGGGAATTATTGTTCCCCCATACTTTAGTTTAATGAAAAACATGCAGAACTTCACTTTTTTTGCTCTGTTTGCAGTGGATAGGACCTCAGTCATGAAGCTTCTAGAAAGTGCAAGAAATTGTGAACTGAACTGATCGTTTTAAGTTGCTTTTTAATGTCGTTCTCAGTACATTTATGTTTGTTTAAATAAGTGGCGTCCTACCATGGAATTGCATCTAATATTGGGCATTATGTTCTGAGTTTTGGTTAGTGTGGCCAGTACTCTGCCTTTTGTAAATAGCTGAAAGGACATGCTGTTTGACAAATCACCAGTGGTTGGAACATCTGGCCAACATAACCTGCAGTGTTCCAAAAATATAGCACATGTCCTAACAACAATGGATTATATCAACTCTCATTTAGCCTGCTCACAAAAGGCAGAATACTGATCAGAATACTCAATCAGCCTGTGCTGGGACTACTTAAGTCAGATTTTCAATATGACTCATTAATGTTTGCCTGAAGATACAAAGATTCATGAACAGGGCCTTGTCTTATGCAGACAAAATATAATCCAGTCAGGCATTGCAATTTGAGTCAAAGCATGACTGATGATGGTTCCCTGCTGCTTTCCAATGTCAGTGCCTCAAATAATCAGAGTGACCTTGCTTTTATTGAATTTAAACAAAAGCTTAGAAGGAAACTATTCCCTGGTGTGCTCTGAATGGCTTCACCTCAAACAGAGTACACCCTATTCTCGAGCAGTTTAAATTGTTGTTCCTTTTGAAATGTGGCGTTCATGTACACGTCCTAGTGAGTGGAAGATGAAAGTGTTTAGCAGAGTATGTCTTTCTCAGTAAATACTCGGGTAGCATATGCTAAGGGTCAACCTTTGCATGTCTCCATGTTTCAAGAGTGGGCGTGGAAACTACCATGCTCATTCTTCATCTGACTGAGAACAGAAGAGTGCTGCCTAGTTTCTAAATGCCAGAGCAGCTCCGATTGGCCAATCAGCTCTACTGTTACCCATTACATTTCAGCTTTGAGGAGTTTAGGAAATATAGAAGCACCAGTGTTCTGTATGCTACCGATCCCCTCTTTGTTCATCCACCTTGGCATTGGGAGTGGGCTCTTTTCAAGAGTCTCTCAGCCTTTCCTGATGAGTTTAATATTTCAGTCATTATCTCCTACATTTCTGAGAATTCCATTTCTGAGACACTGCCAGTGCACCTCCTATTGTTTGGTTTCTGTAATCAAGCCCCACCTTTATGGAACCTGTCCTCATAACTCGATAACAAAGAGTTAAATTGGTTGAGGGACCCACTCCAGGACCAACATATCCCTCCTGTAAGTGTTTTAGTGTAAGTGGTACCTGTGTCAGGAGTGTGGGGACCGATCAGCATTAATGCTTATGAATCCCACGAAATATGACTGGTCAGTAAATATAGCAGGGAGCACCACATGATAGGCGTTGTGGTTTTAGAAGGTGAATGGGTGATCCGATTGTCACTATATAAGCACATGAACAGGCTTTTACTCCTCAGGTAGTTTGATTCCACCATTCTTGTGGCTAGTCATTTTGAGAATTTATGCTGCTTTGTGTGCAGAACTCATTTTCTCACTGAATTAACTTACCAGTGTTTGGAAAGAGTGCTTTTTAGTGGGGAGAGGGGGCATGAGATGGTGAGACTAGTTCAGATGCCCAACTTACAAACCAGAGTCCCATCCTTCGCACATGCTGCATTGGCTATATCACTGCGATGTGATCTGGGCTGAGAGGGGAGTTTTGTCTTTTGGAGGGTGAGGGTGGTCTGATTGAACTTGAGGTGGGAGGGATTGAGCCTAATTTGGTGTGTTTCACATCGCCCCTTCTACCTCTATCCCCATCCTATGCCTACCCCAAACCAAAGGTAGCTGATGTCCCATCAATTGCCCACTGAGCTTTCAGTCTGGAGGAAGAATTATAGGGGATGTAATGGGGCCAACAACACAAAATGAAGTAAATACTTGCAAATCTGAAATCCTGCTTGGAATGTTTTAAGTTCCCCAAAAATATCCAATTGTAAATATTGCACCATTTGTTTTTATTAAAATAACTGTGTGAATATTCTACTTGATTATGTGTGGTTTGTTGTGTAAGGGCCCTGTGGGTAGATGTGATAATTTTGCATCTGTGTTCAGTAGTGGCATTGTGAATGCTCTATAATTCAGTCTTGGGAATGATCACTGTAGATAGTACAGAAATCTGAGCTGGATTTGTGAATGCTTGTCAGAATGTGTGTAGCTCTGTTAATTTTTGAGCATCTTGCCACCATGCAGGACATTGCAGCCCACTTGATTGGGACCTTCCCACCACATGAATCCTTTATTCCCTCCACCACGAGCACATAATGGGAGCAGTGAATACCATGTACAAGATGTATTTCAGCCACTTACCAAGTCACCTTGGAAAGGAATTTTCAAGCCAACAACATAGCACTTAGGATGGGGTAGCAAACGCATGAGAATACGTTCCCTTCAAACCAGCCAGCATCCTGACTTGGAACAATATTGCTACACCCTTACTACTAGACTAAACATCTGGGGCTCCCTAACAAGACTGGGATGTATTAACACCAGAAGGGCTAAAGCAGTTCAGGAAAACGGCCCACTACCATCTTCCCAAATGTACTTGGGGATGAACAATAAGTGCAAGACCTTGGCTCGTGATGCTCACATCCTAAATGTGATTGAGAAAGAAAACCCAGCGTTGAGAGCTGGCAGTGTGAATGGTACAGATCGAATTTGCCCAATGACTGGTATAAATGTCAAAGTGTTAAAAGTTTCCAGCTGAAGGCATGTGGTAACCTATGGTGAAAAGATGAAAATCAGGGATATGAAAGAGGCCAGAATTGGAGGAGCAGAAAGATCATGCTGAGAATCTGGTTCATACTCTGTTAATGGACCATCCTTTACATGTAGTTCACTTGCGATATAGGTACTAATACTCAAATCAAGAAGGTGACAAGTATATTGATTGCTCATGAGCCTCTCTAAGACGAAGCCAAAGTTCCCAAGGAGCTACAACATTTTGTGAACTTTTATGGGCTTAATTACATTGGGCAAATGTGGATAGGCACTAAAAGTGATGTCAAGATCCTATTCTGCTTATATTTGAGTGTGTTTAGTAATTGACTGCTGTCATTCATTTTGCAAGCCCATTAATGTTTTGACAGGTTAGTTATAGCCAAGACATTCCACATGAGATAGTTAATACCCTCTATTTAAAATCTTATCCCTTCTCAGTACAGTACATCCATAAGACACCCATAATTCATATATCATTGCTTCTCTCTATGTCCGTCACTGATTTAAAGTATACCTTTATCAATCTGATAGGACAGCAGTATCAGACACACCACAGCGAGTTAAATATAGCAGCATACAGTAAAAGTGTCCTATACTCTATGACATCTATGCTTCGGCAAAAGTGAGGACTGCCGATGCTGGAAACCAGAGTCTAATTTAGAATGGTGCTGGAAAAGCACAACAGGTCAGGCAGCATCCGAGGAGCAGGAAAATCGACGTTTTGGGTAAAAGCCCTTCATCAGGATTATGCCCGAAATGTCGATTTTCCTGCTCCTGACCGGCTGTGCTTTTCTAGCACCACTCTAATCTAACACATCTATGCTTAAATACATGCTCCAAATTCATGTTTTTCTCCAAAATGATCCTTCACTAAATAATTTTGGATAATTTGTATTGTTGTTCTGAAATTAGATATATTTTATTCATAGCCTGTTGTCAGCTTTCTGGTAATTATTTTATTGAAGGCACTGATTGTCCTTGTTCTGGTACAAGCCCAGGGAATATATGATGAATTGTGGTCTTCTGGGAAGCACTGAGGATCAGAAAGACCTTAGTGCGTATATACACTAATCCTTTAAAATAGCAAGGCAGGTAGATAAAATGATTAAGAAGGCATTTGGGATATTTGCCGTTATGAAGGCATAGAGTTTAAGAGCAGGGAGATGGTGCTGGAACTGTCTAAAATGTTGGTTAGAGTATGTAGTTCTGGAACACACATTTTAAGAGGAATGTGCTTGCATTGGAGAGGGTGCAGAGAACATTTAACAAGGTGTTGCCAGAGTGTTAGTTATGAAGAAAGATTCGACAGAAAGGGCAAAAAACTGAAAGAGTTGTGGATGCTGGGTTGTGAAGATGGGTCACTGGACCTGAAATGTTAATTTGGTTTTCTCTTCACAGATGGTGCCAGACCGGCTGAGTTTCTTTTTCAGCAATTTCAGTATTTGTTTGTGTTGGACAGACTTGGGGTTGTTTTGATTGGAGGACAGGAGACTGAGAGGATCATGACTGAGGTGAATATAATTATGAGGGACGTTGATAGGGTAGACACGAAGAAACCTTTTTGTTAAAAACATTGCAGTGACTGGTAGGAATGACCCAATGATATCTTTGCTCTTTGTTTTTGTCGTGTTAGGCAGCTTGCCTATGTAGTCAACTCACCAACATACTCAAAGTCCTTCAAGTAGTTACATATAGGGTGGAAGCAGGCTCTTCGGCCCATCGACCACACTGACTCTCTGAAGAGCATCCCAGCTCGACCCACTCCCTTACCCTATCCCTGCATTTCCCATGGCTAATCCATCTAGCCTACATATCATTTGGACTAGGGGAGGAAACCCAAGCAGACACTGGGAGAATGTGCAACCTCCACGCAGACTTGCCGATGATGGAGTTGAGCCCAGATCCCTGGTGCTATGAAATGACAGTGCTAACTACTGAGACACTGTGTCATCCCCTTCATTTGCAAGGTTCACTTGCTTCTTTTGATTTTTTTCTGCAGGTATGAAACACAGTGAAAGACATAAGGTGTACAAATCTTTATTCAGTTTCCACCACCAGGAAGAAAGGAAACACCCAAGTGGCCAGTGACAAGCACTGCCCTTCTCAGAGATGGCAATGCTGCATCATGAAACAGTGAAGGGAAGGCAGGGATTAAATCAAAATAGAGTTGGAGGGAGAAATTATACACTCCACTCCCTGCGGTGCCCACCTCTCCCTGAAAGTCTCGAAGGTGTTGGTGGACACCGTGTGCTCCTTCTCCAGGGACAACTGGGCTCTGACATAACCACAGAAGAGGGCAGGCAATCGGCCAGAACGATCCCCTCCATGGCCCGCAACCTGGACCTGCTTATGGCCAGTTTGGCCTTGCCCAGGAACTTGCTTCTTTTGAAAAGGAGGTGAGCACAATCAGGACTGGTCTTTAAATTAGAGCCTTGCCAATAGTCTCTGCACAATGAGCACCACTTTTGTCATAAGTCTGGGCACTATGGTTACTTGAAATTTACAAAAACGCAACAGACAATCAACTCACCTGGAGAGCCATGGAATAGGTGAATTTCACAGTGTAAACCTCTGATTGTGCTTTGTCACTGTGGAGGAGTGCAGTTGGTAAGTATCCATTCAATTTACATCTTGATATGGAATAAAAAGTAAAGACCCTTCAAACTGTATTTCTTCACAATTAGCATCGCACTTTGACAAAAAGAAGGCTGGCTATAATTATATACAATCTTTGCAAAATCCTGGATGGGTGGAGTCCACTACCATGACCGATTTCAGATTATCGAAATATACTATAAATTTTTATTTAAAACTCCCAGCAATGTAGAAAAGCACATCCTGATTTAAAATCAAAACAAGATTAAAGCCAACACCTTTCAGTGCAAATCGAGCCTAATTTGACTCTTGTTTCTCCACAACCGTTAATAATCATCTTTCCAGCAAAACAACCGATTAATTTTAAAATAAATTATGGATTATGCTTCAAAAAGGTTACTGGAAAAGAGTAATTGTTCTAATTATCTTCGCTGTAAAGAATTTGTAATTTGTGAGGAGTAGACTGCTTGCAACAATATGGGGAAGAGGCTGTGATTTGGTGGTGAACACCCTCAGACACACAAGCTAGGCAGAATATTGGAGTAAGTGATTGACTGAACGACAATCAGAATAGGGATAGTCAAACTCTTCAAATCCAAGGACTGGTGTCAGTTCCACTCATAATGTTCCTGAATGGAAAAAGCGGCCCCAAGCAGTTAGCCCTTGCCATGTTATCAGCATTAAAGACTGCGAAATTCTTGTCTGGAATTGTTTTGTTCAAAGATTTGAAAGGACGTGTTTTGATTTTAATGGTTGACAAGAGAGAGAGTCCCAGTCAAATGAAGATAACCCAGCAACAGGAAAGGTTAGAAGACTCCTCTCCCATTCAATTGTCACGTAATTTCTTATAGTCCTTGGGCATCCATTTCATCCTGACATATCTGATGTATTTGGCTGGCCTTCGATCCCAGCAATACTCAGGAGATAAGAGCTTAGCAGGTTTGTGATCCAAAAAGTAACGGTTCAAGTGGCTCTCATCATGCCAGACTGCTTCGATACCTTTGCTTTTGTCTCTGATGATCCCGTCCAGGCAGTTCCTAGTCAGGTTAAAAACCAGGTATGGTGTGCCTCCGAAAACAGCAGCGTGATAATAGAAGTCTCCCTCTTCTGGTGCAATGTAAGCTGCTGAGTTTGGGTTACGCTCATAGGTGAATTGGTTGCGGCTGGCGGTGAGGAAAGCTGAGTGGATCTGAGCGACTGAGTCTGCCAAAGCTTCAGCCCCAAAGCGCCCCACAAAGACCTGGTCAACATCAAAGCAGAAGAGATAGGTGACCTCAAAACGGATCTTATCCTGGATGAGGTCATTGATTTGCTGCATGCGCATCATGCTGATGTCCTGCCAGCGAGATTGTTTGGGAACCTTGATCACGTTCATGGTCCGGCCTGGAGACATCTGCAGTTCAGGGGCTTTGCTGACATTGTCAACCATCACGTAATAGATCACCTGGAGTCCTTTCATGAAATGCTGCTCCGCTGAAACCAAGAAATCCTTCAAATATCTGTCAATGTACCTGATGGGGAGGACAACAAGGGTCAAAACTTCTTGCAATCCAAAGGCCCCCACTAAAACAAAAACAACATTTTTGTTCTTTGTCTTGCTTCAGGTAACATTGACAGAAGGTCATCAATTTCAGTTTTACACTAGAAATGAGCTGATGTCAAGTTTCTTTACCCGACGGAGCATGAAGTGTTGTGGGAGAGGTCATTTCACCCACCAAACGACAACTTGGATGAATATTTGCAGGATTAGGATATGCATCAGGATATGTATCATGATACAAGAATCTGGAGAGCGGAGGACAGTGGACTAGTGGCATTACTATTCCATACTGTATAATTCTATGACTCGATGACAATGGGGAGAGGACATAATTGTGAGATTAGTTTGAGATTGCTACAGGGCTATGGGGAAACTACAGGACAGTAGGATTAATTTGAGATTGATACAGGGTTCTGGGAAGTATGATCGCTGCAGAATTAAGTTGGGATTGAGACAGAATTTTGGGGAAACAGCAGACCATTGGGACTAATTTAGAAATGATACAGGACTGTGGGATATAAGGGAGGGCACAGTGGGATTGATTTGGGACTGGACGGGGTTCCTGGCAAACAATAGGGTAGCAGAATTAATTTGGGATGAATATTCTGATATAGGTTGGATATGAATTGGACCAATATTAAATGAGTGGATTAACTCGACAAATTAAAGGGGACCAGAAATGCAAATCTAACAGTCTCTCTATCTTACCGTCCAATCGCAAATACGGTCAGACCAATCACCACCTTCTTTTGAATGTAGAATTCATCTCGTTCCAATGGGTCAAAGGTCCCCTCCCACATAATAGGAGCACCCCACGAGGTCTTTGTCTGCTGATCGGTAACAGCACTTCAAACAGAACAAAGATGTTAGCAGCTGTAATATAGTAGGGAATCCTCATCACAAGATGCTTTCTTTTAATGTTCTCGAATAGTTTAAACCCAGAGACCAACATATTCCCAACAGATGGTCCCAATATGTCTATCTTCACAAAGTAAGTCACACCATGAGAATATATTCAAAATTGCATCAAAGAAATTGAGAACTATTATGGCTAACAATATTTTTGCTCTTAAAATTTGTGGCTTTGCAAAACTGGGCTATAGTAGTATAGTGGTAGTGTCACTCGACTAACAATCCAGGGATGTGGACAATTTTTCTACTTTTGAGTGAATATAAAATCAGCTGGATGCAGAAATGTGCAGACAAATGAAGGCACAAAGCAATATAGAATAACAATCCCTTGGGGCATTTCAACTACCCTGATGTTAATTGAACAGAAGAGATAGGTAAAGGGAATTAGGAAATGGAATTTCTCCAAAATGTGCAAAATTGCTTTCAAAACCACAATTTAAAAAGCCAAACAAAGGAAGATTTGTTTTTGGGTTGAAACAGGTATGAGAAATATTAGCTGAGGAACATCTAAGCAATAGTGACCATAACATAATATTCTTTGAGATGTTAATAAAGAAGTATAATGAAAACCAGATCAATAAGTTGGGAAAAGCCAATTTGTGGGATTGAGAATGGAACCTGTAAAAATCAAATGAGCCAACATTATGGCAGAAAATGCTGAGGAACAACAATAGAAAACATTTAAAACGGTGTTCAGCAGAGTACGGGGAAAACATATTTCATTGCAAAAAAAAATCAAATCAAACACTAGTCAGACTCTGTGAGTAAATAAAGTATAAAGGAACACAGAAGAAAGCAAAAAAGCAGACATAAAATACATAGGCAGCAGAGATGACACAATGTGAAGGATGAAGAGAGCAATACAGTGTGGGGCTGCATTGTGGCTCAGTGGTTAGCACTGCTACCTTACAGCAGCAGGATACAATTCCAACCTTAGGTGACTGTGTGTGAAATTTGCACCTTCTCCCATGTCTGCGCAGATTTTTTTCAGGTGCTCTAGTTTCCTTCCACTGTCCAAAGATATGCAGGTTAGGTGGATTGGCCATGAGAAATTCAGGGTTACAGGAAATAGGGTAGGGGAGTGAGCCTGGGTGGGATTCTCTTCAGAGAGTCAATGTGGACTTGTTGAGCCAAGTGGCATGTTCCCAAGGTTCTC
Organism: Chiloscyllium punctatum; assembly: GCF_047496795.1. Lineage (NCBI taxonomy): Eukaryota > Metazoa > Chordata > Chondrichthyes > Orectolobiformes > Hemiscylliidae > Chiloscyllium > Chiloscyllium punctatum. The sequence goes on along the minus strand of NC_092768.1, from coordinate 27,353,288 downwards.
TGATTCAGTAAAAGAAAACAGAATTAGGAATGCAAAGACATTTAATTTTTTTCTCTAGTATGGAAGGCTGTGATGGGGATAGGAATCGTGAGAGAGAGAGAGAGAGACACACACACAGACATTACGCCATAGGTAACAACAGAGAGGAGACAGAAATAACAAATAATTTTTTTCTCTCTGTTTCAAACCAGGGAGATATAACATTTGGAGATAATATTGAATAACAAAATGTGAAATGGGATAAGTGAACTTAAAATTTTTTAAAGGTGTATTAAATAAATTAAACAACCACAAAGAGGATAAAGCCTTGGTCCAGGTGGATTGATTTCATACATAGAACCTAGGAAAGTGATAGTAAAGGCATTATTGCTCATAATTCATAATACTTTAAATCAAGGTGCAGGACCAGAGCCTTGGTGATAGCTAATGTAATTAAGTATTACATAAAAGGTGACAACATGTCAGGGGAATGGACCAGTCAGTTTAGCATCGTTGGTAAGAAAATAATGGAATCCTTTCTAAAGGAGAAAATTTTAAAAATCCAGAGTGAAGAAAGTTAATAATGAAGTGACAGCATGGATGTTAAAATTGAAAGTCCTGTTTATTCACACCTTTTGTGCAAGCATTCAATAGATGTAATCTATCTGGAGTTCCAAAGGACCTTCAATCAGTTTCCCAAATTAGACTAACAAATAAGATCTGTGAATGTGAATAAGGGGACATGTGGCAGAATGTAGTTCATAGCTAATTTCAAGACAGAATGCAGAGCATGGTCGTTATTCAGAATGAAAGAAGTGGGGAATACAATGTTCCACAAGGATCAGTTCTGGAACTATTGCTGTCACAATTTACCTGAATGATTTGTACTTTGAAATCAAAAACACAATTTCTAAATTTAAATGTTACATTAAATTGTGGAGGAGGCAGAAGTGTAACTAACCATAAGGTGCTGGGTCCATTGTTGTATGTTTTTTATATGAACAATTTGGATGAGAATTTGGGAGGTATGGTTAGCACATTTACAGATGACACCAAAATTGATGCTAGTTCTGAGGCAAGGTCACTGGACCAGAAACATTAACTCTGATTTCTCTCCAAAGGTCCTGCCAGACCTTTTTAATTTTTTCAGCAATTTCTGGGTTTTTTTCTGATTTACAGCATCTGCAGTTATTCTGATTTTTAAAAATCTGCCCACCTCTGCCTTGAATATATTTAATTATCCAGTCTTGAAAGCCCTCAGCTGTAAGGAATTACAAATATTCACTATTATCTGAGAGAACAAATTCCTCCTTATCTCTGATTTAACTGAGCAACTTCTCACTCTGACATTATAAACGCTGGTCCTACAGTCTCCCATCTATCATGTCAATTTCGCATATAATTTTATATGTTGCAATGTCCATTAGCTTTGAACTGCCCTACCCTTGTCTATTCACGTTATCTATGGCACTCATAGACCTCTTTAAGGTCACATGTCAGCTCCCGATGCTTCAAGAAAAGAGTCCTAACCTATCCAGCCTCTCAGAGAGTCACAGAGTCATAGAGATGTACAGCACGGAAACAGACCCTTCAGTCCAACTTGTCCCTGTCAACCAGATATCCTAACCCACTCCAGTTCCATGTGCCAGCACTTGGTCCACATTCCTCTAAACCATTCCCATTCATATCCCCATCCAGATGCCTATTAGTGCTGTAATTGTACCAGCCTCTGCCACTCCCTCTGGAAGCTCATTCCACACATGCACCACTCTATGCGTGAAAAGGGTGCCCCTTAGGTCTCTTTTATATCTTTCCACTCTCACCCTAAACCTATCCCCTCTAATTCCGGATTCCCTCACCACAAGGAAAATACATTGTCTATTTCTCCTGTCCATGCCCTTCATGATTTTATAATTGTCTATAAGGTCACCCCTCAGCCTCCAATGCTCCTGGAAAAACAGCCCGAGCCTATTCAACCTCTCCCTATAGCTCAAATCCTCTAACCATGGCAACATCCTTGTAAATCTTTTCTGAACCCTGTCAAGTTTCACAACATTCTTCCAATAGGAAGATCAGAATTGCGTGCATTATTCCAAAAGTGGATGAACCAATGGAACCAATACACCCGAAAGGTTGACCTCTGCATCTCCTGATGCTGCCTGGCTTGCTGCCTCTTGCCTGTCTACTTTGGATTCCAGCTTCTAAAGTTTTTTTGTCTCTAAACAGTTTCCTGTACCTCTGCAACATGAGCTCCAACTGCTAAACTCAGTGCTCTTTGCTGTCCACTACACTTCCAATTTTGGTGTCATCTGCAAACTTATTAACTTTACCTCCAATTTTCACATCGAAATCATTTATGTAAATGGCGAAAAGTCCTTGTGAATATTTTTGCACACTTTTCAGTTTAATAACATTCTTCCTGTGGCAGTTGACCGGAATTGTATCTAGTATTCTAAAAGTGGCCTTACCAATGTCTTGTACAGCTGTAAAAAGATGTCCCAACTCGTGTACTCAATGCTCTGACTGATAAGTGTGCCAAGTGTCTTCTTCACTACCCTCTGTACCTGTGACACCACTGTCCAGGAATGGTGTACCTGCACCCCTAGAGCTCTCTGTTCAACAACACACCCCAGGGTCCGACCATTACTCCTCCCCTGGTTTGTCTTACCAAAATGCAACACCTCACATTTATCTGCTTTAAACTCCATATCTATTGATCAGGACACTATGGACCTCAACTTTATTAACCTGGGATTTCATTCCTAATGAATTGTATGTATTTCTCATTAGCTTTCTAACAGATAGACAGCATTCTCAAAATGGGTTTTAATTTAACATTCCTGCACAAAGCAGTTATAGAAAGATCCAACCTTCACTGCCAGTAAAATTGATGCATTTTAAGGATGGGTTTCAATGCAAAGGAAAAGACAGTGTGACTTGCATTTATATATCATATTTCATAAACTTAGGACATCCCAATGAAATGCTTTTGAACTATAGTCGTAGTTGAGTTGCAAGACACCCAGCAGCTAATGCTTGTACAGCCAGATGCCCCATACTAAGCTGTTTGATAAATCACCACTGTTTTCAGTGAGAATGTTTGAGAGATAAGTATTGGAAGCATAGAGTCATAGAGATGTACAGCACAGAAACAGACCCTTCGTTATGCGCATGTGGTACAACTCAACTGTTCTTTTAGAACGCACATGGCGCTGGAAAGCAGACACTTCCAATACTGCAGCACTCCCTCAATATTGCACTGGGAATGTTAGTTTTGTTTCTGTGTTCAAGTCCTGGAGTGGGCCTTGAATACAAGGCTTCTGATATGAACGTGGGAGATGAAATTAACAAAGGGTAATCCACAATGTTAGCTTCTTGCTCCAGATAAGTTTACAGATGTGCAGAAACTTGCAAGTGTACCACACGCTTCCAATTGAAAGGCCAATGCATGATGTCTCTTAGTCTTACACTTCCCTGACCAGCTTAGACCTCCCTTACAAATTGATCCTAACCCCCTTCCCCCACTTCTGCTAACTATTGGAATCACTTACTTTTGATTGCACAACATTTTGGATCATTACACCTGTGTGACAAACTTTGTTCAGAGTAAACACATGCTGTGGTGGGCACAGTTCTATAGTAGGCAGTAAATTAGGATTAGAGACCATTACATACCTATCATTGAACCAATTTTCATATTTTGTAATGATGTAACTTTTCCTCCATTTAAACTCTGGTTTGTCTTTGGCAGCCCGCATTCTAAGGGTTGTGAGGAGAGAAAAGAAGAGAAAAAGAAAGGGTGTGATTGAATGAACTTGCTGAAATCTGACAGGAATTATCAAGGTAAAGGTTATTGGAAGTACTTGAAAGCTCAGAATACATGTCACCAAGATTAGGAAGACAGCAAACTGTTGGGAGCAAACTGAGGGTAATAACATTCCTGAAACACATACATTGTCCTCAAGATAATTTAGGATCTAGATTCCTGTCATTTATGATGGAAATAATAGTGCAATTTGGGGAGAAGAGGACAAGGATACTGGAGAACCTGAGTTACATGTCCCAGTCTCATTGTGGACTGAGGTGAGTATTATCTGACCTGGTTTAATCAGGAGATGAGGGTTACTTGGTCCAACCTCACAATGGACTGAGAAGAGTGATGCTTGTCAGAGTTTCACTGTAGATGCAGTGAGTGCTACTTGGCCCAGTCTGACTGGGAATAAAGTGTGTATTACCTGTCACAATCTCACTGTTCATGAGGTGAGTGTTGCCTGTCACAGAATGTTTCCTGTCCCAATCTCACTGCAGATTGAGGCATGAATTAAGGTGCATATTTAGTCCAAATGACTCACTGTCCAGTAATGAACTTGTCCTTTTTTCTCTAAATTGATTACCGGATTTTCCTTTGTAAGTTTCTGTTGAAGCATGAACTGAAGCTTTCTCCCCTCTGTGAATTTATCACATTCCAGTGCTGTAGACTAATTATATGAATGTTGATGTGACCTTGAGAACTATTCAATGGCAGGTTTGCACAACAAAGGCGTACACAAAAAGTATTGTGCTCCAAATATTACTTACATTAACCTGGGCGAATTAAAAGAAATGTACACCAGAGACAGGAGTGTTGCACATGTCAGAGCAATAAAGAGCAATTGTTTGCGGCTATCCAACCTGACCTGGAAGTAAGAAAACGTTTCATTTGAGTAAAGTTCAAAGTTTGAAATGGATTAATTCATAATTAACAGAGTTTTAACATTGTCCTTTATGCAATGGCTTTCTCAGTATAAGACCAGAAGTGCAGGATCATAAGGAGGCCATTTGGTCCATTGAATCTGCTCCACCAATCAGTGAGCTAATCTAATCCTCAATTCCTCTTTCCTGCTTTGCCCATACCCTTTCATTCCCTTGCTATTGAAAAATTCATCTCACCTGCACAATGTTTCATAGAATCCCTAGAGTGTTGAGGCCGGCCATTTGGCCAATCACTTCCACACTGACCCTCTGAAGACCATCCAACCCAGACCCAGGCACCATCCCTGCATTTCCCATCGTTAGTCCACTAAGCCTGCACATCCCGGGACAATATGGGCAATTTAAAATGGCCATTCCACCTATTCTGCGCGTGTTTAGACTTTGGGAGGAAACCAGAGCACCCAGAGCAAACCCACACAGATATGGGGAGAATGTGAAAACTCCACATAGACAGTCACCTGAGGCTAGAAATGAACCTGGGTTCCTGGCCCTGTGAGGCAGCAGAGCTAACCACTGAGCCACCATGCTTCATGACACAGCTCCTACAATCATCTGCAGTAAAGAAATCCCTCCTCATCTCTGTGTTAAATGGATGACCCTTTACTCAGAGATTGTGGTCTATGGTCCTAGACTTTCCCACATGGAGAAACAATCTTTCAGCATCCACCCTCTTGAACATCCTAAGAATCTTACATGTGTCAATAAGGTCTCCTGTTATTCATCTAAATGTCGATGAGTACAGACCCATCTACTCAACCTTTTATCATAAGGAAATCCCTCGATTTCTGGGATTATCCTGGTGAACCTTCTCCGTACTGTCTCCAAGGCTAGTATTTCTGTTCTGATGATATTCTAATGAACTGTCACCAGACTCAAAACGTTAACTGTGCTTTCTTCTCACAGATGCTACCAGACCTGCTGAGTTTCTCCAGCAATTTCTACTTTTACTGTTGTATAACTAGTGCCTTACATTGTTTTAGCAATACATCCTTATTTTTATATTCCATTGCTTTTGAAATAAAGTCTAACGTTTTATGTACCTGTTACCTGCAGAACTTGTATTCTAGTTTTCTGTGATACTGCACTGAGGTCTCCCAACTCCATCTGTGCTGCAACTTTCATTCCCCTTAATCATCTTCAGCTCCTCTATCCAACTTGCCAAAGTGCATAATCTCACATCTTGCCAGGCCAAATAGTTGCCCATTCACTTGACGCATCCCTGCCCCTCTGCAGACTGTTTGCATCATCTGCTTGTTTCCCCATCTATTTTTGTGCCATTCACAAACCTGCCTATTCACTTCCCTCATCCAAGTCACTAATATCTTGGAATTTACTATGATCCCAGCACTGATCCCTGTGGCACTCCAGTGGTGACAGTTTTCATTCTGAAAATGGCCCTCTTATTCCAACTCTCTGTCTTCTGTTAGCAAATCCTCTATCAATGTTAATACACTGTACACCAACTATTATCTTAAAAGCAGCCTAATGTGCATTGCCTTAAAGAACACTATTTGGAAATCTAAATACATTAAGTCTACGACTTCCCCTTTACTTATCCTGATAGTTACCTTCTCAACAAACTCTAATAAATTTGACAAGCATGATTTTCCCTTCATGAAGCAAGTTAACTCTGCTTGATCATATTATGTGGTTCTAAATGCTCTGCTGTTACTTTCTTTATAATAGACTCTAACATTTTCCCAGTGATAGATTTTCTTTCAACCTAAAGAGACCGAGGATAAATTCTGAAAAATGAGATGAAAATGTCAGATGAAATATGAACGTGAGAATTTGACTTTTCCAGAGATTAATCAAATAGTTTTGAATAGCCAACTTCCTGAATTGAAAGCTCATTCCTGATTAAGGGCTTTTGCCCGAAACGTTTTTCCTTCTCCTCAGATGTTGTCTGGCTTGCTGTGCTTTTTCAGCGCCACTCTCATCTTGATTCTAATCTCCAGCATCAGCAGTACCCACTTCTGCCTAACCTCCTGAAATAGGACAGTGCATGCTTTGTGAAGTATAAGGAGCGCTAGAATCGTTTTTTTTTGGGAAATGAAGACTTACTTCTATATGGTGTGACTTTATTGACTTCAAGTTGGAAGATATTGATGTGATGGTCATGTCACTGGATTAATAATCCAGAGGCCCTCTCTAATATTCTGGTCACATGCATTTGTATCCCGCAAAATGACTTAGTGCAATTTAAATTCAATAACGAAATAAATTTGGAATTTAAGACTAGTCACTGCAATGGTGACCATGAAATTATCATTGTCATCAAAACCCATCTGGTTGGCCAACATCCTTTAGAAAGGAAATATCTCACCTTAACAGGTTGCCCTGCATAGTACGTTCAAGGGCAATTGGGGATGGGCAACCAATTATAGTTTTGCCTGTGTTGCCCACTTCCCAAGAAAGAATATAAGGAAATATTGCCCCAAATCACAATTGAGACAAAGAAATACTGTGAAGCTTTCATTGCTGTTGCATAACCAGCCCGTTTTGTATGATGGAAGTTCCCTCAAACAGCATTACGGCAATGATCAGATAATGTATGTTTCTTTAGTGATGTTAGTTGTGCAATAAATGTTGGCGAAGACGCAACATTGTAATGCTATGCACACCCATACTTGAGTGTGGTTTATAATTTCCATGAAATGTCTTCAGATAACGTATTTTATGAAGTAAATATTAGGTTGGTCCCTCTTGAATTATGTTCTGCATTGTTCTTTATAGCTTTTCCAAGGAATGTCTGTCTTTTCATTTTTGCTGTAGCCCTCGACGTCACAAATGCTCTGTTCATTATAATGGAATAATCACCTGTGCACAAGAGAAAGGAAAGAACAAAGAAGAGTACAGCACAGGAACAGTCCCTTCAGCTCACGAACACTGCACTGACATAACATCTTTCTAAACTGAAAAACTTTTGCCTCCACACTGTGCATATCCCTCTATTCCCTGACTATTCATGTTTCTGTCAAGATGCCTCTTAAATGTTGTGATTGTATCTATCTCCGCCACCTCCTCCTGCAGCACATTCCAGGCACTTACGACCCTCTGTGTAAAACACTTACCTCCCACATCTCCTTTAAACTTATCCTCTTTTAACCTTAAGCCTATGTCCCCTTGTAATTAATATTTCTACCCTGGGAAAAAAAGACTCTGACTATCCATTCCACCCATTCTGCCTGACATAATTTTTGTAAGCTTCTATCAGGTCACCCCCCTCATCCTTCAAGTGAAAACAAACCAAGTTTTTTCAATCTCTCCTCATTCTTGATATCCATCAAACCAGGCAACATCCAGTAAACCATTTCTGTACCCTCTCAAAGCCTCCACATCATTCTGGTAGTGATGCAACCAGAACTGTATGCAATTTTCCAAAAGCAGCCAAATTTAAATTCTATACAGCTGCAATATGATTGTTAATTTTTCTACTCTACATTCCGACCTATGAACGCCTGCTTGCCTTATGCCTTCTTGTCCACCCTTTCCACTTATGTTGTCACTTTTAGGGAACTGTGGATCTGTACACCTAGATATCTATGTATATTGATGCTATTAAGTGTACTGCTATTTCCTCCTACTTTAAATCTCCCTAAATTCATCACCTCACAGTTGTCCAGAACAAACTCCGTCTACCATTTCTCCCACCAAAGTCTCTAGCCAATTTATATCCTGCTGTATCCTCTTGCAAACCTCCTCACTCTCCGCAGCTGCCCCAATTTTGTGTCTTCTGCAAACGTAGTAATCTAGCCACTTCCTTGTCGTCCAAATTACAAAAAACAGAGGTACTGAAACTGATACATGTGAAACACCATTGGTCACAGATTTCCAAATTGTAAAACATCTTCCACCGCTTCTCTCTGTTTTTGACTAAACCAGTTCTATATCCCACTGCCGATCCCACCTTTTGCATCAACCTGCCATGAGAGACCTTGTCAAAGGCCTTGCTAAAGTCCATTTAAACAACATCTACTGCCCTGCCATCTATCATCTTAGTCACTTTCTCAAAAAACTCAATCAAGTTTGAGAGACATGATCTTCCCCACATAAGGCCAGGCTGCCTATGACTAGGAGGTCAATATTTTTCTAAATGTGAGTAAATACTATCCGCAACAATCTTCTCCAAAAGTTTCCTTACCACTGACATTAGGCTCACCTGTCTGTAATTTCCCGTATTAACCCTATTGCCGTTCTTAAACAAAAGAACGACGTTAGTTATTCTCCAATTCTGCTAGATCTCTCCTGTGTCCAAAGAGGAAACAAAGATTTTTGTACATGGTCCCAGCAATTTCTTCACCTGCCTCCCTCAGCATTCTGGGATAGATCTCATCAGGTCCTGGTGGTTTGTCTACTTTAATGCTTTTCAAAACACGAACACTTCCCTTTTTTTACATCAACTTGCCCTAGCATATCAACATATCCCTCCCGGGACTCACCGTCCCCCATATCTTTCTCCTTTGTGAATACTGATGCACTGTATTCATTAAGGACTTCACCCACTTCCTCCAGCCCCATGCATAAAATCCCTCCTTGGGATTTTCCTTAATCCTGTTTGCCAGACACATATCATGGATGATTTTAGCCCTCCAAATTCCTTGTTTGAGTTCTTTCCTGCTATCTTTGCATTCTTTGAGGGCTCTGTCTATCTTCCTAAATCTTATGTATGGCTCCATTTCCATTTTGACTAAGCTCTCAGTTTCTCTTGTCATCCAAGGTTCTGGAATCTTGCCATCCTTAGTCCTTCTTTTTCACAGGAACGTGCTGGTCCTCAACTCTAATCAACTGGCCTTTAAAAGATTCCCGCATGTCAGATATGAATTTATCCTCAAAAAGCTGTCCCCAAACTGCATTCCCCAGTTTCTGTCTAAATTTGTGGTCTCAGTTTAATACTTTCACCTGTGGATTACTTTTTTTCTTATCCATAAGTAACGTTAAAACTTAAGAATTCTGGTCACTGTTCCCGAAATGCTACCCCACTGAAAAGTTAATGACCTGGACAGGCTCATTCCCCAATACCAGATCTGATATGACACCTTCCCTCGTCGGACTATTTACATATTATTTCAAAACTCCGTCCTGAATAACGAACTCCTCTCCATCCAAGCCCCTGGCAGTAAGGGAATCCCCGTTAATCACCCACCACAACAACCCTGTTGTTTTTATTTTTTTACTTAAGCTATCCACATATCTGTTATATTATGTTGCCACTCTTATCCCTCTCTCAACCAAGTCTCTGTTATAGCTACAACATCACAGTTGTACATACTAATCTAAGTTCTAATTTTATCTGCCCTATATGTCATTATTCCTCACATTAAAACAGTTACACCTGAGCCCACCAGTCCCCGCCATGTTCAATAATCTCTGTTCTGCTTCTTCGTCTTGCTGGCCTTAGTCTCTGACTCCCGCTCAGCAAATTTACTTGTTGACCGACCGCTCTAGTGCCCACTCCCATGTTACACTAATTTAAACTCTCCCAAATTGCACGAGCAAATCGCCCTGCCAGGATATTGATGCCCCATCCAGTTTTGGAGCAACCCGTCCTGCTGCCCCAGAAGACATCCCAATGAATCATGTACCTGAAACCCTCTCTCTTCGATCAGCTTTAGGTCATGTATTTAACTGGGTAAAAACAATAACTGCAGATGCTGGAAACCAAATTCTGGATTAGTGGTGCTGGAAGAGCACAGCAGTTCAAGTAGCATCCAACGAGCAGCGAAATCGACGTTTCGGGCAAAAGCCCTTCATCAGGAATAAATGAAGGGCTTTTGCCCGAAACGTCGATTTCGCTGCTCGTTTGGATGCTGCCTGAACTGCTGTGCTCTTCCAGCACCACCAATCCAGAACATGTATTTAACTGCAGTGTCTTCGTATTTGGCCCAGGAAGTAATACCAAGATTGCAACCCCAGAACACCAAACCCAGGGTGCTCCACTCAAAACATTTCTACTGTTCATTGACCATTCATCTTTGTTCCAGTCATGCAGCCAATTTTGTATCCTGTTGTTCCTTTTATATTTTCTCTTTACCCAAAGTAGTATTAAACACAACTGAGTGACCTTCCCACTACTGAAATCACCGTAACCTCTGATTTGTTTTTTCTAAACAAATAAGCACCACCAGTGCAGCCAATACAATATTTACAAACAAAGAGCACTATGAGCATTGCAAACCATCAAAAGTGGGGGGGGGGGGGGGGGGGGGGGGGCTGGTGGTGGGAGTATGGGAACCGACTAAATCAAAATGGAGTTGGAGGAGGAACCTGTTCCGTGTAAGCTATTTTTACTCATCAACCTGTTCAGAGATGTTATTACACACTTCCGGAGCAGGTGGGACTTGAGCCCAGGAGTAGGAAGGTTACATCTGCACCACAAGTGCTCTGAGCTGTTCCAGCAATTCAATGATCGCCAACATTTCTCACGCCTGTTGTGTGGCACTTTATCAAATGCCTTTAGAAAATTCTTGTACACTGTATCAATAGCATCACCCTCATCACATTACCTCATCAAAAAAGCCAAACATGTTAATTGAACTTAATTTGTTTTAATAAACTCACATTGGCTTTCTTTAATGATCTGCACTTGCCCAAGTAGAATTGTAATGGAGTTATACTGAGCATTCAGTCCAACCCATCCATGCCAACCATATATCCTAAATTAATCTAGTCCCATTTGCCAGCATTCGGCCCATATCCCTCTAAACCCTTCCTATTCACCTATCCATCCAAATGCCTTTTAATATTGTAATTGTACCAGCCTCCATCACTTCCTATGGTAGCTCATTCCATTCACACACCACCCGCTGTATGAAAAAGTTGCACCTGAGGTCCCTGTTAAATCTTTCGCCTCTCACCTTAAACACGTGCCCTCTGGTTTTGGACTCTCATGAATTGGGTAAGGTTTTACGGACTTGCTTCCTAAAGAACTTCAGTGAATAACCTACACTTGTGGAGCGCTAGCTTAGGGACATGACCATCACACCACAAACTGCTATCTCTGAGGCCGAAGATCAAAAATCCATCAGGTCAATTAGATTCCTATCCCCAACTCATTTGCTGAAATTCAGTAAAGCATCGGAAAAGTTCAGCCAGGTCCCATCCTGTAAGTTATTTGAGCATCCGTTGGACTGCTGACACTCGTCCTCATTGGTTTGTGGCCTGGGAGCGAACTGTCGGGGACCCACCCCCTGGACATATCCCAAACTGCACGCCCTCCTTGAATTAATGTTTCACAAGCCCTTTTCTTGGTAGCCATTGTGCAATGTCAAAACCGCTTGACTCCCTTTCTTGTCCTGAGGAAGGGTCATTCGAAACTGAAACGTTAACTTTGACTTCTCTCCACCGATGCTGCCAAACCTGCTGAGTTTTTTTCCCCCCAGCGATTTCTCTTTCTGTCCCTCAGTTAACGCCGACCGCGAATTACCTGGTTGTAGGTTTTTAGGTGCATTCTTGTGTGAAACTGTCTGCACCGCTTGATCAAATTACGGGCTGGCAATTCCTTGTTGACACCATCCCTTCTCCCATCACCCCACCCCCAACCACAGAACTCAGGTGAAGTCAGCCCAACTTCTCCCACCATTCCCTCTGTCGAAAGTTGCGTGTTTCCAGTCACATTGTATCACAGTGACTCTTCTAAGGAGGAATTCCGCCAAACCTTTCCCCACTCGGTGCGGCTGGCGACCCAAAATAACCCTGTAACGTAGATTGTGTGACACACCGACATCCGAGCAAAGCTTACAAGCATCTTTTAATATAGGGGACATTGAGTGCAAAGACACAGCGGAATATGTTGTAGACTCTTATCTCTGACAAGGTAGCTTACCTGCATTTTTTCGGTGTTACCAGCCACCGGTCGCAAGAAAGATCTTCAGTTATTCTTCCCACACACACGGTTCTGGATTTGCTTGTGTTGTTTTTGGACCCAGAGGCGATGAATGCTTCTCTTGGGTTGTCGACCCGTCTTCGGAGCGTGAGGTACAATAAACGGGTCTGCACCGATTCCGTTGCACAGCGGCCGGAGAACTGCCCGGACACCTCCAGCACCCTTTGTCTTCGAGATGTCAAGTGTCCGCCGTCAGAGAATTCGATGTTTCTTTCGGGGGTGAGGTGCGGGGAGTGTCAGTGAAGCGAGCTCTCAGAGTGAAAGACCAACCCCACCCCTGCCGATTCCCTCTCACACACCGCTTTGTGTCGCTGGAGAGATTCGGTGACAGCTTTCCGCATTTTGCCTCATCGACCGAAACGGTGTAGCGGTGCCCATCCGTTGACAGCGTCCGAAATCTTTTCAGCCACTGAGGTGAGCTCGCCGTTTCCACCGCAGCGATCCTTTTCTCGCTTGACGAGTTAACGCCGAGAGGGCTCTGTACCTGCGCCGTTCCAGTGTCGCTGACAATCCCCTTATCCCTTCTGAGTCAGACATGGAGGTACCTCCCGCCTTCTCATTTTCTTGCATCGGAGGGAGCTGGAAGGGAGAGATGGAATGGAGGAAGGGAGAGGCTGATGGAGGAGATAAAATAATTTCAACCCTCAGCTTCTATCTTCCCCTCCAGCTGGGATAGAACTTGTGACTGTCTTGCCAAGCCTCAGCTGCAGAGTGGGAGCTAAACCTAGTTAATGAGACACTGGGGAGATTCTGACTGAGGCTTTCTTTAATCACTGTGGAATCTCTGTGAATGAGGACTCAGCTTTGCACCTTCAAAATTTTCATCCCCATTTCTGTTTTCTTTTTATTCCTTCCAGGATATGGCGTCGCAGGGCTAGACCAGCCTTTTATTGCCCATTGCTAATTGCCCAGAGGGCAGTTAAGGGTCAACTAAGTCTGGAGTCATATGCAGGCCAGACCAGGTAAGCAGGTTAATAAACCAGATACAATTTTTAGACCAGCTCTTTATTCCAGGATATATTGAGAGAAGGAAGATGGACAAACACAGTGGAGGAGAAAGGAATATGAGAAACATAAGCAGAGTGAGCCTATATGGCCCCTTCAGTATGATTATGATTGAGATTCTAACTCAAGTCTACTTTTCCACCTGTTCACCACATCAATGATTTTCTTAATGTCTGAAAGGCTACTGATAAACACACAGTCACCAGATGAGCTCCTATAGGTTCTAAGGCAGAGATTTCTCACTCTCTTGAAAGGCAAAATCTCACATTATCTTCGTCCTAAATAGCCAACCTTTAGGGGAAAGCTACATTCCCTAGTAGAGACTCTCCAGCCAGGGAAACAGTCTCTCAGCTCCTACCTGTTCAACCCCTCAAAGAAATGTATATATTTCAGTGATATTGATTCTTACTTTTCCAAAAGCCATAGAAAATAGACCACATCTGCTCCATCACTCCTCATAAGGCAATCCCCACATCTAAAATATCAACACCAATCAGTCGTGTCAAGTGGTGCACCATTGTGCTGCATTTCTTCTGCAACTCTTTTCCTCCTCAGGTACTGAAGCAATTCACGTCAACATGTAAAAACACCTGGACAATATTCACTCCTGGGCTGATAAGTTATGAATAACATTTGTGCCTCAGAATTGCCAGGCAATGACCATCTCTAACATAAATGAATCTATCTATCTTTCCCACCATCCCCCCTCCGCCCATGCCCGAATGCATTATACTTCCTGAACAACTGCCCCCAAGTGAGACAGGACAGGAAAGTGGATGTACAGCTAAAATCAGATTATCTATGATCCTCTTTGTATTGGAGCAGCTTGAATGGCTGACTCCTGCTTCTAATTCTAATGTTCTACAAGACCAAGGTCAGGAATATGATGGAATATTGGGTTGGATGAGTGCAGCATCAACAACACTCAAGAAGCTCTGCACCATCTAGGACAACATACCCTGCTTGAATAATTCACTATATTACACAGACACACAGTAGCAACATTTTGCACCATCTACAAGATGCATTGCAACAAGTCTCCAAGTTTTCTTTGATAGCAATAATCTGTCATCTAGAAGGATAATGGCAACATTAGAACTCCAGCACCTGCAAGGTACCCCCCTGCCCCCCAAAGCTATGCACTATCCTAACTTGGACACACCTATATATCACTGATTCCTTCATGGCTACTGGTTCAAAATCCTGGAACTCCTTTAAAGGCAGTGTGGGTTGATACATCTCTCCACCCCACAGGTAGTTAGGGATTAGCAATAATTACTGACCTTGCCAATGATTGCTATATCCCATGAATGAACAAACAAAAATGTAATTGTATATGCTACTTCTATAAAATTAAATGAGCACCAGAATGTCCTGTATTAGAATTTAATCTGCTGCATTCATCAGCAATATAATGCATGCGATGCCATGGAAATACCTTTTTAATAAAAACCAACACAGTTGATTTTCTTATAAAGACTGATTGCTATTCTGTTGTGCCATGCATTTCCAAGCTACATTTTGGCATGACTGAAGTACTGTTTACTTTTAGGTTATGATAAAGAGAATAATACTCCCTTTTAGCTTACATCACGCATCACTGCTTCTCGGGTTAAAATGTAATGGAACTGCTTCCAGTGGAGTGCAATATACAGTATTCTTAAATGCAGATATAATTAGGATTAATATTTGATTTAATCTCTTCCAATTACTTTTTTCTTTGCACTTTTAAGTATAGAAGGCTTGTGAATCTTACTGTAGCTAAAAATGATCAATTGAGTAAAATTGTTCATTCCCAGAGTGCTTTATTGTTTAAGATACCAGAGAGTAACTTTAGACTTATGACAGAATAGAAAGAGGCCATTCAGGACATGAAATCTATGTTTGACCCCTCTGCAGCAATTACAGTTAATTACATTCCCACATCCATCCCTGTAGCCCTGCACCTTGATTTCTCCTAAGGTTGCCAGCCATTCTTTTGAACGTATTCATCATCTGGGTTTACATCACTGTTGAAGGCCAAAATCACCAGCCTGACATAAAGAAGTTCATCCTCACACTTCCAATGCCAGTGAGCTGTGTAGCTTCTGCTAATAATGCAGAATGTGTGATTCATGCTTGTTCACCTCTTTTGGTCAGTGCAGTGGGCCCAAGAGTGTCACAGGAACAGTGGGACAGAAGGACCAAGCTGAAATGATTAATAGCTTATGTCAGAGCCTGATAGATGGATGAAAGGACATGTATGTGGATATGTGGATATTTTGTTCATTGAGAAAACACTGCGGTGTGTCAGATTGACCAAATATGACTAATAATCATAACTCATCATATATTACAGAAATGATAAAATATAATAAATGATAAAATAACAATGGGATTTCACGAGTATGAATATTTAAGTACACAAGCAGTATATTGCAAAACGTACAGAATGAAAATGAAAGGTCTACTATACTACTTGATTTTAATAACATCTGGAATGAAACACCTACCCAATGGCAGTCCTGTAATCATTGTTGATTGCCATAATAACTCATCTGACTTACTAATGTTATTTTGAGAAGGAAATCAGCTACCTTCACCTGGTCTGGCCAATATGTGGTTCCAGACCCACCTCAATGCAGTTGACTCTTAACTGCCTTCTGCAATGACTTAGCAAGCCACTCTGTTGTAGCAAACTCTAACAAAGTCTCTAGAAAGAAATTGATCTTGTGGCTTTGATCTAGGCATGCAGAAATAATTATGCAAACACAGCCTGGTTCATTTTGAAAGGTCCTCTCTCCCAACATCTGAGAGATTGTGCCAAAATTGAAAGAGCTATTCCACAGTCATGTCAAACAACAGCCTGATGTACTCATACTGTCAGAATCATACCTTACATACAGTATCATAGACAATACCATTGCTAGTACTCAGGACAAATCTAGCAGAGGTGGCAGCAGGTGATATATAACAGGTAAGAAGTTGCTCTGAGAGTCCTCAACATTGACTCTGGACTCCATGAAGCCTCCATGGCATCAGGTCAAACATGAAAAAGGAAACATAGAACACAGAACAGTACAGGGCCTTTGGCCCATGATGTTGTGCCAAGTACTTATCTTAATCTAAGATCAACTTAACCGACACACCCATCAATTTACAGCTGTCCATGTGCTTGTCCAGCAGTTGCTCAAATATCCCTAATGTCTCTGACTCTACTACCGCTGGCAGTGCATTCCATGCACCCACCACTCTCTACATAAGGAACCTCTGGACATCTCCCCTACACCTTTCTCCAATCATACTAAAATTATGGCCCCCTTGTGACAGTTATTTCTGCCTTGGGGAAAAGTCTCTGGCTATCTACATTATCTATGCCTCTCATTACCTGAATACCGCTGTCAAATCACCTCTCTTCCTTCTCCTCTCCAGTGTGAAAAACCCGACCTCACTCAACCTCTCTTTATAAGATAAGCCCTCCAATCCAGGCAGCATCCTCGTAAATCTCCTCTGCACCCCCTCTAAAGCATTTATATCCTTCCTATAATGACGTGACCAGAACTGGACACAATATTCCAAATGTGGTCTAACCAGGGTTTTATAGAGCTGCAGCAAAACCTCGCGGCTCTTAAACTCAATTCCCCATTAATGAATGCCTTCTTAACAACCCTATCAACTTGGGTAGCAACTTTGAGGGACCTATGTACGTGGATGCCAAGATCCCTGCTTTTCCTCCACACTGCCAAGAATCCTGTCCTTAACCCTGCATTCAGCATTCAAATTCAGCCTTCCAAAATGAATATCCAGGTTGAACTCCATCTGCCGCTTCTCAGCCCAGCTCTGCATCCTGTCAATGTTTTGTTGTAGCCTACAACAGCCCTCAACATTGTCTACAACTCCACTGACCTTTGTGCCATTGGCAAACTTACTAATACACCCTTCCACTTCTTCATCCAGGTCATTTATAAAAACTACAAAGAGCAGAGGCATAAGAACAGATCCATGCGAGACACCACTGGTCACCAACCTCCAGGTGGAATACTTTCCATCCACTAACACTTGCTGTCTTCTTTCGACGAGCCAATTCTGCATGCAGTATTTTCCTGTATCGCATACCTCCTAACTTTCTGAATGAGCCTGCCATGGGGAACTTTATCAAATGCCTTACTGAAATCCATATACACCACATCCACTGCTTGACCTTCGTCAACTTGTCTTGTCACATCCTCAAAGAACTCAATAAGGCTTGTGAGTCATGACCTGCCCCTCACAAAGCCATGCTAATTATTTTTAATCAAACTATGTTTTTCCAAATAGTCATAAATCCTATCTCTCAGAAGCCCCCTGCAAATTGCTATCCTTCACGTCAGCTGCTGAATCAGTGCCCCTCCATGCTGAACATCACTTGGAAGAAGCACTGAGTGTGGCACAGATACAGAATATTCGCAGGGTGGGGAGATTTCAATGTCCATTATTAACAATGATTCAGTACTAGCACATCTGACTGAGTTGGCCGAGTCCAAAAAGAAACAGCTGCAGATATGGTCTGCAGCAAATGGTGAGGGAATCAACGAGAGGGATAAACAAACATTATCCCAACTTCACTAATCTATCTGTTGCACAAGCATCCTTCCAAGACATGTAGGAGTGACCACTGAGCTGTGCTTGTGAAGAAAATGTCCCATCTTCCAGTGATGATACCCTCCACTGTGTTGTGTACGTCAAACACCATGATAAATGGGACAGATTTGAAACAGATAGAGCAATTCAAAAATTGCATATCCATGAAGAACTGTGGGTCATCATCAGCAGCAGAATTGTGCTCAACCACAGACTGGAACCACATGCCACTTCTCTATAGTTGCTTGAGGAAGAAATTCTCTAGGTCACTGGCATACAGAGAACTGCCAGAGACCAGGAACCTGCTCAGCAGCAGACATCAGAAGGCCCCTGGTGTCAGAATTTCACAGAAATGTGAAAGCAGACACAGGAAGAGCAGTGTAGTTCTTGGAGACACTGGGAAAACTAATATAAAGGCTGCAGGGCTTCCAATGTGGCCTCTGACTTTCATGGATAAGCTGGCAGCTGCCTTTGGAAGCCACATCCACCATAATCGGTATCTGTTGGATAACTGCATGGACCTGCATTCTACCATCAGTTCCATTGGTGCTCAACACTAATGGCAAGGCAACGGCGGGATAATGGTCCAAAACCAGAAATTGCTGGAGAAACTCAGCAGGTCTAGCAGCATCTGGGGAGAGGAAGCAGACTTGATGCTTTGAGACCAGTGATGTTTCTTCAGAACTGATTGTAGCAAGGAAAAGATCGTGTTCACGTTGAATGCAGGGAATGGGGGAGGGGTGTTTGAGAAAGGAGTGAGTTGACAGGTGGAGATGGAGAAAGAAAAAAACTTAGGTAAACAAAGGGATGGTTGATAGTAAGTCTGGGAAGAAGATCAAAACTGACCAAAACTCTTAAGACCAATAGTCTTTCCACTGCAAGATAGGCTCCCATGACTCCAGCCACAGACCTCAGGATCACATGTCGATGTACTGAGAGGGAAAGGGAAAAGAAGACCCTCTGAGGCAGATAGGTAGTTTGATTGACAGTTTATTGTGAACACCTTTACAATCTCAGCTGATGTTTTTATTGAGCAATTCAGACTGAAATTTGGCTTGGTAGATTTTGTAAAAGTTTCACAAGTTGGTCTTTCACTGAAATACAAGCTTGTAATCTGTCAGATTTGGTTTTATCAATAAAACAGAAGTTTATTATGCAAAGTAAGATAAAATGAGATATCAATTTACTTATATATAAAACTCAATTTGAAAAAATTCAAAACATAGTAAAAATACAATTCCATCTATCCCAACACCAGTAGTCAAACATCCTTCTCTCTCAAATTTTTATATGTTGGCTTCAATATCCTCTTCCTTGATTAAGAACATAACATCTTAGACTTTTCAGCTTCAATAACCCGTTCAAAGATTTAACCAAATACTTCTGATTTAGAGCTTTCAACTAAATCGCTTATGCTGATGTAACCTATTTCTACATTTTACATTCTACCTCAACTCTAATCTGTGAATTGAAGATAAAATTTGGACGCAGTCCCTTCTTGTTAGCTTTCATTGTCAATGCTTTAAGTCAATGTCTATTTGGCTCCTCAATGTATTGGTCTTAAAAGCCATCTTGTCCCCACCCAACACATGCATCTAAATGTTCATCTCTCTGCTTTACGTCAGCAGACCCAGACATATTGAGTCATGAAAAATATAGTATTGCACTGTCTTTCC
Source organism: Chiloscyllium punctatum (assembly GCF_047496795.1). Lineage (NCBI taxonomy): Eukaryota > Metazoa > Chordata > Chondrichthyes > Orectolobiformes > Hemiscylliidae > Chiloscyllium > Chiloscyllium punctatum. Next base: position 27,333,392 of record NC_092768.1, on the reverse strand, counting down.
TTGATTTCAAGATTGTTGACTGGCAATGATTCCCCTCCAGCATAACTGCTTTCTCTTCTGAGCTCTATTGTCTCCCCCTTATTTGTTGAGTTGCCACCTCTTTGCATATGTTATCCCTCTGCAGCCCAGCGTACTGCCCACTATCCCCATAACTGAATTATCCAGCTTCCTTCCCACAGCATTTGCTCCTGATAACAGCTTCCCCTTGACTTTTAGTGGACAGACTTCCATGACTGACCTTGGTCCACTTTCTTGACAGAGTTGGATAGTCAGATGACTGACAAGACTACTATGCAGCTCCCTGATTGACATCTTAGGAATCCCAGGACAGTTTGCACTAGACTTTCAGGGCTAACTGTGGCCTGCATCCTGGACGGGGACAGGTACATAACTCCTGACCCTGACCAACCTAGGCCTTCCTTCCACCCTAGACCATCCTTGATTTACAGTGCCCAAGCACTAGACGGATATTGGAAGCTGCTCTTGACTATTTTTGCAGGACCCACTGACTAAAGGATGGCTCCCTTGATTGAGGACTACTCCCTTTAGATGTTGATGTACATCCATTTGACTGAAGCCCATTCAGCACGTTTGACACGTACATGGCAGGCACATGTTCTAGATATAAACATGATGTTATGTGGTGCCGTATAGCAACATGTCCATCACTTGACTGATGACTGCTGCAAGGGAGACAAGTTGCCTGGCCTATACAGTAATACAGTGAGCATTTAGTTCTAGCTAAGGGAGCAAAGCATAAAAATGCAAGGCAGGATGCTGTGAGCATCAATGTAGGCGCAAAGTGAAAAAGCAGTGAGAGAGCAAGCAAGTCTGATCCAATCTATTGCCTATCCCTAGGACAATTTGTTCCGGCCAATGACACTCACACCCTGTGAATGAATATTTAAAACAAAGCTTTGTGGCAATGGGAGGAGAGAGTCAAAGGTTTTCCAACAAACTCCATCAGAACTTCCAGTCACTTATGTCATGATTGCTCTGATAACAAGTGACCTAAAATCAGTTTCAAGGCTTATAGGAACTATATTCAACTGAACCATCTTATTTTTGTAGGACTTGTTTACATCAAACTCTTATCACAATTTAATTAAACACCTCGGATAATGTACATGGTTGTGGTCATTAAGACCATTTCCTTGAGCTATATTTAAAGGACAGGAAATGGAATACTGTAGATGCTGTAAGTAAAACAAAAGTCCAAAAATTGCTGGAAATGCTCAGCAGTTCAGGCAACAGACAGAGAAACAAAGTTAGCATTTCAGCTGGAGATTATGTTTGTTTTCCTTTTGTGCTATAGCAATTCTGTGATTTGAGATTCTCTTGTGATTCGCCAGAACTGGACCAGGACCAGTTCTGAATATGATATCTACAAGGATTAAACTAACAGAGGAAATTAAACAATTAGGTTGGGGTTGTATTCTGTGGAATTTAGATTAACGGGTAGGGGTCATTTGATCAAAGCTTTTAAGGGTGAACAGGTGGGTTGGAGTTGGAGGAAACTAATTCTGCTCGTATGGGAATCTAGGACAAGGAGCCAGTTTAAAAATGAGAGGCAGACCTTTTACCTAATGGGGAGGAAAGGTGGTTATGAAAACCAGACACAGTCTCATCTAGTATGAGAACAGACTCGATGAGCTAAATGGTCTCTTCCTGTTAGTGTGTTCCTACAGTGTAACTTTGATGTATTGGAAACTACAATGACAAAGCATGTGGGCCATTTGAAACGGCAACTACGTATATAGAAGGTTCATAGTTTACAAAATAATGCTGTTAAATTTAGAGAGACATTTGTTATGATATGCAGCTCATGTTTAAACACAGCAGCCTGCAAAATGGGTAAGCGACATGTAAAAGGGGCAAGTGCAACATTAGGCAATATATTTATAATAAATGGCTAATGCATCAGTATGTTGGCACAGTCAAAGTGGGCTTATGTTGACTTCTTCATGTGATCAGATTGGCTGGCATCTCACTGAGGAGGGTCTTCCACTCCCAGTAAGAGCAGAAGTCTCCACAGAATCTTAAATGGCTGAAAGGAGTAGCAGTGTTGTGCTCTCAGTAACGTTGTCAGCTTAGTGTTATGCCAGCATGTTTACTATTGTCAAAGCACTTGTGGTGGAAATGCTCTTGTAGGGAGATACAGGAGCCAAGGCTAATGGGGTGGAAGGCCGTGGATATTATAATAGTGGAGATTAAGGCATGTGATGATCACTCTACCTGCATGTGCCCACGACCATGGCAACTGCTACGACTTGTACATCCTTGAGCACTCTCATATATCTGTTGTGCTTGAGGATCCAGGGGACTTACAAGGCTGGTTATTGGGAGACAAGGGCTACCAAGTGCAATTATGGTCTATGATACTGTTGCACAACCCTTAACTGATGTGGAGCATGGTTACAACTGGTGTTGTATTAGAGCAGATGATAGGGCCTCTGAAAATGCAGATCTACTGCTCGGTCTGGATTTGGAGGGGTTGGGCTTCCTCAAGCATAGTTCTTACTCAGTATGGTGCATCATTGCGACATGCCGTGCTCTGTACAAACGGAGCTGGCAAAGAGGTGGTGTGCAGGATTCTGAGGAACTGGGGAAATAGGGGGCAGTATTCAGAGAAGGAGGATGAGAACCTTGGAGATGTTGTCCATGACAGAGCTCAGCTGCATTGGGTGCTCCAAAACAGAAAGAACCTCATTGATTAGGAGAAAGTGAGGACTGCAGATGCTGGAGATCAGAGCTGAAAAATGTGTTGCTGCAGAGGCGCAGCAGGTCAGGCAGCATCCAAGGAGCAGGAGAATTGACATTTCAGGCATAAGCCCTTCTTCAGGAATTCCTGAAACGTCAATTCTCCTGCTCCTTGGATGCTGCCTTACCTGCTGCACTTTTCCAGCAACACATTTTTCAGCTCAGAACCTCATTGATACCAAGATCCATAGATGAGAGCTGGATGCAGCACACAATTGTTGACTGTCTCAGTTTTTGAACACAATGCTGAGACCTACTTGTCATTAAATAAAAGCTCATATTTGTGACTGGAATTGTCTGATTATTTGCCTGAGTGTATTGTTCTCCTGCTAGACAATGACAAGCTGCAGCTGTCCAGTAGGCATCAGGTACATTTGGGTTATGCTAATGTACAAATTATTCAGACAGGACACAGTTATGGACAGGTGATGTGAGTTGCATGGTGGTTAAACAATGACTAGGGTGAGAGAAAGAGGTTGTATTTTGAGGGAGTTTCTGCTGTCTTAGCTATGTGCCATAGTTAGTGTGGCTATGTGGCTGCTATGCCAAAATATTGCCGTTAAGGGGCAATGATGGATTGCCAACATTTATCCAGGCACATTGCGGCCTTTCAAAGATGTTCCATGTGAAAGAAATGCTATTCTTTGGGCAGGGGCACATTAAGGGCTAGTTGTTCTGGGAATGGTGCGTGGAAAGAGCTACACTCCTTTCCCTGCAACCTTACACTCACTCCATTTCTCTCCCAAAGCTCATGCTTTGCCACGCTCATGACCTCCTGCAATATTTTCTCTGAATTGTTCTTGCTTCCCCAGCCTTCCATGCTATTAACACTGCATAGCCTCTGTGTTGCCTTATCACGACTTTGTAACATCTCACCATCTTTCTTCCACCTGCATCAGGACAATTAGTCACACCACTGACTTTCATCACACTCAATCTCTCCCTTTCTCTCACTGCAAGAAAATACAGCCCAAAACAGGACAGAGACAGACCACATGGGTGGAGGGGTGATGAATATTAGGCTCCTCATCACATACTAGATGAGAATCGTAGCTCTTGCAGGAGAAAACCTGGACGACTCCTGTAGAGGTACTGAGACATCTGGGGTTGGCCAAATCAGTAAGTACCACTCTTCATTCAATTGTAACCTCTCACATTAACCCCACTATGTTTCTCAATCATTGCACTCCACTTGCTTCTCTCTCGTGTCTGACAGATACAACCACCTTGGCAATGAAACCTCAATGAGAATGTTAAGTTTAGAAAGTATGGGAGTCCAGTCTTTTGAGCACTCCAACAAATTGGCTGAGGACAAAATGTGACAAAAGTGAGGACTGCAGATGCTGGAGATTAGAGTCGAGAGTATGGTGCTGGAAAAGCACAGCAAGTCAGGGAGCATCCGAGGAGCAGAAAAATCGACGCTTCGGGCAAAAGCCTTTCATCAGGAATTCATCGCACTCAATATGCAAGGAAAAAATGTGCCAAACTGGCATGTAGTGGACCACTGTAGCACAAGCCACCTGCTCAGCCACAGGAAAGACAGGACCCAGTGGTGCTGGTGATGGGGTACATTGTCCACAGGCACAGGGAGAAACAGGAGTGGAACAGGAGAAACTGGGGGCGGCACGGTGGCACAGTGGTTAGCACTGCTACCTCACAGCGCCAGAGACCCAGGTTCAATTCCCGCCTCAGGCGACTGACTGTGTGGAGTTTGCACATTCTCCCCGTGTCTGCGTGGGTTTCCTCCGGGTGCTCCGGTTTCCTCCCACAGTCCAAAGATGTGCAGGTCAGGTGAATTGGCCATGCTAAATTGCCCGTAGTGTTAGGTAAGGGGTAAATGTAGGGGTGTGGCTGGGTTGCGCTTCGGCGGGGCGGTGTGGACTTGTTGGGCCGAAGGGCCTGTTTCCACACTGTAAGTAATCGAATCTAATAATGACATAAACAGGTATGTGGGACACAATGACCTTATTGCCCAGAAGCTTATTGCCCAGTGCAGCGGGTCATGCCACAGTCTGACTTCCTCTATGTAAAGGTTGCCATAGACAGCCAGGGCCAGCAACCTTAGGGTCTGCTGGAGAGGTGCACAAAATGCAACTTCATCACACCAGCCATTGGTTCACAGGCCTAAAGGTTTAGTGACAGGAGGACAAGAAAACTGGTGCACATTCCAGATGCATCTTCCTCACTAGGATCACGCAGCCAGAGGAAGACCCACATGTCACCCCCTCAGAAAATTCGACTCAGGACACTTAAGAAGTGAATGGGCCCTTCATCTGCCCCATACCTGCCCCCCTGACCCTTGAAGGCTTGCACCAAGGAGGGTCAACTGGCAAGATGACCGTCACCATGTCTGTCCCAGTCAGATACAAGTGTCCCTGGGATCATCCAGCAGAAGGTGAAAATTTTAGTTATACACTGCCCTGCCTGCACCTTTGCAGCCAAGGCACTCCTAACTGAGCAAACTTCTGTCCTGTGTGACCCTTTTCCAAACTATGTTTTACTGTTTACCTACTTTGCAGATATTGTTGCTCCCTGTGTCACAATTTTAAACCCTCTGCCACCTGCAGCACAGTCCCAAGGTATAACTTTCCGAGACTCATGGTTCAGTGGCTGCTCTTGAATACCCCATTCCCTTTATTTCTCTGGAAAGACTTGATTTAGTGATTGTAGCCCACCCATTGAGCATCCAAACTGAACAGCCTCAGATTAGAGATGCCCAAATCCCTGACTGGTGGCTAAGCATCTTCCCAACTGTACTAGGTCTACCACCTAGACTGACTCCTATAGTTCCATAGGATTAATTGTGACCCAGTCCCAGATAATAAAGGCACAGACCTCCTGACTAAAATCACCCAGCTGTATACCTGACTGTGTCCAATGGAAGGCTGCTCTTGTGCTAATGAAGGGCTTTTGCCCGAAACATCGATTTCGCTGCTCCTTGGATGCTGCCTGAACTGCTGTGCTCTTCCAGCACCACTAATCCAGTACATGTGCTGTGACTGTCTGACTGACATGTGCCAGTGTTGAGACCCTCTGATTGACACGTGCTACCATGAACTTCAGTGAGGATAACTTCCCTAAGACTTTGAGGCATGGCTGAGTCATCCATGCATGCAAAGTGTCCTTGCTACAACCTTTCAATACTAGTTGCCAGTGCACCCTGCAAGCATGTGATTATAGAACACCACCAGTGTATTAGAAAGGTGCCATTATCCTTGTGAGGGGTTGGCAAATGCCAGATGCCAATGTCCATAGATAATATGTGTATGCAACTCGTGCCTACAGCTTGAGTCCTGTGTTGCAGTTTGGTTATATACAACATCTTCAGAGGAAGTAGCAAACTGAATTCTGATACTCATCAGAATGACAAACCGTAACCAGAGGAGTGCCACCCGGGATCTGTGTTGGGGATATAATTATTTACAGTAAATGATTTGGACGGGGTAAGTTAATGTTTTATTGTCAATTTTGTGGATGACATAAAACTGGGTGGGAAGGCAACTGATGAGTATGGCACAAAGAATCTACAATGAAATATGGACAAGTTAAGTGAGTGGAAGAAAAAACTTGGCAGATAGAATACAATGAAAGGTTGTGCCCTTTGGCAAGAAGAATAGAGCAGCACCTCTACTAAATGGAGATAGACTGCAATAAGCTGCAGCAGGGGTGGAATTTGGAGTCCTCATGCATAAATCACAAAAAGCTAGTTCACAGTTCAGTAGGTAATAGAGTCATAGAGATGTACAGCATGGAAACAGACCCTTCAGTCCAACCTGTCCACGCCGACCAGGTGTCCCAACACAATCTAATCCCACCTGCCAGCACCTGGCCCATATCCCTCCAAACCCATCCTATTCATATACCCATCCAAATGCCTCTTAAATGTTGCAATTGTACCAGCCTCCACCACATCCTCTGGCAGCTCATTCCATACTCATACCACCCTCTGCGTGAAAAAGTTGCCTCTTAGGTACCTTTTATATCTTTCCCCTCTCACCCTAAACCTATGCCCTCTAGTTCTGGACTCCCCGACCCCAGGGAAAAGACTTTGCCTGTTTACCCTATCCACGCCCCTCATAATTTTGTAAATCTCTATAAGGTCACCCCTCAGCCTCCGATGCTCTCGGGAAAACAGCCCCAGCCTGTTAAGCCTCTCCTAGCTCAAATCCTCCAAAGGGCTAGTTCTCCCTGTATTCCATGAGATCTAATCTTGCTAATCAGTCTCCCATGGGGAACCTTGTCGAACACCTAACTGAAGTCCAGATAGATCACATCTACTGCTCTATCTATGTGACTGTATCTGAGACTTTCCACCCTTCCTATAACTGGCAACCATCACATACTGTTGCTGTTGCAAATTCCTCATTGCTTCTATCTGTCTCTCCAACCGATCCACTTGATCTGATAAGATTCGCATCCAACAGCATTTATGGCAGATAGAATCCGCAGTAACCCTTAAACTCTCTTTAAACTCCCACATCTGACAAGAATTCGGGTGCTCCGGTTTCCTCCCACAGTCCAAAGATGTGCAGGTCAGGTGAATTGGCCATGCTAAATTGCCCGTAGTGTTAGGTAAGGGGTAAATGTAGGGGTATGGGTGGGTTGCGCTTCGGCGGGGCGGTGTGGACTTGTTGGGCCGAAGGGCCTGTTTCCACACTGTAAGTAATCTAAGCTAATCTAAGCTAAGCTAATTACAATCCTTCACAATCTATAGACCCAGAAAATAACACCGTCTTATTCCTCTAGAAAATACTGCACAAGGTTAAATTAATAGCTGTGGCTTATATTTTAAGCTTAATCAAGAGACTTATCTCCAAAAACATATAATCAAGAAAGAACCCACTGTACTCACTAATACAGCCTTTTTCTTGGACAGACTTAAAACAACAATTCTGATTCTGCGTTGTGAACTTCGCCCAAACCAGTTTGTCCAAGATTAGTTGCGAAATTCACTGTTTGTTAATTTTCCCAGATGCACTCCAATGTCCAGCGACACATGAATTCAAAAACAGCAAAGGCAGTAACTGTGCAGGATCTCTCTCTCTCTCTCTCTCTCTCTCTCTCTCCTGCACTGTCCTCACCATGTGCTTCCTTTGTCTGCTCTTCTCCCTTTTAAAACTGATGTTGTTTTGACTTTTTTTTTCCAAAGTTCCAAAACAATGCAACAGCATATAAATAGCAATTGCTGCTCCTGGAATTCGAGGAAATCACCTCCAGAACCGAAAATACCTCATAAAAAAGAGCAGCTCTGACAGCCAGAAATTTTTCCCGTCCTCCATCTTGGATGGCAGGGAAATTTGCTAGAACTGCTTGGGAGGATTTAAACTAGTAAGGTGGGGTGGGGAGGAAGGTGGGACCCAGGGAGATAGTGAGGAAAGAGATCACTCTGAGACTGGTACAGTTGAGAACAGAAGTGAGTCAAAAAGTCAGGGCAGGCAGGGACAAGGTAGGACTAATAAACTAAACTGCATTTATTTCAATGCAAGAGGCCTTACAGGGAAGGGTGATGAACTCAGGGCATGGTTAGGAACATGGGACTGGGATATCATAGCAATTACAGAAACACGGCTCAGGGATGGGCAGGACTAGCAGCTTAATGTTCCAGGATACAAATGCTACAAGAAGGATAGAAGGGGAGTGGCATTTTTGATAAGGGATAGCATTACAGCTGTGCTGAGGGAGCATATTCCCAGAAATAAATCCAGGGAAGTTTTCTGGGTGGAACTGAGAAATAAGAAAGGGATGGTCACCTTATTGGGATTGTATTATAGACCCCCCAATAGTCAGAGGGAAATTGAGAAACAAACTTGTAAGGAGATCTCAATTATCTGTAAGAATAATAGGTTAGTTATGGTAGGGGATTTTAACTTTCCAAACATTGACTGGGACTGCCATAGTGTTAAAGGTTCGGATGGAGAGGAATTTCTTAAGTGTGTACAAGACAATTTTCTGATTCAGTATGTGGATGTACCTACTAGAGAAGGTGCAAAACTTGACCTACTCGTGGGAAATAAGGCAGGGCAGGTGGCTGAGGTGTCAGTGGGGGAGCACTTTGGGGTTAGCAACCATAATTCTATTTGTTTTAAAATCATGATGGAAAAGGATAGACCAGATCCAAAAGTTGAAGTTCTAAATTGGAGAAAGGCCAATTTTGACGGTATTAGGCAAGAACCTTCGAAAGCTGATAGGAGGCAGATGTTCACAGAATGTGACTGTAAGTGAGGCAGGTAGGGGGAACCTGAGTTCAGGAGTACAGGCGCCTCAGCCCTTGACCTTGTCCAACAGGTATGAGATTCTTGCTCCCTGTATGGATGAGGAAAAGGGCTCTAGACAGGATGAGCCAGCTGACCACGGCACCATGGTGCAGAAGGCCATTCAAGAGGAGGGGAGAAAAAAGACAAGTAGTTGTTATAGGGGATTCTATAATTAGGGGGGAGATAGTATCCTTTGCAAGCCGGATCGGGAGTCTCACATGGTGTGTTGCCTACCCGGTGCCAGGGTGCGGGACATCTCTGACCGGCTTGAAAGGATATTGGAGCGGGAGGGGGAGGATCCAATTGTTGTGGTCCACGTTGGGACTAACAACATAGGCAAAGCTAGGGTGGAGGACCTCTTTGGGGATTAGTGAGCACTAAGAAGGAAATTGAAATACAGGCCCTCAAGGGTCATAATCTCCGGATTACTGCCCGAGCCATGTGCCAATTGGCATAGGGATAAGAAAATTAGGGAAGTAAACACATGGCTAAGGGATTGGTGTGGGAAAGAGGGATTCCACTTCATGGGGCATTGGCATCAGTTTTGGAATCGGGGGGATCTGTACCGTTGGGACGGTGTCCACCTGAACCGATCAGGTACCAATGTTCTAGCGAAGAGGATAAATAGGGTGGTCAGTAAGACTTTAAACTTCTGAGTTGGGGGGAAGGAAAAGTGAAAGCGACAGGGAGTATGGAGTTAAATGGAAAGATAAGCGGCAGGATAGCATATGTGCAGGCAGATTTAAACTTGAGACAGACTGGGAAAGCAGCAAAAAACATAGAACATAGAACATAGAACAATACAGCACAGAACAGGCCCTTCGGCCCACGATGTTGTGCCGAACTTCTATCCTAGATTAAGCACCCATCCATGTACCTATCCAAATGCCGCTTAAAGGTCGCCAATGAATCTGACTCTACCACTCCCTCGGGCAGCGCATTCCATGCCCCCACCACTCTCTGGGTAAAGAACCCACCCCTGACATCTCCCCTATACCTCCACCCTTCACCTTAAATTTATGTCCCCTTGTAACACTCTGTTGTACCCGGGGAAAAAGTTTCTGACTGTCTACTCTATCTATTCCGCTGATCATCTTATAAACCTCTATCAAGTCACCCCTCATCCTTCGCCGTTCCAACGAGAAAAGGCCGAGAACTCTCAACCTATCCTCGTACGACCTACTCTCCATTCCAGGCAACATCCTGGTAAATCTTCTCTGCACCCTCTCCAAAGCTTCCACATCTTTCCTAAAGTGAGGCGACCAGAACTGCACACAGTAAAAGGGAGGATAACTTAGGACATCCAATATCTCTAATGATAAGAAAGTTAGCATTAAGGTACTTTACCTGAACGCTCATAGCATTCGTAACAAAGCAGATGAACTAATGGCACAGATCATCGTGAATGATTATGATGTGGTAGGCATCACATAGACGGGGTTACAGGGGGGTCAGGACTGGCAGTTAAACATCCAAGGGTTTTCAACTTATCGAAAAGACAGGGAGGTGGGCAGAGGGGGCGGGGTTGCCTTGTTAGTTAAGAACAAAATTAAATCTATGGCACTGAATGATATAGCGTCGGATGATGTGGAGTCTGTGTGGGTGGAATTGAGGAAACACAAAGGCAAAAAAACCATAGTGGGTGTTAGCTACAGACCTTCTAACAGTGGTCAGGACCAGGGGCGCAACATGTACCAGGAAATAGAGAAGGCATGTCAGAAAGGCAAGGTCACAGTGATCATGGGAGACTTCAATATGCAGGTGGACTGGGTAAATAATGTTGCCAGTGGATCAAAAGAAAGGGAATTCATGGAATGCTTACAGGATGGCTTTTTGGAACAGCTTGTCATGGAGCCCACAAGGGAGCAGGCTATTCTGGACCTAGTGCTATGTAATGAACCAGACTTTAGAAAAAATCTTAAAGTAAGGGAATGCTTAGGAAGCAGCGATCATAATATGGTAGAGTTCAGTCTGGAGTTTGAAAGAGAGAAGGCAAAATTGGATGTAATGGTGTTACAGTCAAATAAAGGTAATTATGAGGGCATGAGAGAGGAATTGACGAAAATAGACTGGAAGCAGAGCCTAGCAGGGAAGACAGTAGAGCAAAAATGGCAGGAGTTTGTGGGTAAAATTGAGGACACTGTACAGAGGTTCATCCCCAAGAAGAGAAAGATTATCCGGGGAGGGATTAGACAGCCATGGCTGACAAAGAAAGTCAGGAAATCTATCAAAGAAAAAGAGAGATCCTATAAAGTGGCCAAGAGCACTGGGAAATCAGAAGATTGGGAAGGCTACAAAAACAAACAGAGGATAACAAAGAGACAAATAAGGAAGGAGAGGATCAAATATAAAGGTAGGCTAGCCAGTAATATTAGAAATGATAGTAAAAGTTTCTTTCAATACATAAGAAACAAACGACAGGCAAAAGTAGACATTGGGCCACTTCAAACTGATGCTGGAAGCCTAGTGATGGGAGATAAGGAAAGAGTAGGAGAACTTAATAAGTACTTTGCATCAGTCTTCACAGTGGAAGACATGAGTAATATTCCAACAATTAAAGGGAGTCAGGGGACTGAGTTGAGTATGGTTGCCATTACAAAAGAGAAAGTGCTAGAAAAGCTAAAAGGTCTTAAAATTGATAAATCTCCTGGCCCCGATGGGCGACATCCTAGAGTTCTGAGGGAGGTGGCTGAGGAAATAGTGGAGGCATTGGTTGAGATCTTTCAAAAGTCACTGGAGTCAGGGAAAGTCCCGGATGATTGGAAGATCGCTGTTGTAACCCCCTTGTTCAAGAAAGGATCAAGACAAAAGATGGAAAATTATAGGCCAATTAGCCTAACCTCGGTTGTTGGTAAAATTCTAGAATCCGTCATTAAGGATGAGGTTTCTAAATTCTTGGAAGAGCAGGGTCAGATTAGAACAAGTCAACATGGATTTAGTAAGAGGAAGTCAATAGACAATAGACAATAGATGCAGGAGTAGGCCATTCAGCCCTTCGAGCCTGCACCACCATTCAATATGATCATGGCTGATCATTCCCAATCAGTATCCTGTTCCAGCCTTATCTCCATAGCCCTTGACTCCACTATCTTTAAGAGCTCTATCCAATTCTTTCTTAAATGAATCCAGAGACTGGGCCTCCACTGCCCTCTGGGGCAGAGCATTCCACACAGCCACCACTCTCTGGGTGAAGTAGTTTCTCCTCATCTCTGTCCTAAATGGTCTACCCCGTATTTTTAAGCTGTGTCCTCTGGTTCGGCACTCCCCCATCAGCGGAAATATGTTTCCTCCTGCCAGAGTGTCCAATCCTTTCATAATCCTATACGTTTCAATCAGATCCCCTCTCAGTCTTCTAAACTCAAGGGTATACAAGCCCAGTCGCTTCAGTCTTTCCATGTAAGGCAATCCTGCCATTCCAGGAATTGACCTCGTGAACCTATGCTGCACTCCCTCAATAGCCAGAATGTCTTTCCTCAAATTTGGAGACCAGAACTGTACACAGTACTCCAGGTGTGGTCTCACCAGGGCCCTGTACAGCTGCAGAAGCACCTCTTTGCTTCTATACTCAATTCCTCTTGTTATGAAGGCCAGCATGCTATTAGCCTTCTTCACGACCTGCTGTACCTGCATGCTTGCCTTCATTGACTGGTGGACAAGAACACCCAGATCTCTCTGAACAGCCCCTTTACCTAATTTGATACCATTGAGGTAGTAATCTGCCTTCCTGTTCTTGCCACCAAAGTGGATAACCAGACATTTATCCACATTAAACTGAATCTGCCATGCATCTGCCCACTCACCTAACTTGTTCAGGTCACCCTGTAATCTCCTAACATCCTCATCACATTTCACCCTACCACCCAGCTTTGTATCATCAGCAAATTTGCTAATGTTATTGCTGATACCATGCCTGACAAACCTGTTGGAGTTCTTTGAAGAGGTGACAAGTAGGTTAGACCGGGGAAACCCAGTGGATGTGGTCTACCTAGACTTCCAAAAGGCCTTTGATAAGGTGCCACATGGGAGGATGCTGATTAGGTGAGGGCCCATGGTGTTTGAGGTGAGCTACTGGTATGGATTGAGGATTGGCTGTCTGACAGAAGGCAGAGAGTTGGGATAAAAGGTTCTTTTTTTGAATGGCAGCCAGTGGCAAGCGGTGTCCCACAGGGTTCAGTGTTGGGGCCGCAGCTGTTCGCATTATATATTAATGATCTGGATGAAGGGACTGGAGGCATTCTAGCGAAGTTTGCCGATGATACAAAGTTAGGTGGACAGGCAGGTAGTACTGAGGAAGTGGGGAGGCTGCAGAGGATCTAGACAGTTTGGAAGAGTGGTCCAGGAAATGGCTGATGGAATTTTATGTGAGCAAATGCGAGGTCTTGCACTTTGGAGAAAAGAATACAAACATGGACTACTTTCTAAACGGTGAGAAAATTCGTAAAGCCAAAGTACAGAGGGATCTGGGAGTGCTAGTTGAGGATTCTCTAAAGGTAAACATGCAGGTTGAGTCCATGATTAAGAAAGTGAATGCAATGTTGTCAATTATCTCAAGAGGGTTGGAATATAAAGCACCGTTGTGCTACTGAGACTTTATAAAGCTCTGGTTGGGCCCCATTTGGAGTACTATGTCCAGTTTTGTTCCCCACACCTCAGGAAGGACATACTGGCACTGGAGCGTGTCCAGCGGAGATTCACACGGATGATCCCTGGAATGGTAGGTCTAACATATGAGGAACGGCTGAGGATCCTGGGATTGTATTCATTGGAGTTTAGAAGATTAAGGGGAGATCTAATAGAAACTTACAAGATAATACATGGCTTGGAGCGGGTGGACGCTAGGAAATTGTTTCCATTAGGCGAGGAGACTAGGACCTGTGGACACAGCCTTAGAATTAGAGGGGGTAAATTCAGAACAGAAATGCAGAGACATTTCTTCAGCCAGAGAGTGGTGGGCCTGTGGAATTCATTGCTGCAGAGTGCAGTGGAGGCTGGGATGCTAAATGTCTTCAGGGCAGAAATTGATAAATTCTTGATGTCACAAGGAATTAAGGGCTACAGGGAGAATGCGGGTAAGTGGAGTTGAAATGCCCATCAGCCATGATTGAATGGCGGAGTGGACTCGATGGGCTGAATGGCCTTACTTCCGCTCCTATGTCTTGTGGTCTTATGGTAAAGGGACGGCTGGAAAAAGGGAAGCCTGGAAAAAGGGAAGCCTTCAGAAATGAGATAACAAGAATCCAGAGAAAGTATATTCCTGTCAGGGTTAAAGGGAAGGCTGGTAGGTATAGGGAATGCTGATGACAAAAGAAATTGAGGGTTTGGTTAAGAAAAAGAAGGAAGCATATGTCAGGTATAGACAAGATAGATTGAGTGAATCCTTAGAAGAGTGTAAAGGCAGTCGGAGTATACTTAAGAGGGAAATCAGGAGGGCAAAAAAGGGACATGAGATAACTTTGGCAAATAGAATTAAGGAGAATCCAAAGGGTTTTTACAAATACATTAAGGACAAAAGGATAACTAGGGAGAGAATTGGGCCCCTCAAAGATCAGCAAGGTGACCGTTATGTGGAGCCACAGAAAATGGGGGAGATACTAAATGAATATTTTGCATCAGTATTTACTGTGGAAAAGGATGTGGAAAATATAGACTGTAGGGAAATAGATGGTGACTTCTTGCAAAATGTCCAGATTACAGAGGAGGAATTGCTGGATGTGTCGTAACAGTTAAAGGTGGATAAATCCCCAGGACCTGATCAGGTGTACCCTAGAACTCTGTGGGAAGCTAGAGAACATAGAAACATAGAACAGCGCAGTACAGGCCCTTCGGCCCTCGATGTTGCGCCGACCTATCATACCAATCTAAGCCCATCTAACCTACACTATTCCATGTACGTCCATATGATTGTCCAATGACGACTTAAATGAACTTAAAGTTGGCGAATCTACTACTGTTGCAGGCAAAGCATTCCATACCCTTACTACTCTCTGAGTAAAGAAACTACCTCTGACATCTGTCCTTTCTCTATCACCCCCCAATATAAAGCTATGCCCCCTCATGCTCGCCATCACCATTCTTGGACAAAGGCTCACCCTATATAACCCTCTGATAATCTTATATAATGATTATATATCACTTATATATAGTGATTGATGGGCCTCTCATGAAATGCTGGCCATTATTTCAAAGGAAATGGAATATCAAAATTGGCTAATCTTGCTAAAACTATGGAAGGCACTAGTTGAACAGTTTGGGTCTGTGCTCATTGGAGTTTAACAAATGAGAATGTGATTATGAAACATGCAAGTTTCCTCAAGAGTCTGACGGGGTAGATGTGGAAAGGTTGTTGCCACTCGTGGAAGACTGTAGGGCCAGAAGGCATATGCTCAGAATAAGGGGTTAACCAGTTACGGCAGGAGTGTGGAGGAATTCCATCTCTCAGTGGATAGTGAAGCTGTAGAATTTTTTTTTCGCCGAGGACCGCTGAGGTTGGGCATTAAGTACACTCAAGATGGGGAGAGACAGAATTTTAGTCTGTACTAAAAACAAACATTATGGGTAAAAGGCAGGAATGTAGAGTTGTCAGATTAGCTTTAATCTCAATGATAGAACAAACTCGGTGGGCCAAATGGTTTATTTCTGTTTCTATCTAGTATAGTCTTATGGTCCACCATGTAATTTTCTCAAATGTGGCTACATGTGTCTTTCTTCGGGTGTGAATGCCACCTATAGGCACAAGTTTGCAATTGTTAAAGCAGAAATCTTTACTTGCAACTTGAAAGAACACAAAGAAGCACAGCAATGATGCAAAGCATACATCTGATCATGGCATTCCAGCAGCATTCTATTTGAATTTGTTATTTAAAGAATGAATCTTAATTTTATGGATCAACAGATCAGAGACAATGAGAAATAGGCTGCCAAACATCTTATCACTTTGAGGAACAAAGAATTGAAAAGAATTAAATGTTCTGTATTTCAAGTGACGACCACAAAGATCTAGAGAAATTTTTCAAGTCCTAGGAGATCACCTTAACTCACAGTCAAATTCAAGATTCGTAGCCTTGAGTTTATGTCATACCACTAACAGCCTGGTGAAAACATTGGCCAATTCATAGTCAGATACCGGTGCTAAGAGAGAGAATGTGATTTCACTGAAGCTGACTTTGATGATGTGCTGATGAAAATGATTATTGCCTCAGCACTCATTAATTCTTTCCAAAACACACTTTGGGCAAACCTAAAGATTAAAACCTTGATACACTGCTTGAAGGACAAATATGAAGCAATTATAGCGGAACAGCAACATTTATAGGTACTTGACTCTGCAACTACTATTGTAGCTGTCAACATGAACATCAAAACATCCAAATTGTGGATTGTCTCATCCACCAAAACAGTATCCAGCAGTTTGTGAAACATATTATATTCTACAAGAGCACATTAAGTTGCGGTATTCAAGAAGTCCAAGTGCATAGGGAAAACCAAAGTGCAACACAATGCTCCACAGCAACATGTGAAGCAGATTCAACTGAGGAACAATGTGAAAGATGTTTCCAAATATCTATCCATGTTATGCAAACATGTCAACAAAGTCTAGGAAGTAACAGCTTGCAGACTCCAGGTATGCATTACATACATTCAGTTTGATACATAGATGTTGTCAGAAAATCTGAAAACTTTACCTCCATACATGAGTTACGTTTCAAAGATTGATGGAAGTGCTAATATCTACCCTTAATGCAGCTTAGATGAAATGTAGTCAGCTCACTGGCACAGTGCGGTGCAGTCCATAAACTAATTGCTGACAATGGATCTGACATCCATGGAGAAAGTGAGGACTGCAGATACTGGAGATCAGAGCTCAAAAATGTGTTGCTGGATAAGCGCAGCAGGTCAAGGCAGCATCAAAGGAACAGGAGAATTGACATTTCGGGCATAAGCCATTCCATGTTCATTTTAAATCGCTCCTCAGGGTGGACACCTGAAAACATTTATGTTTTTGATACAATGAAACTTTCTATCACTGGTCTAACAGCATGTACAGATGTACATATCATAATGATCCATGAGGTAATCAATGCCCAATTCCAAAACTAAAGATTTCAGACCACAACATCAAGTCCATCTATGACATGACAAACTTTGACCCAGATTCGTTTGATTCTATTGGAAATTTTAAAGGGCTGATAGTACCTCATAACTAACATCATGAAACAGGTTCTGCCTAGCAGGATATATCGGACTGTTTCCAAGAGGAGTTAGCCAATTGTTTCCAGTCTTTAAGCAGTTTTGCAGTGACAGTTGTAAGTGTGAAGTCTATGTAACTAATAGTAATGTGTACTTCCTGTTATGTTTTCATAAAGTTCTTTTGTGAAACTATGTGATTTCATAGTTATTAAGCACTAGGTAACAATCCTTTATTGTTTATCAAGATTGAGCCAGAGGGCAGTTAAGAATTGCTGTGTGTCTAGAGTCATGTATAGGACAGGCCAGACAAGGACAGCAGATTTCCCCTTCCCTGAGGGACATTAGATTTTTGTTTCGTGATAATCAACAGTGGTTATATGGTCACCAGCTTTGTAATTCAGGTCACCAGAGTATAATCTGAGTCTCTGCACTTGCTAGCCAGCGACAATATTACTCGTCACTGCCTCCCCAGTGTACTATTGCAGTGCTTGCACTGTTACATTGCATCCAGTGCTGATGAGCTCTAGGGATATGTGAATAGGTCATCTTTTACAAACCTGGGATTCAGGCTATGGGCAAGCAAGTTTGACCCTTATGTTTCAATTGGCCATTTTAATATTGTCTTACTGTACCTGGGAATACATAATCATCATTCAGGATTCAGGCATGCACATTTTTCTTCCTAGATGTCACAAAACACTTGGATCATAGACAAACAAAAGACACCATTCTGCTACCTCAGTCCCCTCCACTCTCCCAATCCCTGAATCCCGGAAACAGTTGATGACTGACTAAGGTTAAAGTGTAGATTAGAGTGGTGCTGGAAAAGCACAGCAGGTCAGGCAGCAACCGAGGAGCAGGAAAATTGACGTTTCAGGCAAAAGCCCTTCATCAAGAACAGAGGCAGGGTGCCTGCAGAGTGGAGAGATAAATGAGAGGGGAGTGGGGATGGGGAGAAAGTAGCATAGAGTCCCCACCAATTTCCGCTTTCCACAAAGACTGTTCCCTCCATGACTACCTAGTCAGGTCCACGACCCCCAACATCGCACCCTCCCTTTCTATGCCACCGCAGGAATTGCAAAACCTGCGCTCACACCTCCATTCAAGGCCCCAAAGGAGACTTCCACATCCATCAGAGTTTTACCTGTTGTATCCGTTGCTCCTGATGCGGTCTCCTCTACACTGGGGGGACTGGACGCCTCCTAGCAGAGCGCTTTAGGGACATCTCCAGGACACCTGCACCAATCAACCCCACCATCCTGTGGCCCAACATTTCAACTCCCCCTCCCACTCTGCTGAGGGCATGCAGGTCCTAGGCCTCCTCCACCAATGCTCCTTCACCACCCAACGTCTGGAGGAAGAACATCTTCTGCCTCAGAACACTTCAGCCCCATGGCATCAATGTGGATTTCACCATTTTCCTCATTTCCCCTTCCCCCACCTCACACCTTCCAGCTCAGCACCGGCCTGATGACCTGTCCTACCTGCCTATCTTCCTTTCCACCTATCCACTCCACCCTCTGCTCTGACCTATCACCTTCATCCCCACCCCATTCACCCATTGTACTCTTTGCTCCCTTCACCCACCCTCCTCTCTGACCTATTACCTCCATCCCCACTCCCATTCACCTATTGTACTCTGTGCTACTTTTTCCCCACCCCCTCTCATTTATCTCCCCACTCTGCAGGCACCCTGCCTCTATTCCGGAAGACGTGCTTTTGCCCAAAAATGTCGATTTTCCTGCTCCTCAGATGCTATCTGACCTGCTGTGCTTTTCCAGCACCACTCTAATCTAGACTCTGGTTTCCAGCATCTGCAGTCCTTGTTTTTACCTAAGGTTAAAGTGGACAACTTACTGGGATATCAATAGGAAGTGGAAATTAGAGCTTAGAGAAGATGGTGAAGATAAAAGCCACATTTATTTATTGCTTGCTTCAAGTGGACTTTTGGTCAGGGATCTTAAAGCTCTCCCTGTTCATACAGCTTCTGTAGGCCAAATTAAAGGGATTAGATCTCAAACGTTAAAACTGAAATGTATGGATTGACCCACCACAGTGTCAAAAGCTCTTCCTCACCAAATAAATTGTCAATCAGGACATTTACCTCAAATGAACTACCTGCGTATTAGCTCCCTCAAACTAGATATCCTTCTCTTCCTGTTCCTGGGAGGTGCATCACATCTCCAGTGGCCCTTTAGCACTTACATATTGAAACTGACATCAAGTGGCTGTATCTTCATTACTTCCATCTGGGTCTAAATCCTGGAGTTCCATTCCTACCAGCACTGTGGGTATACACACACCCCATGGACAGCAGTGGTTCAAGAAGGTAGCTCACTACCACCTTCTCAAGGGCAATTAGGGGCGGACAATAAATGCTCATCTAGCCAATGATTAAAGTATTACATTGAACATTTTGTATGTAAGTAATAGCAACTCTTTTATTGCCCAATGTAAGCACATATAGCAGATTGGAATGGAATCGGTCAAACAGGTCAGTAGACAGAGTTCCTGCAAATAATCTGAAGACCATTAGCATTGCAACTGTCACATAACAGATAACACTCATACAGGTGAGGAAGCACTGCATTCTTTGGAGGTGGTGTCTTCAAAAGGGCATTTATAAATTGAGAGCACATCTGCCTTCTCCGTTCGATGTAAAACATCTCACTATTTATATGAAAATCAGAAGAGTTTTCCATCGCTCCTTAGCTAGCATTTATCTCACAATCATCATTTCTGGGTGCACCAACACCAAATGGACTGCAGCAGTTCCTCAAGACTAACTAAGAATTGGCAATAAATGCTGGCAGAACCAGCAAATCCCACATCCCATGAAATAATAAAATTTTAAAGAAGAAAAGATTTGGTCATTATTTATGTTTTTGGACAAACTAATTATTGCATTTCCCTACATTGCACAAAAGGCTACATTTCACAAGTACATTATTGGATGTAAAGTAATTTCAGACTATTGAATGTGTAATCTCTGGCAGACAGATGTGAGACTTTTGTTATAGAATCATAGGAGTCTTCAACATAGAAAAAAAGCCCCTTATCCCATTAAGTCTGCACCTTTCAAGGTCACAGATAGATAGAACAGTGAAGAAGGTATTTGATATGCTTTCCTTTATTGGACAGAGCATTGAGTACAGGAGTTGGGAGGCCATGTTGCACTGCACAGGACATCGGTTACGCTACTTTAGGAATATTGCATACAACTCTGATCTCCCTCCTATCGGAAAGATGTTATGAGGTGTGAAAGGGTTCAGAAAAGATTTACAAGGATGTTGCCACATTTTGATATTTTTTCAATGAAATGAGGATTTTGTGCCTCTATTGGCTTACATACAGTGAGTCTTGCATTATTCATCTTAAGTACAAATAACTGGATGCAGTCATCAATACAGCCTTGAACGATCTTCTGGCGTAAAAAGTCACGACCTGAAAAATTAATTCTGTTTATCTCCCTATTGATACTGCCAGACCTGCTGAGTATTTCTAGCATTTGCTGCCTTTATTTCAGATTTGCAGCTTCTCCAGCAATGTCCAAACTTGTTGCATGGGTATGGTATACCTTTTCTACTTTTAAGTATTCTCTGCCGTGTCCTTACTCTCTGAAGAAATACGCAGATAAAATCAGGACCGTGGTAAAGTCACAGCTTGAAACGTGATTATTTGTGTTTGCCAATATAATGAGAGAGTGCCTTTGGCAACAACAACAGCTCCCTGTTTGACAAAGCAGGAAGTGAACAGTTGGCTTTAGATTTTTCAGGGCTGCTGTGTGGAAAGTCGAGACATCACATCGTGAGCTCCTTGCTCCATTCTCGTCAAGAGTTTCTCTCTCCTTGGATCACAGCATTTTGAAGGGGCCACTCCCGAGTTCTGGGTTGCATTTCAGCCCTTCCCCCCGCACTCCTGATTTGTGCCCACATGCCCCTGGTGCTGGGGGGGAGGGAGGGAGGCTGGATAACCACCCTTCCACGGCGTTGCTGCTGCTGCTCCTGGGCCTCGCTCTGACCAAACGCAGCCGCTAACAGGTCCAGGCGGGTCGCGGCGGAGGGGGTCGCTCGGCGCGGCTGCTACCCTCCCTTCCCTGGCTGTGGCCGCCGTTGTCCAGAGCGAGGCCTCTCCCGGTGCCCGCCCGAGGCCATCCGCGAGCGGCAGGCATGCGAGGGCACAGCTGGCACCAGGACCAACACTTGAGTTCGACTGGCGCGCCTTCCCCTCGCCTGAGCCCCGGGTTAGAGTCCATTTCCCCGCTCAGCTGTAAGCCTGACGGGAAGTTAAGTGAGGTGGCGGGGTGGGGAAAGAAGGCCTGTTAGGCCGGTGTCGTCGTGGCAACCGAAGGCCCGTCGTTAAGGAAGTGACGTCGACGAGACCCCGTATGTCGGGGGGTCGGTGACAGGTGAAGGCGGGGAGGGCTCGCGGAACGGGGGTTGTTTTTGAATCTCGAATCGTCGTTTGTGCGGGTCCGCGCGCCCAGGGAGGGGAGGACCCTGATTCGCTGGCACAAAACCGCACGCGGGGGCTTCCCAAAGCCTGGGAGGGGACGAGAGGAATAGGTGCAGCGAATGGGACTTTCTCATGAGAGCGAGCGCAGGCTTTTTAAAGGGGTGGGCACTGTGGCTTGTGTAGGGACCCGGTTTCGACTCCAAACCTCTGGGCGGCGGTCTGTGCGGAGTTTGCACGTCCATCCCCCGCCCCCACTGGAGGCAAAGAGAGATGGGGTTATTACTGAGTAGGATATTTGCTGAGGAGGAAGGTAACTGAGCAGGGTGTTTCTTATTTAGGATACAGATGGGCATTTATTGAGGGAAGAAAGGTGGGTTTATTTCCTGTAGGAAAAGAGGAGGGTTGGTTAAACAAAATGGGAGGTAATTATGTTATTGGAGGTTGTGGAATACATTCAAGCGTGGGGTGTGACCCCAACATGAAAAGCATAATCTGTTTATTTCCAATTTTAGGGTAGCTTGTTTTATAGTTTTATTTAATGTGTTTTTTTTTTAGTTTGGAAGAATTAAAAATTATGCTACTTCTAAAATCTTTTCTAGGTAAATGTAGCACATCTTTCTCATGCATGCTCTCTATGTTTTCCTGACCTCTTACATTTGTGCTATAATGGCAGCTGCATACTTGCCTCCAGTGAGTGTATTGCTGTAATGTGAACTTGTAGGTCGTGTGAGGGGAAACAAATCCAATCCGTCATTGCTGCTCATGTAAGTATTGGTGGTTTTCTGCCACTTTGTTGCAATCGTGTGAATGTTTTGCAAATTGGGAATTCTGAAATATAACTAGTTGGAATGGTAGAGTAGGTTTAAGGGCTTGAACAACCTACTCCTGTTCATAATTTGTAAGGTTGTTCATAAGAGATCAAATGTCTTCTGAAATTAAAGAAAACAAATTTCTCCTGCGCAGTGGGAAAAATGTCACTCATAGGGAAGCCAAATGTTTTTCTGGTTCTGACCTCCACCAGGATTCTTGAATGCTGATTAGGTTGGAGAAGCAGGATGAGAAACAATTTCCTTCAGAAACCATAAATATTTCATATGGGAAGGGTAAATAAGTTGAAGGAATGTAAATAATAAAATATTGAAAAGTGCAGAGGGACTCTGAAATGCAGATTCCTGAAAATAAATAAGAATTCAAAGTTTTTGGGAGAAGATTTGTAGCTCGGGTGCTCGTTGCTGTGGTTCTGTTCGCCGAGCTGGGGATTTGTCTTGTAAACTTTTCGTCCCCTGTCTAGGTGACATCCTCAGTGCTTGGGGGCCTCCTGTGAAGCGCTTCTGTGCTGTTTCCTCCGGCATTTATAGTGGCCTGTCTCTGCCGCTTCCGGTTGTCAGTTCGAGCTGTCCGCTGCAGTGGCCGGTATATTGGGTCCAGGTCGATGTGTTTGTTGATAAGAGTCTGTGGATGAGTGCCATGCCTCTAGGAATTCCCTGGCTGTTCTCTGTTTGGTTTGCCCTATAATGGTAGTGTTGTCCCAGTCGAATTCATGTTGCTTGTCGTCTATGTGTGTGGCTACTAAGGATAGCTGGTCGTGTTGTTTCATGGTGGCGAACAGAACCACAACAATAAATAAGAATGATTTACTGGAAAGGGTACAGCGGGATTAGCAGAAAGAAGTTTCAAAGATGTGGCTAGGTATGGAGAATTTGTCAAGAGAAACGATTGCATAGGCTGGATAGTTTGGAACAGTTTAGCCTGAGGGGAAATGAAGAGTTACCGAGACTCTCAATGTTAGCTTGCTTTCTCTCCACGGATGCTGCCTGGCTTGCTGTGATTTCCAGCACTTTTTGTTTCCAGTACAGTTCCCAGCATGTGCAGTAATGCAGTCAGGTGAACTTTGTATGTAAATCAGTGCCTATGTTTTCTGACTGCAAGGTCACAACAAGAGTCAGAGATGCAGAACATAACAGCCTAAAAAAGATCATTTGCCCTGTGGAGACCATCCTAGCTTTGTCATATTTCTCTGTTCTGTTCACATAACCCTGCATATTTATTTCTCTCAAGTGCTCATCTAATTTCATTTGAATGTATTAATAATCTCCCCTTATTACATCACCATAAGCATCACGTTTCAGGTCTTGAACAACATTAAGCAATAACTGCCAGCAGTTTGTGGATTTCATTATTTGTTGGATCGATACCATCTGATCAGCTGCCTTTGTTGAGATGATAGCTTTGGGAGAGCAATGTGAACTAATCCCTGCTCCAGACTTGATGAAAGTTCCTTTCAGTACTGTCAAATTTGTACAGAGTGCACAATGGTGAGATTGAAGTTCTATATCTCCCACTGGTCTGCCTTGTTATAATACATGATCATAATGAATGGTGGTGCTGGCTCGAAGGGCAGAATGGCCTACTCTTGCACCTATTGTCTATAAATACTGATGTCGGTACTCATCCTAATCTACCATCTTTCTCAAATTCCTTTCCTATCTCTCTTTCTCAATCTCATTTTGTCCATTAGACCCATCTCCTGCTCTCATGATCCTAGTTTACACTAAATAGCTGACCACCCAACCTTTTAGCTAAAATCCTTCATTCTTGGATCGATTCTGAGAATGTTGTCTGCAGCCTTGCAGGAACTCGCTCATCCTTCTTAAAGTGAGGGAAACAAATGGATGCAATATTCTACTTGTGGTCTAACAAGACCTTATTAAAGATTACCATAAACATCCTTCCTCCTATACACATACCTCAATTTACATTATCAGGACTACAAATGTTTTGTTGTCAATTTTCTCATTTTGTTCTGACACATTTCAATAATACCCGCTCAATGCCTCCAACCCCCAAATCCCCATCTCTTTAAAATTGCTGTTAAGTCTGTATTGGCTGTCCTTATTCCTTCCTTCTGCTGATAGTAAAAGAATGCAGTTATTTCCTCCTTTTCCCCCCCCCCCCCCCCGGAATGCTGGGGATTATCACTGCCTACTATCCTCTGATATGCAAACAATCCTGTATCATGGGTACAAAAGTGAAATATCAAAAATGCTAGAAATAAAAGAAGAAATGCTATAAATACTCAGGAGACAAAAAAAACTGCAAATTCTGGGATCCAAAGAGGCTGGAAGAAAACAGCAAGCCAGGCAGCATCAGGAGGTGAAGAAGTCGATGTTTTGGTATAACCCTCCTTCAGGATTGGGAGCGAGTATGGGGGCAGCTGCAGATAAAGGGGGAAGTGAGGGCAGGGTAGTGAAGTGGGGATAGATGAAGACAGGTACAAGGTAGGACCTGGTTGGTCAGGAAGTCATACAGCATCTGTAGGTAGTGAAATGGAGTTAATATTTCAAGTCAGTAACTCTTAACAGTTCTGATTACTCACGTACTTCATGGTGTTGCACTATATTGTATAGTTTACATTCACTGTGGTAAATTTACTGCTGCTGCTGCAATGGCTATTTTCCTTCAAAAAATGTAAGGTCAGCCAGGGTTCCATCTCTTGCATGTTACCCAGATACACTTTTGAAAAGTGTGTGAGACAACACAGACAAACAAAAGTTGCAGATGATGGAGATTGAAATAAAACAATATTAAAGATATACTCAGGTCTGGCAGTGTCTGTGGAGAGAAATAGAGTTAACATTTTGAGTCCAATGATTCTTCTTTGGAACTGATTGTGGGTTGAAAAATAATGTAATGCTATTGACAAGGAGAAAGAGGAGCGAGTGGAGAATGTGCCCAAACATAGGCAAAGGGAGTGCTAATGGTAGTAAATGAGAAATATTTATGCAAAATAGATATAGTTGATAGGTGTGAATGTTTAAAAATAGGTCAGATCTGAGAACAAGACCATGATATCAAGACACATGTGGAGCAAGAATGTTCTCAAAATGGAGGATCTGGCCATGTTCATACTCTGAAGTTGTTGAACTCCACATTGAGTCCCGAAAGCTGTAAATTTTATAAGCAGAAAACAAAACACTGCTCCTCGAGCTTACATTGGGCTTTGCTGGAACACTATAGGAGGAAATATTAGAATGATTTAGCACCACACATCAGATATTTGATGTCCCTGGTAAAAGCCATGGTAGCTGCCATGCTTAAAACTGCATTCAAAGCATGGAGTGGTTATTTGGGTGCTTTTTCCCTTTATCGTTATGAGATGTTATCATCACTGCTCATGCCTAGTTGGCCTTCATGACATCATGATGAGCAATCTTAAATGTTGCAGTGCATGTGACTTAGAGTCATAGCGATATACAGCATTGAAACAGACCCTTAGGTCCAACCGGTCCATAGCGACCAGATATCCCAACCCAATCTAGTCCCACCTGCCAGCACCCGACCCCTCACCCTAAACCTATACCCTCTAGTTCTGGACTCCCCGACCCCAGAGCAAAGACTTTGCCTATTTACCCTATCTATGCCCCTCATAATTTTGTAAACCTCTATAAGGTCACCTCTCAGCCTCCAACGCTCCAGGGAAAATAGCCCCAGCCTGTTAAGCCTCTCCCTGTAGCTCAATTCCTCCAACCCTGGCAGCATCCTTGTAAATCTTTTCTGAACCCTTTCAAGTTTCACAACATCTTTCCAATAGGAAGGAGACCAGAATTGCACGCAATATTCCAACAGTGACCCAACCAATGTCCTGTACAGTTGCAACATGACCTCCCAACTCCTGTAACTCAATACTCTGACCAATAAAGAAAGTATACCAAACGCCGCCTTCACTATCCTAGCTACCTGCGACTCCACTTTCAATGAGCTATGAACCTGCACTCCAAGGTCTCTGTTCAGCAAGACTGTCTCGGACCTTACCATGAAGTGTATAAGTCCTGCAAAGATTTGCTTTCCCAAAATGCAGCACCTCGCATTTATCTGAATTAAACTCCATCTGCCACTTCTCAGCCCATTGGGCCCATCTGGTCCAGATCCTGTTGTAATCAGAGGTAACTCTCTTCGCTGTCCACTACACCTCCAATTTTGGTATAATCTGCAAAATTACTAATTGTACCTCTTATGCTCTCATCCAAATCATTAATGTAAATGACAAAAAGTTGAGGACCCAGCACTGATCCTTGTGGCACTCCATTGGTCATAGGCCTCTGGTCTGAAAAACAACCCTCCACCCCCACCCTCTGTCTTCTACCTTTGAGCCAGTTCTGTATCCAAATGGCTAGTTCTCCCTATATTCCGTGAGATCTAACCTTGCTAACCAGTCTCCCATGGGGAACCTTGTTGAACGCCTTACTGAAGTCCATATAGATCACATCTACTACTCTGCCCTCATCAATCCTCTTTGTTACTTCTTCAAAAAACTCAATCAAGTTTGTGAGACATGATTTCCCATGCACAAAACCATGTTGACTATCCATAATCAGTCCATGCCTTTCCAAATACATGTATATCCTGTCCTTCAGGATTCCCTCCAACAACTTGCCCACCACCAACGTCAGGCTCACTGGTCTATAGTTCCCTGGCTTGTTCTTACCACCCTTCTTAAATAGTGGCACCACGTCAGCCAACCTCCAGTCTTCCGGCACCTCACCTGTGACTATCGATGATACAAATAACTCGGCAAAAGGCCCAGCAATCACTTCTCTAGCTTCCCACAGAGTTCTAGGTTACACCTGCTCAGGTCCTGGGGATTTATCCACCTTTTAACCGTTTCAAGGCATCCAGCATTTCCTCCTCTGTAATCTGGATATTTTGCAAGATGTCACCATCTATTTCCTTACAGTCTATATCTTTCATATCCTTTTCCACAGTAAATACTGATGCAATATACTCATTTAGTATCTCCCCCCATTTTCTGCGGCTCCACACAAAGGCTGCCTTGCTAATCTTTGAGGGGGCCTATTCTCTCTAGTTACCCTTTTGTCCTGAATATATTTGTAAAACCTCTTTGGATTCTTAACCAAACCCTCAATTTCTTTAGTCATCCAGCATTCCCTATACCTACCAGTCTTTCCTTTCAACCTAACAGGAATATACTTTCTCTGGATTCTCGTTATCTCATTTCTGAAGGCTTCCCATTTTCCATTTTTTGGTATTTCGGTGCTAGACTTCTGGTATCTTTTTTTTTTTAAGAAGCCATGAACAGGAAGCAGTGTGCTCCAGAAATGTTGTGAACATTATTTTAAATCCTTATCATTGATATTTTATTTTTCAGAAGTAAACTGCAGGTCCTTCTTGAGTGCATTGATTTCCATATTTTCTCTCCTTACAGATGCTGCCAGACCTGCTGAGATTTTCCAGCATTTTCTCTTTTGATTTCCATATTGGACTTCGGAGCCATCAGTACTGTCAAATTCGTACATAATACACAGTGGTGAGATGGGAGTAATAATTTAAATTGTGGAGTCATGGCAGTAAGCCAATTGAATGAGACCTTGGCAACCACTACTCTCAGTGATAGACTAGAAAATGCTCCCACAGAAGAACAGACTAATCCTGAACCCTTCACTTGGACATGCCCAGATGGTTCCTTCGTGAAGAAAATTCTGCAGAGAGGTAGTGGTCTCGATAAACCCAAAGAAGGTTCAAAGTGTCGTGTTTGTGTGGACGTGGAACCCTCCAGCAGTTTTGATGCAGGGACCCATTTTCAAAACGGGATCAATCAGTCAGTTGAGCTGATTCTTGGTGAGACTGATACACAGTTTGTAGAATTAGTTGAGAAATGTGTTGAGACAATGCTTTTGGGAGAGCAATGTGAGCTAATCCCTGTTCCAGATTTGATGAAAACATTCACAGATTGCAGGGAAGGACTGAGAATGGTTGTGAAGCTGGAGGAGTTCACCCTCCAGCGGGACTCCTGGGAAGTTGGATTTGAGGAAAAATGGCAGATGGCTATGCATCACAAAGCTAAAGCCACTGAGCATTTTAAAAGTGGGAATCTTTTTGGAGCTGCACTACGTTATGCAAAATCTCTGAAGCTGCTGGTGACTGTGAAATATGATTTGCCTCTTGAAAAAACCAAGGAGTATGTCCAGGCCAGAAAGGCCTTGTATTCAAACCTGGCAGCCTGTCAGATAAAACAGAAGCAGTACAGAAATGTCATCCACAACTGCTCAAAGGCACTGGAGATTGAGCCAGACTCTGTGAAATGCCTGTACCGAAGGGGTCAGGCCTATGCCTCCATTAATGAGTTTGACAAAGCCAAACGTGATTTGAAGCGAGTACTGAAATTGGAACCAGCAAACTCTGCTGCTGCAGCGCAACTTCGAGTTCTTATTGAACAGATCAAGGCACAAAATGAAAAAATGGGCAAAGCAATGAGTAAGCTGTTCATCTGAGTGTACATATCAGGATGAATCGGAGAAACATTTCTTTCATTAACAGAGTATCACTTGACCACAGGAGAATTTCATGTTTTGGACTAATAAATGTATAGAGGATGTTTCATTAATTATATTGAGTCTTGGGTTATAATGCTATAAAATTGTTTTACAAGAGATCAAGAAAACTGATTTCACATCTTTATAAGACAAATTCATTTTTATGAATCCAGACGGTTCTCCATATAATGAAAATTGGTCATCACGAATGATTTGAGTCTGGGAAGACAATAGTTGAAGTGTAATGAGGTTGAGTAATTAACTGGAACTGTAATTCATTGTAGATTGTATTAACCCACTAAGTAACTACTGAAGTTTGTCAGTATGTAATTATCTGATGAGGGAAGTTTCTGTATTGCCAAGAGCCTAGCTCCTATTACGTGAAAGTATGGATGTTTGATATTTTCAACTGTGATACCTGTTATGTAGAGTGTCAACTTTTAAATAAACTGCCAAACATTCTGTGCAATGACTCCCATTAAGTCAGGTGGTTTTGTGGATGAATATTTAATCCAGATAGATTAGAATATGTTTTGTGAATAAAGTACAGGAATTAAATTTGCATCAGTGATTTTAACTGAATAGGGGTTGATTGCAAATTCTGTTTAGATTGGGTATTATGTTCTAGCCCCACATTTTATCTGAAAGGACTTAGTATGGCAAGTTTGCTTGATATACTGCACTGTTGAAGAACATGCTCATGTTACGACACTGGCTGAACCCTCCTGCTTAATTTAAAACAAGCAACACAAAAGATTTATCCTGTGCAGCCGTCGCCAAAAAAGTAAAAATTTATTTCTTAATGTATAACCGAATAATTAACTAACAACTATTCACAAGTTCTTACTCTGGCCTATCTTTTACCTTCACTTCTATAATTCTTGTCTGATAAAACTCCCAATTAAGGTTTACAAAACAAAACTTCTTATCTCAACCAGGCAGCTTTCGGTTCTTCTATTTGGATGCTTTAACTCTCTCTTAAACGATATAGTTCACCCACATCTTCATAACACTTATTAAAGTCGTCCCTGTCACTCTACTTAGTTGACTCTTCTTGGTCGCAACTGCTTATGAATATCTGGAACTTCATGGATCTCGGGATTCTTGTCAACGAGTTAATTACCCTCGTCATCAAATTGAATATATTCATGTCGGGCATTGCAGCCAGGTCAACAGCTGTTGCATACCTGGGTTCTGTTATAGGCTGGGTAGGAGTTTTGTATGTGTTGTCTTAACATTGAAATGAAACTCTTTCATTCTGGTGTTCGATCATCTGGTGATGAAATTCCTTGTTGGCATGCCATTTGCTGCACATTCCAAGAGCCTGATCAGAATTCCTGCACCTTGGTATGATGCTCTTAGACCCATAATATAGAATGTTGTACCATTAAGCCCAATGTGCCTGTGCAAGCTCCCTGTCTCTTATCCCCTTAAGACTTTATCCCTCTTCCTTTTAAAAATATATTTAATTGAATTTAGTATTTACCCCTCCTTTTCTGGTTGTGCATTCCACACCATATTAACCCTCTGCTCATATGTTCTGCTGTCCTTTTAAAAACCTCTCCCTTTATCTATTTTCCTCCTACCCAATTTCTTTACAATCTTTTCTCTTACTCCAATGTTGACAGTTTCATCCCTCTTCAGTGAAGGTGGATATAAAATGATTGAATGTGACAAGACGTTAAGTTGTAAGCTATCATCTCCACAACTAAT
The DNA here is from genome assembly GCF_047496795.1 of Chiloscyllium punctatum. NCBI lineage: Eukaryota > Metazoa > Chordata > Chondrichthyes > Orectolobiformes > Hemiscylliidae > Chiloscyllium > Chiloscyllium punctatum. The sequence continues at coordinate 27,302,692 of NC_092768.1, read as the reverse complement.
TTGCATTTTCTCATGCCTTTCCTGGACAGATAAGGCGTTGGGAAGATGTTTCCATTGGCTGGAGAGACTAAGGCCTGAGGGTGTGACCTTAGCGTAAAGGGAGGACCTTTTTAGAAAGGAGATAAGGAGAAATGTTTTCAGCCAGAGAATAGTGAATTTATTGTTGCAGTAGGCTGTGAGGCCAGATCATTGAGTATATTTAAGACTGAGATACATAAGTCCTTGAGTATCTATGTATAGAGAAAGTAGGAGAATGGAATTTGGCCATTATTAAATGGCGGAGCAAACTCTAGGCTGAACATCCTAATTTCTGCTCCTGTGTCTTATGGTCTTACCTTCTAGCTTTACATAAGCAAATGCATTGCCAATGTTAGATTAATAAAAGTTGAGGCATAGGTGCTGTAGAAAGAGATAACAGAGCTAAAGTTGTGAGGAGGCTCCATGTTAAAGTTATGGGTGAGAGATTGAACATTTACCCCAAATGTAGGGCTCGGTATATAAAATACCATCAGCAACTTAGAATGGGTCTACTTGAAATAGGTCATTTATTTTCAGGAAGCTGAATGAGAAAATGTAAATTAGTTGTAGAGAGAGAGCTTGAATCTTAACAGCATTACTGTAACAGCTATACCATGAAGCAGTGGTTCAAGAAGACAGCTCTCTAGCACAAGTTTAAGTCCAACTGGGGAGCGGTAGAAAATCTGGCCTCGCTATATACACCCAAATGTGCCAGAAAGAATTGCAAGAAATAGATACTACATGCATACCATTTGCACATGCTTGGACAAGTTATAAGTTTATCATTTAATGCTGAAGATGAGATGCACAAAGAACCAGTATCTAAAACAGTACTGCCTGAAACTGCAAATATGTAGCTGTAAGGAATAGACTGATTAAACGCACATCTGCAAAAAAGCAGGCTTATAAAACAAGATGGAGAGGCAGAATTAGACTATTCAGACATTGAATGAGATCATGCAAGTCTGATAATCCTTACCTCCACTTCCCTGTCTTTTTCACACTTGATTCCTTTACTCATTAAAAATTAGTCTTATCTCAGGCTTGAATATACTCACTGACTGGTCCTCTATAGTAAAGAATTCCATCAATTCAATGCCCTCAATAGAAGAAATTCCTCCTCATCTTTGTCTTCAATGTGTGATCCCTTACTCTGATGTTATGTCCTTTGGTCTGATACTCTCCCATATACCCTATCAAATCACTGAAGAATCAATAAGATCACCTATCATTCTTCAAAATTCCAATGAGTACATGCTCAATCTACTCAACTTCACCTCATAAGACAGTTCTTCCATTCTTCAGATCAGCCTGGGGAACCTTCGAATGTCAGTACATCTTTCCTTAGATAAGGGGACCAAAACTGTTCCAGGTGGTTTGAATAATGTATTGTATTAGCTAAACCTCCCAACTTTTATACACTATTCCCTTCAAAATGAAGTCTGACATTCCATTTGCCTTTCTTATTATTCCAGAATTTGGATTCCTCTGTGTAGATTGCTGCTAAATCTCTGACCCAAACCACGTCAGCCAGCTCCTCCCTCATTCTTTTGAAATTACACGTATTTATGTTTGTACTCCTCCCTCCCAAACTAAATGCGAAATTCTACCACGTTATGGTCACTGTTTCCTAGGTGGGACCTTTTACATAATTTTTTAAACTTGCCTCATTACACATCACAGAGTCTGATCGCTGATTGGATCCACAACATGTTGTTCTAGGAAACTTCGCTCAAAATTCTTACTCATGGCTGCTTCTGCCAATCTGACTATCCAAATCTGTGTGAAATTTAAGGTTACCCATGATTCCCATGTACTGTCTTTGTTAGGTGCCTTCATTATTTCCTGGTTTATTGTTAGGGAGTCTAGAGACTGCTCCTGCCAGTGTCAGCTTTCCCTTTTAATTTCTTAACTCAACTCAAATGGATTCTACATCTTCTGATACAAGATTGTTCCTTGCTATCATAATTATTTCATCCCATACCATCAATGCTACCTCAACACCCTTGTCTGCTTTTCTGGCTTTTAAAAATGTTACATACTCCTGAATATTTAGTTTTGATCTCCTTGTAATTATGTGTCCATAATGGTCATAAGATCATACTTGTTAACCTGTATTGTCTTGTTAATTTATTGGTTTTTGTTGAACACGAGACACATTGAAGTAAAGAGCCATTAACTTTACCTTTTTATCTTTCTTTACCTGTTGGATCATGTGTACTACTGTTTTTCTACTTTTGTACACTATCTCTTCCTGTCCCATTCTGGATATTATTAATCAAATGGCTGCCCTCTGGTGCTGCCATATTCTTTTCCTTTGTAAGCCTACGTTTCCTTTATTCCAACACCCAACCACCGTCAATTAGTTTAAAGTTTTCCCTACAACACTTACTTGATTTGCCAGGACACTGGTCCCAGCACAGATCCCACCCACCAGGCCAGCTCCCTTGTCCCAGTAGTGGTGCCAGTGCCCCACAAGCTGAAACCCATTCCATCAGGGTTACCATGAAAGGACTTGGAGGAGGAAAGGCAAGGATGGGAATTAAGATAGGGAGAGCTTAGAGCCCAAAAAAGTCGTATATCTTTTTCCACAGTGGGCAGTGAAATTTTGAATTCTGATATTGTGTTCTCATCTTTTGCATAGCATGCATTTTCAAATACATTCAAAGTAACAATTTACACTTCAAAGGTTAAGTATTTTTAAGAATCAATTTTTTTTGATGTAGAAAGATCTGTGAAGACTTTTAAACTGACTATCGTTTTTAAAAAAATGTCAGCATCAAACTCTCCCCACAAAGAAGCCTGCAATTTGTTTTATATTTTTTCAGCTGAGGTGGTTTGTTATGTCACAAACAAACACAGTGTCACTGATGAATCATTTTACATATACTCTCAATATTGAACGATTTAGCATTGTTATGTGTAGGAGTCAAGTATTTGCTACGATCTCTTCGCCTGGGTTAGAAGAGCAATTCATTCTCACAGATAATGGATCATTGAAATTACTTTGTTGCCTAGTGTATCCTAACATACAGCCTCTGCCAGTTTATGGTGGGCTTTATGCATTCACTTGCTTTAATTTTGTTTTGGTCTTGAAGGCATTTGTTACGGTTTCCTCCCATTGCTGGTTTTCAGTCCACTGTGTGCTCTACTCATATTGATTTTTTAAAAAGGCCATTCAATGCTTCCAGCATGCTCTCCCATTCATTATGATCAAGACTGATTTACTTCCTCAAATCAATTTTTCTCCGCGCTCTCCATATTCTTTATCTATATTTGTATCCAGAAACCCAGTCAGCTCCTTTGTTTAAATATAATGAACCACAAAGCATTCACAGACCCATGGGGTAGAAAATTCAAATGTTTAATTTGAAAATTGAGTGCAACATTCTGATATCATTCATCTTATCAGATCTGAAGAATTTTATATTATTTGGTGAAATACCCTCTCAATATTTGAGTTTCTGTGGAAAAATACAAAATCTATCCAATCTCTCTACATATAGAGGATGTCATAGTAATGTCTACTGGACATTGCTTTGGGAAAATTCTTTGGGACGTGGGTTGGAATCCCATCACAGTCAACGGTAAGCTTTGAGTTCTATAAAATTTTGGAATTAGATGCTGACTAATGGTAATCGTGCTCTGTTGAGTCGTTTAAATCTACATATGGCTTCAGAACCACAGGAATATGGATTGACTGTTAAATGTCCTCTTAAGTGGCTTACGAATCAACTCGAGGATTTAGAATGACATTAACACCAACATCGCATGAAACATTAAAATAAAGTCTATCACCTTCCTTCAGTTTTTTCTGTTCCAAAGTAAACAATCCTAAGCTAAACAATCCCAATCTAAACAATCTATGCTTATGGCTGACAACAGTATTACCAAAAATCTTCTCTGTACCCTCTCTATTTATCTTGATGACATCCGTTGTGTAACGCAGCAACCAGAACTGCACTAGCAGAATTTGCAAATGATTACAACACAAAAGAAAACCATTCTACACTTTAAGTCCATTTCAGTTCTCTGCAAAAGCAACTCAGCCAGTCCCATTCCTCTCTTCCTATAGCATAACACTTCTTCCTCTACCCTTTTGTCAGTGACAGTTGAATCCATTTCCACCACATGCTCCTATGAAGCATTACAGAGCTTAACTATGTGCTGCATTTAAAAAACAAACTTTTATCGTGTTTGGTTCTTTTGTCATTCACCATAAATTTATGTCCTCTGGCGGTTCTCAGTCTTCACTATCTACTCTGTCCAGACCCCTTATGATTTTGAACAGCTCTGAACCTTGTTTATCTAAGGAGAACTTCTCCATTCCATCCAAGTGACTGAAGCCACCTCATCCCTGGGACTACATCATAATTTTGTTTTGAAACCATCTCTAGAATACCTCACCTTCTTTTATATTTCTAACCTTCCCATACCTTCTTGTGGCCTACCTCTGAATCATTTACCTTTCTTGATTTCTCTATCACTATTTTAGGAGAATAAGTTGTCAAATGGACTTCAGTAAGGTGTTCGACAAGGTTCCCCATGGGAGACTGGTTGGCAAGGTTAGATCTCATGGAATACAGGGAGAACTAGCCATTTGGATACAGAATTGTCTCAAAGGTAGACGACAGAGAGTGGTGGTGGAGGGTTGTTTTTCGGACTGGAGGTCTGTGACCAGTGGAGTGCCACAAAGGTCAGTGCTAGGTCCACGACTTTTCATAATTTTTATAAATGATTTGGATGTGAGCATAAGAGGTATAATTAGTAAGTTTGCAGATGACACCAAAATTGGAGGCGCAGTGGACAGTGAAGAAGGTTAACCCAAATTACAATGGGATCTTGATCAGATGGACCAATGGGCTGAGAATTGGCAGATAGAGTTTAATTCAGATAAATGCATTTTGTTAAAGCAAATCTTAGCAGGACTTATATACTTAATGGTAAGGTCCTAGAGAGTCTTGCTGAACAAAGAGTCCTTGGAGTGCAGGTTTATTACTTCTTGAAAGTAGAGTCGCCGGTTGATAGGATAGTGAAGAAGGTGGTTGGTATGCTTTCCTTTATTGAGTAAAGGAGTTGGGAGGTCACGTTGTACCTGTACAAGACATTGCTTAGGCCACTGTTGGAATATTGTGTCCATTTCTGGTCTCCTTCCTATCAGGAGGATGTTGTGAAACTTCAAAGGGTTCAGAAAAGAATTGCAAGGATATTGCCAGGATTGCAGGATTTGAGCTATCGGGAGAGGCTGAATAGGCTGGGGCTATTTTCCCTGAGGGGTCGTAAGCTGAGGGGTGACCTTATAGAGGTTTACGAAATCATGAGAGACATGGATAGAATAAATAGACATAGTCTCTTCCCTGGGGTGGGGAGTCCAGAACTAGAGGGCATACATTTAGGGTGAGAGGGGAAAGATATGAAAGAGACCTAATGGGCAACCTTTTCACGTAGAAGGTGGTACGTGTATGAAATTAGCTGCCGGAGGAAGTGGTGGAGATTTGTACAATTGCAACATTTAAAAGGCTTCTGGATGGGTATATGAATATGAAGGGTTTGGAGGGATATGGGCTGGGTGCTGGCAGGTTGGACTGGATTGGTTTGGGATATCTAGTCTGGCATGGACCAGTTAGACTGAAAGGCCTGTTTCCTTGCTGTACATCTCTATGACTCTATTTGATCCAGTGATTATTACCTTGGAGGTTCTGCTTTTTAATTTAGTTCTTAATTATTCAAAGTTTTTTAGCCAAACCTTGTTTCTCATCCTCCCAACGTCATTGGTACAAATGCAGATGATGACTATTGGATCTCTCCTCTCCCCCTCCAAGTTATGCACTCGGGCAAGCAATATAACCTTTGGGGTTCCCACTCATAACTGCCATGAACAGTAGCAAACAGTACCTGTTCTCTCTAATTTTACTGTCCTCTGGCACAGTTACATTTCTATTTTCTTCCTCCACTTAAAAAGCTCTTTGTGCTGTGGTCAGTTTGCTCTTCATCCTGAGAGTCCCCAATCTTTTCTGCACAGCTTGCAAGAGCCTTGTAACTGGTGGACAATTGTCAAGGTTGAGGCTCCTCGGTTGTAACCCCTGTGTTGTCATACCTGCCTCATTTGCAATTAAGTCCTTATATCCCTAATCATAAACCAGCTTTTAGATACCTAATCTGAAGGGTGTTGTCACTCTCTCAAGCGAAGTGTCCAGTTAACTTTGCCCTTCCCTGTAGCTCAGACTCCAGCTCCTCAACTCAGATCTGAAGTTCCTTAAGAGCAAACACTTCTTACACATGTGTCTAATTTTGATGATAGTGTTGTCCAGTTGCTCCAACATGTTCAGCATCAACACATCACATGTCTTGCCATCATTATTGTATTTGATTTATCTTGTAAATTAATTGCTCGTAATTTCCTGTTCTTTACACTTCACTCTGCTGATATTGTTTTTGTAAACTATAAATAAAAAAATGAGTAGCCTTCTAATATTAAAGCAGTTATTTATAAGAAAAGAAAGAAGAAAAAGCAGACCAGAAAACTAACCTTAATTGTATTTGAAACCCTAGACATATTCACCACCTCTACTCACCAATCAGCTTCTTTTCCTGTAATGATTTGGAACGCTGCTCCAAAAGGTAGTGCTTCCAGTTAAACCTGTTGGACTATAACCTGGTGTTGTGAGATTTTTAACTCTCCCTGTAATTGTGTCAAACTGTGGTCTGTACTGTAACTCTGCAGCAAGTTGGCCTCCTGATCCATGTCGTATTTCATTTCCCATTATTTCTCACTCTGGAGTGTTTACTTCTTGCGGTAAATTCTATTAAAAGCACCAAAACTCCCTTTGCATTGAATTTCCACTCGGAACCAAATTTCTTAACAATAGTCAGTAACTAATTTGGCCTTTACCTCATTGCTGCAATCCCATACTGACCATGCTCCTTACTAAATGTGCTGTGGCTGAAGAACTTATAGGTGCAGTTTTATTTTTAACTTTACTTTCATCTTAATCAAAAGTGCTGGGTTGAAAGTTTACCATGTGTGTACAAGTTAATACTAGCTGGTTTGTGGCACATTCCTCAGTAGCCAGTTGAGGTACGTTAGCAGTTGCACAAACCAAATGACCCATGATTGAGTGAGCTGATTAATCAGTTGACTTCCCTTTTATAAATGTATGGTCCATCACACACAAATCAAGGATGATTCATTTATTGATATATCACAAGCCCTCTGTAACACCATAATAAGGTTAAACATGAGTTCATACAGAAAATAATGCAGTAGAAAAAAACCAGCATTAGACAATATTATTAAAATCCCAGAATTTACAATCTGATTAAACATCACAATCCCAGAAGGGTAACACAGTGGTTAGCACTACTGCCTTACAACACGAGGGACCCATGTTCAATTCCTGTCTTGGGCAACTGTGTGTGTGGAGTTTGCACATTCTCCCCATGTCTGCATGAGTTTCCTCCAACAGTCCAAAGATATGCAGGTTAGGTGAACTGGTGCATTAGTCAAGGGTAAATGTAGGGGAATGGGTCTGGGTGGGTTGCTCTTCAGAAAGTCAGTGTGGACTTGTTGGGCCGAAGGGTCTATTTCCACACTGTAGGGAATCGAATCGAATTACAAAGTATTTTACTCTCGCATACATATTTTAGTCTTTACAAAATTTAACTTGTATTCAAGATAAATGTCCAATTAACAAGGTAATTTCAACTCATCAATTTGTGATAAAGATGATCATCAACCATCTAGTATAGTCTCCTTCAAAGAGCTGGTCAATGTCAGGAACTGGATATATTCTCTAAGGGTAAAGTAATTGAACAGCTTCAAGATTTCAGCTGCATGCAGAGCCTGAGCATGGATTTGGTTGGGGGGGGGGGGAGGGGGGGGGTGCGGGGTAGGTCATTTTGCATTTCAATATTTGAGGAGACGAGGGATTGTTTCTGAATGCTATTGATTTGGCTTCAATTGATTTGGCTTCAAGAAGATTAAAATATTTGAGAAGGTCAAGGAGATTAAGGTATCTGGTCTTCTATATGGCAGAATGTGACTAGTATTGTTCCATAAAAGGTTCTGAGTTGAGGCCTCAATTAAAGCCACAACCCAGTTTATTCATAATTCAGTTGCAATCAAAAGCCACATTTCTAAATTTGGTGGTTACAACACCAAGATAGGTGGCATTGTAAACAGTGTAGACAGAAATATCAAATTGCAAAGAGATTTTGTTGGATTAAGTAAATGGCAAAGCTGATAAGTAGAGTTCCATGTGGATAAACGTGAGGTTATCCATTTTGAAACTGAAAGGTGTAGAGCAGGGTACTTTGTAAATGGGGAGCAGCTGGAAACAGTGGAGGTTCAAAGAGAGGATTAGAGGTCAAGATGCACAGATCATTAAAATGGTGTCATCTGGAAAATAGCCAAAAGGGCTAACAAATTGTTGGCTTTTATTTTTGGATTTTGAGGGAATACGAGAGGCAAGTCATGATACAGCTTTGTACAAAACCATGGTTAGACCCTACCCTGGAAACTGCCACAGCTTGATGAGGAGGGAATGTCCATGGTTTTCAGTAATTACAATTGAACCTGAAACTTGTGTTTAGAATTCCACCAGAAGACCTCCTACAAAGTAATATTAACCACTCAAAGGACAGAAAGAGACCTTTTCTTATGATTAAGGGGTCTAAAACTAGACCTCTTAGTTTAAGATGTTAAAGGAGAGTGTAATAGAAATTTTGAACTGGCAAATGTGCTAGACAAATTATTAATTTTAAAACTAGGATAACTTTTGTTATCCAAAGGCATTAAATGATTGGGCACAAAGGCCTCTTGGTGTGACATTTCCCATCTATGAAACTTAGGCATTCATGTGCATTGCTGTCGAGGCCAGCATTTGTTGCCTATCTCTAATTGGCATTGAAGGTGGTGGGGAGCTGCAGAATGAATTAAAAGTACATATTTGTTTTCCTAATTGTTTTTGGATAACTTTCTGTAATTCATATAGACACTCAAGCCCCTCTGACTGTAATCATTTCCCAGTCTATCATTGCCATACAAAATGGATAACTATATTCTTTGCTACTTTGCATTACTGCCATTTTGCTCACTGATCAGCCTGTTTGTATTCTCCTCAATACTTAACATCAACTATAACATTGCATAATCAACATTAGCTTTTGTTACAAAAGGATTGGAATATAAGTGTACCTAGAGTCTTATGATAAGTATGCAGGCCACCAGTGAGGTCAAACCTGGAAGACTCTGCACTGGGTGAAGATCCTGTAAAACCCTCACTAACAGCCTTGTGGGTGTACCAATGCTACAGACACTGAAATGGCTAATGAAAACAGCTCATCACCACCTTCTGCCACTCAAGGCAAAATAATAGAAACTAACTATCAATGATTTGTAATCCGGATAATTTTCAAAGCTGATGAATTTCTTTTGCTAAAATTCCATCCTGGATCAAAAATGGGAAAGATTCTCTCAGTGAAATCATGCATGAAAGTGTAGAGATTGGACATGTTGTCTGCATTGTAAAATGATAACTGTCCACCCTCATAGTCCAGGTAAACCCCAATCTTTTGGGGTTTCACATTGGGTGTGAGGGTGGTCCATGTGGGAGAAGTACTTGCAAAATAGTCATTTTCATTTCCTAGTCCTACTGTCCAGTATCCAGTTTCAGGTTTTGGGTCAATTTCACCTCTCCTCTGAGCAGACTGTCGGGCTACTCCAAGACCCCATTCAGTCTTGTTGCCCACTTGCACCTCCCAGTAATGTCTCCCTGATGTGAATCCCTCCAAACCCAGGACAAAGGCCCAAGAATCAAACCTCTGTGAAGTGATAGGGAGCGACTGTGCTTTATTTCCAAGTCTCACACTAGTCCGGTCCTCAGATAGGATGAGTTGGGGATGTGCTGTTTTTGGATCCAGAGTCAGAGAGGCTGGAACTGGGAGAAAATAATATATTTAGTGATACAGTTATTTGCAATGCCTTACTAAAACTCTAGTAATTCAAAGTATCCCACCGTCAAGTAAAGTTTCCTTAATTTTAATTATATTCAAGAAAATATAAAGCATTACCCCTCTTTATCTCTGTAATCTCCAGCTTCACGACTCTTCAAAATAAAATGTTTCTCTAATGTTCCTGGACTAGTAATTGAGAATGCCAGGCTAAAGTTGTAGGGACATGAATTTGAATCCCACCATGGCTGATTGTGAAATTGGAATTCTGTATGCATCTGGAATTAAAGACTAAGGTAATGGCAACTATTTAATTACTGTTGATGATTGTAAAAACTCATCTGGTCAATTGATGTCCTTAGGGAAAGAAATCTGCCATCCTCATCTGATCTGGCCTACGTGTGACTCCAGACTATGCATTCTGGTTGACTCTTCACTGCCTGCCAAATGGTCTGGTAAGCCCCTCAGTTGAATCAAATTACCACAAAGTCTAACAAAGGAATAAAACTGGATGGACAACACAACATTGACTGAAACAGCAACCCTATTCACAACACAAATTCCTCCATGCCATTATCTGGATGCTTCTAACAAAATTGGGAAGAGCTGTCCCACAGACAAGTCAAGCAACAGCTTGTGGACAATGCCAAACAACACCATCATCTCTGGGTATGTCATGTTCCATTTGAAGGACAGACCTATCAGAGGTAGCAGAATAGTGGCATAAAGCTGAGAAGCAGTTGATGTAGGAATCCTTAACATTGGTTCTGGAATGCATGACATGTGATGATATCAGGTCAAACATGAGCAAGGAAACCTCCTGCTAATTAATGCCTCTCAACAAACCTTCCTGCACGCCCCTCCCCCCAAACCCTCGACTGATGATTAGTTGTCATCTTCAGGAAATCCATCTACATGTTGTATGGAACAGCCATCGTCTAAATAAGACCAACTTCAAACACATCCAGCAATTCAAAACTGGGCACTCAGGAGGTGATATGGACTAGCAGCCACAGAACATTTATATTTAACCAAAATCTATAACCTAAAGGCTTGGTATACCCTCCATTGCATCCTACCATCAGCTCAAGAGATCAAATCTATCACATTGAGGAGTGTAGGAGGATATGCTTGGACCAGGTATACCCAAAATGAGTTGTTAAACTGGTGAAGCTACTACACAATACTATTTGCATAGCAAACCACAGGAGCAGCCTGGAATAAACAGCACTAAGTAGTTCCTACAACCAAGAGGTCAGAGGTAAGCTCTGAATTCTGGCTGTAACCAGACATTCGTGTGTATCATCTACAAGATGCATTGCAGAAACTAACAGTGACACACATCCTATAAACAATTTTTAAAAATCTTCCCACCATTGGTGGTCATGTCTTCTACTACCTGAGATCGATGTCCTGGAAATATCTTCACAAACCAGCCTCTCCACATCTAACACATTCTTAAAACCTCCCTCCTTGACTAAACCTTGCTTGTATGCCTTAATGTCGTCCTTTGATTCTTGATTCCAAATTTAGCACAATTAGGCTGCTGTGAAGAATCTTGGGATATTAGAGGAGCTGGGTACAAATTGTTCTTTGATCATGGGTCAAGAAAGTGGGGAGGTGGCTGCAGATTCTGATTCCTTGTGCTGTGCAGAGCAAAGACGCAAAAGGAAGAGGTTTCACATAGTGGGTAACATGCTACAGAGCAATTAAATTCCCTACCTTTATCTTTCAGAATGCTGACAAATTATCCATCAAGTTGAATCAGGATTAGCTCCAAACATCATAACAATGAGCCAGATCAGACAAGGAAAGGAAGCAAATCATACAATCTGGATCTCACTACCTCTTGGAATTTCCGATATGTGCTGAAAGATCAGTGGATTGAGAATTGACCTGTTCAATCACATGAAGATCCATTGGAAGAAACTTACAATCCAAGGAGACATAATCCTCAATTTGGGTAGCTGATGATTTATACACAGGATATAAAGCTCTGATCTCTGACAGCTTCCCTTTGTGCAGCCAGTGTGGCATGTACAACATCAAACCAGAAGCATTTCTCCAATGCTTCCTGATGGTTCTCAGTTTTGTCTCCATTCTGATCCTATCCTTTCAATCTCCTATCCTGTCAATTTTGCTGGCAGTATTATTATGGCATATTTTGGGAAAGGAATTTGGAAGTCTACATACATTACACCAGCCTCACAACTGTCATCATCAACCTTCTGCATTTTATACATAAATACTCTTTCACAACTTCACTGTACACTCATGCCAAGAGTTTTGCAAGGTTTGAATGGAAAAACTGGAATCCTTTTACCTGGGTGAATGCTCCCTATCATTTCTTTCCACACAATATACTGTAGAGGTCCTTTGAATCTTCCCAGTGAAATTGAGGCAGGTATCACTAAATCTCCAATATTCTGGGATTCAATCCTGTGAACATAAAATGTTTAGTCTTAACCACTGTAGAGTTTTGATATTACTGAATGAAATTAAATGGAATGGCAGAGAATACATACCCTTTGTCCTTTGAAACCTCATCTTGAAATAAGAGAGAATCACAGGTCTAAGAGGATAATCAAAGGTTAGTGACACAGCTAACATGTTACCAATCAGTATTCTGTCTCAGATCAGCCAAGAATAAAATGAGGTAAAAACAATAACTGCAGATGCTGGAAAGCAAATACTGGATTAGTGGTGCTGGAAGAGCACAGCAGTTCAGGCAGCATCCAACGAGCAGTGAAATTGATGTTTCGGGCAAAAGCCCTTCATCAGGAATAGGGCTTTTGCCCGAAACGTCGATTTTGCTGCTCGTTGGATGCTGCCTGAACTGCTGTGCTCTTCCAGCACCACTAATCCAAGAATAAAATGAGTGTAGTGTAACAATTTATGTTGTATATTTTCAAGGATAACATTGAAATGAGGCAGTTGTTATTCCTTAATGAGAATTTATTATTTCTATTAATAATGCATTGCCATATTTTAATGCTATGATTTTGAGACAGTTTTTTCTCACAACATCAGACAAACAAAGAATTGGCTTAGTTAAATGTGTTGGAGACAGAAATTTTTAAAAGTTAAACCTGTGTCCAACTATGGGTGACATGGTGATTCAGTGGTTAGTATTGCTGCCTCACAGTGCCAGGGACCTGGTTTGATTCCAGCCTTGGTCGACTGTCTTTGTGAAGTTTGCCTGTGTCTGTGGGTTTCCTTTGGGTGCTCTGGTTTCTTCCCACAATTCAAAGATGTGCAGGTTAGGTGAATTGGTCATGCTACATTGCCCATCGTGTTCATGGACGTGTGGATTAAGTGCATTAGTCAGGGGTAAATGTAGAGTAATAGGATTGAGGAATGGGTCTGGGTGGGTTACTCTTCAGAGGGTCGGTGTGGTCTTAAGAGTCATAGAGATGTACAGCATGGAAACAGACCTTTGATCCAACTTGTCCATGCCGACCAGATATCCCAGCCTAATCTAGTCCCATTTGCCAGCACTTGGCCCATACCCTTCTAAACCCTTCTATTCACATACCCATCCAGATGCCTTTTAAATGTTGCTATTGTACCAGCCTCCTCCAATTCCTCTGGCTGCCATTCCATACATGCACTACTCTCTGCACGAAAAAGTTGCCCCTTAGTTCCCTATTATATCTTCCCCTCTCATCCTAGACCTATTGCTGGACTCGCCCACCCAACAGAAAAGACTTTGTCTATTTACCCTATCCATATCCCTCATGATTTTATAAACGCCTATAAGGTCAACCTTCAGCTTTGAACGCTCCAGGGAAAACAGCCCCAGCCTAGTCAGCCTTCCCTACAGTTCAAATCGTCCTACCCTGGCAAAATCCTTGTAAATCTTTTCTGAACCCTTTCAAGTTTCACAACATCATTGTGATAAGAAGGAAACCAGAATTGCACGCAATATTCCAGAAGTGGCCTAACCAGTTTCTGTAAAGCTGCAACATGACCTCCCAACTCCTATACTCAATACTCTGACCAATAAAGGAAAGCATACCAAATGCCTTCTGCGCTATCCTATCTACTTGCGACTATACTTTGAAGGAGCTATGAACCTGCACTCCAAGGTTCAGCAACACTCCCGAGGACCTTACCATCAGGTGTATCAGGAGAAAAGTGAGGACTGCAGATGCTGGAGACCAGAGTTGAAAAATGTGGTGCTGGAAAAACACAGAAGGCCAGGCAGCATCCGAGGAGCAGGAGAATCGATGTTTCATGCATAAGCCCTTCTTCAGGAATTCAGAATTCCTGAAAAAGGGCTTATGCACGAAACATCGATTCTCCTGCTCCTCGGATGCTGCCTGGCCTGCTGTGTTTTTCCAGCACCACATTTTTCAACATTGGGTGTATCAGTCCTGATCTGATTTGCTTTTCCAAAATGCAGCATCTCACATTATGGCCTGTTTCCACACTTTAGGGGTTCTATGATTCTATAATCTCTTCTGCTGTTTAATAGATGCTTACAAGTTATTACTGGATATTATTACCAGCATACTTCTGTTAATGCTGGATTTCAGTTCTTAGTGATTTGACATGAAGATTTGCCTGACTAGCTGAGTTTCTCCAGCATTCTCAACATTTCTTTAGGACAACACCAGCATACAAAAGAAAAATCATTCTTAACTAATTTACAGGCCTCATCTATGCCTTCATTACCTCTAAACCTTAATGTTCCTAATATATTGCTAGCTGACTTTCTAACTTCCATAAACTTGCTAGTTTTTCAAAACTCCATTTCCTTTGTCCTAATAGGTACCAAGTGCCTTTTTTAATACCATTCCTGGGCTCACAGACTTGCATAGTACAGCAATGTATCAATTTAAAAATTTTCAGCCTTGATTTCAAATCTTTCCAAGGCCTTACCCTTCTGTAACTGAATCCTCAGTCCCACACTCTTCAAACCATATGTTCTTTTTTAAAATTCTGACTAGTTCATTAACCCTGATTTTACTCACCCCATTAGGGGTGACGATGCTTTCAGTTGACTTGATCCTAGATGCTAGATCTCTCTAACTAAACTTTTTTGTCATATCTAACTTTCTTCATTGAGGATTCTGCTTAAATACTATTTAATTGTCCAAACCTTTAATTATATATTCTGGTATCTCTTTACATGGCTGAATCTCACATCTTCATTTATAATGCCAATTTGAAATGTTTTAGGGGTATCTTGTTACTAAAGTGTTATGAAAATATAGACCGTGTTGTCTACAGTGACTGCATGTTTGAGAGAGCCAGAGCATTAATTTAATCTAGTAAAACGGAAGATGCTAGTAATACTTAGCAAGTCAGGCAGCAACTGTAATGATGAACAAAGAGAATGTTTCAATGACTCTTCATCAGAGACACTTAGTTTCATTGCTTTTAGCATAAATGGCCACAGATCCTGAAGGTAGCAGGGCAAGGTGATTCAGAAGATATATCTGTTATCTTTCCTTTATTGCAAAGTTATTAGAAATCAAGTCAAGGAGGAACTGCAGTGTTGGAAATGCATAAATTGTAAGTGAGATTAAACTTGAGTACTGTGTTTAGTTCTGGTCATCTCCTTCCAGAAAAGATTTTAAATCACCAGAGGTGGTACAAAGGAAATTTACAAGGATGGCTCCAGGACTGAAAAACATAGTACCTATGAGGAAACATTTGACAGGTTGTAGTGATTTTCTTTGGAATAAAGGTAAGCCGAGGGGCACCATAATTGACGTGTGAGGGGCCTGAATGTAGTGAATCGGAAGGACTTTTGACCTGGACAGAGAGAAAGGGAAATGAAGGTGACCCTTACAGAGGTTTACAAAATCATGAGGGCATAGATAAGGTGAATAGCCAATGGTCTTTTTGCTAGAGTGGGGGAATTCAAAGCTAGGCGCATGTTTTTTAAGATGAGTAGAGAAAAAAAATAAAAATGACATGAGAGACAACATTTTAAAAATAGACAATGGTTTCTATGTGGATAGAACTGCCAGAGCAACTGGTGGATGCTGGTACAGTTACATCATTTAAAAGCCATTTGGATAAGTACATAAATAGGAGAAGTTTGGAAGGATTTGGGCCAAATGCAGGGAAGTTGTACTAGTTTTGTTTGGGAGGGCGGTCGGTGTGGACAAGTTGGACCAAAGACTCTCGTTTCCATGCTGTATGACTCAACGACAAAGACCAGGTGGCATAGATTTGAAATGATTGGCAGAGACTGGAAAGGAGATAGACAAGAAGAAATGAAAACGGGAGTAGATTGCGTGGCTCTTCGACATTTCTCAGGTCCAGTTTCCTGCAATTTGCTGTAAACATTGGTTCTCTCGCACTGAAGTTCTAGGGGAGAAAGAATGTCGTTAGTCCAGATTAAGTGATCAGAATGGCAGAACAAAGGTGTGTCTAACTGCCAGACTGGAAAGGACACACAGTCCCAGTCGGGTGGGGGAGGGGAGAGAAGGTGACAGAGAATGTAACAGTAAAGCTAAAAGAAAGGGAAGGAATGGGTCCACAATCTGAAGGTGCTGAACTCAATATTGAGGCCAGAAGATTGGAAAGTGCCTAGTTTGAAGATGGGATGTCCCTCCTCCAGTTTGAGTTATGATGGGCTATTGAAAATGTTGTCAAATTTTGAAGCGTGGGTTTCCCTCAGTAAAACCACTCCTTACCGTCAGAAACCTGAGCGAGTCATGTTCCTTGATCTGATCCTGTAACTTTGATAGTTCTCCTTCAACGCTACTTAACTCCTGTCTGATTCCACTGAGTTTTTTCTCCATGATTTGCAGAATCCTCTCCTCTTCTTCCCTGAGATCTCTGAGTAAACGCCGCTCTTTCTCAGTGAGAATCCGGTGCATTTTAGCGAACTCGGATGTGATGTGGGTCTGCAGACTGCTCGCCTGTTCCTACGGAACAAAAGATGAAGTGTCATTAACGTTTCGCGATCAAGAGCAAGCGGATACCAAAAAATCTGCTCAGGGTCGAGCCCTCACCTTAAAGTCAGACAAGAGCCGCTTCTGCCGCCGTTCGGTGTCCTGAACTGCGTCTTTTCTACGGGTCACCGATTCTAAACGTGGTTTCAGTTGATCCTAGAATGAAGAGCCAAATTGGAAAGTTAGAGCTTTGGGCAACAAAAAAAAATGAGAAAATTAGGCAAAAATACCCGAAGTGAAATCCTCCAGGTTATCTTTTTTTTCTACCTTGTAGCTCTCCACAGCCTCGTCTATCGGTAGGAACTCGTGAGTTTTGTGTTCCCGCGAATCCCTGCAAATGAAGCAGATCAACGTCTTGTCAGTTTCACAGAACAGCTTCAGTTCTTCCTGATGTTTCCCGCAGTGAAGTTTCTGCTTCGACTCCAGTTTTAAATTACGAGCTTTCTCGGCCAGAGATCTTAAGGCCCAGCTGGCTCTGAGCTTTCTATCCGGAAACTCCTGTCTGCATTCCGGGCAGGAGTTTATCTCCTTCTTCCCCCAGCTCTGGGTGATACAGGAGCGGCAGAAGTTGTGCCCACAATTCAGTGAGACCGGGTCGGTGAAGAAATCCAAACAAATGGCACAAATCGCCTCCTCGGTCCAATTTTCAGCTTTCCTTCTGCCAGCCATTTCATCGACTTATGTATTCTATTGGTTTCACTTTTGTTGTTCGAAATG
Organism: Chiloscyllium punctatum; assembly: GCF_047496795.1. Taxonomy (NCBI): domain Eukaryota; kingdom Metazoa; phylum Chordata; class Chondrichthyes; order Orectolobiformes; family Hemiscylliidae; genus Chiloscyllium; species Chiloscyllium punctatum. The sequence continues at coordinate 27,285,092 of NC_092768.1, read as the reverse complement.
ACTGTCTAAATATGGGCCGGCTCTCATCCCCGGGGGTGGGGCAGAGGAGGAGGCGGAAGGAAAGCTATCAACACCCTGGAGAAGAAGCGATCCACCACCCGGCCCCGCCCCCACCCAGGAAGAGGACGTGAAAAGCAAAAGACATTCGGAGAGAAGCAGGTTTCGCTTTTTGATCGATGGCTCATTTATCAGAAATCAGTTTTTCCTCCTCACAGATGCCGCCAGTTTCCAGCATTCTCACAGAATCCCTGCCGTGTGAAGCAGGCCATTGGGCCCATCGCATCCACGCTGACCCAGCCCCCTCTCTGTCGCTACACCTAACCCTCACATTTTGTGACACCAATAGCATGGCTTATTCAGCTCACCTGCACATCTAAGGGAGGAAACCAGAGCCCAAACAGGCTGAGAATGTGAAAACTCTATACAGGTGAGGCAAGTTGCCCCAGGGTGGAATCGAACCCAGGTTCTTAGAACATAGAACATTACAGCGCAGTACAGGCCCTTCAGCCCTCGATGTTGTGCCTACCTGTAGAACCATTCTGAAGCGTATCTATCCTACACTATTCCATTTTCATCCATATGTTTATCCAATGACCATTTAACTGCCCTTAACTTTGGCAAGTTTACTACTGTTGTAGGCAGGGCATTCCACATGCTTACTACACTCTGAGTAAAGAAACTATCGCTGACATCTGACTTATATCTATCACCCCTAAATCTATCACCCCATAATGTCCCCTTATGCTAGCCATCACCATCCAAGGAAAAAGGCTCTCACTATCCACCCTATGTAATCCTCCGATTATTTTATATGTCTCAATTAAGTCATATCTGAACCTTCTTCTCTCTAATGAAAACAGTCTTAAGTCCCTCAGCGTTTCCTCATAAGACCTTCCCTCCATATCAGGCAACATCCTAGTAAATCTCCTCTGAACCCTTTCCAAAGCTTCCACATCCTTCCTATAATGCAGTAACCAGAACTGTATGCAATACTCCAAGTGCGGCTACACCAGAAACATGACCTAGTGGCTCTGAAGCTGAATCCCTCAACCAATAACAGTTAACACATTGTATGCCTTCTTAACAACCCTATCAACCTGGGTGGGAACATCCAGTGATCGACTTATATGGACCCTGAAATCTCTCTGCTCATCTACTCTGGCAAGAATCTTACCATTAGCCCATTACTCTTTATTCCTGTTGTTCCTTCCAAATTAAATCACCTCACATGTTTCCACATTAAACTCCAGTTGCCACTGCTCAATCCAGCTCTGCAGTTTATCTATGTTTGTCTGTAATCTGCAACACCCTTTGGCATTGACCACAACTTCACGGACTCTAGTGTCATCTGCAAATTTATTAACCCATCCTTCTACGCCCTCATTTAGGTCACTTAGAAAAATGACAAACAGCAGTAGCCCAAAATCAATCTTTGCAGTGCACTACTCGTAACTGAACTCCAGGATGAACATTTCCCATCATCCACCATCCCTTGTCTTCTTTCCATATATGAACTCCAGGATGAACATTTCCCATTATCCACCACCCTATGTCTTTCAGCTAGCCAATTTCTGATTCAAACTGCTAAATCACCTTCAATCCCATGCCTCCATATTTTCAGCATTAACCTACCAAGGGGAAGCTTATCAAATACCTTACTGAAATCCATATACACCACATCAACTGCTTTACCCTCATCCACCTGTTTGGTCACCTTTTCAAAGAACTCAATGAGGTTTGTGAGGCACAACCTATCCTTCACAAAACTGTGTTGACTAAGCCTTATCAACTTATTCCTTTCTAGATGATTATAAATCCTATCTCTTATAACCTTTTCCGATACTTTACTCACCGAGGGATGATCTGACTGAAACTTACAGAATACTGATCGGCCTGGATAGAGTGAACGTTGGGAAGATGTTTGCATTGGCACAGGAGTTTAGGACCCAAGGGCACAGCCTTTGAGTAAAGGGAAGATAAGGAGAAACCGTTTTAGCCAGAGAGTGGTGAATCTATGGAATCACAGAGGGCTGTGAAGGCCAGGTCACTGAATATATTTAAAGCAGAGATGGATAAGCTCTTGAATGCCAAAGGGAACAAAGTTTACAGGGAGAAAGTAGGAAAATGGGGTTATGAAACTTATTGAATGGCTCAAACATGATTGAATGGTGGAGCAGACTCAATGGTCTGAATGACCTAATTTCTGCTGCTATGTCTTCTGGTCTTATGGTCAACATTCAGGGGTGGGGTGGGGGCACCTATTCAGTGATGAGGAGGACTGCAATATATTAGATGAGAGTTTATTAAACTTGAAGAATGCACAAATAATTAACAAATGAAGTTTGACACGTTAAATGAGATATAAATATCTAAAATAGAAGCAAACATAGGCCATTCAGCCCTTCAAACCTGTTCTGCCATTCAGTATGACTGCAGTTGATCATCCAACTGATCTAATGAAAATCTTTATAATTCTGAGAGGATTAATGGAGTGTGATTCAACTTGCTGGAGACAGCAAGGTTATAGACTATCAACATAAGATTCTGAGACATCATTTAAGGGGAAATCAGTCAGTCTTATGTAAGAGAGGGAACTGTAATTTACAACTGCTCTAGTCTCTCTTCATAAATCAATCCTACCTTTTCAGAAATCTGTTCTGGTAAACTTTTGTTGCACTTCCTCTGTAGCCAGATCATCCTTCCACAAACAAGAAGACCAAAACTGCACACAATACTCCCAAGTGTCATCCTGTCAAGCTCTTTTATAATTGCATCAAGACTTCCCTGCTTCTGTACTTAATCATTCTGCACTCAATGTACAATTTTGTTTTGGTAGTAAGTATAGGGAAAAGAGCAAATCTAGATGGAGAAATAACAGGAAATGCAAGTAAATATATACCAATCACTAAGGTTTGCACCTCAAATTAACAAGTTAATATAAAAAACAACAAACAGAGCTTTATTTCCATAAAGAATGCAACTGAAAATTAAAGATTTTCTGCTCAATCTATGTTCAAAATTGGTTGGGTCACACTTGGAATAATATATGCAGTTCTGGTTGACATATTGCACAAGATATTGATACTTTGGAGAAGTTGTGAGAAAGATTTACCAGGATACCAGAGAAGTGTAGATATCCTTATTAGGAAAGGATTGACAGCCTGATAGAATGGATACAGAGATGATTCAATTTTTTGGAGAGTGCAAAACTACAGACAATCAAAATAAGACAGTAAGGCATAATTTAAAGGTAAATTTAAAAGTAAACAAGAGAAAGGAAAGGAAAGTTACAATGATAGTTTGAGATGAGAATTATGAGTGTAGGCTTGCTTGAAGTATAAATGGTGGCAGATACTGGTCATATCAAATGAAGGGTCTTTAAGAAGAATAATAAATAAAGAAAGTGATGTAGAAAGAGTGACATAAAGGAACGTAAGAAATTATGTAGCTAGGAAATTGAAGACACACCACTGTTAAGTGTTAAGAATGATGAAAATTATAGTTGCTCAAGTGACCAGAATTATAAGTGCAGCTATCTCATATGATTGTGATATTAAGATGTTATCTTAACTTGGAGCTTATGTAGCACAGGAATGATATCTGAAAGGAGCTTAGTGCAATAGAGGATATAGATGACAGAGTTTTGGAATACCTGTAAATTTTACAAAGGTAGAAAGTGCAGTTTGACTTAGAGTGCAGAGAGGAATGCCCCATCTTTAGCGTTATGTACATACAGCTTAGGGAATGTCACAGAGAATTGTCACATACCATAACTTTGTCTTCAATATATAAATATTGCAAGTAGAATGGACCTGTAACATTTTCAGTTCCTGCTAGCTTCAGAGCTGATTTCATCTCAGACCGGAACTGTCCCCACAATGAACCATCATCAAGTTATTGTAAAAGGAGTATTTAACTTTACAGAGTTTGGTAAAATCATAGTGAGATACTAAATTTATTTTAATTTTTCTTCCAGTTGCAACCTTTCTTACTCTGGATCTGAGCACAGCACATCTCTGGCTCATCCTGTCTGAGGACTGGACCAGTGTGAGGCTTGGAAACATACAACACTTACTCTGAAATATTGTAGAGTGGTTTGATCACCTTCCATTTATCCCGGGACCAAAAGTGTTTATGTCAGGGAGGCATTACTGGGAGATGGTGGTGGGGGATAAGATTGAATGGGGTTTGGGAGTAGTCTGAGAGTCAGTCAACAGGAAAGGGGAAATTGATACAAAACCTGAGACTGGATACTGAACTGTGTGTCTCTTTCACAACAGTGACTATTTTGCTGGCACAACCCCTTCATGGATACCCCTCACTTTGAGCATGAAACCCTGGAATATCAGGGTCTTCCTGCACTGTGAGGTTAGACAGGTGTCATTTTACAATGTGGGCATTATGTTGCATCTCCACACTTTCACCCACACTTTCACTGAGAGAATCTTTCCCTTCTTTGACACAGGATGGAATTTTGGCAAGAGAAACTCAGGACCAGTGACAATTCTCTGGGTTAAATGTCATGAACAGTGATGTGTCCCTTTCCCTTATTCTTCCTCCGGTAGTAACATTTCCATTTAGTGATTCTCTTTGCTGTTTAGTGTATGTGAAAGAACCTTCATATATATATTTTTGATTTTGCTTATTCATTTCTATATAACAGAAAAAATCCAAATTTCTGATATGTTTGCTCATAGTGCCTGAACAAAGAGCTTCTAAAAATTGACACTATTTACTCATGGTGTGAATGTGAAGGAGATTCCCAGTTTCTGGCTCATTATATCTGTGAATGAGAAATTTCCAGACATTGGTCATTTTTGCACTTACTCTCTGGAAAGAAACTTTCTCAGCATCTGATTTTCTGCACTCCCACATACTTGTATTATAACTAGTATTTCCAGTTTTGTCTTATTCTCTGAAACTTTGCCCAACAATAGATTTCATTCACCAGTAATCTAACATTCCCAAGCAGTTTATTCTGAGTTTAACCCTTTGTGACTTAGGAAATTTCTGCTGGGCTATTTATGTCTGTGTTGACCTGTAACCTATTTCTATTATCTTGGTGGGCCCAATACCTCTTTGAAAGTACTTTATGAGGTCACAACCAGGGGCTTGCTGTTATAATCATTTTTTTAAAAATGAAGAACTGCAGATGCTAGAACTCAGAAACAAAAACATAAATTGTTGGAAAATTTCTGCAGATCTGGCAGCATCTGTGGAGAGAAAGCAGAGTTAATGTTTCAGGTCCAGTGATCCTTCAGGTTACTGAAGAAGGGTGAGTTGAAAGTCTTAGTGCCCCTGATTTCTCTGGGTCTGGTGGTAACAAATTCTGAAATTAGGCAGATTATGTAAGGATTTTAATAAGCCTGATTCAATATTTGACTCTTCTTATTTGTAGATTTTCAAGCTTGTGTAATATGAATTGTGATGTTGCAAAGCTGCTCCTGAGGGCCTATGTTCAATTTCAGACTACATTTTAGTATTCTTGTTGATCTGAGCATCTAATGTGCATGTATGTGTGTGAAAGACCAGGGTGCCTCACAGGCACAGCAGCTGTGAACTACAGAATATAGATACAAAGAAGAGTTATTGGATTCAAAATGTTTCCTCAGTTTCTCTCTCTACAGATGCTGCCAGACATAGAACATAGAACATGGAACAATATAGTGCAGAACAGGTCCTTGGGCCCTCGATGTTGAGCCAACCTATGAACGAATCTAAGCCCACCCCCCTACACTATCCATCGTTATCGATATGCTTATCCAAGGATAGTTTAAATGCCACTGATGTGGCTGAGTTAACTACATTGGCAGGCAGGGCATTCCACGCCCTTGCCACCCTCTGAGTAAAGAACCTGCCTCTGTCATCTGTCTTAAATCTATTATCCCTCAATTTGCAGCCATTGCCCCTCATACAAGCTGAGGTAATCATCCTTGAAAAAAGACTCTCACTGTCCAACCTATCTAATCCTTTGGTCATTTTGTATGTCTCTATTAAATCCCCTCTGAGCCTTTTTCTCTCCAATGGGAACAGACCCAAGTCCTTCAGCCTTTCCTCATAAGACCTTGGCTCCAGACCAGGCAACATCCTGGTAAATCTCCTTTGCACCTTTTCCAATGCTTCCACATCCTTCCTGTAATGGGGTGACCAGAACTGTACACAATATTCCAAGCGAAGCCACACAAGTGATTTGTACAGTTGCAACTGTACAAAAACACAGACTTGCTGTGTTCTTTCAGTACTGTCTGTTTTTATTGTGGATTGCCAGCATGCCCAGAATTTTGCTTTAATAAGTGCCCCCAGAGTGAATTTGCGTAGTTTAGATCAGCCAAGCACCATGGACAGGCAATCTCAGAGGGGGCGTGTGGTCTAAAAATGAGAATCTGTTTATTTGTTTTTTCTTCTTGTTAGCATACTGTCTACTTGGCCATTACACTTCAAGTTAACTTCAATGTGATTTTCAAGGTTTTCAACTCTGTTAGCATATTACAGAGCAATATAATCTCAAGGGGCATGTCTTTGTACCCACCAAAGTCCACTCAAATGACATCACATTCATTTAACTGTGGAATGTTTTTCTTTCCATTCGTTGAGATTTTTTGGGAACTTTCTGAGTCTCACCCTGTTGGTTACAGCTGATGTGTCACATTGTCTCTGTAATTCCTGTGCTGGAGACCAGATGAACTGAGAGCAACATTAATGAGGGTGAAGAAACATACTGGCCCCAGTCAACTGTCTAGTGGAACATTGCCTGTGAATTGAACACTTTCAGACAGATGAAGTGCAGTGAGAAGGAGCCAATGATGTATTAGACAAGCATCTCATGTATCTGTAACATTATCAAGCTCTTTAACCACAATATTAATATAGAGATTGTCACCAATTAAATTGGAAAATAATTGGAGTGACTTGATGAGGACTTGCCTGGCACCTGAGGAGAGGAATATTAGAAATACAGCCAAAATTTGATTCAGTAGTTGTTCACAGGGTAGATTTGAGCATTCAGGGTAATAACCCTCAGTTTCAATCAATTATTTCACAATCCAGCCCAACAACAGAGACTGTATAATCAGAAACAGAAAAAAAGGAATTGCTGGAGAAACTCAGCAGGTCTGGTAGCTTCTGTCGAGAGAAAGCAGCATCAATGTTCTGAGGAAGGGTTACTAGACTTAACATGTTATTCTGCTTTCTCTCTGTCAGACCAGATGAGTTTCTCCCGCAACTTCTGCTTTTGTTTCAGATTTTCAGCATTTATAGTTCTTTGTTCTCTGTAGAATTAGAGGCGGGTAATTAAAAAAACACACACTTGGGGATTATTTCATGGATGTCCAAGCAAACATTTTGAGTTGAGATAATGGGAGTTCATCTGACTCATTTCTTGAACACAAGATGAAGTTTGTATATCAGAGTAAAATCCTCTGCAACTCAGTGATTATGGTGTGTTTAATGAGTGCTTGAGCACTGTATTTTAATGTTATTGGTTGACACCAACTGTAAGTATGTAATGCTGGTTTATGACTGTTGTGCTATTTTCTGCATCAATTTTTTTTAAACTATGTGATGGTGTTTGGCATGACACGATTAATGTAGCAAAAAAAGGGATTGAATACTTATCAAAGAAACTTTACTAGTTAACCCAGCTTACAGCAACTAATAAATGTTGACTGGTTAATCATAGATGACCCACAATTCCAGGGCTGTATTAAACTTCTCATGTGCATGTTAAAAAATAACAACCAGCTGTAGGCTCATAGAATTGTAGCAACAGAGAAAAGGCATTTGACATTTTGAATCTAATTCAGCTACCAGTAAGAGCTATTCAGAAAGCTCCTCTGAGTGGCTTGTAGCACTGCAATTGTTTTCCTCACAGGTACTGATCTCATCTGATTTTGAAAACCTTCATTAAATTTGCTTTCATAATCCTCTCAGGCAGTGCATTCCAGATGGTTAGTGTTAGCTATGTGAATAGGCCTTCCTTTTTTAACATGTTTGACAATCATTTTAAATCAGTTTCCTTGGATTCTCAACTCATTTGCCAATGGGAATAGTTACTTTCTGTCCACTCCCCGCCAGACTTAAAGCACGTTATCAACTCTTCTCTAAGTCTTCTTTGCTATAAGGTGAGCAACACCCTTTTCTCACATCTATTCACTTAACTGAAGTTCTGCATACCAAGAAACATTCTCATAAATCATTTCTTGGCCTTCTCAAAACCCTTCAACTTTCCCTTGCAGTGCAATGCCTAAAACTGGAAAATGTCTTTGTCTTTATGCTCTAAGCCAATATTTACAAATGGAGGATCTCGTATGCTTTTGTAGCCATTTTGTCAAACTTTCCTGACATTTTTAATGCTTTTATGTGTTGTTATGAAATTGTAGGTGTGTACTATACCTTTAAGAGAGAATGGAGGCTGTTTTAGTAGTGACAATTTGCAGGCCACTGCCATTGTCACTGACTAACAGTCTCAGAGTATACTGGAAAATTTAAAATATGTACCATTTGGCTGTAAACTAAATACCTCAGTTGTTTTGATCACCATTTGAATTTAACCAGTCAGTTTAAATTCAGCCCCAGGATGCTAAAACCCAATCAAATTTGAATTTCCCTGTTTTGGGAACATTGAACCCATGGGAAAATCCAATGTTTGGAAAATAAATGAAGCTGGAATTTTGAGAGTTAGCCAGAGAGAGCATCAACTGCCATTGAGAGACTGCCAAGCAACACTCTCTATTAAAGGTAATTCTATCATATGAAACATATTTGCAGCAGAAGACTGAAGATGACCCAGGGAGATCTACAAACAGAGGAAGACTGACACCGGAGATGACAGCTGCTGTCTGGTTTTGAAAATTATGTTACTATAAATTAATAATAGCTTTTATTGGATCAGTATATTGTTGTAGAGTGGAAGGTAGATAACAAATCTATAAGAGAAAGGAGGCTTAGAGTTGTAAATAGTTGTTAATGTTCACTTTTAGAGTTAAAGAATAAATGTGTATTTCTTTTCCTTTAAGTAATGGAATTTGGGTAGTTCTTTGTCATTTAAATTTTAACAGATTATGAGATGTGGGGAGCTTTTCTGTGTGTTTGGGTTAATGAGCAGAAGGATTCACTGCCGTGTCATAATAGCCTGTTCTCCCAGATCCCTCAGCTCCTTTAAAATTGTATGTTTGATATCCTTTCATTTATTTTTCATTTTGCTTGATCTTCCTACCATGAAGTGTGACTTCTCAGCACTTAATTGAATCTGCCATATGGTCACCCCATTCACCATCCTGTGTGTACTGTTGACCGTTGCTATGGTCACCTTGAGGCCATTTAAAAAAAAATTACAACGTCTTGAATTCAAATTTCACTATCTGCCATGATGGGATTGAACTCATGGCGCTAAACCATTAGACTGCTTTGTTTTGGAATACTAGTCCAATGCTATTACTGTGCTGCCACCACCTCCAGCGGTTATTTAAACCACTGGTTCTATAATTCAGCGGTTCTTTAAACCACTTGCCCCAGCATTACTTATTTTTCAGACCAGCTGCAAACTATTTGCATTTATGTTGCAATAGCAACTGATTCACGTTTGGTGGTTTGCATTGCCCTTAAAGCGTTGGTTGGAAATATTTAATTGGCTATTTGATGACAGGGGTGATGAATAAGGTAGTAAAAAGAAGAAAAATAATAAGAAGTCAAGTTGATTTTGATGTGAGCAAGTCACTCAGTTGTGCTTAACAGCACTTCAGAATACAAAAGAAAAAAGGCAGCTGATCGCTTGAAACAGGAATGCAAAAGTACAAGAAGTGGAAGCAGGAGTCAACCAGATTTGGAAAGTTTCAATTAGATAATCTCTTGTTCTTAAATTCAGAAGATGTGCCTCCAATTTCCTCATCCTCCCATCATATGACAACTCTCTCTTCCCATGGACAATCTTTTAAATCTTTTTTGTACTGCCACTAAACAAATACACCCATCCCTAAAAATGGAGATCAAGACTGTGTACAGTGTTCCAGGTGTGGTCTCACCTAAGCCCTGTCCAGTTGTATTTAAAACAATCCTGTAATCCAAGTCGTTTGCAATGAAGGCCAAATCGCCCAGTTCGCTAGCCAATGAATATAAACTAATTGTACCAGCGAGGAATTGTTGATATGTTCAAGAGGATGGAATACTCCAAGCTGACCCTCACTGGCAAAGAAATATGAGAAGGTTATGAAAGCAGAAAATGATGGAAATAGTATGGAGGATAAGCAATACCCGTAGAATGAAAAAAAACTGAGTTAGTGGTTCAGTTGGATATCTTTTTTGTCAGAAGGTGTATATGTTTCAGCTGAAAGCTTCAGAAGAGCTGAGTTAAAGGGAGGAAATTTAAATCATAGCGGACTGCAAGTTGAAGGCAACTGAATTGATTTATTCCACTCCAAGGGACTGAAACATGGATTCTCAGCACAGTGGATGAACAAGGACACAGATGAATAGGACAGAAGATGTATCCTCCATCGATTTAGGGTTTAAAGGACTAGAAACTGAGGAATGTGGAAAATACTTTTAATAAGCAGGGACTAAAAATGTCAGCAACTGTCAGAGTTTAACCTTCTCTACAATTTTTCTGAAAAATGAATAAAACTTTCAAATGTTTTCCAGGATCACATACGAAGGCACCCTCTGTCTTCCTTCTGTGTAATAACACTGTCAAATGACTGAAATTCAAGAGCCTGTCAGTGAGCCACGGTTTGTGCTTGATGACTTTCCAAATTCAGGCACAGATTTCCCATTCATCAGCTGCAAGGTATAACAACCTATGAGCATTCTGTGCTCAAAGTCACGATGGGCTCAATAGTGCGAACAGGGAAACGTGGAGGTTGTAGTCTGTCTGTGGAACTAAGCGATTGGTTCAGATAGTTGTCATTTTATGTCCTTATTTAAGGAGGATGACAAAAGTTAGTGGAGAACAGCACAGACTTCTGATAGGATGACTAATGCTCTTCCATTGACCTTGAGAGTCACTGGTTAGGCCAATGTTTATTGCCTGTCCCTTGAGAAGGTAGTGGTGAGCTGCTTTTTTGAACCGCTGTAGTCCACGTGTTGATATCGCTAAATAACATGTCTGACCCCTTTGCCTCTAACTGTTCATCAATCTTCACAGGCTTCATTGGAAAAAGGAACTGAGTGGGTTTCACATTTTGCCATTGTAGCAGCCACGGTGCGAGACTTCGTGCCTCGATATTCCTCTGCCCATTTCATGGCAGTTCTGTGCAAAATAAACACCGTTTAAATCCAAGTCGTCAACGACATCTAGGTCTCTTCTTCAGTTGTTGCTGGCAAACGCCATGCATGGAGCAATGTCTCTGTCGACTGAACATGATTCACTTTCTACTCATTTATAACGGTGAAACATCGAGCTCCCCCTATTCCACGATTAGTTCAGGAAATCCCATGAAGTTACTTTGGACAGTGCCAATGATCATATCATATTAAAGAAACATCATGAAGTAAAGTCTTGTTACCAAACCAAAATCAAAAATTGCTGGAAAAAACTCAGCAGGTCAGATAGCATCTTTGATAGAAAGCAGAATTAACATTTCGGGTCCAGTGACCTTTCTAGCGATTTCTGATTTCCAGTATCTTTATTTCTTTTCGTTTAGCCTTTTTTTCGAGCCATGTATAGGTTGAATAATCAAGTTTTGCTGCTTTATCGCCAACTATGGCCCAACGCTTTCCCCCAGCGTGTGGGGAAAACCAGTGAACTTGAAACGGATTGACGGCTCCACAAACCGGTCGCCGCAGGAATCATCTCTCGTGTTAGCGACAGCCTCGCCTTGCGATAAACTCGAACAGGAATTCACTGAACAGGGAAGAATCAATTCCAACGGATATTGTCCGAGGATGCTCTGTGGTTGGGGGAGAGAGGGGGCCATGGTACGGCAGATTGATTCCAATTCCGACAGGAGCGGGAGTCATCGCTCAGAGAGTGAGATGCAAAGTAGATAACAAAGAGAATAACAATTTCTATTTTCTTTCTACGGACACCTGAGAGTGTACGAGAGGGATATTCTTGGTGCAAGTTGTGTTCCTTGCAACAAGAGCGAATAGTAAGCACTCCAGTCAGCACTGCGAAACAAAGGAAATAAGAAACTTGGGCTGATCCTCGAATAAGGTGAATTCAAAACTACACGTGCACCAAGCATTAAACACACTCAGTAACCGCTAGTGTTGTGAATAAACACCGCCAAATGTATAACCATATAGGCAGACTCTGAGGGACCTTTAACCCTCAGGGGTTTGGGAGCCGCTGAACCTTTCTTGCCATGAATCCATCCCAGAATGAAGAGAAAGATAATCTCAGTGAAAGTGTGGGTCAAAGTGTGGACATGTTGTCCCGCATTGTAAAATGTTCGCTCTCATAGTCACGCGGGGTGTGTGAGTGTACGGCATGAGCTGCCAGAGGAACTGGCGGAGGCTGGTAACAATTACAACATTTAAAAAAAGCATCTGGATGGATATATGAATAGGAAGGGTTTACCGGTTATGAGCCAGTTGGGACTAGATTAGGTTAGGATAACTGATAGGCATGGACGAGTTGGACCGAAGGGTCTGTTTTTGTGCTGTACATCTCTATGACTCTATAACATTGTGAGGCCTCTGCTGGGGGGTTGTGTCTAGTTCTGGTCACCCCTCATTCTCCCACGCTCCAGCTAAAAAGGTTCCAGCTTATCCAGCAAACACATCGCCCCACCCCTAACACAAATCCTCCAATCATGGAAACACCCTAGTGAATATCTTCTGAACTCTCTCCAGCTTAATAATAACCTTCTTATAACGGGGTGGCCAGAACTGGACACAGCACTCCAGAAGAACGGTGAGGAGGGAAATGGCAGGTGACTTTTCCCTAGGATGGGTGATTTCAAGACTCGGGGTATATTTTAATGTGAAATGAGAAAGATTTTAAAAAGGCATGAAAGTCAATATTTTTTACACAGAGTGATCCATGTGTGGAATGAACTTCCAGTGGAAGTGCTAGTTTTGGGAACAATTGCAATGTTTAAAAGACATTAGGGTAAGTACAGAAATAAAGGATGTTTGGATGGATATGGGCCAAGCGCAAGCAGATGGGGCTAGTTCAGTTTGGGATTATGGTCGGCATGGGCTGGTTGGACTGCAAGGTCTGCTTCCATGACTGTAAGACACGGATCCGTGGAGAAATATGGGGAGAGATGATCAGAATTCAGTGACAACACTCAACAGCACTGCCTATCCAATCTGTTACCAAGGATCAACCATTTGCCTGTCTAAATGAAGGAGTACTACTGATCAGAAATGGATGGCATGTAAGAATTTTCACTGGAAAATTCCATGGATTGTGGTCCATTTTTCCAGAAGCTGCAATAAACTTCGGGACATCTTTATTGTTTGCCAGTTTTCATTGTTCTGTTTTTCTTCAGCTTCAGGTTTGTGACAAGTCTTTCTACATCAATGGCATTGGTGTTAGCAGTCAGTAGAAAAAAGGACTGAAAGACTCAGACGGAAGCATGAAAAAGTGGATGGTCCTTCAAGAAGTGAGAAGGATTAAATCTTAGTGCATTCCAATCACGCTAGACTTCAGGAGTATGGAAAATAAATAGGATGGAAACATGGGAAGGGTTAAAGCATGGAGACCACTGGCGATCTGTTGAAAAGCACAGACTACTTTCTAAGTGGTGAGAAAATTCGTAAAGCCAAAGTACAAAGGGATCTGGGAGTGCTAGTCGAGAATTCTCTAAAGGTCAACATGCAGGTTGAGTCCGTGATTAAGAAAGCGAATGCAATGTTGTCACTTATCTCAAGAGGGTTGGAATATAAAAGCACTGTTGTGCTACTGAGACTTTATAAAGCTCTGGTTAGGCCTCATTTGGAGTACTGTGTCCAGTTTTGGTCCCCACACCTCAGGAAGGACATACTGGCACTGGAACGTGTCCAGCGGAGATTCACACAGATGATCCCTGGAATGGTAGGTCTAACATATGAGGAACAGCTGAGGATCCTGGGATTGTATTCATTGGAGTTTAGAAGATTAAGGGGAGACTTAATAGAGAATTACAAGATAATACATGGCTTGGAAATTGTTTCCATTAGGTGAGGAGACTAGGACCCGTGGACACAGCCTTAGAATTAGAGGGGGTCAATTCAGAACAGAAATGTGGAGACATTTCTTCAGCCAGAGAGTGGTGGGCCTGTGGAATTCATTGCCACAGAGTGCAGTGGAGGCCGGGACGCTAAATGTCTTCAAGGCAGAGATTGTAGATTCTTGTTGTCTCGAGGAATTAAGGGCTACGTGGAGAACGTGGGTAAGTGGGGTTGAAATGCCCATCAGCCATGATTAAATGGCGGAGGGGACTCGATGGGCCGAATGGCCTTACTTCCACTCCTATGTCTTATGGTCTTATGGAAAAGGGTCTGTGGAATGCAGGGTGGGATAAGAATAGTGGAATCCTCTTACACCAATTAGCAGAGTAAGGTCGAGGCCGAAAGGTCACGCTGGCAAGATGAGATAACACAGTTAGTAAAGTTAGCCTCACCTACTGAGTATCATTATCGCAGGATTGGGACCATAAATGTTTGGGACATGACATTAAATATCTAATTAGTAGTTAGTTGAGTCAGCCTGCTTGAGATTATCGACAATAAATATCTAATCATGACATTAGGAAAATATTAAGTAGGGTGTGGAATGAAAGACCATTGTTGCAAAAGCTAACACTAAATATCTAACCGTGACATAGAATAACATTAAGTAGAATGTAGGAAAAATTATAGGGGCAACTAAAGAGATAATGAGAACTAATATCACTGGTTTATTGTGTAGCTAGTGTGACGTACTTTGATTAATATAATTGGACATGCTAATAAGCTAACAGAAATATAATAAAAAATATTTTAAAAAACACAGACCCTGAGGTTCATGGGCATTCGAGAATCTGCTTTCTGAATGTCAAGTTCAAGGTTTTTTGTTTGCAAACAAAAGACCTACTTCTTGAAGAACTCTCTGAGTCTCCTGGTGATTCTCTACATTTTCTCCACGATAGGACCTGCTACCCCACATTGCCCCTGACAGTGCAAGGCAATGTGAAAACGATACGAAGGAGAGATAGTGCTGGAGTGACAGTGTCACTGAACTAATAATTCACAGAACCAGTTTAATCTTAACACGGGGAAATCTAATTTCAGTTAATTCAAATTTGGAATTAAAGGCCAGTCTGAAAAATGAGAACCATTAGTGATTTTGTCTATTTCTATCTGATTCACTAATGCCGTTTAGGGAAAGAAATATGTCATCTTTACCCAGATCCGCAGAAATGCAGTCGGTTCTTAAATGGGGTCTGATCAGTAAGCCACTGAAATAAGGGCTGCGTTTTTACATTCCATGATGTGGTCATCACCGGCTGAGCCAGCATTTATTGCCCATCCCTACTTTCTGTTGACAAGGTGGTGGTGAGCTGCTTTCTCGAACCACTGCAGTCTATCTGGTACCGGCAGAACCACAATGCAGTTAAGAGGAATTTCCATGATTTCAACTCTGCTACACAGAAGGGACATTGAAAGATTTCCAAGTTGGGGTCGTGAGCAGCTTAGAGGGAAACTTGCAGGTGGAGTTTTTTTCATATAGCTGCTGCTCTTGCCCTCCTAGTTTATTGTGGTCGTGTGTTTGAAAGGTGCTGGCTGAGGAGTCTGATTGTATAAACCCTATAAGGTCACCCCTCAGTCTCTGGCCCTCCAGGAAAGAAAGCCCCAGTCTATTCAGTCTTTTCCTATAGCTCACAACTGCAGTCTGCAACATCATTGTATTTTTTTTTCTGCACGTTCTCGGGTTGACCAACATCCTTCTTATAGTAGGGAGACCAGAATTGAACTCGGTATTCTAAACGTGTCGCCACCAATTTTCCATACAGCCGCAACATAACATCCCAATCCCTGTACTCAATGCTATTATCAATGAAGGTAGACGTGCCAAATGCCTTCTTCAACACCCTGCCTACCTGTGACTCCACTTTTTAAAAAAAATTATGTGCTTGCATCCCTAGGTCTATTTCTTTGGCAGCACTCCACAGGGCCCTACCATTAAGCGTACATTGCTGGCCTGGTTTACCTTACCAAAATGCAACACCCACACTTGTCTTAACTACACTCCATCTGCCACTCATTGACCTATTCGACCATCTGATCAAGGTCGCGTCATACTCTGAGATAATCGTCTTCACTGTTCACTACAGCGTCGATTTTGGAAGTCATCTGAAAATGTAGTACCTGGTAACTGAAAGACACAACTATGGTCAAAGCTTCTGTCATCACAAATATCTGAAGCTTTGCGGTTACAAAATAAAACCTCAATATACAAATAGTGTCACTGTAAGAGTTGTCAGATTCACTCTCTCTTGCAGTGGGTGCTTAATGTCTGCCCCACTGCCATCCAAAAGAAAGTACTAACCAGGCTTATAATAGAAAATTCTTCACCTACCTGGAGTAGTTCAGCTCCAACAACACTCTCAGAGCTGGATACAATTCAAATCTGCTTGATCAGCATCTCATCAAATACCTTCAAACATTCACCATCACCATATATACCATTAGCAAGTTGCACTTCAGCCACTTAACAAGTCTTCTTGATAAACAACTCCGAAAACAACAACCTGTACCATCGGAAGGACAAGGATAGCAGGTGCATAAGAGGACCACATCCTGAAAATTGCTTTTCCATGCCTTGTCCTAGCACTTTTATTCCTTTTTTATATATATAAAAAATGTGAGCATTGTTGGAATATTCACCATTTGTTACCCCACCCGACATTGAGAATTATAGAGTTCCTACAGTCTGGAAGTAGGGCATTCAGCCCATTGAGTTCATAGCGACTCTGAAGAGTTCATCCCACCCAGAAGTACCCTCACCCTAAAACCCTGCATTTCCTATGGCTAATCCACCTAAACTTCACATCTTTGGACTGTGGGAGGAAATGTGAGCTCCCAGAGGAAAACCACACTGATACAGAGAGAATGTGCAAACTCCGCACAGCCAGTCACCTGAGGGTGGAATTCACCTCCAGTCCTTGGCACTGTGAGGCCACAGTACTTATCAGTGAGTCAGCATGCTGCCCAGAGAGAAGGTGGTGGTGAACTGCCTTCTTGAAACACCGCAATGCATGTGGTGTGGGTACATCAAAGGTTAAGGAGGGAGTCCCAGGATTTTGATCCGATGGCAGTGAATGGACAGAGATTAAATCACAATAATGTGTGATTTGATGGTGAACCTGCAATTATTGATGTTCTTATGCATCTGGTCCCCATATGTAGAGATTGTAGGTTTGCAAGGTACCTACAAATAAGCCTTGGTAAGTTGCTACAGTGTTTCTTCATGGATTGCACACATTGCTGTGACAGTGCGACAGTGCTGAAGAGCTAGATTATTGAAAGTGACGAATGAACAATCATGGGAACTGTTTATTCCTATGTGTTGGAGCTGCAACAATCCAAACAAGTGGATTTAGTCTTCTTAGCTCAACAAGGATCTCTCTGCCATAGAGGGCTTGTAACAGAGATACAACGGATTGATCCCTGGGATGAGGACAGATTGAAGAATTGGACCTGTGTTCCCTAGAGATTTGAAGAATGAGAAATGATTTACACTCAAACTGAGGGTGCAGGGTAGAGGCAGTTGGTTAGTCGGGGGAAGCCAGGATAACATGAACTCTTGGGCTAACAATCAATATCATGTCTCGGTATCTCTTTAGTTTTCGAGTTTGTGCTCTTCCGGAGAGTAAGACATTTGGCTCTGAGTCTCACTAGATCAGTCCTCAGGCAGGATGAGCCAGAGATTCGTTGTGTTCTTATCCAGAGAAAAGGTAGAGCCAGCGAACTGTTAAAACAGTACTGGGGGCTATTTCCATTCTGTCTGACTGTGGCTGATTTTAATTCCCTCGTTGTGTAAGGAAGGTTCTGAGGATTATTGCATCTTTTGAGTTGCTTGGTCAGAGTGAAGCCAACAACATTCTTTGTAGATCAGATAGAAGGGGAAAATAAAGTTCAACTATAATAACAATAGCAAGAAATAACAAAACAAAACTAGAAGCTTATAAATATACACGTGTTTATGCAACATTTGTAGAACGAGAACAGTCAATGCTTTAGTTCTATGACCTTTCTCGTGAAATCCTAATTTTGATAAAAGGACTCCAATCAGAAATGTTAGCTCATTTCTGTCTCTATAGATGCTGGCAAATTCACTGGTGTTTTCTAGCAATTCTGGTTACTTCACATTTCCAGCAGAGAAGGTGTTTTAGCTTTGTCTTTTAATTAATCAATTGTTTCACCAGAATCTCTGTGTGTAATGTATAAAAGAATTGCAACAGATCACGAGAGGCCTTTAAATGTTTCAAATTAAAGTTAAATGCTCAGATCATGGTCATCACTTCAGGTTATACTGATCAATTGTCAGTTAACTGTATGGACTGTCGGATCTGGGATGTATTCCTAGTTACTACTCTGTCAATGCTGCTCCTTTAACAAGGCTTTGTCCTGACTTTTTTTTTCAGACAGGTTGTGAAAAACACAACTCCTGAAAAGTCTAAGTTGAGGGGTTTTAGAGCCAATCTGATTAAAGCTAACAGACACTGCTTCAGACAAAAGGCTTTTAAGTAAAAAAAAATACACTTGTACAATGAAAGGAGAGTGGCCAGTTCTCCCAGCTCAGCTTCACTCTGGTTTGGTTTGGTTTGGTTTCAGCATAGTATAGTTGAAAATGCTGCTGGACCCCCAAAGAAAAAGGCTGATCCTCTTCTCTCTCTCTCTCTCTCTCTGAATTCTCTAAGACCCTGGGTTTAATTTTACCTTTTGTGCCAAGGGATGTAGGCACGTATTCAACTGCTCGCTGTCCCTATTGGTCTCTAGCACGTGGCACGGCTAACAAGCCAGAAATGATAACTCTGTTTTTTCCAGCTCCACAGAATCTCCTATCTGTCACCCTAACTGTGGAGTTCATAATGACTAATGTTCCTTTCCCCACCTCCCCCACCCCCCCACCCCCCCCCCCCCCCACCCCCACCACTCCCTTCCCTTCTGACAAGCTGCACCTCTCCTTGAATTTCGCTGTGCACCTGCTTAAAACAAGTAGCAAAATTTAGGGTCTGGGCTACTTTTATGAGCGGCCTGGCCTGGTCCATAACACGACAGGGAGTTCACCAATGCTAAGAAAACCCCAGGAACAACACAGTGAACAGATCTGTGCTGTAAAGAAAGGAACAGAAGAGGACGCTGCAGGACTGAGAACTGACAAAATAGTGAATGAACCGCCGCTCTCCCCGGCCAACGTTCAGAAGTTATAGTTGACTGGTGGAATAGTTGTCAGTCATTTATATATTTCTCAATCTGGTTCAATCATACAGACATTAGGATTAAGAGTCTGCTCCGCTATTCCCGCCTCAGACGACTGACTGTGTGGAGTTTGCACGTTCTCCCCGTGTCTGCGTGGGTTTCCTCCGGGTGCTCCGGTTTCCTCCCACAATCCAAAGATGTGCAGGCCAGGTGAATTGGCCATGCTAAATTGCCCGTAGTGTTAGGTAAGGGGTAAATGTAGATGTAGATGTAGATGTAGATGTAGGGGTATGGGTGGGTTACGCTTCGGCGGGGTGGTGTGGACTTGTTGGGCCGAAGGGCCTGTTTCCACACTGTAAGTAATCTAATCTAAAATATAGCTGATCTGTTTCCCGTCTTTCCGGACAACCTTTTACTCCTTGCTCATCCAGTATCTACTTACTGCTTCCTAAAAGCTATTCAAAGACTCTTACACTGTCTTTGAGGACGATAGCTCCAAAGACTAATGGCCTTTTTCGAGCTTGCCACTCATGGCCACGTCTTAGAGCCATGTTTATCTTCGATGTTTATCATCGAGATTTGTTCAGACATTGCTCCAGTCACGTGCAGTAGGTCGCTTGTGCTGGGTTGGAAACGCTATCCAAATTCAAGCTGTTGTTGTTGAACTAAACCCACATGCCTCGGAGGTGACCAACCAACTTTCTTCCTAACGTAAGGAACAACAAGTATTAGGGGTTAAAAAAGCAAGACACATTGCCCTATTGCTAACATTACTGGTAATCCAGGGGCACCTCGGTATAAGGGATTAAATTCCAGAATAGGTGCCATCCTTACCTGGTCTAGCCTACATGTGACTCCAGAACCACAGCAATGTGGCCGATCCTTAACTACCCCCTAGACTGTTAGGGATGGGCAATAAATGCTCGCCGGTCTACATTACATGAGCGAATTTTAAAAAAAGAACGTTTTGGATGGGTACATGAAGAGGAAGGGTTTGGAGGAATATGGGCCGGGTGCTGGCAGGTGGGACTAGATTGGGTTGGGATATCTGGTCGGCATTGACAGGTTGGACCGAAGGGTCTGTTTCCATGCTTTACATCTCTATGACTCTATGATTCTATAACTTAAAGATAAAGCTAGTCACATAATGATAATTCTAACAACCTTCATCTGAAATAATGCTCTTCGGGAAAAGAAATCTGCTGTTCTTACACGGTCTGGTCAACATGAGGCTCCAGACCCATAGCAGTGCACCTCACTCAGTTCAAGAGTAATTAGTGTTGTCAACAATTACTGACCTTGTCAGCGACACTCATTTGCCATGAAAGAATAAGGAAGGAAAATGAATTTGTGGGCATATAACATCACATGGTACATTGCCATTAAAGGTGGAGGGATGACAATGGAAGTTTCAGTTGATTGTAGTTCATTGACACCACTGACAAATAATTGAAAGATGTATGGGATATATCACGAAAAATATTCATAGGGATTGTACTGGTTGTTTTCAAATATAGCTAAACTGGTGGAGGTTTATTAAAATCAGAACATATCTCTAGGAATTTGGCTGCATCTTGTTTAGCTATTTGTCTGTATGACTTCAATATCTCTCGTTCATCACAACCCAACTTTTGCTGGATTTAACTAACATTTTCCTAATTTTTTTTTTAGAATTCTTTCTTTTTTCCCCTGAGGTATCCGAATATATGTAACTCTTTCTCTGTGGGTCATTAGCAGCAGAATGGTATATCTTCACCTCTACCATTATCATCAAGCTGGGAGATGAACTCAGGTTTAATGAAGACATAAAGGTTCATGCCAAGATCCGTGCTATAAATGCCTAAACAGGGCAGGGGCTTTTGGCCAACCCAGAAAGACTTTGTCAAACTGGAAAAGCCTCAATCAAGGCTTTGTCGAAGTTGGCCAGATTACTTTAGAACAACATCAGTGCAGTAATAATTGGCATTGAAGGTGGGGAAGATGATGTGAGAGGGATTTTCAATCTGGACTGAGAAGCCATGAACTGCAAAAGATATATTTTAAAAAGTCATCCATGGGAGGTAGGCATTGCAGGCGGGGCCAGCATGTATTACCAATGCCTGTAGGCCCTTGGGAAAGAGATGGTGAGTTGTTTTCTTATACCTCTACAGTCCATTTGGAGTTGGCAGCCATACTTTCCATAGTGAGGATGGATCTCTATGATCTTAATCTACGTGACAATGAAGGAAATGTGAAAAATCTGCAAGTGGTGACGCTGCCATCTATCTGTTCCCTTTGTTCTTGTAGACGGAAGTAATCATGTATTCAGGGGTTGTCGAAGGAAACTTGGTAAATTTCTGCCGTGCTTCTTGAAAATGAGCATCAATGGTGGAGTGAGAGAATGTTGGTGGATGTGGTGTCAATCAAATGGATTGCTTGCTGTGTCAATCTTCTTGAGTGTTGTTGGAGGTTCATTCGCCCAGGCAAATGGGGAGTATTCTGTGACACACTAGACTTGTGTCTCGTAGTTAATGGTTAGTCTTTGTGAAGTCAGGAGGTGATTTTCTTGCTGCAACATTGCTAGGTCTGGCTTGTCATTGTAGCCACAGTATTGCAATACCATTGAATTAGTATCCAAGGAGTTGTGAATTATCAACGAAAATCCTCACTTCTGACCTTCGGATGGAGAGAATGTCATTGATGTAGCAGCTGAAGATAGCAGGGCTTAGAGTGATTCCTGCAGAGGTAATTGAGATGAAACAACCTTCAACTATGGCATCATATTTCCAACCAATAAAGTGTTGCCTCCTTTATTCCTATTGAAAACAGTTTTGCTAAGTCTCCTTGACGCCATCAGGTCAACTGCAGCCTTACTGAAGTCAATCCCTCTTACCACATCTCAATTCTGGATTTCAACTCTTTGTCTATCATTGAAGCAAAGTCCTAACGAGTTCAGGAGCTGATTAACCCTAGAAGAACACAAACTAAGCGGTCGTGAGCCGTTCTGATGAAGGGCCATTGGACTCAAAATGAGAACTCTATTTTAAATTCATGGATACTGCCAGACATACTGACTTTTTACAGAACTCTCCGTTTTCGTTAGTGACAGATTATTGCTAGTAAGTGCTGACTGATAACATTGTCGATGGCACCTTCCATCACATATGATTGAAAGATGACTGATGCGGTGCTAATTGCCTGGGTTCAGTTTGCCCTTGTTTTGTGTTAAGGGTATACCTCGGGAATTTTCCACACTGCCAGGGAGATGCCAGTGTTGAACTGCAACAGCTTGTCTAGAGCTGGTATATTTTGGAGCACACATTCTCATTACTATTACCAGACTATTGTTCTAGGCCATAGTCTTTGTAGTTTGCAGTGCCTCCAACCGTTCCTTGATATCCTGTGGAGTGTATCCGTTTGGCTGGACACTGGTATCAATGATGCTGGGGTTGAGGTCGAAGGGGATTTCTTCATGAATCCTGACCAGAGATTATTTGGAATCTTCCTTCAGCCTTATCCTTTGCACTGATGTGGTATGCTCCCACATCATTGACGATGGGGATGTTTGTGGAGCCCTTCACTCCAACTAGGTACTTAAATGGTCAAGATTTCAGACCTTTTGTTTTAGCTCCAGTAATCTCATGCCATTATTCTGTTCCACACACAAGTCACTCTCTTTGGTAGAGTCACCAGCCTGATACCTCACTTTTCAGTTTACTTGCTGCTGATTAATCCTGCTGCAGTCATAATCAAACTCGGACTGATACCCTCGCTTACTGACATTGGCAGAGCGGTGGCTATGAGGGGTCATGAAGTTGCAAATTGTGCTCTTTTCTTAAATTCACGCACGGGACACGGGCATTCATGACCCTACCAGCTGCTCTTGAACTGAATTGTTTGCTACACCATTTCAGAGGGTAGTTCAGAGTCAACCATGCTGTCGTAGATCTGGAGTCAAATGTAGGCCAGACTAGGCGAGGGTGGCTAATTTCTTTTCCTGGAGGACTTCAGGTTTTTCCAACAATCGGCAATGATTTCATAGTCATCAATAGGTTCAAGATATTTTCAAACTGAATCTGCAGTGGACATTAATAGCGCTAATACCAATAGGTCAGCGCCTCCTTATATACAATTCTGTTTGTAGGTCTTTAAGATCGCCTCCCTTGACCGGATGTTGCGCCGTGGTCTGAACAAGCAGAACCGTGATTGCTTTGCTCCCGCATTTGCTGCCCGTCAAGGCTCGAACTCTGGGTGATTTAAGTGCGTCCGGAGAAAAAGCGCGAAAGGTCCCATTTTACAATGCAGGCAGGCACATTAATAATGAGAAACTCTGACTTTATTTTATCCACACATCAAAGAAATTCTGAGTGATTAGAGGGTCAACTTGGACGTCGCCGTCGTTCCTTTCCGTCCATTATGGGATAGTAACGTTTGTTTCACATTAACTTCGGTTCACGAAAAGCACAAACGCTGGAGAAATTGTGAAATACTTTATATGGGTTCCCGAGATCTTCCGACAGAATTAAACCCAGACCAGCCGTAGAGTTCCCTCCAGGTCAAACTCTCTCTTGTGTATTACTGACATGATAGTATACCATGCCTGGGGAGATTTTATTGTAAAAAAAACTGTCGAAAGGAGGACCTCTGAGAAACCACCCTGCAGGCTTTTTTTTAAAACAAAACGTTGTTCGAATGGTACTGCATAATAGTAGCACTTAACTTAGCTAATATCATAGAAATCGTTTAGACAGGTTGGTCTTACAGCATTAATCTACCTCGTTTGTAGCGACCTCCACTGGACAATGTAGGTCAATCCTGTTGAGCTGTCGATGACAGAAATCAATCCTCTTGAGAAATTGCCAAAGAGCTGAGAGCTGGAGTGTGATGGGGTGGGGTGACATTCACACCCCTCAGTCTCAATGGTCCCTCCCCCCCCACCTCGTTCGGAACTATATGAAGTACGAAAAGCGATAAGACAAAAAAAAATAAATCAACGAATGGTTACTGTCTGGAACGTACTAGTTGAGAGTACAGTGGAGGCAGTTCAATCGAGGCATTAAAATGGAAAGTGGTTTGCAATCTGGAAAGGCAAATATGCAGGGTTGCGAATGTGCAGAAGGCAGAAGGATGACGCGTAGTATAATGCTCATTCAGAGAGCTGGTGTTTGGGCCAAACGGACTGTCGCGCTGGGATGATTCTATGATGCTGCGTGTTTTCGATCCTATTGTCAGGTTTTAACGTTTATATCTCATTTCAGTTCTTTTCAGAATTATCCTGTGTAACATATGGTTATGTTTGTGCTGCCCCGGACGGGCTGACTGTTGAGTCGGACTACACGACTCGTGAACGGAGTAAAGGACTTTTGAGGTTCCTTGATAGGTCAAACTTGCCGGCAGATTTTTGATGTTCCTTATTGGTTAAAGTAAAGACCACTCAGTACACCGGAAGTTGACAGCAAAACTAGAATATGCCCAGTGCTTGTTAGGATTTTTGTTATCGCTGACTGGATTGGACTGTCAGGCAACGCACGTGTAGAATCGAATTTAAATAGGGATGATCCTGCGCTAACAACAAGATCCTGCGGGTGTTATCATGCAGAAGGAATTATCAGACAGGTTCTGTAAGGACAGTGCCAGCAACCTGTGTATTTTGTCCATGTGATAGTTAGCACTGCCGCAGTCGTATTGAAACCCTATTCCATGCAAATTTCTACAATGCTGCAGTGGCTGGATAACTGACGCTATAATTAACATTATCTTGCGGTTAAATTGAATTCCTGGTGTTCTGCTAACATTCCGCTAACACCGTGTTGTTCTGCACTTCACTTAATAGGAATCTAATGAAGATCTAATCTGCTAAATGTCAGCTTCAGTGACAATGTCACCAATGGTCAATATCCTTGTAGAAGGCTTGAGGAAGTGCGCAGGAAACCCAACGAGAGATTTCAACACTGAAGCTGTTAAATTTTCTTGTCCCCCTTCTCATCTCTCTTCTGTCGTTTCTGACAGATATAATTCTACAGGCTTCCTCTGAGCGCGTCAAGTAACATCGCTCCTGACAATCGCGTCCCAATGGCAATAAGCGTGCGTGAGATTTGGGCAGGCCACTGAACGCAGACAGATCTTGTCTTCGCCCGGCGACAGCGAATAGAAGTCACACATCGTGATCACTTGGAATTATATCGCCTCACTGTTGGTGGGACAAAATCCAGCAATTCCCTCCTTAAACAGCACAGTGGAACTTCCAACACCACGGGGACCAGAGGAGTTCCAGAGGGCAGTTGAAATTCGCTTTCTATGAATAAATAGATTGGAAATAAATGCTGGTCTAGTCAGCAACACTCCACTCATGTGACTGAAAAACTAAGGAATTATGTACAGAAGTGGGGATCTATCTCATTTCCGACAGGTCTCGAGAAACTTGTAGTCAAGATTTGAAACCAATTGACATGACACCATAATTAGAGCAAAATGCTGCAGATGCTGGAGGTCTCAAAAAAAAAGGAAGCGTTGGACAAACTCAGCATGTCGAGCAGCACATGTGGAGAGAAAAACAGGGTTAACATGTCGAATTGAATGAGTCTTCTTCGGAATTGAATACTTAACGAGATGCCTCATTAGAAGCTTGAAACTTACAGCCAGATCATGTTTAATGATTCCAGCCACTAGCAAGGCCGGATTCAGTATTGCTTGAAAGGACATGAACAGATCTTTGTGCAGCAATGAACGCTGAATGGTCCAGTTAACTTGCTTCAAGAGTTCAGTGTTGGCATTGAAATGTAACACAATGTTGCCGTCAGCCGCATAGTTTAAATTCCCATGCTGTGCCGAAACAGTTACTTTGAAATCAGGAGGGCATTTATGGCATATCAAATCAGTTGACCTCCTCAGATGTGTAACATGTTTCAATACGTTAGGAAAACCAGGCTGACAATAAATGGAAAACATTGCATCAGTATTTTGCTTTAGGATTCATTTTGCACTGTACAGAACAACTTCAAAATCCTTCCCGGTATTCACAGACAGTACCAGAGGCAGCCTGCAAAGTAACTTGTTAGTGTCATGTTTCAACATCCCGTCCACAACCGTGACAACCTTCAATGTAGCATCAAAGGAGAAGGAGAATCGACGTTTCGGGCATAAGCCCTTCTTCAGGAACCTTCAATGTAGTAAATTTTCCTGAAATGACCTTGTATGATAAGACATTTAATATGCGTTAGAACAGCTCATAAAAGCAACTCTCCCCTCCCCCCCGCCTCAACAATACATTTTTTGATTTCTGTAAACCAGGAACTCTGAAAGTGCGCAGAGGATGCGTTAGTATATCGCCTATAAACCACAGGCAAGTCCATGGAACTCAACGTCGCAGAGTCAACTCGACCCACGAATCAGTATCTCACGCAGAAATAGAGTAATTCACGAGAACAGTATTTATGACAGCAATTTGTTTGAGGAATAAGGCAAAAAAGATTAGTCCAATTCAACTGTGCAGTGTGAAAGTTTGGATATCACTACTGGAGTCCATTTTTTGTCCTCTATGCGCCTGAGACTTGGATTCAATAGCACATCCAGGGTAAAAAAAAAGGTCCGTTCAGGCCGTTCTTGCCAGCACATTTCAACAATAAGCCAACACTTTATCCAGTGCCTACATTTCTTTCTCCATTTGACCGGCCATACAAAGGGAAGGTTTTACCAACGAACTGTAGATTTGCCCCGGTCACTTAGGGATGACGCATGAAGGGAATAGCAGAGATGAAAGCATGAGAAGTGTAAACTAATAGATGAACGCATGCGCAATTAAATTTGGGGAGAAATAACGAGGGGAGTGTGCGTGCATCCAAGGAGAACTTATAGAGAAAACACTTCTGTCTGAACCAAGAAATCTGTAGCTTCGAATGTAGAATTATTTGACAATAGACAATAGGTGCAGGAGTAGGTCATTCTGCCTTTCGAGCCTGCACCACCAATTCTATAGAACACTAATAAAGATCAACAGCACTTTAGGTTTTACCAATATGGTATAATAGCACAAGAACAATCTGTGGGATAGTTGGTGACACAGATTGGATTGGTGCTCAGCCATCCATAACGTGTTATAGAAAATATATCGAAAAGGAGGTGAAGGATCAGCCTGGATGCATAGCTTGAGATAGGATTCATAAATTACACGAACCATTTGTATTAAACCAAAGACTGTTCATGAGACTTAATAACGTTTACTTTCCACAAGATGGATTTGCAAGTTTGAATAACGAAGATGACTTAAACCGTCTGCAGCTTCGGTGCCTCGTCCGTTCAAAGTCGCATTCTCCGGATGTTGACAGAAATGCCCTGACTAAGGAAATTGTGCAACGAATGGATCCATTTCCATAATGTATGTTATGTGCGTGTTTCAGACAAGGGAGAAGAGCGTGAAGATATAGGGCTACTGAGTGGCGACTGTAGGAATAGATTCCTGCAATGTGTTCTCACAATCAGGACTATGGCTTCTCTGCGCACTATTGTGTCGGAGGTTTCAAAGAACCGTTGACGCTTCTTTCATTAACGTAACAAATTGAAATTTTAGTTCTGCGGGAGAAGAAGAGGCGATTGTTCTCCGTCCAGCAGAGACAGGTGCGGGTAAATTTAATATGACTGTCAAAAGCATGAAGCACTCTGCTCTAATAAAGAGCGAGAAACACTTCCCGTTCGGGCAATAATCGCGTTCTGGCCGACACCGATTAAAGGTAATTGAAGCAGCGTCGGCGATGAAGTTGTTACTGTGTTAAAATTGCGCAGCGAGTTACCACGGTCTGGAACGCCTGTAACGAGGATGGAAACAAAATGCACAATAAAATGCCTAAAAGGGAATTGTTAAACGCTTTGGAGACTGAGGGTTGGGGTTAGGTGGGGGACACGGCGGAGAGAAGGCAGGCATATTGTTTCGAGAAGACGAAGTAGGAACTGTTTCAAGCATCCAGTACGGTCAAGTCGGACCGAATGGCCTCCTTTTGCGGCCACGAAGATGATGAGAATGTATAGCTTGGCGCTCTATGACAGTTCAATGATGGGCGTTTTGATGAACACTCAGAAGCGGCGCAATTCCGTTCGTGCGAGCGTAAGGAGACGGAAAGGATGCACGGTTTGGAATGAGTGGTCTGCTGGGAAGGGAGAGAGGGCGAGTGAAATTGGGGAGGTGGGGAGAGCAGTCCCGTGTTTCACCGAAGTTGAATCCAGTAGATACTGGATATGACAATCCTGAGATTGAGCGGGATGGGGATAGTAACTGTTAATCCTTGCACTACCTTCCAACCCCACCTATTTCTGTCCACAATCCATCGCCGGTTCCACTCATTCGTGGACAGCGAATCAGAAACCTAACGTGCATAAGAGATGGAAATAATGAAACCGAGTATTCCACTCCGCTATATAACGCGTGGATTTACCGCTCCGCCCCGGATGCACTAGGCTTGGAGAGATTATGTTCCATTTCCATGTATGGGCGGAACGAAAGTCGCCGGTAGGTTAAACGATACCAGCTATTGCTTTATTCCACCCACACAGGGAGGAAATCGCGCGATGAAGTACAATTATTTTCCCTGACAATCAATCTGAATGGCACACGCCTCAATTCCCTCCTCAACGGCTGTTACTTCTGGTACTGCCGTGGGCCGCAGCGGATGTGTTATTGTGGTGGTTGAAGAAGCTGTAAAGTTATAAAGCTGGACACACCGGCGTTCAACATGGCTTCAGGCCACACCACCCTGAACCTGGAAGATGAACTAAACTGCCCCCTTTGCCTCCAGCTCTACGCGGATCCGGTCATACTGGACTGCGGGCACGACTTCTGCCGGCACTGTATTACGAAATACTGGGAGAAGGAGAATCGAACTGCCTGCCCCGAGTGCGGCCAGGTCTTCCCGGACAGAAGCCTGAAGGCGAATCGCGCGCTGGGAAAACTGGTTAAAAAGAGTCGGAATCATTCCCTGAATCTCAAACTCAAGGACAACAAACCGTATTGCATCGAACACGAGGAGGAACTGAAATTGTTTTGTGAAACGGACAAGAAGCTGATTTGTGTGATGTGTCTGGACAGGAGAGACGGAAGAAGCCATAAAACCCACAACTTCATGTTGATCAACGAAGCGGTGGAGATTTACAAGGTAAGGGAGTAAATGGAAAGCTTTGGGGCTTGGAATATTGTGTGCAATTCTGGTCTCTTTCCTATCGGGAAGATGTTGTGAAACTTGAAAAGGTTCAGAAAAGATTTGCAAGGATGTTGCCAGGGTTGGAGGATTTGAGCTATAAGGAGAGGTTGAATAGGCTAGGGCTGTTTTCCATGGACTTTCAGAGGCCGAGGAGTGATCTTATAGAGGCTTATAAAATCATGAGGGACATGGATAAGATAAATAGACAAAGACTTTTCCCTGGGGTGGGGGAGTCGAGAACTAAAGGGCCTAGGTTTAGGGTGAGAGGAGAAAGACATACAAGAGACCTAGGAGTCAACTTTGTTCAGTCAGAGGGTGGTGCGTGTATGGAATGAGCTGCTAATGGAAGTGGTGGAGGCTCGTACAATTGCAACATTTATGGTTATATGAATAGGAAGGGTTTGGAGGGATATGGGTCAAGGGCTGGACTAGATTGGGTTGGGATATCTGGTCAGCATGGACGAGTTGGACCGAAGGGTCTGTTTCCGTGCTGTACATCTATCTCTCTGACTATGACTCTATAACGGTGAATGCACAGGAACACCTTAAAGACTCCCACACCACCGCCACTAAGAATCTCGACTTTAATTGCAGGAGAAAATAAAATTGAGCCTCAATTCCCTCAAGCAGAAAAAGTCTTATTACCAAGAATTCGAATCGAAACAACAGGAAAAGATCACAGAAATCAAGGTAAAGACTCAGGTGCCTCCGGGATTTCTTTCAGAAAGCTCCTTCGCATTGAGTTGTACTGACCGTTGTTTGTGTTTGCAGGATCAGTCGAATAAGCTGCAGAACCACATCACGACGGAGTTTTCCAAAATGCGCAGCGTGCTGGACGAAAAGCAGCAGAATCTGTTCTCGGACCTGACGACGCAGGAAAATGACGTTCTGTCAAGGATGGAGAGCAACCTTCGCAAGATTCAGGAGAACCTAAATCGCACGCAGCAAATGCTCTCGAACGTGCAGAAGCGGTTAGATTACCAGGACGTCTACGCCATGCTGAAGGTTAGCGGTTGGTGAACAAAGAACATAAAATAATTGCACTACTGGCCTCCCAGCCACTTGTTGGCTTCCTCCTTGCCCCTCGCTCTTGTTTCAGCAATAGAACCGCGGCGCAATTTCCACGCCATTTCCCCTTTTCTTTTGTGAACTAAGATTAGGTTTATTCACTCTGAACAAAACATGAAGTCAAAGCAACACTCCCAGCGCCTGAAGAACAAAGCAAATTGTCAAACTTTGTTCAGTTTGATGAAGTTTGCATTCGGGATGATGCCTACAGCGACCCCAGGGACCCGCTTTGTTTCCTCACGGATTATATGAAATCATTTGGCCATTTGTGGAATTATTCTTAGAAAGTCCAGAACTGAGGTTTTGGAGGACGGGGAAAGTTGGAAAAGGGTATGGGCTGTCAGCTGAGGTGAAATGATCGCTAAATCCATTAGAATTCATAATTATCATTATGAGGGCGAGATCAGGCAAAGGGAGTGGAAGAGTGGAAGTGAAGTTGTCGAGGTTAAAATTCTGGTGCTCCGCTCGGAAGCACCGATGGTGGGTGCAATTACATTATCCTTCCCCATGTTTCATAAGCATACTGCCTTCCACGGAATCTGGAGAACGGCGATAAATTAGTCGCTTGTAGCCATTCCAGATGGAGTGAGGTGCAATAGGGGCAAAGGCGGTGAGCATTCTTTTCTTTCTATTTCGGCAGGCTGACGAATGCTTTCATATAGTCCTGAAATTGTCCAATGTCAATTTACTCATGTTCGGCCACTTGACATGTAGATTCCTGTAAAATCATGGGAATTATTTTATAACACCCTAGAAACCTAATTTGACTTTAGAATGCTGGCAGATATATGTACAGATATTGTCACACAAAGGCAGCGTTAAGGGCCAGGCAATGAAAGTGGAAGGGTCCACTAATCATTCATTGCCCATTTTGCTACGCTGTGGTTTCAAACATGTTCGTTTCTACAGGACTTTGATTTGGTAGTCTAGGCTAAGTCGGCATGAGGACATGGCATTTTTTTTTCTTGAATGGCACCAAGCATGTGCCCTTTTTGTATTTGTTTTTGAGATATGTGCATCCTAGGCTAAAATTCATTCTCCATCCAATATTATTATCGATGATGGGTCCTTCTGGGACACCTGCATTCTTTGGAGTGTAGGGGACACCCAAGGTGCCCATAAGATGGGAGTTCTGGGATGGTTGCCACGGAATGTTGCAGGAATGGCTATATATTCACAGGTCAGGATAGGAGTGTGCCTTGAAATGGAGCAATTGGTTGGTAGTTCCTAAGTATCTGCTATTCTTGTATCTAAATGGTAGCAGTTGTTGGTTTACAAATATTGTCTAGGAAGCCTCGGTAAGATGTTACAGTGCATCTTGTAGAGGTACACCCTGCTGCCACTGTCCTTTGATGGTGAAAGGGAATGCCAGTCAAGTGCGCTGTGATGTCTTGGATGGAGTCAAGCTTCTTGAGTCTTCTTGGAGCTGCACATGTCCAGGTAAAATAAAAATATCTAACTGCATGTATATGGGAAACATGAAGTCACTCTCCTGACTTGTGCCTTGTAAATGATGAACAATCTTATTGGAGACAGGAGTTGACCTCTGACCTGCTCATGTAATGATGGTGTTTATATGGCCGGTTGAATTTCATTTCTGGTTGGCCTTGGATCCAGTGATGGTAATGCCATTTGATTTCAAAGGGCAACGCTCAGATTCTTCATTGTTGGAATGGTATTTTTTTCCTTGGCACTTGCATAGCCTGAATTTTCATTGCCACTTATCACCCCAAGCTGGGATACATAGGTTGCAGAGATACACAAAGAGAGGTCTCCGGGGCAATGTCTGGCTTATTTTCAGCACATTAGAAAACAACTGTCCGTTTTCTGTCGAGGTCTATTTCTTGTTATGTTCCGACAATGTTTTTTTTCAGACTACTGCAACTTGACATCGATCTTCTGTGACTTTAATACCCATTTTATTTTCCTTTTAGGACCCTCCACTCGACGAGAAGAGGTATGGCACGCTCTTCATAAAAATTACATAGAATAATCAGTTAATTGAAGTGTTTGTTGTTTGCATTGTAGTGCTAACGTTTGTCTATACTTACTCTCAGCACTGAAGACGACTATCAACCTACGATAGCAGAGGGCAACCTACCAATCGGAATCTTCCAAGGACCAGTCCAGTATAGAGTGTGGAAACAAGTAATAGACGTAATAAATCCTGGTAAGGAAGTCTTTTTACACCTATGAAATCCTCAGTAAGTATAATTATCTGCGCAATATAGGATGCTTAAATTTGAGCCTGGACAATGGTCTGGCATTTCTTAGGGTTATCGTCAGTCTTCTACCATTACCTCTGTGAGAAGGTGGATGGAATGTCTGAAAACTGTGAATTCTGCAATTTGCATTGTGCGTACGTCAGTCTAGTACTGAAGCAATCCTGGTGATATATGGTGATATGCCGCTGGACAATCACAATCTCATGAAATGTCGAATCAGATTTGAAGGATTAATCAGCCAACCTCTGTTTGTCCTGTACAGTGGATGACACACGGTAGCCCAAAACATTTCAAGACCAGAGCGTTGAAACTTTTATTCATTTAAATTACCACACGGTATGAGATAGCTGGAATAATAGTTTAGGTTAACTTAGCTTCAACTATTAAGTGAGGTATGTTACCAAGGACTGGCAACTGAAACTTTCAGCTTCCGACGGCAAAAGGGAGAGGGCCAATCGAATGTACAAAACACAGATTAAATCATATCTTCCAACTGTTTGGGGCACAAACTGAAAGCAGGTTATTTAAACCCACAAATGAATGCAACCTGTAAGTGTTACTTCCTATTTGGAAGTTCAGAAGTTGAATCCAATTTTTTTGGCGTAATGTTTTCTTTCTAAGTGGTAGTGAAGACGTGAATGAATATTAAAATTTGATGTTAATACTGCTTGCTTAAATCAACATTTTCAGTTAAAATTTGAATTTGCTGAAATGCCCAGGGTTGCTTCAGTGCAAATACATTACAAACAAAATGTTAATTTGAAAGAATTAACCCATAACCAATTTGAAGAAAGCCTTCTATCAACAAACTGCAGTGGGACAATTTCCAGTGCCTTTTGCTTTTATCGCAGCGTTGAATGCTGACAGAACAGAGATTTTTATGATAAACTGTAATTGGAGTAATTCTAGATAGGGAAAAATAGATGATGCAAGTTCAGAGGACTTCTAAGGTTCATCCTTCTCCAGCCCATATTAAAACCTGAGATGCTATTGGCCCCTGTACTCTTCATTCCTGGAATATGATAGCCTCTGGCAAGACCTACCTGACTTAACAACTCTCCAATGGCGGGCTCCTTTTTTGTGAGATGTGGGCATTGTTGACAAGGTCAGAATTTATTGATCAATTACAATTGCCATTGAGAAGGTGGTGGAGAGCTGCATTCTTGAAATACTGCAGTCCACTTGATGTAGGTCCACACACAGTGCTCTGCATGGGATCATAGAATCCCTACAGTGTGGCAACAGGCCATTTGGCCCAAAACGTTCACACCACGCTCTAAAGAGCATCCCACCCAGACCCATTCCCCAACCCTATTAATCTATATATACTCTTGACTAATGCACCTAACCTCCATATCCCTGAACACTGGGAAATTTAGCATGGCTACTTCACCCAACCTACACATCTTTGGATTGTGGGAGGAAACCATAGCATTCGGAGGAAACCCACACAGATATGGAGAGAATGTACAAACTCCACACAGACGATAGGCCGAGGCTGGAATCAAACTTGGGTCCCTGGCGTTGTGAGTCAGCAGAACTAACCACTGAGCCACCATGCAAATCCAGGATTTTGGCCAAGTAATGGACACATTTCCAAGTTAGAAAGGTGTGTGGTTTGGACAGGTTCTTACAGGTGGCCGTGTTTTTATTTGCCCAGTAGGTATTAGAAATCATGGGCTTGAAAGGTGCAGTCGAAGTGGTTGACGAACTGTTCCTTCTCCTGCCAAAATTCCTTTTCATGGCAATAGTGCCTGTTTGGGTCCTGGAAGGACACCATGCCTTAAATGTGATAACATTGCTTGTCAGCTGGACCTTTCAAGTGAAAGTGGTTTATTTGATGATATTTGTCTGTACCTTGGTTAATAACTGGGAAACGACATTCATGAATAACAGACTGAAGCATCAGCCTCTTGGTTGTAACTTGAAACTATGGCAATGAAATTGGAAGAACATTGTTGGAGCCCCAGAACCCACGTGGGGGAAAAGAAAATCCGTAGCTTAATACTCTAAGGCAGGCAAAAGGTACTTTGGTCAGGTCCACACCCCCCTACAACCCAGCCTTCCATCCTGGCACCTTCCCCTGCCATCGCAGGAACTGTAAAACCTGCGCCCACAACTCCTCCCTCACTTCCATCCAAGGCTCTAAAGGAGCCTTCCACATCCATCAAAGTTTTACCTGCACATCCACCAACATCATTTCTTGTATCCCTTGCTCCCGATGCGGTCTCCTCTACATTGGGGAGACTGGACGCCTCCTAGCAGAGCACTTTAGGGAACATCTCTTGGACACCCGCACCGATCAACCACACCACCCTGTGGCCCAACATTTCAACTTCCCCTCCCACTGTGCCAAGGACGTGGAGGTCCTGGGCCTCCTTCACCGACGCTCCCTCACCACCCGGCGCCTGGAGGAAGAATGCCTCATCTTCTCCCTCGGCACACTTCAACCCCAGGGTATCAACGTAGACTTCAACAGCTTCCTCATTTCCCCTTCCCCCACCTCACCCCAATTCCAAACTTCCAGCTCAGCACTGTCCCCATGATTTGTCCTATCTTCTTTTCCACCTATCCACTCCACCCTCCTCCCAGACCTATCACCTTCATCCCCTCCCCCACTCACCTATTGTACTCTATGCGACTTTCTCTCCACCCCCACCCTCTTCTCATTTATCTCTCCACCCTTCAGGTTCTCTGCCTGCATTCCTGATGAAGGGCTTTTGCCTGAAACGTCGATTTCACTGCTCCTAGGATGCTGCCTAAACTGCTGTGCTTTTCCAGCACCACTCTAATACTTTAAGGCAGCCTCGTGCCCTTATTTGTAGAGATCCAGATCATTGTTACATTCTAGTGTCTTTGTAAATTATGGACGAGATGGGGGAAAACAGACGATTCCTCAGAATATGTGCATTACCAGCAGGATTAATTCTTCACATTTGTCCCGTTCTTTGGAGCTACTTTTATCTTTGTTCAGCGAACACTGAGGATTGAAGGAAATTCCATTTTGCATGGCATTCAAATCTCATGATATGAACAGTTGGTATGGTGATTAAGTAGGTATATACCAGCTGGGAAATCCAATGGCTGGATCAAATGCCAGTTTTATATTTTGGCCAAATGTTATCATTATAAAAAAAACCATTCATCGGATGTATGCCACAGCTTAAGCCAGCTTTTATTACCCACCCCTAATTGCCCATAGGGCAACTAAGAGCCTACTTCATTGCCCTGGGTGTGGAGTCACTCATAGGCCAGACGAGTTTCCCTCCTTAAAAGACATTCATGAACCAGATGGGCTTTTGACTCCTGCATTGGGTGCAACATCAGAATTTAATGCGAAGTCCTCAGATTCCAGTAAGCAGTTCATTTAAAATTATGTCTTCCTGTAGTTCGCTTGTTAGTTGAGGGTCGGTTACTTGAGTTGGCTGGAGGCTGGTTTGCAATTTAGAGTGACACCATCAGTGCAGGTTCAATTCCCGCACCAACTGAATTCTCCATCTTCTCAATCTCGGCACTGGCCTGAGACGTGATGACCCTGAGGTTAAAACTTCACCACTCAACTCTCTTTCTGATGAGAGTGTGGGACTTTGGCGACTTCCCACCCCCGCCACTCTCAATCCTTAAGTATCGTGCTCTGTGTACAGCATTTTCTTTGACAGTTCTATCAGCTGTAGCCATTATTCCCTTTATAATATGCCAATGAGCCAAAGGGAGGGGTCTTGGCAAAATCGTTCCTATTGCACTATCAATTCTGACGAGTTTCCACATCTTCATCTCGGAGGGAGAAGATGGAAAGCAAGTAGGCCCAATTGCAATTCCAAAATCGCTCTCAGTGAATACATCAGTGTACGTGTATGGTTTAGTTGTTTAGTTCCAGCTGTAAAACAAGTCGATACCGAACAAGAGTAAGTTCACATGAGGAGAATGACCTCGTCAGTCAAGCAGTAAATAGTATTAGCCATTTATTGGCTTCATCAGAGCTACGAAGAAAACAATTTGACGAAAATGGCAACGATCGATTGTAAAGTTGCAACAGGAAAAGGCCGTCGACATAATTTTAAGTAATATGTAAGTCTTGGAAGTTTTAAGTTAACGTAGTGTTTTTAAAAATAAAAATGTGAATTCACTGAAATATTTGAAACGAGAAACCATAGGTTAGCGTT
The DNA here is from genome assembly GCF_047496795.1 of Chiloscyllium punctatum. Lineage (NCBI taxonomy): Eukaryota > Metazoa > Chordata > Chondrichthyes > Orectolobiformes > Hemiscylliidae > Chiloscyllium > Chiloscyllium punctatum. The sequence goes on along the minus strand of NC_092768.1, from coordinate 27,248,141 downwards.
TTGGATACAGACTCTTTTCCAGAACTGGAATGTAAAAGATAAGCATGCCCTTCATAGGACTGAACAAAATGGACATTAGAGGGGACAATAGATAAAAGCCAACTGTCAGCTTTTCATTAATGATCACAATTAAATTATTAAAATATGTCTTCAGTTGAAATGGTCCCATCTAATCCTCGATTTATTTCTCCATCCTGAGGAAATAGTCCCTTAATCTGTGAATGCCACACATCAGACTACTGTTTTAATGTAGGGGTGGTTTTAATGCTCAGATACAAAGGATCTTTTTAAAGCTGATGATCTAAAACTTGCAGGTGAGGATAGCACTAATGGACCACAAGGCTAGTGAGCTACGCAGGTAAGAAGCAAGTAGAATTTAAAATAAGGAAAGTGAAGTGATGTATAATGCCAGAAGGCAGTAGAGACTAAATTGCACAAGCCTAAAGAGTATGCAGGGCTCGAGAAACTTTGGGGTCCATGTGCACATAATTTGACAGCACGTATTGTAAGAGTAGTTTGCAAAATCTTTCAAATGATTGGCTTCATCAACAGTGATGCAGAGTGAAAAAAGCAGAAGCTAATATCGAACTTGACAAAGTGCAGGTGACGTCTCAACTAGAATAGTGTGTCATCGTGTCTTTGGGAGGATGTGAGGATTTTTGAGAAGGTGCCGAGTGGATTTATGAAAATGTTTATCAAACAATGACGAATATTAACTACAAGTTAGGTTGAAAAGGGTAGGGTTGGTCACCTTGGAAAAAAGGAGATTTCTTAGAAGTGTACAATTTATGACATGTTTGGACGGCATAGACAAGAAAACGCTGTTCCCATTCCCTAACTGTATAAAGCTGAAAATGTGTTGCTGGAAAAACGCAGCAGGTCAGGCAGCATCCAACGAGCAGGAGAGTCGACGTTTCGGGCATGAGCCCTTGAAGAAGGACTCATGCCCGAAACGTCGACTCTCCTGCTCCTTGGATGCTGCCTGACCTGCTGCGCTTTTCCAGCAACGCATTTTCAGCTCTGATCTCCAGCATGTGCAGTCCTCACTTTCTCCTAACTGTATAAAGCCAATTAGAACATAGTTTTAAGCTTGCAGTCTGAATATGGTGTAAGTGAAAACAAAGCAACGATTCCTAAAGGAAATTGGCTGAGTTATTAAGAGAATTGATCTTGCAGGGGCATTGGGATAGAATAGCGAAATGATACTGACAGCATTGTTCCACAGAGAGGACCTCCAGTGTTAGTGGACAGAAAAGCCTCTTTTAGTGCCTTATCACTCCTGGAATTCATGAAAAGATGAAAACAATATGCTGCTGATCTCTTGAAAATGATCAGAAAAATTCTGATTGGATTAGGCTCTAAATTAATTCAAAAATCTCAGCAATGTTTGATGGATAGGCTTGGTGCACGAGTAGGTAAAGCCAAAGGGATACAATACAGCTTCATTGGGAACTGATAATAACGGCAGAGACCAATTTGGAAATCCACTCTGACATTATACAGTCTAAAGTCAAAACCTTGAGAAATGAGGCACAGTATGCAATGGTTGAGGGGTGACTAATGGCTACGGACGCCTTCCACCCAATCCTAAATAGTATTTTGCATTCTTTTGGTGCTTCTCAGAGAGGAGAGGTAGTGAAGGCAGTGCTCTGACAGTGACATTTTTTTTCCTCTCCAGTTGCTCCTAAGCCTCTTTGTAGGTCATTAAGCCCATTAGAGATTTCATTTACTAAGTTAACTAGGAAGCACCCTGTGTGACCTTTACCTGTTGCTCTCCCGTCCTCAATTGCATTTGATCAGTCTTAGAGGGGCCCCCTTATCTTGAAGCTTCCCGTCTCTAACCAAAACTTTAACCTATCTTTTTTCTTTTCAGACGCTGAAGGACCCGATTGGCTGAATTCTCCTGCTGGTGGCAGGTTAGCGGCTGGGTGGGAAAAGCACCCGGCCACGTAACTCCGCCGCTGAACTTTGACCCCAAGGCCTAAATAAACCTTGCAGCCTCATTAGGAGCGCTGGCTTCAATTCTCACGCGGGGGTTGATTGTTGCCACAATTGTTACAGGGCTGGAACTAGAAATGCAAGGTTCCTTTGAAAGCCAGTGGGGGAGGGCAGGGCTGGAGAAACTAACACGAAGTCAATAAGATTCTCAAAAAGCTTTCGCTCAAGTGTGTCAGTCTAGGTTCCAGCATAGGAATCTTATATTGCAATGGTGTGGCTATCGTTGATTGGAGGGTGTTGGAACAAAACAAGTGAATGAGTCACATGTTTAATACAGACAGAGGTAAGCTGAAGCTCAGCTATTGAATACAGATTAATCACTGTCTCATTCAATAGTGAAACAGGCTCGAGGGGCTGAATGGCCTACTCGTATTCCTATGTTCGTATGACTTCGACATGAGCAAATTCAGGTGGGAGAACTGTCAAGGTAGACTTTCTTTGGGTCAATAGGACAACCACGCGTATACCAACACTTGAAAGCCGAGGAGCTGTCTAACAAGCCTAAAGGGATGACCCCCAATAACTTAGACTTCGGTGACTATCTAACTATTGCATCATTGCTAATTCTATGGCCTTTTATCTTAAAAGAAAAACTATTCCATTGCCAAAAGTTAGATGCCAGAAATACTTTAACAAAGCTGGAATGGTGTGAACATCAAATTAACTTAGATAGCCTTGATATAAGGTTCACTTTGAAATACCAGGGACATTTCATTGAAAGGGGCAACATACATTTTCCCATAAGGCAGGCACTCAGATGCAGGGTCCCTTCCAAACTGATCATCTCTAGCTGCCTCCCTCTGTCTGCATTTTGCATTGTTTTCATATGTGTGCATGCGTGTTATGAATTGTGGCGCTTTCCCTCCCCTCCCGTGCTCGACCCCATGCCCCCCAACCCCAGTTGCATATTCTTGCTGGTAGTTGTACTCCGCCCCAATCTCTCTGGAGTGTTGGAACTAATGTTCTGAGAAAACGTGAAAGTCCCGATCTCACATTATACGAAAATTGTGCAATCGTCGTTTCAGTTAATCACGTTATAGTCAAAACACGTAAGGAGAGTCCGCGTTCCACAAATAAGGGCCTAAACGCTTCAATCGCGTTAAAGCCAAGTCGCGTTGAAGAAACACGCGTAATGGTAGAACAGACTGTATGTACATAAAGCTTTTCACGCCCAATGGACCTCTTAAAGCATTTTACAATCAATTTGATGGATGAATCAGTCATTCACAGGTAATGGCAAATAAGGCAAATGGTTTCACTTTTTCTCTTGAATTCTGCTTTTTTGAGTAGAGTGAGTACTTTTTTGAGTAGACTTTGCAGCACTGAGTCATTTACAATTTGTATGGTCAAAATGTCGTCAACGTACTTTAGATTAGATTAGATTCTCTACAGTGTGGAAACAGACTATTCGGCCCAACAAGTCCACACCGACCCTCCGAAGAGTAACTCACCCAGACCCATATTTATCTCTGACTAATGTACCTTACGCTATGGACAATTTAGCATGGCCAATTCACCTGACCTGCACATCTTTGGATTGTGGGAGGAAACCGGAGCACCCGGAGGAAACCCAGATGGGAGACTGCAAAATTCTATCCTATAGAGAGACTAGGGAAAACATTTAAACACATTTGTTTTGATGGCTTGCACGGGATGGCGGCAAATTAGTTAATGAATGAATTAATTAAGTTTAAATCTTGGGTTGCGAGCTCAGCTCTTTCTCAGGGCAGTGATGCAACCTCCTTGATACAATCTTCTTTCCTGGAAAGCCTGTTCTTATGCTATAAGGTTGGACGCACTTCTTTCTTTTAATCCTAATCATTCTTAACGTCTTCCCGAAGTAAAAGGCCCGTTGATGTGATCCAGAACCAAGCAATTGACAGTGGTAGGAGCGGCTTTCACCCGCATTGCAGGCCTTGTGCAGTGACCTCAAATGATCACTCAGAATTCCTACACCAATAGAAAGCTAAGGTGATGAGTGGGGAAATATAATTAATCCACAGGTGTAGCAATAGCAGGTTGTATTTTATTCAATACCTACATAGACAGTCGATCCAGTTTGGAACTGAGACAAGGTGAGCGTCTCTCTCTCTGGGATGGTGTTGGCTCTATCTCTCTCTCTCTCTGCGATAGAGAAGGGTTTCTCTCGCTTGGATAGGGTGAGGATGTCTCTCTAACACGGGGTGAGGGTGTCTCTCTGTCTTTGGGACAGAGTGAGGGTCTTGATTATACAATCAAATAGTGCAGAAGAAGGCCTCCGACTTAACGGTTCAGTACCCACTCATAAGCTACACTAGTTGCTCTTTCCAACACTTGGCACATAGCCTTAAATGCCATGACATTTCAAGTGCTCATCCAAGTACAGCACTTTTTAAAGGTTGCGAAGTGTCCCGCTTGAGCACATCTCCTAGGTAGTGCATTTCAGATTTATACGATGCGTGATAAAGGGTTTATTGTAAGCTTCCTGCTTTATACATTACATTCCTGCATCTTACATTATACCACCTTGTTATAGACCCTTAAACTAATTTGAAGTGGATATTAAGTGGAAGCGTTGGTTCATGATTCATCCTGGATACCTGGATGACTGTCGATATGTGAAAGATAATTCGACAGGAGTATTCTCCACTTCACCCTTAACCCCTACCCCGTCTGAAGACAGACACTGACTCAAAGTTTAAAAAGTCAGTCTCCAGTGGCTAATCCAATGAGTTTGCTTTTCTCAAACAAAACTTTTCAAGGCTTGCCGAACTTGTTGCTTGGTTTTAGAGCAAACAATGTGCAAGGGAGCCATCACACACCTGGAAGGTAGAACATAGCTGCAAGTTCTCCTCATGATCCCCAGACTAGCTTCAGCAGGGGTATAAAACCGGCGAAGCCTTTAACCGGCTCGTTAGTCATACTACACAATGACAAGTTCAATTACAGTACAGAATGATGATAGCAAGTTAGCCATAGTTCCAGAAGGCTACATCCTCACGAGAGAGGGACGACTGGTCCGGGAATTTAACGTGACCGTCACTGCATCTCAGGTGAGAGCTGAGGTCGAGAAGGCGGGGCCTTCATCATGACCCTAGCCACCATGGGAATTCACAGGGCAGAATTATTGGAGTGCAGACGGTGGTCGTTCGTCTCATTGTGTTTGTACCAAGTCTTCAAATGAGCACCATGACTCAGTGCCATTGTTCCGGCCTTCTCTAGATACTTCTGCACGCTGTTTGCATTGAAACGATCATCAAATGCCCAGATGAATGTTTCAAATTGGGCCTGAACTGTTGGTATCACTCTGCATGGCAAACCAGTATAATGAGGTAACCTACACCCAAGGTAAATGAGTGATCCTTTGGGAACTACCAACCTTGATCTTTTGTTGCTCATTTTCATCATCCTGAACAAATTTGGTGCCAATTTTAACCGATTAGAGCTTGTTTTGAGTTTATTATTGTGGCTTAAATATTAACAGTCGCTGTTTCTCTCAATGTGAGTTGGTGGTGGGCAATCATGATTAGTTTGGACGTTAGAGTCGGAAACTAACCTTGCTGCATGCACCTACTTGCTGTCCTGTGATATCCACTGGAAAATGGCTTGTATGGTATTCCTGTGAGTACTGGAAAATACTCATCTGTGGAATTACTGGTAAGAATGATAACTTCCTAGAAGTACCAAATAGTTGGGCAGGCGTCCACAAACAGGAGTTATTTCTTCCCATGGAAATATTTACAGATTTCTCACATTTGACTTCCAGCTACTTTGGTGAGGTTCATCCCTCCCATAGTCCGGAAGAGTATCAGAGCTGGAATCTAATAATGGTGATAGAAACTTTAAAATATTCAGAACGCCTCTATGTAGAAAGATTAGTCGTCCTTTTGTAGAATGTTGTGCACTGTATCTGTTTGGTACACTTTATATGCAGACAACCTAAAGCTTCAGTTACACTCCAACCCCTGTACGAACGCAAGTCGTAGATTTTATTTCCATCGCAATTGGAAAATCTCCAGGGAAACCCTCGTTTAAATCGTGTTCAGCCCCCTTCGCTTCCAATTTGCATCCCTTTGAGCAATTCAACCCATTATTATTGACACATGCAAGATTCGAGGGAATGTGACGTGTTTCAACACGGTGTTTCTGCTCTTGTGCAATTTAAATAAATAAGGCCTCTTCCGGCTAAGACGGAGAGGAGGGGAAATTCTTCTCAGCGACGGTCTTTTGTAGTCAGAATTCTCTCGCTGTACGTGTAGTGGATGCTGGCTGAGTTCAACAAGTTTTTGATTGGCAATCATGATTTGGAGATGCCGGTGTTGGACTGAGTTGTACAAATTAAAAAAAATCACACAACGCCAGGTTATAGTCTAGCAGGTTTAGTTGGGAGCACTAGCTTTCGGAGCGCTGCTCCTTCATCAGGTGGTTGCGGAGGACTATAACCTGGTGTTGTGTGATGTTTAACTTTGATTAGCAAGGGAGTCAAGTGTCGAATGCCGTTCTGCACGGTAAAAGTTCTGTGATTCTATAATTGGTTATGGGAAACACATATGAAAATGGAGTTCAAATGACAATCAGATTAGTCCTGAACAGGGGGTTGGGGTGGGGAGCAGGTCTGGTTGGTAGAATAGCCCTCTTCTGCCCATTTTATGCTGTTACAATCTTAAATAGTGGCCCAGGGAATGAAATGAGCGATGTTACTATTTCCGAAAGCCAGCCAAGGCTCACATTCCAATGTATCTGTCCCTACCAGGGATGAAGTCGTTTTCACACACACACATATATATGTATATATATTTATATATATATATATAGCCGTACTTTGAGATTTTTGGGAATGTTCTCTTTCTTTAGAAAAGCAAAGGTAGAGAAGTCTTCCAAGAGGAAAAGTGTGTCCCTGTCACAATTTCTGTGCTCTTGGAAGCATTAAGCTCAGAGCATGTACCAAGCAAAACAAAACGTTGAGCACGCTCATAGAGGCGTGAACGCAGCACATGTTACGATAAAGCCCATGTCCTGCTTCTTTCAGGAGACACACTTCGCGGTATGACTCCGAGCCACCGCTCAATTCAGCCGCTCAGCTCAGTTCCAAAATGAAACCAGATCTGCAATGAAAGGGGGTCGCGTGTAAGCCGTTGATATTAGACTGAAACGTGAATTATACTTTGCAATAAAATGATTATTTTTAATTTCTTGCTCCGTTATTCTATAGATTATAAATATGCAGGCTGCAATGAACCAGCCAGTAACCCTACTTCCCGAACTGATGCGAGCGAAGACACGCCAAGGAAACGCTCCTTTAAAAATAGCAGCGAAGAGAATAAAAGAAAATGTAATAAATTATATAATGATATCATACAATATAATAGATAGCAAGGATCTTTATAGTTTTTCGATTTTATTTTGGGGGGAGGGAGTCGATTTTCACTCCAGTATCTCGGAGCTCTAGAGCGCCGAGGTTCCTCCAAGAACCGTCAGCAAATTATAATGTTAAATCATCGCATGCAGCATTAAATAACCTGACCTTAAGTTAATAACGTGCTTTGAAATGACTCATTTGCTGATCTTGCGTTTGTTTCCTTCTTTTCTGTTTTGTCAGTTCCAACCTATCTGACCCTGAACGCGAACACAGCTCATCCCCGGTTAGTTCTGTCCGAGGATCTGACCGTGGTCACCTACGGAGACGTGAAACAAGAGGTCAGGGACAACCCCGAGAGGTTCGACACCTGCGTCTGTGTCCTGGGCTCCGAAGCGTTCACCTCCGGCAAGCACTACTGGGAGGTGCAGGTGGGATCCAAGACTGAGTGGGACCTGGGTGTGGTCAGGGAGTCCATAAACAGGAAGGGCCACACCACGGCGACGCCGGAATCCGGCTACTGGATCGTGTGGCTGAGAAATGGCAACGAGTACAAGGCAACCACTGTTCCGCGGACCCGCTTGAACGTACCGAGAAAACCCCGAGCGATTGGGGTGTACCTGGACTATGAGGGCGGACAAGTGTCTTTTTACAACGTGGACAATATGTCCCATCTTTACACTTTCATTGACACTTTCACCGGCAAACTCTTCCCTTACTTCAGTCCAGGCATTAATGATGACGGAGAAAACTCTGAACCACTCAAAATCCTTCCAGTCAGATGTCACGAGGAATAACTTGACTATTTCTTCAGTATTTGCCTTTCCTAGGGCCTGATTATTTTGTCACTTAAATGCATTGCCTTTATTTTTTGTTTTTTTTTAAACCTGAGCAAACTTTATGTTTCATTTTAGATTGGTGGCTAATCAGCGCTTGATTGCAGGTATGGTGCCACCCTGCATGGGGCCGTCGTGTTATTGTACCAACTTCTATATTTCAATCCACTGCGTGTGTGTTTGCATGTATTCACCACTTCTTTACTAATGTTGACAATGTTACTTGGTAGGAGAGGCAAGAGTGATTTTAGAATGACACTGTTGAGGAGGTATAAACTCTCCAGCATTGTGTACTTTATAGTTTTGTTTGAACTCCTCCTCGAACTTTTATTTTCATCTGCTTTTCTGGAAATAACGTAATGATGAGAGTTTGATGCGGTGGCAGGGCATCGTGAGAGAATGGCAAAACATACCTTGAGCTTCCGAAATAGAGGCAATGAGTGCAAGAGCAAGATAGTTATGCTGACCATGTATGCAACCCTGGTCAGGCTGCAACTAGAACATTGCGCCCAGTTCTGGGCACCAACCTTTAGGATAGACATGAAAGTTCTGGAGATGGGGACAAGGAGTTTTATCAAAATATTATCAGGGAAGGAAATTTTAGCTGCATGGTTAAACTGAAGGAGCTGAAGCTATTCCCCTTTAGGGTAACGGATATCAAGTGGTAATTTGCTGGGGACGCAGAAGGTTGTGACTATCGTGGTTAGGGTACACAAGAAAAAGTTTCTTCTTGCCCTAGCGGATTGTACCATTCTCTGGGACACAGACGAAAACTTTTGGACAACAATGCCTGGAATTGTGATTTAGAACATTGCTTAACACAGTGAGTGGTAGTGAGCTGGAATTCACCATCCAGTATCAATTATTTCAAAGGGTTTGGAGGTTTTATGACACACCTCTAATGGGGCTTGAACCCAGGCCTCTTGGCTCAGAGGTAGAGACACCACCGCTGCGTCACTAGACCCTAATTGGATGGACACTAGAAGGAAATCAGCTGGCATGACTACGGAGTTAGAACAGGGGAAAATGGATTGACTATGTTGTAAAGAGAGAGTTAGCGTGGCTCTGAGTAGCCGAATAGCCTCCATATTCACAGAAGTGACTCCATGAGTCCATGAAATGCCTAGTTTGACACCTTTTCTTCCATGTTCTGAACTGGGAGGGGTGTGGTGATGTCGGGTGGGGAATTTTTGTTACTTCACTAGGAACAGTGGATCTGTTGCTCTCCATAGCCATTCCAAGAAATAGAGATGAGAACGTGTGAAATCATTAAAGCGATTTGTACAAATTTCTATTTACCCCAATGAACAGACTCGGAAAAACTACTTTAAGGATATGTGACAGATATTCCCGTTCAATGAAGCCAATGTGTAAACGATGAAAGATGATGTGATTTATCTATAATCTACAGAACCAGACAGATTTGCCCAGGGAACAATTGATGCATGACAATTCTTTGTCAGCACTTGGTTAGGTTCAGGAAATAGGAGAAAACTGTGGCGAATCCCAACTTTATCCCAATATATGATGCACTTTTTTTCAGCAGTCAGCACTGGATAAAGTCAGGAGTGTGAACTTGGGTTCACACCTTCTTGTTTCAGAGACATTTGCGGGTGGGCAAATCGAGTAATGGTCATGTTTGATAGTTTCGTGACACATCGTTTGTACATTTGGCCTCATAACCATTGGGAATAGTCTCTAATATTTCTTCGGAGTCAGATTTCTGTCAGTAATGTTAACTGTTTTACGGAATATCGTTGAGTCTTCAGTTCCTGTAAACCAACATGACTCTGCAATTATTCCAATGACGACCTTCACTGAAGGCTTAAATGTTGCACCTTCAGCCTGTTGAACGGATGTTTGGATATTCTTAGCGATTGAATAATGTACAATTTATTAAATTTGTAACAAATGTTTAAATAAAAAGCCTTCAGTTAAAATAAGCTCAGTTTCCTTTTAACTGGCTACATTGAACAAATATCAGGAAGTGAAGTTGATATTTCAGTTACTGTGTAAGAAAGAATGTCGAAATCTCGAGCATTGTGTAACAAATCAGTACCAAATAATGTTGTGGGTCAGCGGCCAATATAACTCGCCGAATGTTCTGCAACTAAATTTAATAGACTTCAAAACCAGGTCATCTAAATCTATTTGCAAGACCGGCCTCAAATTCTTTCATGAATGCTGTAAATGACAATGACAGTGGGAGGAATTATCGCCTCAATTTTGGCAATATTTAACTGTCCTTTTTAAAAGGCATTTTGCCAATTTTTACTGAAATGAAAGTGGCACATATTGAAGTATCCTAAAACTGATGTGGGTTGATGTTGAAATAATTCTAGGGTGAATTATCATATCGCTATTCGGATGCCAAATTCGTTTGTTGATCCACCCTCTTTTCCACTGAACTTTTCATTTGAGGTTAAAATTGTGTCGTGCCTGTAAGGGACAGTTGCTCAGCTATTCAGGTTTTATCACTGGACGTGAAAGCCATAGAACTCGGACCACGTTCTGTCGTGAATACATTGAGAGTATAGTGGAGTGCTTGTTCCTCACTTGGTCTCTGGAAAATACATAATGAGATATGTAATGAAATTCACATAATTAATCAATCTGTGCGTACTGATTTCTAAATGGGCAATTGATTCTTTAATTTGCTGTTTATTTCCTTTTTCAGGTAAACGACAAGCACTTGGAAGGTTTAAGCTATAAGGAGAGGCTGAATAGGCTGGGGCTATTTTCCATGGAGAGTCAAAGACTGAGGAGTGACTTTACAGAGGGTTATAAAATCATGAGGAGCATGGATAGGGTAAATGGACAAAGACTTTTCCCTAAGTAGGGAGTCCAAAACTAGAAGGCATAAGTTTATGGTGAGAAGGGAAAGATTCAAAACGGACGTAAGGTGCAACTTTTCAGGCAAAGGGTGCTGCGTGCATGGAGTGCGCCACCAGAGGAAGTGGTGGAAGCTCGTACAATTACAACATTTGAAAGGTAGCTGGATGGGTATGTAAATAGGAAGAGTTTAGAGTGATATGAGCCAAATGCTGGAAAATGGGACTAGGCCTATATAGTATACCTGGTCGGCATGGACGAGTTGGACCAAGGGGTCTGTTTCTCTCCATGACTCTATTATTTATTCTTAGGTGCAAAGCGTACTGAATACTTGCAGAGAGAAGTACATTATCCTTGCAGTCAGGGGCAATCTCGTTGTCTGTAGGTGCTGTGGCTAAAAGTGGATTTGGAACTGTATGGAAAATCAGACCGTAGTGATTTGATCGCCAATTACATACCTTGTCTAGTCTTATATTTCCTTTTACCACGTAAGATCCACATTAATAGAATGGCCTCTTACATCGATGTATTTAATGGATAGGATTCCCTGTAGGAAGTTATGAACTTAAGCAGGAGTTTTGGCTATATTTCCTGCTCACGCGTGTTGACTAAGCAGCTGTCGGTTTCTTCCATTGCCCTTTTCTCCCGTTTGCACGAAACGTTTCAGGCTTCATGGGAAGTTAAAGTTCCCTTAAGAGGTGTAATTTCCTGAAGTAACAAGGACACAAATGTAATAGTTTTTCGTCTACCATTGGGATACAAGGGCTGTTGGAAAAGCCCTCATAAGGCACCCATCACTTATTGTCGTCGGGAATATGGTGGTGATATGCCTTATTAAATGATAAATTGAACTGAGCAATGAATATCACTCCTTTGTTCTTACTTTTAGCAAAATACATGCCTAAATTAGACCAGAGGTGTTTGTTTGTTTTGAGTTCAAAAGTGTGACTCTCATGTTCCTCGGATGCTGCTGTTGTGAAGTGCGCACTTCACTGCTGTATTTTTCCAGCACCACATTTTTCGACTCTGATCTCCAGTAACTGCAGCCCTCACTTTCTCCTTTGCTCTGACCGACTCAAACTCAGTGAGGAAATGCAATAAAACACTGAATGTTTCGTTAACCGGACGATTACTTTTTGTTTCTTTTCATTGGTGCTAGATGACTCCAAGTCTCTGTTATTCACTACCATGCATGCTTATCACATGTTCAATATTATATTAGCTGCCCATTAACTGGTGAAATTGTAACATCTTCCGAAAATTATATCAGAGTTCAACAAAAGATATTTTCAAACAAGATCTTTTTCAGGGATGTGGCAGGTATATTCTGCAAGGAATGATTTTTAATATTGTTAATGCGAGAACCCCACTCCTGTGTTGTGAATTCCAATTTAAAATACTATGCAATCGTAGATGTTTCATGAATTAACATCAGCTATGCGCAAGTTGAATTGGAAATAACCATCATATATACATGACATTCGGTTTCCCTCCTTTGCCTGAAAATGACGTGTAAATTAACTTAAAATATTGAGTTTTCTCGACATTGGATATTTTGTCCAGAAAATCCATAGCTAATGATTTAACATCCAATAAATGCGATTTTTATTTTCGTTTAAATCTATGTTTTATAAATATAAATTCATTTCACATTATACCCGCTACATATTCCCCCTTTGGAAGAAGCAGGTCAAAGTAACTCCTAAGGAATCGCCCAATATATGAAGATAATTCAGAAAAGTGAATGCCAGCATTTTGATAAAGTTAATGCGATTTCTGACAAGGATAAGGAGGATAAATTGATAAATTGTCATTAAATCATAAGAATCAACACACTTCATTTCGTTTTTAAAGAAGTTTTTTTTAATCTTTAAGCTCATCAATTGTCTGAATGTCTGAAAGTTATTGTTTTTGTTTTTTGATTATAGTAACAATTATCTCCAAATCACACCTACAACATGTATTTGTATAGTTTAAACTCTAACTAATAACATGCCTCAAAGCGCAACAGAAGAGACTAAACATTTGACATTGAGCAGCTGAGGATGGAGGGGCATACTGTTGCTCCACTACACTATCACACAGATCACGTCGTACAATAAAAGTATTTTCTGAGTGACAAATTTACTAAGAATTTTAAAGTATCACAGATGTATCTTCAGAAATTATCTTCCTGAAACCAAAAACACACACTTTGGCCAATGGATTAAAGACGTTGTCCAGAAAAGGTTTGGACGTGCACGTTCATACTATCTTCTGGTCCTTTGTATGGTTACTTGTAGACAGGTCACTAATTAAATGTAGTTGCCTCTGAAATTCTGGCAGACACGGTTTACCCAGGAAATATAATTTTGAGATGTTCTTTCAATAACCCTTCCAGGAGAGCAGATGGCCTTTACTCTGCACTAAAATAACGTTGTTTCCCGTCTGAAATCTGTTAGTTCTATCCTCAAAGGTTTTTAACCCCAACTGAAGAATAAAACAAACATCAAGTCAAAGCAATGTTCAAACAGCCCCAACAGGAGAGCTACAATGAAATATGCAATTATAATGTCATGTCATTCGTAAGAAGCCTTAATAAAAAGAAATATTCTAATCTTCACAGTGAACGTTCAATGAACTCTTTAAATAAACCAATCCAGGTGTCCACACAAAATAAATTTCTCACAAGCCTTCAACGTCTCAAAAGTGTCTCAAATATAATATTCATTCAGGTGCTTCTCAGTAGCCACATCAAAGAAGAAGCTAATTTGGAAAAAAACACTAAATAAAATGTACGTTGTATAAAATGTAGAAAAAAAACTGGCAGGAAAAGGAGAAGAGAAGTGGTGTAAAAACTTGGTGACTGAAACTACAGCTGTCAATGGAGAAATAAAGACAGCAAGCCAGGTTAGCATTCAATTCAATGTTCTTACACAGATGTAGGAATGCTGGAAAGTTTAGTAATCAGGGAAGATGGGAAGAATTTCAAGCTGAGGATGAGACTGATTAAATTAAAGTGTTTGTGAAATAACAGCAAATGTTAGAAACAAGCTCAGAGATCAGAAGGTGATGCAAATAAGGATACTGGCAGCAGAGATTTAGATAGGCTGAATTAATGGATATTGGATGGCCAGTCGACCCAGTGAGGCATTACTTCAAGCAACTCAGTTGTAGAAAAACAACAAAAATAAAATTTCAGAACGAAGTGAAATACTGATTTCAATGAATATAAACTGAGACGTTTATCTTAATTCAGTTTCTTAGCCTGAATTACCTATGCATCACACCAGGCACAGGAATGTTGTGTTGCCATCTAGTTCTTGTTGTGCTGTTGAATTTTGTGATCCCTTTGGATGAACACCTTCTATGGTGCCTTTTGGAAACTGGCTGACAAATCTGAACCAGAAGACCATGGTCTATCTGCAACAGCCAGCTGAGATAGATAGAAAGTTTCCAAATTGACGCATTTGTAGGTGTCATTACATACCTCAGGAGCAGATCGGATTAGAACCCAGAGCATCTAATGAGAGATATTGCCAGTGGACTTAAAGAGCCTTCAGTTGAGACATATGCACTTAGAGGAAACATGGAATTGCAATGTCTTAGGCACTTTAGTTATGAACCAACGCAATAGGCAACAACAGCTAAGTGCATTTATATAAATCCTCTTATATATGTAATGTTGATACAAGCCCCACGAGTTTAAGGGAAGCAGTGACGAGCACAAATTGACACCAAGCCACTTAACGAGACTGGAATTAGAAGGATTGTTTAGATGGTTAGACTTTAAAGAGCATCTTAATGGAAAAGCAGGAGCCTGGGAGTTGGGGATATTTAATGATAGAATTCCAGTACTTAGAGGCTTAGGTGGCTGAAGAGAAAGTGACAAATCGTAGTTCAACATAAGTCAAATGTGTGCAGGAGGATTGAATGTGAAGAACGATGGGTCACAAAGGGTGGAGGAGCTACAACATCATTTTTGTTAAATTACTGTTTGATCACAGCTGCTACTGGATTTAAACTGAGAGAGAGAGAAGCTGAAAGAAGACGTTTCAAATGATATGAAATGTTCTACACCCATAGGGCTGTGAAAAGGCTGTGTCATGCAAAATAACTGCGTTTGTGATGTGAATCAAATGGATGCGTTGTTTTCTGCTTGTTTCGTCTTATTCAGATATTGTTACAAACCTCAGTGTTCAATGATGTATTACGACTTAAGGAGGCTTTTGTTTCAAGCGCATAACAACAAAGTTATATAGTCAATGTGATTATAGTAACTAAATGTCCAAAGCAACTGTACTAATGGTTCTAATGTCCTACTAACGTTGTTAAGCTGAGGTTTGATAGTTTTTTTTTGGTGGAAAGGGAACATGTTGCTCAATGAGAGGAATGCATTATCCTTGTAAAATACTCACAATGTAACAGCTAGACAGAAAGCAAATTCAGTCAATTCATCTATGAGCATTATTCTCAGATTACTGTATCTGAAATACAAGGATATTCTCATTGTCCAGGCAGGCTTCAGCAGTTCAGATATGAACCAAAGGGTCTTTTTTTGGCTATTTTCATACCGATTCTGTTCGCTGTGCCCATGTTAGCATGGCTTACCTGACTCGGAGTTAATTTTACTGAGAACAGCGCGAAAGTGAGGACTGCAGATGCTGGAAATTGGGGTCGGGAGTGTGGTGCTGGAAAAGCACAGCGGGTCAGGCAGCATCGGAGGAGGTGATTAAGGGCTTTTGCCGGCAACGTCGATTTCCAGCACCACACTCTCAGCGTACTGAGCACAGCCTAATGATCGGGAGTCACTGATTCAAATCATGCCATGACAACAAATCAACGAAAATTTGAACATGGAAGCAATTCAACACAAAAATAACTCTAACACCAAAATAGCTTGCTGTAAAATGTTGATCTAGTTCATTTATACCCTTGAAGGAAGGAATTCCTTACAGAATCTGTTCCACAAGTGAAAAACACTATCACGTCCTCTAAAAGAGTCGAGTAAATCATTTGGTTCATGCTGATAATAAGTGGGCAACAAATTCTGACTTTGCCAGCAACGCCTACACACATTAAATAAACGTTTGCATTGATGCAGTTAGCACGTTCCTCTGTTGATACTCATTTATTTGCAATTATATTGACATTATAATGCAGTGTGGCAAAGTTTATGTTGCTTTTAGCTTTGCCCAAATCACATTGCATACTGTGACTGGATTTCCAGTGAGCGTAAAACAAAACTGAAAGTGAAAAAAACCCCCACACATACGTCTTATTCATTTTAGTTCATCTCTCTTTTATGTGTAAACGATAACAAGGGAATAATAACTAACCATTTACTGACAGCGACCGTTTAAAATAGGGGCAAGTGAAGAACCAATGTGTTTGACCCTGGAATATTGCTTTATGTCGACCAACATTGTTCATTTGCAAGCATTGCCTTGCTGAGGGTTTTATGATACTATCAACAGAGTTTCCTGGAAAGAAAGGGAAATGAGTGTTTAAGTAAACTTGGCAGGATTGTTGAACTTATGAAGAAGTATTTGAAAGGGATACCAGGCCACACACAACTTTGGGGGAGACGGGTAGATCTCGAATTGTAAATAGTAAGTTAGCAGCTGTGGCGCAGTAAGAACTGATGGGAGGGGATGGGGCAATAAATGCTTTGTCAGCTTGATATGCGTGCATGTGGCAGCTCAATTATATTGGTGAGTTAAAGGCCCATATTGGCGTAAGGAAATCGATTTTGTAGCTATAAACATAGATCTCACATAACGAGAGAGGAGAATTGGATGTTAAAGGTCCCTGGAAGCAAGATGTTCTGGAAACATAGGAAAGGTAGAAAAGTAGGAGCATATTACGTAGAGAACATTAAAGCACTGGAAAGAAAGTATGTTCTGGGGCATCAAGGACAGAAACTATGTAGCTAAAGCTAAGGAACAAAATGCAATGTGTTGGTAGAGCAGTAAGTAGACTATCCACTCGTGAAAAGGAATCAGAGGAAGAAACCTGAAAGGGCTTTACAGAACAGTACAATAATTGTAGAGCGGTTTAAATGGGAGACTTTAAGTAAAAATTCAAGGTGAATGTGCCAATGGGTAAAGAACAAGTCAACTTTGCCTTCTGCCGCTATTTTATAAATATGGCTTTTGAAACTTTTCTTCACGCCCCAAGCCAGCCCTTGGCAGCGCCTCACCGCACCCTAACCCCATTAATCCTAGTTAGAAATAAGACTGGCAGTGACCGTGAACGCTGTCAAAGAAAAATCAATGTAACCATAATCACAAATCATTTAGAGTTCCTATATTTGATACAGTCGCATCCGCATTGGATCTTAAAATGTTACTACAGTGACAGAAAGAAAAGGACGCTGCCAATTTGGACGCCTGTCTTTCGCTATTTCATCCCAAACCCCATCCAAATCCAATTCCTCAGCTCTTCAGCATAGCCATTTTAGCTTTAGGTAAACTCTACCACCCACCTTTACCACACTGTTTGCTATAATGCACAGATATGTCCGTTTCCAGATAAGATTGCAATACACAGTGCACCAAACAGCTGGTCAGCAGTGCCTGGAACAGAACGGTGGGCGAATTGGGGAAAGAATTGCAAGACATCGGGATGGAAGGTGACATCGGCTGAAACATAATTGAAATTGCATTGACCATTAACCTCAATAGAACTGACTGTTAGCTGAAGTGCGGGGTGTTGTAGTCTTTCACCCGAGATCGATTACTATGAACCCATTAATACCAAGTTAAAGAATCTGCCCTAATTCAAAAGTGGTGTAAACGAGTCATTTTCCAGATGCGAAGACTCATCTGCATGCCAGATGAAGTCAACCACCATTGTTGCATTGAAACGTTTTAGATGATCAAAGGGAGTCACGATAACGAAACTTCCGGTCCGCAGATCGGGGTGCTACCCATTGTTGCAAGCTGACATGTTACTACGGCAGATCACCAGGTACCCTTGTTTACTGGAACATTCATTGACATCAGAATGAGGACGTAAGCTTAGTTGATGCCTCCAATGAGTGCTGTAATAACAGTTGGATACTTACTTGCAAATGCAAGATTCTGATCATGTCCCATCCCAGTACCTGAACATGAAATTCAGGGCTGGCAATACTGTCTTGTTGTAAGAGACTTCTGCTGAGCATTTACATACCCTCTCTCTTCAATATAAGAAATTCCACAGCTGTAATTTGAAGAATATCAGGGATTTACTGCTCTCCCGGGCAATATTTAACCCTCATCCAGGACCACTAAAACAGATCATTGTCTCGTTGCGGGTTGCGAATCCTAGACTGTGGTGTTTTCTACAGTTACACTTTAGAGGGATTGCATATCAGGTGCTGGTACAGCGTGATATAAATCCAATTTTATTTTTTAAAGAGCTTTGAGCAGGGAAAGTCCTGCCTACGTTTGGACGTCTGCTTTCCTGCCCAAATCCATTTGCAGGCAAGATTTCACATGGTTGCTCTGACTTTAACCCACAATAACTTTCTGAATTGCAAATAATGTCCGAAACGATTGCATGAGAGGTGTTGATAATTTGCAATTTGGGTTCATTTCCTCGATGTGTTCAGCGCCTAACAAACACTGACTACTTGAGGATGCTGAGGAAATGTAAACATTCCCATTGCTCAACACTTTTTTTTGGTTTTGCGTGGCCACAAGAAACACTAAAATCTTTGTGTTGGCACTTTATTGCCCATCAAATTTCCCGCAGTAAATTAGCCCTTTGGCATCTGTTTTGAATTCAGAGTCTGCTCCAAGCATCCACATATGGGAGGACATCATTCCAGTTGTCAGTGGTGAGGGCGAAGATGTTTTGAATACCATTTCCCATTGGCTTGTGTGATCTTGTGAAACTGCAGTGGCCTGCTGCAACACCCAGACCACTCACCCTGCAGAGAGGCCATGAACATTTTTGGACTGTTTGAAAAGGATTCACTCTGCCATTGACATGGCTGATATGCCATCGCTTATGGGAAACGGCTGGATGTCTTTCCTCTGGTGCTGCTCAGGATTATGCACACAACGCACTACTGTTTTCAGTAAGAGCCTGTCCTGCAAGCTCTATCGAAATCACTTGTCACTGGATCAAGGCCCAGATCTGATGAATACGGGTGATCTGAATGCAACCACCACCCACTGACAAAAGAAAATCACACGCAGGAATCTAACATTCATCAAAATATATCCATCAAACCAGATTGGACGAAAGCCAACCTCAATCCAAGGTACTTCCTGTGATTTCTAAGAGCCTTAAGGGATCAACTAACTTCGCACAAAACGGAAAACAGTTGTAATTCTCGAAATTAATAACTATAATAAAAGCAAAACTCTGCGAATATTTGTCTGAAAAGCGTCATATCGGGCTTCAAACGTCAACTCTGGTGCTCTCTCCATATTAGATACCAGACCTGCTGAGTTTTCCAACCTTTTCTGCTCTTGTTTGTGAATGAAAAATAAATTGTGCTGAGGTAGACTACATATTTTGTATATTGATATTAATTATATCTTGTCCAAACAGAGTAGGAAACTATGCAACACAAAAAGCCGATTTGCCAATAAGCACCGTAATGGTACTTTGATACTTCATTGCTCTCTCCTATGTTTATTCCATAAATCTTCCCTTTGAAAAACAGTTATCCTTTCAACTTGGACAAGTGAATAATGAAATGACGTCTTAAGAGTTAGCATTTAAAAGCCAAATTCGTCCTAACTTCTGATTAAGTGGAGACCTTAAATTTGTACTCTGGTGACCAAGTTACTGGATAGTCGATATTCTTGCAAACTTTATCAAAGTAGCTCACTTTCAATATCTCAATCCAAAGTAAACAAAAAGTCAAAATATGTCTGTCACCAAACAAGTAAAAGAAAACAAAAAAAACATAAATTATATAGAATGTGTTGTGCCATAATATTTTTATTGTTCTCAATACAAGCACAAGCTTAAGGTATCATCCAACTAAATAGTAAATTGTTCCTTTATTTTAAGCTTTGATATGACATCGACAAAGTGCTGCTAATTTAAGAGTTCTGAGTCGTAGTGTTAATATGAATGTAAGAACCACCTTACACATTTGTCAGATTTTTGTTATTACGTGTATCTGCACCACTACAATGTGCATTCCCTTGAGAATAGTCCATGGAAATGAAGATCACAATAGGCCTATCAACCCAGATTAACATGTGTGCTGAATCTTTTATCGGATCAATTTTTCCAGCAACGGATAACCCACTCTGTTACACTGTCCGGATAACTCCACTTGCAAGACAAGATGACCAGAAGGGCATCTGGTTCTGCCCAATAAAAAGAGACAATACTTTCGAGGCAAATTTACATTGGGTGGAGTGTAAAACCAATGGTGAAATCCATCGCGTTAGTTTCACGACGCGACAAGTTAGTTCAAAATCTAGCCCCAACGTAACATTCCCCAGGCCTACTGGAATTTCGTTTGTTTAAGCTGGAAATGGTGTAGAATGTTGTAATATTCGCAAACGTAATCCTAAAAATACTTCCGATAATTCCCTGTTCTGTCATATTAAACACCTCCATGCAGTTTTTAGACAGGTATTTCCTGACTGAATATTTTCCCCAAAGCAGCACTGCATAATTTGATAGTCAGGCTATTTTAAAAATAATTTATTTAGGTTCTCAGTGGAAATATGGAGAGAATGGATCGTTATCAAATGTTTATGGACACAGCTACCGGAGGGACACTGAAAAATCTACCCTAACAACACAGCAGGACGAAATATTGTAGACGCTCTTACATAGTGGCAATGACTTGTGGACGGAAATCAATGTTCCCGTAAGTGAATTGCTAGAATCCCAAGTTGAACTAAAATGTGAATTTCTGCTACTTATGCTGAAACGTTTTAGCACCAGTACTAAAATTCTGGACAGAAAAATGTCAACTGTTCCAATGCTAATTTCTGGTTTTACAATTTCTGCGATCATGTGTTTTCAAGAATAAACACCCATATTCGGTGGCCTCTAATAAGGATAATAACAAGTATAACCCATAATACGAAACGCTAGAAGGCAGGCATATGGCTTTCTACAGAGGAGCCAAAAGTAACTATCATAGGCTTGTGTAGTTTATCAACAATGTTGATGATCAAGAGGCGGCTACAAACTATACAATTTCTATTGACAATTTCCCCTATTGGACTTCCGATTTTGCGTGAAATCACTAGTAGGAAGGGAACTATTTTGAAGCTCAGTATGAGGGAAAGAAAAACTTTAAAGAGGTGTATCGATACTTAAAGCAGGTTCTAGTGGCGCAGTTGGTAGCGCCCTGCCTTGATCCAACCTCTCTGGGACCTAGACCCAGCTCAGAACTTGATGAACCAAGAAGGAGTATTGATAATGGAGCCAAGCAGGTGTTTATCAATAGCCACGTGATGGGAAGGGCCAAAGCAAGTTTGCAAGCATTACCTAAAGCTTTGGACTGCAACATCAACGCGCATTACCCGAATGAGGTATTGCACGCATCACCACGGATAGGTGATAAAGGCATTCAAACAAGAGACAGCTATGGAATAAAAGGAAACTGAATCTACATAAGGAGGGAAGGTGGGATGAAACTAGAGGTGCAGATGACCACCAGAACAACACAGATGGTGCTATAAAATAGTGGAAGGAAATAATAGGAAGAATAGTGGAAGAGAGACACCAGTATAATATGTAGTATCAGGGAGGATGTAACAACATAAATCACGGAAGAAAGCAATATCTCTAGGTGACCGTGGGAGAAAAAGTGATTTGAACTCTATAAGTGAATGGGCATTGTCATGAGTTTTTAAAAAAATGCTTTAGAGAATAGATAGCTGATGAAGGAACAGTACTCAGAAAGCTAGTGCTTCCAAATAAACCTCTTGGACTAGAACCTGGTGTTGTGTGACTTTTAACTTAGTAGCGGAGGGAGTCGCATAGCATAGGAGGAGGCTGTTAGAAAATTCAGCCTCCATTGACCTCACTAATACGGTGGTGGAGACGGTGGAAATGAAGCATGGCCCCGGGAGGCAAGCATGTTCGTACCGTATAAGTTAAAAACCTATCTAAAATTGAGCTTATTACACATAAATATTCGAGAGTAAAACGTGTCTACAATGGGCTCTGAAGAAATAAATACCACGACAGTGCTTATTAAAGGTTTCTGATTTGATTGATTGTTAGAGGATCCGAGTTTTTCCTGTCATCGTTAGAACCAGGGCTGAAGTAAGGATACATTTTGCCAGAAAATGAGTCAGTGAAAGTAAACAGGGTGGCCATGTTGGCTGCATTGTAGAAGGACAGCTGTCCACCTTCGTAGTCCAGATACACCCCGACCTTCTTGGGCTTCGCATTTATGGACACACGTGTGGGATTGGCTGTGGAAGCCCAGTACTCACTGCCATTTTTCATCCCAAAAATCCAATATCCTGCATCTTGTGCCGACCTCGACCCTCGTTTTCGGAAGGTATCTTTAACTATGCCTAAATCCCACGCTGTTTTGTTTCCCACGTTCACCTCCCAGTAGTGTCGCCCTGACGTGAATCCGACGGATCCCAGGACACTAAGCTCGCGATCAATCCCTTCCGCAGGTTCCGTGACAGCCCGCGCTTTTTCCATAAGTTTGACACTGGTCCGGTCCTCGGAGAGAACCAGCTGGGGATGCGCTGTGCTCGGATCCAGAGTCAGGGCGGCAGGTGCTGAGAGAAAATGAAATAAAATAGCTCGTCAACGATTTTGTAAAGAAGCGTGTTATCGTGCATTGAGGAAAAAAAACAGTAATTCCTGGAAGAACCCAGCAGGGAATCTAATTTTAAACAGGACACATTCTTGACTGTCCGAAATTACCTGATACTCATCGGGAGGGTAGTTGCACGGGTAAACTATTTAAATTGTCCTTTTAAATAAAGTTTTGAAATTGTGGCAATTCTAAATTTATTGATGTGAATGCGTTGGAGGTTGGGGTCGACGGTGTTGGCAGTGGGGCGGCTGTAGTGCACTATACTGGAAAGGCTCAGGCCAGGAATCTGGTCACGTGGGTTGAAATCCATCACTGCAGCTGGCGGAAGTTGATTTCGACCACAGCAAGTCTGAAACTAGGACACTTATCGCACAGTAGTAGTCTCCCTACTGCTGAGCCAGGACCATCGGGTGCAAATTCCACTTGCTCCAAAGGTCTGTAATCTCATCTAAGAACACGCGGATTACATTTTTTAAAAAAAAGATGGAATTAAAAATTAGTCTTAATAATGGTGACTATGATGGCTGTCATCCATTGATTTAAAAAATAACAGCTGCTTTTCTTTAGAATAGGAAAACTGCAGTCCTTGCTCGGGTTTGATCTACCTATGATACCGGACACACAGTTATGTAGCTCAATGTTAACTGTCCACTTAAATGGTCTGAGTTTCAGGGAAATTGGGGATAGAAACAGTTATTGCCCTTTCCAGGCATGCACATGTAAAAATGAAAATAAATGTAAAAATTGGTCGTGGACAGTAGCTCTGCATTCAACACAATGAGAAAGAAAGTCGGGTTGAGCCTAAAGTCTTATAGCTGTTATTTGCAAAGGCATTCCCTTCAAGTCTTTCAAGACCTTCAAGCGTCCTTTCAAGTCTTGAGCACCCCAAGCACTACAACAGCCGAACAAGTTTGGTTCATGTGTAAGGCCAATAAGTAATGGAGCAAAACTCCGTGAACTGATATTCCATTTTCCATTTCCATATTTGCATTTTCCAGCCTCTACAGAACTCCTAGTATATTCAATGACATAGCGGTCAACGTCACAGGTTTTGGGACCAGATCTAAACTGAATACAGCCAAGACGAGTTGGACTCGCTATGTTTTTATCGGTAGCTGAAAAGGGCCGATAGTAGCGAGGGTGGAAGCTTGGCTTCTTTTCCTTTGAAATATTAACCTGCGGTGGCTTTTACCTTCAGCGGTGACGCACATATTCGTTTCAGTTGGCGGGAGACTAGAAGCCATTCTTAGGGATTGACACTACTACTGTACTTCCTGTACTGTTCCCATGTCGAACATGCGTTCGCGTGCAACATGGCTTCTCAGGGTGAACCAAGCATCTGGAAGTCCAATAGCTGTGCTCGGTAGCGCCGCGGACAGGGAGTGAAATCTCCGAACCTTAGTGAGTCTCGATATTTTCTGTCCGACTGGAGGGGATATCCCTGCGCTTTCTGGTTTCACTGATATTAAACAAAAAGTTTCTCTCCCATGCTTTACCAACTGCTCCATACTGATATCCACTGACAGAGTCGCATGCTCCGTTCACTCGTCATGGAAATGGCACCAAACTTCAAGGTACAAAACAGGGCTGCAATTTTCAGGCGGAAATCTGGTTCCTAACTGATTCGGGTCAAGTCTTAATCTTAGGAAATATGGCGCCTTGTGGAACCGACAAGAAATAGGGAAGCAATTATAAACACATTTCCCACCAGGCTTGGACGCTTAAAATATTCCTTGTCGGTTCCACAAGGCTCCACTGGATATGTCACGCCAGTTCAAGGTTTCATCTGAAAAATAAAATTCGGCCACTTCTACACCATCTTTAGTCCCGAGCTGGTAAATCGTTAATAATAGGTCTCTGAGAGAAAGTTAACATTTATTATTCAAATAATGTAACGCACGTCTCTGATTCTCAGATCCTCCTTACTGGCTATTGTGGTAAAAGCCATTTTGATTGGTGTTAGGAAGCAGGCAACAACAGGTTGGCCTCCTCATTCAGCCATTTCCTGCGCAGGAAGATTCAACATGTTAGGGATGTGAAAAAAATAAGTGTGGAATGGCCTGATTAAACAGCAAAGGTGTTGATTTAATAAATTGATATAATAATTGCTTGCATTTACAGAAGTTCTTAAATCGGGGTGACAGAAATACATTAACTCAAGTGAAAACGGTTACGGACTTGACAGCGACCATTTGAGTGTCGCTCAATTCACTGATCAGTCAAACGTTAAAATTATCCTTTAGATACTGGACAGCACGTTTTCTGACGACCAGCAATCCTGCTTTTTGTAGATGCTAATCTAATCAGTTTCCTTTTCGCACGCCCAAGAAATAATGTACGAACGTCATCGGTGGTGCAAAAAAATTCTTGGCGTTACAGTACTTTCTTTGCGCGACTACTCATGTAATTAAACAGGTTTGTGTCCAGTTCTTCTTGTGATGTAGGGCAAAACGGACAAGAGCAAGTCAGCAAACTGTTTTGCATTCTTGTTTCCCATTAACCAACACTTCACCGCAAGCATAGATGCCAAATTTTGTATCAGGGATACACCTCGGAATATAACAATGCCTGAGGGGGTAAAAGAGTTCAGGGGTTCACGTGAAGGCCGGCAAAATGGCAAGAATATGGTAGATTCAAATGTAACCCAAAAAGGGGCTGGTGATTTGTTTTTGAAGGTAGCATAAGATGTCATAGAAACGGAATTGTCATAGATTTAGAGGGAGTGTGGCCAGAGCAAAGCCCAGAAATGCAGGTACAAATGTTTTTTAAAAAACGGGAGGGCAATCTGCGTATCCTTTTAACAACGCCTGGCTTTTAAAACAGAAATATGGGGCGCAAGTGTACTCAACCTCGGAAAATCCCTGGTTTGGCCCCAGTTGGTGTAATACGTCCAATTCTGGACAGCACGTTATGAGAAAAATGCCAAGGCCTTGGAAGGGTTTGATAGTTGCATTGCATGCAGGACACTGACAAAGGCATCGTGAAATTGAGTTCATTAATCTTTCAGCAGTTCGACGCTGTTAAGATAGTCCGAATTTGCTGTGCCATTGCATTGGTCTGTTATGTTCCAATTTTTGCAAGAAATTGAAGCAGAGATATTTATTTTGCAACAACTAGCTAGTTATTCCCCAAGTGAGGAAAAACTTGTAGTTTGCATTCCATTGTGTTTTCTGTTTCCAAAAACCTTAAGGCTGTTATACTTTAATCTTGGACTCTAGATCTCCATTGCCTCGTGTATTTGAATTTACTGCACTGCAGAGTGACAGTCAGAGCGGTGATCAGCCATACAAAGAGACCAACTCTGTTTGGTTGTTTTTGTTTAGACAGAGACGGTTAGTTTGGAGAGAATTAGGAAGTGTACTCAAATCGTAAAAGGGCCTTCCCGTGAACCCCTGAATGAAAAACGAATAAAGAGAGAACTTTAATATTTGTAGAAGGCTCAATAAACAGCTTACACAAGTTCTAATCCAATAACAAAAACACCCGAGGAAAGGAGAGATATTTGTTTTAAATCAATATATATTTCAGCGATGGAAACAGAGGCTATGTTGTCTTTCAAAAACAAATTGTGTCAAACTTGAAGGGAAAACCCATGCAGGACACTGACAAAGGCATCTTGAAATTGAGTTCATTAATCTTTCAGCAGTTCGACGCTGTTAAGATAGTCCGAATTTGCTGTGCCATTGCATTGGTCTGTTATGTTCCAATTTTTGCAAGAAATTGAAGCAGAGATATTTATTTTGCAACAACTAGCTAGTTATTCCCCAAGTGAGGAAAAACTTGTAGTTTGCATTCCATTGTGTTTTCTGTTTCCAAAAACCTTAAGGCTGTTATACTTTAATCTTGGACTCTAGATCTCCATTTGTTTTCCCTTTTTGCTATTCTCTTCTACTTACTGTGTGTCTTTGCATGTCGGTCCTTTATATGCCTGTTTTAAGTTAAATATACAGGTTTCAAGAAGTCATGTTCAATTTCCATTGCCTCGTGTATTTGAATTTACTGCACTCACTGATGGTTTTATTTTTTTGGCAACAAAATGCCAGCTTACCGGGGTTAATAACGTCCATTATATCTTTCCACACTTTGTACTGGATAGGTCCTTTGAATGACCCCAGAGGAAGTTTGCCTTCTGTGACCGTATTCAGATAACTCCCTTCGCTAATAATGTAAAAAGAAAAGGTTAGGTACTGAAAATATGAAGTAAAATTTGGAACTGTTGTTCAAAAGTCCACGAATTGAATAGAATGTGATGCATACCTCTTCCCTTTATCTGGATCCTCCTGAAAATAAACAAACGACAGATGACAGTGATGAGCCATGCAAAACCTTACTTCTGCCTTTCATACTTACAGTCCCAAATAGCTTTAAGGAATCACTTCTCCACATTTGAAATAAATTTTGCAAATGTCTAAGCAGCTAGACTGAGAGTAGGTTTGATGCATGTCCTCGAATTAACGAGGGAGCTGGGCTGTAGAGCACGTGATGGAAGTGAAATTGTCAATAACTCATCAGCCCAGTTAATAAACTCCCAAGGGATAGAAACGTGTTCATGAATACAAAATGTTAAGGACAAATATTCCAATTCCAACGCTCTAGAATAGTTGCTTTTGTTATTCATGGACAAGCGGGTATTGCATTCTTCAGTTTCTCAATTTAACAGATGTCAGAATTTCAGCTTTATTGGAGTGACACAGATAAACCCAACATCGATGAGTTAATCGGCCATCCTCTCGGACAAACAGTCGTGACTTCAATGCTATGGCCAGAAATCTCCTCTGGCCCACGTCTTACAAAGATAGAGTTCGTTGATTTCCTTGTAAATTTGCTTAAAAGATTTTCAAAGACGGACAATGGGGAGTAAATATAGTCACTCAGTCGCACAACTGAATCTGGGGTGGAGAGGAGTCCGGACGGGTTGTGGGGGAGAGAGGGCGCGGAGTTGGGGAGGGGCGGAAACAGAGCTAGAATGTGAGAATGGAGCAATGGAGTTGTTTCTACACTCCTCCAGCTGTATTCAAGCTCAGAATCGGATGGATTCCCTCTTGTTTTGTGGCAAACGATTGTTGTTCTAAAACCCGCTATTCAGCTGAGCTAAGAGCCACACATCGAGAATACCATACTTGACTTATTGTTTTCGATCTGATATCCTAAATTCAATGGCAGCCATGGAGAAATGCAATGACCGGAGCAAAGGGACATTTCTGCGTCTTTTCAGGCTCTCTGTTGACTTTAAGCCTAAGTTATCCTTTAAGTCAGAGAACGCCCTGGGGAAAGATACCATAACGTCATGAAAAGTATTATAGATCTTCAAAGACTACGTTTGAGGGTTGAGTGATTTTGAATTATATTGATCTTACCACTGGGAGTATTTTTAAAGGTGGAGAAAGGATCTCTTAAAGCAATTTGGGACTCTAAGTGTGAAAGGCATAGATAAGGATTTTAAACGAACAGAATTGAACTGAGAGATGCAGCCAGAATTATCGTATGTCACGAGAAAGTCATTCTCGAACATTCCGGCTAGAATTCAGTGTGAACATCGGAGAACTTGCCCAAATGGCTAAGCAGCTAGACGGAGAGTCGCTTTGACGCACGTACTCAAATTCACACTGAGCAGAGCAGATTGAGCGACATTGTCTCCATTCATGCAGGGATGGAAAATGTGACGGAACAGATTTAAAGGAATTGGTAAAATAAGTAAAAGCGACATGTGGGGGGGGGGGGGGGGGGGGGGGGGGGTGGGGGGGGAGGTGAGGTGGGGAAAGACTTTGGAGTGATGCGATTTGGAATTCGCCACCTGAGGCGATGGTGGAGGCAGCTTCAATAGAGGCTTGGTAAAATAGTTGTCTCAGAAGGAAAGGAATTGGACAACATCACTAACTGAAAGGCAAACGCCAAAAGCCGGTGCAGCAGCGATGAGCCTTGTTGTCTCTTACGCTGGAACAATTCCGCGATTCTGTGACATATCTCCCAAACCCCCATTTCAACTTCCTCCAATTTCTTTTAACATAGAATTCCCAATAGACCTGAACTGGAACTATTGTATTCTGTTCCATTGTTACAAACACTGAGCACTCTTAACGAGTCAGAAAAATCCCGTGAAAGGAATTAGAGAAATGATAATCTCAAATATTGAAAGCCTTTACATGTTGTTCGTTAACAACGTCACCATGGCTTCCACCAGAGTTCCCTTTAACCATCTGGGACACCCTGACAATTCACATTAACTTGGCTAGCACCCGTCAGGATTCTTACCTTGAGCAAGGAAAAGGCATCTTGTTGATTTAATTGTGACTGGACACTCGATAGCTTCTCATCTGTCTCATTCAGATGCTCCTGAATGTCCCGAAGATTGGACTCCATTTTCTTTAAGATGTCCTCTTCTTGGTCCCCTAGCTCTTTGGCAAGAGCCCGCTCTTTTTCTTCCAAGACCGTGCGCAGTTTGGTAAATTCTGACGAGATATGCTTCTGCAGAATGTTGGACTGTTCCTGCGTCAAACAAAGAAGAGGCAACCATGCCCTGTGATTCTGGAGTGAACACAAGAGAACCCCACCCGAGCAATTCCACAGGGTAACAATGTTACCTGGATTTCCGAGATACTTTGCTGCTGCTTCAGTAAGACATTTTGGATGGAAGTTTTCTTCTGGTTCAGCGCCTGGAGGTTCGCTCTCATTTTCTCCTGCAGCAGAAAGACGGGGAGAAAGGGACTCGTGAAATTGCACATAATGAACAAATCATCGAATTTAGAACTAAACCATCAACCTTTCCTCCCTTACCTTGTAAATCTCGACCGCCTCATTTATCAGCATAAAGTTGTGTGATTTATGGCTCCGTCCATCTCTCCTGTCCAGACACATCACACAGATCAATTTCTTGTCAGTTTCACAAAACAGCTTCAGTTCTTCCTGATGCTCGTCACAGAAGGGGTTGAAAACTTTGCTGGTCTCCACTGTCTGCTTAATGTTCAGGCTCCGAATTTTGTTGGACAGGACTCCCAAAGCTCGGTTGGCTTTCAGGTTTTTTTCACGGAACACCTCCCCGCACTCTGGACAGAAGGCTTTTTTCTCTTTCTCCCAACACTGTAAGATACACTGACGGCAGAAATCGTGGCCGCATTCCAGCATCACTGGATCGACAAAGATATCGAGGCAAATGGGGCAATTCAGTTCATCTCCCAAGCTTAGACTTGATGATCCGGAAGCCATGGCCGGCTCCACTGCTTCCTGCCTCCAATTGCATTCACCGTCGCTGTTGCTGCGCAATGATGGCCGCCCCGCCGCTCTCCGCTCTGGTATCAGAGATAATAGTTGCTTGGCTGAAGAGCTTGCAGCTTTCAGCAAGAATTGCCAGGGAAGAACTGGCGCTTATCTCGCGACTTCTCCAGCGCGCTTGTGAGGGGGTGGGGTTGGAGCAATGGTGAAGGGAAGGAGATGGTTCCTGGTCTTGACTCAAGCGAATTGCGCATTTTTTTTCATTCAAGGCAAGGGGTGTGGCTGGATTAACGGCGTTCAGACAGAGTTGGTTCGGAAACAGGATTAATCCAAGTTAGAAAAAAAAATCCAGATCATTGATTGACCTTCCCCAAGCTAGTAATGTTTGAAGAAATAAAATTTCAACTTGCCTCGTTCATGTTATACAGGTATAACTATACTGTTTGAACTTCGTTGGTTTTCCTTTTTATTTTAGATATTCTTAAATCATCCAATGCATGATGTTATGATACATCACTGGAACAGGTCGGACATGAACTCACGGTTCGGGGTCAGAGGTAGGGACATTACCACTAGCTCGTGTTTACATCATTCCTGCATTTATTGGAAATGCCAACAGTGGTGTGAAGTTTAACTTTGACGCTACTCAACAGATCGCAATTTCGGGGAAATAAGCTCGTTCATCGGATTTCCTGGTTGACCTTTGAAGGACTTAATTTTACTGAGAGGGTTTGTAATGTCCAATTACTTTAGCTTGTTCTTTTTTGAAAAAACACAATAGCCATCTAATTTCTGCAATGGCTTATATTTTGCTGACTGTGGTAGTGAATTTCAGCCTTGCGCTCGCCAATACTTACGATTTTCAGGAGCCGTTACCCCTAAAGCATGTGTACAATCGGGAAGCTCCCGTGTCGAAAGGATGCTGGGGCGGTCGGTTTTGATTTTTTTTTGCCCCTCCTTATTGTCCTAGAGCGCATGGAGCTTGTTGAGCCGGGTTTTGAGATAATTACGTTGCTACGAGCATGATTTAAGATGCAGGCCAGGCCAAGAAACAGTAGTTTGCTCCCATCCCGAACGTTCATCAGAGAACCAGATACGTTGTCCAGATGTTTTGGTTTCACTACAATCCATGGTATTTATCAATGAGATCAGCTTTCAATCCCATGCATTTTGTTATTAATATGAATTTAAATCCAGTTGAAGTGATCGGAATTGAGTCCGTGTCCCTAGACGATTGCAGGCAGAGTCTGTGCAGCACTAGTCAAGTAATGTTGCCAACACATCACCATCAGTTTTTACCCTGACAATTTGGTACAAATGCTAAGGAATTTATCAGCTCCTTACTTGCCGTCCATGCTGGGATATCTGGCTCAGGTCATAGCCTATTTCGTGAGGCTGCCACTCCAGATTGTCTTCATATAGCGCCTACAACCAACAGCCTGCTTGCAAGAACAAGGAGAAAGATCAGTTCACTCCAACTTCTCCAGTTTTCCTCTCTAAGATACACACATCTGTGCAACTGTGACCAATGTTATCTCTTGTCTGCAAGTCCCTGAGAGATTTACAGAAAGGAAGTCTTGGAAATATTTCCTCTCATTGACCCTTCATATACAAGCTTACTTCGTTTAATTTGTTTCTCCTAGGGGATTTTTGTTTGGCTTGGAAGTTTGGAGGAAAGGTGTAAAATGTGTTGTTACATTTATTCCTGTTATTCTGGTCATCTTGTCTGAGGCTGCACTTATCGGCCGGCTGTTCTATCACTACTTGCTAATTTCAGATAGTCCAATGTCGATGAACAGGAGCAGGAAACGGGGCAAGATTCTTTTTCTTCCCACTTGGTTCACCTGTCAAATTGACCATTGACCTCCAGTTAGGCACCACGCCATCCGTTGATCACAACCGAACTGAATATCGACGGGTCGATTAACGGGCTTTCATTGCCGGACATTCCTTTTGCATTCCTTGACAAGAAAAAAAGCCAAGACCTGGATTCGGCCATATTTTCTAAAACGGAGAACCAAAACGACTGGGTTAACCATGCGCCAAAACGTTCGGCGATTACATCTGTCGTTTATTCACGAAATCGTAAGACTGGCGAGAATAGTGGTGGAATGCTCTGGGCTTGGTCTCTGAGCTATCCTACTGCTCAACCTGCGATAAGCCGTGTCTAAAGTTGCAATGGCCTATAACGTCTTACGAATATTTAAAGCATATTGCAGAAGCAATGGACAAATTCAATTACTTTCTTAGTAGCCTACAATTTTTGCTTGATCAGGAACTGAATTCACCAATGATTGCTATAGAGGGAACATAGTTTACAAAAGAAGATTGCTGCTGTGCCAGTGTATGCCACACGATTAGCATGACTTTTCAAAAATATCTTTAAAGTTTCCGGTTCTAGCTGGGCCATTGGATTTGGAGAAGTTTAAGTAAACATTTAACAGACATACTCACAATAATGAAGGGTTCTCATGGAGTAATTCGGAAGACCCAACAATTTTAAAATTCATCCATGGGACTGGGCATCGCTGGCCATGCCAGTATTTATTGGCCCTGCCTAACTGCTAAGAGGGCAGCCATAATGCTGTTTGTCTGGACCACATGCAGGCCAAATCCTGGTCCCGAGGATATTACCTATATTTCTAGATCAACAGTCTAGCGATAACACCAATAGGCCACCGGCTGCCCCAACAAAAGCAATTAGCAAAAGACCACTGACATGGTGCAGGGCATAGATTTTACATGGTGTTTATATGATTTACAAATTGCTGCCAGAACTGACGGCGGAAGCCAATTCAGTAGTAACTTGCTGAAGCTTTTGCATAAAATACTTGGAGGGGAAGTGCTAACTTATGGTGAACGCGAAATATAAAGGGCGGAATGACTGGGCGTGTTGGTATTTTGTCTTGTTTCGCAAACAACGGTGACGATCTGGATGGGTTGAATAGACTACTTCCATGATATTTAGATCTCGAGTGTTAGATAAGATGACGTGCTTCATTGTTGCTTCAAACTACTGACTTCTGACCCTGCTGATGCAGATAACTTGCTCAGCAAGGTCAGCACAGTCTCAAAGTAACTGAGTGTTGTTACCAAATGCCTGTTTAGAATTGCAACATAGCGTAGCGATGGTTACTTCAAAATCGCAAGGACGTTTAGAGCCAAGCTCTGGTCGATTACCAACGCTTATGGCCATTCTTTGCACTAAATTAATAAACCTACTTGGAACGTGGAAGTAGATTATTTTGCTGCATTCAGTACTCAACGAAAGTGCTTCTCCCACTGAAATTTCGATAAGGTACAAAAAAAAAGCCTTGACGTATTTACAGAGGACATTCCTGTAATTAAATTGCACATTAAATTAAAATTACAAATAACATACATTTTTCTATTCAAATTTCAAAGTCAATATTCTTCCAAAAAAACTCCTTAAATTTTGCTTCGAAATCTATTTTTTATTATTACTTCTAGAAACAAGTGAACTCAGGACAGAGCTTTAGATTCTTGAGTCCAACACCATTGACGCTGCTCCTGAATATGTCTGCTCGACTGACAGCTCTGAGTCGCACTAATGATTCATCTATTAAAGTACCACCGGTAACTCAATTTTCTAGATTATGTGCGAAGTTATCCTGATTCGAACCCTGCCCCCTAGGTTGGGCTTCCACACAGCGTGGGGCAAAGTGTGGGATGAGAGAGAGAGAAAGGAAAAAATAGAATTATCAATTTCCTTACTGAAGCTGACAGGGATAGGGGCTAAGTGCTAGCAAATAGGACTAGATTACGTTGGGATATCTCGTCGGCAAGGACGAGTTGGACGGAAGGGTCTGTTTACGTGCTGTACATCTCGATGACTTTCTGACTACTAACTCGTCAAATATACTCTGCTATTTCATTGGATGCTGGCGAGTGTTGAGCGTCAACTGCATGCTCTCATGGGAAATTGTCCGATCTAGGTCTCACCATCCAATTCCCGAGCTATCCTCACAAAATAGGCTAGATTTTCCAGATGAACTAACATCTGGGGACATTGATCCGAAATTTCTGCAAAAGGGAGGATCATGCACTCTTTGGTCAACAGGGTGGGGTAGCAGTAGAAATCTCGGCAGTGAAATGGTTAGTGTGGAAGTGAATCTGTAAGCAATTTGTCGAGGAGTTTTTCTCGGGTCCAGAGCGGAAGCGGATGGATAAACCAGAGGAACACTGGCGGTACTTGAGGGCAATCGGCATGTTGCTGGTATCCACCTTGCTAACAGGTGATTTTTATCCCGGGAATTCTATCTCCCCCATCCCTTGTCCTGTCTGCGCAAAGACCTTCAGAAGTCGGGAAAAAGCAGCTTTCCCCCATATTCCCTCTGATGCTTCCCTACTTTCCAGCATCTCTGCATCGCCGATATCGAGGGAATTTCAAACATTTACCGTCCCTCTGTGTGTTTCCAATTCAATTCATTTCCTCTGGGAGTGTAGAATTCAGCACAGGTGCTGATAATCTCTTTTGCCTATTCTCACGTGGGCGATAGGGCGGGGTGTGAAGGGACATTACAGAAGCATTTTCACCAGAGTTCTATCGCGGATTCAATCTATGTGCTTTAAAGCTATTGGATCAGGCATTTGACAGTGATTCCAATCAGCGCATTGCTCCTCCCCTCAGATGCGCCAGGGGTAGCTTATTGGCATTTCCAATATGGAAAGTTGCCAGTTTGCCTAAAGACAGCCAGCGATCTAAATCACTCATGCGCGGAAGAGCAAAAAAAACCACCACACCGGTAGCAAATCGACGCTCACTTCGTCCGCAGTGCATAAGTTTGATAGACCAGCGGCCACCAAAGGCCACCAGTTTGAACGATGACCTCTAAGTACCCCAGGAAGAGCTTGACAGTTGACCGGGACTGCCCTGTTTGCAATAAAATGGTTACGGATGGGGTGGTCCTGGAGTGCGGACATACCGCCTGCGTCGACTGCTTTGCGTCCAACAGTCAAAGGGAAGGGCGTATTTTCTGCTCGAAATGCTGGACGACTGTTGAGCAAAGAAAGCCGCAATCCAGCCACCCACTGGAAGATCTGCTTGTGAGAGGCGTGGATCCGAAAGAAGAGAAGAAAGGGAAAAAGGGACAGCACCCGTTTTGCCAGGAGCATCAGGAGGAGGTGAAGTTGTTCTGTGAAACGGAACGGAAACTAATCTGCGTGAACTGTCTCGATAGGAGGGATGAAAATAGCCATACGTCCCATAATTTCATGCTGGTAAACGAAGCTATTGACATGTACAAGGTAAGCACTTTGAGTCGCATTGCTAACATAAATTTCCCCAGTCTTTCCTCCTTTAACCATTTCTTCATGTCGATTTCATTTTCTCAGGAAAAAATCAACACAATTATATTTTCTCTGAAGCAGAAGAAAACCTCTTTTCAAGATTTTGAACTTAAGCAACAGGAAACCATTTCTGAAATTAAGGTAAAAGTTAAACCGTCATACCTGTACCGGTGGTGTATTGGACACTCCATGTGTCCACACCTGAACTCCTCCTACGCGCTATGTGGCCATTAATGCCCTGGTGACCTCGGATAGTTTCTGCTCGTCCCTTAACAAATCAGTCTTCTCTTTATAGGAGCAGTCGAACAAATTGCAGGCCCTCATCTTCACTGAATTTTCCAAATTGCGGAGCCTGCTGGACGAGAAAGAACGCATCTTGGTCAAAGAATTAAATGAGGAAAAGGACGACATTTTGGGCAGAATGGAGACAAACCTAAGAGAGATCCAAGGCAACTCGCAGGACACTCAGCAAAAGGTGTCAGACATCGAGATGCAATTGAATACGGATGACGGAATTACTTTACTCATGGTAAGATCGCTAATTGGGTCAAATGTCACTGAATGCACGCAGTTGTCTAAACGTAGGTTCCCTTGTCTCTGGTCTTCACGATGTTTTCAATCCCAGTGCATGCACTGTTCATGTTATGGTTCCTGCTCTAAATCTTCTGCTACCTTCATTACTGGCTTCAGAACTCACTATCATCAGGGCAAGATGTGCGTTGTTTTCCCTCTTTTTACTAAGAAAATGGGCAATGAGGCAAACTTGGATTACATCAAACAAATTCAGCACTGCTTTGGGATCAATTTGATTGGTTGAAAGAGGCACTGACATCAAAGTAATTCAAAGGCAATATAATGTGAATGGTGGAAATTTGGAAAAGAAAAACAAACTGCTGGAAATGCTCAGCAGATTTGATAGCATGCTTGCAGCAAGAGAGAGAGACAGACAGAAAGATGAAGAAAATAGAATTTAAGTTTCAAGCCCATTACCTAACATCTGAAAAGTTTCCAAATGCAACAGTAATTCTGCAACTGATAGACGAAGATGGGACAAGGAAAATAATATATGATATGTGATATAGCGGATGGCGGGTGGTGGAAATAAGAGAGAAAGGTTTGTGGTGCAAGAGTGGCGATGAGACCAGTGAAGATGCCAAGGATCTGTCTCGTGGGCAGTATACCTGCCAGCCCAATGCAACTTAAGAGAAATAAAAGAGAAATGAGCAAAAAAGCAAACACAAAACCAGAGGCAAACATGGGGGCAGAGGTACGATCTAAACTTGATGAACTTATCATTGTGTTACAGCCTATTTTCCCATTTCTCTTTCATTTCTTCATTGAGTAAAATCCAAACCAATTTAGTCTGGCCTCACAATGTGCAGTTAATCTTACAGTTGAACATTACATCACCCTAAAGAGCGCATAATACGTATTAAGAGATTGAGGGGTCTATTCCTGATTTATGTTCTTATGTTTACATTTTGATGTGGTACTTTCAACGTCTTTACTATTCTTCTTTTTGCTTGTGCACTTTTCTATTATTTTACAGTTTGATTACTTCCTAAACACATTCCTGTTTCTTGCTAACCCTACTCTTGCTTGCACAAATTTCTGTCATAGATATCCATTGACACATCTGTGATAACAATTGCCATCTTACCGCCAACTTATGCCTTGTTTATTCTGCTTGTGCATTGCCATCGGGTTGTTGTGTGCTAACATTTCTGTTTTTGTCTGTTTCAGGAGAATATGTCCGTGGACCAGAGGTATGGCATGACCTCACCCCTTCCCCAAAATAACATTATGATTTTGCATGTTGAAATGTTTGTTTGATATTAGAACGTTAAATATTTTGCATTCCTAGTAATAATGAAGAAGACTACCAGCCAAAAATAACAGAAGGCAGTCTGACGTTGGGAGCATTTAAAGGACCGACCCAATATCGAGTGTGGAAACAAGTAATAGACATGCTTAACCCTGGTATGGAGGTTATATGTTCTATGTCTTAGCTTTCAATATCCTCAATAAATATGTATATGCTCAGAAAACCAGGTCGGAGGATAAAAATTTAAATATTATTCAGAACCACATTAAAGAAGAGTAGCATGTATTTGGTGAAACTCATTGTTTGTAACACAACCGGAATCATAGAATCATTAATACAGAAGAGACCTTCTGTCCATGGAGGAGGTACCATCAAAGGTATACTACCACCTCCATTAGTCCCACTTTCTAGCACTGAGCCCATACCACTGAATATTATCACATTTCAAGTATTCGTCCAAAAGCTTTTTAAATGTTGTGAACTTCCCCGCCCGAAATAACCTGCCAGGCAATGCACTCCAGATTCCCTCAACGTTCTGGGTGAAAAACAAACCTTTCCTCAATTTCCTTCTAAAGCTACTGGCCTTCGGTTTAAAATTAAGCCACTTGCTATTGAACTTTCAACTAAAGGGAACAACTGCTTTCTATTCACCTTACTACACCCCCCCCCCCCATAAACTTCGACATCTTTATGAACCTCTTCCCTTCAACTTTCTGTGATCCAGAGGAAAGAATTGGAGCTTATCCAGTTTTTCTTTATAGATGGAATTTTCCTTCCCAGGCAACATCCTGGTAAATCTCCTTCATATCTCCACCAGTACAATTACATCTTTCCTATTGTGTAGTGCTCAGAACGACACACAGTATTCCTGCTGTGGCCTAAGTAAAATTCTGTATACCTCCAATACGACCTCCCTGACCACCCAACCAATCTTTGTATTATCATCGGTTCCATCCATGCATCCCATATTCTCATTTACTTTGATTATATATCTCAAACAATAAAGGAAACAGCACTGATCCCCGTGGAATGTTACTGCATGTCATTTTAATACTCAAAATTATAATTAAAAATCTATCAGTTTTATTAATCCATGGATAGGAAAGATTAATCCGTTCTTCAAATCTGTCGTTGTGGGCGAGCAAGCGAAAAATAACAGTCTCACATTTTCTAATGGTAGGAAGAAGCTTTAAGCACGAAATATCTGTATCTGTAATTGAAGGAATGATCATAAAAATGTGCGTTTAGACTGGAGAATGCGGGGCAAAAGTGAAAATATTTGCCAACAGAATCATGTTAAAACACTCAGTGATCCCTTTGTTTCCAAAATGCTACTAGCATTTATTAAGGTAAATATTCTGACTCCAGGGGCTCAGGAGAAGTATAACTGGTCGTAACCATCACATACTTCCAGTTAAACTAAAAAGAGATCAGTAGCCAATGTAGTTGGGGCAATGCAGCACTATTGATGGATGATTGAGTAGGTAGTAGCAACAGCATGTTGAGTCACCTTCAGGTTGAGGAACCAACTAGTGGAGTGCCACCAAGGTCAGTGTTGGGATCTTAAATATTTACAATTTATATTAATACCTTTTTTAAGGGATCAAACTTTCTGCTGACACATACATAAATACAAAAAGAAAAGCAAATTGTGGAGAAGCAAATAGTTGCCAAATGGATATCGATTGGTTCAGTGACTGGGCAAACAAAACTTGGTCGATAGAATTTTATTCTCTTTGGTGAAATCATAAAAGCCAAATATTATTTAAATGAAGAGAAACTGCAAGTATGTGGTACTGAAGGATCTGGGTGTCCTTGTGCGTGGATAAGACAGTGTTAGAATGCTGGTATATCAAACATTTATAAGACAAATGAACTGTAGACATTTATTGAAAACTGAATGGATTATAAACGTGAGTAAACCTTGCTACGAAGTATAGAGGATTGGTGAGATCCCAGTTAGAATATTGTGTACCAGTTTGATCTCCTTTCTTAAGGAGCGATCCATTTGCATTGGAGGCAGTTTAGAGAAATTTCACTCAGCTAATTCTTGAGATAACAAGGCTATCTTATCTAAAGAATTATTCAGTTGGTTGGGGCTATACCTTTTCGAGTTCAGAAGGATGGTAAGTGTTTTTAGTTAATTACGTCTGACTCTGAGGTGACTTGACATGTAAGATGCTGACAGACCTATCCTTCCAATGAGGAATCTCAAGGTGGCACAATTTGAATATAAGTGGACGCCAGTAAGAGATGAAAATGAGGAGCATTTTTTTAAAAATCTCAGAACGTGGAAATTTTTGAGTTCTTTTCTTCAGACATCAGTAAAGTCTAGACATTGAATATTTTCAAGGATGCGGTAGACAGATCTACGGTCTACAAATGAGTTAAGGATTTCTGGGTGCATTCAGAAAAATAGGCCGAATGCCAATTCCTGATCAGCTGTAATGCCATTGAACGAGAAAGTGGACTCAATCGGACGAATGATCTTCCCCTGTTTTGCTATTGGTTAAGTAACTGCAGCTACAGCTCAATTTAAAACGTGCAACAGATGAGAAATCTCACTTTCAAGTCAAATGCATTGAACCAACCGATCCTGTGCATGGTGTTTATACCAATAGAAAGAGGCGCCCTTGCCTTGTAACTGCAATGACGGCTACATGGTGTGTGCAATGTTTAAAAGTAATTGCATCTATCTATAACAACCTAATTCTTTTCTTTCATAGACTGTGCAAAGATGACGAAATGAAGTACTTTTGATTTGACTTGACCCCATTCTGACTTTGTAAAGCATAACAATGTCCTGAACACGATACGCTATCCAGATGGCCTTTCAGAAGCAGTTGTCCATTACCACGCATTAAAGAACCATATAGAATTTCAGTCCCATCCTATCCATCCGTATGTAGTCTCCACAAAATCACCCCGGAATGCCTGTTCAAACCTTGCATGCTAACTTCAATAAAGAACGTGGGTGATATCCGAGCTTGCAATCTCGTTTTCATTTGT
The DNA here is from genome assembly GCF_047496795.1 of Chiloscyllium punctatum. Classification (NCBI taxonomy): domain Eukaryota; kingdom Metazoa; phylum Chordata; class Chondrichthyes; order Orectolobiformes; family Hemiscylliidae; genus Chiloscyllium; species Chiloscyllium punctatum. Next base: position 27,208,050 of record NC_092768.1, on the reverse strand, counting down.
TTTATAGTAAAGATATCAAATAGTAATCGAATACTTTAGGATTTTGTGATTCGTCTCGTCGACGAATTCGTAAGAAATGTCAACGTGATGCACGACATCTCAATAGTTTGTACTATGGTGAATACGAGTTAAAAATGAGCTGTCAAATCATCTGCAGTAATCAATTAAAGAACCAATTCTTAAAATGAAATTTAAAAAATGAAAATTTGTCAAGTTATTAACATTTCGTGTTGGGACGGGCTGGGGAAGTGAGAGACGGCGGCACCCACTGAACCCGTGACCTAATCCGCTTGGAAGGGCTAGGGCAGCAGATGCATCGGAACACTAACCTCAACAAGTTCCTCTCCAAGCCATACATAATATTGACTTGGAAATGTATCTTCAGCATCAGTGGGCCAAAATCTTGGAACTCTTTTGCTAACAGCATTCTAGATCTAAATGCATCCCAGGGATTCAACTGCCTTCTTCTGAAGTAGTGTGTCGTCGGTTTGGAGAGCTGTGTGATAGATTTAAATCTCACTCAAATTCTCGCTTTAATTGCATTATCCATCTTCATAACAGGAGCTTCAGCAGCAGAGCAAACGTTCATCATTGAAAGATAGATCTTTCAATGTGGCTGTGTCAAAATCCTGGAAAACCCTCCCTAAGGACATTTTGGATCCAGCTGCACCATGTAGACTGCTGCATTTCAAGAAGGCAGTTCACCACCACCTTCTCAGAGGCAACTATATAGGGCGCGAGGTGACTCAGTGGTTAGGACTGAGACTGAGTCACCTCTACTGCCAAAGATCCGGGTTCGATTCCCGCTTTCGGTAACTGTTTGTGTGGTGTTTGCCCATTGCGGGTTTCTCCCACAATCTAAAGGTGTGCAGATTAGGTGAATTGGCCATACCAAATTGCCCAAAGTATTCAGGAATGTGTAGGCCAGGTGCATTATTCAGGGATAAATAAAGGGTAGCGGAATTGGTCTGGACGGGTTGCGCTTCGGACGGTCTTTGTGGACTTGTTGGGTCAAAGTGCCCCATTTCTCCAGTGTAGGGATTCTAATACCTAGGGACTGGCAATGCAATGTTGAGCAGCCAGTGGTGCCCAAGTTCCACAAGGAAAGCAATGTTACAGTATTTCAGCTCCACTATGAGAGTCAGTCAGGTGCAACTTTTAACGAGTGTGGACACACCTATCAATTGACATTGCTGTCGTTCAACAGTTGATGAGCTGATGCACGTTTGCTCTCCTGCTGAAGCTCCTGTTATGAAGATGGATAATGCAATTAAAGCGAGAATTTGAGTGAGATTTAGATGCGAATTTGCAGTTGTGATTATATCATTGGAAAACACTCAGGGACGGCTTATGGCGAGTATCTCTGCGTCTAAAGCACGGGTTCTATATTTGTGACTCACCCCAAGACTTAATAATCGAAGAATTTGCGCTAATCGCAAAACTTAAGCCAGCTGAGAATCAAACTGCAAACCTTTTTAGCAAATGTCAATAACAGGCGGTGATGGGAATAGGAGGGAGATTTCTGCCATTGGAGCCTTCACTATCATTCTCCCGATTACACGTCGCATGTTATCACAACAATTCGAATTCCCGGAGCAAACTGGGCTCATCTCTACCATATCTACAATTAAACGCCTCTCGCAATCATGCTTCCTGACCTCAGTCCACTCTTATTTCAAGCCACAGGACAGGGAGTCTCGGATATCAAATGACAGAGCACTTGATCGAACGATTCCACTGTTTTGCACTATCTTCTTGTCCATTAAGTAAATTACTGCGCGGTCTTCGGGTTAGGTTTGGTACGAAATTTCTCACCCCTCTTTTCATAGAATCCCTGTGGAAGCAAATCCATCGAGTGGACACCGATTCGTGAAATAGTGTCCCACCCATACCCATCACCCCCAAGCTACTCTATGCCAGCAGCAGTTGCAAAGCATGAAAACAGTGCCTTCAGTCCAACGAATCCACGCCGGCCATTTCCCAAACTAAACTCGTCCCACTTGCCTGCGTTTGGCCCACATCCCTCTAAACCTTTCCTGCTCATGTACTTAGCCAAATGTTGTAATTGTACCTGCATCCATTACTTCCTCTGCCAATTCATTCCACATACAAACCATCTTCTGTGTAAAATAAAGTTGCCCCCTCCCGTGTTTTTTTCTCCTCTCCTCTTGAAAATATGCGCTGTAGCTTTGACTCCCCCACCCTAGTCCCTTGCTATTCACCCTATCCATGCCCCTCACGATTTTATAAATCTCTATAAGGTCACCCTCAATCACCTACGCTCCAGTTAAAAATCGTCCCAACCTATACAGTCTATTTCTGTAACTCAAACCTCCATTCCTAGAAAAATCCTGATCAATTTTTTCTGAACTTTCTCCAGTTTAATGATATCCTTCCTGTAGCAAATCTACCTTCCTTCTCAGTCTACCTGCATTGCAGTCTACTTGGGTTTCAGCATCGACAATGAATGGCTCTTTTTGAAATGGAAGGCTTGTGCTTTGTTTGTAGTGTCATCTTCAGTGCAGTTAGTGCAATTAAACCTGTTGGACTATAACCTGGTGTTGCTTGATTTTTATCTTCAGTGCAGTATCCACTGAAAGACGTCAGGCCAAACCATTCTCCTGTCGCAGAACTCTCTAAACAATCCAACAGAGCAATCAGATATATTCCATCATCTAACTCCCCACTAGTACGGCGTTACTATGAACGTCTAGTTCCCAGATATTGTTAGACAGCAGCCAGCCAACCGTGGGACTGCTGATTTCGCTCCATGTCTCGCCTAATGCAAATCCTTAGTTACGAGATTGAGGGCTGATTAGGTTGAGCAAACTACATCCCCAACTGTTCAATCCGAGTGACATAACAAAATTACCTCATAGCCTACTCAGCATCCTACCAACATGGCAAAGGTTGAAACACCAGTGTAAACTCTATTGTAATTTTTTCGTGACTGTGACGTGGAAGGAGCGAAAGAAATCGGGAGTGATGAGCTGTGATAGCCGCTATCAATATCCAGAATCTGAAGTTCAGTGCAGTTAAATGCATTAAATCATGCTTACACAGTGGAAATTATTTAAGGTGATTATGATTTCGACAAAAGGAAATTTTTTTAATCGGAGCATTCGGGCAAAGACTCAATTCAAACACGGTGATGTACCGCCACCTTAAGGCTGTTTCTCGACACTACAGCCAGCACGGACTTGGCATAGAGCCGGCACAGATACAACGACAGATTACTCGTAATCTCCTTTTGTGCTCGTTCCATCGTCTGATGCACGGTGGGGCAGGAAAGGGTGGGGGCGTGTGGAGATGTGTTGGGGCGTGTCTGGTGGCGCTCAGTGTGTGGTGACTCTTACAAATACAGTTCTGCACAGATGCAGGATGGTGAGTAATGAGGTCAATTGCTCCGCACCCCCCTCCCCCGATTGATTTGGTGCAGCCGCAGTCTAGCAGTTGTGTCCTTTTGGACTTTACCAGCTTGACCGGACAAGACGCTGCGGGGCTACTCAGTGGGAATTAATGTTCCCATCCAAAGTACATTCTGTGCCCCTTGCCACTCTCAAATTGTGTTCAATATGAAGGAGTATTGATTCACAAACTGAAGTGGGTGGAGTGGACATCAGTGATAATCAACACAATGCTTCCCTTCTTTTGTTTGACCTTGATGTCATAAGACTTCATAGGGACTGAGAGTCAAAGTCAAATTCTCTGAAGCCAACTCCCTCTCAACTGTACACCCGTACAATACGATGCCTGCAAGACAGGATCTGAGGAGCATAAGTTGGAAGCATAGGCTGTTAGGGAAGGATGTCGTTGAAATGTGGAACATTTTCAAGAAACAGATATGTATGTACCTGTCAGGCAGGAAAGAGATAGTTGTGTGAGGGAACTTTGGTTGACGAGGGAGGTTGAGTGTCTTGTAAAGAGGAAGAAGGAGGCTTACATAAGGTTGAGGAAACAAGGTTCAGACAGAGCGTTGGAGGGATACAGGTTAGCCAGGAGGGAGCTGAAGAAAGGGATTAGGAGAGCTAAGAGAGGGTATGAAAAATCTTTGGCGGGTGGTATCAAGGATAACCCCAAGGCCTTTTATGCGTATGTGAGAAAAATGAGAATGACGAGAACGAGGGTAGGTCCGATCAAGGACAGTAGTGGGAGACTGTGTATTGAGTCGGAAGAGATCGGAGAGGTCTTGAATGAGTACTTTTCTTCAGTATTCAGTTGAGAGGGACGTATTGTTGAAGAGGAGAGTATGAAACGGACTGGTAAGCTAGGGGAGATACTTGTTAGGAAGGAAGATGTGTTAGGCATTTTGAAAATCTTGAGGATAGATAAGTCTCCCGGGCCTGACGGGATATATCATAGAATTATGTGGGAAGCAAGAGAGGAAATTGCAGAGCTGTTGGCAATGATCTTTTCATCTTTACTGTCAACGGGGGTGGTACCAGGGACTGGAGAGTGGCGAATGTTGTGCCCCGATTCAAAAAAGGGAATAGGGATAACCCAGGGAATTACAGCCCAGTTAGTCTAACTTCGGTGGTAGGCAAAGTAATGCAAAGGGTAATGAGGGATAGGATCTATGAGTATCTGGAAATACACTGCTTGATTAGGGACAGCCAGCACGGATTTGTGAGGGGTATGTCTTGCCTTACAAGTCTTATTGAATTCTTTGAGGAGGTGACCAAGCATGTGGATGGGGGTAGAGCAGTGGATGTAGCGTACATGGATTTTAGTAAGGCATTTGATAAGTTTCCAAATGGTAGGTTTATGCGGAAGTCAGGAGGGATGGGATAGTGGGAAATTTGGCCAGTTGGCTAACCGGTCGAAGTCAGAGAGTGGTGGTAGATGGTAAATATTCAGCCTGGAGCCCAGTTACAAGTGGAGTTCCGCAGGGATCAGTTCTGGGTCCTCTGCTGTTTGTAACTTTTATGAATGACTTGGAAGAGGGAGTCGAAGGGTGGGTCAGGTCAGTAAATTTTCAGACGATACGAAGATTGGTGGAGTTGTGGATAGTGAGGAGGGCTGTTGTCGGCTGCAAAGGGACTTAGATATGATGCAGAGCTGGGCTGAGGAGTGGCAGATGGAGTTCAACCCTGTCAAGTGTGAGGTTGTCCATTTTGGAAGGACAAATAAGAATATGGAGTACAGGGTTAACGGTAGGGTTCTTAGTAAGGTGGAGGAGCAGAGGGATCTTGGGGTCTATGTTCATAGCTCTTTGAAAGTTGCCACTCAGGTGGATAGAGCTTGTAAGAAGGTCTATGGAGTATTAGCGTTCATTAACAGATGGATTGAATTCAAGAGTCGTGAAGTGATGTTGCAGCTACATTTGGAGTTCTGGTCGCCTCACTTTAGGAAAGATGTGAAAGCTTTGGAGAGGGTGCAGTGGAGATTTACCAGGATGTTGCCTGGAATGGAGAATATGTCGTACGAGGATAGGTTGAGAGTGCTAGGCCTTTTCTCATTAGAACAGCGAAGGATGAGGGGTGACTTGATAGAGGTTTATAAGATGATCAGGGGAATAGATAGAGTAGACAGTCAGAGACTTTTTTCCCGGGTACAACAGAGTGTTACAAGGGAACATAAATTTAAGGTGAAGGGTGGAAGGTATAGGGGGGATGTCAGGGACATGTTCTTTACCCAGAGAGTGCTGGGGCATGGAATGCGCTGCCTGTGGGAGTGGCAGAGTCAGAATCATTGGTGACCTTTAAGTGGCAATTGGATAGGTACATGGATAAGTGCTTAAGCTAGGACAAATGTTCGGCACAACATCGTGGACCGAAGGGCCTGTTCTGTGCTGTATTGTTCTATGTTCTAATACTTGTATTACAAGTGGGAAAGAACATCATCAGGAATGTGATGGTGTTGCCTGGGACATGGTGCATGAGATACGATTCCGTAAGCATGACAATATAAATTGTTTGCTTGAGAAAATTTTCGCGATTTTGGCACTGGCTACAGATGTTGGTAAGGAGTACTGTGTAGGAACTACAGGAATGAGTTTGTTATTTCCTGGATCGATAACCAGGAGGCTCATCCAGGGGAAATACATATTTTTGGAGCTGTCTTCGTGGTTTCATACAACTGAAATGTGTGTGGAGCACTTTAAGATGGCAATTAAGAGTCAGCCATATTGCTGTCGGTCTGGAGTCACATATGGTTCAGTTTACCTTATCTTAAAGGACAATAGTGAACCAAACAAGGTTTTCGAAGAATCTACAATGATTTTCAGTGTAATCATTAGATTTTCAACTCGAGCTTGTTTTGAATTCCCATTCCAGTGTTTGTTATGGACGGATTTGAATCCTCAACATGGGTCTCTGGATCACTAATCTAGCGATCACTACATCATCACCTCCCACTATCTAACAATTTCCTGAGGGGTCTTGACATGTTGGATATGTAGAGTGAGTTCCCTCTTTTAGAAGATTCTGGAACTAGGGACAGAACTGCAAGTTCATGATAGTTCCATGTACCTGCTGGTCTGTCTTTCCAGAGGGTTTTGGTTTTCCATTTGGAAAATGCTGTCTGATGAGCCTTGGTGATTTACCGTAGTGCATTCACCGCTGCCACTGCATAGTGAAAGGATTGAGTATTGCTTGTGGAAGATGGTGTAGTTGATTTGCTGTGCATGTGATTGAACTTGTTGAGTGTTGTTGGAGCTGCACTTATTCAGGAAAGCATGGAGTAATCCATCACGCTTTTGACTTGTGCCTTGCTGACAGGCATAGGGGAGTCTGGACGTGGGTTACTCGCTACAGAATTCATATCTTCTGACTAGCTCTTGTAACCACAATATTGTTATTATGGCTAGTCAGTTAAGATTCCATGGCCATTGCACTCTATTCTTGTATAACGTATATTGAATTAACTAAGTTTGCAAATGTAGATACCACAAATGTCCACGTTTGTTGGCGTAGCCCTTCCAGACAAAACACTGATAATTGCCTGTTTCAATGAAATTTTTTGCAGGGCTGGGAAAGCACGGTGACAAAAATCCTCATAGTGCCAGGGACCTGAGATCAATTCCAGCCTTGCATTACTGCTGAGTTGGAACATGTTCACAACAGATGCTCCGATTTCCTCCACACAGTCTAAAAATGTGCAGGTTAGGTGGATTGCCCATGCTGAATTGCCCCACAGAGGTGCACAGGCTAGGTGATTTAGTGATTGGAAATGCAGGATCAAAGATATAGTGTGGTGGGGTGGGATGCACTTGATTCAGAATCGATGGGCTTTCTGCACTATAGGAATTCTATGAGTGCGATGTTGTTAGCCATATATTAGTTGAACACTGATGAAGATGAACCCCAAAATAATGAATAGTTCTTTACACCACTGGCTCTCATATCAGATAAATAGACAAGTGGACCTTATAACCCCATAATGAAAGGCCGCCACATTGACTTAGCAGAAAGCTGTTAATGACAGGCAAAAGGAATGTTGTAATGAAAAGGTGCAGTTTCACAATTGTAATGCCTACCTCAAGTACCAATACGAATTGACATAAAACAACATTTGGAGGTAACTGCCATTTCTGAAGAAAAAGATCAAATATTGATTATGTCCGATCTGAAGCAGAGTTGTGGGAACACCACTGATTATGAGCATGCGCTGTGCAATGGAATGTGCCAGAATAAAGACAGAGCCTGTATCATGGACGAAATACTAAGTCATATTAGACAAGATATTGCAAATATTTTGTAACCAATCTTTTTAGAAATATTATTACATACCTCTTGAGTACATAGGACTTGAACTGAGCCTTGCTATTCAGAGGGCGGAGCTAAAAGTAGGACAGAGAAATGTGTCAATTTATACCTAAGATTGATTGGCAGTGTAAGACTAGCATGAAGATATATTTGGTGGCTATTGTTTCACTAAGTAAATTTTTCACATGATGAACAATAGGACCCTGGGAAGCACTGAGGATCAGAGAGCCGTTTTAGTGCATGCGTGTCAGTCCCATGATGTATCAGTACAGGTAGATCAAGTGGTTGCGAAGGCATTTGGTGTGTGTGCCTTTATTAGGCAAGGCATACAGTTTAAGAGCAGGGAGACTTTGCTGGAAATGTATAAAGCTGTAAGGCCACAGCTTGAATATTGTGTGCAGTTCTGGAATTCAAATTCAAGGGTGGGTGGGGGGGGGGGGGTGTGATTGCACAGGAGAAGGTGTAAAGGAGACTTACCAGGATGTTGCCTGGGCTAGAGAGTTTTAGCTACGAAGAGAGATTGGACAGACTGGAGTTGTTTTTATTAGAGCAGAGGAGATTAAGAGGTCACATGATTGAAATGTATCAAATTATGAGAGGCATAGATAGGATAGATGGGAAGACATTTACCTGTCAATGAAAGGATCCGCGATCAGATGACATAGATTTCAGATAATGGGTGAGACATTTAAAGGGATGTGAGAAAAAAATACATTTTCAGCTGGAGGATGGTGGGAAGCTGCAACTCACTGCCTCAATGGTGGTAGTAGCAGAAACCTGCATAACATTGAACAAGCATTTAAATGTGCACTTGCAATGCCAAGGCATACAAGGCTATGAGCCAAGAGTTTTGAAATAGCATTGGATTAGTTGATTTAATGTTTTTGACTGACATGGATGTGATGGGCCAAAGAGCTTTTTTCTGATCCTATGACTTTTGATATTGAATAGCTAATATCTTCACACCAGGTTATTGCTTATACATGTATGATTATGGTGTCATAAAGATATGTTAAATGAAAGGGTGAAGACTCACCAAACTGAGGTTATAAAGCACAAAACTTTAACACAGGCAGGATTCTGAGAATGATCACTTTCCATGCTATGTGGCCACCTCTTTGGCAATACGGCTTGCTATCAAATGTAGGTATTGACGTTCAAAGCAAGATATGATTCTATAATCATGTGAGGTTTCTCATCTGAAACAAACGCTCATTCATTGCTGACCATGTCTAAGGTGGTCGAGAGTGTGTTGCTGGAAAGGCCCAGCAGGTCAGGCAGCACCCGAGGACCAGGAGAATCATTGTTTCAGGATAAGCTCATCAGGAAGGGCTTAAACCCGAAACATCGATTCTTCTGCTCCTTGGATGCTGCGTGTCCTGTTGCGCTTTTCCAACAACACACTCTTGACTCTGAGCTCCAGCATCTGCAGTGCTCATTTTCTCCTATATCTTAGGACAACTGAAGCACCAGGGTGAATTTTGGATTCTTTGAATCATGCAATAAACTCAGGACGGATTAGAAAAGGATTGAGAGTTTAAAAAGGTGAAAATAAAACAAACGCAAATTTAAAAAGAATGTTTATTGGATTTAATAAAGTAACGACTCCTCACTTTAAAGAAAAGAAAGTGAATTCATTATTTTATGATTTACTAGCGCAGAGGCTGGGAATCCTGCAAGTGTCAGCCTTGTGACATCTCAAACCCGATTCACAAGAAGCCAAAGTTAAAAATCACACAACAGCAGGTTATAGTCCAACAGGTTTACTTGGAAGCATTATCTTTAAGAGCAATGCTCCTTCATCAGGTAGCTGTGGAGCAGCACCGTAAGACACATAATTCATTGCAGAAAATTGCAGTGTCATGCAACTGAAATTATATATAGTGAACAAACCTAGATTGCTGTTAAGTTTTTCATCTTTTAGAAGGGGTTCCAGGTTTAGGTTCATTAATATGTAAATTCCAGAACGTCTTTTAAGTCACACTCTCAAGATAACTTGTTGGATAATAACCCAGCAGTATGTGATTTTTAACTTGGTCCACCCCAGTCCATCACTGCCTCCTTCATAACAAGAAGCCAAGTAAGCGACATCATAGGAAATGCTCCACGTGCCTGAATGTTTCCTACTCCAACAACCTCATGAAACTTAGTATTATTCATGGGAAAGTGAATGCCCAATTCACCAATCAAATATCACTTACTCTGTCAGCAAGCTACTCTGTCTGGTGAATTTACAAACTGTACCATGCACTTAGCCAAGTTATGAAATCTTCAACAGAATCTTTCAAACCATATACTGCCACACGTAGGATAAAGGCAGTAAATTCTTGGGATCCCTTTGCAATGTCCCTTCCAAGATACACACTATCCCTATCTGGAACTACATCTCCACACCTTCACTAACACTGGATAACATCAATAGCTGCCCTACCAATCAGGAGTGTGGGTGCCCCTCCACCAGAAAGACTGCAGCAGTTCATTAAGGCTGCTTGCCAGCACTTTGCTAAGTTATGCTGACCTTGCTAGTGACAACCACATTCAGTGAAGGAATAAGTCAGAACAATGTGAACGATGTCGCACAAACTCATCTCAAACACCAGGATGTAGTGCCACCTTCCACCTGTAGAGGAACATTTCAGGCAGGAAGATCCTTAGGTTCCTGAAGCTCACAACTCATTCCACTCAATTAGTGTCTCTCTACAACACGTTTCTTTGTTCCCCCTTCTTAATTTCCTAGCTCTGCAAGAGCTGTTGTCGATCTTTCAGTTCCAATTTCCGATACAGTGCTTATTCCCAGAATGTTGACCTGGCTTCTCTCTCTGCCTGTGGTTGAGACGGACCCCCATCAGCTTACAGCTGGCAGGAGGCAGAGGGACTGTGTTATATTATGGGATGAATTTGTTCGTGACAACCCACAGATTGTCAGCGGGGCGGATTTTTTGCCAGCATCATACCATCCGAGATTGAAGAAAAGATAGACCAACTCAGTGTAAGTGTGGGTGAACGTGTGCAGATGAGACATGTTGTCCGCATTGTAAAATGACACCTGTCCACTCTCATAGTCCAGATAAACCTCGATCCTCTGGGGATTCACACTCAGACTTAAGGATGTATTTGAGGGTGAGGTGAAAGCAAAATACGCATTTCCAAATTCCAGTCCAGTACTCCAGTATCCAAACTCTGGTCTCTGTTCAATTTTTCCTTTCGTGTTCACAGACTCTTGAGCCACTCCCAGACTCCACCAACTGTTGTGTCCCAGCTTCACTTCCCAGTAATGTCTTCCTGAAGTGAATCCTTCCATTCCCAGGACACAACCCCAGAGATCAAACCTCCTTGGGGCATCAGGAATTGATTGTTTTTTGTCTCCGAGCCTCACACTTGTCCCGTCCTCAGACAGGATGAGTCGGGAATTTGCTGTGTTCGGATCCAGAGTCAGAGTGGCTGGAGCTGCAGGAGGTTAAAATACAACAGTCAGTAGTTTCTTTGATGTTGTTGTGATTTATTCAATCATACATGTTTTATATGGCCAACTGAATCTCTCGGATGTATTGCTGAATCATTTGATGTATAAGGGCCAGGGACAGGATGGGATGGACTGTTGTGAGTGAGCGGGTGGTGGTTTAAGTTTTGAGGCAGTGCGAGTTGGGAATTGAGGCAATGGATGTTTTAAGGTGGGATGGTGAATGAGAGGGAGATAGATGGATGTGTGTGCAGGAATGCATGAGTCATGAGGAGACCAATTGTAGGTTTTGAGATGCCAGCCAATGTTACAAAAAAAAATCCAATCTGTCAGAGCACAAATACTCATGTCCCTAAACCACCTTTGATGGAAAATCAAAGGCCAAACATGAGAAAATACCCCAGATTAGATTTAGTGCAATCATGTTAATACATAAACACATCGAAATGCAACAAAATATTCACCACATACACTCTGCAAAGATTTATTTCATTTAGTGGCCTAGATGCTAACCTCCAGAAATTAGTCTTTAATTCTGTCTTCAGCAAATGGACTTTGACCAGCTACCTCTGTGCTTCTTGGCAATCTGGCGTCAGAAAAATTCTGAATGCTTCCAAGCCAAGGTAACGAATGGCTTTGAAGAGGGCTTCTAGATGTTAATGTTCCCAAGTGTCTGCTATCATGGTCCTTCTACACAGCAATGGCTGTTGCTTAGAAAGTGCTGCCTAAGGAGCTGCTGTAAATTTCTGCATTATATGTTCAATTTCTGCAATGCTGCTATTGTGCATCAGTGGTAGAGGAAGTAAATGTTTCTAGATATGATACCAATCATGTGGGTTACTCATCATCAAGCTTCTCGAGTATCCTTTGGCCAATGCATCATAATAGTCTTGGAGATGCTTTGCTATAGAGGCTGAAAGGGTCCCACGGGTATTTTCTAGCCAGCTCAAGATGCCCCAAAGGCAGCATTTCCTTCTGCCAGGGGTGCAGGATTGAATAGCAATCAAGTGAATATTGAAAATATACTCAGGAGGTGAAAACGTTAGGAAAAACAGAATCAGATTAAGATGGATAAGCTAGCTTTGCAGTCACAATCTCGGAACCCATTCATTTGGATAGAAGTACGTTTGAATGTATTCAGGGCTGCAATCGGCTTTGTGGGATCAGAGTGTCAGTTGAAAAAGACAAGTATACAAACTGTCTGGAAAAGCCCTCTATAGTGGAATATCAGGGTTTGATGATATTTGTATGAGCACAGGTTTATTTCAAGTTCAAACGTTCATAAGAAAATTGACTATATTTCAAATATATTTTCCTATCGAGAGTTTTCGGTTATTCAGTATGGGAGAAAAATATATATTTTCATGTGACGGTGGAGGGGAGAGCTGTGAATGAAATCTCTTTAATGCTCCTGGGCACTCTCTGGATTTACATCCCCACACTCCATCTGCACCGTTAAATAGCGACTGCACAGTGAATTGAATAAGTAGAGCTTTAAATAAATTTGAGAGTGAGGATAGGTTTTGGAAGGGATATATAGAGTTACACAATACAAGTATATGACAGTATTGCAGATCAGCTCTTTAGGCAATGAAGCCTGTGCACAAGCATTGTTACATGGGTCTCTATTAGTTTGATACGCAGAGCTGAATGATTCAGCCACTTGTACACAGCCAATGCCACAATATACGAGAATCGTGAAATGCATGGCTTAAACAACAAACTAATTGAATCCAGGTATCAGAGAATACTCTTCTCACCTGAATTTGTATGTGATGCAAAGTAAAATCAGTTTTACCTGGCTTAATGGTGTCTATCATTTGCCTCCAGACGATGTACTGTAAAGGGGCTTTGAATTTGCCAGTACACAGTGCATCTTCTGCGAATGACAGGACTTGATGATGATCACGTGCTCTGTAAACATTAAATGGTTGGCATTATAAATTGAACACAAGCAATGTTCTGCATTGTTGAGAAAACTGCAGAGATTCAGGATAAAAAAGCATTTCTTACCTTCTCTTCCGAAAAAAATTCTTTCTGAAAGAGTTCAAAACACACAGTAAGTATAATATGTAGACAAGTTCGTGAAGTGAGTAAACGCAGGGGAGAGGAAATTTAAAACTCGGAGTTGGTAAGTGGGTCATTTTGGAAGGGAGAATGAGAATCATAGAATCTCTACAGCATGGAAGTAGGCCATTCAGCCCATCAGAACCACAATGATCCTCCCACCACAAACCTGCATTTCCCATGGCTAATCCACCAAACCTGTACAACTTGGGCAAATTAGCATGGCCAATTCATCTATACTGTTCGGTGCTGGACTTTTCTATGTTCTATGCTCTATTTGAGGCTGGATTGGAGAAATAGTTGGTATGCTTCCAAAACCAAGAGATGGAGAGCGTGGCACGCCAATGTCCTGCTGCGCGATAAACAGGATGTGTTCACTCAGCGTGTGGGATGGGGTCGGATGGAAACCTCCGCTCTGCAGACTCCGTTTTTGAGCATTTTCATGGCGCAATCCATAGTTTTCTGGCATTAAGTAAAATCGACATAGTGAGATGACCGGCCGTGAGCCCAGAATGATGGGCCAGACTCCATACTGGGTACTGTCATATATCCAAACATCTTCAACTGCTTCATCAGTGACCTTCCTTCTGTCATATAGTCAGAAGTGGGCATTTTTGTTCACGATTGCATCATGGTAGCACCACTGAAAACTCCTCAGATACTGAAGCAGACCATACTAGGTTCAAATGCAGAAAGCCAATGCCCTCTGACGAACGCAATCGTCTTTCTTTGTGCTCGATGGGACTCCAACCAGTGGATAAACAAAGATTGGAAACCTTCTCAGTTCTTCACGACAGAGCGTCATTGATGTTCTAGCATTGAATATCTTTGAATAATGAGTGGCACAGACAGAGTCAATAGCCCGAGTCATAGTTTGAAGATATCAGGAGGAAAGTATCGAGGAGACGTCAGAGGTAGGTTCTTTACGCAGAGAGTTGTGAATGCATGGAATGGGTTGCCAGCCCGTCCAGTTGGAAGCAGAGTCATTGGCGTCATTTAAGGAACTGCTGGACGGGCACATGGAGAGCAGTGAGTTGAGGATTGCGTAGGTTACATTACATTCGGGTTGAACCTCGGCACAACATCGTGGGCCAAAGGGCCTGTTCTGTTCTGGACTTTTCTATGTTCTATGCTCTAGTTGAGGCTGGATTGGAGAAATCGTTGGAATGCTTCCAAAACCAAGAGATGGGCCGGAAAGTGAAGTTGATCATGAACTATAGCGAGCAGGCTTGATCTGCGGGCTATTCCTACCACCATCTCTATGTTGTTGTGTTTCAAAATATGAGCTGTGCTGACTGTGTGCACATAATACGTTAATGTTATAATTTAAGTAGAACTCATTTCCATTTTAAGAATAGCGTTCTCCACTTGGTCAGGAAGCATCTAGGCAAACTATAATTTGCAAGTAATAATCTTGAGCCTCGAATCCTTGTCGTATTATTTACTTTATATATTTTGAAATAAAGAAACAGCGTTCAGATAAAATCCAACTAGTCAAACAAACAGCGCTTCATTGCGAGTTTCCTACTTGGTTTCTCGCTATATCAGCAATGGAGAAAGTCAGGGCTGCAGATGCTGGAGATTGGAGTCGGCATGCTGCGCCACAGGACAGAATATCAAGAATACCGGTTTAGTTTCCTGCTGGAGTTCAAACTGTAGTAAAGTTCTAGCGGGGCCCGCCCGCAGGTGCATTGGTGGTTCAGTGGTGGAATTCTCGCCTGCCACGCGGGAGGCCCGGGTTCGTTTTCCAGCCAATGCAACGCATTGCAGCACCCTTTATTTCGAATGCTGCACGGCTCGAACAGAGTTCGGCCCGATGCCACGGGTTTGCTTCGCCTGGTTGCGTGCACTCGCTAATGTCCTGCTGCGCGGTAAACAGGGTGTGTTCACTCAGCGTGTGGGATGGGATCGGATGGAAACGTCCGCTCTGCAGACTCCGTTTTTGAGCATTTTCATGGCGCAATCCATAGTTTTCTGGCATTAAGTAAAATCGACATAGTGAGATGACCGGCCGTGAGCCCAGAATGATGGGCCAGACTCCATACGCCGAATGAGATGAGAGTGGTGCTGGAAAAGCACAGCGGGGCAGGCAGCATCCGAGGACCGGCAAAATCGACCTCTCGAGCAGGAGTCCTTCATCAGGAAGGGTACTGTCATATATCCAAACATCTTCTGCTGCTTCATCAGTGACCTTCCTTCTGTCATATAGTCAGAAGTGGGCATTTTTGTTCACGATTGCATCATGGTAGCACCACCGAAAACTCCTCAGATACTGAAGCAGACCATACTAGGTTCAAATGCAGAAAGCCAATGCCCTCTGACGAACGCAATCGTCTTTCTTTGTGCTCGATGGGACTCCAACCAGTGGATAAACAAAGATTGGAAACCTTCTCAGTTCTTCACGACAGAGCGTCATTGATGTTCTAGCATTGAATATCTTTGAATAATGAGTGGCACAGACAGAGTCAATAGCCCGAGTCATAGTTTGAAGATATCAGGAGGAAAGTATCGAGGAGACGTCAGAGGTAGGTTCTTTACGCAGAGAGTTGTGAATGCATGGAATGGGTTGCCAGCCCGTCCAGTTGGAAGCAGAGTCATTGGCGTCATTTAAGGAACTGCTGGACGGGCACATGGAGAGCAGTGAGTTGAGGATTGCGTAGGTTACATTACATTCGGGTTGAACCTCGGCACAACATCGTGGGCCAAAGGGCCTGTTCTGTTCTGGCCTTTTGTATGTTCTATGCTCTAGTTGAGGCTGGATTGGAGAAATCGTTGGAATGCTTCCAAAACCAAGAGATGGGCCGGAAAGTGAAGTTGATCATGAACTATAGCGAGCAGGCTTGATCTGCGGGCTATTCCTACCACCATCTCTATGTTGTTGTGTTTCAAAATATGAGCTGTGCTGACTGTGTGCACATAATACGTTAATGTTATAATTTAAGTAGAACTCATTTCCATTTTAAGAATAGCGTTCTCCACTTGGTCAGGAACTATCTAGGCAAACTATAATTTGCAAGTAATAATCTTGAGCCTCGAATCCTTGTCGTATTATTTACTTTATATATTTTGAAATAAAGAAACAGCGTTCAGATAAAATCCAACTAGTCAAACAAACAGCGCTTCATTGCGAGTTTCCTACTTGGTTTCTCGCTATATCAGCAATGGAGAAAGTCAGGGCTGCAGATGCTGGAGATTGGAGTCGGCATGCTGCGCCACAGGACAGAATATCAAGAATACCGGTTTAGTTTCCTGCTGGAGTTCAAACTGTAGTAAAGTTCTAGCGGGGCCCGCCCGCAGGTGCATTGGTGGTTCAGTGGTAGAATTCTCGCCTGCCACGCGGGAGGCCCGGATTCGATTCCCGGCCAATGCAACGCATTGCAGCACCCTTTATTTCGAATGCTGCACGGCTCGAACAGAGTTCGGCCCGATGCCACGGGTTTGCTTCGCCTGGATGCGTGCACTCGCTAATGTCCTGCTGCGCGGTAAACAGGGTGTGTTCACTCAGCGTGTGGGATGGGATCGGATGGAAACGTCCGCTCTGCAGACTCCGTTTTTGAGCATTTTCATGGCGCAATCCATAGTTTTCTGGCATTAAGTAAAATCGACATAGTGAGATGACCGGCCGTGAGCCCAGAATGATGGGCCAGACTCCATACACCGACTGAGATGAGAGTGGTGCTGGAAAAGCACAGCGGGGCAGGCAGCATCCGAGGACCGGCAAAATCGACCTCTCGAGCAGGAGTCCTTCATCAGGAAGGGTACTGTCATATATCCAAACATCTTCTGCTGCTTCATCAGTGACCTTCCTTCTGTCATATAGTCAGAAGTGGGCATTTTTGTTCACGATTGCATCATGGTAGCACCACTGACAACTCCTCAGATACTGAAGCAGACCATACTAGGTTCAAATGCAGAAAGCCAATGCCCTCTGACGAACGCAATCGTCTTTCTTTGTGCTCGATGGGAATCCAACCAGCGGATAAACAAAGATTGGAAACCTTCTCAGTTCTTCACGACAGAGCGTCATTGATGTTCTAGCATTGAATATCTTTGAATAATGAGTGGCATAGACAGAGTCAATAGCCCGAGTCATAGTTTGAAGATATCAGGAGGAAAGTATCGAGGAGACGTCAGAGGTAGGTTCTTTACGCAGAGAGTTGTGAATGCATGGAATGGGTTGCCAGCCCGTCCAGTTGGAAGCAGAGTCATTGGCGTCATTTAAGGAACTGCTGGACGGGCACATGGAGAGCAGTGAGTTGAGGATTGCGTAGGTTACATTACATTCGGGTTGAACCTCGGCACAACATCGTGGGCCAAAGGGCCTGTTCTGTTCTGGACTTTTCTATGTTCTATGCTCTAGTTGAGGCTGGATTGGAGAAATCGTTGGAATGCTTCCAAAACCAAGAGATGGGCCGGAAAGTGAAGTTGATCATGAAGTATAGCGAGCAGGCTTGATCTGCGGGCTATTCCTACCACCATCTCTATGTTGTTGTGTTTCAAAATATGAGCTGTGCTGACTGTGTGCACATAATACGTTAATGTTATAATTTAAGTAGAACTCATTTCCATTTTAAGAATAGCGTTCTCCACTTGGTCAGGAAGCATCTAGGCAAACTATAATTTGCAAGTAATAATCTTGAGCCTCGAATCCTAGTCGTATTATTTACTTTATATATCTTGAAATAAAGAAACAGCGTTCAGATAAAATCCAACTAGTCAAACAAACAGCGCTTCATTGCGAGTTTCCTACTTGGTTTCTCGCTATATCAGCAATGGAGAAAGTCAGGGCTGCAGATGCTGGAGATTGGAGTCGGCATGCTGCGCCACAGGACAGAATATCAAGAATACCGGTTTAGTTTCCTGCTGGAGTTCAAACTGTAGTAAAGTTCTAGCGGGGCCCGCCCGCAGGTGCATTGGTGGTTCAGTGGTAGAATTCTCGCCTGCCACGCGGGAGGCCCGGGTTCGATTCCCGGCCAATGCAACGCATTGCAGCACCCTTTGCTTCGAATGCTGCACGGCTCGGACAGAGTTCGGCCCCATGCCACGGGTTTGCTTCGCCTGGCTGCGTGCACTCGCCAATGTCCTGCTGCGCGATAAACAGGGTGTGTTCGATCAGCGTGTGGGATGGGATCGGATGGAAACGTCCGCTCTGCAGACTCCGTTTTTGAGCATTTTCATGGCGCAATCCATAGTTTTCTGGCATTAAGTAAAATCGACATAGTGAGATGACCGGCCGTGAGCCCAGAATGATGGGCCAGACTCCATACACCGACTGAGATGAGAGTGGTGCTGGAAAAGCACAGCGGGGCAGGCAGCATCCGAGGACCGGCAAAATCGACCACTCGAGCAGGAGTCCTTCATCAGGAAGGGTACTGTCATATATCCAAACATCTTCTGCTGCTTCATCAGTGACCTTCCTTCTGTCATATAGTCAGAAGTGGGCATTTTTGTTCACGATTGCATCATGGTAGCACCACTGACAACTCCTCAGATACTGAAGCAGACCATACTAGGTTCAAATGCAGAAAGCCAATGCCCTCTGACGAACGCAATCGTCTTTCTTTGTGCTCGATGGGAATCCAACCAGCGGATAAACAAAGATTGGAAACCTTCTCAGTTCTTCACGACAGAGCGTCATTGATGTTCTAGTATTGAATATCTTTGAATAATGAGTGGCATAGACAGAGTCAATAGCCCGAGTCATAGTTTGAAGATATCAGGAGGAAAGTATCGAGGAGACGTCAGAGGTAGGTTCTTTACGCAGAGAGTTGTGAATGCATGGAAGGGGTTGCCAGCCCGTCCACTTGGAAGCAGAGTCATTGGCGTCATTTCAGGAACTGCTGGACGGGCACATGGAGAGCAGTGAGTTGAGGATTGCGTAGGTTACATTACATTCGGGTAGAACCTCGGCACAACATCGTGGGCCAAAGGGCCTGTTCTGTTCTGGCCTTTTGTATGTTCTATGCTCTAGTTGAGGCTGGATTGGAGAAATCGTTGGAATGCTTCCAAAACCAAGAGATGGGCCGGAAAGTGAAGTTGATCATGAACTATAGCGAGCAGGCTTGATCTGCGGGCTATTCCTACCACCATCTCTATGTTGTTGTGTTTCAAAATATGAGCTGTGCTGACTGTGTGCACATAATACGTTAATGTTATAATTTAAGTAGAACCCATTTCCATTTTAAGAATAGCGTTCTCCACTTGGTCAGGAAGCATCTAGGCAAACTATAATTTGCAAGTAATAATCTTGAGCCTCGAATCCTAGTCGTATTATTTACTTTATATATCTTGAAATAAAGAAACAGCGTTCAGATAAAATCCAACTAGTCAAACAAACAGCGCTTCATTGCGAGTTTCCTACTTGGTTTCTCGCTATATCAGCAATGGAGAAAGTCAGGGCTGCAGATGCTGGAGATTGGAGTCGGCATGCTGCGCCACAGGACAGAATATCAAGAATACCGGTTTAGTTTCCTGCTGGAGTTCAAACTGTAGTAAAGTTCTAGCGGGGCCCGCCCGCAGGTGCATTGGTGGTTCAGTGGTAGAATTCTCGCCTGCCACGCGGGAGGCCCGGATTCGATTCCCGGCCAATGCAACGCATTGCAGCACCCTTTATTTCGAATGCTGCACGGCTCGAACAGAGTTCGGCCCGATGCCACGGGTTTGCTTCGCCTGGCTGCGTGCACTCGCTAATGTCCTGCTGCGCGGTAAACAGGGTGTGTTCACTCAGCGTGTGGGATGGGATCGGATGGAAACGTCCGCTCTGCAGACTCCGTTTTTGAGCATTTTCATGGCGCAATCCATAGTTTTCTGGCATTAAGTAAAATCGACATAGTGAGATGACCGGCCGTGAGCCCAGAATGATGGGCCAGACTCCATACGCCGAATGAGATGAGAGTGGTGCTGGAAAAGCACAGCGGGGCAGGCAGCATCCGAGGACCGGCAAAATCGACCTCTCGAGCAGGAGTCCTTCATCAGGAAGGGTACTGTCATATATCCAAACATCTTCTGCTGCTTCATCAGTGACCTTCCTTCTGTCATATAGTCAGAAGTGGGCATTTTTGTTCACGATTGCATCATGGTAGCACCACCGAAAACTCCTCAGATACTGAAGCAGACCATACTAGGTTCAAATGCAGAAAGCCAATGCCCTCTGACGAACGCAATCGTCTTTCTTTGTGCTCGATGGGACTCCAACCAGCGGATAAACAAAGATTGGAAACCTTCTCAGTTCTTCACGACAGAGCGTCATTGATGTTCTAGTATTGAATATCTTTGAATAATGAGTGGCATAGACAGAGTCAATAGCCCGAGTCATAGTTTGAAGATATCAGGAGGAAAGTATCGAGGAGACGTCAGAGGTAGGTTCTTTACGCAGAGAGTTGTGAATGCATGGAAGGGGTTGCCAGCCCGTCCACTTGGAAGCAGAGTCATTGGCGTCATTTCAGGAACTGCTGGACGGGCACATGGAGAGCAGTGAGTTGAGGATTGCGTAGGTTACATTACATTCGGGTAGAACCTCGGCACAACATCGTGGGCCAAAGGGCCTGTTCTGTTCTGGCCTTTTGTATGTTCTATGCTCTAGTTGAGGCTGGATTGGAGAAATCGTTGGAATGCTTCCAAAACCAAGAGATGGGCCGGAAAGTGAAGTTGATCATGAACTATAGCGAGCAGGCTTGATCTGCGGGCTATTCCTACCACCATCTCTATGTTGTTGTGTTTCAAAATATGAGCTGTGCTGACTGTGTGCACATAATACGTTAATGTTATAATTTAAGTAGAACCCATTTCCATTTTAAGAATAGCGTTCTCCACTTGGTCAGGAAGCATCTAGGCAAACTATAATTTGCAAGTAATAATCTTGAGCCTCGAATCCTAGTCGTATTATTTACTTTATATATCTTGAAATAAAGAAACAGCGTTCAGATAAAATCCAACTAGTCAAACAAACAGCGCTTCATTGCGAGTTTCCTACTTGGTTTCTCGCTATATCAGCAATGGAGAAAGTCAGGGCTGCAGATGCTGGAGATTGGAGTCGGCATGCTGCGCCACAGGACAGAATATCAAGAATACCGGTTTAGTTTCCTGCTGGAGTTCAAACTGTAGTAAAGTTCTAGCGGGGCCCGCCCGCAGGTGCATTGGTGGTTCAGTGGTAGAATTCTCGCCGGCCACGCGGGAGGCCCGGGTTCGATTCCCAGGCATCCCGCATTGCAGCACCCTTTATTTCAAATGCTGCACGGCTCGAACCGAGTTCGGCCCCATGCCCCGGGTTTGCTTCGCCTGGCTGCGTGCACTCGCCAATGTCCTGCTGCGCGATAAACAGGGTGTGTTCGATCAGCGTGTGGGATGGGATCGGATGGAAACGTCCGCTCTGCAGGCTCCGTTTTTGAGCATTTTCATGGCGCAATCCATAGTTTTCTGGCATTAAGTAAAATCGACATAGTGAGATGACCGGCCGTGAGCCCAGAATGATGGGCCAGACTCCATACACCGACTGAGATGAGAGTGGTGCTGGAAAAGCACAGCGGGGCAGGCAGCATCCGAGGACCGGCAAAATCGACCTCTCGAGCAGGAGTCCTTCATCAGGAAGGGTACTGTCATATATCCAAACACCTTCTGCTGCTTCATCAGTGACCTTCCTTCTGTCATATAGTCAGAAGTGGGCATTTTTGTTCACGATTGCATCATGGTAGCACCACTGACAACTCCTCAGATACTGAAGCAGACCATACTAGGTTCAAATGCAGAAAGCCAATGCCCTCTGACGAACGCAATCGTCTTTCTTTGTGCTCGATGGGAATCCAACCAGCGGATAAACAAAGATTGGAAACCTTCTCAGTTCTTCACGACAGAGCGTCATTGATGTTCTAGTATTGAATATCTTTGAATAATGAGTGGCATAGACAGAGTCAATAGCCCGAGTCATAGTTTGAAGATATCAGGAGGAAAGTATCGAGGAGACGTCAGAGGTAGGTTCTTTACGCAGAGAGTTGTGAATGCATGGAAGGGGTTGCCAGCCCGTCCACTTGGAAGCAGAGTCATTGGCGTCATTTCAGGAACTGCTGGACGGGCACATGGAGAGCAGTGAGTTGAGGATTGCGTAGGTTACATTACATTCGGGTAGAACCTCGGCACAACATCGTGGGCCAAAGGGCCTGTTCTGTTCTGGCCTTTTGTATGTTCTATGCTCTAGTTGAGGCTGGATTGGAGAAATCGTTGGAATGCTTCCAAAACCAAGAGATGGGCCGGAAAGTGAAGTTGATCATGAACTATAGCGAGCAGGCTTGATCTGCGGGCTATTCCTACCACCATCTCTATGTTGTTGTGTTTCAAAATATGAGCTGTGCTGACTGTGTGCACATAATACGTTAATGTTATAATTTAAGTAGAACCCATTTCCATTTTAAGAATAGCGTTCTCCACTTGGTCAGGAAGCATCTAGGCAAACTATAATTTGCAAGTAATAATCTTGAGCCTCGAATCCTAGTCGTATTATTTACTTTATATATCTTGAAATAAAGAAACAGCGTTCAGATAAAATCCAACTAGTCAAACAAACAGCGCTTCATTGCGAGTTTCCTACTTGGTTTCTCGCTATATCAGCAATGGAGAAAGTCAGGGCTGCAGATGCTGGAGATTGGAGTCGGCATGCTGCGCCACAGGACAGAATATCAAGAATACCGGTTTAGTTTCCTGCTGGAGTTCAAACTGTAGTAAAGTTCTAGCGGGGCCCGCCCGCAGGTGCATTGGTGGTTCAGTGGTAGAATTCTCGCCTGCCACGCGGGAGGCCCGGATTCGATTCCCGGCCAATGCAACGCATTGCAGCACCCTTTATTTCGAATGCTGCACGGCTCGAACAGAGTTCGGCCCGATGCCACGGGTTTGCTTCGCCTGGCTGCGTGCACTCGCTAATGTCCTGCTGCGCGGTAAACAGGGTGTGTTCACCCAGCGTGTGGGATGGGATCGGATGGAAACGTCCGCTCTGCAGACTCCGTTTTTGAGCATTTTCATGGCGCAATCCATAGTTTTCTGGCATTAAGTAAAATCGACATAGTGAGATGACCGGCCGTGAGCCCAGAATGATGGGCCAGACTCCATACGCCGAATGAGATGAGAGTGGTGCTGGAAAAGCACAGCGGGGCAGGCAGCATCCGAGGACCGGCAAAATCGACCTCTCGAGCAGGAGTCCTTCATCAGGAAGGGTACTGTCATATATCCAAACATCTTCTGCTGCTTCATCAGTGACCTTCCTTCTGTCATATAGTCAGAAGTGGGCATTTTTGTTCACGATTGCATCATGGTAGCACCACCGAAAACTCCTCAGATACTGAAGCAGACCATACTAGGTTCAAATGCAGAAAGCCAATGCCCTCTGACGAACGCAATCGTCTTTCTTTGTGCTCGATGGGACTCCAACCAGTGGATAAACAAAGATTGGAAACCTTCTCAGTTCTTCACGACAGAGCGTCATTGATGTTCTAGTATTGAATATCTTTGAATAATGAGTGGCATAGACAGAGTCAATAGCCCGAGTCATAGTTTGAAGATATCAGGAGGAAAGTATCGAGGAGACGTCAGAGGTAGGTTCTTTACGCAGAGAGTTGTGAATGCATGGAAGGGGTTGCCAGCCCGTCCACTTGGAAGCAGAGTCATTGGCGTCATTTCAGGAACTGCTGGACGGGCACATGGAGAGCAGTGAGTTGAGGATTGCGTAGGTTACATTACATTCGGGTAGAACCTCGGCACAACATCGTGGGCCAAAGGGCCTGTTCTGTTCTGGACTTTTGTATGTTCTATGCTCTAGTTGAGGCTGGATTGGAGAAATCGTTGGAATGCTTCCAAAACCAAGAGATGGGCCGGAAAGTGAAGTTGATCATGAACTATAGCGAGCAGGCTTGATCTGCGGGCTATTCCTACCACCATCTCTATGTTGTTGTGTTTCAAAATATGAGCTGTGCTGACTGTGTGCACATAATACGTTAATGTTATAATTTAAGTAGAACCCATTTCCATTTTAAGAATAGCGTTCTCCACTTGGTCAGGAAGCATCTAGGCAAACTATAATTTGCAAGTAATAATCTTGAGCCTCGAATCCTAGTCGTATTATTTACTTTATATATCTTGAAATAAAGAAACAGCGTTCAGATAAAATCCAACTAGTCAAACAAACAGCGCTTCATTGCGAGTTTCCTACTTGGTTTCTCGCTATATCAGCAATGGAGAAAGTCAGGGCTGCAGATGCTGGAGATTGGAGTCGGCATGCTGCGCCACAGGACAGAATATCAAGAATACCGGTTTAGTTTCCTGCTGGAGTTCAAACTGTAGTAAAGTTCTAGCGGGGCCCGCCCGCAGGTGCATTGGTGGTTCAGTGGTAGAATTCTCGCCTGCCACGCGGGAGGCCCGGGTTCGATTCCCAGGCATCCCGCATTGCAGCACCCTTTATTTCAAATGCTGCACGGCTCGAACAGAGTTCGGCCCGATGCCCCGGGTTTGCTTCGCCTGGCTGCGTGCACTCGCCAATGTCCTGCTGCGCGGTAAACAGGGTGCGTTCACTCAGCGTGTGGGATGGGATCGGATGGAAACGTCCGCTCTGCAGGCTCCGTTTTTGAGCATTTTCATGGCGCAATCCATAGTTTTCTGGCATTAAGTAAAATCGACATAGTGAGATGACCGGCCGTGAGCCCAGAATCATGGGCCAGACTCCATACGCCGAATGAGATGAGAGTGGTGCTGGAAAAGCACAGCGGGGCAGGCAGCATCCGAGGACCGGCAAAATCGACCTCTCGAGCAGGAGTCCTTCATCAGGAAGGGTACTGTCATATATCCAAACATCTTCTGCTGCTTCATCAGTGACCTTCCTTCTGTCATATAGTCAGAAGTGGGCATTTTTGTTCACGATTGCATCATGGTAGCACCACTGACAACTCCTCAGATACTGAAGCAGACCATACTAGGTTCAAATGCAGAAAGCCAATGCCCTCTGACGAACGCAATCGTCTTTCTTTGTGCTCGATGGGAATCCAACCAGCGGATAAACAAAGATTGGAAACCTTCTCAGTTCTTCACGACAGAGCGTCATTGATGTTCTAGTATTGAATATCTTTGAATAATGAGTGGCATAGACAGAGTCAATAGCCCGAGTCATAGTTTGAAGATATCAGGAGGAAAGTATCGAGGAGACGTCAGAGGTAGGTTCTTTACGCAGAGAGTTGTGAATGCATGGAAGGGGTTGCCAGCCCGTCCACTTGGAAGCAGAGTCATTGGCGTCATTTAAGGAACTGCTGGACGGGCACATGGAGAGCAGTGAGTTGAGGATTGCGTAGGTTACATTACATTCGGGTAGAACCTCGGCACAACATCGTGGGCCAAAGGGCCTGTTCTGTTCTGGCCTTTTGTATGTTCTATGCTCTAGTTGAGGCTGGATTGGAGAAATCGTTGGAATGCTTCCAAAACCAAGAGATGGGCCGGAAAGTGAAGTTGATCATGAACTATAGCGAGCAGGCTTGATCTGCGGGCTATTCCTACCACCATCTCTATGTTGTTGTGTTTCAAAATATGAGCTGTGCTGACTGTGTGCACATAATACGTTAATGTTATAATTTAAGTAGAACCCATTTCCATTTTAAGAATAGCGTTCTCCACTTGGTCAGGAACTATCTAGGCAAACTATAATTTGCAAGTAATAATCTTGAGCCTCGAATCCTAGTCGTATTATTTACTTTATATATCTTGAAATAAAGAAACAGCGTTCAGATAAAATCCAACTAGTCAAACAAACAGCGCTTCATTGCGAGTTTCCTACTTGGTTTCTCGCTATATCAGCAATGGAGAAAGTCAGGGCTGCAGATGCTGGAGATTGGAGTCGGCATGCTGCGCCACAGGACAGAATATCAAGAATACCGGTTTAGTTTCCTGCTGGAGTTCAAACTGTAGTAAAGTTCTAGCGGGGCCCGCCCGCAGGTGCATTGGTGGTTCAGTGGTAGAATTCTCGCCTGCCACGCGGGAGGCCCGGGTTCGATTCCCGGCCAATGCAACGCATTGCAGCACCCTTTATTTCAAATGCTGCACGGCTCGAACAGAGTTCGGCCCCATGCCACGGGTTTGCTTCGCCTGGCTGCGTGCACTCGCCAATGTCCTGCTGCGCGATAAACAGGGTGTGTTCGATCAGCGTGTGGGATGGGATCGGATGGAAACGTCCGCTCTGCAGGCTCCGTTTTTGAGCATTTTCATGGCGCAATCCATAGTTTTCTGGCATTAAGTAAAATCGACATAGTGAGATGACCGGCCGTGAGCCCAGAATGATGGGCCAGACTCCATACACCGACTGAGATGAGAGTGGTGCTGGAAAAGCACAGCGGGGCAGGCAGCATCCGAGGACCGGCAAAATCGACCTCTCGAGCAGGAGTCCTTCATCAGGAAGGGTACTGTCATATATCCAAACACCTTCTGCTGCTTCATCAGTGACCTTCCTTCTGTCATATAGTCAGAAGTGGGCATTTTTGTTCACGATTGCATCATGGTAGCACCACTGACAACTCCTCAGATACTGAAGCAGACCATACTAGGTTCAAATGCAGAAAGCCAATGCCCTCTGACGAACGCAATCGTCTTTCTTTGTGCTCGATGGGAATCCAACCAGCGGATAAACAAAGATTGGAAACCTTCTCAGTTCTTCACGACAGAGCGTCATTGATGTTCTAGTATTGAATATCTTTGAATAATGAGTGGCATAGACAGAGTCAATAGCCCGAGTCATAGTTTGAAGATATCAGGAGGAAAGTATCGAGGAGACGTCAGAGGTAGGTTCTTTACGCAGAGAGTTGTGAATGCATGGAAGGGGTTGCCAGCCCGTCCACTTGGAAGCAGAGTCATTGGCGTCATTTAAGGAACTGCTGGACGGGCACATGGAGAGCAGTGAGTTGAGGATTGCGTAGGTTACATTACATTCGGGTAGAACCTCGGCACAACATCGTGGGCCAAAGGGCCTGTTCTGTTCTGGCCTTTTGTATGTTCTATGCTCTAGTTGAGGCTGGATTGGAGAAATCGTTGGAATGCTTCCAAAACCAAGAGATGGGCCGGAAAGTGAAGTTGATCATGAACTATAGCGAGCAGGCTTGATCTGCGGGCTATTCCTACCACCATCTCTATGTTGTTGTGTTTCAAAATATGAGCTGTGCTGACTGTGTGCACATAATACGTTAATGTTATAATTTAAGTAGAACCCATTTCCATTTTAAGAATAGCGTTCTCCACTTGGTCAGGAACTATCTAGGCAAACTATAATTTGCAAGTAATAATCTTGAGCCTCGAATCCTAGTCGTATTATTTACTTTATATATCTTGAAATAAAGAAACAGCGTTCAGATAAAATCCAACTAGTCAAACAAACAGCGCTTCATTGCGAGTTTCCTACTTGGTTTCTCGCTATATCAGCAATGGAGAAAGTCAGGGCTGCAGATGCTGGAGATTGGAGTCGGCATGCTGCGCCACAGGACAGAATATCAAGAATACCGGTTTAGTTTCCTGCTGGAGTTCAAACTGTAGTAAAGTTCTAGCGGGGCCCGCCCGCAGGTGCATTGGTGGTTCAGTGGTGGAATTCTCGCCTGCCACGCGGGAGGCCCGGGTTCGATTCCCGGCCAATGCAACGCATTGCAGCACCCTTTATTTCAAATGCTGCACGGCTCGAACAGAGTTCGGCCCGATGCCCCGGGTTTGCTTCGCCTGGCTGCGTGCACTCGCCAATCTCCTGCTGCGCGATAAACAGGGTGTGTTCACTCAGCGTGTGGGATGGGATCGGATGGAAACGTCCGCTCTGCAGGCTCCGTTTTTGAGCATTTTCATGGCGCAATCCATAGTTTTCTGGCATTAAGTAAAATCGACATAGTGAGATGACCGGCCGTGAGCCCAGAATGATGGGCCAGACTCCATACGCCGAATGAGATGAGAGTGGTGCTGGAAAAGCACAGCGGGGCAGGCAGCATCCGAGGACCGGCAAAATCGACCTCTCGAGCAGGAGTCCTTCATCAGGAAGGGTACTGTCATATATCCAAACATCTTCTGCTGCTTCATCAGTGACCTTCCTTCTGTCATATAGTCAGAAGTGGGCATTTTTGTTCACGATTGCATCATGGTAGCACCACCGAAAACTCCTCAGATACTGAAGCAGACCATACTAGGTTCAAATGCAGAAAGCCAATGCCCTCTGACGAACGCAATCGTCTTTCTTTGTGCTCGATGGGACTCCAACCAGTGGATAAACAAAGATTGGAAACCTTCTCAGTTCTTCACGACAGAGCGTCATTGATGTTCTAGCATTGAATATCTTTGAATAATGAGTGGCACAGACAGAGTCAATAGCCCGAGTCATAGTTTGAAGATATCAGGAGGAAAGTATCGAGGAGACGTCAGAGGTAGGTTCTTTACGCAGAGAGTTGTGAATGCATGGAATGGGTTGCCAGCCCGTCCAGTTGGAAGCAGAGTCATTGGCGTCATTTAAGGAACTGCTGGACGGGCACATGGAGAGCAGTGAGTTGAGGATTGCGTAGGTTACATTACATTCGGGTTGAACCTCGGCACAACATCGTGGGCCAAAGGGCCTGTTCTGTTCTGGCCTTTTGTATGTTCTATGCTCTAGTTGAGGCTGGATTGGAGAAATCGTTGGAATGCTTCCAAAACCAAGAGATGGGCCGGAAAGTGAAGTTGATCATGAACTATAGCGAGCAGGCTTGATCTGCGGGCTATTCCTACCACCATCTCTATGTTGTTGTGTTTCAAAATATGAGCTGTGCTGACTGTGTGCACATAATACGTTAATGTTATAATTTAAGTAGAACTCATTTCCATTTTAAGAATAGCGTTCTCCACTTGGTCAGGAAGCATCTAGGCAAACTATAATTTGCAAGTAATAATCTTGAGCCTCGAATCCTTGTCGTATTATTTACTTTATATATTTTGAAATAAAGAAACAGCGTTCAGATAAAATCCAACTAGTCAAACAAACAGCGCTTCATTGCGAGTTTCCTACTTGGTTTCTCGCTATATCAGCAATGGAGAAAGTCAGGGCTGCAGATGCTGGAGATTGGAGTCGGCATGCTGCGCCACAGGACAGAATATCAAGAATACCGGTTTAGTTTCCTGCTGGAGTTCAAACTGTAGTAAAGTTCTAGCGGGGCCCGCCCGCAGGTGCATTGGTGGTTCAGTGGTAGAATTCTCGCCTGCCACGCGGGAGGCCCGGATTCGATTCCCGGCCAATGCAACGCATTGCAGCACCCTTTATTTCAAATGCTGCACGGCTCGAACAGAGTTCGGCCCCATGCCACGGGTTTACTTCGCCTGGCTGCGTGCACTCGCTAATGTCCTGCTGCGCGGTAAACAGGGTGTGTTCACTCAGCGTGTGGGATGGGATCGGATGGAAACGTCCGCTCTGCAGACTCCGTTTTTGAGCATTTTCATGGCGCAATCCATAGTTTTCTGGCATTAAGTAAAATCGACATAGTGAGATGACCGGCCGTGAGCCCAGAATGATGGGCCAGACTCCATACGCCGAATGAGATGAGAGTGGTGCTGGAAAAGCACAGCGGGGCAGGCAGCATCCGAGGACCGGCAAAATCGACCTCTCGAGCAGGAGTCCTTCATCAGGAAGGGTACTGTCATATATCCAAACATCTTCTGCTGCTTCATCAGTGACCTTCCTTCTGTCATATAGTCAGAAGTGGGCATTTTTGTTCACGATTGCATCATGGTAGCACCACTGACAACTCCTCAGATACTGAAGCAGACCATACTAGGTTCAAATGCAGAAAGCCAATGCCCTCTGACGAACGCAATCGTCTTTCTTTGTGCTCGATGGGACTCCAACCAGTGGATAAACAAAGATTGGAAACCTTCTCAGTTCTTCACGACAGAGCGTCATTGATGTTCTAGCATTGAATATCTTTGAATAATGAGTGGCACAGACAGAGTCAATAGCCCGAGTCATAGTTTGAAGATATCAGGAGGAAAGTATCGAGGAGACGTCAGAGGTAGGTTCTTTACGCAGAGAGTTGTGAATGCATGGAATGGGTTGCCAGCCCGTCCACTTGGAAGCAGAGTCATTGGCGTCATTTAAGGAACTGCTGGACGGGCACGTGGAGAGCAGTGAGTTGAGGATTGCGTAGGTTACATTACATTCGGGTTGAACCTCGGCACAACATCGTGGGCCAAAGGGCCTGTTCTGTTCTGGCCTTTTGTATGTTCTATGCTCTAGTTGAGGCTGGATTGGAGAAATCGTTGGAATGCTTCCAAAACCAAGAGATGGGCCGGAAAGTGAAGTTGATCATGAACTATAGCGAGCAGGCTTGATCTGCGGGCTATTCCTACCACCATCTCTATGTTGTTGTGTTTCAAAATATGAGCTGTGCTGACTGTGTGCACATAATACGTTAATGTTATAATTTAAGTAGAACTCATTTCCATTTTAAGAATAGCGTTCTCCACTTGGTCAGGAAGCATCTAGGCAAACTATAATTTGCAAGTAATAATCTTGAGCCTCGAATCCTTGTCGTATTATTTACTTTATATATTTTGAAATAAAGAAACAGCGTTCAGATAAAATCCAACTAGTCAAACAAACAGCGCTTCATTGCGAGTTTCCTACTTGGTTTCTCGCTATATCAGCAATGGAGAAAGTCAGGGCTGCAGATGCTGGAGATTGGAGTCGGCATGCTGCGCCACAGGACAGAATATCAAGAATACCGGTTTAGTTTCCTGCTGGAGTTCAAACTGTAGTAAAGTTCTAGCGGGGCCCGCCCGCAGGTGCATTGGTGGTTCAGTGGTAGAATTCTCGCCTGCCACGCGGGAGGCCCGGATTCGATTCCCGGCCAATGCAACGCATTGCAGCACCCTTTATTTCAAATGCTGCACGGCTCGAACAGAGTTCGGCCCCATGCCACGGGTTTGCTTCGCCTGGCTGCGTGCACTCGCTAATGTCCTGCTGCGCGGTAAACAGGGTGTGTTCACTCAGCGTGTGGGATGGGATCGGATGGAAACGTCCGCTCTGCAGACTCCGTTTTTGAGCATTTTCATGGCGCAATCCATAGTTTTCTGGCATTAAGTAAAATCGACATAGTGAGATGACCGGCCGTGAGCCCAGAATGATGGGCCAGACTCCATACGCCGAATGAGATGAGAGTGGTGCTGGAAAAGCACAGCGGGGCAGGCAGCATCCGAGGACCGGCAAAATCGACCTCTCGAGCAGGAGTCCTTCATCAGGAAGGGTACTGTCATATATCCAAACATCTTCTGCTGCTTCATCAGTGACCTTCCTTCTGTCATATAGTCAGAAGTGGGCATTTTTGTTCACGATTGCATCATGGTAGCACCACTGACAACTCCTCAGATACTGAAGCAGACCATACTAGGTTCAAATGCAGAAAGCCAATGCCCTCTGACGAACGCAATCGTCTTTCTTTGTGCTCGATGGGAATCCAACCAGCGGATAAACAAAGATTGGAAACCTTCTCAGTTCTTCACGACAGAGCGTCATTGATGTTCTAGTATTGAATATCTTTGAATAATGAGTGGCATAGACAGAGTCAATAGCCCGAGTCATAGTTTGAAGATATCAGGAGGAAAGTATCGAGGAGACGTCAGAGGTAGGTTCTTTACGCAGAGAGTTGTGAATGCATGGAAGGGGTTGCCAGCCCGTCCACTTGGAAGCAGAGTCATTGGCGTCATTTAAGGAACTGCTGGACGGGCACATGGAGAGCAGTGAGTTGAGGATTGCGTAGGTTACATTACATTCGGGTAGAACCTCGGCACAACATCGTGGGCCAAAGGGCCTGTTCTGTTCTGGCCTTTTGTATGTTCTATGCTCTAGTTGAGGCTGGATTGGAGAAATCGTTGGAATGCTTCCAAAACCAAGAGATGGGCCGGAAAGTGAAGTTGATCATGAACTATAGCGAGCAGGCTTGATCTGCGGGCTATTCCTACCACCATCTCTATGTTGTTGTGTTTCAAAATATGAGCTGTGCTGACTGTGTGCACATAATACGTTAATGTTATAATTTAAGTAGAACCCGTTTCCATTTTAAGAATAGCGTTCTCCACTTGGTCAGGAACCATCTAGGCAAACTATAATTTGCAAGTAATAATCTTGAGCCTCGAATCCTAGTCGTATTATTTACTTTATATATCTTGAAATAAAGAAACAGCGTTCAGATAAAATCCAACTAGTCAAACAAACAGCGCTTCATTGCGAGTTTCCTACTTGGTTTCTCGCTATATCAGCAATGGAGAAAGTCAGGGCTGCAGATGCTGGAGATTGGAGTCGGCATGCTGCGCCACAGGACAGAATATCAAGAATACCGGTTTAGTTTCCTGCTGGAGTTCAAACTGTAGTAAAGTTCTAGCGGGGCCCGCCCGCAGGTGCATTGGTGGTTCAGTGGTAGAATTCTCGCCTGCCACGCGGGAGGCCCGGATTCGATTCCCGGCCAATGCAACGCATTGCAGCACCCTTTATTTCAAATGCTGCACGGCTCGAACAGAGTTCGGCCCCATGCCACGGGTTTGCTTCGCCTGGCTGCGTGCACTCGCTAATGTCCTGCTGCGCGGTAAACAGGGTGTGTTCACTCAGCGTGTGGGATGGGATCGGATGGAAACGTCCGCTCTGCAGACTCCGTTTTTGAGCATTTTCATGGCGCAATCCATAGTTTTCTGGCATTAAGTAAAATCGACATAGTGAGATGACCGGCCGTGAGCCCAGAATGATGGGCCAGACTCCATACGCCGAATGAGATGAGAGTGGTGCTGGAAAAGCACAGCGGGGCAGGCAGCATCCGAGGACCGGCAAAATCGACCTCTCGAGCAGGAGTCCTTCATCAGGAAGGGTACTGTCATATATCCAAACATCTTCTGCTGCTTCATCAGTGACCTTCCTTCTGTCATATAGTCAGAAGTGGGCATTTTTGTTCACGATTGCATCATGGTAGCACCACTGACAACTCCTCAGATACTGAAGCAGACCATACTAGGTTCAAATGCAGAAAGCCAATGCCCTCTGACGAACGCAATCGTCTTTCTTTGTGCTCGATGGGAATCCAACCAGCGGATAAACAAAGATTGGAAACCTTCTCAGTTCTTCACGACAGAGCGTCATTGATGTTCTAGTATTGAATATCTTTGAATAATGAGTGGCATAGACAGAGTCAATAGCCCGAGTCATAGTTTGAAGATATCAGGAGGAAAGTATCGAGGAGACGTCAGAGGTAGGTTCTTTACGCAGAGAGTTGTGAATGCATGGAAGGGGTTGCCAGCCCGTCCACTTGGAAGCAGAGTCATTGGCGTCATTTAAGGAACTGCTGGACGGGCACATGGAGAGCAGTGAGTTGAGGATTGCGTAGGTTACATTACATTCGGGTAGAACCTCGGCACAACATCGTGGGCCAAAGGGCCTGTTCTGTTCTGGCCTTTTGTATGTTCTATGCTCTAGTTGAGGCTGGATTGGAGAAATCGTTGGAATGCTTCCAAAACCAAGAGATGGGCCGGAAAGTGAAGTTGATCATGAACTATAGCGAGCAGGCTTGATCTGCGGGCTATTCCTACCACCATCTCTATGTTGTTGTGTTTCAAAATATGAGCTGTGCTGACTGTGTGCACATAATACGTTAATGTTATAATTTAAGTAGAACCCGTTTCCATTTTAAGAATAGCGTTCTCCACTTGGTCAGGAACCATCTAGGCAAACTATAATTTGCAAGTAATAATCTTGAGCCTCGAATCCTAGTCGTATTATTTACTTTATATATCTTGAAATAAAGAAACAGCGTTCAGATAAAATCCAACTAGTCAAACAAACAGCGCTTCATTGCGAGTTTCCTACTTGGTTTCTCGCTATATCAGCAATGGAGAAAGTCAGGGCTGCAGATGCTGGAGATTGGAGTCGGCATGCTGCGCCACAGGACAGAATATCAAGAATACCGGTTTAGTTTCCTGCTGGAGTTCAAACTGTAGTAAAGTTCTAGCGGGGCCCGCCCGCAGGTGCATTGGTGGTTCAGTGGTAGAATTCTCGCCTGCCACGCGGGAGGCCCGGGTTCGATTCCCGGCCAATGCAACGCATTGCAGCACCCTTTATTTCAAATGCTGCACGGCTCGAACAGAGTTCGGCCCCATGCCACGGGTTTGCTTCGCCTGGCTGCGTGCACTCGCCAATGTCTTGCTGCGCGATAAACAGGGTGTGTTCACTCAGCGTGTGAGATGGGATCGGATGGAAACGTCCGCTCTGCAGACTCCGTTTTTGAGCATTTTCATGGCGCAATCCATAGTTTTCTGGCATTAAGTAAAATCGACATAGTGAGATGACCGGCCGTGAGCCCAGAATGATGGGCCAGACTCCATACGCCGAATGAGATGAGAGTGGTGCTGGAAAAGCACAGCGGGGCAGGCAGCATCCGAGGACCGGCAAAATCGACCTCTCGAGCAGGAGTCCTTCATCAGGAAGGGTACTGTCATATATCCAAACATCTTCTGCTGCTTCATCAGTGACCTTCCTTCTGTCATATAGTCAGAAGTGGGCATTTTTGTTCACGATTGCATCATGGTAGCACCACCGAAAACTCCTCAGATACTGAAGCAGACCATACTAGGTTCAAATGCAGAAAGCCAATGCCCTCTGACGAACGCAATCGTCTTTCTTTGTGCTCGATGGGACTCCAACCAGTGGATAAACAAAGATTGGAAACCTTCTCAGTTCTTCACGACAGAGCGTCATTGATGTTCTAGCATTGAATATCTTTGAATAATGAGTGGCACAGACAGAGTCAATAGCCCGAGTCATAGTTTGAAGATATCAGGAGGAAAGTATCGAGGAGACGTCAGAGGTAGGTTCTTTACGCAGAGAGTTGTGAATGCATGGAATGGGTTGCCAGCCCGTCCACTTGGAAGCAGAGTCATTGGCGTCATTTAAGGAACTGCTGGACGGGCACGTGGAGAGCAGTGAGTTGAGGATTGCGTAGGTTACATTACATTCGGGTTGAACCTCGGCACAACATCGTGGGCCAAAGGGCCTGTTCTGTTCTGGCCTTTTGTATGTTCTATGCTCTAGTTGAGGCTGGATTGGAGAAATCGTTGGAATGCTTCCAAAACCAAGAGATGGGCCGGAAAGTGAAGTTGATCATGAACTATAGCGAGCAGGCTTGATCTGCGGGCTATTCCTACCACCATCTCTATGTTGTTGTGTTTCAAAATATGAGCTGTGCTGACTGTGTGCACATAATACGTTAATGTTATAATTTAAGTAGAACTCATTTCCATTTTAAGAATAGCGTTCTCCACTTGGTCAGGAAGCATCTAGGCAAACTATAATTTGCAAGTAATAATCTTGAGCCTCGAATCCTTGTCGTATTATTTACTTTATATATTTTGAAATAAAGAAACAGCGTTCAGATAAAATCCAACTAGTCAAACAAACAGCGTTTCATTGCGAGTTTCCTACTTGGTTTCTCGCTATATCAGCAATGGAGAAAGTCAGGGCTGCAGATGCTGGAGATTGGAGTCGGCATGCTGCGCCACAGGACAGAATATCAAGAATACCGGTTTAGTTTCCTGCTGGAGTTCAAACTGTAGTAAAGTTCTAGCGGGGCCCGCCCGCAGGTGCATTGGTGGTTCAGTGGTAGAATTCTCGCCTGCCACGCGGGAGGCCCGGATTCGATTCCCGGCCAATGCAACGCATTGCAGCACCCTTTATTTCAAATGCTGCACGGCTCGAACAGAGTTCGGCCCCATGCCACGGGTTTGCTTCGCCTGGCTGCGTGCACTCGCTAATGTCCTGCTGCGCGGTAAACAGGGTGTGTTCACTCAGCGTGTGGGATGGGATCGGATGGAAACGTCCGCTCTGCAGACTCCGTTTTTGAGCATTTTCATGGCGCAATCCATAGTTTTCTGGCATTAAGTAAAATCGACATAGTGAGATGACCGGCCGTGAGCCCAGAATGATGGGCCAGACTCCATACGCCGAATGAGATGAGAGTGGTGCTGGAAAAGCACAGCGGGGCAGGCAGCATCCGAGGACCGGCAAAATCGACCTCTCGAGCAGGAGTCCTTCATCAGGAAGGGTACTGTCATATATCCAAACATCTTCTGCTGCTTCATCAGTGACCTTCCTTCTGTCATATAGTCAGAAGTGGGCATTTTTGTTCACGATTGCATCATGGTAGCACCACCGAAAACTCCTCAGATACTGAAGCAGACCATACTAGGTTCAAATGCAGAAAGCCAATGCCCTCTGACGAACGCAATCGTCTTTCTTTGTGCTCGATGGGACTCCAACCAGTGGATAAACAAAGATTGGAAACCTTCTCAGTTCTTCACGACAGAGCGTCATTGATGTTCTAGCATTGAATATCTTTGAATAATGAGTGGCACAGACAGAGTCAATAGCCCGAGTCATAGTTTGAAGATATCAGGAGGAAAGTATCGAGGAGACGTCAGAGGTAGGTTCTTTACGCAGAGAGTTGTGAATGCATGGAATGGGTTGCCAGCCCGTCCAGTTGGAAGCAGAGTCATTGGCGTCATTTAAGGAACTGCTGGACGGGCACATGGAGAGCAGTGAGTTGAGGATTGCGTAGGTTACATTACATTCGGGTTGAACCTCGGCACAACATCGTGGGCCAAAGGGCCTGTTCTGTTCTGGCCTTTTGTATGTTCTATGCTCTAGTTGAGGCTGGATTGGAGAAATCGTTGGAATGCTTCCAAAACCAAGAGATGGGCCGGAAAGTGAAGTTGATCATGAACTATAGCGAGCAGGCTTGATCTGCGGGCTATTCCTACCACCATCTCTATGTTGTTGTGTTTCAAAATATGAGCTGTGCTGACTGTGTGCACATAATACGTTAATGTTATAATTTAAGTAGAACTCATTTCCATTTTAAGAATAGCGTTCTCCACTTGGTCAGGAAGCATCTAGGCAAACTATAATTTGCAAGTAATAATCTTGAGCCTCGAATCCTTGTCGTATTATTTACTTTATATATTTTGAAATAAAGAAACAGCGTTCAGATAAAATCCAACTAGTCAAACAAACAGCGCTTCATTGCGAGTTTCCTACTTGGTTTCTCGCTATATCAGCAATGGAGAAAGTCAGGGCTGCAGATGCTGGAGATTGGAGTCGGCATGCTGCGCCACAGGACAGAATATCAAGAATACCGGTTGAGTTTCCTGCTGGAGTTCAAACTGTAGTAAAGTTCTAGCGGGGCC
Source organism: Chiloscyllium punctatum (assembly GCF_047496795.1). NCBI lineage: Eukaryota > Metazoa > Chordata > Chondrichthyes > Orectolobiformes > Hemiscylliidae > Chiloscyllium > Chiloscyllium punctatum. The sequence goes on along the minus strand of NC_092768.1, from coordinate 27,170,592 downwards.
CGCCCGCAGGTGCATTGGTGGTTCAGTGGTAGAATTCTCGCCTGCCACGCGGGAGGCCCGGGTTCGATTCCCGGCCAATGCAACGCATTGCAGCACCCTTTATTTCAAATGCTGCACGGCTCGAACAGAGTTCGGCCCCATGCCACGGGTTTGCTTCGCCTGGCTGCGTGCACTCGCCAATGTCTTGCTGCGCGATAAACAGGGTGTGTTCACTCAGCGTGTGAGATGGGATCGGATGGAAACGTCCGCTCTGCAGACTCCGTTTTTGAGCATTTTCATGGCGCAATCCATAGTTTTCTGGCATTAAGTAAAATCGACATAGTGAGATGACCGGCCGTGAGCCCAGAATGATGGGCCAGACTCCATACGCCGAATGAGATGAGAGTGGTGCTGGAAAAGCACAGCGGGGCAGGCAGCATCCGAGGACCGGCAAAATCGACCTCTCGAGCAGGAGTCCTTCATCAGGAAGGGTACTGTCATATATCCAAACATCTTCTGCTGCTTCATCAGTGACCTTCCTTCTGTCATATAGTCAGAAGTGGGCATTTTTGTTCACGATTGCATCATGGTAGCACCACCGAAAACTCCTCAGATACTGAAGCAGACCATACTAGGTTCAAATGCAGAAAGCCAATGCCCTCTGACGAACGCAATCGTCTTTCTTTGTGCTCGATGGGACTCCAACCAGTGGATAAACAAAGATTGGAAACCTTCTCAGTTCTTCACGACAGAGCGTCATTGATGTTCTAGCATTGAATATCTTTGAATAATGAGTGGCACAGACAGAGTCAATAGCCCGAGTCATAGTTTGAAGATATCAGGAGGAAAGTATCGAGGAGACGTCAGAGGTAGGTTCTTTACGCAGAGAGTTGTGAATGCATGGAATGGGTTGCCAGCCCGTCCACTTGGAAGCAGAGTCATTGGCGTCATTTAAGGAACTGCTGGACGGGCACATGGAGAGCAGTGAGTTGAGGATTGCGTAGGTTACATTACATTCGGGTTGAACCTCGGCACAACATCGTGGGCCAAAGGGCCTGTTCTGTTCTGGCCTTTTGTATGTTCTATGCTCTAGTTGAGGCTGGATTGGAGAAATCGTTGGAATGCTTCCAAAACCAAGAGATGGGCCGGAAAGTGAAGTTGATCATGAACTATAGCGAGCAGGCTTGATCTGCGGGCTATTCCTACCACCATCTCTATGTTGTTGTGTTTCAAAATATGAGCTGTGCTGACTGTGTGCACATAATACGTTAATGTTATAATTTAAGTAGAACTCATTTCCATTTTAAGAATAGCGTTCTCCACTTGGTCAGGAAGCATCTAGGCAAACTATAATTTGCAAGTAATAATCTTGAGCCTCGAATCCTTGTCGTATTATTTACTTTATATATTTTGAAATAAAGAAACAGCGTTCAGATAAAATCCAACTAGTCAAACAAACAGCGCTTCATTGCGAGTTTCCTACTTGGTTTCTCGCTATATCAGCAATGGAGAAAGTCAGGGCTGCAGATGCTGGAGATTGGAGTCGGCATGCTGCGCCACAGGACAGAATATCAAGAATACCGGTTTAGTTTCCTGCTGGAGTTCAAACTGTAGTAAAGTTCTAGCGGGGCCCGCCCGCAGGTGCATTGGTGGTTCAGTGGTAGAATTCTCGCCTGCCACGCGGGAGGCCCGGATTCGATTCCCGGCCAATGCAACGCATTGCAGCACCCTTTATTTCAAATGCTGCACGGCTCGAACAGAGTTCGGCCCCATGCCACGGGTTTGCTTCGCCTGGCTGCGTGCACTCGCTAATGTCCTGCTGCGCGGTAAACAGGGTGTGTTCACTCAGCGTGTGGGATGGGATCGGATGGAAACGTCCGCTCTGCAGACTCCGTTTTTGAGCATTTTCATGGCGCAATCCATAGTTTTCTGGCATTAAGTAAAATCGACATAGTGAGATGACCGGCCGTGAGCCCAGAATGATGGGCCAGACTCCATACGCCGAATGAGATGAGAGTGGTGCTGGAAAAGCACAGCGGGGCAGGCAGCATCCGAGGACCGGCAAAATCGACCTCTCGAGCAGGAGTCCTTCATCAGGAAGGGTACTGTCATATATCCAAACATCTTCTGCTGCTTCATCAGTGACCTTCCTTCTGTCATATAGTCAGAAGTGGGCATTTTTGTTCACGATTGCATCATGGTAGCACCACTGACAACTCCTCAGATACTGAAGCAGACCATACTAGGTTCAAATGCAGAAAGCCAATGCCCTCTGACGAACGCAATCGTCTTTCTTTGTGCTCGATGGGAATCCAACCAGCGGATAAACAAAGATTGGAAACCTTCTCAGTTCTTCACGACAGAGCGTCATTGATGTTCTAGTATTGAATATCTTTGAATAATGAGTGGCATAGACAGAGTCAATAGCCCGAGTCATAGTTTGAAGATATCAGGAGGAAAGTATCGAGGAGACGTCAGAGGTAGGTTCTTTACGCAGAGAGTTGTGAATGCATGGAAGGGGTTGCCAGCCCGTCCACTTGGAAGCAGAGTCATTGGCGTCATTTAAGGAACTGCTGGACGGGCACATGGAGAGCAGTGAGTTGAGGATTGCGTAGGTTACATTACATTCGGGTAGAACCTCGGCACAACATCGTGGGCCAAAGGGCCTGTTCTGTTCTGGCCTTTTGTATGTTCTATGCTCTAGTTGAGGCTGGATTGGAGAAATCGTTGGAATGCTTCCAAAACCAAGAGATGGGCCGGAAAGTGAAGTTGATCATGAACTATAGCGAGCAGGCTTGATCTGCGGGCTATTCCTACCACCATCTCTATGTTGTTGTGTTTCAAAATATGAGCTGTGCTGACTGTGTGCACATAATACGTTAATGTTATAATTTAAGTAGAACTCGTTTCCATTTTAAGAATAGCGTTCTCCACTTGGTCAGGAACCATCTAGGCAAACTATAATTTGCAAGTAATAATCTTGAGCCTCGAATCCTTGTCGTATTATTTACTTTATATATTTTGAAATAAAGAAACAGCGTTCAGATAAAATCCAACTAGTCAAACAAACAGCGCTTCATTGCGAGTTTCCTACTTGGTTTCTCGCTATATCAGCAATGGAGAAAGTCAGGGCTGCAGATGCTGGAGATTGGAGTCGGCATGCTGCGCCACAGGACAGAATATCAAGAATACCGGTTTAGTTTCCTGCTGGAGTTCAAACTGTAGTAAAGTTCTAGCGGGGCCCGCCCGCAGGTGCATTGGTGGTTCAGTGGTAGAATTCTCGCCTGCCACGCGGGAGGCCCGGGTTCGATTCCCGGCCAATGCAACGCATTGCCGCACCCTTTATTTCAAATGCTGCACGGCTCGAACAGAGTTCGGCCCCATGCCACGGGTTTGCTTCGCCTGGCTGCGTGCACTCGCCAATGTCTTGCTGCGCGATAAACAGGGTGTGTTCACTCAGCGTGTGAGATGGGATCGGATGGAAACGTCCGCTCTGCAGACTCCGTTTTTGAGCATTTTCATGGCGCAATCCATAGTTTTCTGGCATTAAGTAAAATCGACATAGTGAGATGACCGGCCGTGAGCCCAGAATGATGGGCCAGACTCCATACGCCGAATGAGATGAGAGTGGTGCTGGAAAAGCACAGCGGGGCAGGCAGCATCCGAGGACCGGCAAAATCGACCTCTCGAGCAGGAGTCCTTCATCAGGAAGGGTACTGTCATATATCCAAACATCTTCTGCTGCTTCATCAGTGACCTTCCTTCTGTCATATAGTCAGAAGTGGGCATTTTTGTTCACGATTGCATCATGGTAGCACCACTGACAACTCCTCAGATACTGAAGCAGACCATACTAGGTTCAAATGCAGAAAGCCAATGCCCTCTGACGAACGCAATCGTCTTTCTTTGTGCTCGATGGGAATCCAACCAGCGGATAAACAAAGATTGGAAACCTTCTCAGTTCTTCACGACAGAGCGTCATTGATGTTCTAGTATTGAATATCTTTGAATAATGAGTGGCATAGACAGAGTCAATAGCCCGAGTCATAGTTTGAAGATATCAGGAGGAAAGTATCGAGGAGACGTCAGAGGTAGGTTCTTTACGCAGAGAGTTGTGAATGCATGGAAGGGGTTGCCAGCCCGTCCACTTGGAAGCAGAGTCATTGGCGTCATTTCAGGAACTGCTGGACGGGCACATGGAGAGCAGTGAGTTGAGGATTGCGTAGGTTACATTACATTCGGGTAGAACCTCGGCACAACATCGTGGGCCAAAGGGCCTGTTCTGTTCTGGCCTTTTGTATGTTCTATGCTCTAGTTGAGGCTGGATTGGAGAAATCGTTGGAATGCTTCCAAAACCAAGAGATGGGCCGGAAAGTGAAGTTGATCATGAACTATAGCGAGCAGGCTTGATCTGCGGGCTATTCCTACCACCATCTCTATGTTGTTGTGTTTCAAAATATGAGCTGTGCTGACTGTGTGCACATAATACGTTAATGTTATAATTTAAGTAGAACCCATTTCCATTTTAAGAATAGCGTTCTCCACTTGGTCAGGAAGCATCTAGGCAAACTATAATTTGCAAGTAATAATCTTGAGCCTCGAATCCTAGTCGTATTATTTACTTTATATATCTTGAAATAAAGAAACAGCGTTCAGATAAAATCCAACTAGTCAAACAAACAGCGCTTCATTGCGAGTTTCCTACTTGGTTTCTCGCTATATCAGCAATGGAGAAAGTCAGGGCTGCAGATGCTGGAGATTGGAGTCGGCATGCTGCGCCACAGGACAGAATATCAAGAATACCGGTTTAGTTTCCTGCTGGAGTTCAAACTGTAGTAAAGTTCTAGCGGGGCCCGCCCGCAGGTGCATTGGTGGTTCAGTGGTAGAATTCTCGCCTGCCACGCGGGAGGCCCGGATTCGATTCCCGGCCAATGCAACGCATTGCAGCACCCTTTATTTCAAATGCTGCCCGGCTCGAACAGAGTTCGGCCCGATGCCCCGGGTTTGCTTCGCCTGGCTGCGTGCACTCGCCAATGTCCTGCTGCGCGATAAACAGGGTGTGTTCGATCAGCGTGTGGGATGGGATCGGATGGAAACGTCCGCTCTGCAGGCTCCGTTTTTGAGCATTTTCATGGCGCAATCCATAGTTTTCTGGCATTAAGTAAAATCGACATAGTGAGATGACCGGCCGTGAGCCCAGAATGATGGGCCAGACTCCATACACCGACTGAGATGAGAGTGGTGCTGGAAAAGCACAGCGGGGCAGGCAGCATCCGAGGACCGGCAAAATCGACCTCTCGAGCAGGAGTCCTTCATCAGGAAGGGTACTGTCATATATCCAAACATCTTCTGCTGCTTCATCAGTGACCTTCCTTCTGTCATATAGTCAGAAGTGGGCATTTTTGTTCACGATTGCATCATGGTAGCACCACTGACAACTCCTCAGATACTGAAGCAGACCATACTAGGTTCAAATGCAGAAAGCCAATGCCCTCTGACGAACGCAATCGCCTTTTTTTGTGCTCGATGGGAATCCAACCAGCGGATAAACAAAGATTGGAAACCTTCTCAGTTCTTCACGACAGAGCGTCATTGATGTTCTAGTATTGAATATCTTTGAATAATGAGTGGCATAGACAGAGTCAATAGCCCGAGTCATAGTTTGAAGATATCAGGAGGAAAGTATCGAGGAGACGTCAGAGGTAGGTTCTTTACGCAGAGAGTTGTGAATGCATGGAAGGGGTTGCCAGCCCGTCCACTTGGAAGCAGAGTCATTGGCGTCATTTAAGGAACTGCTGGACGGGCACATGGAGAGCAGTGAGTTGAGGATTGCGTAGGTTACATTACATTCGGGTAGAACCTCGGCACAACATCGTGGGCCAAAGGGCCTGTTCTGTTCTGGCCTTTTGTATGTTCTATGCTCTAGTTGAGGCTGGATTGGAGAAATCGTTGGAATGCTTCCAAAACCAAGAGATGGGCCGGAAAGTGAAGTTGATCATGAACTATAGCGAGCAGGCTTGATCTGCGGGCTATTCCTACCACCATCTCTATGTTGTTGTGTTTCAAAATATGAGCTGTGCTGACTGTGTGCACATAATACGTTAATGTTATAATTTAAGTAGAACCCATTTCCATTTTAAGAATAGCGTTCTCCACTTGGTCAGGAAGCATCTAGGCAAACTATAATTTGCAAGTAATAATCTTGAGCCTCGAATCCTAGTCGTATTATTTACTTTATATATCTTGAAATAAAGAAACAGCGTTCAGATAAAATCCAACTAGTCAAACAAACAGCGCTTCATTGCGAGTTTCCTACTTGGTTTCTCGCTATATCAGCAATGGAGAAAGTCAGGGCTGCAGATGCTGGAGATTGGAGTCGGCATGCTGCGCCACAGGACAGAATATCAAGAATACCGGTTTAGTTTCCTGCTGGAGTTCAAACTGTAGTAAAGTTCTAGCGGGGCCCGCCCGCAGGTGCATTGGTGGTTCAGTGGTAGAATTCTCGCCTGCCACGCGGGAGGCCCGGGTTCGATTCCCGGCCAATGCAACGCATTGCAGCACCCTTTATTTCAAATGCTGCACGGCTCGAACAGAGTTCGGCCCGATGCCCCGGGTTTGCTTCGCCTGGCTGCGTGCACTCGCCAATGTCCTGCTGCGCGATAAACAGGGTGTGTTCAATCATGCGTGTGGGATGGGATCGGATGGAAACGTCCGCTCTGCAGACTCCGTTTTTGAGCATTTTCATGGCGCAATCCATAGTTTTCTGGCATTAAGTAAAATCGACATAGTGAGATGACCGGCCGTGAGCCCAGAATGATGGGCCAGACTCCATACGCCGAATGAGATGAGAGTGGTGCTGGAAAAGCACAGCGGGGCAGGCAGCATCCGAGGACCGGCAAAATCGACCTCTCGAGCAGGAGTCCTTCATCAGGAAGGGTACTGTCATATATCCAAACATCTTCTGCTGCTTCATCAGTGACCTTCCTTCTGTCATATAGTCAGAAGTGGGCATTTATGTTCACGATTGCATCATGGTAGCACCACCGAAAACTCCTCAGATACTGAAGCAGACCATACTAGGTTCAAATGCAGAAAGCCAATGCCCTCTGACGAACGCAATCGTCTTTCTTTGTGCTCGATGGGAATCCAACCAGCGGATAAACAAAGATTGGAAACCTTCTCAGTTCTTCACGACAGAGCGTCATTGATGTTCTAGCATTGAATATCTTTGAATAATGAGTGGCATAGACAGAGTCAATAGCCCGAGTCATAGTTTGAAGATATCAGGAGGAAAGTATCGAGGAGACGTCAGAGGTAGGTTCTTTACGCAGAGAGTTGTGAATGCATGGAATGGGTTGCCAGCCCGTCCACTTGGAAGCAGGGTCATTGGCGTCATTTAAGGAACTGCTGGACGGGCACGTGGAGAGCAGTGAGTTGAGGATTGCGTAGGTTACATTACATTCGGGTTGAACCTCGGCACAACATCGTGGGCCAAAGGGCCTGTTCTGTTCTGGCCTTTTGTATGTTCTATGCTCTAGTTGAGGCTGGATTGGAGAAATCGTTGGAATGCTTCCAAAACCAAGAGATGGGCCGGAAAGTGAAGTTGATCATGAACTATAGCGAGCAGGCTTGATCTGCGGGCTATTCCTACCACCATCTCTATGTTGTTGTGTTTCAAAATATGAGCTGTGCTGACTGTGTGCACATAATACGTTAATGTTATAATTTAAGTAGAACTCATTTCCATTTTAAGAATAGCGTTCTCCACTTGGTCAGGAAGCATCTAGGCAAACTATAATTTGCAAGTAATAATCTTGAGCCTCGAATCCTTGTCGTATTATTTACTTTATATATTTTGAAATAAAGAAACAGCGTTCAGATAAAATCCAACTAGTCAAACAAACAGCGCTTCATTGCGAGTTTCCTACTTAGTTTCTCGCTATATCAGCAATGGAGAAAGTCAGGGCTGCAGATGCTGGAGATTGGAGTCGGCATGCTGCGCCACAGGACAGAATATCAAGAATACCGGTTTAGTTTCCTGCTGGAGTTCAAACTGTAGTAAAGTTCTAGCGGGGCCCGCCCGCAGGTGCATTGGTGGTTCAGTGGTAGAATTCTCGCCTGCCACGCGGGAGGCCCGGATTCGATTCCCGGCCAATGCAACGCATTGCAGCACCCTTTATTTCAAATGCTGCACGGCTCGAACAGAGTTCGGCCCCATGCCACGGGTTTGCTTCGCCTGGCTGCGTGCACTCGCTAATGTCCTGCTGCGCGGTAAACAGGGTGTGTTCACTCAGCGTGTGGGATGGGATCGGATGGAAACGTCCGCTCTGCAGACTCCGTTTTTGAGCATTTTCATGGCGCAATCCATAGTTTTCTGGCATTAAGTAAAATCGACATAGTGAGATGACCGGCCGTGAGCCCAGAATGATGGGCCAGACTCCATACGCCGAATGAGATGAGAGTGGTGCTGGAAAAGCACAGCGGGGCAGGCAGCATCCGAGGACCGGCAAAATCGACCTCTCGAGCAGGAGTCCTTCATCAGGAAGGGTACTGTCATATATCCAAACATCTTCTGCTGCTTCATCAGTGACCTTCCTTCTGTCATATAGTCAGAAGTGGGCATTTTTGTTCACGATTGCATCATGGTAGCACCACTGACAACTCCTCAGATACTGAAGCAGACCATACTAGGTTCAAATGCAGAAAGCCAATGCCCTCTGACGAACGCAATCGTCTTTCTTTGTGCTCGATGGGAATCCAACCAGCGGATAAACAAAGATTGGAAACCTTCTCAGTTCTTCACGACAGAGCGTCATTGATGTTCTAGTATTGAATATCTTTGAATAATGAGTGGCATAGACAGAGTCAATAGCCCGAGTCATAGTTTGAAGATATCAGGAGGAAAGTATCGAGGAGACGTCAGAGGTAGGTTCTTTACGCAGAGAGTTGTGAATGCATGGAAGGGGTTGCCAGCCCGTCCAGTTGGAAGCAGAGTCATTGGCGTCATTTCAGGAACTGCTGGACGGGCACATGGAGAGCAGTGAGTTGAGGATTGCGTAGGTTACATTACATTCGGGTAGAACCTCGGCACAACATCGTGGGCCAAAGGGCCTGTTCTGTTCTGGCCTTTTGTATGTTCTATGCTCTAGTTGAGGCTGGATTGGAGAAATCGTTGGAATGCTTCCAAAACCAAGAGATGGGCCGGAAAGTGAAGTTGATCATGAACTATAGCGAGCAGGCTTGATCTGCGGGCTATTCCTACCACCATCTCTATGTTGTTGTGTTTCAAAATATGAGCTGTGCTGACTGTGTGCACATAATACGTTAATGTTATAATTTAAGTAGAACCCATTTCCATTTTAAGAATAGCGTTCTCCACTTGGTCAGGAAGCATCTAGGCAAACTATAATTTGCAAGTAATAATCTTGAGCCTCGAATCCTAGTCGTATTATTTACTTTATATATCTTGAAATAAAGAAACAGCGTTCAGATAAAATCCAACTAGTCAAACAAACAGCGCTTCATTGCGAGTTTCCTACTTGGTTTCTCGCTATATCAGCAATGGAGAAAGTCAGGGCTGCAGATGCTGGAGATTGGAGTCGGCATGCTGCGCCACAGGACAGAATATCAAGAATACCGGTTTAGTTTCCTGCTGGAGTTCAAACTGTAGTAAAGTTCTAGCGGGGCCCGCCCGCAGGTGCATTGGTGGTTCAGTGGTAGAATTCTCGCCTGCCACGCGGGAGGCCCGGGTCCGATTCCCGGCCAATGCAACGCATTGCAGCACCCTTTATTTCAAATGCTGCCCGGCTCGAACAGAGTTCGGCCCGATGCCCCGGGTTTGCTTCGCCTGGCTGCGTGCACTCGCCAATGTCCTGCTGCGCGATAAACAGGGTGTGTTCGATCAGCGTGTGGGATGGGATCGGATGGAAACGTCCGCTCTGCAGGCTCCGTTTTTGAGCATTTTCATGGCGCAATCCATAGTTTTCTGGCATTAAGTAAAATCGACATAGTGAGATGACCGGCCGTGAGCCCAGAATGATGGGCCAGACTCCATACACCGACTGAGATGAGAGTGGTGCTGGAAAAGCACAGCGGGGCAGGCAGCATCCGAGGACCGGCAAAATCGACCTCTCGAGCAGGAGTCCTTCATCAGGAAGGGTACTGTCATATATCCAAACATCTTCTGCTGCTTCATCAGTGACCTTCCTTCTGTCATATAGTCAGAAGTGGGCATTTTTGTTCACGATTGCATCATGGTAGCACCACTGACAACTCCTCAGATACTGAAGCAGACCATACTAGGTTCAAATGCAGAAAGCCAATGCCCTCTGACGAACGCAATCGCCTTTTTTTGTGCTCGATGGGAATCCAACCAGCGGATAAACAAAGATTGGAAACCTTCTCAGTTCTTCACGACAGAGCGTCATTGATGTTCTAGTATTGAATATCTTTGAATAATGAGTGGCATAGACAGAGTCAATAGCCCGAGTCATAGTTTGAAGATATCAGGAGGAAAGTATCGAGGAGACGTCAGAGGTAGGTTCTTTACGCAGAGAGTTGTGAATGCATGGAAGGGGTTGCCAGCCCGTCCACTTGGAAGCAGAGTCATTGGCGTCATTTAAGGAACTGCTGGACGGGCACATGGAGAGCAGTGAGTTGAGGATTGCGTAGGTTACATTACATTCGGGTAGAACCTCGGCACAACATCGTGGGCCAAAGGGCCTGTTCTGTTCTGGCCTTTTGTATGTTCTATGCTCTAGTTGAGGCTGGATTGGAGAAATCGTTGGAATGCTTCCAAAACCAAGAGATGGGCCGGAAAGTGAAGTTGATCATGAACTATAGCGAGCAGGCTTGATCTGCGGGCTATTCCTACCACCATCTCTATGTTGTTGTGTTTCAAAATATGAGCTGTGCTGACTGTGTGCACATAATACGTTAATGTTATAATTTAAGTAGAACCCATTTCCATTTTAAGAATAGCGTTCTCCACTTGGTCAGGAAGCATCTAGGCAAACTATAATTTGCAAGTAATAATCTTGAGCCTCGAATCCTAGTCGTATTATTTACTTTATATATCTTGAAATAAAGAAACAGCGTTCAGATAAAATCCAACTAGTCAAACAAACAGCGCTTCATTGCGAGTTTCCTACTTGGTTTCTCGCTATATCAGCAATGGAGAAAGTCAGGGCTGCAGATGCTGGAGATTGGAGTCGGCATGCTGCGCCACAGGACAGAATATCAAGAATACCGGTTTAGTTTCCTGCTGGAGTTCAAACTGTAGTAAAGTTCTAGCGGGGCCCGCCCGCAGGTGCATTGGTGGTTCAGTGGTAGAATTCTCGCCTGCCACGCGGGAGGCCCGGGTTCGATTCCCGGCCAATGCAACGCATTGCAGCACCCTTTATTTCAAATGCTGCACGGCTCGAACAGAGTTAGGCCCGATGCCCCGGGTTTGCTTCGCCTGGCTGCGTGCACTCGCCAATGTCCTGCTGCGCGATAAACAGGGTGTGTTCAATCATGCGTGTGGGATGGGATCGGATGGAAACGTCCGCTCTGCAGACTCCGTTTTTGAGCATTTTCATGGCGCAATCCATAGTTTTCTGGCATTAAGTAAAATCGACATAGTGAGATGACCGGCCGTGAGCCCAGAATGATGGGCCAGACTCCATACGCCGAATGAGATGAGAGTGGTGCTGGAAAAGCACAGCGGGGCAGGCAGCATCCGAGGACCGGCAAAATCGACCTCTCGAGCAGGAGTCCTTCATCAGGAAGGGTACTGTCATATATCCAAACATCTTCTGCTGCTTCATCAGTGACCTTCCTTCTGTCATATAGTCAGAAGTGGGCATTTATGTTCACGATTGCATCATGGTAGCACCACCGAAAACTCCTCAGATACTGAAGCAGACCATACTAGGTTCAAATGCAGAAAGCCAATGCCCTCTGACGAACGCAATCGTCTTTCTTTGTGCTCGATGGGAATCCAACCAGCGGATAAACAAAGATTGGAAACCTTCTCAGTTCTTCACGACAGAGCGTCATTGATGTTCTAGTATTGAATATCTTTGAATAATGAGTGGCATAGACAGAGTCAATAGCCCGAGTCATAGTTTGAAGATATCAGGAGGAAAGTATCGAGGAGACGTCAGAGGTAGGTTCTTTACGCAGAGAGTTGTGAATGCATGGAATGGGTTGCCAGCCCGTCCAGTTGGAAGCAGGGTCATTGGCGTCATTTAAGGAACTGCTGGACGGGCACATGGAGAGCAGTGAGTTGAGGATTGCGTAGGTTACATTACATTCGGGTTGAACCTCGGCACAACATCGTGGGCCAAAGGGCCTGTTCTGTTCTGGCCTTTTGTATGTTCTATGCTCTAGTTGAGGCTGGATTGGAGAAATCGTTGGAATGCTTCCAAAACCAAGAGATGGGCCGGAAAGTGAAGTTGATCATGAACTATAGCGAGCAGGCTTGATCTGCGGGCTATTCCTACCACCATCTCTATGTTGTTGTGTTTCAAAATATGAGCTGTGCTGACTGTGTGCACATAATACGTTAATGTTATAATTTAAGTAGAACTCATTTCCATTTTAAGAATAGCGTTCTCCACTTGGTCAGGAAGCATCTAGGCAAACTATAATTTGCAAGTAATAATCTTGAGCCTCGAATCCTTGTCGTATTATTTACTTTATATATTTTGAAATAAAGAAACAGCGTTCAGATAAAATCCAACTAGTCAAACAAACAGCGCTTCATTGCGAGTTTCCTACTTAGTTTCTCGCTATATCAGCAATGGAGAAAGTCAGGGCTGCAGATGCTGGAGATTGGAGTCGGCATGCTGCGCCACAGGACAGAATATCAAGAATACCGGTTTAGTTTCCTGCTGGAGTTCAAACTGTAGTAAAGTTCTAGCGGGGCCCGCCCGCAGGTGCATTGGTGGTTCAGTGGTAGAATTCTCGCCTGCCACGCGGGAGGCCCGGATTCGATTCCCGGCCAATGCAACGCATTGCAGCACCCTTTATTTCAAATGCTGCACGGCTCGAACAGAGTTCGGCCCCATGCCACGGGTTTGCTTCGCCTGGCTGCGTGCACTCGCTAATGTCCTGCTGCGCGGTAAACAGGGTGTGTTCACTCAGCGTGTGGGATGGGATCGGATGGAAACGTCCGCTCTGCAGACTCCGTTTTTGAGCATTTTCATGGCGCAATCCATAGTTTTCTGGCATTAAGTAAAATCGACATAGTGAGATGACCGGCCGTGAGCCCAGAATGATGGGCCAGACTCCATACGCCGAATGAGATGAGAGTGGTGCTGGAAAAGCACAGCGGGGCAGGCAGCATCCGAGGACCGGCAAAATCGACCTCTCGAGCAGGAGTCCTTCATCAGGAAGGGTACTGTCATATATCCAAACATCTTCTGCTGCTTCATCAGTGACCTTCCTTCTGTCATATAGTCAGAAGTGGGCATTTTTGTTCACGATTGCATCATGGTAGCACCACTGACAACTCCTCAGATACTGAAGCAGACCATACTAGGTTCAAATGCAGAAAGCCAATGCCCTCTGACGAACGCAATCGTCTTTCTTTGTGCTCGATGGGAATCCAACCAGCGGATAAACAAAGATTGGAAACCTTCTCAGTTCTTCACGACAGAGCGTCATTGATGTTCTAGTATTGAATATCTTTGAATAATGAGTGGCATAGACAGAGTCAATAGCCCGAGTCATAGTTTGAAGATATCAGGAGGAAAGTATCGAGGAGACGTCAGAGGTAGGTTCTTTACGCAGAGAGTTGTGAATGCATGGAAGGGGTTGCCAGCCCGTCCAGTTGGAAGCAGAGTCATTGGCGTCATTTCAGGAACTGCTGGACGGGCACATGGAGAGCAGTGAGTTGAGGATTGCGTAGGTTACATTACATTCGGGTAGAACCTCGGCACAACATCGTGGGCCAAAGGGCCTGTTCTGTTCTGGCCTTTTGTATGTTCTATGCTCTAGTTGAGGCTGGATTGGAGAAATCGTTGGAATGCTTCCAAAACCAAGAGATGGGCCGGAAAGTGAAGTTGATCATGAACTATAGCGAGCAGGCTTGATCTGCGGGCTATTCCTACCACCATCTCTATGTTGTTGTGTTTCAAAATATGAGCTGTGCTGACTGTGTGCACATAATACGTTAATGTTATAATTTAAGTAGAACCCATTTCCATTTTAAGAATAGCGTTCTCCACTTGGTCAGGAAGCATCTAGGCAAACTATAATTTGCAAGTAATAATCTTGAGCCTCGAATCCTAGTCGTATTATTTACTTTATATATCTTGAAATAAAGAAACAGCGTTCAGATAAAATCCAACTAGTCAAACAAACAGCGCTTCATTGCGAGTTTCCTACTTGGTTTCTCGCTATATCAGCAATGGAGAAAGTCAGGGCTGCAGATGCTGGAGATTGGAGTCGGCATGCTGCGCCACAGGACAGAATATCAAGAATACCGGTTTAGTTTCCTGCTGGAGTTCAAACTGTAGTAAAGTTCTAGCGGGGCCCGCCCGCAGGTGCATTGGTGGTTCAGTGGTAGAATTCTCGCCTGCCACGCGGGAGGCCCGGGTCCGATTCCCGGCCAATGCAACGCATTGCAGCACCCTTTATTTCAAATGCTGCCCGGCTCGAACAGAGTTCGGCCCGATGCCCCGGGTTTGCTTCGCCTGGCTGCGTGCACTCGCCAATGTCCTGCTGCGCGATAAACAGGGTGTGTTCGATCAGCGTGTGGGATGGGATCGGATGGAAACGTCCGCTCTGCAGGCTCCGTTTTTGAGCATTTTCATGGCGCAATCCATAGTTTTCTGGCATTAAGTAAAATCGACATAGTGAGATGACCGGCCGTGAGCCCAGAATGATGGGCCAGACTCCATACACCGACTGAGATGAGAGTGGTGCTGGAAAAGCACAGCGGGGCAGGCAGCATCCGAGGACCGGCAAAATCGACCTCTCGAGCAGGAGTCCTTCATCAGGAAGGGTACTGTCATATATCCAAACATCTTCTGCTGCTTCATCAGTGACCTTCCTTCTGTCATATAGTCAGAAGTGGGCATTTTTGTTCACGATTGCATCATGGTAGCACCACTGACAACTCCTCAGATACTGAAGCAGACCATACTAGGTTCAAATGCAGAAAGCCAATGCCCTCTGACGAACGCAATCGCCTTTTTTTGTGCTCGATGGGAATCCAACCAGCGGATAAACAAAGATTGGAAACCTTCTCAGTTCTTCACGACAGAGCGTCATTGATGTTCTAGTATTGAATATCTTTGAATAATGAGTGGCATAGACAGAGTCAATAGCCCGAGTCATAGTTTGAAGATATCAGGAGGAAAGTATCGAGGAGACGTCAGAGGTAGGTTCTTTACGCAGAGAGTTGTGAATGCATGGAAGGGGTTGCCAGCCCGTCCACTTGGAAGCAGAGTCATTGGCGTCATTTAAGGAACTGCTGGACGGGCACATGGAGAGCAGTGAGTTGAGGATTGCGTAGGTTACATTACATTCGGGTAGAACCTCGGCACAACATCGTGGGCCAAAGGGCCTGTTCTGTTCTGGCCTTTTGTATGTTCTATGCTCTAGTTGAGGCTGGATTGGAGAAATCGTTGGAATGCTTCCAAAACCAAGAGATGGGCCGGAAAGTGAAGTTGATCATGAACTATAGCGAGCAGGCTTGATCTGCGGGCTATTCCTACCACCATCTCTATGTTGTTGTGTTTCAAAATATGAGCTGTGCTGACTGTGTGCACATAATACGTTAATGTTATAATTTAAGTAGAACCCATTTCCATTTTAAGAATAGCGTTCTCCACTTGGTCAGGAAGCATCTAGGCAAACTATAATTTGCAAGTAATAATCTTGAGCCTCGAATCCTAGTCGTATTATTTACTTTATATATCTTGAAATAAAGAAACAGCGTTCAGATAAAATCCAACTAGTCAAACAAACAGCGCTTCATTGCGAGTTTCCTACTTGGTTTCTCGCTATATCAGCAATGGAGAAAGTCAGGGCTGCAGATGCTGGAGATTGGAGTCGGCATGCTGCGCCACAGGACAGAATATCAAGAATACCGGTTTAGTTTCCTGCTGGAGTTCAAACTGTAGTAAAGTTCTAGCGGGGCCCGCCCGCAGGTGCATTGGTGGTTCAGTGGTAGAATTCTCGCCTGCCACGCGGGAGGCCCGGGTTCGATTCCCGGCCAATGCAACGCATTGCAGCACCCTTTATTTCAAATGCTGCACGGCTCGAACAGAGTTAGGCCCGATGCCCCGGGTTTGCTTCGCCTGGCTGCGTGCACTCGCCAATGTCCTGCTGCGCGATAAACAGGGTGTGTTCAATCATGCGTGTGGGATGGGATCGGATGGAAACGTCCGCTCTGCAGACTCCGTTTTTGAGCATTTTCATGGCGCAATCCATAGTTTTCTGGCATTAAGTAAAATCGACATAGTGAGATGACCGGCCGTGAGCCCAGAATGATGGGCCAGACTCCATACGCCGAATGAGATGAGAGTGGTGCTGGAAAAGCACAGCGGGGCAGGCAGCATCCGAGGACCGGCAAAATCGACCTCTCGAGCAGGAGTCCTTCATCAGGAAGGGTACTGTCATATATCCAAACATCTTCTGCTGCTTCATCAGTGACCTTCCTTCTGTCATATAGTCAGAAGTGGGCATTTATGTTCACGATTGCATCATGGTAGCACCACCGAAAACTCCTCAGATACTGAAGCAGACCATACTAGGTTCAAATGCAGAAAGCCAATGCCCTCTGACGAACGCAATCGTCTTTCTTTGTGCTCGATGGGAATCCAACCAGCGGATAAACAAAGATTGGAAACCTTCTCAGTTCTTCACGACAGAGCGTCATTGATGTTCTAGTATTGAATATCTTTGAATAATGAGTGGCATAGACAGAGTCAATAGCCCGAGTCATAGTTTGAAGATATCAGGAGGAAAGTATCGAGGAGACGTCAGAGGTAGGTTCTTTACGCAGAGAGTTGTGAATGCATGGAATGGGTTGCCAGCCCGTCCAGTTGGAAGCAGGGTCATTGGCGTCATTTAAGGAACTGCTGGACGGGCACATGGAGAGCAGTGAGTTGAGGATTGCGTAGGTTACATTACATTCGGGTTGAACCTCGGCACAACATCGTGGGCCAAAGGGCCTGTTCTGTTCTGGCCTTTTGTATGTTCTATGCTCTAGTTGAGGCTGGATTGGAGAAATCGTTGGAATGCTTCCAAAACCAAGAGATGGGCCGGAAAGTGAAGTTGATCATGAACTATAGCGAGCAGGCTTGATCTGCGGGCTATTCCTACCACCATCTCTATGTTGTTGTGTTTCAAAATATGAGCTGTGCTGACTGTGTGCACATAATACGTTAATGTTATAATTTAAGTAGAACTCATTTCCATTTTAAGAATAGCGTTCTCCACTTGGTCAGGAAGCATCTAGGCAAACTATAATTTGCAAGTAATAATCTTGAGCCTCGAATCCTTGTCGTATTATTTACTTTATATATTTTGAAATAAAGAAACAGCGTTCAGATAAAATCCAACTAGTCAAACAAACAGCGCTTCATTGCGAGTTTCCTACTTGGTTTCTCGCTATATCAGCAATGGAGAAAGTCAGGGCTGCAGATGCTGGAGATTGGAGTCGGCATGCTGCGCCACAGGACAGAATATCAAGAATACCGGTTTAGTTTCCTGCTGGAGTTCAAACTGTAGTAAAGTTCTAGCGGGGCCCGCCCGCAGGTGCATTGGTGGTTCAGTGGTAGAATTCTCGCCTGCCACGCGGGAGGCCCGGGTTCGATTCCCGGCCAATGCAACGCATTACAGCACCCTTTATTTCAAATGCTGCACGGCTCGAACAGAGTTCGGCCCCATGCCACGGGTTTGCTTCGCCTGGCTGCGTGCACTCGCCCATGTCTTGCTGCGCGATAAACAGGGTGTGTTCACTCAGCGTGTGAGATGGGATCGGATGGAAACGTCCGCTCTGCAGACTCCGTTTTTGAGCATTTTCATGGCGCAATCCATAGTTTTCTGGCATTAAGTAAAATCGACATAGTGAGATGACCGGCCGTGAGCCCAGAATGATGGGCCAGACTCCATACGCCGAATGAGATGAGAGTGGTGCTGGAAAAGCACAGCGGGGCAGGCAGCATCCGAGGACCGGCAAAATCGACCTCTCGAGCAGGAGTCCTTCATCAGGAAGGGTACTGTCATATATCCAAACATCTTCTGCTGCTTCATCAGTGACCTTCCTTCTGTCATATAGTCAGAAGTGGGCATTTT
This sequence comes from Chiloscyllium punctatum, assembly GCF_047496795.1. Classification (NCBI taxonomy): domain Eukaryota; kingdom Metazoa; phylum Chordata; class Chondrichthyes; order Orectolobiformes; family Hemiscylliidae; genus Chiloscyllium; species Chiloscyllium punctatum. Next base: position 27,152,319 of record NC_092768.1, on the reverse strand, counting down.
TGTTCACGATTGCATCATGGTAGCACCACCGAAAACTCCTCAGATACTGAAGCAGACCATACTAGGTTCAAATGCAGAAAGCCAATGCCCTCTGACGAACGCAATCGTCTTTCTTTGTGCTCGATGGGACTCCAACCAGTGGATAAACAAAGATTGGAAACCTTCTCAGTTCTTCACGACAGAGCGTCATTGATGTTCTAGCATTGAATATCTTTGAATAATGAGTGGCACAGACAGAGTCAATAGCCCGAGTCATAGTTTGAAGATATCAGGAGGAAAGTATCGAGGAGACGTCAGAGGTAGGTTCTTTACGCAGAGAGTTGTGAATGCATGGAATGGGTTGCCAGCCCGTCCACTTGGAAGCAGAGTCATTGGCGTCATTTAAGGAACTGCTGGACGGGCACGTGGAGAGCAGTGAGTTGAGGATTGCGTAGGTTACATTACATTCGGGTAGAACCTCGGCACAACATCGTGGGCCAAAGGGCCTGTTCTGTTCTGGCCTTTTGTATGTTCTATGCTCTAGTTGAGGCTGGATTGGAGAAATCGTTGGAATGCTTCCAAAACCAAGAGATGGGCCGGAAAGTGAAGTTGATCATGAACTATAGCGAGCAGGCTTGATCTGCGGGCTATTCCTACCACCATCTCTATGTTGTTGTGTTTCAAAATATGAGCTGTGCTGACTGTGTGCACATAATACGTTAATGTTATAATTTAAGTAGAACTCATTTCCATTTTAAGAATAGCGTTCTCCACTTGGTCAGGAAGCATCTAGGCAAACTATAATTTGCAAGTAATAATCTTGAGCCTCGAATCCTTGTCGTATTATTTACTTTATATATTTTGAAATAAAGAAACAGCGTTCAGATAAAATCCAACTAGTCAAACAAACAGCGCTTCATTGCGAGTTTCCTACTTAGTTTCTCGCTATATCAGCAATGGAGAAAGTCAGGGCTGCAGATGCTGGAGATTGGAGTCGGCATGCTGCGCCACAGGACAGAATATCAAGAATACCGGTTTAGTTTCCTGCTGGAGTTCAAACTGTAGTAAAGTTCTAGCGGGGCCCGCCCGCAGGTGCATTGGTGGTTCAGTGGTAGAATTCTCGCCTGCCACGCGGGAGGCCCGGATTCGATTCCCGGCCAATGCAACGCATTGCAGCACCCTTTATTTCAAATGCTGCCCGGCTCGAACAGAGTTCGGCCCGATGCCCCGGGTTTGCTTCGCCTGGCTGCGTGCACTCGCCAATGTCCTGCTGCGCGATAAACAGGGTGTGTTCGATCAGCGTGTGGGATGGGATCGGATGGAAACGTCCGCTCTGCAGGCTCCGTTTTTGAGCATTTTCATGGCGCAATCCATAGTTTTCTGGCATTAAGTAAAATCGACATAGTGAGATGACCGGCCGTGAGCCCAGAATGATGGGCCAGACTCCATACACCGACTGAGATGAGAGTGGTGCTGGAAAAGCACAGCGGGGCAGGCAGCATCCGAGGACCGGCAAAATCGACCTCTCGAGCAGGAGTCCTTCATCAGGAAGGGTACTGTCATATATCCAAACATCTTCTGCTGCTTCATCAGTGACCTTCCTTCTGTCATATAGTCAGAAGTGGGCATTTTTGTTCACGATTGCATCATGGTAGCACCACTGACAACTCCTCAGATACTGAAGCAGACCATACTAGGTTCAAATGCAGAAAGCCAATGCCCTCTGACGAACGCAATCGCCTTTTTTTGTGCTCGATGGGAATCCAACCAGCGGATAAACAAAGATTGGAAACCTTCTCAGTTCTTCACGACAGAGCGTCATTGATGTTCTAGTATTGAATATCTTTGAATAATGAGTGGCATAGACAGAGTCAATAGCCCGAGTCATAGTTTGAAGATATCAGGAGGAAAGTATCGAGGAGACGTCAGAGGTAGGTTCTTTACGCAGAGAGTTGTGAATGCATGGAAGGGGTTGCCAGCCCGTCCACTTGGAAGCAGAGTCATTGGCGTCATTTAAGGAACTGCTGGACGGGCACATGGAGAGCAGTGAGTTGAGGATTGCGTAGGTTACATTACATTCGGGTAGAACCTCGGCACAACATCGTGGGCCAAAGGGCCTGTTCTGTTCTGGCCTTTTGTATGTTCTATGCTCTAGTTGAGGCTGGATTGGAGAAATCGTTGGAATGCTTCCAAAACCAAGAGATGGGCCGGAAAGTGAAGTTGATCATGAACTATAGCGAGCAGGCTTGATCTGCGGGCTATTCCTACCACCATCTCTATGTTGTTGTGTTTCAAAATATGAGCTGTGCTGACTGTGTGCACATAATACGTTAATGTTATAATTTAAGTAGAACCCATTTCCATTTTAAGAATAGCGTTCTCCACTTGGTCAGGAAGCATCTAGGCAAACTATAATTTGCAAGTAATAATCTTGAGCCTCGAATCCTAGTCGTATTATTTACTTTATATATCTTGAAATAAAGAAACAGCGTTCAGATAAAATCCAACTAGTCAAACAAACAGCGCTTCATTGCGAGTTTCCTACTTGGTTTCTCGCTATATCAGCAATGGAGAAAGTCAGGGCTGCAGATGCTGGAGATTGGAGTCGGCATGCTGCGCCACAGGACAGAATATCAAGAATACCGGTTTAGTTTCCTGCTGGAGTTCAAACTGTAGTAAAGTTCTAGCGGGGCCCGCCCGCAGGTGCATTGGTGGTTCAGTGGTAGAATTCTCGCCTGCCACGCGGGAGGCCCGGGTTCGATTCCCGGCCAATGCAACGCATTGCAGCACCCTTTATTTCAAATGCTGCACGGCTCGAACAGAGTTCGGCCCCATGCCACGGGTTTGCTTCGCCTGGCTGCGTGCACTCGCCAATGTCTTGCTGCGCGATAAACAGGGTGTGTTCACTCAGCGTGTGAGATGGGATCGGATGGAAACGTCCGCTCTGCAGACTCCGTTTTTGAGCATTTTCATGGCGCAATCCATAGTTTTCTGGCATTAAGTAAAATCGACATAGTGAGATGACCGGCCGTGAGCCCAGAATGATGGGCCAGACTCCATACGCCGAATGAGATGAGAGTGGTGCTGGAAAAGCACAGCGGGGCAGGCAGCATCCGAGGACCGGCAAAATCGACCTCTCGAGCAGGAGTCCTTCATCAGGAAGGGTACTGTCATATATCCAAACATCTTCTGCTGCTTCATCAGTGACCTTCCTTCTGTCATATAGTCAGAAGTGGGCATTTTTGTTCACGATTGCATCATGGTAGCACCACCGAAAACTCCTCAGATACTGAAGCAGACCATACTAGGTTCAAATGCAGAAAGCCAATGCCCTCTGACGAACGCAATCGTCTTTCTTTGTGCTCGATGGGACTCCAACCAGTGGATAAACAAAGATTGGAAACCTTCTCAGTTCTTCACGACAGAGCGTCATTGATGTTCTAGCATTGAATATCTTTGAATAATGAGTGGCACAGACAGAGTCAATAGCCCGAGTCATAGTTTGAAGATATCAGGAGGAAAGTATCGAGGAGACGTCAGAGGTAGGTTCTTTACGCAGAGAGTTGTGAATGCATGGAATGGGTTGCCAGCCCGTCCAGTTGGAAGCAGAGTCATTGGCGTCATTTAAGGAACTGCTGGACGGGCACATGGAGAGCAGTGAGTTGAGGATTGCGTAGGTTACATTACATTCGGGTTGAACCTCGGCACAACATCGTGGGCCAAAGGGCCTGTTCTGTTCTGGCCTTTTGTATGTTCTATGCTCTAGTTGAGGCTGGATTGGAGAAATCGTTGGAATGCTTCCAAAACCAAGAGATGGGCCGGAAAGTGAAGTTGATCATGAACTATAGCGAGCAGGCTTGATCTGCGGGCTATTCCTACCACCATCTCTATGTTGTTGTGTTTCAAAATATGAGCTGTGCTGACTGTGTGCACATAATACGTTAATGTTATAATTTAAGTAGAACTCATTTCCATTTTAAGAATAGCGTTCTCCACTTGGTCAGGAAGCATCTAGGCAAACTATAATTTGCAAGTAATAATCTTGAGCCTCGAATCCTTGTCGTATTATTTACTTTATATATTTTGAAATAAAGAAACAGCGTTCAGATAAAATCCAACTAGTCAAACAAACAGCGCTTCATTGCGAGTTTCCTACTTGGTTTCTCGCTATATCAGCAATGGAGAAAGTCAGGGCTGCAGATGCTGGAGATTGGAGTCGGCATGCTGCGCCACAGGACAGAATATCAAGAATACCGGTTTAGTTTCCTGCTGGAGTTCAAACTGTAGTAAAGTTCTAGCGGGGCCCGCCCGCAGGTGCATTGGTGGTTCAGTGGTAGAATTCTCGCCTGCCACGCGGGAGGCCCGGATTCGATTCCCGGCCAATGCAACGCATTGCAGCACCCTTTATTTCAAATGCTGCACGGCTCGAACAGAGTTCGGCCCCATGCCACGGGTTTGCTTCGCCTGGCTGCGTGCACTCGCTAATGTCCTGCTGCGCGGTAAACAGGGTGTGTTCACTCAGCGTGTGGGATGGGATCGGATGGAAACGTCCGCTCTGCAGACTCCGTTTTTGAGCATTTTCATGGCGCAATCCATAGTTTTCTGGCATTAAGTAAAATCGACATAGTGAGATGACCGGCCGTGAGCCCAGAATGATGGGCCAGACTCCATACGCCGAATGAGATGAGAGTGGTGCTGGAAAAGCACAGCGGGGCAGGCAGCATCCGAGGACCGGCAAAATCGACCTCTCGAGCAGGAGTCCTTCATCAGGAAGGGTACTGTCATATATCCAAACATCTTCTGCTGCTTCATCAGTGACCTTCCTTCTGTCATATAGTCAGAAGTGGGCATTTTTGTTCACGATTGCATCATGGTAGCACCACCGAAAACTCCTCAGATACTGAAGCAGACCATACTAGGTTCAAATGCAGAAAGCCAATGCCCTCTGACGAACGCAATCGCCTTTTTTTGTGCTCGATGGGAATCCAACCAGCGGATAAACAAAGATTGGAAACCTTCTCAGTTCTTCACGACAGAGCGTCATTGATGTTCTAGTATTGAATATCTTTGAATAATGAGTGGCATAGACAGAGTCAATAGCCCGAGTCATAGTTTGAAGATATCAGGAGGAAAGTATCGAGGAGACGTCAGAGGTAGGTTCTTTACGCAGAGAGTTGTGAATGCATGGAAGGGGTTGCCAGCCCGTCCACTTGGAAGCAGAGTCATTGGCGTCATTTAAGGAACTGCTGGACGGGCACATGGAGAGCAGTGAGTTGAGGATTGCGTAGGTTACATTACATTCGGGTAGAACCTCGGCACAACATCGTGGGCCAAAGGGCCTGTTCTGTTCTGGCCTTTTGTATGTTCTATGCTCTAGTTGAGGCTGGATTGGAGAAATCGTTGGAATGCTTCCAAAACCAAGAGATGGGCCGGAAAGTGAAGTTGATCATGAACTATAGCGAGCAGGCTTGATCTGCGGGCTATTCCTACCACCATCTCTATGTTGTTGTGTTTCAAAATATGAGCTGTGCTGACTGTGTGCACATAATACGTTAATGTTATAATTTAAGTAGAACTCATTTCCATTTTAAGAATAGCGTTCTCCACTTGGTCAGGAAGCATCTAGGCAAACTATAATTTGCAAGTAATAATCTTGAGCCTCGAATCCTTGTCGTATTATTTACTTTATATATTTTGAAATAAAGAAACAGCGTTCAGATAAAATCCAACTAGTCAAACAAACAGCGCTTCATTGCGAGTTTCCTACTTGGTTTCTCGCTATATCAGCAATGGAGAAAGTCAGGGCTGCAGATGCTGGAGATTGGAGTCGGCATGCTGCGCCACAGGACAGAATATCAAGAATACCGGTTTAGTTTCCTGCTGGAGTTCAAACTGTAGTAAAGTTCTAGCGGGGCCCGCCCGCAGGTGCATTGGTGGTTCAGTGGTAGAATTCTCGCCTGCCACGCGGGAGGCCCGGGTTCGATTCCCGGCCAATGCAACGCATTGCAGCACCCTTTATTTCAAATGCTGCACGGCTCGAACAGAGTTCGGCCCCATGCCACGGGTTTGCTTCGCCTGGCTGCGTGCACTCGCCAATGTCTTGCTGCGCGATAAACAGGGTGTGTTCACTCAGCGTGTGAGATGGGATCGGATGGAAACGTCCGCTCTGCAGACTCCGTTTTTGAGCATTTTCATGGCGCAATCCATAGTTTTCTGGCATTAAGTAAAATCGACATAGTGAGATGACCGGCCGTGAGCCCAGAATGATGGGCCAGACTCCATACGCCGAATGAGATGAGAGTGGTGCTGGAAAAGCACAGCGGGGCAGGCAGCATCCGAGGACCGGCAAAATCGACCTCTCGAGCAGGAGTCCTTCATCAGGAAGGGTACTGTCATATATCCAAACATCTTCTGCTGCTTCATCAGTGACCTTCCTTCTGTCATATAGTCAGAAGTGGGCATTTTTGTTCACGATTGCATCATGGTAGCACCACCGAAAACTCCTCAGATACTGAAGCAGACCATACTAGGTTCAAATGCAGAAAGCCAATGCCCTCTGACGAACGCAATCGTCTTTCTTTGTGCTCGATGGGACTCCAACCAGTGGATAAACAAAGATTGGAAACCTTCTCAGTTCTTCACGACAGAGCGTCATTGATGTTCTAGCATTGAATATCTTTGAATAATGAGTGGCACAGACAGAGTCAATAGCCCGAGTCATAGTTTGAAGATATCAGGAGGAAAGTATCGAGGAGACGTCAGAGGTAGGTTCTTTACGCAGAGAGTTGTGAATGCATGGAATGGGTTGCCAGCCCGTCCACTTGGAAGCAGAGTCATTGGCGTCATTTAAGGAACTGCTGGACGGGCACGTGGAGAGCAGTGAGTTGAGGATTGCGTAGGTTACATTACATTCGGGTTGAACCTCGGCACAACATCGTGGGCCAAAGGGCCTGTTCTGTTCTGGCCTTTTGTATGTTCTATGCTCTAGTTGAGGCTGGATTGGAGAAATCGTTGGAATGCTTCCAAAACCAAGAGATGGGCCGGAAAGTGAAGTTGATCATGAACTATAGCGAGCAGGCTTGATCTGCGGGCTATTCCTACCACCATCTCTATGTTGTTGTGTTTCAAAATATGAGCTGTGCTGACTGTGTGCACATAATACGTTAATGTTATAATTTAAGTAGAACTCATTTCCATTTTAAGAATAGCGTTCTCCACTTGGTCAGGAAGCATCTAGGCAAACTATAATTTGCAAGTAATAATCTTGAGCCTCGAATCCTTGTCGTATTATTTACTTTATATATTTTGAAATAAAGAAACAGCGTTCAGATAAAATCCAACTAGTCAAACAAACAGCGCTTCATTGCGAGTTTCCTACTTAGTTTCTCGCTATATCAGCAATGGAGAAAGTCAGGGCTGCAGATGCTGGAGATTGGAGTCGGCATGCTGCGCCACAGGACAGAATATCAAGAATACCGGTTTAGTTTCCTGCTGGAGTTCAAACTGTAGTAAAGTTCTAGCGGGGCCCGCCCGCAGGTGCATTGGTGGTTCAGTGGTAGAATTCTCGCCTGCCACGCGGGAGGCCCGGATTCGATTCCCGGCCAATGCAACGCATTGCAGCACCCTTTATTTCAAATGCTGCACGGCTCGAACAGAGTTCGGCCCCATGCCACGGGTTTGCTTCGCCTGGCTGCGTGCACTCGCTAATGTCCTGCTGCGCGGTAAACAGGGTGTGTTCACTCAGCGTGTGGGATGGGATCGGATGGAAACGTCCGCTCTGCAGACTCCGTTTTTGAGCATTTTCATGGCGCAATCCATAGTTTTCTGGCATTAAGTAAAATCGACATAGTGAGATGACCGGCCGTGAGCCCAGAATGATGGGCCAGACTCCATACGCCGAATGAGATGAGAGTGGTGCTGGAAAAGCACAGCGGGGCAGGCAGCATCCGAGGACCGGCAAAATCGACCTCTCGAGCAGGAGTCCTTCATCAGGAAGGGTACTGTCATATATCCAAACATCTTCTGCTGCTTCATCAGTGACCTTCCTTCTGTCATATAGTCAGAAGTGGGCATTTTTGTTCACGATTGCATCATGGTAGCACCACTGACAACTCCTCAGATACTGAAGCAGACCATACTAGGTTCAAATGCAGAAAGCCAATGCCCTCTGACGAACGCAATCGTCTTTCTTTGTGCTCGATGGGAATCCAACCAGCGGATAAACAAAGATTGGAAACCTTCTCAGTTCTTCACGACAGAGCGTCATTGATGTTCTAGTATTGAATATCTTTGAATAATGAGTGGCATAGACAGAGTCAATAGCCCGAGTCATAGTTTGAAGATATCAGGAGGAAAGTATCGAGGAGACGTCAGAGGTAGGTTCTTTACGCAGAGAGTTGTGAATGCATGGAAGGGGTTGCCAGCCCGTCCAGTTGGAAGCAGAGTCATTGGCGTCATTTCAGGAACTGCTGGACGGGCACATGGAGAGCAGTGAGTTGAGGATTGCGTAGGTTACATTACATTCGGGTAGAACCTCGGCACAACATCGTGGGCCAAAGGGCCTGTTCTGTTCTGGCCTTTTGTATGTTCTATGCTCTAGTTGAGGCTGGATTGGAGAAATCGTTGGAATGCTTCCAAAACCAAGAGATGGGCCGGAAAGTGAAGTTGATCATGAACTATAGCGAGCAGGCTTGATCTGCGGGCTATTCCTACCACCATCTCTATGTTGTTGTGTTTCAAAATATGAGCTGTGCTGACTGTGTGCACATAATACGTTAATGTTATAATTTAAGTAGAACCCATTTCCATTTTAAGAATAGCGTTCTCCACTTGGTCAGGAAGCATCTAGGCAAACTATAATTTGCAAGTAATAATCTTGAGCCTCGAATCCTAGTCGTATTATTTACTTTATATATCTTGAAATAAAGAAACAGCGTTCAGATAAAATCCAACTAGTCAAACAAACAGCGCTTCATTGCGAGTTTCCTACTTGGTTTCTCGCTATATCAGCAATGGAGAAAGTCAGGGCTGCAGATGCTGGAGATTGGAGTCGGCATGCTGCGCCACAGGACAGAATATCAAGAATACCGGTTTAGTTTCCTGCTGGAGTTCAAACTGTAGTAAAGTTCTAGCGGGGCCCGCCCGCAGGTGCATTGGTGGTTCAGTGGTAGAATTCTCGCCTGCCACGCGGGAGGCCCGGGTCCGATTCCCGGCCAATGCAACGCATTGCAGCACCCTTTATTTCAAATGCTGCCCGGCTCGAACAGAGTTCGGCCCGATGCCCCGGGTTTGCTTCGCCTGGCTGCGTGCACTCGCCAATGTCCTGCTGCGCGATAAACAGGGTGTGTTCGATCAGCGTGTGGGATGGGATCGGATGGAAACGTCCGCTCTGCAGGCTCCGTTTTTGAGCATTTTCATGGCGCAATCCATAGTTTTCTGGCATTAAGTAAAATCGACATAGTGAGATGACCGGCCGTGAGCCCAGAATGATGGGCCAGACTCCATACACCGACTGAGATGAGAGTGGTGCTGGAAAAGCACAGCGGGGCAGGCAGCATCCGAGGACCGGCAAAATCGACCTCTCGAGCAGGAGTCCTTCATCAGGAAGGGTACTGTCATATATCCAAACATCTTCTGCTGCTTCATCAGTGACCTTCCTTCTGTCATATAGTCAGAAGTGGGCATTTTTGTTCACGATTGCATCATGGTAGCACCACTGACAACTCCTCAGATACTGAAGCAGACCATACTAGGTTCAAATGCAGAAAGCCAATGCCCTCTGACGAACGCAATCGCCTTTTTTTGTGCTCGATGGGAATCCAACCAGCGGATAAACAAAGATTGGAAACCTTCTCAGTTCTTCACGACAGAGCGTCATTGATGTTCTAGTATTGAATATCTTTGAATAATGAGTGGCATAGACAGAGTCAATAGCCCGAGTCATAGTTTGAAGATATCAGGAGGAAAGTATCGAGGAGACGTCAGAGGTAGGTTCTTTACGCAGAGAGTTGTGAATGCATGGAAGGGGTTGCCAGCCCGTCCACTTGGAAGCAGAGTCATTGGCGTCATTTAAGGAACTGCTGGACGGGCACATGGAGAGCAGTGAGTTGAGGATTGCGTAGGTTACATTACATTCGGGTAGAACCTCGGCACAACATCGTGGGCCAAAGGGCCTGTTCTGTTCTGGCCTTTTGTATGTTCTATGCTCTAGTTGAGGCTGGATTGGAGAAATCGTTGGAATACTTCCAAAACCAAGAGATGGGCCGGAAAGTGAAGTTGATCATGAACTATAGCGAGCAGGCTTGATCTGCGGGCTATTCCTACCACCATCTCTATGTTGTTGTGTTTCAAAATATGAGCTGTGCTGACTGTGTGCACATAATACGTTAATGTTATAATTTAAGTAGAACCCATTTCCATTTTAAGAATAGCGTTCTCCACTTGGTCAGGAAGCATCTAGGCAAACTATAATTTGCAAGTAATAATCTTGAGCCTCGAATCCTAGTCGTATTATTTACTTTATATATCTTGAAATAAAGAAACAGCGTTCAGATAAAATCCAACTAGTCAAACAAACAGCGCTTCATTGCGAGTTTCCTACTTGGTTTCTCGCTATATCAGCAATGGAGAAAGTCAGGGCTGCAGATGCTGGAGATTGGAGTCGGCATGCTGCGCCACAGGACAGAATATCAAGAATACCGGTTTAGTTTCCTGCTGGAGTTCAAACTGTAGTAAAGTTCTAGCGGGGCCCGCCCGCAGGTGCATTGGTGGTTCAGTGGTAGAATTCTCGCCTGCCACGCGGGAGGCCCGGGTTCGATTCCCGGCCAATGCAACGCATTGCAGCACCCTTTATTTCAAATGCTGCACGGCTCGAACAGAGTTCGGCCCCATGCCACGGGTTTGCTTCGCCTGGCTGCGTGCACTCGCCAATGTCTTGCTGCGCGATAAACAGGGTGTGTTCACTCAGCGTGTGAGATGGGATCGGATGGAAACGTCCGCTCTGCAGACTCCGTTTTTGAGCATTTTCATGGCGCAATCCATAGTTTTCTGGCATTAAGTAAAATCGACATAGTGAGATGACCGGCCGTGAGCCCAGAATGATGGGCCAGACTCCATACGCCGAATGAGATGAGAGTGGTGCTGGAAAAGCACAGCGGGGCAGGCAGCATCCGAGGACCGGCAAAATCGACCTCTCGAGCAGGAGTCCTTCATCAGGAAGGGTACTGTCATATATCCAAACATCTTCTGCTGCTTCATCAGTGACCTTCCTTCTGTCATATAGTCAGAAGTGGGCATTTTTGTTCACGATTGCATCATGGTAGCACCACCGAAAACTCCTCAGATACTGAAGCAGACCATACTAGGTTCAAATGCAGAAAGCCAATGCCCTCTGACGAACGCAATCGTCTTTCTTTGTGCTCGATGGGACTCCAACCAGTGGATAAACAAAGATTGGAAACCTTCTCAGTTCTTCACGACAGAGCGTCATTGATGTTCTAGCATTGAATATCTTTGAATAATGAGTGGCACAGACAGAGTCAATAGCCCGAGTCATAGTTTGAAGATATCAGGAGGAAAGTATCGAGGAGACGTCAGAGGTAGGTTCTTTACGCAGAGAGTTGTGAATGCATGGAATGGGTTGCCAGCCCGTCCAGTTGGAAGCAGAGTCATTGGCGTCATTTAAGGAACTGCTGGACGGGCACATGGAGAGCAGTGAGTTGAGGATTGCGTAGGTTACATTACATTCGGGTTGAACCTCGGCACAACATCGTGGGCCAAAGGGCCTGTTCTGTTCTGGCCTTTTGTATGTTCTATGCTCTAGTTGAGGCTGGATTGGAGAAATCGTTGGAATGCTTCCAAAACCAAGAGATGGGCCGGAAAGTGAAGTTGATCATGAACTATAGCGAGCAGGCTTGATCTGCGGGCTATTCCTACCACCATCTCTATGTTGTTGTGTTTCAAAATATGAGCTGTGCTGACTGTGTGCACATAATACGTTAATGTTATAATTTAAGTAGAACTCATTTCCATTTTAAGAATAGCGTTCTCCACTTGGTCAGGAAGCATCTAGGCAAACTATAATTTGCAAGTAATAATCTTGAGCCTCGAATCCTTGTCGTATTATTTACTTTATATATTTTGAAATAAAGAAACAGCGTTCAGATAAAATCCAACTAGTCAAACAAACAGCGCTTCATTGCGAGTTTCCTACTTGGTTTCTCGCTATATCAGCAATGGAGAAAGTCAGGGCTGCAGATGCTGGAGATTGGAGTCGGCATGCTGCGCCACAGGACAGAATATCAAGAATACCGGTTTAGTTTCCTGCTGGAGTTCAAACTGTAGTAAAGTTCTAGCGGGGCCCGCCCGCAGGTGCATTGGTGGTTCAGTGGTAGAATTCTCGCCTGCCACGCGGGAGGCCCGGATTCGATTCCCGGCCAATGCAACGCATTGCAGCACCCTTTATTTCAAATGCTGCACGGCTCGAACAGAGTTCGGCCCCATGCCACGGGTTTGCTTCGCCTGGCTGCGTGCACTCGCTAATGTCCTGCTGCGCGGTAAACAGGGTGTGTTCACTCAGCGTGTGGGATGGGCTCGGATGGAAACGTCCGCTCTGCAGACTCCGTTTTTGAGCATTTTCATGGCGCAATCCATAGTTTTCTGGCATTAAGTAAAATCGACATAGTGAGATGACCGGCCGTGAGCCCAGAATGATGGGCCAGACTCCATACGCCGAATGAGATGAGAGTGGTGCTGGAAAAGCACAGCGGGGCAGGCAGCATCCGAGGACCGGCAAAATCGACCTCTCGAGCAGGAGTCCTTCATCAGGAAGGGTACTGTCATATATCCAAACATCTTCTGCTGCTTCATCAGTGACCTTCCTTCTGTCATATAGTCAGAAGTGGGCATTTTTGTTCACGATTGCATCATGGTAGCACCACTGACAACTCCTCAGATACTGAAGCAGACCATACTAGGTTCAAATGCAGAAAGCCAATGCCCTCTGACGAACGCAATCGCCTTTTTTTGTGCTCGATGGGAATCCAACCAGCGGATAAACAAAGATTGGAAACCTTCTCAGTTCTTCACGACAGAGCGTCATTGATGTTCTAGTATTGAATATCTTTGAATAATGAGTGGCATAGACAGAGTCAATAGCCCGAGTCATAGTTTGAAGATATCAGGAGGAAAGTATCGAGGAGACGTCAGAGGTAGGTTCTTTACGCAGAGAGTTGTGAATGCATGGAAGGGGTTGCCAGCCCGTCCACTTGGAAGCAGAGTCATTGGCGTCATTTAAGGAACTGCTGGACGGGCACATGGAGAGCAGTGAGTTGAGGATTGCGTAGGTTACATTACATTCGGGTAGAACCTCGGCACAACATCGTGGGCCAAAGGGCCTGTTCTGTTCTGGCCTTTTGTATGTTCTATGCTCTAGTTGAGGCTGGATTGGAGAAATCGTTGGAATGCTTCCAAAACCAAGAGATGGGCCGGAAAGTGAAGTTGATCATGAACTATAGCGAGCAGGCTTGATCTGCGGGCTATTCCTACCACCATCTCTATGTTGTTGTGTTTCAAAATATGAGCTGTGCTGACTGTGTGCACATAATACGTTAATGTTATAATTTAAGTAGAACCCATTTCCATTTTAAGAATAGCGTTCTCCACTTGGTCAGGAAGCATCTAGGCAAACTATAATTTGCAAGTAATAATCTTGAGCCTCGAATCCTAGTCGTATTATTTACTTTATATATCTTGAAATAAAGAAACAGCGTTCAGATAAAATCCAACTAGTCAAACAAACAGCGCTTCATTGCGAGTTTCCTACTTGGTTTCTCGCTATATCAGCAATGGAGAAAGTCAGGGCTGCAGATGCTGGAGATTGGAGTCGGCATGCTGCGCCACAGGACAGAATATCAAGAATACCGGTTTAGTTTCCTGCTGGAGTTCAAACTGTAGTAAAGTTCTAGCGGGGCCCGCCCGCAGGTGCATTGGTGGTTCAGTGGTAGAATTCTCGCCTGCCACGCGGGAGGCCCGGGTTCGATTCCCGGCCAATGCAACGCATTGCAGCACCCTTTATTTCAAATGCTGCCCGGCTCGAACAGAGTTCGGCCCGATGCCCCGGGTTTGCTTCGCCTGGCTGCGTGCACTCGCCAATGTCCTGCTGCGCGATAAACAGGGTGTGTTCGATCAGCGTGTGGGATGGGATCGGATGGAAACGTCCGCTCTGCAGGCTCCGTTTTTGAGCATTTTCATGGCGCAATCCATAGTTTTCTGGCATTAAGTAAAATCGACATAGTGAGATGACCGGCCGTGAGCCCAGAATGATGGGCCAGACTCCATACACCGACTGAGATGAGAGTGGTGCTGGAAAAGCACAGCGGGGCAGGCAGCATCCGAGGACCGGCAAAATCGACCTCTCGAGCAGGAGTCCTTCATCAGGAAGGGTACTGTCATATATCCAAACATCTTCTGCTGCTTCATCAGTGACCTTCCTTCTGTCATATAGTCAGAAGTGGGCATTTTTGTTCACGATTGCATCATGGTAGCACCACTGACAACTCCTCAGATACTGAAGCAGACCATACTAGGTTCAAATGCAGAAAGCCAATGCCCTCTGACGAACGCAATCGCCTTTTTTTGTGCTCGATGGGAATCCAACCAGCGGATAAACAAAGATTGGAAACCTTCTCAGTTCTTCACGACAGAGCGTCATTGATGTTCTAGTATTGAATATCTTTGAATAATGAGTGGCATAGACAGAGTCAATAGCCCGAGTCATAGTTTGAAGATATCAGGAGGAAAGTATCGAGGAGACGTCAGAGGTAGGTTCTTTACGCAGAGAGTTGTGAATGCATGGAAGGGGTTGCCAGCCCGTCCACTTGGAAGCAGAGTCATTGGCGTCATTTAAGGAACTGCTGGACGGGCACATGGAGAGCAGTGAGTTGAGGATTGCGTAGGTTACATTACATTCGGGTAGAACCTCGGCACAACATCGTGGGCCAAAGGGCCTGTTCTGTTCTGGCCTTTTGTATGTTCTATGCTCTAGTTGAGGCTGGATTGGAGAAATCGTTGGAATGCTTCCAAAACCAAGAGATGGGCCGGAAAGTGAAGTTGATCATGAACTATAGCGAGCAGGCTTGATCTGCGGGCTATTCCTACCACCATCTCTATGTTGTTGTGTTTCAAAATATGAGCTGTGCTGACTGTGTGCACATAATACGTTAATGTTATAATTTAAGTAGAACCCATTTCCATTTTAAGAATAGCGTTCTCCACTTGGTCAGGAAGCATCTAGGCAAACTATAATTTGCAAGTAATAATCTTGAGCCTCGAATCCTAGTCGTATTATTTACTTTATATATCTTGAAATAAAGAAACAGCGTTCAGATAAAATCCAACTAGTCAAACAAACAGCGCTTCATTGCGAGTTTCCTACTTGGTTTCTCGCTATATCAGCAATGGAGAAAGTCAGGGCTGCAGATGCTGGAGATTGGAGTCGGCATGCTGCGCCACAGGACAGAATATCAAGAATACCGGTTTAGTTTCCTGCTGGAGTTCAAACTGTAGTAAAGTTCTAGCGGGGCCCGCCCGCAGGTGCATTGGTGGTTCAGTGGTAGAATTCTCGCCTGCCACGCGGGAGGCCCGGGTTCGATTCCCGGCCAATGCAACGCATTGCAGCACCCTTTATTTCAAATGCTGCACGGCTCGAACAGAGTTCGGCCCCATGCCACGGGTTTGCTTCGCCTGGCTGCGTGCACTCGCCAACGTCTTGCTGCGCGATAAACAGGGTGTGTTCACTCAGCGTGTGAGATGGGATCGGATGGAAACGTCCGCTCTGCAGACTCCGTTTTTGAGCATTTTCATGGCGCAATCCATAGTTTTCTGGCATTAAGTAAAATCGACATAGTGAGATGACCGGCCGTGAGCCCAGAATGATGGGCCAGACTCCATACGCCGAATGAGATGAGAGTGGTGCTGGAAAAGCACAGCGGGGCAGGCAGCATCCGAGGACCGGCAAAATCGACCTCTCGAGCAGGAGTCCTTCATCAGGAAGGGTACTGTCATATATCCAAACATCTTCTGCTGCTTCATCAGTGACCTTCCTTCTGTCATATAGTCAGAAGTGGGCATTTTTGTTCACGATTGCATCATGGTAGCACCACTGACAACTCCTCAGATACTGAAGCAGACCATACTAGGTTCAAATGCAGAAAGCCAATGCCCTCTGACGAACGCAATCGTCTTTCTTTGTGCTCGATGGGAATCCAACCAGCGGATAAACAAAGATTGGAAACCTTCTCAGTTCTTCACGACAGAGCGTCATTGATGTTCTAGTATTGAATATCTTTGAATAATGAGTGGCATAGACAGAGTCAATAGCCCGAGTCATAGTTTGAAGATATCAGGAGGAAAGTATCGAGGAGACGTCAGAGGTAGGTTCTTTACGCAGAGAGTTGTGAATGCATGGAAGGGGTTGCCAGCCCGTCCACTTGGAAGCAGAGTCATTGGCGTCATTTCAGGAACTGCTGGACGGGCACATGGAGAGCAGTGAGTTGAGGATTGCGTAGGTTACATTACATTCGGGTAGAACCTCGGCACAACATCGTGGGCCAAAGGGCCTGTTCTGTTCTGGCCTTTTGTATGTTCTATGCTCTAGTTGAGGCTGGATTGGAGAAATCGTTGGAATGCTTCCAAAACCAAGAGATGGGCCGGAAAGTGAAGTTGATCATGAACTATAGCGAGCAGGCTTGATCTGCGGGCTATTCCTACCACCATCTCTATGTTGTTGTGTTTCAAAATATGAGCTGTGCTGACTGTGTGCACATAATACGTTAATGTTATAATTTAAGTAGAACCCATTTCCATTTTAAGAATAGCGTTCTCCACT
The DNA here is from genome assembly GCF_047496795.1 of Chiloscyllium punctatum. Classification (NCBI taxonomy): domain Eukaryota; kingdom Metazoa; phylum Chordata; class Chondrichthyes; order Orectolobiformes; family Hemiscylliidae; genus Chiloscyllium; species Chiloscyllium punctatum. The sequence continues at coordinate 27,135,455 of NC_092768.1, read as the reverse complement.
TGGTCAGGAAGCATCTAGGCAAACTATAATTTGCAAGTAATAATCTTGAGCCTCGAATCCTAGTCGTATTATTTACTTTATATATCTTGAAATAAAGAAACAGCGTTCAGATAAAATCCAACTAGTCAAACAAACAGCGCTTCATTGCGAGTTTCCTACTTGGTTTCTCGCTATATCAGCAATGGAGAAAGTCAGGGCTGCAGATGCTGGAGATTGGAGTCGGCATGCTGCGCCACAGGACAGAATATCAAGAATACCGGTTTAGTTTCCTGCTGGAGTTCAAACTGTAGTAAAGTTCTAGCGGGGCCCGCCCGCAGGTGCATTGGTGGTTCAGTGGTAGAATTCTCGCCGGCCACGCGGGAGGCCCGGGTTCGATTCCCAGGCATCCCGCATTGCAGCACCCTTTATTTCAAATGCTGCACGGCTCGAACCGAGTTCGGCCCGATGCCCCGGGTTTGCTTCGCCTGGCTGCGTGCACTCGCCAATCTCCTGCTGCGCGATGAACAGGGTGTGTTCACTCAGCGTGTGGGATGGGATCGGATGGAAACGTCCGCTCTGCAGACTCCGTTTTTGAGCATTTTCATGGCGCAATCCATAGTTTTCTGGCATTAAGTAAAATCGACATAGTGAGATGACCGGCCGTGAGCCCAGAATGATGGGCCAGACTCCATACACCGACTGAGATGAGAGTGGTGCTGGAAAAGCACAGCGGGGCAGGCAGCATCCGAGGACCGGCAAAATCGACCTCTCGAGCAGGAGTCCTTCATCAGGAAGGGTACTGTCATATATCCAAACATCTTCTGCTGCTTCATCAGTGACCTTCCTTCTGTCATATAGTCAGAAGTGGGCATTTTTGTTCACGATTGCATCATGGTAGCACCACTGACAACTCCTCAGATACTGAAGCAGACCATACTCGGTTCAAATGCAGAAAGCCAATGCCCTCTGACGAACGCAATCGTCTTTCTTTGTGCTCGATGGGAATCCAACCAGCGGATAAACAAAGATTGGAAACCTTCTCAGTTCTTCACGACAGAGCGTCATTGATGTTCTAGTATTGAATATCTTTGAATAATGAGTGGCATAGACAGAGTCAATAGCCCGAGTCATAGTTTGAAGATATCAGGAGGAAAGTATCGAGGAGACGTCAGAGGTAGGTTCTTTACGCAGAGAGTTGTGAATGCATGGAATGGGTTGCCAGCCCGTCCACTTGGAAGCAGAGTCATTGGCGTCATTTAAGGAACTGCTGGACGGGCACATGGAGAGCAGTGAGTTGAGGATTGCGTAGGTTACATTACATTCGGGTTGAACCTCGGCACAACATCGTGGGCCAAAGGGCCTGTTCTGTTCTGGCCTTTTGTATGTTCTATGCTCTAGTTGAGGCTGGATTGGAGAAATCGTTGGAATGCTTCCAAAACCAAGAGATGGGCCGGAAAGTGAAGTTGATCATGAACTATAGCGAGCAGGCTTGATCTGCGGGCTATTCCTACCACCATCTCTATGTTGTTGTGTTTCAAAATATGAGCTGTGCTGACTGTGTGCACATAATACATTAATGTTATAATTTAAGTAGAACTCATTTCCATTTTAAGAATAGCGTTCTCCACTTGGTCAGGAACCATCTAGGCAAACTATAATTTGCAAGTAATAATCTTGAGCCTCGAATCCTTGTCGTATTATTTACTTTATATATTTTGAAATAAAGAAACAGCGTTCAGATAAAATCCAATTAGTCAAACAAACAGCGCTTCATTGCGAGTTTCCTACTTGGTTTCTCGCTATATCAGCAATGGAGAAAGTCAGGGCTGCAGATGCTGGAGATTGGAGTCGGCATGCTGCGCCACAGGACAGAATATCAAGAATACCGGTTTAGTTTCCTGCTGGAGTTCAAACTGTAGTAAAGTTCTAGCGGGGCCCGCCCGCAGGTGCATTGGTGGTTCAGTGGTAGAATTCTCGCCTGCCACGCGGGAGGCCCGGGTTCGATTCCCGGCCAATGCAACGCATTGCAGCACCCTTTATTTCAAATGCTGCACGGCTCGAACAGAGTTCGGCCCGATGCCCCGGGTTTGCTTCGCCTGGCTGCGTGCACTCGCCAATGTCCTGCTGCGCGGTAAACAGGGTGCGTTCACTCAGCGTGTGGGATGGGATCGGATGGAAACGTCCGCTCTGCAGACTCCGTTTTTGAGCATTTTCATGGCGCAATCCATAGTTTTCTGGCATTAAGTAAAATCGACATAGTGAGATGACCGGCCGTGAGCCCAGAATCATGGGCCAGACTCCATACGCCGAATGAGATGAGAGTGGTGCTGGAAAAGCACAGCGGGGCAGGCAGCATCCGAGGACCGGCAAAATCGACCTCTCGAGCAGGAGTCCTTCATCAGGAAGGGTACTGTCATATATCCAAACATCTTCTGCTGCTTCATCAGTGACCTTCCTTCTGTCATATAGTCAGAAGTGGGCATTTTTGTTCACGATTGCATCATGGTAGCACCACCGAAAACTCCTCAGATACTGAAGCAGACCATACTAGGTTCAAATGCAGAAAGCCAATGCCCTCTGACGAACGCAATCGTCTTTCTTTGTGCTCGATGGGAATCCAACCAGCGGATAAACAAAGATTGGAAACCTTCTCAGTTCTTCACGACAGAGCGTCATTGATGTTCTAGTATTGAATATCTTTGAATAATGAGTGGCATAGACAGAGTCAATAGCCCGAGTCATAGTTTGAAGATATCAGGAGGAAAGTATCGAGGAGACGTCAGAGGTAGGTTCTTTACGCAGAGAGTTGTGAATGCATGGAATGGGTTGCCAGCCCGTCCAGTTGGAAGCAGGGTCATTGGCGTCATTTAAGGAACTGCTGGACGGGCACATGGAGAGCAGTGAGTTGAGGATTGCGTAGGTTACATTACATTCGGGTTGAACCTCGGCACAACATCGTGGGCCAAAGGGCCTGTTCTGTTCTGGCCTTTTGTATGTTCTATGCTCTAGTTGAGGCTGGATTGGAGAAATCGTTGGAATGCTTCCAAAACCAAGAGATGGGCCGGAAAGTGAAGTTGATCATGAACTATAGCGAGCAGGCTTGATCTGCGGGCTATTCCTACCACCATCTCTATGTTGTTGTGTTTCAAAATATGAGCTGTGCTGACTGTGTGCACATAATACGTTAATGTTATAATTTAAGTAGAACTCATTTCCATTTTAAGAATAGCGTTCTCCACTTGGTCAGGAAGCATCTAGGCAAACTATAATTTGCAAGTAATAATCTTGAGCCTCGAATCCTTGTCGTATTATTTACTTTATATATTTTGAAATAAAGAAACAGCGTTCAGATAAAATCCAACTAGTCAAACAAACAGCGCTTCATTGCGAGTTTCCTACTTGGTTTCTCGCTATATCAGCAATGGAGAAAGTCAGGGCTGCAGATGCTGGAGATTGGAGTCGGCATGCTGCGCCACAGGACAGAATATCAAGAATACCGGTTTAGTTTCCTGCTGGAGTTCAAACTGTAGTAAAGTTCTAGCGGGGCCCGCCCGCAGGTGCATTGGTGGTTCAGTGGTAGAATTCTCGCCTGCCACGCGGGAGGCCCGGGTTCGATTCCCGGCCAATGCAACGCATTGCAGCACCCTTTATTTCAAATGCTGCACGGCTCGAACAGAGTTCGGCCCCATGCCACGGGTTTGCTTCGCCTGGCTGCGTGCACTCGCCAATGTCTTGCTGCGCGATAAACAGGGTGTGTTCACTCAGCGTGTGAGATGGGATCGGATGGAAACGTCCGCTCTGCAGACTCCGTTTTTGAGCATTTTCATGGCGCAATCCATAGTTTTCTGGCATTAAGTAAAATCGACATAGTGAGATGACCGGCCGTGAGCCCAGAATGATGGGCCAGACTCCATACGCCGAATGAGATGAGAGTGGTGCTGGAAAAGCACAGCGGGGCAGGCAGCATCCGAGGACCGGCAAAATCGACCTCTCGAGCAGGAGTCCTTCATCAGGAAGGGTACTGTCATATATCCAAACATCTTCTGCTGCTTCATCAGTGACCTTCCTTCTGTCATATAGTCAGAAGTGGGCATTTTTGTTCACGATTGCATCATGGTAGCACCACCGAAAACTCCTCAGATACTGAAGCAGACCATACTAGGTTCAAATGCAGAAAGCCAATGCCCTCTGACGAACGCAATCGTCTTTCTTTGTGCTCGATGGGACTCCAACCAGTGGATAAACAAAGATTGGAAACCTTCTCAGTTCTTCACGACAGAGCGTCATTGATGTTCTAGCATTGAATATCTTTGAATAATGAGTGGCACAGACAGAGTCAATAGCCCGAGTCATAGTTTGAAGATATCAGGAGGAAAGTATCGAGGAGACGTCAGAGGTAGGTTCTTTACGCAGAGAGTTGTGAATGCATGGAATGGGTTGCCAGCCCGTCCACTTGGAAGCAGAGTCATTGGCGTCATTTAAGGAACTGCTGGACGGGCACATGGAGAGCAGTGAGTTGAGGATTGCGTAGGTTACATTACATTCGGGTTGAACCTCGGCACAACATCGTGGGCCAAAGGGCCTGTTCTGTTCTGGCCTTTTGTATGTTCTATGCTCTAGTTGAGGCTGGATTGGAGAAATCGTTGGAATGCTTCCAAAACCAAGAGATGGGCCGGAAAGTGAAGTTGATCATGAACTATAGCGAGCAGGCTTGATCTGCGGGCTATTCCTACCACCATCTCTATGTTGTTGTGTTTCAAAATATGAGCTGTGCTGACTGTGTGCACATAATACGTTAATGTTATAATTTAAGTAGAACTCATTTCCATTTTAAGAATAGCGTTCTCCACTTGGTCAGGAAGCATCTAGGCAAACTATAATTTGCAAGTAATAATCTTGAGCCTCGAATCCTTGTCGTATTATTTACTTTATATATTTTGAAATAAAGAAACAGCGTTCAGATAAAATCCAACTAGTCAAACAAACAGCGCTTCATTGCGAGTTTCCTACTTGGTTTCTCGCTATATCAGCAATGGAGAAAGTCAGGGCTGCAGATGCTGGAGATTGGAGTCGGCATGCTGCGCCACAGGACAGAATATCAAGAATACCGGTTTAGTTTCCTGCTGGAGTTCAAACTGTAGTAAAGTTCTAGCGGGGCCCGCCCGCAGGTGCATTGGTGGTTCAGTGGTAGAATTCTCACCTGCCACGCGGGAGGCCCGGATTCGATTCCCGGCCAATGCAACGCATTGCAGCACCCTTTATTTCAAATGCTGCACGGCTCGAACAGAGTTCGGCCCCATGCCACGGGTTTGCTTCGCCTGGCTGCGTGCACTCGCTAATGTCCTGCTGCGCGGTAAACAGGGTGTGTTCACTCAGCGTGTGGGATGGGATCGGATGGAAACGTCCGCTCTGCAGACTCCGTTTTTGAGCATTTTCATGGCGCAATCCATAGTTTTCTGGCATTAAGTAAAATCGACATAGTGAGATGACCGGCCGTGAGCCCAGAATGATGGGCCAGACTCCATACGCCGAATGAGATGAGAGTGGTGCTGGAAAAGCACAGCGGGGCAGGCAGCATCCGAGGACCGGCAAAATCGACCTCTCGAGCAGGAGTCCTTCATCAGGAAGGGTACTGTCATATATCCAAACATCTTCTGCTGCTTCATCAGTGACCTTCCTTCTGTCATATAGTCAGAAGTGGGCATTTTTGTTCACGATTGCATCATGGTAGCACCACTGACAACTCCTCAGATACTGAAGCAGACCATACTAGGTTCAAATGCAGAAAGCCAATGCCCTCTGACGAACGCAATCGTCTTTCTTTGTGCTCGATGGGAATCCAACCAGCGGATAAACAAAGATTGGAAACCTTCTCAGTTCTTCACGACAGAGCGTCATTGATGTTCTAGTATTGAATATCTTTGAATAATGAGTGGCATAGACAGAGTCAATAGCCCGAGTCATAGTTTGAAGATATCAGGAGGAAAGTATCGAGGAGACGTCAGAGGTAGGTTCTTTACGCAGAGAGTTGTGAATGCATGGAAGGGGTTGCCAGCCCGTCCACTTGGAAGCAGAGTCATTGGCGTCATTTCAGGAACTGCTGGACGGGCACATGGAGAGCAGTGAGTTGAGGATTGCGTAGGTTACATTACATTCGGGTAGAACCTCGGCACAACATCGTGGGCCAAAGGGCCTGTTCTGTTCTGGCCTTTTGTATGTTCTATGCTCTAGTTGAGGCTGGATTGGAGAAATCGTTGGAATGCTTCCAAAACCAAGAGATGGGCCGGAAAGTGAAGTTGATCATGAACTATAGCGAGCAGGCTTGATCTGCGGGCTATTCCTACCACCATCTCTATGTTGTTGTGTTTCAAAATATGAGCTGTGCTGACTGTGTGCACATAATACGTTAATGTTATAATTTAAGTAGAACCCATTTCCATTTTAAGAATAGCGTTCTCCACTTGGTCAGGAAGCATCTAGGCAAACTATAATTTGCAAGTAATAATCTTGAGCCTCGAATCCTAGTCGTATTATTTACTTTATATATCTTGAAATAAAGAAACAGCGTTCAGATAAAATCCAACTAGTCAAACAAACAGCGCTTCATTGCGAGTTTCCTACTTGGTTTCTCGCTATATCAGCAATGGAGAAAGTCAGGGCTGCAGATGCTGGAGATTGGAGTCGGCATGCTGCGCCACAGGACAGAATATCAAGAATACCGGTTTAGTTTCCTGCTGGAGTTCAAACTGTAGTAAAGTTCTAGCGGGGCCCGCCCGCAGGTGCATTGGTGGTTCAGTGGTAGAATTCTCGCCTGCCGCGCGGGAGGCCCGGGTTCGATTCCCGGCCAATGCAACGCATTGCAGCACCCTTTATTTCAAATGCTGCCCGGCTCGAACAGAGTTCGGCCCGATGCCCCGGGTTTGCTTCGCCTGGCTGCGTGCACTCGCCAATGTCCTGCTGCGCGATAAACAGGGTGTGTTCGATCAGCGTGTGGGATGGGATCGGATGGAAACGTCCGCTCTGCAGGCTCCGTTTTTGAGCATTTTCATGGCGCAATCCATAGTTTTCTGGCATTAAGTAAAATCGACATAGTGAGATGACCGGCCGTGAGCCCAGAATGATGGGCCAGACTCCATACACCGACTGAGATGAGAGTGGTGCTGGAAAAGCACAGCGGGGCAGGCAGCATCCGAGGACCGGCAAAATCGACCTCTCGAGCAGGAGTCCTTCATCAGGAAGGGTACTGTCATATATCCAAACATCTTCTGCTGCTTCATCAGTGACCTTCCTTCTGTCATATAGTCAGAAGTGGGCATTTTTGTTCACGATTGCATCATGGTAGCACCACTGACAACTCCTCAGATACTGAAGCAGACCATACTAGGTTCAAATGCAGAAAGCCAATGCCCTCTGACGAACGCAATCGCCTTTTTTTGTGCTCGATGGGAATCCAACCAGCGGATAAACAAAGATTGGAAACCTTCTCAGTTCTTCACGACAGAGCGTCATTGATGTTCTAGTATTGAATATCTTTGAATAATGAGTGGCATAGACAGAGTCAATAGCCCGAGTCATAGTTTGAAGATATCAGGAGGAAAGTATCGAGGAGACGTCAGAGGTAGGTTCTTTACGCAGAGAGTTGTGAATGCATGGAAGGGGTTGCCAGCCCGTCCACTTGGAAGCAGAGTCATTGGCGTCATTTAAGGAACTGCTGGACGGGCACATGGAGAGCAGTGAGTTGAGGATTGCGTAGGTTACATTACATTCGGGTTGAACCTCGGCACAACATCGTGGGCCAAAGGGCCTGTTCTGTTCTGGCCTTTTGTATGTTCTATGCTCTAGTTGAGGCTGGATTGGAGAAATCGTTGGAATGCTTCCAAAACCAAGAGATGGGCCGGAAAGTGAAGTTGATCATGAACTATAGCGAGCAGGCTTGATCTGCGGGCTATTCCTACCACCATCTCTATGTTGTTGTGTTTCAAAATATGAGCTGTGCTGACTGTGTGCACATAATACGTTAATGTTATAATTTAAGTAGAACCCATTTCCATTTTAAGAATAGCGTTCTCCACTTGGTCAGGAAGCATCTAGGCAAACTATAATTTGCAAGTAATAATCTTGAGCCTCGAATCCTAGTCGTATTATTTACTTTATATATCTTGAAATAAAGAAACAGCGTTCAGATAAAATCCAACTAGTCAAACAAACAGCGCTTCATTGCGAGTTTCCTACTTGGTTTCTCGCTATATCAGCAATGGAGAAAGTCAGGGCTGCAGATGCTGGAGATTGGAGTCGGCATGCTGCGCCACAGGACAGAATATCAAGAATACCGGTTTAGTTTCCTGCTGGAGTTCAAACTGTAGTAAAGTTCTAGCGGGGCCCGCCCGCAGGTGCATTGGTGGTTCAGTGGTAGAATTCTCGCCTGCCACGCGGGAGGCCCGGGTTCGATTCCCGGCCAATGCAACGCATTGCAGCACCCTTTATTTCAAATGCTGCACGGCTCGAACAGAGTTCGGCCCCATGCCACGGGTTTGCTTCGCCTGGCTGCGTGCACTCGCCAATGTCTTGCTGCGCGATAAACAGGGTGTGTTCACTCAGCGTGTGAGATGGGATCGGATGGAAACGTCCGCTCTGCAGACTCCGTTTTTGAGCATTTTCATGGCGCAATCCATAGTTTTCTGGCATTAAGTAAAATCGACATAGTGAGATGACCGGCCGTGAGCCCAGAATGATGGGCCAGACTCCATACGCCGAATGAGATGAGAGTGGTGCTGGAAAAGCACAGCGGGGCAGGCAGCATCCGAGGACCGGCAAAATCGACCTCTCGAGCAGGAGTCCTTCATCAGGAAGGGTACTGTCATATATCCAAACATCTTCTGCTGCTTCATCAGTGACCTTCCTTCTGTCATATAGTCAGAAGTGGGCATTTTTGTTCACGATTGCATCATGGTAGCACCACCGAAAACTCCTCAGATACTGAAGCAGACCATACTAGGTTCAAATGCAGAAAGCCAATGCCCTCTGACGAACGCAATCGTCTTTCTTTGTGCTCGATGGGACTCCAACCAGTGGATAAACAAAGATTGGAAACCTTCTCAGTTCTTCACGACAGAGCGTCATTGATGTTCTAGCATTGAATATCTTTGAATAATGAGTGGCACAGACAGAGTCAATAGCCCGAGTCATAGTTTGAAGATATCAGGAGGAAAGTATCGAGGAGACGTCAGAGGTAGGTTCTTTACGCAGAGAGTTGTGAATGCATGGAATGGGTTGCCAGCCCGTCCACTTGGAAGCAGAGTCATTGGCGTCATTTAAGGAACTGCTGGACGGGCACATGGAGAGCAGTGAGTTGAGGATTGCGTAGGTTACATTACATTCGGGTTGAACCTCGGCACAACATCGTGGGCCAAAGGGCCTGTTCTGTTCTGGCCTTTTGTATGTTCTATGCTCTAGTTGAGGCTGGATTGGAGAAATCGTTGGAATGCTTCCAAAACCAAGAGATGGGCCGGAAAGTGAAGTTGATCATGAACTATAGCGAGCAGGCTTGATCTGCGGGCTATTCCTACCACCATCTCTATGTTGTTGTGTTTCAAAATATGAGCTGTGCTGACTGTGTGCACATAATACGTTAATGTTATAATTTAAGTAGAACTCATTTCCATTTTAAGAATAGCGTTCTCCACTTGGTCAGGAAGCATCTAGGCAAACTATAATTTGCAAGTAATAATCTTGAGCCTCGAATCCTTGTCGTATTATTTACTTTATATATTTTGAAATAAAGAAACAGCGTTCAGATAAAATCCAACTAGTCAAACAAACAGCGCTTCATTGCGAGTTTCCTACTTGGTTTCTCGCTATATCAGCAATGGAGAAAGTCAGGGCTGCAGATGCTGGAGATTGGAGTCGGCATGCTGCGCCACAGGACAGAATATCAAGAATACCGGTTTAGTTTCCTGCTGGAGTTCAAACTGTAGTAAAGTTCTAGCGGGGCCCGCCCGCAGGTGCATTGGTGGTTCAGTGGTAGAATTCTCGCCTGCCACGCGGGAGGCCCGGATTCGATTCCCGGCCAATGCAACGCATTGCAGCACCCTTTATTTCAAATGCTGCACGGCTCGAACAGAGTTCGGCCCCATGCCACGGGTTTGCTTCGCCTGGCTGCGTGCACTCGCTAATGTCCTGCTGCGCGGTAAACAGGGTGTGTTCACTCAGCGTGTGGGATGGGATCGGATGGAAACGTCCGCTCTGCAGACTCCGTTTTTGAGCATTTTCATGGCGCAATCCATAGTTTTCTGGCATTAAGTAAAATCGACATAGTGAGATGACCGGCCGTGAGCCCAGAATGATGGGCCAGACTCCATACGCCGAATGAGATGAGAGTGGTGCTGGAAAAGCACAGCGGGGCAGGCAGCATCCGAGGACCGGCAAAATCGACCTCTCGAGCAGGAGTCCTTCATCAGGAAGGGTACTGTCATATATCCAAACATCTTCTGCTGCTTCATCAGTGACCTTCCTTCTGTCATATAGTCAGAAGTGGGCATTTTTGTTCACGATTGCATCATGGTAGCACCACTGACAACTCCTCAGATACTGAAGCAGACCATACTAGGTTCAAATGCAGAAAGCCAATGCCCTCTGACGAACGCAATCGCCTTTTTTTGTGCTCGATGGGAATCCAACCAGCGGATAAACAAAGATTGGAAACCTTCTCAGTTCTTCACGACAGAGCGTCATTGATGTTCTAGTATTGAATATCTTTGAATAATGAGTGGCATAGACAGAGTCAATAGCCCGAGTCATAGTTTGAAGATATCAGGAGGAAAGTATCGAGGAGACGTCAGAGGTAGGTTCTTTACGCAGAGAGTTGTGAATGCATGGAAGGGGTTGCCAGCCCGTCCACTTGGAAGCAGAGTCATTGGCGTCATTTAAGGAACTGCTGGACGGGCACATGGAGAGCAGTGAGTTGAGGATTGCGTAGGTTACATTACATTCGGGTTGAACCTCGGCACAACATCGTGGGCCAAAGGGCCTGTTCTGTTCTGGCCTTTTGTATGTTCTATGCTCTAGTTGAGGCTGGATTGGAGAAATCGTTGGAATGCTTCCAAAACCAAGAGATGGGCCGGAAAGTGAAGTTGATCATGAACTATAGCGAGCAGGCTTGATCTGCGGGCTATTCCTACCACCATCTCTATGTTGTTGTGTTTCAAAATATGAGCTGTGCTGACTGTGTGCACATAATACGTTAATGTTATAATTTAAGTAGAACCCATTTCCATTTTAAGAATAGCGTTCTCCACTTGGTCAGGAAGCATCTAGGCAAACTATAATTTGCAAGTAATAATCTTGAGCCTCGAATCCTAGTCGTATTATTTACTTTATATATCTTGAAATAAAGAAACAGCGTTCAGATAAAATCCAACTAGTCAAACAAACAGCGCTTCATTGCGAGTTTCCTACTTGGTTTCTCGCTATATCAGCAATGGAGAAAGTCAGGGCTGCAGATGCTGGAGATTGGAGTCGGCATGCTGCGCCACAGGACAGAATATCAAGAATACCGGTTTAGTTTCCTGCTGGAGTTCAAACTGTAGTAAAGTTCTAGCGGGGCCCGCCCGCAGGTGCATTGGTGGTTCAGTGGTAGAATTCTCGCCTGCCACGCGGGAGGCCCGGGTTCGATTCCCGGCCAATGCAACGCATTGCAGCACCCTTTATTTCAAATGCTGCACGGCTCGAACAGAGTTCGGCCCCATGCCACGGGTTTGCTTCGCCTGGCTGCGTGCACTCGCCAATGTCTTGCTGCGCGATAAACAGGGTGTGTTCACTCAGCGTGTGAGATGGGATCGGATGGAAACGTCCGCTCTGCAGACTCCGTTTTTGAGCATTTTCATGGCGCAATCCATAGTTTTCTGGCATTAAGTAAAATCGACATAGTGAGATGACCGGCCGTGAGCCCAGAATGATGGGCCAGACTCCATACGCCGAATGAGATGAGAGTGGTGCTGGAAAAGCACAGCGGGGCAGGCAGCATCCGAGGACCGGCAAAATCGACCTCTCGAGCAGGAGTCCTTCATCAGGAAGGGTACTGTCATATATCCAAACATCTTCTGCTGCTTCATCAGTGACCTTCCTTCTGTCATATAGTCAGAAGTGGGCATTTTTGTTCACGATTGCATCATGGTAGCACCACCGAAAACTCCTCAGATACTGAAGCAGACCATACTAGGTTCAAATGCAGAAAGCCAATGCCCTCTGACGAACGCAATCGTCTTTCTTTGTGCTCGATGGGACTCCAACCAGTGGATAAACAAAGATTGGAAACCTTCTCAGTTCTTCACGACAGAGCGTCATTGATGTTCTAGCATTGAATATCTTTGAATAATGAGTGGCACAGACAGAGTCAATAGCCCGAGTCATAGTTTGAAGATATCAGGAGGAAAGTATCGAGGAGACGTCAGAGGTAGGTTCTTTACGCAGAGAGTTGTGAATGCATGGAATGGGTTGCCAGCCCGTCCAGTTGGAAGCAGAGTCATTGGCGTCATTTAAGGAACTGCTGGACGGGCACATGGAGAGCAGTGAGTTGAGGATTGCGTAGGTTACATTACATTCGGGTTGAACCTCGGCACAACATCGTGGGCCAAAGGGCCTGTTCTGTTCTGGCCTTTTGTATGTTCTATGCTCTAGTTGAGGCTGGATTGGAGAAATCGTTGGAATGCTTCCAAAACCAAGAGATGGGCCGGAAAGTGAAGTTGATCATGAACTATAGCGAGCAGGCTTGATCTGCGGGCTATTCCTACCACCATCTCTATGTTGTTGTGTTTCAAAATATGAGCTGTGCTGACTGTGTGCACATAATACGTTAATGTTATAATTTAAGTAGAACTCATTTCCATTTTAAGAATAGCGTTCTCCACTTGGTCAGGAAGCATCTAGGCAAACTATAATTTGCAAGTAATAATCTTGAGCCTCGAATCCTTGTCGTATTATTTACTTTATATATTTTGAAATAAAGAAACAGCGTTCAGATAAAATCCAACTAGTCAAACAAACAGCGCTTCATTGCGAGTTTCCTACTTGGTTTCTCGCTATATCAGCAATGGAGAAAGTCAGGGCTGCAGATGCTGGAGATTGGAGTCGGCATGCTGCGCCACAGGACAGAATATCAAGAATACCGGTTTAGTTTCCTGCTGGAGTTCAAACTGTAGTAAAGTTCTAGCGGGGCCCGCCCGCAGGTGCATTGGTGGTTCAGTGGTAGAATTCTCGCCTGCCACGCGGGAGGCCCGGATTCGATTCCCGGCCAATGCAACGCATTGCAGCACCCTTTATTTCAAATGCTGCACGGCTCGAACAGAGTTCGGCCCCATGCCACGGGTTTGCTTCGCCTGGCTGCGTGCACTCGCTAATGTCCTGCTGCGCGGTAAACAGGGTGTGTTCACTCAGCGTGTGGGATGGGATCGGATGGAAACGTCCGCTCTGCAGACTCCGTTTTTGAGCATTTTCATGGCGCAATCCATAGTTTTCTGGCATTAAGTAAAATCGACATAGTGAGATGACCGGCCGTGAGCCCAGAATGATGGGCCAGACTCCATACGCCGAATGAGATGAGAGTGGTGCTGGAAAAGCACAGCGGGGCAGGCAGCATCCGAGGACCGGCAAAATCGACCTCTCGAGCAGGAGTCCTTCATCAGGAAGGGTACTGTCATATATCCAAACATCTTCTGCTGCTTCATCAGTGACCTTCCTTCTGTCATATAGTCAGAAGTGGGCATTTTTGTTCACGATTGCATCATGGTAGCACCACTGACAACTCCTCAGATACTGAAGCAGACCATACTAGGTTCAAATGCAGAAAGCCAATGCCCTCTGACGAACGCAATCGCCTTTTTTTGTGCTCGATGGGAATCCAACCAGCGGATAAACAAAGATTGGAAACCTTCTCAGTTCTTCACGACAGAGCGTCATTGATGTTCTAGTATTGAATATCTTTGAATAATGAGTGGCATAGACAGAGTCAATAGCCCGAGTCATAGTTTGAAGATATCAGGAGGAAAGTATCGAGGAGACGTCAGAGGTAGGTTCTTTACGCAGAGAGTTGTGAATGCATGGAAGGGGTTGCCAGCCCGTCCACTTGGAAGCAGAGTCATTGGCGTCATTTAAGGAACTGCTGGACGGGCACATGGAGAGCAGTGAGTTGAGGATTGCGTAGGTTACATTACATTCGGGTAGAACCTCGGCACAACATCGTGGGCCAAAGGGCCTGTTCTGTTCTGGCCTTTTGTATGTTCTATGCTCTAGTTGAGGCTGGATTGGAGAAATCGTTGGAATGCTTCCAAAACCAAGAGATGGGCCGGAAAGTGAAGTTGATCATGAACTATAGCGAGCAGGCTTGATCTGCGGGCTATTCCTACCACCATCTCTATGTTGTTGTGTTTCAAAATATGAGCTGTGCTGACTGTGTGCACATAATACGTTAATGTTATAATTTAAGTAGAACCCATTTCCATTTTAAGAATAGCGTTCTCCACTTGGTCAGGAAGCATCTAGGCAAACTATAATTTGCAAGTAATAATCTTGAGCCTCGAATCCTAGTCGTATTATTTACTTTATATATCTTGAAATAAAGAAACAGCGTTCAGATAAAATCCAACTAGTCAAACAAACAGCGCTTCATTGCGAGTTTCCTACTTGGTTTCTCGCTATATCAGCAATGGAGAAAGTCAGGGCTGCAGATGCTGGAGATTGGAGTCGGCATGCTGCGCCACAGGACAGAATATCAAGAATACCGGTTTAGTTTCCTGCTGGAGTTCAAACTGTAGTAAAGTTCTAGCGGGGCCCGCCCGCAGGTGCATTGGTGGTTCAGTGGTAGAATTCTCGCCTGCCACGCGGGAGGCCCGGGTTCGATTCCCGGCCAATGCAACGCATTGCAGCACCCTTTATTTCAAATGCTGCACGGCTCGAACAGAGTTCGGCCCCATGCCACGGGTTTGCTTCGCCTGGCTGCGTGCACTCGCCAATGTCTTGCTGCGCGATAAACAGGGTGTGTTCACTCAGCGTGTGAGATGGGATCGGATGGAAACGTCCGCTCTGCAGACTCCGTTTTTGAGCATTTTCATGGCGCAATCCATAGTTTTCTGGCATTAAGTAAAATCGACATAGTGAGATGACCGGCCGTGAGCCCAGAATGATGGGCCAGACTCCATACGCCGAATGAGATGAGAGTGGTGCTGGAAAAGCACAGCGGGGCAGGCAGCATCCGAGGACCGGCAAAATCGACCTCTCGAGCAGGAGTCCTTCATCAGGAAGGGTACTGTCATATATCCAAACATCTTCTGCTGCTTCATCAGTGACCTTCCTTCTGTCATATAGTCAGAAGTGGGCATTTTTGTTCACGATTGCATCATGGTAGCACCACCGAAAACTCCTCAGATACTGAAGCAGACCATACTAGGTTCAAATGCAGAAAGCCAATGCCCTCTGACGAACGCAATCGTCTTTCTTTGTGCTCGATGGGACTCCAACCAGTGGATAAACAAAGATTGGAAACCTTCTCAGTTCTTCACGACAGAGCGTCATTGATGTTCTAGCATTGAATATCTTTGAATAATGAGTGGCACAGACAGAGTCAATAGCCCGAGTCATAGTTTGAAGATATCAGGAGGAAAGTATCGAGGAGACGTCAGAGGTAGGTTCTTTACGCAGAGAGTTGTGAATGCATGGAATGGGTTGCCAGCCCGTCCAGTTGGAAGCAGAGTCATTGGCGTCATTTAAGGAACTGCTGGACGGGCACATGGAGAGCAGTGAGTTGAGGATTGCGTAGGTTACATTACATTCGGGTTGAACCTCGGCACAACATCGTGGGCCAAAGGGCCTGTTCTGTTCTGGCCTTTTGTATGTTCTATGCTCTAGTTGAGGCTGGATTGGAGAAATCGTTGGAATGCTTCCAAAACCAAGAGATGGGCCGGAAAGTGAAGTTGATCATGAACTATAGCGAGCAGGCTTGATCTGCGGGCTATTCCTACCACCATCTCTATGTTGTTGTGTTTCAAAATATGAGCTGTGCTGACTGTGTGCACATAATACGTTAATGTTATAATTTAAGTAGAACTCATTTCCATTTTAAGAATAGCGTTCTCCACTTGGTCAGGAAGCATCTAGGCAAACTATAATTTGCAAGTAATAATCTTGAGCCTCGAATCCTTGTCGTATTATTTACTTTATATATTTTGAAATAAAGAAACAGCGTTCAGATAAAATCCAACTAGTCAAACAAACAGCGCTTCATTGCGAGTTTCCTACTTGGTTTCTCGCTATATCAGCAATGGAGAAAGTCAGGGCTGCAGATGCTGGAGATTGGAGTCGGCATGCTGCGCCACAGGACAGAATATCAAGAATACCGGTTTAGTTTCCTGCTGGAGTTCAAACTGTAGTAAAGTTCTAGCGGGGCCCGCCCGCAGGTGCATTGGTGGTTCAGTGGTAGAATTCTCGCCTGCCACGCGGGAGGCCCGGATTCGATTCCCGGCCAATGCAACGCATTGCAGCACCCTTTATTTCAAATGCTGCACGGCTCGAACAGAGTTCGGCCCCATGCCACGGGTTTGCTTCGCCTGGCTGCGTGCACTCGCTAATGTCCTGCTGCGCGGTAAACAGGGTGTGTTCACTCAGCGTGTGGGATGGGATCGGATGGAAACGTCCGCTCTGCAGACTCCGTTTTTGAGCATTTTCATGGCGCAATCCATAGTTTTCTGGCATTAAGTAAAATCGACATAGTGAGATGACCGGCCGTGAGCCCAGAATGATGGGCCAGACTCCATACGCCGAATGAGATGAGAGTGGTGCTGGAAAAGCACAGCGGGGCAGGCAGCATCCGAGGACCGGCAAAATCGACCTCTCGAGCAGGAGTCCTTCATCAGGAAGGGTACTGTCATATATCCAAACATCTTCTGCTGCTTCATCAGTGACCTTCCTTCTGTCATATAGTCAGAAGTGGGCATTTTTGTTCACGATTGCATCATGGTAGCACCACTGACAACTCCTCAGATACTGAAGCAGACCATACTAGGTTCAAATGCAGAAAGCCAATGCCCTCTGACGAACGCAATCGTCTTTCTTTGTGCTCGATGGGAATCCAACCAGCGGATAAACAAAGATTGGAAACCTTCTCAGTTCTTCACGACAGAGCGTCATTGATGTTCTAGTATTGAATATCTTTGAATAATGAGTGGCATAGACAGAGTCAATAGCCCGAGTCATAGTTTGAAGATATCAGGAGGAAAGTATCGAGGAGACGTCAGAGGTAGGTTCTTTACGCAGAGAGTTGTGAATGCATGGAAGGGGTTGCCAGCCCGTCCACTTGGAAGCAGAGTCATTGGCGTCATTTCAGGAACTGCTGGACGGGCACATGGAGAGCAGTGAGTTGAGGATTGCGTAGGTTACATTACATTCGGGTAGAACCTCGGCACAACATCGTGGGCCAAAGGGCCTGTTCTGTTCTGGCCTTTTGTATGTTCTATGCTCTAGTTGAGGCTGGATTGGAGAAATCGTTGGAATGCTTCCAAAACCAAGAGATGGGCCGGAAAGTGAAGTTGATCATGAACTATAGCGAGCAGGCTTGATCTGCGGGCTATTCCTACCACCATCTCTATGTTGTTGTGTTTCAAAATATGAGCTGTGCTGACTGTGTGCACATAATACGTTAATGTTATAATTTAAGTAGAACCCATTTCCATTTTAAGAATAGCGTTCTCCACTTGGTCAGGAAGCATCTAGGCAAACTATAATTTGCAAGTAATAATCTTGAGCCTCGAATCCTAGTCGTATTATTTACTTTATATATCTTGAAATAAAGAAACAGCGTTCAGATAAAATCCAACTAGTCAAACAAACAGCGCTTCATTGCGAGTTTCCTACTTGGTTTCTCGCTATATCAGCAATGGAGAAAGTCAGGGCTGCAGATGCTGGAGATTGGAGTCGGCATGCTGCGCCACAGGACAGAATATCAAGAATACCGGTTTAGTTTCCTGCTGGAGTTCAAACTGTAGTAAAGTTCTAGCGGGGCCCGCCCGCAGGTGCATTGGTGGTTCAGTGGTAGAATTCTCGCCTGCCACGCGGGAGGCCCGGGTTCGATTCCCGGCCAATGCAACGCATTACAGCACCCTTTATTTCAAATGCTGCACGGCTCGAACAGAGTTCGGCCCCATGCCACGGGTTTGCTTCGCCTGGCTGCGTGCACTCGCCAATGTCCTGCTGCGCGATAAACAGGGTGTGTTCGATCAGCGTGTGGGATGGGATCGGATGGAAACGTCCGCTCTGCAGGCTCCGTTTTTGAGCATTTTCATGGCGCAATCCATAGTTTTCTGGCATTAAGTAAAATCGACATAGTGAGATGACCGGCCGTGAGCCCAGAATGATGGGCCAGACTCCATACGCCGAATGAGATGAGAGTGGTGCTGGAAAAGCACAGCGGGGCAGGCAGCATCCGAGGACCGGCAAAATCGACCTCTCGAGCAGGAGTCCTTCATCAGGAAGGGTACTGTCATATATCCAAACATCTTCTGCTGCTTCATCAGTGACCTTCCTTCTGTCATATAGTCAGAAGTGGGCATTTATGTTCACGATTGCATCATGGTAGCACCACCGAAAACTCCTCAGATACTGAAGCAGACCATACTAGGTTCAAATGCAGAAAGCCAATGCCCTCTGACGAACGCAATCGTCTTTCTTTGTGCTCGATGGGAATCCAACCAGCGGATAAACAAAGATTGGAAACCTTCTCAGTTCTTCACGACAGAGCGTCATTGATGTTCTAGTATTGAATATCTTTGAATAATGAGTGGCATAGACAGAGTCAATAGCCCGAGTCATAGTTTGAAGATATCAGGAGGAAAGTATCGAGGAGACGTCAGAGGTAGGTTCTTTACGCAGAGAGTTGTGAATGCATGGAAGGGGTTGCCAGCCCGTCCACTTGGAAGCAGAGTCATTGGCGTCATTTCAGGAACTGCTGGACGGGCACATGGAGAGCAGTGAGTTGAGGATTGCGTAGGTTACATTACATTCGGGTAGAACCTCGGCACAACATCGTGGGCCAAAGGGCCTGTTCTGTTCTGGCCTTTTGTATGTTCTATGCTCTAGTTGAGGCTGGATTGGAGAAATCGTTGGAATGCTTCCAAAACCAAGAGATGGGCCGGAAAGTGAAGTTGATCATGAACTATAGCGAGCAGGCTTGATCTGCGGGCTATTCCTACCACCATCTCTATGTTGTTGTGTTTCAAAATATGAGCTGTGCTGACTGTGTGCACATAATACGTTAATGTTATAATTTAAGTAGAACCCATTTCCATTTTAAGAATAGCGTTCTCCACTTGGTCAGGAAGCATCTAGGCAAACTATAATTTGCAAGTAATAATCTTGAGCCTCGAATCCTAGTCGTATTATTTACTTTATATATCTTGAAATAAAGAAACAGCGTTCAGATAAAATCCAACTAGTCAAACAAACAGCGCTTCATTGCGAGTTTCCTACTTGGTTTCTCGCTATATCAGCAATGGAGAAAGTCAGGGCTGCAGATGCTGGAGATTGGAGTCGGCATGCTGCGCCACAGGACAGAATATCAAGAATACCGGTTTAGTTTCCTGCTGGAGTTCAAACTGTAGTAAAGTTCTAGCGGGGCCCGCCCGCAGGTGCATTGGTGGTTCAGTGGTAGAATTCTCGCCTGCCACGCGGGAGGCCCGGGTTCGATTCCCGGCCAATGCAACGCATTGCAGCACCCTTTATTTCAAATGCTGCACGGCTCGAACAGAGTTCGGCCCCATGCCACGGGTTTGCTTCGCCTGGCTGCGTGCACTCGCTAATGTCCTGCTGCGCGGTAAACAGGGTGTGTTCACTCAGCGTGTGGGATGGGATCGGATGGAAACGTCCGCTCTGCAGACTCCGTTTTTGAGCATTTTCATGGCGCAATCCATAGTTTTCTGGCATTAAGTAAAATCGACATAGTGAGATGACCGGCCGTGAGCCCAGAATGATGGGCCAGACTCCATACGCCGAATGAGATGAGAGTGGTGCTGGAAAAGCACAGCGGGGCAGGCAGCATCCGAGGACCGGCAAAATCGACCTCTCGAGCAGGAGTCCTTCATCAGGAAGGGTACTGTCATATATCCAAACATCTTCTGCTGCTTCATCAGTGACCTTCCTTCTGTCATATAGTCAGAAGTGGGCATTTTTGTTCACGATTGCATCATGGTAGCACCACTGACAACTCCTCAGATACTGAAGCAGACCATACTAGGTTCAAATGCAGAAAGCCAATGCCCTCTGACGAACGCAATCGTCTTTCTTTGTGCTCGATGGGAATCCAACCAGCGGATAAACAAAGATTGGAAACCTTCTCAGTTCTTCACGACAGAGCGTCATTGATGTTCTAGTATTGAATATCTTTGAATAATGAGTGGCATAGACAGAGTCAATAGCCCGAGTCATAGTTTGAAGATATCAGGAGGAAAGTATCGAGGAGACGTCAGAGGTAGGTTCTTTACGCAGAGAGTTGTGAATGCATGGAAGGGGTTGCCAGCCCGTCCACTTGGAAGCAGAGTCATTGGCGTCATTTCAGGAACTGCTGGACGGGCACATGGAGAGCAGTGAGTTGAGGATTGCGTAGGTTACATTACATTCGGGTAGAACCTCGGCACAACATCGTGGGCCAAAGGGCCTGTTCTGTTCTGGCCTTTTGTATGTTCTATGCTCTAGTTGAGGCTGGATTGGAGAAATCGTTGGAATGCTTCCAAAACCAAGAGATGGGCCGGAAAGTGAAGTTGATCATGAACTATAGCGAGCAGGCTTGATCTGCGGGCTATTCCTACCACCATCTCTATGTTGTTGTGTTTCAAAATATGAGCTGTGCTGACTGTGTGCACATAATACGTTAATGTTATAATTTAAGTAGAACCCATTTCCATTTTAAGAATAGCGTTCTCCACTTGGTCAGGAAGCATCTAGGCAAACTATAATTTGCAAGTAATAATCTTGAGCCTCGAATCCTAGTCGTATTATTTACTTTATATATCTTGAAATAAAGAAACAGCGTTCAGATAAAATCCAACTAGTCAAACAAACAGCGCTTCATTGCGAGTTTCCTACTTGGTTTCTCGCTATATCAGCAATGGAGAAAGTCAGGGCTGCAGATGCTGGAGATTGGAGTCGGCATGCTGCGCCACAGGACAGAATATCAAGAATACCGGTTTAGTTTCCTGCTGGAGTTCAAACTGTAGTAAAGTTCTAGCGGGGCCCGCCCGCAGGTGCATTGGTGGTTCAGTGGTAGAATTCTCGCCTGCCACGCGGGAGGCCCGGGTTCGATTCCCGGCCAATGCAACGCATTACAGCACCCTTTATTTCAAATGCTGCACGGCTCGAACAGAGTTCGGCCCCATGCCACGGGTTTGCTTCGCCTGGCTGCGTGCACTCGCCAATGTCCTGCTGCGCGATAAACAGGGTGTGTTCGATCAGCGTGTGGGATGGGATCGGATGGAAACGTCCGCTCTGCAGGCTCCGTTTTTGAGCATTTTCATGGCGCAATCCATAGTTTTCTGGCATTAAGTAAAATCGACATAGTGAGATGACCGGCCGTGAGCCCAGAATGATGGGCCAGACTCCATACGCCGAATGAGATGAGAGTGGTGCTGGAAAAGCACAGCGGGGCAGGCAGCATCCGAGGACCGGCAAAATCGACCTCTCGAGCAGGAGTCCTTCATCAGGAAGGGTACTGTCATATATCCAAACATCTTCTGCTGCTTCATCAGTGACCTTCCTTCTGTCATATAGTCAGAAGTGGGCATTTATGTTCACGATTGCATCATGGTAGCACCACCGAAAACTCCTCAGATACTGAAGCAGACCATACTAGGTTCAAATGCAGAAAGCCAATGCCCTCTGACGAACGCAATCGTCTTTCTTTGTGCTCGATGGGAATCCAACCAGCGGATAAACAAAGATTGGAAACCTTCTCAGTTCTTCACGACAGAGCGTCATTGATGTTCTAGTATTGAATATCTTTGAATAATGAGTGGCATAGACAGAGTCAATAGCCCGAGTCATAGTTTGAAGATATCAGGAGGAAAGTATCGAGGAGACGTCAGAGGTAGGTTCTTTACGCAGAGAGTTGTGAATGCATGGAAGGGGTTGCCAGCCCGTCCACTTGGAAGCAGAGTCATTGGCGTCATTTCAGGAACTGCTGGACGGGCACATGGAGAGCAGTGAGTTGAGGATTGCGTAGGTTACATTACATTCGGGTAGAACCTCGGCACAACATCGTGGGCCAAAGGGCCTGTTCTGTTCTGGCCTTTTGTATGTTCTATGCTCTAGTTGAGGCTGGATTGGAGAAATCGTTGGAATGCTTCCAAAACCAAGAGATGGGCCGGAAAGTGAAGTTGATCATGAACTATAGCGAGCAGGCTTGATCTGCGGGCTATTCCTACCACCATCTCTATGTTGTTGTGTTTCAAAATATGAGCTGTGCTGACTGTGTGCACATAATACGTTAATGTTATAATTTAAGTAGAACCCATTTCCATTTTAAGAATAGCGTTCTCCACTTGGTCAGGAAGCATCTAGGCAAACTATAATTTGCAAGTAATAATCTTGAGCCTCGAATCCTAGTCGTATTATTTACTTTATATATCTTGAAATAAAGAAACAGCGTTCAGATAAAATCCAACTAGTCAAACAAACAGCGCTTCATTGCGAGTTTCCTACTTGGTTTCTCGCTATATCAGCAATGGAGAAAGTCAGGGCTGCAGATGCTGGAGATTGGAGTCGGCATGCTGCGCCACAGGACAGAATATCAAGAATACCGGTTTAGTTTCCTGCTGGAGTTCAAACTGTAGTAAAGTTCTAGCGGGGCCCGCCCGCAGGTGCATTGGTGGTTCAGTGGTAGAATTCTCGCCTGCCACGCGGGAGGCCCGGGTTCGATTCCCGGCCAATGCAACGCATTGCAGCACCCTTTATTTCAAATGCTGCACGGCTCGAACAGAGTTCGGCCCCATGCCACGGGTTTGCTTCGCCTGGCTGCGTGCACTCGCTAATGTCCTGCTGCGCGGTAAACAGGGTGTGTTCACTCAGCGTGTGGGATGGGATCGGATGGAAACGTCCGCTCTGCAGACTCCGTTTTTGAGCATTTTCATGGCGCAATCCATAGTTTTCTGGCATTAAGTAAAATCGACATAGTGAGATGACCGGCCGTGAGCCCAGAATGATGGGCCAGACTCCATACGCCGAATGAGATGAGAGTGGTGCTGGAAAAGCACAGCGGGGCAGGCAGCATCCGAGGACCGGAAAAATCGACCTCTCGAGCAGGAGTCCTTCATCAGGAAGGGTACTGTCATATATCCAAACATCTTCTGCTGCTTCATCAGTGACCTTCCTTCTGTCATATAGTCAGAAGTGGGCATTTTTGTTCACGATTGCATCATGGTAGCACCACCGAAAACTCCTCAGATACTGAAGCAGACCATACTAGGTTCAAATGCAGAAAGCCAATGCCCTCTGACGAACGCAATCGTCTTTCTTTGTGCTCGATGGGACTCCAACCAGTGGATAAACAAAGATTGGAAACCTTCTCAGTTCTTCACGACAGAGCGTCATTGATGTTCTAGCATTGAATATCTTTGAATAATGAGTGGCACAGACAGAGTCAATAGCCCGAGTCATAGTTTGAAGATATCAGGAGGAAAGTATCGAGGAGACGTCAGAGGTAGGTTCTTTACGCAGAGAGTTGTGAATGCATGGAATGGGTTGCCAGCCCGTCCAGTTGGAAGCAGGGTCATTGGCGTCATTTAAGGAACTGCTGGACGGGCACATGGAGAGCAGTGAGTTGAGGATTGCGTAGGTTACATTACATTCGGGTTGAACCTCGGCACAACATCGTGGGCCAAAGGGCCTGTTCTGTTCTGGACTTTTCTATGTTCTATGCTCTAGTTGAGGCTGGATTGGAGAAATCGTTGGAATGCTTCCAAAACCAAGAGATGGGCCGGAAAGTGAAGTTGATCATGAACTATAGCGAGCAGGCTTGATCTGCGGGCTATTCCTACCACCATCTCTATGTTGTTGTGTTTCAAAATATGAGCTGTGCTGACTGTGTGCACATAATACGTTAATGTTATAATTTAAGTAGAACTCATTTCCATTTTAAGAATAGCGTTCTCCACTTGGTCAGGAACCATCTAGGCAAACTATAATTTGCAAGTAATAATCTTGAGCCTCGAATCCTTGTCGTATTATTTACTTTATATATTTTGAAATAAAGAAACAGCGTTCAGATAAAATCCAACTAGTCAAACAAACAGCGCTTCATTGCGAGTTTCCTACTTGGTTTCTCGCTATATCAGCAATGGAGAAAGTCAGGGCTGCAGATGCTGGAGATTGGAGTCGGCATGCTGCGCCACAGGACAGAATATCAAGAATACCGGTTTAGTTTCCTGCTGGAGTTCAAACTGTAGTAAAGTTCTAGCGGGGCCCGCCCGCAGGTGCATTGGTGGTTCAGTGGTAGAATTCTCGCCTGCCACGCGGGAGGCCCGGGTTCGATTCCCGGCCAATGCAACGCATTGCAGCACCCTTTATTTCAAATGCTGCACGGCTCGAACAGAGTTCGGCCCCATGCCACGGGTTTGCTTCGCCTGGCTGCGTGCACTCGCCAATGTCTTGCTGCGCGATAAACAGGGTGTGTTCACTCAGCGTGTGAGATGGGATCGGATGGAAACGTCCGCTCTGCAGACTCCGTTTTTGAGCATTTTCATGGCGCAATCCATAGTTTTCTGGCATTAAGTAAAATCGACATAGTGAGATGACCGGCCGTGAGCCCAGAATGATGGGCCAGACTCCATACGCCGAATGAGATGAGAGTGGTGCTGGAAAAGCACAGCGGGGCAGGCAGCATCCGAGGACCGGCAAAATCGACCTCTCGAGCAGGAGTCCTTCATCAGGAAGGGTACTGTCATATATCCAAACATCTTCTGCTGCTTCATCAGTGACCTTCCTTCTGTCATATAGTCAGAAGTGGGCATTTTTGTTCACGATTGCATCATGGTAGCACCACCGAAAACTCCTCAGATACTGAAGCAGACCATACTAGGTTCAAATGCAGAAAGCCAATGCCCTCTGACGAACGCAATCGTCTTTCTTTGTGCTCGATGGGAATCCAACCAGCGGATAAACAAAGATTGGAAACCTTCTCAGTTCTTCACGACAGAGCGTCATTGATGTTCTAGTATTGAATATCTTTGAATAATGAGTGGCATAGACAGAGTCAATAGCCCGAGTCATAGTTTGAAGATATCAGGAGGAAAGTATCGAGGAGACGTCAGAGGTAGGTTCTTTACGCAGAGAGTTGTGAATGCATGGAAGGGGTTGCCAGCCCGTCCACTTGGAAGCAGAGTCATTGGCGTCATTTCAGGAACTGCTGGACGGGCACATGGAGAGCAGTGAGTTGAGGATTGCGTAGGTTACATTACATTCGGGTAGAACCTCGGCACAACATCGTGGGCCAAAGGGCCTGTTCTGTTCTGGCCTTTTGTATGTTCTATGCTCTAGTTGAGGCTGGATTGGAGAAATCGTTGGAATGCTTCCAAAACCAAGAGATGGGCCGGAAAGTGAAGTTGATCATGAACTATAGCGAGCAGGCTTGATCTGCGGGCTATTCCTACCACCATCTCTATGTTGTTGTGTTTCAAAATATGAGCTGTGCTGACTGTGTGCACATAATACGTTAATGTTATAATTTAAGTAGAACCCATTTCCATTTTAAGAATAGCGTTCTCCACTTGGTCAGGAAGCATCTAGGCAAACTATAATTTGCAAGTAATAATCTTGAGCCTCGAATCCTAGTCGTATTATTTACTTTATATATCTTGAAATAAAGAAACAGCGTTCAGATAAAATCCAACTAGTCAAACAAACAGCGCTTCATTGCGAGTTTCCTACTTGGTTTCTCGCTATATCAGCAATGGAGAAAGTCAGGGCTGCAGATGCTGGAGATTGGAGTCGGCATGCTGCGCCACAGGACAGAATATCAAGAATACCGGTTTAGTTTCCTGCTGGAGTTCAAACTGTAGTAAAGTTCTAGCGGGGCCCGCCCGCAGGTGCATTGGTGGTTCAGTGGTAGAATTCTCGCCTGCCACGCGGGAGGCCCGGGTTCGATTCCCGGCCAATGCAACGCATTGCAGCACCCTTTATTTCAAATGCTGCACGGCTCGAACAGAGTTCGGCCCGATGCCCCGGGTTTGCTTCGCCTGGCTGCGTGCACTCGCCAATGTCCTGCTGCGCGATAAACAGGGTGTGTTCAATCAGCGTGTGGGATGGGATCGGATGGAAACGTCCGCTCTGCAGACTCCGTTTTTGAGCATTTTCATGGCGCAATCCATAGTTTTCTGGCATTAAGTAAAATCGACATAGTGAGATGACCGGCCGTGAGCCCAGAATGATGGGCCAGACTCCATACACCGACTGAGATGAGAGTGGTGCTGGAAAAGCACAGCGGGGCAGGCAGCATCCGAGGACCGGCAAAATCGACCTCTCGAGCAGGAGTCCTTCATCAGGAAGGGTACTGTCATATATCCAAACATCTTCTGCTGCTTCATCAGTGACCTTCCTTCTGTCATATAGTCAGAAGTGGGCATTTTTGTTCACGATTGCATCATGGTAGCACCACTGACAACTCCTCAGATACTGAAGCAGACCATACTAGGTTCAAATGCAGAAAGCCAATGCCCTCTGACGAACGCAATCGTCTTTCTTTGTGCTCGATGGGAATCCAACCAGCGGATAAACAAAGATTGGAAACCTTCTCAGTTCTTCACGACAGAGCGTCATTGATGTTCTAGTATTGAATATCTTTGAATAATGAGTGGCATAGACAGAGTCAATAGCCCGAGTCATAGTTTGAAGATATCAGGAGGAAAGTATCGAGGAGACGTCAGAGGTAGGTTCTTTACGCAGAGAGTTGTGAATGCATGGAAGGGGTTGCCAGCCCGTCCACTTGGAAGCAGAGTCATTGGCGTCATTTCAGGAACTGCTGGACGGGCACATGGAGAGCAGTGAGTTGAGGATTGCGTAGGTTACATTACATTCGGGTAGAACCTCGGCACAACATCGTGGGCCAAAGGGCCTGTTCTGTTCTGGCCTTTTGTATGTTCTATGCTCTAGTTGAGGCTGGATTGGAGAAATCGTTGGAATGCTTCCAAAACCAAGAGATGGGCCGGAAAGTGAAGTTGATCATGAACTATAGCGAGCAGGCTTGATCTGCGGGCTATTCCTACCACCATCTCTATGTTGTTGTGTTTCAAAATATGAGCTGTGCTGACTGTGTGCACATAATACGTTAATGTTATAATTTAAGTAGAACCCATTTCCATTTTAAGAATAGCGTTCTCCACTTGGTCAGGAAGCATCTAGGCAAACTATAATTTGCAAGTAATAATCTTGAGCCTCGAATCCTAGTCGTATTATTTACTTTATATATCTTGAAATAAAGAAACAGCGTTCAGATAAAATCCAACTAGTCAAACAAACAGCGCTTCATTGCGAGTTTCCTACTTGGTTTCTCGCTATATCAGCAATGGAGAAAGTCAGGGCTGCAGATGCTGGAGATTGGAGTCGGCATGCTGCGCCACAGGACAGAATATCAAGAATACCGGTTTAGTTTCCTGCTGGAGTTCAAACTGTAGTAAAGTTCTAGCGGGGCCCGCCCGCAGGTGCATTGGTGGTTCAGTGGTAGAATTCTCGCCTGCCACGCGGGAGGCCCGGATTCGATTCCCGGCCAATGCAACGCATTGCAGCACCCTTTATTTCAAATGCTGCCCGGCTCGAACAGAGTTCGGCCCGATGCCCCGGGTTTGCTTCGCCTGGCTGCGTGCACTCGCCAATGTCCTGCTGCGCGATAAACAGGGTGTGTTCGATCAGCGTGTGGGATGGGATCGGATGGAAACGTCCGCTCTGCAGGCTCCGTTTTTGAGCATTTTCATGGCGCAATCCATAGTTTTCTGGCATTAAGTAAAATCGACATAGTGAGATGACCGGCCGTGAGCCCAGAATGATGGGCCAGACTCCATACACCGACTGAGATGAGAGTGGTGCTGGAAAAGCACAGCGGGGCAGGCAGCATCCGAGGACCGGCAAAATCGACCTCTCGAGCAGGAGTCCTTCATCAGGAAGGGTACTGTCATATATCCAAACATCTTCTGCTGCTTCATCAGTGACCTTCCTTCTGTCATATAGTCAGAAGTGGGCATTTTTGTTCACGATTGCATCATGGTAGCACCACCGAAAACTCCTCAGATACTGAAGCAGACCATACTAGGTTCAAATGCAGAAAGCCAATGCCCTCTGACGAACGCAATCGTCTTTCTTTGTGCTCGATGGGAATCCAACCAGCGGATAAACAAAGATTGGAAACCTTCTCAGTTCTTCACGACAGAGCGTCATTGATGTTCTAGTATTGAATATCTTTGAATAATGAGTGGCATAGACAGAGTCAATAGCCCGAGTCATAGTTTGAAGATATCAGGAGGAAAGTATCGAGGAGACGTCAGAGGTAGGTTCTTTACGCAGAGAGTTGTGAATGCATGGAATGGGTTGCCAGCCCGTCCAGTTGGAAGCAGGGTCATTGGCGTCATTTAAGGAACTGCTGGACGGGCACATGGAGAGCAGTGAGTTGAGGATTGCGTAGGTTACATTACATTCGGGTTGAACCTCGGCACAACATCGTGGGCCAAAGGGCCTGTTCTGTTCTGGCCTTTTGTATGTTCTATGCTCTAGTTGAGGCTGGATTGGAGAAATCGTTGGAATGCTTCCAAAACCAAGAGATGGGCCGGAAAGTGAAGTTGATCATGAACTATAGCGAGCAGGCTTGATCTGCGGGCTATTCCTACCACCATCTCTATGTTGTTGTGTTTCAAAATATGAGCTGTGCTGACTGTGTGCACATAATACGTTAATGTTATAATTTAAGTAGAACTCATTTCCATTTTAAGAATAGCGTTCTCCACTTGGTCAGGAAGCATCTAGGCAAACTATAATTTGCAAGTAATAATCTTGAGCCTCGAATCCTTGTCGTATTATTTACTTTATATATTTTGAAATAAAGAAACAGCGTTCAGATAAAATCCAACTAGTCAAACAAACAGCGCTTCATTGCGAGTTTCCTACTTGGTTTCTCGCTATATCAGCAATGGAGAAAGTCAGGGCTGCAGATGCTGGAGATTGGAGTCGGCATGCTGCGCCACAGGACAGAATATCAAGAATACCGGTTTAGTTTCCTGCTGGAGTTCAAACTGTAGTAAAGTTCTAGCGGGGCCCGCCCGCAGGTGCATTGGTGGTTCAGTGGTAGAATTCTCGCCTGCCACGCGGGAGGCCCGGGTTCGATTCCCGGCCAATGCAACGCATTGCAGCACCCTTTATTTCAAATGCTGCACGGCTCGAACAGAGTTCGGCCCCATGCCACGGGTTTGCTTCGCCTGGCTGCGTGCACTCGCCAATGTCTTGCTGCGCGATAAACAGGGTGTGTTCACTCAGCGTGTGGGATGGGATCGGATGGAAACGTCCGCTCTGCAGGCTCCGTTTTTGAGCATTTTCATGGCGCAATCCATAGTTTTCTGGCATTAAGTAAAATCGACATAGTGAGATGACCGGCCGTGAGTCCAGAATGATGGGCCAGACTCCATACACCGACTGAGATGAGAGTGGTGCTGGAAAAGCACAGCGGGGCAGGCAGCATCCGAGGACCGGCAAAATCGACCTCTCGAGCAGGAGTCCTTCATCAGGAAGGGTACTGTCATATATCCAAACATCTTCTGCTGCTTCATCAGTGACCTTCCTTCTGTCATATAGTCAGAAGTGGGCATTTTTGTTCACGATTGCATCATGGTAGCACCACTGACAACTCCTCAGATACTGAAGCAGACCATACTAGGTTCAAATGCAGAAAGCCAATGCCCTCTGACGAACGCAATCGTCTTTCTTTGTGCTCGATGGGAATCCAACCAGCGGATAAACAAAGATTGGAAACCTTCTCAGTTCTTCACGACAGAGCGTCATTGATGTTCTAGTATTGAATATCTTTGAATAATGAGTGGCATAGACAGAGTCAATAGCCCGAGTCATAGTTTGAAGATATCAGGAGGAAAGTATCGAGGAGACGTCAGAGGTAGGTTCTTTACGCAGAGAGTTGTGAATGCATGGAAGGGGTTGCCAGCCCGTCCACTTGGAAGCAGAGTCATTGGCGTCATTTCAGGAACTGCTGGACGGGCACATGGAGAGCAGTGAGTTGAGGATTGCGTAGGTTACATTACATTCGGGTAGAACCTCGGCACAACATCGTGGGCCAAAGGGCCTGTTCTGTTCTGGCCTTTTGTATGTTCTATGCTCTAGTTGAGGCTGGATTGGAGAAATCGTTGGAATGCTTCCAAAACCAAGAGATGGGCCGGAAAGTGAAGTTGATCATGAACTATAGCGAGCAGGCTTGATCTGCGGGCTATTCCTACCACCATCTCTATGTTGTTGTGTTTCAAAATATGAGCTGTGCTGACTGTGTGCACATAATACGTTAATGTTATAATTTAAGTAGAACCCATTTCCATTTTAAGAATAGCGTTCTCCACTTGGTCAGGAAGCATCTAGGCAAACTATAATTTGCAAGTAATAATCTTGAGCCTCGAATCCTAGTCGTATTATTTACTTTATATATCTTGAAATAAAGAAACAGCGTTCAGATAAAATCCAACTAGTCAAACAAACAGCGCTTCATTGCGAGTTTCCTACTTGGTTTCTCGCTATATCAGCAATGGAGAAAGTCAGGGCTGCAGATGCTGGAGATTGGAGTCGGCATGCTGCGCCACAGGACAGAATATCAAGAATACCGGTTTAGTTTCCTGCTGGAGTTCAAACTGTAGTAAAGTTCTAGCGGGGCCCGCCCGCAGGTGCATTGGTGGTTCAGTGGTAGAATTCTCGCCTGCCACGCGGGAGGCCCGGATTCGATTCCCGGCCAATGCAACGCATTGCAGCACCCTTTATTTCAAATGCTGCCCGGCTCGAACAGAGTTTGGCCCGATGCCCCGGGTTTGCTTCGCCTGGCTGCGTGCACTCGCCAATGTCCTGCTGCGCGATAAACAGGGCGTGTTCGATCAGCGTGTGGGATGGGATCGGATGGAAACGTCCGCTCTGCAGGCTCCGTTTTTGAGCATTTTCATGGCGCAATCCATAGTTTTCTGGCATTAAGTAAAATCGACATAGTGAGATGACCGGCCGTGAGCCCAGAATGATGGGCCAGACTCCATACACCGACTGAGATGAGAGTGGTGCTGGAAAAGCACAGCGGGGCAGGCAGCATCCGAGGACCGGCAAAATCGACCTCTCGAGCAGGAGTCCTTCATCAGGAAGGGTACTGTCATATATCCAAACATCTTCTGCTGCTTCATCAGTGACCTTCCTTCTGTCATATAGTCAGAAGTGGGCATTTTTGTTCACGATTGCATCATGGTAGCACCACCGAAAACTCCTCAGATACTGAAGCAGACCATACTAGGTTCAAATGCAGAAAGCCAATGCCCTCTGACGAACGCAATCGTCTTTCTTTGTGCTCGATGGGAATCCAACCAGCGGATAAACAAAGATTGGAAACCTTCTCAGTTCTTCACGACAGAGCGTCATTGATGTTCTAGTATTGAATATCTTTGAATAATGAGTGGCATAGACAGAGTCAATAGCCCGAGTCATAGTTTGAAGATATCAGGAGGAAAGTATCGAGGAGACGTCAGAGGTAGGTTCTTTACGCAGAGAGTTGTGAATGCATGGAATGGGTTGCCAGCCCGTCCAGTTGGAAGCAGGGTCATTGGCGTCATTTAAGGAACTGCTGGACGGGCACATGGAGAGCAGTGAGTTGAGGATTGCGTAGGTTACATTACATTCGGGTTGAACCTCGGCACAACATCGTGGGCCAAAGGGCCTGTTCTGTTCTGGCCTTTTGTATGTTCTATGCTCTAGTTGAGGCTGGATTGGAGAAATCGTTGGAATGCTTCCAAAACCAAGAGATGGGCCGGAAAGTGAAGTTGATCATGAACTATAGCGAGCAGGCTTGATCTGCGGGCTATTCCTACCACCATCTCTATGTTGTTGTGTTTCAAAATATGAGCTGTGCTGACTGTGTGCACATAATACGTTAATGTTATAATTTAAGTAGAACTCATTTCCATTTTAAGAATAGCGTTCTCCACTTGGTCAGGAAGCATCTAGGCAAACTATAATTTGCAAGTAATAATCTTGAGCCTCGAATCCTTGTCGTATTATTTACTTTATATATTTTGAAATAAAGAAACAGCGTTCAGATAAAATCCAACTAGTCAAACAAACAGCGCTTCATTGCGAGTTTCCTACTTGGTTTCTCGCTATATCAGCAATGGAGAAAGTCAGGGCTGCAGATGCTGGAGATTGGAGTCGGCATGCTGCGCCACAGGACAGAATATCAAGAATACCGGTTTAGTTTCCTGCTGGAGTTCAAACTGTAGTAAAGTTCTAGCGGGGCCCGCCCGCAGGTGCATTGGTGGTTCAGTGGTAGAATTCTCGCCTGCCACGCGGGAGGCCCGGGTTCGATTCCCGGCCAATGCAACGCATTGCAGCACCCTTTATTTCAAATGCTGCACGGCTCGAACAGAGTTCGGCCCCATGCCACGGGTTTGCTTCGCCTGGCTGCGTGCACTCGCCAATGTCTTGCTGCGCGATAAACAGGGTGTGTTCACTCAGCGTGTGGGATGGGATCGGATGGAAACGTCCGCTCTGCAGGCTCCGTTTTTGAGCATTTTCATGGCGCAATCCATAGTTTTCTGGCATTAAGTAAAATCGACATAGTGAGATGACCGGCCGTGAGCCCAGAATGATGGGCCAGACTCCATACACCGACTGAGATGAGAGTGGTGCTGGAAAAGCACAGCGGGGCAGGCAGCATCCGAGGACCGGCAAAATCGACCTCTCGAGCAGGAGTCCTTCATCAGGAAGGGTACTGTCATATATCCAAACATCTTCTGCTGCTTCATCAGTGACCTTCCTTCTGTCATATAGTCAGAAGTGGGCATTTTTGTTCACGATTGCATCATGGTAGCACCACTGACAACTCCTCAGATACTGAAGCAGACCATACTAGGTTCAAATGCAGAAAGCCAATGCCCTCTGACGAACGCAATCGCCTTTTTTTGTGCTCGATGGGAATCCAACCAGCGGATAAACAAAGATTGGAAACCTTCTCAGTTCTTCACGACAGAGCGTCATTGATGTTCTAGTATTGAATATCTTTGAATAATGAGTGGCATAGACAGAGTCAATAGCCCGAGTCATAGTTTGAAGATATCAGGAGGAAAGTATCGAGGAGACGTCAGAGGTAGGTTCTTTACGCAGAGAGTTGTGAATGCATGGAAGGGGTTGCCAGCCCGTCCACTTGGAAGCAGAGTCATTGGCGTCATTTAAGGAACTGCTGGACGGGCACATGGAGAGCAGTGAGTTGAGGATTGCGTAGGTTACATTACATTCGGGTAGAACCTCGGCACAACATCGTGGGCCAAAGGGCCTGTTCTGTTCTGGCCTTTTGTATGTTCTATGCTCTAGTTGAGGCTGGATTGGAGAAATCGTTGGAATGCTTCCAAAACCAAGAGATGGGCCGGAAAGTGAAGTTGATCATGAACTATAGCGAGCAGGCTTGATCTGCGGGCTATTCCTACCACCATCTCTATGTTGTTGTGTTTCAAAATATGAGCTGTGCTGACTGTGTGCACATAATACGTTAATGTTATAATTTAAGTAGAACCCATTTCCATTTTAAGAATAGCGTTCTCCACTTGGTCAGGAAGCATCTAGGCAAACTATAATTTGCAAGTAATAATCTTGAGCCTCGAATCCTAGTCGTATTATTTACTTTATATATCTTGAAATAAAGAAACAGCGTTCAGATAAAATCCAACTAGTCAAACAAACAGCGCTTCATTGCGAGTTTCCTACTTGGTTTCTCGCTATATCAGCAATGGAGAAAGTCAGGGCTGCAGATGCTGGAGATTGGAGTCGGCATGCTGCGCCACAGGACAGAATATCAAGAATACCGGTTTAGTTTCCTGCTGGAGTTCAAACTGTAGTAAAGTTCTAGCGGGACCCGCCCGCAGGTGCATTGGTGGTTCAGTGGTAGAATTCTCGCCTGCCACGCGGGAGGCCCGGGTTCGATTCCCGGCCAATGCAACGCATTGCAGCACCCTTTATTTCAAATGCTGCACGGCTCGAACAGAGTTCGGCCCCATGCCACGGGTTTGCTTCGCCTGGCTGCGTGCACTCGCTAATGTCCTGCTGCGCGGTAAACAGGGTGTGTTCACTCAGCGTGTGGGATGGGATCGGATGGAAACGTCCGCTCTGCAGACTCCGTTTTTGAGCATTTTCATGGCGCAATCCATAGTTTTCTGGCATTAAGTAAAATCGACATAGTGAGATGACCGGCCGTGAGCCCAGAATGATGGGCCAGACTCCATACGCCGAATGAGATGAGAGTGGTGCTGGAAAAGCACAGCGGGGCAGGCAGCATCCGAGGACCGGAAAAATCGACCTCTCGAGCAGGAGTCCTTCATCAGGAAGGGTACTGTCATATATCCAAACATCTTCTGCTGCTTCATCAGTGACCTTCCTTCTGTCATATAGTCAGAAGTGGGCATTTTTGTTCACGATTGCATCATGGTAGCACCACCGAAAACTCCTCAGATACTGAAGCAGACCATACTAGGTTCAAATGCAGAAAGCCAATGCCCTCTGACGAACGCAATCGTCTTTCTTTGTGCTCGATGGGACTCCAACCAGTGGATAAACAAAGATTGGAAACCTTCTCAGTTCTTCACGACAGAGCGTCATTGATGTTCTAGCATTGAATATCTTTG
Source organism: Chiloscyllium punctatum (assembly GCF_047496795.1). Classification (NCBI taxonomy): domain Eukaryota; kingdom Metazoa; phylum Chordata; class Chondrichthyes; order Orectolobiformes; family Hemiscylliidae; genus Chiloscyllium; species Chiloscyllium punctatum. Next base: position 27,100,554 of record NC_092768.1, on the reverse strand, counting down.
AATAATGAGTGGCACAGACAGAGTCAATAGCCCGAGTCATAGTTTGAAGATATCAGGAGGAAAGTATCGAGGAGACGTCAGAGGTAGGTTCTTTACGCAGAGAGTTGTGAATGCATGGAAGGGGTTGCCAGCCCGTCCACTTGGAAGCAGAGTCATTGGCGTCATTTCAGGAACTGCTGGACGGGCACATGGAGAGCAGTGAGTTGAGGATTGCGTAGGTTACATTACATTCGGGTAGAACCTCGGCACAACATCGTGGGCCAAAGGGCCTGTTCTGTTCTGGCCTTTTGTATGTTCTATGCTCTAGTTGAGGCTGGATTGGAGAAATCGTTGGAATGCTTCCAAAACCAAGAGATGGGCCGGAAAGTGAAGTTGATCATGAACTATAGCGAGCAGGCTTGATCTGCGGGCTATTCCTACCACCATCTCTATGTTGTTGTGTTTCAAAATATGAGCTGTGCTGACTGTGTGCACATAATACGTTAATGTTATAATTTAAGTAGAACCCATTTCCATTTTAAGAATAGCGTTCTCCACTTGGTCAGGAAGCATCTAGGCAAACTATAATTTGCAAGTAATAATCTTGAGCCTCGAATCCTAGTCGTATTATTTACTTTATATATCTTGAAATAAAGAAACAGCGTTCAGATAAAATCCAACTAGTCAAACAAACAGCGCTTCATTGCGAGTTTCCTACTTGGTTTCTCGCTATATCAGCAATGGAGAAAGTCAGGGCTGCAGATGCTGGAGATTGGAGTCGGCATGCTGCGCCACAGGACAGAATATCAAGAATACCGGTTTAGTTTCCTGCTGGAGTTCAAACTGTAGTAAAGTTCTAGCGGGGCCCGCCCGCAGGTGCATTGGTGGTTCAGTGGTAGAATTCTCGCCTGCCACGCGGGAGGCCCGGATTCGATTCCCGGCCAATGCAACGCATTGCAGCACCCTTTATTTCAAATGCTGCCCGGCTCGAACAGAGTTCGGCCCGATGCCCCGGGTTTGCTTCGCCTGGCTGCGTGCACTCGCCAATGTCCTGCTGCGCGATAAACAGGGTGTGTTCGATCAGCGTGTGGGATGGGATCGGATGGAAACGTCCGCTCTGCAGGCTCCGTTTTTGAGCATTTTCATGGCGCAATCCATAGTTTTCTGGCATTAAGTAAAATCGACATAGTGAGATGACCGGCCGTGAGCCCAGAATGATGGGCCAGACTCCATACACCGACTGAGATGAGAGTGGTGCTGGAAAAGCACAGCGGGGCAGGCAGCATCCGAGGACCGGCAAAATCGACCTCTCGAGCAGGAGTCCTTCATCAGGAAGGGTACTGTCATATATCCAAACATCTTCTGCTGCTTCATCAGTGACCTTCCTTCTGTCATATAGTCAGAAGTGGGCATTTTTGTTCACGATTGCATCATGGTAGCACCACTGACAACTCCTCAGATACTGAAGCAGACCATACTAGGTTCAAATGCAGAAAGCCAATGCCCTCTGACGAACGCAATCGCCTTTTTTTGTGCTCGATGGGAATCCAACCAACGGATAAACAAAGATTGGAAACCTTCTCAGTTCTTCACGACAGAGCGTCATTGATGTTCTAGTATTGAATATCTTTGAATAATGAGTGGCATAGACAGAGTCAATAGCCCGAGTCATAGTTTGAAGATATCAGGAGGAAAGTATCGAGGAGACGTCAGAGGTAGGTTCTTTACGCAGAGAGTTGTGAATGCATGGAAGGGGTTGCCAGCCCGTCCACTTGGAAGCAGAGTCATTGGCGTCATTTAAGGAACTGCTGGACGGGCACATGGAGAGCAGTGAGTTGAGGATTGCGTAGGTTACATTACATTCGGGTAGAACCTCGGCACAACATCGTGGGCCAAAGGGCCTGTTCTGTTCTGGCCTTTTGTATGTTCTATGCTCTAGTTGAGGCTGGATTGGAGAAATCGTTGGAATGCTTCCAAAACCAAGAGATGGGCCGGAAAGTGAAGTTGATCATGAACTATAGCGAGCAGGCTTGATCTGCGGGCTATTCCTACCACCATCTCTATGTTGTTGTGTTTCAAAATATGAGCTGTGCTGACTGTGTGCACATAATACGTTAATGTTATAATTTAAGTAGAACCCATTTCCATTTTAAGAATAGCGTTCTCCACTTGGTCAGGAAGCATCTAGGCAAACTATAATTTGCAAGTAATAATCTTGAGCCTCGAATCCTAGTCGTATTATTTACTTTATATATCTTGAAATAAAGAAACAGCGTTCAGATAAAATCCAACTAGTCAAACAAACAGCGCTTCATTGCGAGTTTCCTACTTGGTTTCTCGCTATATCAGCAATGGAGAAAGTCAGGGCTGCAGATGCTGGAGATTGGAGTCGGCATGCTGCGCCACAGGACAGAATATCAAGAATACCGGTTTAGTTTCCTGCTGGAGTTCAAACTGTAGTAAAGTTCTAGCGGGGCCCGCCCGCAGGTGCATTGGTGGTTCAGTGGTAGAATTCTCGCCTGCCACGCGGGAGGCCCGGGTTCGATTCCCGGCCAATGCAACGCATTGCAGCACCCTTTATTTCAAATGCTGCACGGCTCGAACAGAGTTCGGCCCGATGCCACGGGTTTGCTTCGCCTGGCTGCGTGCACTCGCCAATGTCCTGCTGCGCGATAAACATGGTGTGTTCAATCAGCGTGTGGGATGGGATCGGATGGAAACGTCCGCTCTGCAGACTCCGTTTTTGAGCATTTTCATGGCGCAATCCATAGTTTTCTGGCATTAAGTAAAATCGACATAGTGAGATGACCGGCCGTGAGCCCAGAATGATGGGCCAGACTCCATACGCCGAATGAGATGAGAGTGGTGCTGGAAAAGCACAGCGGGGCAGGCAGCATCCGAGGACCGGCAAAATCGACCTCTCGAGCAGGAGTCCTTCATCAGGAAGGGTACTGTCATATATCCAAACATCTTCTGCTGCTTCATCAGTGACCTTCCTTCTGTCATATAGTCAGAAGTGGGCATTTATGTTCACGATTGCATCATGGTAGCACCACCGAAAACTCCTCAGATACTGAAGCAGACCATACTAGGTTCAAATGCAGAAAGCCAATGCCCTCTGACGAACGCAATCGTCTTTCTTTGTGCTCGATGGGAATCCAACCAGCGGATAAACAAAGATTGGAAACCTTCTCAGTTCTTCACGACAGAGCGTCATTGATGTTCTAGTATTGAATATCTTTGAATAATGAGTGGCATAGACAGAGTCAATAGCCCGAGTCATAGTTTGAAGATATCAGGAGGAAAGTATCGAGGAGACGTCAGAGGTAGGTTCTTTACGCAGAGAGTTGTGAATGCATGGAATGGGTTGCCAGCCCGTCCAGTTGGAAGCAGGGTCATTGGCGTCATTTAAGGAACTGCTGGACGGGCACATGGAGAGCAGTGAGTTGAGGATTGCGTAGGTTACATTACATTCGGGTTGAACCTCGGCACAACATCGTGGGCCAAAGGGCCTGTTCTGTTCTGGCCTTTTGTATGTTCTATGCTCTAGTTGAGGCTGGATTGGAGAAATCGTTGGAATGCTTCCAAAACCAAGAGATGGGCCGGAAAGTGAAGTTGATCATGAACTATAGCGAGCAGGCTTGATCTGCGGGCTATTCCTACCACCATCTCTATGTTGTTGTGTTTCAAAATATGAGCTGTGCTGACTGTGTGCACATAATACGTTAATGTTATAATTTAAGTAGAACTCATTTCCATTTTAAGAATAGCGTTCTCCACTTGGTCAGGAAGCATCTAGGCAAACTATAATTTGCAAGTAATAATCTTGAGCCTCGAATCCTTGTCGTATTATTTACTTTATATATTTTGAAATAAAGAAACAGCGTTCAGATAAAATCCAACTAGTCAAACAAACAGCGCTTCATTGCGAGTTTCCTACTTGGTTTCTCGCTATATCAGCAATGGAGAAAGTCAGGGCTGCAGATGCTGGAGATTGGAGTCGGCATGCTGCGCCACAGGACAGAATATCAAGAATACCGGTTTAGTTTCCTGCTGGAGTTCAAACTGTAGTAAAGTTCTAGCGGGGCCCGCCCGCAGGTGCATTGGTGGTTCAGTGGTAGAATTCTCGCCTGCCACGCGGGAGGCCCGGGTTCGATTCCCGGCCAATGCAACGCATTGCAGCACCCTTTATTTCAAATGCTGCACGGCTCGAACAGAGTTCGGCCCCATGCCACGGGTTTGCTTCGCCTGGCTGCGTGCACTCGCCAATGTCCTGCTGCGCGATAAACAGGGTGTGTTCGATCAGCGTGTGGGATGGGATCGGATGGAAACGTCCGCTCTGCAGGCTCCGTTTTTGAGCATTTTCATGGCGCAATCCATAGTTTTCTGGCATTAAGTAAAATCGACATAGTGAGATGACCGGCCGTGAGCCCAGAATGATGGGCCAGACTCCATACACCGACTGAGATGAGAGTGGTGCTGGAAAAGCACAGCGGGGCAGGCAGCATCCGAGGACCGGCAAAATCGACCTCTCGAGCAGGAGTCCTTCATCAGGAAGGGTACTGTCATATATCCAAACATCTTCTGCTGCTTCATCAGTGACCTTCCTTCTGTCATATAGTCAGAAGTGGGCATTTTTGTTCACGATTGCATCATGGTAGCACCACTGACAACTCCTCAGATACTGAAGCAGACCATACTAGGTTCAAATGCAGAAAGCCAATGCCCTCTGACGAACGCAATCGCCTTTTTTTGTGCTCGATGGGAATCCAACCAGCGGATAAACAAAGATTGGAAACCTTCTCAGTTCTTCACGACAGAGCGTCATTGATGTTCTAGTATTGAATATCTTTGAATAATGAGTGGCATAGACAGAGTCAATAGCCCGAGTCATAGTTTGAAGATATCAGGAGGAAAGTATCGAGGAGACGTCAGAGGTAGGTTCTTTACGCAGAGAGTTGTGAATGCATGGAAGGGGTTGCCAGCCCGTCCACTTGGAAGCAGAGTCATTGGCGTCATTTAAGGAACTGCTGGACGGGCACATGGAGAGCAGTGAGTTGAGGATTGCGTAGGTTACATTACATTCGGGTAGAACCTCGGCACAACATCGTGGGCCAAAGGGCCTGTTCTGTTCTGGCCTTTTGTATGTTCTATGCTCTAGTTGAGGCTGGATTGGAGAAATCGTTGGAATGCTTCCAAAACCAAGAGATGGGCCGGAAAGTGAAGTTGATCATGAACTATAGCGAGCAGGCTTGATCTGCGGGCTATTCCTACCACCATCTCTATGTTGTTGTGTTTCAAAATATGAGCTGTGCTGACTGTGTGCACATAATACGTTAATGTTATAATTTAAGTAGAACCCATTTCCATTTTAAGAATAGCGTTCTCCACTTGGTCAGGAAGCATCTAGGCAAACTATAATTTGCAAGTAATAATCTTGAGCCTCGAATCCTAGTCGTATTATTTACTTTATATATCTTGAAATAAAGAAACAGCGTTCAGATAAAATCCAACTAGTCAAACAAACAGCGCTTCATTGCGAGTTTCCTACTTGGTTTCTCGCTATATCAGCAATGGAGAAAGTCAGGGCTGCAGATGCTGGAGATTGGAGTCGGCATGCTGCGCCACAGGACAGAATATCAAGAATACCGGTTTAGTTTCCTGCTGGAGTTCAAACTGTAGTAAAGTTCTAGCGGGACCCGCCCGCAGGTGCATTGGTGGTTCAGTGGTAGAATTCTCGCCTGCCACGCGGGAGGCCCGGGTTCGATTCCCGGCCAATGCAACGCATTGCAGCACCCTTTATTTCAAATGCTGCACGGCTCGAACAGAGTTCGGCCCCATGCCACGGGTTTGCTTCGCCTGGCTGCGTGCACTCGCTAATGTCCTGCTGCGCGGTAAACAGGGTGTGTTCACTCAGCGTGTGGGATGGGATCGGATGGAAACGTCCGCTCTGCAGACTCCGTTTTTGAGCATTTTCATGGCGCAATCCATAGTTTTCTGGCATTAAGTAAAATCGACATAGTGAGATGACCGGCCGTGAGCCCAGAATGATGGGCCAGACTCCATACGCCGAATGAGATGAGAGTGGTGCTGGAAAAGCACAGCGGGGCAGGCAGCATCCGAGGACCGGAAAAATCGACCTCTCGAGCAGGAGTCCTTCATCAGGAAGGGTACTGTCATATATCCAAACATCTTCTGCTGCTTCATCAGTGACCTTCCTTCTGTCATATAGTCAGAAGTGGGCATTTTTGTTCACGATTGCATCATGGTAGCACCACCGAAAACTCCTCAGATACTGAAGCAGACCATACTAGGTTCAAATGCAGAAAGCCAATGCCCTCTGACGAACGCAATCGTCTTTCTTTGTGCTCGATGGGACTCCAACCAGTGGATAAACAAAGATTGGAAACCTTCTCAGTTCTTCACGACAGAGCGTCATTGATGTTCTAGCATTGAATATCTTTGAATAATGAGTGGCACAGACAGAGTCAATAGCCCGAGTCATAGTTTGAAGATATCAGGAGGAAAGTATCGAGGAGACGTCAGAGGTAGGTTCTTTACGCAGAGAGTTGTGAATGCATGGAAGGGGTTGCCAGCCCGTCCACTTGGAAGCAGAGTCATTGGCGTCATTTCAGGAACTGCTGGACGGGCACATGGAGAGCAGTGAGTTGAGGATTGCGTAGGTTACATTACATTCGGGTAGAACCTCGGCACAACATCGTGGGCCAAAGGGCCTGTTCTGTTCTGGCCTTTTGTATGTTCTATGCTCTAGTTGAGGCTGGATTGGAGAAATCGTTGGAATGCTTCCAAAACCAAGAGATGGGCCGGAAAGTGAAGTTGATCATGAACTATAGCGAGCAGGCTTGATCTGCGGGCTATTCCTACCACCATCTCTATGTTGTTGTGTTTCAAAATATGAGCTGTGCTGACTGTGTGCACATAATACGTTAATGTTATAATTTAAGTAGAACCCATTTCCATTTTAAGAATAGCGTTCTCCACTTGGTCAGGAAGCATCTAGGCAAACTATAATTTGCAAGTAATAATCTTGAGCCTCGAATCCTAGTCGTATTATTTACTTTATATATCTTGAAATAAAGAAACAGCGTTCAGATAAAATCCAACTAGTCAAACAAACAGCGCTTCATTGCGAGTTTCCTACTTGGTTTCTCGCTATATCAGCAATGGAGAAAGTCAGGGCTGCAGATGCTGGAGATTGGAGTCGGCATGCTGCGCCACAGGACAGAATATCAAGAATACCGGTTTAGTTTCCTGCTGGAGTTCAAACTGTAGTAAAGTTCTAGCGGGGCCCGCCCGCAGGTGCATTGGTGGTTCAGTGGTAGAATTCTCGCCTGCCACGCGGGAGGCCCGGATTCGATTCCCGGCCAATGCAACGCATTGCAGCACCCTTTATTTCAAATGCTGCCCGGCTCGAACAGAGTTCGGCCCGATGCCCCGGGTTTGCTTCGCCTGGCTGCGTGCACTCGCCAATGTCCTGCTGCGCGATAAACAGGGTGTGTTCGATCAGCGTGTGGGATGGGATCGGATGGAAACGTCCGCTCTGCAGGCTCCGTTTTTGAGCATTTTCATGGCGCAATCCATAGTTTTCTGGCATTAAGTAAAATCGACATAGTGAGATGACCGGCCGTGAGCCCAGAATGATGGGCCAGACTCCATACACCGACTGAGATGAGAGTGGTGCTGGAAAAGCACAGCGGGGCAGGCAGCATCCGAGGACCGGCAAAATCGACCTCTCGAGCAGGAGTCCTTCATCAGGAAGGGTACTGTCATATATCCAAACATCTTCTGCTGCTTCATCAGTGACCTTCCTTCTGTCATATAGTCAGAAGTGGGCATTTTTGTTCACGATTGCATCATGGTAGCACCACTGACAACTCCTCAGATACTGAAGCAGACCATACTAGGTTCAAATGCAGAAAGCCAATGCCCTCTGACGAACGCAATCGCCTTTTTTTGTGCTCGATGGGAATCCAACCAACGGATAAACAAAGATTGGAAACCTTCTCAGTTCTTCACGACAGAGCGTCATTGATGTTCTAGTATTGAATATCTTTGAATAATGAGTGGCATAGACAGAGTCAATAGCCCGAGTCATAGTTTGAAGATATCAGGAGGAAAGTATCGAGGAGACGTCAGAGGTAGGTTCTTTACGCAGAGAGTTGTGAATGCATGGAAGGGGTTGCCAGCCCGTCCACTTGGAAGCAGAGTCATTGGCGTCATTTAAGGAACTGCTGGACGGGCACATGGAGAGCAGTGAGTTGAGGATTGCGTAGGTTACATTACATTCGGGTAGAACCTCGGCACAACATCGTGGGCCAAAGGGCCTGTTCTGTTCTGGCCTTTTGTATGTTCTATGCTCTAGTTGAGGCTGGATTGGAGAAATCGTTGGAATGCTTCCAAAACCAAGAGATGGGCCGGAAAGTGAAGTTGATCATGAACTATAGCGAGCAGGCTTGATCTGCGGGCTATTCCTACCACCATCTCTATGTTGTTGTGTTTCAAAATATGAGCTGTGCTGACTGTGTGCACATAATACGTTAATGTTATAATTTAAGTAGAACCCATTTCCATTTTAAGAATAGCGTTCTCCACTTGGTCAGGAAGCATCTAGGCAAACTATAATTTGCAAGTAATAATCTTGAGCCTCGAATCCTAGTCGTATTATTTACTTTATATATCTTGAAATAAAGAAACAGCGTTCAGATAAAATCCAACTAGTCAAACAAACAGCGCTTCATTGCGAGTTTCCTACTTGGTTTCTCGCTATATCAGCAATGGAGAAAGTCAGGGCTGCAGATGCTGGAGATTGGAGTCGGCATGCTGCGCCACAGGACAGAATATCAAGAATACCGGTTTAGTTTCCTGCTGGAGTTCAAACTGTAGTAAAGTTCTAGCGGGGCCCGCCCGCAGGTGCATTGGTGGTTCAGTGGTAGAATTCTCGCCTGCCACGCGGGAGGCCCGGGTTCGATTCCCGGCCAATGCAACGCATTGCAGCACCCTTTATTTCAAATGCTGCACGGCTCGAACAGAGTTCGGCCCGATGCCACGGGTTTGCTTCGCCTGGCTGCGTGCACTCGCCAATGTCCTGCTGCGCGATAAACATGGTGTGTTCAATCAGCGTGTGGGATGGGATCGGATGGAAACGTCCGCTCTGCAGACTCCGTTTTTGAGCATTTTCATGGCGCAATCCATAGTTTTCTGGCATTAAGTAAAATCGACATAGTGAGATGACCGGCCGTGAGCCCAGAATGATGGGCCAGACTCCATACGCCGAATGAGATGAGAGTGGTGCTGGAAAAGCACAGCGGGGCAGGCAGCATCCGAGGACCGGCAAAATCGACCTCTCGAGCAGGAGTCCTTCATCAGGAAGGGTACTGTCATATATCCAAACATCTTCTGCTGCTTCATCAGTGACCTTCCTTCTGTCATATAGTCAGAAGTGGGCATTTATGTTCACGATTGCATCATGGTAGCACCACCGAAAACTCCTCAGATACTGAAGCAGACCATACTAGGTTCAAATGCAGAAAGCCAATGCCCTCTGACGAACGCAATCGTCTTTCTTTGTGCTCGATGGGAATCCAACCAGCGGATAAACAAAGATTGGAAACCTTCTCAGTTCTTCACGACAGAGCGTCATTGATGTTCTAGTATTGAATATCTTTGAATAATGAGTGGCATAGACAGAGTCAATAGCCCGAGTCATAGTTTGAAGATATCAGGAGGAAAGTATCGAGGAGACGTCAGAGGTAGGTTCTTTACGCAGAGAGTTGTGAATGCATGGAATGGGTTGCCAGCCCGTCCAGTTGGAAGCAGGGTCATTGGCGTCATTTAAGGAACTGCTGGACGGGCACATGGAGAGCAGTGAGTTGAGGATTGCGTAGGTTACATTACATTCGGGTTGAACCTCGGCACAACATCGTGGGCCAAAGGGCCTGTTCTGTTCTGGCCTTTTGTATGTTCTATGCTCTAGTTGAGGCTGGATTGGAGAAATCGTTGGAATGCTTCCAAAACCAAGAGATGGGCCGGAAAGTGAAGTTGATCATGAACTATAGCGAGCAGGCTTGATCTGCGGGCTATTCCTACCACCATCTCTATGTTGTTGTGTTTCAAAATATGAGCTGTGCTGACTGTGTGCACATAATACGTTAATGTTATAATTTAAGTAGAACTCATTTCCATTTTAAGAATAGCGTTCTCCACTTGGTCAGGAAGCATCTAGGCAAACTATAATTTGCAAGTAATAATCTTGAGCCTCGAATCCTTGTCGTATTATTTACTTTATATATTTTGAAATAAAGAAACAGCGTTCAGATAAAATCCAACTAGTCAAACAAACAGCGCTTCATTGCGAGTTTCCTACTTGGTTTCTCGCTATATCAGCAATGGAGAAAGTCAGGGCTGCAGATGCTGGAGATTGGAGTCGGCATGCTGCGCCACAGGACAGAATATCAAGAATACCGGTTTAGTTTCCTGCTGGAGTTCAAACTGTAGTAAAGTTCTAGCGGGGCCCGCCCGCAGGTGCATTGGTGGTTCAGTGGTAGAATTCTCGCCTGCCACGCGGGAGGCCCGGGTTCGATTCCCGGCCAATGCAACGCATTGCAGCACCCTTTATTTCAAATGCTGCACGGCTCGAACAGAGTTCGGCCCCATGCCACGGGTTTGCTTCGCCTGGCTGCGTGCACTCGCCAATGTCCTGCTGCGCGATAAACAGGGTGTGTTCGATCAGCGTGTGGGATGGGATCGGATGGAAACGTCCGCTCTGCAGGCTCCGTTTTTGAGCATTTTCATGGCGCAATCCATAGTTTTCTGGCATTAAGTAAAATCGACATAGTGAGATGACCGGCCGTGAGCCCAGAATGATGGGCCAGACTCCATACACCGACTGAGATGAGAGTGGTGCTGGAAAAGCACAGCGGGGCAGGCAGCATCCGAGGACCGGCAAAATCGACCTCTCGAGCAGGAGTCCTTCATCAGGAAGGGTACTGTCATATATCCAAACATCTTCTGCTGCTTCATCAGTGACCTTCCTTCTGTCATATAGTCAGAAGTGGGCATTTTTGTTCACGATTGCATCATGGTAGCACCACTGACAACTCCTCAGATACTGAAGCAGACCATACTAGGTTCAAATGCAGAAAGCCAATGCCCTCTGACGAACGCAATCGCCTTTTTTTGTGCTCGATGGGAATCCAACCAGCGGATAAACAAAGATTGGAAACCTTCTCAGTTCTTCACGACAGAGCGTCATTGATGTTCTAGTATTGAATATCTTTAAATAATGAGTGGCATAGACAGAGTCAATAGCCCGAGTCATAGTTTGAAGATATCAGGAGGAAAGTATCGAGGAGACGTCAGAGGTAGGTTCTTTACGCAGAGAGTTGTGAATGCATGGAAGGGGTTGCCAGCCCGTCCACTTGGAAGCAGAGTCATTGGCGTCATTTAAGGAACTGCTGGACGGGCACATGGAGAGCAGTGAGTTGAGGATTGCGTAGGTTACATTACATTCGGGTAGAACCTCGGCACAACATCGTGGGCCAAAGGGCCTGTTCTGTTCTGGCCTTTTGTATGTTCTATGCTCTAGTTGAGGCTGGATTGGAGAAATCGTTGGAATGCTTCCAAAACCAAGAGATGGGCCGGAAAGTGAAGTTGATCATGAACTATAGCGAGCAGGCTTGATCTGCGGGCTATTCCTACCACCATCTCTATGTTGTTGTGTTTCAAAATATGAGCTGTGCTGACTGTGTGCACATAATACGTTAATGTTATAATTTAAGTAGAACCCATTTCCATTTTAAGAATAGCGTTCTCCACTTGGTCAGGAAGCATCTAGGCAAACTATAATTTGCAAGTAATAATCTTGAGCCTCGAATCCTAGTCGTATTATTTACTTTATATATCTTGAAATAAAGAAACAGCGTTCAGATAAAATCCAACTAGTCAAACAAACAGCGCTTCATTGCGAGTTTCCTACTTGGTTTCTCGCTATATCAGCAATGGAGAAAGTCAGGGCTGCAGATGCTGGAGATTGGAGTCGGCATGCTGCGCCACAGGACAGAATATCAAGAATACCGGTTTAGTTTCCTGCTGGAGTTCAAACTGTAGTAAAGTTCTAGCGGGGCCCGCCCGCAGGTGCATTGGTGGTTCAGTGGTAGAATTCTCGCCTGCCACGCGGGAGGCCCGGGTTCGATTCCCGGCCAACGCAACGCATTGCAGCACCCTTTATTTCAAATGCTGCACGGCTCGAACAGAGTTCGGCCCGATGCCACGGGTTTGCTTCGCCTGGCTGCGTGCACTCGCCAATGTCCTGCTGCGCGATAAACATGGTGTGTTCAATCAGCGTGTGGGATGGGATCGGATGGAAACGTCCGCTCTGCAGACTCCGTTTTTGAGCATTTTCATGGCGCAATCCATAGTTTTCTGGCATTAAGTAAAATCGACATAGTGAGATGACCGGCCGTGAGCCCAGAATGATGGGCCAGACTCCATACGCCGAATGAGATGAGAGTGGTGCTGGAAAAGCACAGCGGGGCAGGCAGCATCCGAGGACCGGCAAAATCGACCTCTCGAGCAGGAGTCCTTCATCAGGAAGGGTACTGTCATATATCCAAACATCTTCTGCTGCTTCATCAGTGACCTTCCTTCTGTCATATAGTCAGAAGTGGGCATTTATGTTCACGATTGCATCATGGTAGCACCACCGAAAACTCCTCAGATACTGAAGCAGACCATACTAGGTTCAAATGCAGAAAGCCAATGCCCTCTGACGAACGCAATCGTCTTTCTTTGTGCTCGATGGGAATCCAACCAGCGGATAAACAAAGATTGGAAACCTTCTCAGTTCTTCACGACAGAGCGTCATTGATGTTCTAGTATTGAATATCTTTGAATAATGAGTGGCATAGACAGAGTCAATAGCCCGAGTCATAGTTTGAAGATATCAGGAGGAAAGTATCGAGGAGACGTCAGAGGTAGGTTCTTTACGCAGAGAGTTGTGAATGCATGGAAGGGGTTGCCAGCCCGTCCACTTGGAAGCAGAGTCATTGGCGTCATTTAAGGAACTGCTGGACGGGCACATGGAGAGCAGTGAGTTGAGGATTGCGTAGGTTACATTACATTCGGGTAGAACCTCGGCACAACATCGTGGGCCAAAGGGCCTGTTCTGTTCTGGCCTTTTGTATGTTCTATGCTCTAGTTGAGGCTGGATTGGAGAAATCGTTGGAATGCTTCCAAAACCAAGAGATGGGCCGGAAAGTGAAGTTGATCATGAACTATAGCGAGCAGGCTTGATCTGCGGGCTATTCCTACCACCATCTCTATGTTGTTGTGTTTCAAAATATGAGCTGTGCTGACTGTGTGCACATAATACGTTAATGTTATAATTTAAGTAGAACCCATTTCCATTTTAAGAATAGCGTTCTCCACTTGGTCAGGAAGCATCTAGGCAAACTATAATTTGCAAGTAATAATCTTGAGCCTCGAATCCTAGTCGTATTATTTACTTTATATATCTTGAAATAAAGAAACAGCGTTCAGATAAAATCCAACTAGTCAAACAAACAGCGCTTCATTGCGAGTTTCCTACTTGGTTTCTCGCTATATCAGCAATGGAGAAAGTCAGGGCTGCAGATGCTGGAGATTGGAGTCGGCATGCTGCGCCACAGGACAGAATATCAAGAATACCGGTTTAGTTTCCTGCTGGAGTTCAAACTGTAGTAAAGTTCTAGCGGGACCCGCCCGCAGGTGCATTGGTGGTTCAGTGGTAGAATTCTCGCCTGCCACGCGGGAGGCCCGGGTTCGATTCCCGGCCAATGCAACGCATTGCAGCACCCTTTATTTCAAATGCTGCACGGCTCGAACAGAGTCCGGCCCCATGCCACGGGTTTGCTTCGCCTGGCTGCGTGCACTCGCTAATGTCCTGCTGCGCGGTAAACAGGGTGTGTTCACTCAGCGTGTGGGATGGGATCGGATGGAAACGTCCGCTCTGCAGACTCCGTTTTTGAGCATTTTCATGGCGCAATCCATAGTTTTCTGGCATTAAGTAAAATCGACATAGTGAGATGACCGGCCGTGAGCCCAGAATGATGGGCCAGACTCCATACGCCGAATGAGATGAGAGTGGTGCTGGAAAAGCACAGCGGGGCAGGCAGCATCCGAGGACCGGAAAAATCGACCTCTCGAGCAGGAGTCCTTCATCAGGAAGGGTACTGTCATATATCCAAACATCTTCTGCTGCTTCATCAGTGACCTTCCTTCTGTCATATAGTCAGAAGTGGGCATTTTTGTTCACGATTGCATCATGGTAGCACCACCGAAAACTCCTCAGATACTGAAGCAGACCATACTAGGTTCAAATGCAGAAAGCCAATGCCCTCTGACGAACGCAATCGTCTTTCTTTGTGCTCGATGGGACTCCAACCAGTGGATAAACAAAGATTGGAAACCTTCTCAGTTCTTCACGACAGAGCGTCATTGATGTTCTAGCATTGAATATCTTTGAATAATGAGTGGCACAGACAGAGTCAATAGCCCGAGTCATAGTTTGAAGATATCAGGAGGAAAGTATCGAGGAGACGTCAGAGGTAGGTTCTTTACGCAGAGAGTTGTGAATGCATGGAAGGGGTTGCCAGCCCGTCCACTTGGAAGCAGAGTCATTGGCGTCATTTCAGGAACTGCTGGACGGGCACATGGAGAGCAGTGAGTTGAGGATTGCGTAGGTTACATTACATTCGGGTAGAACCTCGGCACAACATCGTGGGCCAAAGGGCCTGTTCTGTTCTGGCCTTTTGTATGTTCTATGCTCTAGTTGAGGCTGGATTGGAGAAATCGTTGGAATGCTTCCAAAACCAAGAGATGGGCCGGAAAGTGAAGTTGATCATGAACTATAGCGAGCAGGCTTGATCTGCGGGCTATTCCTACCACCATCTCTATGTTGTTGTGTTTCAAAATATGAGCTGTGCTGACTGTGTGCACATAATACGTTAATGTTATAATTTAAGTAGAACCCATTTCCATTTTAAGAATAGCGTTCTCCACTTGGTCAGGAAGCATCTAGGCAAACTATAATTTGCAAGTAATAATCTTGAGCCTCGAATCCTAGTCGTATTATTTACTTTATATATCTTGAAATAAAGAAACAGCGTTCAGATAAAATCCAACTAGTCAAACAAACAGCGCTTCATTGCGAGTTTCCTACTTGGTTTCTCGCTATATCAGCAATGGAGAAAGTCAGGGCTGCAGATGCTGGAGA
Organism: Chiloscyllium punctatum; assembly: GCF_047496795.1. Taxonomy (NCBI): domain Eukaryota; kingdom Metazoa; phylum Chordata; class Chondrichthyes; order Orectolobiformes; family Hemiscylliidae; genus Chiloscyllium; species Chiloscyllium punctatum. The sequence continues at coordinate 27,085,304 of NC_092768.1, read as the reverse complement.
TTGGAGTCGGCATGCTGCGCCACAGGACAGAATATCAAGAATACCGGTTTAGTTTCCTGCTGGAGTTCAAACTGTAGTAAAGTTCTAGCGGGGCCCGCCCGCAGGTGCATTGGTGGTTCAGTGGTAGAATTCTCGCCTGCCACGCGGGAGGCCCGGATTCGATTCCCGGCCAATGCAACGCATTGCAGCACCCTTTATTTCAAATGCTGCCCGGCTCGAACAGAGTTCGGCCCGATGCCCCGGGTTTGCTTCGCCTGGCTGCGTGCACTCGCCAATGTCCTGCTGCGCGATAAACAGGGTGTGTTCGATCAGCGTGTGGGATGGGATCGGATGGAAACGTCCGCTCTGCAGGCTCCGTTTTTGAGCATTTTCATGGCGCAATCCATAGTTTTCTGGCATTAAGTAAAATCGACATAGTGAGATGACCGGCCGTGAGCCCAGAATGATGGGCCAGACTCCATACACCGACTGAGATGAGAGTGGTGCTGGAAAAGCACAGCGGGGCAGGCAGCATCCGAGGACCGGCAAAATCGACCTCTCGAGCAGGAGTCCTTCATCAGGAAGGGTACTGTCATATATCCAAACATCTTCTGCTGCTTCATCAGTGACCTTCCTTCTGTCATATAGTCAGAAGTGGGCATTTTTGTTCACGATTGCATCATGGTAGCACCACTGACAACTCCTCAGATACTGAAGCAGACCATACTAGGTTCAAATGCAGAAAGCCAATGCCCTCTGACGAACGCAATCGCCTTTTTTTGTGCTCGATGGGAATCCAACCAGCGGATAAACAAAGATTGGAAACCTTCTCAGTTCTTCACGACAGAGCGTCATTGATGTTCTAGTATTGAATATCTTTGAATAATGAGTGGCATAGACAGAGTCAATAGCCCGAGTCATAGTTTGAAGATATCAGGAGGAAAGTATCGAGGAGACGTCAGAGGTAGGTTCTTTACGCAGAGAGTTGTGAATGCATGGAAGGGGTTGCCAGCCCGTCCACTTGGAAGCAGAGTCATTGGCGTCATTTAAGGAACTGCTGGACGGGCACATGGAGAGCAGTGAGTTGAGGATTGCGTAGGTTACATTACATTCGGGTAGAACCTCGGCACAACATCGTGGGCCAAAGGGCCTGTTCTGTTCTGGCCTTTTGTATGTTCTATGCTCTAGTTGAGGCTGGATTGGAGAAATCGTTGGAATGCTTCCAAAACCAAGAGATGGGCCGGAAAGTGAAGTTGATCATGAACTATAGCGAGCAGGCTTGATCTGCGGGCTATTCCTACCACCATCTCTATGTTGTTGTGTTTCAAAATATGAGCTGTGCTGACTGTGTGCACATAATACGTTAATGTTATAATTTAAGTAGAACCCATTTCCATTTTAAGAATAGCGTTCTCCACTTGGTCAGGAAGCATCTAGGCAAACTATAATTTGCAAGTAATAATCTTGAGCCTCGAATCCTAGTCGTATTATTTACTTTATATATCTTGAAATAAAGAAACAGCGTTCAGATAAAATCCAACTAGTCAAACAAACAGCGCTTCATTGCGAGTTTCCTACTTGGTTTCTCGCTATATCAGCAATGGAGAAAGTCAGGGCTGCAGATGCTGGAGATTGGAGTCGGCATGCTGCGCCACAGGACAGAATATCAAGAATACCGGTTTAGTTTCCTGCTGGAGTTCAAACTGTAGTAAAGTTCTAGCGGGGCCCGCCCGCAGGTGCATTGGTGGTTCAGTGGTAGAATTCTCGCCTGCCACGCGGGAGGCCCGGATTCGATTCCCGGCCAATGCAACGCATTGCAGCACCCTTTATTTCAAATGCTGCCCGGCTCGAACAGAGTTCGGCCCGATGCCCCGGGTTTGCTTCGCCTGGCTGCGTGCACTCGCCAATGTCCTGCTGCGCGATAAACAGGGTGTGTTCGATCAGCGTGTGGGATGGGATCGGATGGAAACGTCCGCTCTGCAGGCTCCGTTTTTGAGCATTTTCATGGCGCAATCCATAGTTTTCTGGCATTAAGTAAAATCGACATAGTGAGATGACCGGCCGTGAGCCCAGAATGATGGGCCAGACTCCATACACCGACTGAGATGAGAGTGGTGCTGGAAAAGCACAGCGGGGCAGGCAGCATCCGAGGACCGGCAAAATCGACCTCTCGAGCAGGAGTCCTTCATCAGGAAGGGTACTGTCATATATCCAAACATCTTCTGCTGCTTCATCAGTGACCTTCCTTCTGTCATATAGTCAGAAGTGGGCATTTTTGTTCACGATTGCATCATGGTAGCACCACTGACAACTCCTCAGATACTGAAGCAGACCATACTAGGTTCAAATGCAGAAAGCCAATGCCCTCTGACGAACGCAATCGCCTTTTTTTGTGCTCGATGGGAATCCAACCAGCGGATAAACAAAGATTGGAAACCTTCTCAGTTCTTCACGACAGAGCGTCATTGATGTTCTAGTATTGAATATCTTTGAATAATGAGTGGCATAGACAGAGTCAATAGCCCGAGTCATAGTTTGAAGATATCAGGAGGAAAGTATCGAGGAGACGTCAGAGGTAGGTTCTTTACGCAGAGAGTTGTGAATGCATGGAAGGGGTTGCCAGCCCGTCCACTTGGAAGCAGAGTCATTGGCGTCATTTAAGGAACTGCTGGACGGGCACATGGAGAGCAGTGAGTTGAGGATTGCGTAGGTTACATTACATTCGGGTAGAACCTCGGCACAACATCGTGGGCCAAAGGGCCTGTTCTGTTCTGGCCTTTTGTATGTTCTATGCTCTAGTTGAGGCTGGATTGGAGAAATCGTTGGAATGCTTCCAAAACCAAGAGATGGGCCGGAAAGTGAAGTTGATCATGAACTATAGCGAGCAGGCTTGATCTGCGGGCTATTCCTACCACCATCTCTATGTTGTTGTGTTTCAAAATATGAGCTGTGCTGACTGTGTGCACATAATACGTTAATGTTATAATTTAAGTAGAACCCATTTCCATTTTAAGAATAGCGTTCTCCACTTGGTCAGGAAGCATCTAGGCAAACTATAATTTGCAAGTAATAATCTTGAGCCTCGAATCCTAGTCGTATTATTTACTTTATATATCTTGAAATAAAGAAACAGCGTTCAGATAAAATCCAACTAGTCAAACAAACAGCGCTTCATTGCGAGTTTCCTACTTGGTTTCTCGCTATATCAGCAATGGAGAAAGTCAGGGCTGCAGATGCTGGAGATTGGAGTCGGCATGCTGCGCCACAGGACAGAATATCAAGAATACCGGTTTAGTTTCCTGCTGGAGTTCAAACTGTAGTAAAGTTCTAGCGGGGCCCGCCCGCAGGTGCATTGGTGGTTCAGTGGTAGAATTCTCGCCTGCCACGCGGGAGGCCCGGGTTCGATTCCCGGCCAATGCAACGCATTGCAGCACCCTTTATTTCAAATGCTGCACGGCTCGAACAGAGTTCGGCCCGATGCCACGGGTTTGCTTCGCCTGGCTGCGTGCACTCGCCAATGTCCTGCTGCGCGATAAACAGGGTGTGTTCAATCAGCGTGTGGGATGGGATCGGATGGAAACGTCCGCTCTGCAGACTCCGTTTTTGAGCATTTTCATGGCGCAATCCATAGTTTTCTGGCATTAAGTAAAATCGACATAGTGAGATGACCGGCCGTGAGCCCAGAATGATGGGCCAGACTCCATACACCGACTGAGATGAGAGTGGTGCTGGAAAAGCACAGCGGGGCAGGCAGCATCCGAGGACCGGCAAAATCGACCTCTCGAGCAGGAGTCCTTCATCAGGAAGGGTACTGTCATATATCCAAACATCTTCTGCTGCTTCATCAGTGACCTTCCTTCTGTCATATAGTCAGAAGTGGGCATTTTTGTTCACGATTGCATCATGGTAGCACCACTGACAACTCCTCAGATACTGAAGCAGACCATACTAGGTTCAAATGCAGAAAGCCAATGCCCTCTGACGAACGCAATCGCCTTTTTTTGTGCTCGATGGGAATCCAACCAGCGGATAAACAAAGATTGGAAACCTTCTCAGTTCTTCACGACAGAGCGTCATTGATGTTCTAGTATTGAATATCTTTGAATAATGAGTGGCATAGACAGAGTCAATAGCCCGAGTCATAGTTTGAAGATATCAGGAGGAAAGTATCGAGGAGACGTCAGAGGTAGGTTCTTTACGCAGAGAGTTGTGAATGCATGGAAGGGGTTGCCAGCCCGTCCACTTGGAAGCAGAGTCATTGGCGTCATTTAAGGAACTGCTGGACGGGCACATGGAGAGCAGTGAGTTGAGGATTGCGTAGGTTACATTACATTCGGGTAGAACCTCGGCACAACATCGTGGGCCAAAGGGCCTGTTCTGTTCTGGCCTTTTGTATGTTCTATGCTCTAGTTGAGGCTGGATTGGAGAAATCGTTGGAATGCTTCCAAAACCAAGAGATGGGCCGGAAAGTGAAGTTGATCATGAACTATAGCGAGCAGGCTTGATCTGCGGGCTATTCCTACCACCATCTCTATGTTGTTGTGTTTCAAAATATGAGCTGTGCTGACTGTGTGCACATAATACGTTAATGTTATAATTTAAGTAGAACCCATTTCCATTTTAAGAATAGCGTTCTCCACTTGGTCAGGAAGCATCTAGGCAAACTATAATTTGCAAGTAATAATCTTGAGCCTCGAATCCTAGTCGTATTATTTACTTTATATATCTTGAAATAAAGAAACAGCGTTCAGATAAAATCCAACTAGTCAAACAAACAGCGCTTCATTGCGAGTTTCCTACTTGGTTTCTCGCTATATCAGCAATGGAGAAAGTCAGGGCTGCAGATGCTGGAGATTGGAGTCGGCATGCTGCGCCACAGGACAGAATATCAAGAATACCGGTTTAGTTTCCTGCTGGAGTTCAAACTGTAGTAAAGTTCTAGCGGGACCCGCCCGCAGGTGCCTTGGTGGTTCAGTGGTAGAATTCTCGCCTGCCACGCGGGAGGCCCGGGTTCGATTCCCGGCCAATGCAACGCATTGCAGCACCCTTTATTTCAAATGCTGCACGGCTCGAACAGAGTTCGGCCCCATGCCACGGGTTTGCTTCGCCTGGCTGCGTGCACTCGCTAATGTCCTGCTGCGCGGTAAACAGGGTGTGTTCACTCAGCGTGTGGGATGGGATCGGATGGAAACGTCCGCTCTGCAGACTCCGTTTTTGAGCATTTTCATGGCGCAATCCATAGTTTTCTGGCATTAAGTAAAATCGACATAGTGAGATGACCGGCCGTGAGCCCAGAATGATGGGCCAGACTCCATACGCCGAATGAGATGAGAGTGGTGCTGGAAAAGCACAGCGGGGCAGGCAGCATCCGAGGACCGGAAAAATCGACCTCTCGAGCAGGAGTCCTTCATCAGGAAGGGTACTGTCATATATCCAAACATCTTCTGCTGCTTCATCAGTGACCTTCCTTCTGTCATATAGTCAGAAGTGGGCATTTTTGTTCACGATTGCATCATGGTAGCACCACCGAAAACTCCTCAGATACTGAAGCAGACCATACTAGGTTCAAATGCAGAAAGCCAATGCCCTCTGACGAACGCAATCGTCTTTCTTTGTGCTCGATGGGACTCCAACCAGTGGATAAACAAAGATTGGAAACCTTCTCAGTTCTTCACGACAGAGCGTCATTGATGTTCTAGCATTGAATATCTTTGAATAATGAGTGGCACAGACAGAGTCAATAGCCCGAGTCATAGTTTGAAGATATCAGGAGGAAAGTATCGAGGAGACGTCAGAGGTAGGTTCTTTACGCAGAGAGTTGTGAATGCATGGAATGGGTTGCCAGCCCGTCCAGTTGGAAGCAGGGTCATTGGCGTCATTTAAGGAACTGCTGGACGGGCACATGGAGAGCAGTGAGTTGAGGATTGCGTAGGTTACATTACATTCGGGTTGAACCTCGGCACAACATCGTGGGCCAAAGGGCCTGTTCTGTTCTGGACTTTTCTATGTTCTATGCTCTAGTTGAGGCTGGATTGGAGAAATCGTTGGAATGCTTCCAAAACCAAGAGATGGGCCGGAAAGTGAAGTTGATCATGAACTATAGCGAGCAGGCTTGATCTGCGGGCTATTCCTACCACCATCTCTATGTTGTTGTGTTTCAAAATATGAGCTGTGCTGACTGTGTGCACATAATACGTTAATGTTATAATTTAAGTAGAACTCATTTCCATTTTAAGAATAGCGTTCTCCACTTGGTCAGGAACCATCTAGGCAAACTATAATTTGCAAGTAATAATCTTGAGCCTCGAATCCTTGTCGTATTATTTACTTTATATATTTTGAAATAAAGAAACAGCGTTCAGATAAAATCCAACTAGTCAAACAAACAGCGCTTCATTGCGAGTTTCCTACTTGGTTTCTCGCTATATCAGCAATGGAGAAAGTCAGGGCTGCAGATGCTGGAGATTGGAGTCGGCATGCTGCGCCACAGGACAGAATATCAAGAATACCGGTTTAGTTTCCTGCTGGAGTTCAAACTGTAGTAAAGTTCTAGCGGGGCCCGCCCGCAGGTGCATTGGTGGTTCAGTGGTAGAATTCTCGCCTGCCACGCGGGAGGCCCGGGTTCGATTCCCGGCCAATGCAACGCATTGCAGCACCCTTTATTTCAAATGCTGCACGGCTCGAACAGAGTTCGGCCCCATGCCACGGGTTTGCTTCGCCTGGCTGCGTGCACTCGCCAATGTCTTGCTGCGCGATAAACAGGGTGTGTTCACTCAGCGTGTGAGATGGGATCGGATGGAAACGTCCGCTCTGCAGACTCCGTTTTTGAGCATTTTCATGGCGCAATCCATAGTTTTCTGGCATTAAGTAAAATCGACATAGTGAGATGACCGGCCGTGAGCCCAGAATGATGGGCCAGACTCCATACGCCGAATGAGATGAGAGTGGTGCTGGAAAAGCACAGCGGGGCAGGCAGCATCCGAGGACCGGCAAAATCGACCTCTCGAGCAGGAGTCCTTCATCAGGAAGGGTACTGTCATATATCCAAACATCTTCTGCTGCTTCATCAGTGACCTTCCTTCTGTCATATAGTCAGAAGTGGGCATTTTTGTTCACGATTGCATCATGGTAGCACCACCGAAAACTCCTCAGATACTGAAGCAGACCATACTAGGTTCAAATGCAGAAAGCCAATGCCCTCTGACGAACGCAATCGTCTTTCTTTGTGCTCGATGGGACTCCAACCAGTGGATAAACAAAGATTGGAAACCTTCTCAGTTCTTCACGACAGAGCGTCATTGATGTTCTAGCATTGAATATCTTTGAATAATGAGTGGCACAGACAGAGTCAATAGCCCGAGTCATAGTTTGAAGATATCAGGAGGAAAGTATCGAGGAGACGTCAGAGGTAGGTTCTTTACGCAGAGAGTTGTGAATGCATGGAAGGGGTTGCCAGCCCGTCCACTTGGAAGCAGAGTCATTGGCGTCATTTCAGGAACTGCTGGACGGGCACATGGAGAGCAGTGAGTTGAGGATTGCGTAGGTTACATTACATTCGGGTTGAACCTCGGCACAACATCGTGGGCCAAAGGGCCTGTTCTGTTCTGGCCTTTTGTATGTTCTATGCTCTAGTTGAGGCTGGATTGGAGAAATCGTTGGAATGCTTCCAAAACCAAGAGATGGGCCGGAAAGTGAAGTTGATCATGAACTATAGCGAGCAGGCTTGATCTGCGGGCTATTCCTACCACCATCTCTATGTTGTTGTGTTTCAAAATATGAGCTGTGCTGACTGTGTGCACATAATACGTTAATGTTATAATTTAAGTAGAACCCATTTCCATTTTAAGAATAGCGTTCTCCACTTGGTCAGGAAGCATCTAGGCAAACTATAATTTGCAAGTAATAATCTTGAGCCTCGAATCCTAGTCGTATTATTTACTTTATATATCTTGAAATAAAGAAACAGCGTTCAGATAAAATCCAACTAGTCAAACAAACAGCGCTTCATTGCGAGTTTCCTACTTGGTTTCTCGCTATATCAGCAATGGAGAAAGTCAGGGCTGCAGATGCTGGAGATTGGAGTCGGCATGCTGCGCCACAGGACAGAATATCAAGAATACCGGTTTAGTTTCCTGCTGGAGTTCAAACTGTAGTAAAGTTCTAGCGGGGCCCGCCCGCAGGTGCATTGGTGGTTCAGTGGTAGAATTCTCGCCTGCCACGCGGGAGGCCCGGGTTCGATTCCCGGCCAATGCAACGCATTGCAGCACCCTTTATTTCAAATGCTGCACGGCTCGAACAGAGTTCGGCCCGATGCCCCGGGTTTGCTTCGCCTGGCTGCGTGCACTCGCCAATGTCCTGCTGCGCGATAAACAGGGTGTGTTCAATCAGCGTGTGGGATGGGATCGGATGGAAACGTCCGCTCTGCAGACTCCGTTTTTGAGCATTTTCATGGCGCAATCCATAGTTTTCTGGCATTAAGTAAAATCGACATAGTGAGATGACCGGCCGTGAGCCCAGAATGATGGGCCAGACTCCATACACCGACTGAGATGAGAGTGGTGCTGGAAAAGCACAGCGGGGCAGGCAGCATCCGAGGACCGGCAAAATCGACCTCTCGAGCAGGAGTCCTTCATCAGGAAGGGTACTGTCATATATCCAAACATCTTCTGCTGCTTCATCAGTGACCTTCCTTCTGTCATATAGTCAGAAGTGGGCATTTTTGTTCACGATTGCATCATGGTAGCACCACTGACAACTCCTCAGATACTGAAGCAGACCATACTAGGTTCAAATGCAGAAAGCCAATGCCCTCTGACGAACGCAATCGTCTTTCTTTGTGCTCGATGGGAATCCAACCAGCGGATAAACAAAGATTGGAAACCTTCTCAGTTCTTCACGACAGAGCGTCATTGATGTTCTAGTATTGAATATCTTTGAATAATGAGTGGCATAGACAGAGTCAATAGCCCGAGTCATAGTTTGAAGATATCAGGAGGAAAGTATCGAGGAGACGTCAGAGGTAGGTTCTTTACGCAGAGAGTTGTGAATGCATGGAAGGGGTTGCCAGCCCGTCCACTTGGAAGCAGAGTCATTGGCGTCATTTCAGGAACTGCTGGACGGGCACATGGAGAGCAGTGAGTTGAGGATTGCGTAGGTTACATTACATTCGGGTAGAACCTCGGCACAACATCGTGGGCCAAAGGGCCTGTTCTGTTCTGGCCTTTTGTATGTTCTATGCTCTAGTTGAGGCTGGATTGGAGAAATCGTTGGAATGCTTCCAAAACCAAGAGATGGGCCGGAAAGTGAAGTTGATCATGAACTATAGCGAGCAGGCTTGATCTGCGGGCTATTCCTACCACCATCTCTATGTTGTTGTGTTTCAAAATATGAGCTGTGCTGACTGTGTGCACATAATACGTTAATGTTATAATTTAAGTAGAACCCATTTCCATTTTAAGAATAGCGTTCTCCACTTGGTCAGGAAGCATCTAGGCAAACTATAATTTGCAAGTAATAATCTTGAGCCTCGAATCCTAGTCGTATTATTTACTTTATATATCTTGAAATAAAGAAACAGCGTTCAGATAAAATCCAACTAGTCAAACAAACAGCGCTTCATTGCGAGTTTCCTACTTGGTTTCTCGCTATATCAGCAATGGAGAAAGTCAGGGCTGCAGATGCTGGAGATTGGAGTCGGCATGCTGCGCCACAGGACAGAATATCAAGAATACCGGTTTAGTTTCCTGCTGGAGTTCAAACTGTAGTAAAGTTCTAGCGGGGCCCGCCCGCAGGTGCATTGGTGGTTCAGTGGTAGAATTCTCGCCTGCCACGCGGGAGGCCCGGGTTCGATTCCCGGCCAATGCAACGCATTGCAGCACCCTTTATTTCAAATGCTGCACGGCTCGAACAGAGTTCGGCCCGATGCCCCGGGTTTGCTTCGCCTGGCTGCGTGCACTCGCCAATGTCCTGCTGCGCGATAAACAGGGTGTGTTCAATCAGCGTGTGGGATGGGATCGGATGGAAACGTCCGCTCTGCAGACTCCGTTTTTGAGCATTTTCATGGCGCAATCCATAGTTTTCTGGCATTAAGTAAAATCGACATAGTGAGATGACCGGCCGTGAGCCCAGAATGATGGGCCAGACTCCATACACCGACTGAGATGAGAGTGGTGCTGGAAAAGCACAGCGGGGCAGGCAGCATCCGAGGACCGGCAAAATCGACCTCTCGAGCAGGAGTCCTTCATCAGGAAGGGTACTGTCATATATCCAAACATCTTCTGCTGCTTCATCAGTGACCTTCCTTCTGTCATATAGTCAGAAGTGGGCATTTTTGTTCACGATTGCATCATGGTAGCACCACTGACAACTCCTCAGATACTGAAGCAGACCATACTAGGTTCAAATGCAGAAAGCCAATGCCCTCTGACGAACGCAATCGTCTTTCTTTGTGCTCGATGGGAATCCAACCAGCGGATAAACAAAGATTGGAAACCTTCTCAGTTCTTCACGACAGAGCGTCATTGATGTTCTAGTATTGAATATCTTTGAATAATGAGTGGCATAGACAGAGTCAATAGCCCGAGTCATAGTTTGAAGATATCAGGAGGAAAGTATCGAGGAGACGTCAGAGGTAGGTTCTTTACGCAGAGAGTTGTGAATGCATGGAAGGGGTTGCCAGCCCGTCCACTTGGAAGCAGAGTCATTGGCGTCATTTCAGGAACTGCTGGACGGGCACATGGAGAGCAGTGAGTTGAGGATTGCGTAGGTTACATTACATTCGGGTAGAACCTCGGCACAACATCGTGGGCCAAAGGGCCTGTTCTGTTCTGGCCTTTTGTATGTTCTATGCTCTAGTTGAGGCTGGATTGGAGAAATCGTTGGAATGCTTCCAAAACCAAGAGATGGGCCGGAAAGTGAAGTTGATCATGAACTATAGCGAGCAGGCTTGATCTGCGGGCTATTCCTACCACCATCTCTATGTTGTTGTGTTTCAAAATATGAGCTGTGCTGACTGTGTGCACATAATACGTTAATGTTATAATTTAAGTAGAACCCATTTCCATTTTAAGAATAGCGTTCTCCACTTGGTCAGGAAGCATCTAGGCAAACTATAATTTGCAAGTAATAATCTTGAGCCTCGAATCCTAGTCGTATTATTTACTTTATATATCTTGAAATAAAGAAACAGCGTTCAGATAAAATCCAACTAGTCAAACAAACAGCGCTTCATTGCGAGTTTCCTACTTGGTTTCTCGCTATATCAGCAATGGAGAAAGTCAGGGCTGCAGATGCTGGAGATTGGAGTCGGCATGCTGCGCCACAGGACAGAATATCAAGAATACCGGTTTAGTTTCCTGCTGGAGTTCAAACTGTAGTAAAGTTCTAGCGGGGCCCGCCCGCAGGTGCATTGGTGGTTCAGTGGTAGAATTCTCGCCTGCCACGCGGGAGGCCCGGGTTCGATTCCCGGCCAATGCAACGCATTGCAGCACCCTTTATTTCAAATGCTGCCCGGCTCGAACAGAGTTCGGCCCGATGCCCCGGGTTTGCTTCGCCTGGCTGCGTGCACTCGCCAATGTCCTGCTGCGCGATAAACAGGGTGTGTTCGATCAGCGTGTGGGATGGGATCGGATGGAAACGTCCGCTCTGCAGGCTCCGTTTTTGAGCATTTTCATGGCGCAATCCATAGTTTTCTGGCATTAAGTAAAATCGACATAGTGAGATGACCGGCCGTGAGCCCAGAATGATGGGCCAGACTCCATACACCGACTGAGATGAGAGTGGTGCTGGAAAAGCACAGCGGGGCAGGCAGCATCCGAGGACCGGCAAAATCGACCTCTCGAGCAGGAGTCCTTCATCAGGAAGGGTACTGTCATATATCCAAACATCTTCTGCTGCTTCATCAGTGACCTTCCTTCTGTCATATAGTCAGAAGTGGGCATTTTTGTTCACGATTGCATCATGGTAGCACCACTGACAACTCCTCAGATACTGAAGCAGACCATACTAGGTTCAAATGCAGAAAGCCAATGCCCTCTGACGAACGCAATCGCCTTTTTTTGTGCTCGATGGGAATCCAACCAGCGGATAAACAAAGATTGGAAACCTTCTCAGTTCTTCACGACAGAGCGTCATTGATGTTCTAGTATTGAATATCTTTGAATAATGAGTGGCATAGACAGAGTCAATAGCCCGAGTCATAGTTTGAAGATATCAGGAGGAAAGTATCGAGGAGACGTCAGAGGTAGGTTCTTTACGCAGAGAGTTGTGAATGCATGGAAGGGGTTGCCAGCCCGTCCACTTGGAAGCAGAGTCATTGGCGTCATTTAAGGAACTGCTGGACGGGCACATGGAGAGCAGTGAGTTGAGGATTGCGTAGGTTACATTACATTCGGGTAGAACCTCGGCACAACATCGTGGGCCAAAGGGCCTGTTCTGTTCTGGCCTTTTGTATGTTCTATGCTCTAGTTGAGGCTGGATTGGAGAAATCGTTGGAATGCTTCCAAAACCAAGAGATGGGCCGGAAAGTGAAGTTGATCATGAACTATAGCGAGCAGGCTTGATCTGCGGGCTATTCCTACCACCATCTCTATGTTGTTGTGTTTCAAAATATGAGCTGTGCTGACTGTGTGCACATAATACGTTAATGTTATAATTTAAGTAGAACCCATTTCCATTTTAAGAATAGCGTTCTCCACTTGGTCAGGAAGCATCTAGGCAAACTATAATTTGCAAGTAATAATCTTGAGCCTCGAATCCTAGTCGTATTATTTACTTTATATATCTTGAAATAAAGAAACAGCGTTCAGATAAAATCCAACTAGTCAAACAAACAGCGCTTCATTGCGAGTTTCCTACTTGGTTTCTCGCTATATCAGCAATGGAGAAAGTCAGGGCTGCAGATGCTGGAGATTGGAGTCGGCATGCTGCGCCACAGGACAGAATATCAAGAATACCGGTTTAGTTTCCTGCTGGAGTTCAAACTGTAGTAAAGTTCTAGCGGGGCCCGCCCGCAGGTGCATTGGTGGTTCAGTGGTAGAATTCTCGCCTGCCACGCGGGAGGCCCGGGTTCGATTCCCGGCCAATGCAACGCATGGCAGCACCCTTTATTTCAAATGCTGCACGGCTCGAACAGAGTTCGGCCCCATGCCACGGGTTTGCTTCGCCTGGCTGCGTGCACTCGCCAATGTCTTGCTGCGCGATAAACAGGGTGTGTTCACTCAGCGTGTGAGATGGGATCGGATGGAAACGTCCGCTCTGCAGACTCCGTTTTTGAGCATTTTCATGGCGCAATCCATAGTTTTCTGGCATTAAGTAAAATCGACATAGTGAGATGACCGGCCGTGAGCCCAGAATGATGGGCCAGACTCCATACGCCGAATGAGATGAGAGTGGTGCTGGAAAAGCACAGCGGGGCAGGCAGCATCCGAGGACCGGAAAAATCGACCTCTCGAGCAGGAGTCCTTCATCAGGAAGGGTACTGTCATATATCCAAACATCTTCTGCTGCTTCATCAGTGACCTTCCTTCTGTCATATAGTCAGAAGTGGGCATTTTTGTTCACGATTGCATCATGGTAGCACCACCGAAAACTCCTCAGATACTGAAGCAGACCATACTAGGTTCAAATGCAGAAAGCCAATGCCCTCTGACGAACGCAATCGTCTTTCTTTGTGCTCGATGGGACTCCAACCAGTGGATAAACAAAGATTGGAAACCTTCTCAGTTCTTCACGACAGAGCGTCATTGATGTTCTAGCATTGAATATCTTTGAATAATGAGTGGCACAGACAGAGTCAATAGCCCGAGTCATAGTTTGAAGATATCAGGAGGAAAGTATCGAGGAGACGTCAGAGGTAGGTTCTTTACGCAGAGAGTTGTGAATGCATGGAATGGGTTGCCAGCCCGTCCAGTTGGAAGCAGGGTCATTGGCGTCATTTAAGGAACTGCTGGACGGGCACATGGAGAGCAGTGAGTTGAGGATTGCGTAGGTTACATTACATTCGGGTTGAACCTCGGCACAACATCGTGGGCCAAAGGGCCTGTTCTGTTCTGGCCTTTTGTATGTTCTATGCTCTAGTTGAGGCTGGATTGGAGAAATCGTTGGAATGCTTCCAAAACCAAGAGATGGGCCGGAAAGTGAAGTTGATCATGAACTATAGCGAGCAGGCTTGATCTGCGGGCTATTCCTACCACCATCTCTATGTTGTTGTGTTTCAAAATATGAGCTGTGCTGACTGTGTGCACATAATACGTTAATGTTATAATTTAAGTAGAACTCATTTCCATTTTAAGAATAGCGTTCTCCACTTGGTCAGGAAGCATCTAGGCAAACTATAATTTGCAAGTAATAATCTTGAGCCTCGAATCCTTGTCGTATTATTTACTTTATATATTTTGAAATAAAGAAACAGCGTTCAGATAAAATCCAACTAGTCAAACAAACAGCGCTTCATTGCGAGTTTCCTACTTGGTTTCTCGCTATATCAGCAATGGAGAAAGTCAGGGCTGCAGATGCTGGAGATTGGAGTCGGCATGCTGCGCCACAGGACAGAATATCAAGAATACCGGTTTAGTTTCCTGCTGGAGTTCAAACTGTAGTAAAGTTCTAGCGGGGCCCGCCCGCAGGTGCATTGGTGGTTCAGTGGTAGAATTCTCGCCTGCCACGCGGGAGGCCCGGATTCGATTCCCGGCCAATGCAACGCATTGCAGCACCCTTTATTTCAAATGCTGCACGGCTCGAACAGAGTTCGGCCCGATGCCCCGGGTTTGCTTCGCCTGGCTGCGTGCACTCGCTAATGTCCTGCTGCGCGGTAAACAGGGTGTGTTCACTCAGCGTGTGGGATGGGATCGGATGGAAACGTCCGCTCTGCAGACTCCGTTTTTGAGCATTTTCATGGCGCAATCCATAGTTTTCTGGCATTAAGTAAAATCGACATAGTGAGATGACCGGCCGTGAGCCCAGAATGATGGGCCAGACTCCATACGCCGAATGAGATGAGAGTGGTGCTGGAAAAGCACAGCGGGGCAGGCAGCATCCGAGGACCGGCAAAATCGACCTCTCGAGCAGGAGTCCTTCATCAGGAAGGGTACTGTCATATATCCAAACATCTTCTGCTGCTTCATCAGTGACCTTCCTTCTGTCATATAGTCAGAAGTGGGCATTTTTGTTCACGATTGCATCATGGTAGCACCACTGACAACTCCTCAGATACTGAAGCAGACCATACTAGGTTCAAATGCAGAAAGCCAATGCCCTCTGACGAACGCAATCGTCTTTCTTTGTGCTCGATGGGAATCCAACCAGCGGATAAACAAAGATTGGAAACCTTCTCAGTTCTTCACGACAGAGCGTCATTGATGTTCTAGTATTGAATATCTTTGAATAATGAGTGGCATAGACAGAGTCAATAGCCCGAGTCATAGTTTGAAGATATCAGGAGGAAAGTATCGAGGAGACGTCAGAGGTAGGTTCTTTACGCAGAGAGTTGTGAATGCATGGAAGGGGTTGCCAGCCCGTCCACTTGGAAGCAGAGTCATTGGCGTCATTTCAGGAACTGCTGGACGGGCACATGGAGAGCAGTGAGTTGAGGATTGCGTAGGTTACATTACATTCGGGTAGAACCTCGGCACAACATCGTGGGCCAAAGGGCCTGTTCTGTTCTGGCCTTTTGTATGTTCTATGCTCTAGTTGAGGCTGGATTGGAGAAATCGTTGGAATGCTTCCAAAACCAAGAGATGGGCCGGAAAGTGAAGTTGATCATGAACTATAGCGAGCAGGCTTGATCTGCGGGCTATTCCTACCACCATCTCTATGTTGTTGTGTTTCAAAATATGAGCTGTGCTGACTGTGTGCACATAATACGTTAATGTTATAATTTAAGTAGAACCCATTTCCATTTTAAGAATAGCGTTCTCCACTTGGTCAGGAAGCATCTAGGCAAACTATAATTTGCAAGTAATAATCTTGAGCCTCGAATCCTAGTCGTATTATTTACTTTATATATCTTGAAATAAAGAAACAGCGTTCAGATAAAATCCAACTAGTCAAACAAACAGCGCTTCATTGCGAGTTTCCTACTTGGTTTCTCGCTATATCAGCAATGGAGAAAGTCAGGGCTGCAGATGCTGGAGATTGGAGTCGGCATGCTGCGCCACAGGACAGAATATCAAGAATACCGGTTTAGTTTCCTGCTGGAGTTCAAACTGTAGTAAAGTTCTAGCGGGGCCCGCCCGCAGGTGCATTGGTGGTTCAGTGGTAGAATTCTCGCCTGCCACGCGGGAGGCCCGGGTTCGATTCCCGGCCAATGCAACGCATTGCAGCACCCTTTATTTCAAATGCTGCACGGCTCGAACAGAGTTCGGCCCGATGCCCCGGGTTTGCTTCGCCTGGCTGCGTGCACTCGCCAATGTCCTGCTGCGCGATAAACAGGGTGTGTTCAATCAGCGTGTGGGATGGGATCGGATGGAAACGTCCGCTCTGCAGACTCCGTTTTTGAGCATTTTCATGGCGCAATCCATAGTTTTCTGGCATTAAGTAAAATCGACATAGTGAGATGACCGGCCGTGAGCCCAGAATGATGGGCCAGACTCCATACACCGACTGAGATGAGAGTGGTGCTGGAAAAGCACAGCGGGGCAGGCAGCATCCGAGGACCGGCAAAATCGACCTCTCGAGCAGGAGTCCTTCATCAGGAAGGGTACTGTCATATATCCAAACATCTTCTGCTGCTTCATCAGTGACCTTCCTTCTGTCATATAGTCAGAAGTGGGCATTTTTGTTCACGATTGCATCATGGTAGCACCACTGACAACTCCTCAGATACTGAAGCAGACCATACTAGGTTCAAATGCAGAAAGCCAATGCCCTCTGACGAACGCAATCGTCTTTCTTTGTGCTCGATGGGAATCCAACCAGCGGATAAACAAAGATTGGAAACCTTCTCAGTTCTTCACGACAGAGCGTCATTGATGTTCTAGTATTGAATATCTTTGAATAATGAGTGGCATAGACAGAGTCAATAGCCCGAGTCATAGTTTGAAGATATCAGGAGGAAAGTATCGAGGAGACGTCAGAGGTAGGTTCTTTACGCAGAGAGTTGTGAATGCATGGAAGGGGTTGCCAGCCCGTCCACTTGGAAGCAGAGTCATTGGCGTCATTTCAGGAACTGCTGGACGGGCACATGGAGAGCAGTGAGTTGAGGATTGCGTAGGTTACATTACATTCGGGTAGAACCTCGGCACAACATCGTGGGCCAAAGGGCCTGTTCTGTTCTGGCCTTTTGTATGTTCTATGCTCTAGTTGAGGCTGGATTGGAGAAATCGTTGGAATGCTTCCAAAACCAAGAGATGGGCCGGAAAGTGAAGTTGATCATGAACTATAGCGAGCAGGCTTGATCTGCGGGCTATTCCTACCACCATCTCTATGTTGTTGTGTTTCAAAATATGAGCTGTGCTGACTGTGTGCACATAATACGTTAATGTTATAATTTAAGTAGAACCCATTTCCATTTTAAGAATAGCGTTCTCCACTTGGTCAGGAAGCATCTAGGCAAACTATAATTTGCAAGTAATAATCTTGAGCCTCGAATCCTAGTCGTATTATTTACTTTATATATCTTGAAATAAAGAAACAGCGTTCAGATAAAATCCAACTAGTCAAACAAACAGCGCTTCATTGCGAGTTTCCTACTTGGTTTCTCGCTATATCAGCAATGGAGAAAGTCAGGGCTGCAGATGCTGGAGATTGGAGTCGGCATGCTGCGCCACAGGACAGAATATCAAGAATACCGGTTTAGTTTCCTGCTGGAGTTCAAACTGTAGTAAAGTTCTAGCGGGGCCCGCCCGCAGGTGCATTGGTGGTTCAGTGGTAGAATTCTCGCCTGCCACGCGGGAGGCCCGGGTTCGATTCCCGGCCAATGCAACGCATTGCAGCACCCTTTATTTCAAATGCTGCCCGGCTCGAACAGAGTTCGGCCCGATGCCCCGGGTTTGCTTCGCCTGGCTGCGTGCACTCGCCAATGTCCTGCTGCGCGATAAACAGGGTGTGTTCGATCAGCGTGTGGGATGGGATCGGATGGAAACGTCCACTCTGCAGGCTCCGTTTTTGAGCATTTTCATGGCGCAATCCATAGTTTTCTGGCATTAAGTAAAATCGACATAGTGAGATGACCGGCCGTGAGCCCAGAATGATGGGCCAGACTCCATACACCGACTGAGATGAGAGTGGTGCTGGAAAAGCACAGCGGGGCAGGCAGCATCCGAGGACCGGCAAAATCGACCTCTCGAGCAGGAGTCCTTCATCAGGAAGGGTACTGTCATATATCCAAACATCTTCTGCTGCTTCATCAGTGACCTTCCTTCTGTCATATAGTCAGAAGTGGGCATTTTTGTTCACGATTGCATCATGGTAGCACCACTGACAACTCCTCAGATACTGAAGCAGACCATACTAGGTTCAAATGCAGAAAGCCAATGCCCTCTGACGAACGCAATCGCCTTTTTTTGTGCTCGATGGGAATCCAACCAGCGGATAAACAAAGATTGGAAACCTTCTCAGTTCTTCACGACAGAGCGTCATTGATGTTCTAGTATTGAATATCTTTGAATAATGAGTGGCATAGACAGAGTCAATAGCCCGAGTCATAGTTTGAAGATATCAGGAGGAAAGTATCGAGGAGACGTCAGAGGTAGGTTCTTTACGCAGAGAGTTGTGAATGCATGGAAGGGGTTGCCAGCCCGTCCACTTGGAAGCAGAGTCATTGGCGTCATTTAAGGAACTGCTGGACGGGCACATGGAGAGCAGTGAGTTGAGGATTGCGTAGGTTACATTACATTCGGGTAGAACCTCGGCACAACATCGTGGGCCAAAGGGCCTGTTCTGTTCTGGCCTTTTGTATGTTCTATGCTCTAGTTGAGGCTGGATTGGAGAAATCGTTGGAATGCTTCCAAAACCAAGAGATGGGCCGGAAAGTGAAGTTGATCATGAACTATAGCGAGCAGGCTTGATCTGCGGGCTATTCCTACCACCATCTCTATGTTGTTGTGTTTCAAAATATGAGCTGTGCTGACTGTGTGCACATAATACGTTAATGTTATAATTTAAGTAGAACCCATTTCCATTTTAAGAATAGCGTTCTCCACTTGGTCAGGAAGCATCTAGGCAAACTATAATTTGCAAGTAATAATCTTGAGCCTCGAATCCTAGTCGTATTATTTACTTTATATATCTTGAAATAAAGAAACAGCGTTCAGATAAAATCCAACTAGTCAAACAAACAGCGCTTCATTGCGAGTTTCCTACTTGGTTTCTCGCTATATCAGCAATGGAGAAAGTCAGGGCTGCAGATGCTGGAGATTGGAGTCGGCATGCTGCGCCACAGGACAGAATATCAAGAATACCGGTTTAGTTTCCTGCTGGAGTTCAAACTGTAGTAAAGTTCTAGCGGGGCCCGCCCGCAGGTGCATTGGTGGTTCAGTGGTAGAATTCTCGCCTGCCACGCGGGAGGCCCGGGTTCGATTCCCGGCCAATGCAACGCATTGCAGCACCCTTTATTTCAAATGCTGCACGGCTCGAACAGAGTTCGGCCCCATGCCACGGGTTTGCTTCGCCTGGCTGCGTGCACTCGCCAATGTCTTGCTGCGCGATAAACAGGGTGTGTTCACTCAGCGTGTGAGATGGGATCGGATGGAAACGTCCGCTCTGCAGACTCCGTTTTTGAGCATTTTCATGGCGCAATCCATAGTTTTCTGGCATTAAGTAAAATCGACATAGTGAGATGACCGGCCGTGAGCCCAGAATGATGGGCCAGACTCCATACGCCGAATGAGATGAGAGTGGTGCTGGAAAAGCACAGCGGGGCAGGCAGCATCCGAGGACCGGCAAAATCGACCTCTCGAGCAGGAGTCCTTCATCAGGAAGGGTACTGTCATATATCCAAACATCTTCTGCTGCTTCATCAGTGACCTTCCTTCTGTCATATAGTCAGAAGTGGGCATTTTTGTTCACGATTGCATCATGGTAGCACCACCGAAAACTCCTCAGATACTGAAGCAGACCATACTAGGTTCAAATGCAGAAAGCCAATGCCCTCTGACGAACGCAATCGTCTTTCTTTGTGCTCGATGGGACTCCAACCAGTGGATAAACAAAGATTGGAAACCTTCTCAGTTCTTCACGACAGAGCGTCATTGATGTTCTAGCATTGAATATCTTTGAATAATGAGTGGCACAGACAGAGTCAATAGCCCGAGTCATAGTTTGAAGATATCAGGAGGAAAGTATCGAGGAGACGTCAGAGGTAGGTTCTTTACGCAGAGAGTTGTGAATGCATGGAATGGGTTGCCAGCCCGTCCAGTTGGAAGCAGAGTCATTGGCGTCATTTAAGGAACTGCTGGACGGGCACATGGAGAGCAGTGAGTTGAGGATTGCGTAGGTTACATTACATTCGGGTTGAACCTCGGCACAACATCGTGGGCCAAAGGGCCTGTTCTGTTCTGGACTTTTCTATGTTCTATGCTCTAGTTGAGGCTGGATTGGAGAAATCGTTGGAATGCTTCCAAAACCAAGAGATGGGCCGGAAAGTGAAGTTGATCATGAACTATAGCGAGCAGGCTTGATCTGCGGGCTATTCCTACCACCATCTCTATGTTGTTGTGTTTCAAAATATGAGCTGTGCTGACTGTGTGCACATAATACGTTAATGTTATAATTTAAGTAGAACTCATTTCCATTTTAAGAATAGCGTTCTCCACTTGGTCCGGAAGCATCTAGGCAAACTATAATTTGCAAGTAATAATCTTGAGCCTCGAATCCTTGTCGTATTATTTACTTTATATATTTTGAAATAAAGAAACAGCGTTCAGATAAAATCCAACTAGTCAAACAAACAGCGCTTCATTGCGAGTTTCCTACTTGGTTTCTCGCTATATCAGCAATGGAGAAAGTCAGGGCTGCAGATGCTGGAGATTGGAGTCGGCATGCTGCGCCACAGGACAGAATATCAAGAATACCGGTTTAGTTTCCTGCTGGAGTTCAAACTGTAGTAAAGTTCTAGCGGGACCCGCCCGCAGGTGCATTGGTGGTTCAGTGGTAGAATTCTCGCCTGCCACGCGGGAGGCCCGGGTTCGATTCCCGGCCAATGCAACGCATTGCAGCACCCTTTATTTCAAATGCTGCACGGCTCGAACAGAGTTCGGCCCCATGCCACGGGTTTGCTTCGCCTGGCTGCGTGCACTCGCTAATGTCCTGCTGCGCGGTAAACAGGGTGTGTTCACTCAGCGTGTGGGATGGGATCGGATGGAAACGTCCGCTCTGCAGACTCCGTTTTTGAGCATTTTCATGGCGCAATCCATAGTTTTCTGGCATTAAGTAAAATCGACATAGTGAGATGACCGGCCGTGAGCCCAGAATGATGGGCCAGACTCCATACGCCGAATGAGATGAGAGTGGTGCTGGAAAAGCACAGCGGGGCAGGCAGCATCCGAGGACCGGCAAAATCGACCTCTCGAGCAGGAGTCCTTCATCAGGAAGGGTACTGTCATATATCCAAACATCTTCTGCTGCTTCATCAGTGACCTTCCTTCTGTCATATAGTCAGAAGTGGGCATTTTTGTTCACGATTGCATCATGGTAGCACCACCGAAAACTCCTCAGATACTGAAGCAGACCATACTAGGTTCAAATGCAGAAAGCCAATGCCCTCTGACGAACGCAATCGTCTTTCTTTGTGCTCGATGGGACTCCAACCAGTGGATAAACAAAGATTGGAAACCTTCTCAGTTCTTCACGACAGAGCGTCATTGATGTTCTAGCATTGAATATCTTTGAATAATGAGTGGCACAGACAGAGTCAATAGCCCGAGTCATAGTTTGAAGATATCAGGAGGAAAGTATCGAGGAGACGTCAGAGGTAGGTTCTTTACGCAGAGAGTTGTGAATGCATGGAATGGGTTGCCAGCCCGTCCAGTTGGAAGCAGAGTCATTGGCGTCATTTAAGGAACTGCTGGACGGGCACATGGAGAGCAGTGAGTTGAGGATTGCGTAGGTTACATTACATTCGGGTTGAACCTCGGCACAACATCGTGGGCCAAAGGGCCTGTTCTGTTCTGGACTTTTCTATGTTCTATGCTCTAGTTGAGGCTGGATTGGAGAAATCGTTGGAATGCTTCCAAAACCAAGAGATGGGCCGGAAAGTGAAGTTGATCATGAACTATAGCGAGCAGGCTTGATCTGCGGGCTATTCCTACCACCATCTCTATGTTGTTGTGTTTCAAAATATGAGCTGTGCTGACTGTGTGCACATAATACGTTAATGTTATAATTTAAGTAGAACTCATTTCCATTTTAAGAATAGCGTTCTCCACTTGGTCAGGAACCATCTAGGCTAACTATAATTTGCAAGTAATAATCTTGAGCCTCGAATCCTTGTCGTATTATTTACTTTATATATTTTGAAATAAAGAATCAGCGTTCAGATAAAATCCAACTAGTCAAACAAACAGCGCTTCATTGCGAGTTTCCTACTTGGTTTCTCGCTATATCAGCAATGGAGAAAGTCAGGGCTGCAGATGCTGGAGATTGGAGTCGGCATGCTGCGCCACAGGACAGAATATCAAGAATACCGGTTTAGTTTCCTGCTGGAGTTCAAACTGTAGTAAAGTTCTAGCGGGGCCCGCCCGCAGGTGCATTGGTGGTTCAGTGGTAGAATTCTCGCCTGCCACGCGGGAGGCCCGGGTTCGATTCCCGGCCAATGCAACGCATTGCAGCACCCTTTATTTCAAATGCTGCACGGCTCGAACAGAGTTCGGCCCCATGCCACGGGTTTGCTTCGCCTGGCTGCGTGCACTCGCCAATGTCTTGCTGCGCGATAAACAGGGTGTGTTCACTCAGCGTGTGAGATGGGATCGGATGGAAACGTCCGCTCTGCAGACTCCGTTTTTGAGCATTTTCATGGCGCAATCCATAGTTTTCTGGCATTAAGTAAAATCGACATAGTGAGATGACCGGCCGTGAGCCCAGAATGATGGGCCAGACTCCATACGCCGAATGAGATGAGAGTGGTGCTGGAAAAGCACAGCGGGGCAGGCAGCATCCGAGGACCGGCAAAATCGACCTCTCGAGCAGGAGTCCTTCATCAGGAAGGGTACTGTCATATATCCAAACATCTTCTGCTGCTTCATCAGTGACCTTCCTTCTGTCATATAGTCAGAAGTGGGCATTTTTGTTCACGATTGCATCATGGTAGCACCACCGAAAACTCCTCAGATACTGAAGCAGACCATACTAGGTTCAAATGCAGAAAGCCAATGCCCTCTGACGAACGCAATCGTCTTTCTTTGTGCTCGATGGGACTCCAACCAGTGGATAAACAAAGATTGGAAACCTTCTCAGTTCTTCACGACAGAGCGTCATTGATGTTCTAGCATTGAATATCTTTGAATAATGAGTGGCACAGACAGAGTCAATAGCCCGAGTCATAGTTTGAAGATATCAGGAGGAAAGTATCGAGGAGACGTCAGAGGTAGGTTCTTTACGCAGAGAGTTGTGAATGCATGGAATGGGTTGCCAGCCCGTCCAGTTGGAAGCAGAGTCATTGGCGTCATTTAAGGAACTGCTGGACGGGCACATGGAGAGCAGTGAGTTGAGGATTGCGTAGGTTACATTACATTCGGGTTGAACCTCGGCACAACATCGTGGGCCAAAGGGCCTGTTCTGTTCTGGACTTTTCTATGTTCTATGCTCTAGTTGAGGCTGGATTGGAGAAATCGTTGGAATGCTTCCAAAACCAAGAGATGGGCCGGAAAGTGAAGTTGATCATGAACTATAGCGAGCAGGCTTGATCTGCGGGCTATTCCTACCACCATCTCTATGTTGTTGTGTTTCAAAATATGAGCTGTGCTGACTGTGTGCACATAATACGTTAATGTTATAATTTAAGTAGAACTCATTTCCATTTTAAGAATAGCGTTCTCCACTTGGTCAGGAACCATCTAGGCTAACTATAATTTGCAAGTAATAATCTTGAGCCTCGAATCCTTGTCGTATTATTTACTTTATATATTTTGAAATAAAGAATCAGCGTTCAGATAAAATCCAACTAGTCAAACAAACAGCGCTTCATTGCGAGTTTCCTACTTGGTTTCTCGCTATATCAGCAATGGAGAAAGTCAGGGCTGCAGATGCTGGAGATTGGAGTCGGCATGCTGCGCCACAGGACAGAATATCAAGAATACCGGTTTAGTTTCCTGCTGGAGTTCAAACTGTAGTAAAGTTCTAGCGGGGCCCGCCCGCAGGTGCATTGGTGGTTCAGTGGTAGAATTCTCGCCTGCCACGCGGGAGGCCCGGGTTCGATTCCCGGCCAATGCAACGCATTGCAGCACCCTTTATTTCAAATGCTGCACGGCTCGAACAGAGTTCGGCCCGATGCCACGGGTTTGCTTCGCCTGGCTGCGTGCACTCGCTAATGTCCTGCTGCGCGGTAAACAGGGTGCGTTCACTCAGCGTGTGGGATGGGATCGGATGGAAACGTCCGCTCTGCAGACTCCGTTTTTGAGCGTTTTCATGGCGCAATCCATAGTTTTCTGGCATTAAGTAAAATCGACATAGTGAGATGACTGGCCGTGAGCCCAGAATGATGGGCCAGACTCCATACGCCGAATGAGATGAGAGTGGTGCTGGAAAAGCACAGCGGGGCAGGCAGCATCCGAGGACCGGAAAAATCGACCTCTCGAGCAGGAGTCCTTCATCAGGAAGGGTACTGTCATATATCCAAACATCTTCTGCTGCTTCATCAGTGACCTTCCTTCTGTCATATAGTCAGAAGTGGGCATTTTTGTTCACGATTGCATCATGGTAGCACCACCGAAAACTCCTCAGATACTGAAGCAGACCATACTAGGTTCAAATGCAGAAAGCCAATGCCCTCTGACGAACGCAATCGTCTTTCTTTGTGCTCGATGGGACTCCAACCAGTGGATAAACAAAGATTGGAAACCTTCTCAGTTCTTCACGACAGAGCGTCATTGATGTTCTAGCATTGAATATCTTTGAATAATGAGTGGCACAGACAGAGTCAATAGCCCGAGTCATAGTTTGAAGATATCAGGAGGAAAGTATCGAGGAGACGTCAGAGGTAGGTTCTTTACGCAGAGAGTTGTGAATGCATGGAATGGGTTGCCAGCCCGTCCAGTTGGAAGCAGAGTCATTGGCGTCATTTAAGGAACTGCTGGACGGGCACATGGAGAGCAGTGAGTTGAGGATTGCGTAGGTTACATTACATTCGGGTTGAACCTCGGCACAACATCGTGGGCCAAAGGGCCTGTTCTGTTCTGGCCTTTTGTATGTTCTATGCTCTAGTTGAGGCTGGATTGGAGAAATCGTTGGAATGCTTCCAAAACCAAGAGATGGGCCGGAAAGTGAAGTTGATCATGAACTATAGCGAGCAGGCTTGATCTGCGGGCTATTCCTACCACCATCTCTATGTTGTTGTGTTTCAAAATATGAGCTGTGCTGACTGTGTGCATATAATACGTTAATGTTATAATTTAAGTAGAACTCATTTCCATTTTAAGAATAGCGTTCTCCACTTGGTCAGGAAGCATCTAGGCAAACTATAATTTGCAAGTAATAATCTTGAGCCTCGAATCCTTGTCGTATTATTTACTTTATATATTTTGAAATAAAGAAACAGCGTTCAGATAAAATCCAACTAGTCAAACAAACAGCGCTTCATTGCGAGTTTCCTACTTGGTTTCTCGCTATATCAGCAATGGAGAAAGTCAGGGCTGCAGATGCTGGAGATTGGAGTCGGCATGCTGCGCCACAGGACAGAATATCAAGAATACCGGTTTAGTTTCCTGCTGGAGTTCAAACTGTAGTAAAGTTCTAGCGGGGCCCGCTCGCAGGTGCATTGGTGGTTCAGTGGTAGAATTCTCGCCTGCCACGCGGGAGGCCCGGATTCGATTCCCGGCCAATGCAACGCATTGCAGCACCCTTTATTTCAAATGCTGCACGGCTCGAACAGAGTTCGGCCCCATGCCACGGGTTTGCTTCGCCACTCGCTAATGTCCTGCTGCGCGGTAAACAGGGTGTGTTCACTCAGCGTGTGGGATGGGATCGGATGGAAACGTCCGCTCTGCAGACTCCGTTTTTGAGCATTTTCATGGCGCAATCCATAGTTTTCTGGCATTAAGTAAAATCGACATAGTGAGATGACCGGCCGTGAGCCCAGAATGATGGGCCAGACTCCATACACCGACTGAGATGAGAGTGGTGCTGGAAAAGCACAGCGGGGCAGGCAGCATCCGAGGACCGGCAAAATCGACCTCTCGAGCAGGAGTCCTTCATCAGGAAGGGTACTGTCATATATCCAAACATCTTCTGCTGCTTCATCAGTGACCTTCCTTCTGTCATATAGTCAGAAGTGGGCATTTTTGTTCACGATTGCATCATGGTAGCACCACTGACAACTCCTCAGATACTGAAGCAGACCATACTAGGTTCAAATGCAGAAAGCCAATGCCCTCTGACGAACGCAATCGTCTTTCTTTGTGCTCGATGGGAATCCAACCAGCGGATAAACAAAGATTGGAAACCTTCTCAGTTCTTCACGACAGAGCGTCATTGATGTTCTAGTATTGAATATCTTTGAATAATGAGTGGCATAGACAGAGTCAATAGCCCGAGTCATAGTTTGAAGATATCAGGAGGAAAGTATCGAGGAGACGTCAGAGGTAGGTTCTTTACGCAGAGAGTTGTGAATGCATGGAAGGGGTTGCCAGCCCGTCCACTTGGAAGCAGAGTCATTGGCGTCATTTCAGGAACTGCTGGACGGGCACATGGAGAGCAGTGAGTTGAGGATTGCGTAGGTTACATTACATTCGGGTAGAACCTCGGCACAACATCGTGGGCCAAAGGGCCTGTTCTGTTCTGGCCTTTTGTATGTTCTATGCTCTAGTTGAGGCTGGATTGGAGAAATCGTTGGAATGCTTCCAAAACCAAGAGATGGGCCGGAAAGTGAAGTTGATCATGAACTATAGCGAGCAGGCTTGATCTGCGGGCTATTCCTACCACCATCTCTATGTTGTTGTGTTTCAAAATATGAGCTGTGCTGACTGTGTGCACATAATACGTTAATGTTATAATTTAAGTAGAACCCATTTCCATTTTAAGAATAGCGTTCTCCACTTGGTCAGGAAGCATCTAGGCAAACTATAATTTGCAAGTAATAATCTTGAGCCTCGAATCCTAGTCGTATTATTTACTTTATATATCTTGAAATAAAGAAACAGCGTTCAGATAAAATCCAACTAGTCAAACAAACAGCGCTTCATTGCGAGTTTCCTACTTGGTTTCTCGCTATATCAGCAATGGAGAAAGTCAGGGCTGCAGATGCTGGAGATTGGAGTCGGCATGCTGCGCCACAGGACAGAATATCAAGAATACCGGTTTAGTTTCCTGCTGGAGTTCAAACTGTAGTAAAGTTCTAGCGGGGCCCGCCCGCAGGTGCATTGGTGGTTCAGTGGTAGAATTCTCG
Source organism: Chiloscyllium punctatum (assembly GCF_047496795.1). NCBI lineage: Eukaryota > Metazoa > Chordata > Chondrichthyes > Orectolobiformes > Hemiscylliidae > Chiloscyllium > Chiloscyllium punctatum. The sequence goes on along the minus strand of NC_092768.1, from coordinate 27,057,793 downwards.
CCTGCCACGCGGGAGGCCCGGGTTCGATTCCCGGCCAATGCAACGCATTGCAGCACCCTTTATTTCAAATGCTGCACGGCTCGAACAGAGTTCGGCCCGATGCCACGGGTTTGCTTCGCCTGGCTGCGTGCACTCGCTAATGTCCTGCTGCGCGGTAAACAGGGTGCGTTCACTCAGCGTGTGGGATGGGATCGGATGGAAACGTCCGCTCTGCAGACTCCGTTTTTGAGCATTTTCATGGCGCAATCCATAGTTTTCTGGCATTAAGTAAAATCGACATAGTGAGATGACTGGCCGTGAGCCCAGAATGATGGGCCAGACTCCATACGCCGAATGAGATGAGAGTGGTGCTGGAAAAGCACAGCGGGGCAGGCAGCATCCGAGGACCGGCAAAATCGACCTCTCGAGCAGGAGTCCTTCATCAGGAAGGGTACTGTCATATATCCAAACATCTTCTGCTGCTTCATCAGTGACCTTCCTTCTGTCATATAGTCAGAAGTGGGCATTTTTGTTCACGATTGCATCATGGTAGCACCACCGAAAACTCCTCAGATACTGAAGCAGACCATACTAGGTTCAAATGCAGAAAGCCAATGCCCTCTGACGAACGCAATCGTCTTTCTTTGTGCTCGATGGGACTCCAACCAGTGGATAAACAAAGATTGGAAACCTTCTCAGTTCTTCACGACAGAGCGTCATTGATGTTCTAGCATTGAATATCTTTGAATAATGAGTGGCACAGACAGAGTCAATAGCCCGAGTCATAGTTTGAAGATATCAGGAGGAAAGTATCGAGGAGACGTCAGAGGTAGGTTCTTTACGCAGAGAGTTGTGAATGCATGGAATGGGTTGCCAGCCCGTCCAGTTGGAAGCAGAGTCATTGGCGTCATTTAAGGAACTGCTGGACGGGCACATGGAGAGCAGTGAGTTGAGGATTGCGTAGGTTACATTACATTCGGGTTGAACCTCGGCACAACATCGTGGGCCAAAGGGCCTGTTCTGTTCTGGCCTTTTGTATGTTCTATGCTCTAGTTGAGGCTGGATTGGAGAAATCGTTGGAATGCTTCCAAAACCAAGAGATGGGCCGGAAAGTGAAGTTGATCATGAACTATAGCGAGCAGGCTTGATCTGCGGGCTATTCCTACCACCATCTCTATGTTGTTGTGTTTCAAAATATGAGCTGTGCTGACTGTGTGCATATAATACGTTAATGTTATAATTTAAGTAGAACTCATTTCCATTTTAAGAATAGCGTTCTCCACTTGGTCAGGAAGCATCTAGGCAAACTATAATTTGCAAGTAATAATCTTGAGCCTCGAATCCTTGTCGTATTATTTACTTTATATATTTTGAAATAAAGAAACAGCGTTCAGATAAAATCCAACTAGTCAAACAAACAGCGCTTCATTGCGAGTTTCCTACTTGGTTTCTCGCTATATCAGCAATGGAGAAAGTCAGGGCTGCAGATGCTGGAGATTGGAGTCGGCATGCTGCGCCACAGGACAGAATATCAAGAATACCGGTTTAGTTTCCTGCTGGAGTTCAAACTGTAGTAAAGTTCTAGCGGGGCCCGCCCGCAGGTGCATTGGTGGTTCAGTGGTAGAATTCTCGCCTGCCACGCGGGAGGCCCGGGTTCGATTCCCGGCCAATGCAACGCATTGCAGCACCCTTTATTTCAAATGCTGCACGGCTCGAACAGAGTTCGGCCCCATGCCACGGGTTTGCTTCGCCACTCGCTAATGTCCTGCTGCGCGGTAAACAGGGTGTGTTCACTCAGCGTGTGGGATGGGATCGGATGGAAACGTCCGCTCTGCAGACTCCGTTTTTGAGCATTTTCATGGCGCAATCCATAGTTTTCTGGCATTAAGTAAAATCGACATAGTGAGATGACCGGCCGTGAGCCCAGAATGATGGGCCAGACTCCATACACCGACTGAGATGAGAGTGGTGCTGGAAAAGCACAGCGGGGCAGGCAGCATCCGAGGACCGGCAAAATCGACCTCTCGAGCAGGAGTCCTTCATCAGGAAGGGTACTGTCATATATCCAAACATCTTCTGCTGCTTCATCAGTGACCTTCCTTCTGTCATATAGTCAGAAGTGGGCATTTTTGTTCACGATTGCATCATGGTAGCACCACTGACAACTCCTCAGATACTGAAGCAGACCATACTAGGTTCAAATGCAGAAAGCCAATGCCCTCTGACGAACGCAATCGTCTTTCTTTGTGCTCGATGGGAATCCAACCAGCGGATAAACAAAGATTGGAAACCTTCTCAGTTCTTCACGACAGAGCGTCATTGATGTTCTAGTATTGAATATCTTTGAATAATGAGTGGCATAGACAGAGTCAATAGCCCGAGTCATAGTTTGAAGATATCAGGAGGAAAGTATCGAGGAGACGTCAGAGGTAGGTTCTTTACGCAGAGAGTTGTGAATGCATGGAAGGGGTTGCCAGCCCGTCCACTTGGAAGCAGAGTCATTGGCGTCATTTCAGGAACTGCTGGACGGGCACATGGAGAGCAGTGAGTTGAGGATTGCGTAGGTTACATTACATTCGGGTAGAACCTCGGCACAACATCGTGGGCCAAAGGGCCTGTTCTGTTCTGGCCTTTTGTATGTTCTATGCTCTAGTTGAGGCTGGATTGGAGAAATCGTTGGAATGCTTCCAAAACCAAGAGATGGGCCGGAAAGTGAAGTTGATCATGAACTATAGCGAGCAGGCTTGATCTGCGGGCTATTCCTACCACCATCTCTATGTTGTTGTGTTTCAAAATATGAGCTGTGCTGACTGTGTGCACATAATACGTTAATGTTATAATTTAAGTAGAACCCATTTCCATTTTAAGAATAGCGTTCTCCACTTGGTCAGGAAGCATCTAGGCAAACTATAATTTGCAAGTAATAATCTTGAGCCTCGAATCCTAGTCGTATTATTTACTTTATATATCTTGAAATAAAGAAATAGCGTTCAGATAAAATCCAACTAGTCAAACAAACAGCGCTTCATTGCGAGTTTCCTACTTGGTTTCTCGCTATATCAGCAATGGAGAAAGTCAGGGCTGCAGATGCTGGAGATTGGAGTCGGCATGCTGCGCCACAGGACAGAATATCAAGAATACCGGTTTAGTTTCCTGCTGGAGTTCAAACTGTAGTAAAGTTCTAGCGGGGCCCGCCCGCAGGTGCATTGGTGGTTCAGTGGTAGAATTCTCGCCTGCCACGCGGGAGGCCCGGGTTTGATTCCCGGCCAATGCAACGCATTGCAGCACCCTTTATTTCAAATGTTGCACGGCTCGAACTGAGTTCGGCCCGATGCCCCGGGTTTGCTTCGCCTGGCTGCGTGCACTCGCCAATGTCCTGCTGCGCGATAAACAGGGTGTGTTCAATCAGCGTGTGGGATGGGATCGGATGGAAACGTCCGCTCTGCAGACTCCGTTTTTGAGCATTTTCATGGCGCAATCCATAGTTTTCTGGCATTAAGTAAAATCGACATAGTGAGATGACCGGCCGTGAGCCCAGAATGATGGGCCAGACTCCATACGCCGAATGAGATGAGAGTGGTGCTGGAAAAGCACAGCGGGGCAGGCAGCATCCGAGGACCGGCAAAATCGACCTCTCGAGCAGGAGTCCTTCATCAGGAAGGGTACTGTCATATATCCAAACATCTTCTGCTGCTTCATCAGTGACCTTCCTTCTGTCATATAGTCAGAAGTGGGCATTTTTGTTCACGATTGCATCATGGTAGCACCACCGAAAACTCCTCAGATACTGAAGCAGACCATACTAGGTTCAAATGCAGAAAGCCAATGCCCTCTGACGAACGCAATCGTCTTTCTTTGTGCTCGATGGGACTCCAACCAGTGGATAAACAAAGATTGGAAACCTTCTCAGTTCTTCACGACAGAGCGTCATTGATGTTCTAGCATTGAATATCTTTGAATAATGAGTGGCACAGACAGAGTCAATAGCCCGAGTCATAGTTTGAAGATATCAGGAGGAAAGTATCGAGGAGACGTCAGAGGTAGGTTCTTTACGCAGAGAGTTGTGAATGCATGGAATGGGTTGCCAGCCCGTCCAGTTGGAAGCAGAGTCATTGGCGTCATTTAAGGAACTGCTGGACGGGCACATGGAGAGCAGTGAGTTGAGGATTGCGTAGGTTACATTACATTCGGGTTGAACCTCGGCACAACATCGTGGGCCAAAGGGCCTGTTCTGTTCTGGCCTTTTGTATGTTCTATGCTCTAGTTGAGGCTGGATTGGAGAAATCGTTGGAATGCTTCCAAAACCAAGAGATGGGCCGGAAAGTGAAGTTGATCATGAACTATAGCGAGCAGGCTTGATCTGCGGGCTATTCCTACCACCATCTCTATGTTGTTGTGTTTCAAAATATGAGCTGTGCTGACTGTGTGCACATAATACGTTAATGTTATAATTTAAGTAGAACTCATTTCCATTTTAAGAATAGCGTTCTCCACTTGGTCAGGAACCATCTAGGCAAACTATAATTTGCAAGTAATAATCTTGAGCCTCGAATCCTTGTCGTATTATTTACTTTATATATTTTGAAATAAAGAAACAGCGTTCAGATAAAATCCAACTAGTCAAACAAACAGCGCTTCATTGCGAGTTTCCTACTTGGTTTCTCGCTATATCAGCAATGGAGAAAGTCAGGGCTGCAGATGCTGGAGATTGGAGTCGGCATGCTGCGCCACAGGACAGAATATCAAGAATACCGGTTTAGTTTCCTGCTGGAGTTCAAATTGTAGTAAAGTTCTAGCGGGGCCCGCCCGCAGGTGCATTGGTGGTTCAGTGGTAGAATTCTCGCCTGCCACGCGGGAGGCCCGGATTCGATTCCCGGCCAATGCAACGCATTGCAGCACCCTTTATTTCAAATGCTGCACGGCTCGAACCGAGTTCGGCCCCATGCCACGGGTTTGCTTCGCCTGGCTGCGTGCACTCGCTAATGTCCTGCTGCGCGGTAAACAGGGTGTGTTCCCTCAGCGTGTGGGATGGGATCGGATGGAAACGTCCGCTCTGCAGACTCCGTTTTTGAGCATTTTCATGGCGCAATCCATAGTTTTCTGGCATTAAGTAAAATCGACATAGTGAGATGACCGGCCGTGAGCCCAGAATGATGGGCCAGACTCCATACGCCGAATGAGATGAGAGTGGTGCTGGAAAAGCACAGCGGGGCAGGCAGCATCCGAGGACCGGCAAAATCGACCTCTCGAGCAGGAGTCCTTCATCAGGAAGGGTACTGTCATATATCCAAACATCTTCTGCTGCTTCATCAGTGACCTTCCTTCTGTCATATAGTCAGAAGTGGGCATTTTTGTTCACGATTGCATCATGGTAGCACCACTGACAACTCCTCAGATACTGAAGCAGACCATACTAGGTTCAAATGCAGAAAGCCAATGCCCTCTGACGAACGCAATCGTCTTTCTTTGTGCTCGATGGGAATCCAACCAGCGGATAAACAAAGATTGGAAACCTTCTCAGTTCTTCACGACAGAGCGTCATTGATGTTCTAGTATTGAATATCTTTGAATAATGAGTGGCATAGACAGAGTCAATAGCCCGAGTCATAGTTTGAAGATATCAGGAGGAAAGTATCGAGGAGACGTCAGAGGTAGGTTCTTTACGCAGAGAGTTGTGAATGCATGGAAGGGGTTGCCAGCCCGTCCACTTGGAAGCAGAGTCATTGGCGTCATTTCAGGAACTGCTGGACGGGCACATGGAGAGCAGTGAGTTGAGGATTGCGTAGGTTACATTACATTCGGGTTGAACCTCGGCACAACATCGTGGGCCAAAGGGCCTGTTCTGTTCTGGACTTTTCTATGTTCTATGCTCTAGTTGAGGCTGGATTGGAGAAATCGTTGGAATGCTTCCAAAACCAAGAGATGGGCCGGAAAGTGAAGTTGATCATGAACGAAAGCGAGCAGGCTTGATCTGCGGGCTATTCCTACCACCATCTCTATGTTGTTGTGTTTCAAAATATGAGCTGTGCTGACTGTGTGCACATAATACGTTAATGTTATAATTTAAGTAGAACCCATTTCCATTTTAAGAATAGCGTTCTCCACTTGGTCAGGAAGCATCTAGGCAAACTATAATTTGCAAGTAATAATCTTGAGCCTCGAATCCTAGTCGTATTATTTACTTTATATATCTTGAAATAAAGAAACAGCGTTCAGATAAAATCCAACTAGTCAAACAAACAGCGCTTCATTGCGAGTTTCCTACTTGGTTTCTCGCTATATCAGCAATGGAGAAAGTCAGGGCTGCAGATGCTGGAGATTGGAGTCGGCATGCTGCGCCACAGGACAGAATATCAAGAATACCGGTTTAGTTTCCTGCTGGAGTTCAAACTGTAGTAAAGTTCTAGCGGGGCCCGCCCGCAGGTGCATTGGTGGTTCAGTGGTAGAATTCCCGCCTGCCACGCGGGAGGCCCGGGTTCGATTCCCGGCCAATGCAACGCATTGCAGCACCCTTTATTTCAAATGCTGCACGGCTCGAACAGAGTTCGGCCCCATGCCACGGGTTTGCTTCGCCTGGCTGCGTGCACTCGCCAATGTCCTGCTGCGCGATAAACAGGGTGTGTTCGATCAGCGTGTGGGATGGGATCGGATGGAAACGTCCGCTCTGCAGACTCCGTTTTTGAGCATTTTCATGGCGCAATCCATAGTTTTCTGGCATTAAGTAAAATCGACATAGTGAGATGACCGGCCGTGAGCCCAGAATGATGGGCCAGACTCCATACACCGACTGAGATGAGAGTGGTGCTGGAAAAGCACAGCGGGGCAGGCAGCATCCGAGGACCGGCAAAATCGACCTCTCGAGCAGGAGTCCTTCATCAGGAAGGGTACTGTCATATATCCAAACATCTTCTGCTGCTTCATCAGTGACCTTCCTTCTGTCATATAGTCAGAAGTGGGCATTTTTGTTCACGATTGCATCATGGTAGCACCACTGACAACTCCTCAGATACTGAAGCAGACCATACTAGGTTCAAATGCAGAAAGCCAATGCCCTCTGACGAACGCAATCGTCTTTCTTTGTGCTCGATGGGAATCCAACCAGCGGATAAACAAAGATTGGAAACCTTCTCAGTTCTTCACGACAGAGCGTCATTGATGTTCTAGTATTGAATATCTTTGAATAATGAGTGGCATAGACAGAGTCAATAGCCCGAGTCATAGTTTGAAGATATCAGGAGGAAAGTATCGAGGAGACGTCAGAGGTAGGTTCTTTACGCAGAGAGTTGTGAATGCATGGAAGGGGTTGCCAGCCCGTCCACTTGGAAGCAGAGTCATTGGCGTCATTTCAGGAACTGCTGGACGGGCACATGGAGAGCAGTGAGTTGAGGATTGCGTAGGTTACATTACATTCGGGTAGAACCTCGGCACAACATCGTGGGCCAAAGGGCCTGTTCTGTTCTGGCCTTTTGTATGTTCTATGCTCTAGTTGAGGCTGGATTGGAGAAATCGTTGGAATGCTTCCAAAACCAAGAGATGGGCCGGAAAGTGAAGTTGATCATGAACTATAGCGAGCAGGCTTGATCTGCGGGCTATTCCTACCACCATCTCTATGTTGTTGTGTTTCAAAATATGAGCTGTGCTGACTGTGTGCACATAATACGTTAATGTTATAATTTAAGTAGAACCCATTTCCATTTTAAGAATAGCGTTCTCCACTTGGTCAGGAAGCATCTAGGCAAACTATAATTTGCAAGTAATAATCTTGAGCCTCGAATCCTAGTCGTATTATTTACTTTATATATCTTGAAATAAAGAAACAGCGTTCAGATAAAATCCAACTAGTCAAACAAACAGCGCTTCATTGCGAGTTTCCTACTTGGTTTCTCGCTATATCAGCAATGGAGAAAGTCAGGGCTGCAGATGCTGGAGATTGGAGTCGGCATGCTGCGCCACAGGACAGAATATCAAGAATACCGGTTTAGTTTCCTGCTGGAGTTCAAACTGTAGTAAAGTTCTAGCGGGGCCCGCCCGCAGGTGCATTGGTGGTTCAGTGGTAGAATTCTCGCCTGCCACGCGGGAGGCCCGGGTTCGATTCCCGGCCAATGCAACGCATTGCAGCACCCTTTATTTCAAATGCTGCCCGGCTCGAACAGAGTTCGGCCCGATGCCCCGGGTTTGCTTCGCCTGGCTGCGTGCACTCGCCAATGTCCTGCTGCGCGATAAACAGGGTGTGTTCGATCAGCGTGTGGGATGGGATCGGATGGAAACGTCCACTCTGCAGGCTCCGTTTTTGAGCATTTTCATGGCGCAATCCATAGTTTTCTGGCATTAAGTAAAATCGACATAGTGAGATGACCGGCCGTGAGCCCAGAATGATGGGCCAGACTCCATACACCGACTGAGATGAGAGTGGTGCTGGAAAAGCACAGCGGGGCAGGCAGCATCCGAGGACCGGCAAAATCGACCTCTCGAGCAGGAGTCCTTCATCAGGAAGGGTACTGTCATATATCCAAACATCTTCTGCTGCTTCATCAGTGACCTTCCTTCTGTCATATAGTCAGAAGTGGGCATTTTTGTTCACGATTGCATCATGGTAGCACCACTGACAACTCCTCAGATACTGAAGCAGACCATACTAGGTTCAAATGCAGAAAGCCAATGCCCTCTGACGAACGCAATCGCCTTTTTTTGTGCTCGATGGGAATCCAACCAGCGGATAAACAAAGATTGGAAACCTTCTCAGTTCTTCACGACAGAGCGTCATTGATGTTCTAGTATTGAATATCTTTGAATAATGAGTGGCATAGACAGAGTCAATAGCCCGAGTCATAGTTTGAAGATATCAGGAGGAAAGTATCGAGGAGACGTCAGAGGTAGGTTCTTTACGCAGAGAGTTGTGAATGCATGGAAGGGGTTGCCAGCCCGTCCACTTGGAAGCAGAGTCATTGGCGTCATTTAAGGAACTGCTGGACGGGCACATGGAGAGCAGTGAGTTGAGGATTGCGTAGGTTACATTACATTCGGGTAGAACCTCGGCACAACATCGTGGGCCAAAGGGCCTGTTCTGTTCTGGCCTTTTGTATGTTCTATGCTCTAGTTGAGGCTGGATTGGAGAAATCGTTGGAATGCTTCCAAAACCAAGAGATGGGCCGGAAAGTGAAGTTGATCATGAACTATAGCGAGCAGGCTTGATCTGCGGGCTATTCCTACCACCATCTCTATGTTGTTGTGTTTCAAAATATGAGCTGTGCTGACTGTGTGCACATAATACGTTAATGTTATAATTTAAGTAGAACCCATTTCCATTTTAAGAATAGCGTTCTCCACTTGGTCAGGAAGCATCTAGGCAAACTATAATTTGCAAGTAATAATCTTGAGCCTCGAATCCTAGTCGTATTATTTACTTTATATATCTTGAAATAAAGAAACAGCGTTCAGATAAAATCCAACTAGTCAAACAAACAGCGCTTCATTGCGAGTTTCCTACTTGGTTTCTCGCTATATCAGCAATGGAGAAAGTCAGGGCTGCAGATGCTGGAGATTGGAGTCGGCATGCTGCGCCACAGGACAGAATATCAAGAATACCGGTTTAGTTTCCTGCTGGAGTTCAAACTGTAGTAAAGTTCTAGCGGGGCCCGCCCGCAGGTGCATTGGTGGTTCAGTGGTAGAATTCTCGCCTGCCACGCGGGAGGCCCGGGTTCGATTCCCGGCCAATGCAACGCATTGCAGCACCCTTTATTTCAAATGCTGCACGGCTCGAACAGAGTTCGGCCCCATGCCACGGGTTTGCTTCGCCTGGCTGCGTGCACTCGCCAATGTCTTGCTGCGCGATAAACAGGGTGTGTTCACTCAGCGTGTGAGATGGGATCGGATGGAAACGTCCGCTCTGCAGACTCCGTTTTTGAGCATTTTCATGGCGCAATCCATAGTTTTCTGGCATTAAGTAAAATCGGCATAGTGAGATGACCGGCCGTGAGCCCAGAATGATGGGCCAGACTCCATACGCCGAATGAGATGAGAGTGGTGCTGGAAAAGCACAGCGGGGCAGGCAGCATCCGAGGACCGGCAAAATCGACCTCTCGAGCAGGAGTCCTTCATCAGGAAGGGTACTGTCATATATCCAAACATCTTCTGCTGCTTCATCAGTGACCTTCCTTCTGTCATATAGTCAGAAGTGGGCATTTTTGTTCACGATTGCATCATGGTAGCACCACCGAAAACTCCTCAGATACTGAAGCAGACCATACTAGGTTCAAATGCAGAAAGCCAATGCCCTCTGACGAACGCAATCGTCTTTCTTTGTGCTCGATGGGACTCCAACCAGTGGATAAACAAAGATTGGAAACCTTCTCAGTTCTTCACGACAGAGCGTCATTGATGTTCTAGCATTGAATATCTTTGAATAATGAGTGGCACAGACAGAGTCAATAGCCCGAGTCATAGTTTGAAGATATCAGGAGGAAAGTATCGAGGAGACGTCAGAGGTAGGTTCTTTACGCAGAGAGTTGTGAATGCATGGAATGGGTTGCCAGCCCGTCCAGTTGGAAGCAGAGTCATTGGCGTCATTTAAGGAACTGCTGGACGGGCACATGGAGAGCAGTGAGTTGAGGATTGCGTAGGTTACATTACATTCGGGTTGAACCTCGGCACAACATCGTGGGCCAAAGGGCCTGTTCTGTTCTGGACTTTTCTATGTTCTATGCTCTAGTTGAGGCTGGATTGGAGAAATCGTTGGAATGCTTCCAAAACCAAGAGATGGGCCGGAAAGTGAAGTTGATCATGAACTATAGCGAGCAGGCTTGATCTGCGGGCTATTCCTACCACCATCTCTATGTTGTTGTGTTTCAAAATATGAGCTGTGCTGACTGTGTGCACATAATACGTTAATGTTATAATTTAAGTAGAACTCATTTCCATTTTAAGAATAGCGTTCTCCACTTGGTCCGGAAGCATCTAGGCAAACTATAATTTGCAAGTAATAATCTTGAGCCTCGAATCCTTGTCGTATTATTTACTTTATATATTTTGAAATAAAGAAACAGCGTTCAGATAAAATCCAACTAGTCAAACAAACAGCGCTTCATTGCGAGTTTCCTACTTGGTTTCTCGCTATATCAGCAATGGAGAAAGTCAGGGCTGCAGATGCTGGAGATTGGAGTCGGCATGCTGCGCCACAGGACAGAATATCAAGAATACCGGTTTAGTTTCCTGCTGGAGTTCAAACTGTAGTAAAGTTCTAGCGGGACCCGCCCGCAGGTGCATTGGTGGTTCAGTGGTAGAATTCTCGCCTGCCACGCGGGAGGCCCGGGTTCGATTCCCGGCCAATGCAACGCATTGCAGCACCCTTTATTTCAAATGCTGCACGGCTCGAACAGAGTTCGGCCCCATGCCACGGGTTTGCTTCGCCTGGCTGCGTGCACTCGCTAATGTCCTGCTGCGCGGTAAACAGGGTGTGTTCACTCAGCGTGTGGGATGGGATCGGATGGAAACGTCCGCTCTGCAGACTCCGTTTTTGAGCATTTTCATGGCGCAATCCATAGTTTTCTGGCATTAAGTAAAATCGACATAGTGAGATGACCGGCCGTGAGCCCAGAATGATGGGCCAGACTCCATACGCCGAATGAGATGAGAGTGGTGCTGGAAAAGCACAGCGGGGCAGGCAGCATCCGAGGACCGGCAAAATCGACCTCTCGAGCAGGAGTCCTTCATCAGGAAGGGTACTGTCATATATCCAAACATCTTCTGCTGCTTCATCAGTGACCTTCCTTCTGTCATATAGTCAGAAGTGGGCATTTTTGTTCACGATTGCATCATGGTAGCACCACCGAAAACTCCTCAGATACTGAAGCAGACCATACTAGGTTCAAATGCAGAAAGCCAATGCCCTCTGACGAACGCAATCGTCTTTCTTTGTGCTCGATGGGACTCCAACCAGTGGATAAACAAAGATTGGAAACCTTCTCAGTTCTTCACGACAGAGCGTCATTGATGTTCTAGCATTGAATATCTTTGAATAATGAGTGGCACAGACAGAGTCAATAGCCCGAGTCATAGTTTGAAGATATCAGGAGGAAAGTATCGAGGAGACGTCAGAGGTAGGTTCTTTACGCAGAGAGTTGTGAATGCATGGAATGGGTTGCCAGCCCGTCCAGTTGGAAGCAGAGTCATTGGCGTCATTTAAGGAACTGCTGGACGGGCACATGGAGAGCAGTGAGTTGAGGATTGCGTAGGTTACATTACATTCGGGTTGAACCTCGGCACAACATCGTGGGCCAAAGGGCCTGTTCTGTTCTGGACTTTTCTATGTTCTATGCTCTAGTTGAGGCTGGATTGGAGAAATCGTTGGAATGCTTCCAAAACCAAGAGATGGGCCGGAAAGTGAAGTTGATCATGAACTATAGCGAGCAGGCTTGATCTGCGGGCTATTCCTACCACCATCTCTATGTTGTTGTGTTTCAAAATATGAGCTGTGCTGACTGTGTGCACATAATACGTTAATGTTATAATTTAAGTAGAACTCATTTCCATTTTAAGAATAGCGTTCTCCACTTGGTCAGGAACCATCTAGGCTAACTATAATTTGCAAGTAATAATCTTGAGCCTCGAATCCTTGTCGTATTATTTACTTTATATATTTTGAAATAAAGAATCAGCGTTCAGATAAAATCCAACTAGTCAAACAAACAGCGCTTCATTGCGAGTTTCCTACTTGGTTTCTCGCTATATCAGCAATGGAGAAAGTCAGGGCTGCAGATGCTGGAGATTGGAGTCGGCATGCTGCGCCACAGGACAGAATATCAAGAATACCGGTTTAGTTTCCTGCTGGAGTTCAAACTGTAGTAAAGTTCTAGCGGGGCCCCCCCGCAGGTGCATTGGTGGTTCAGTGGTAGAATTCTCGCCTGCCACGCGGGAGGCCCGGGTTCGATTCCCGGCCAATGCAACGCATTGCAGCACCCTTTATTTCAAATGCTGCACGGCTCGAACAGAGTTCGGCCCCATGCCACGGGTTTGCTTCGCCTGGCTGCGTGCACTCGCCAATGTCTTGCTGCGCGATAAACAGGGTGTGTTCACTCAGCGTGTGAGATGGGATCGGATGGAAACGTCCGCTCTGCAGACTCCGTTTTTGAGCATTTTCATGGCGCAATCCATAGTTTTCTGGCATTAAGTAAAATCGACATAGTGAGATGACCGGCCGTGAGCCCAGAATGATGGGCCAGACTCCATACGCCGAATGAGATGAGAGTGGTGCTGGAAAAGCACAGCGGGGCAGGCAGCATCCGAGGACCGGCAAAATCGACCTCTCGAGCAGGAGTCCTTCATCAGGAAGGGTACTGTCATATATCCAAACATCTTCTGCTGCTTCATCAGTGACCTTCCTTCTGTCATATAGTCAGAAGTGGGCATTTTTGTTCACGATTGCATCATGGTAGCACCACCGAAAACTCCTCAGATACTGAAGCAGACCATACTAGGTTCAAATGCAGAAAGCCAATGCCCTCTGACGAACGCAATCGTCTTTCTTTGTGCTCGATGGGACTCCAACCAGTGGATAAACAAAGATTGGAAACCTTCTCAGTTCTTCACGACAGAGCGTCATTGATGTTCTAGCATTGAATATCTTTGAATAATGAGTGGCACAGACAGAGTCAATAGCCCGAGTCATAGTTTGAAGATATCAGGAGGAAAGTATCGAGGAGACGTCAGAGGTAGGTTCTTTACGCAGAGAGTTGTGAATGCATGGAATGGGTTGCCAGCCCGTCCAGTTGGAAGCAGAGTCATTGGCGTCATTTAAGGAACTGCTGGACGGGCACATGGAGAGCAGTGAGTTGAGGATTGCGTAGGTTACATTACATTCGGGTTGAACCTCGGCACAACATCGTGGGCCAAAGGGCCTGTTCTGTTCTGGACTTTTCTATGTTCTATGCTCTAGTTGAGGCTGGATTGGAGAAATCGTTGGAATGCTTCCAAAACCAAGAGATGGGCCGGAAAGTGAAGTTGATCATGAACTATAGCGAGCAGGCTTGATCTGCGGGCTATTCCTACCACCATCTCTATGTTGTTGTGTTTCAAAATATGAGCTGTGCTGACTGTGTGCACATAATACGTTAATGTTATAATTTAAGTAGAACTCATTTCCATTTTAAGAATAGCGTTCTCCACTTGGTCAGGAACCATCTAGGCTAACTATAATTTGCAAGTAATAATCTTGAGCCTCGAATCCTTGTCGTATTATTTACTTTATATATTTTGAAATAAAGAATCAGCGTTCAGATAAAATCCAACTAGTCAAACAAACAGCGCTTCATTGCGAGTTTCCTACTTGGTTTCTCGCTATATCAGCAATGGAGAAAGTCAGGGCTGCAGATGCTGGAGATTGGAGTCGGCATGCTGCGCCACAGGACAGAATATCAAGAATACCGGTTTAGTTTCCTGCTGGAGTTCAAACTGTAGTAAAGTTCTAGCGGGGCCCGCCCGCAGGTGCATTGGTGGTTCAGTGGTAGAATTCTCGCCTGCCACGCGGGAGGCCCGGGTTCGATTCCCGGCCAATGCAACGCATTGCAGCACCCTTTATTTCAAATGCTGCGCGGCTCGAACAGAGTTCGGCCCGATGCCACGGGTTTGCTTCGCCTGGCTGCGTGCACTCGCTAATGTCCTGCTGCGCGGTAAACAGGGTGTGTTCACTCAGCGTGTGGGATGGGATCGGATGGAAACGTCCGCTCTGCAGACTCCGTTTTTGAGCATTTTCATGGCGCAATCCATAGTTTTCTGGCATTAAGTAAAATCGACATAGTGAGATGACCGGCCGTGAGCCCAGAATGATGGGCCAGACTCCATACGCCGAATGAGATGAGAGTGGTGCTGGAAAAGCACAGCGGGGCAGGCAGCATCCGAGGACCGGCAAAATCGACCTCTCGAGCAGGAGTCCTTCATCAGGAAGGGTACTGTCATATATCCAAACATCTTCTGCTGCTTCATCAGTGACCTTCCTTCTGTCATATAGTCAGAAGTGGGCATTTTTGTTCACGATTGCATCATGGTAGCACCACCGAAAACTCCTCAGATACTGAAGCAGACCATACTAGGTTCAAATGCAGAAAGCCAATGCCCTCTGACGAACGCAATCGTCTTTCTTTGTGCTCGATGGGACTCCAACCAGTGGATAAACAAAGATTGGAAACCTTCTCAGTTCTTCACGACAGAGCGTCATTGATGTTCTAGCATTGAATATCTTTGAATAATGAGTGGCACAGACAGAGTCAATAGCCCGAGTCATAGTTTGAAGATATCAGGAGGAAAGTATCGAGGAGACGTCAGAGGTAGGTTCTTTACGCAGAGAGTTGTGAATGCATGGAATGGGTTGCCAGCCCGTCCAGTTGGAAGCAGAGTCATTGGCGTCATTTAAGGAACTGCTGGACGGGCACATGGAGAGCAGTGAGTTGAGGATTGCGTAGGTTACATTACATTCGGGTTGAACCTCGGCACAACATCGTGGGCCAAAGGGCCTGTTCTGTTCTGGACTTTTCTATGTTCTATGCTCTAGTTGAGGCTGGATTGGAGAAATCGTTGGAATGCTTCCAAAACCAAGAGATGGGCCGGAAAGTGAAGTTGATCATGAACTATAGCGAGCAGGCTTGATCTGCGGGCTATTCCTACCACCATCTCTATGTTGTTGTGTTTCAAAATATGAGCTGTGCTGACTGTGTGCACATAATACGTTAATGTTATAATTTAAGTAGAACTCATTTCCATTTTAAGAATAGCGTTCTCCACTTGGTCAGGAACCATCTAGGCTAACTATAATTTGCAAGTAATAATCTTGAGCCTCGAATCCTTGTCGTATTATTTACTTTATATATTTTGAAATAAAGAATCAGCGTTCAGATAAAATCCAACTAGTCAAACAAACAGCGCTTCATTGCGAGTTTCCTACTTGGTTTCTCGCTATATCAGCAATGGAGAAAGTCAGGGCTGCAGATGCTGGAGATTGGAGTCGGCATGCTGCGCCACAGGACAGAATATCAAGAATACCGGTTTAGTTTCCTGCTGGAGTTCAAACTGTAGTAAAGTTCTAGCGGGGCCCCCCCGCAGGTGCATTGGTGGTTCAGTGGTAGAATTCTCGCCTGCCACGCGGGAGGCCCGGGTTCGATTCCCGGCCAATGCAACGCATTGCAGCACCCTTTATTTCAAATGCTGCACGGCTCGAACAGAGTTCGGCCCCATGCCACGGGTTTGCTTCGCCTGGCTGCGTGCACTCGCCAATGTCTTGCTGCGCGATAAACAGGGTGTGTTCACTCAGCGTGTGAGATGGGATCGGATGGAAACGTCCGCTCTGCAGACTCCGTTTTTGAGCATTTTCATGGCGCAATCCATAGTTTTCTGGCATTAAGTAAAATCGACATAGTGAGATGACCGGCCGTGAGCCCAGAATGATGGGCCAGACTCCATACGCCGAATGAGATGAGAGTGGTGCTGGAAAAGCACAGCGGGGCAGGCAGCATCCGAGGACCGGCAAAATCGACCTCTCGAGCAGGAGTCCTTCATCAGGAAGGGTACTGTCATATATCCAAACATCTTCTGCTGCTTCATCAGTGACCTTCCTTCTGTCATATAGTCAGAAGTGGGCATTTTTGTTCACGATTGCATCATGGTAGCACCACCGAAAACTCCTCAGATACTGAAGCAGACCATACTAGGTTCAAATGCAGAAAGCCAATGCCCTCTGACGAACGCAATCGTCTTTCTTTGTGCTCGATGGGACTCCAACCAGTGGATAAACAAAGATTGGAAACCTTCTCAGTTCTTCACGACAGAGCGTCATTGATGTTCTAGCATTGAATATCTTTGAATAATGAGTGGCACAGACAGAGTCAATAGCCCGAGTCATAGTTTGAAGATATCAGGAGGAAAGTATCGAGGAGACGTCAGAGGTAGGTTCTTTACGCAGAGAGTTGTGAATGCATGGAATGGGTTGCCAGCCCGTCCAGTTGGAAGCAGAGTCATTGGCGTCATTTAAGGAACTGCTGGACGGGCACATGGAGAGCAGTGAGTTGAGGATTGCGTAGGTTACATTACATTCGGGTTGAACCTCGGCACAACATCGTGGGCCAAAGGGCCTGTTCTGTTCTGGACTTTTCTATGTTCTATGCTCTAGTTGAGGCTGGATTGGAGAAATCGTTGGAATGCTTCCAAAACCAAGAGATGGGCCGGAAAGTGAAGTTGATCATGAACTATAGCGAGCAGGCTTGATCTGCGGGCTATTCCTACCACCATCTCTATGTTGTTGTGTTTCAAAATATGAGCTGTGCTGACTGTGTGCACATAATACGTTAATGTTATAATTTAAGTAGAACTCATTTCCATTTTAAGAATAGCGTTCTCCACTTGGTCAGGAACCATCTAGGCTAACTATAATTTGCAAGTAATAATCTTGAGCCTCGAATCCTTGTCGTATTATTTACTTTATATATTTTGAAATAAAGAATCAGCGTTCAGATAAAATCCAACTAGTCAAACAAACAGCGCTTCATTGCGAGTTTCCTACTTGGTTTCTCGCTATATCAGCAATGGAGAAAGTCAGGGCTGCAGATGCTGGAGATTGGAGTCGGCATGCTGCGCCACAGGACAGAATATCAAGAATACCGGTTTAGTTTCCTGCTGGAGTTCAAACTGTAGTAAAGTTCTAGCGGGGCCCGCCCGCAGGTGCATTGGTGGTTCAGTGGTAGAATTCTCGCCTGCCACGCGGGAGGCCCGGGTTCGATTCCCGGCCAATGCAACGCATTGCAGCACCCTTTATTTCAAATGCTGCGCGGCTCGAACAGAGTTCGGCCCGATGCCACGGGTTTGCTTCGCCTGGCTGCGTGCACTCGCTAATGTCCTGCTGCGCGGTAAACAGGGTGCGTTCACTCAGCGTGTGGGATGGGATCGGATGGAAACGTCCGCTCTGCAGACTCCGTTTTTGAGCGTTTTCATGGCGCAATCCATAGTTTTCTGGCATTAAGTAAAATCGACATAGTGAGATGACTGGCCGTGAGCCCAGAATGATGGGCCAGACTCCATACGCCGAATGAGATGAGAGTGGTGCTGGAAAAGCACAGCGGGGCAGGCAGCATCCGAGGACCGGAAAAATCGACCTCTCGAGCAGGAGTCCTTCATCAGGAAGGGTACTGTCATATATCCAAACATCTTCTGCTGCTTCATCAGTGACCTTCCTTCTGTCATATAGTCAGAAGTGGGCATTTTTGTTCACGATTGCATCATGGTAGCACCACCGAAAACTCCTCAGATACTGAAGCAGACCATACTAGGTTCAAATGCAGAAAGCCAATGCCCTCTGACGAACGCAATCGTCTTTCTTTGTGCTCGATGGGACTCCAACCAGTGGATAAACAAAGATTGGAAACCTTCTCAGTTCTTCACGACAGAGCGTCATTGATGTTCTAGCATTGAATATCTTTGAATAATGAGTGGCACAGACAGAGTCAATAGCCCGAGTCATAGTTTGAAGATATCAGGAGGAAAGTATCGAGGAGACGTCAGAGGTAGGTTCTTTACGCAGAGAGTTGTGAATGCATGGAATGGGTTGCCAGCCCGTCCAGTTGGAAGCAGAGTCATTGGCGTCATTTAAGGAACTGCTGGACGGGCACATGGAGAGCAGTGAGTTGAGGATTGCGTAGGTTACATTACATTCGGGTTGAACCTCGGCACAACATCGTGGGCCAAAGGGCCTGTTCTGTTCTGGCCTTTTGTATGTTCTATGCTCTAGTTGAGGCTGGATTGGAGAAATCGTTGGAATGCTTCCAAAACCAAGAGATGGGCCGGAAAGTGAAGTTGATCATGAACTATAGCGAGCAGGCTTGATCTGCGGGCTATTCCTACCACCATCTCTATGTTGTTGTGTTTCAAAATATGAGCTGTGCTGACTGTGTGCATATAATACGTTAATGTTATAATTTAAGTAGAACTCATTTCCATTTTAAGAATAGCGTTCTCCACTTGGTCAGGAAGCATCTAGGCAAACTATAATTTGCAAGTAATAATCTTGAGCCTCGAATCCTTGTCGTATTATTTACTTTATATATTTTGAAATAAAGAAACAGCGTTCAGATAAAATCCAACTAGTCAAACAAACAGCGCTTCATTGCGAGTTTCCTACTTGGTTTCTCGCTATATCAGCAATGGAGAAAGTCAGGGCTGCAGATGCTGGAGATTGGAGTCGGCATGCTGCGCCACAGGACAGAATATCAAGAATACCGGTTTAGTTTCCTGCTGGAGTTCAAACTGTAGTAAAGTTCTAGCGGGGCCCGCTCGCAGGTGCATTGGTGGTTCAGTGGTAGAATTCTCGCCTGCCACGCGGGAGGCCCGGATTCGATTCCCGGCCAATGCAACGCATTGCAGCACCCTTTATTTCAAATGCTGCACGGCTCGAACAGAGTTCGGCCCCATGCCACGGGTTTGCTTCGCCACTCGCTAATGTCCTGCTGCGCGGTAAACAGGGTGTGTTCACTCAGCGTGTGGGATGGGATCGGATGGAAACGTCCGCTCTGCAGACTCCGTTTTTGAGCATTTTCATGGCGCAATCCATAGTTTTCTGGCATTAAGTAAAATCGACATAGTGAGATGACCGGCCGTGAGCCCAGAATGATGGGCCAGACTCCATACACCGACTGAGATGAGAGTGGTGCTGGAAAAGCACAGCGGGGCAGGCAGCATCCGAGGACCGGCAAAATCGACCTCTCGAGCAGGAGTCCTTCATCAGGAAGGGTACTGTCATATATCCAAACATCTTCTGCTGCTTCATCAGTGACCTTCCTTCTGTCATATAGTCAGAAGTGGGCATTTTTGTTCACGATTGCATCATGGTAGCACCACTGACAACTCCTCAGATACTGAAGCAGACCATACTAGGTTCAAATGCAGAAAGCCAATGCCCTCTGACGAACGCAATCGTCTTTCTTTGTGCTCGATGGGAATCCAACCAGCGGATAAACAAAGATTGGAAACCTTCTCAGTTCTTCACGACAGAGCGTCATTGATGTTCTAGTATTGAATATCTTTGAATAATGAGTGGCATAGACAGAGTCAATAGCCCGAGTCATAGTTTGAAGATATCAGGAGGAAAGTATCGAGGAGACGTCAGAGGTAGGTTCTTTACGCAGAGAGTTGTGAATGCATGGAAGGGGTTGCCAGCCCGTCCACTTGGAAGCAGAGTCATTGGCGTCATTTCAGGAACTGCTGGACGGGCACATGGAGAGCAGTGAGTTGAGGATTGCGTAGGTTACATTACATTCGGGTAGAACCTCGGCACAACATCGTGGGCCAAAGGGCCTGTTCTGTTCTGGCCTTTTGTATGTTCTATGCTCTAGTTGAGGCTGGATTGGAGAAATCGTTGGAATGCTTCCAAAACCAAGAGATGGGCCGGAAAGTGAAGTTGATCATGAACTATAGCGAGCAGGCTTGATCTGCGGGCTATTCCTACCACCATCTCTATGTTGTTGTGTTTCAAAATATGAGCTGTGCTGACTGTGTGCACATAATACGTTAATGTTATAATTTAAGTAGAACCCATTTCCATTTTAAGAATAGCGTTCTCCACTTGGTCAGGAAGCATCTAGGCAAACTATAATTTGCAAGTAATAATCTTGAGCCTCGAATCCTAGTCGTATTATTTACTTTATATATCTTGAAATAAAGAAACAGCGTTCAGATAAAATCCAACTAGTCAAACAAACAGCGCTTCATTGCGAGTTTCCTACTTGGTTTCTCGCTATATCAGCAATGGAGAAAGTCAGGGCTGCAGATGCTGGAGATTGGAGTCGGCATGCTGCGCCACAGGACAGAATATCAAGAATACCGGTTTAGTTTCCTGCTGGAGTTCAAACTGTAGTAAAGTTCTAGCGGGGCCCGCCCGCAGGT
Organism: Chiloscyllium punctatum; assembly: GCF_047496795.1. Taxonomy (NCBI): domain Eukaryota; kingdom Metazoa; phylum Chordata; class Chondrichthyes; order Orectolobiformes; family Hemiscylliidae; genus Chiloscyllium; species Chiloscyllium punctatum. The sequence goes on along the minus strand of NC_092768.1, from coordinate 27,036,901 downwards.
GCATTGGTGGTTCAGTGGTAGAATTCTCGCCTGCCACGCGGGAGGCCCGGGTTCGATTCCCGGCCAATGCAACGCATTGCAGCACCCTTTATTTCAAATGCTGCACGGCTCGAACAGAGTTCGGCCCGATGCCACGGGTTTGCTTCGCCTGGCTGCGTGCACTCGCTAATGTCCTGCTGCGCGGTAAACAGGGTGCGTTCACTCAGCGTGTGGGATGGGATCGGATGGAAACGTCCGCTCTGCAGACTCCGTTTTTGAGCATTTTCATGGCGCAATCCATAGTTTTCTGGCATTAAGTAAAATCGACATAGTGAGATGACTGGCCGTGAGCCCAGAATGATGGGCCAGACTCCATACGCCGAATGAGATGAGAGTGGTGCTGGAAAAGCACAGCGGGGCAGGCAGCATCCGAGGACCGGAAAAATCGACCTCTCGAGCAGGAGTCCTTCATCAGGAAGGGTACTGTCATATATCCAAACATCTTCTGCTGCTTCATCAGTGACCTTCCTTCTGTCATATAGTCAGAAGTGGGCATTTTTGTTCACGATTGCATCATGGTAGCACCACCGAAAACTCCTCAGATACTGAAGCAGACCATACTAGGTTCAAATGCAGAAAGCCAATGCCCTCTGACGAACGCAATCGTCTTTCTTTGTGCTCGATGGGACTCCAACCAGTGGATAAACAAAGATTGGAAACCTTCTCAGTTCTTCACGACAGAGCGTCATTGATGTTCTAGCATTGAATATCTTTGAATAATGAGTGGCACAGACAGAGTCAATAGCCCGAGTCATAGTTTGAAGATATCAGGAGGAAAGTATCGAGGAGACGTCAGAGGTAGGTTCTTTACGCAGAGAGTTGTGAATGCATGGAATGGGTTGCCAGCCCGTCCAGTTGGAAGCAGAGTCATTGGCGTCATTTAAGGAACTGCTGGACGGGCACATGGAGAGCAGTGAGTTGAGGATTGCGTAGGTTACATTACATTCGGGTTGAACCTCGGCACAACATCGTGGGCCAAAGGGCCTGTTCTGTTCTGGCCTTTTGTATGTTCTATGCTCTAGTTGAGGCTGGATTGGAGAAATCGTTGGAATGCTTCCAAAACCAAGAGATGGGCCGGAAAGTGAAGTTGATCATGAACTATAGCGAGCAGGCTTGATCTGCGGGCTATTCCTACCACCATCTCTATGTTGTTGTGTTTCAAAATATGAGCTGTGCTGACTGTGTGCATATAATACGTTAATGTTATAATTTAAGTAGAACTCATTTCCATTTTAAGAATAGCGTTCTCCACTTGGTCAGGAAGCATCTAGGCAAACTATAATTTGCAAGTAATAATCTTGAGCCTCGAATCCTTGTCGTATTATTTACTTTATATATTTTGAAATAAAGAAACAGCGTTCAGATAAAATCCAACTAGTCAAACAAACAGCGCTTCATTGCGAGTTTCCTACTTGGTTTCTCGCTATATCAGCAATGGAGAAAGTCAGGGCTGCAGATGCTGGAGATTGGAGTCGGCATGCTGCGCCACAGGACAGAATATCAAGAATACCGGTTTAGTTTCCTGCTGGAGTTCAAACTGTAGTAAAGTTCTAGCGGGGCCCGCCCGCAGGTGCATTGGTGGTTCAGTGGTAGAATTCTCGCCTGCCACGCGGGAGGCCCGGGTTCGATTCCCGGCCAATGCAACGCATTGCAGCACCCTTTATTTCAAATGCTGCACGGCTCGAACAGAGTTCGGCCCCATGCCACGGGTTTGCTTCGCCACTCGCTAATGTCCTGCTGCGCGGTAAACAGGGTGTGTTCACTCAGCGTGTGGGATGGGATCGGATGGAAACGTCCGCTCTGCAGACTCCGTTTTTGAGCATTTTCATGGCGCAATCCATAGTTTTCTGGCATTAAGTAAAATCGACATAGTGAGATGACCGGCCGTGAGCCCAGAATGATGGGCCAGACTCCATACACCGACTGAGATGAGAGTGGTGCTGGAAAAGCACAGCGGGGCAGGCAGCATCCGAGGACCGGCAAAATCGACCTCTCGAGCAGGAGTCCTTCATCAGGAAGGGTACTGTCATATATCCAAACATCTTCTGCTGCTTCATCAGTGACCTTCCTTCTGTCATATAGTCAGAAGTGGGCATTTTTGTTCACGATTGCATCATGGTAGCACCACTGACAACTCCTCAGATACTGAAGCAGACCATACTAGGTTCAAATGCAGAAAGCCAATGCCCTCTGACGAACGCAATCGTCTTTCTTTGTGCTCGATGGGAATCCAACCAGCGGATAAACAAAGATTGGAAACCTTCTCAGTTCTTCACGACAGAGCGTCATTGATGTTCTAGTATTGAATATCTTTGAATAATGAGTGGCATAGACAGAGTCAATAGCCCGAGTCATAGTTTGAAGATATCAGGAGGAAAGTATCGAGGAGACGTCAGAGGTAGGTTCTTTACGCAGAGAGTTGTGAATGCATGGAAGGGGTTGCCAGCCCGTCCACTTGGAAGCAGAGTCATTGGCGTCATTTCAGGAACTGCTGGACGGGCACATGGAGAGCAGTGAGTTGAGGATTGCGTAGGTTACATTACATTCGGGTAGAACCTCGGCACAACATCGTGGGCCAAAGGGCCTGTTCTGTTCTGGCCTTTTGTATGTTCTATGCTCTAGTTGAGGCTGGATTGGAGAAATCGTTGGAATGCTTCCAAAACCAAGAGATGGGCCGGAAAGTGAAGTTGATCATGAACTATAGCGAGCAGGCTTGATCTGCGGGCTATTCCTACCACCATCTCTATGTTGTTGTGTTTCAAAATATGAGCTGTGCTGACTGTGTGCACATAATACGTTAATGTTATAATTTAAGTAGAACCCATTTCCATTTTAAGAATAGCGTTCTCCACTTGGTCAGGAAGCATCTAGGCAAACTATAATTTGCAAGTAATAATCTTGAGCCTCGAATCCTAGTCGTATTATTTACTTTATATATCTTGAAATAAAGAAACAGCGTTCAGATAAAATCCAACTAGTCAAACAAACAGCGCTTCATTGCGAGTTTCCTACTTGGTTTCTCGCTATATCAGCAATGGAGAAAGTCAGGGCTGCAGATGCTGGAGATTGGAGTCGGCATGCTGCGCCACAGGACAGAATATCAAGAATACCGGTTTAGTTTCCTGCTGGAGTTCAAACTGTAGTAAAGTTCTAGCGGGGCCCGCCCGCAGGTGCATTGGTGGTTCAGTGGTAGAATTCTCGCCTGCCACGCGGGAGGCCCGGGTTTGATTCCCGGCCAATGCAACGCATTGCAGCACCCTTTATTTCAAATGTTGCACGGCTCGAACTGAGTTCGGCCCGATGCCCCGGGTTTGCTTCGCCTGGCTGCGTGCACTCGCCAATGTCCTGCTGCGCGATAAACAGGGTGTGTTCAATCAGCGTGTGGGATGGGATCGGATGGAAACGTCCGCTCTGCAGACTCCGTTTTTGAGCATTTTCATGGCGCAATCCATAGTTTTCTGGCATTAAGTAAAATCGACATAGTGAGATGACCGGCCGTGAGCCCAGAATGATGGGCCAGACTCCATACGCCGAATGAGATGAGAGTGGTGCTGGAAAAGCACAGCGGGGCAGGCAGCATCCGAGGACCGGCAAAATCGACCTCTCGAGCAGGAGTCCTTCATCAGGAAGGGTACTGTCATATATCCAAACATCTTCTGCTGCTTCATCAGTGACCTTCCTTCTGTCATATAGTCAGAAGTGGGCATTTTTGTTCACGATTGCATCATGGTAGCACCACCGAAAACTCCTCAGATACTGAAGCAGACCATACTAGGTTCAAATGCAGAAAGCCAATGCCCTCTGACGAACGCAATCGTCTTTCTTTGTGCTCGATGGGACTCCAACCAGTGGATAAACAAAGATTGGAAACCTTCTCAGTTCTTCACGACAGAGCGTCATTGATGTTCTAGCATTGAATATCTTTGAATAATGAGTGGCACAGACAGAGTCAATAGCCCGAGTCATAGTTTGAAGATATCAGGAGGAAAGTATCGAGGAGACGTCAGAGGTAGGTTCTTTACGCAGAGAGTTGTGAATGCATGGAATGGGTTGCCAGCCCGTCCAGTTGGAAGCAGAGTCATTGGCGTCATTTAAGGAACTGCTGGACGGGCACATGGAGAGCAGTGAGTTGAGGATTGCGTAGGTTACATTACATTCGGGTTGAACCTCGGCACAACATCGTGGGCCAAAGGGCCTGTTCTGTTCTGGCCTTTTGTATGTTCTATGCTCTAGTTGAGGCTGGATTGGAGAAATCGTTGGAATGCTTCCAAAACCAAGAGATGGGCCGGAAAGTGAAGTTGATCATGAACTATAGCGAGCAGGCTTGATCTGCGGGCTATTCCTACCACCATCTCTATGTTGTTGTGTTTCAAAATATGAGCTGTGCTGACTGTGTGCACATAATACGTTAATGTTATAATTTAAGTAGAACTCATTTCCATTTTAAGAATAGCGTTCTCCACTTGGTCAGGAACCATCTAGGCAAACTATAATTTGCAAGTAATAATCTTGAGCCTCGAATCCTTGTCGTATTATTTACTTTATATATTTTGAAATAAAGAAACAGCGTTCAGATAAAATCCAACTAGTCAAACAAACAGCGCTTCATTGCGAGTTTCCTACTTGGTTTCTCGCTATATCAGCAATGGAGAAAGTCAGGGCTGCAGATGCTGGAGATTGGAGTCGGCATGCTGCGCCACAGGACAGAATATCAAGAATACCGGTTTAGTTTCCTGCTGGAGTTCAAATTGTAGTAAAGTTCTAGCGGGGCCCGCCCGCAGGTGCATTGGTGGTTCAGTGGTAGAATTCTCGCCTGCCACGCGGGAGGCCCGGATTCGATTCCCGGCCAATGCAACGCATTGCAGCACCCTTTATTTCAAATGCTGCACGGCTCGAACCGAGTTCGGCCCCATGCCACGGGTTTGCTTCGCCTGGCTGCGTGCACTCGCTAATGTCCTGCTGCGCGGTAAACAGGGTGTGTTCCCTCAGCGTGTGGGATGGGATCGGATGGAAACGTCCGCTCTGCAGACTCCGTTTTTGAGCATTTTCATGGCGCAATCCATAGTTTTCTGGCATTAAGTAAAATCGACATAGTGAGATGACCGGCCGTGAGCCCAGAATGATGGGCCAGACTCCATACGCCGAATGAGATGAGAGTGGTGCTGGAAAAGCACAGCGGGGCAGGCAGCATCCGAGGACCGGCAAAATCGACCTCTCGAGCAGGAGTCCTTCATCAGGAAGGGTACTGTCATATATCCAAACATCTTCTGCTGCTTCATCAGTGACCTTCCTTCTGTCATATAGTCAGAAGTGGGCATTTTTGTTCACGATTGCATCATGGTAGCACCACTGACAACTCCTCAGATACTGAAGCAGACCATACTAGGTTCAAATGCAGAAAGCCAATGCCCTCTGACGAACGCAATCGTCTTTCTTTGTGCTCGATGGGAATCCAACCAGCGGATAAACAAAGATTGGAAACCTTCTCAGTTCTTCACGACAGAGCGTCATTGATGTTCTAGTATTGAATATCTTTGAATAATGAGTGGCATAGACAGAGTCAATAGCCCGAGTCATAGTTTGAAGATATCAGGAGGAAAGTATCGAGGAGACGTCAGAGGTAGGTTCTTTACGCAGAGAGTTGTGAATGCATGGAAGGGGTTGCCAGCCCGTCCACTTGGAAGCAGAGTCATTGGCGTCATTTCAGGAACTGCTGGACGGGCACATGGAGAGCAGTGAGTTGAGGATTGCGTAGGTTACATTACATTCGGGTTGAACCTCGGCACAACATCGTGGGCCAAAGGGCCTGTTCTGTTCTGGACTTTTCTATGTTCTATGCTCTAGTTGAGGCTGGATTGGAGAAATCGTTGGAATGCTTCCAAAACCAAGAGATGGGCCGGAAAGTGAAGTTGATCATGAACGAAAGCGAGCAGGCTTGATCTGCGGGCTATTCCTACCACCATCTCTATGTTGTTGTGTTTCAAAATATGAGCTGTGCTGACTGTGTGCACATAATACGTTAATGTTATAATTTAAGTAGAACCCATTTCCATTTTAAGAATAGCGTTCTCCACTTGGTCAGGAAGCATCTAGGCAAACTATAATTTGCAAGTAATAATCTTGAGCCTCGAATCCTAGTCGTATTATTTACTTTATATATCTTGAAATAAAGAAACAGCGTTCAGATAAAATCCAACTAGTCAAACAAACAGCGCTTCATTGCGAGTTTCCTACTTGGTTTCTCGCTATATCAGCAATGGAGAAAGTCAGGGCTGCAGATGCTGGAGATTGGAGTCGGCATGCTGCGCCACAGGACAGAATATCAAGAATACCGGTTTAGTTTCCTGCTGGAGTTCAAACTGTAGTAAAGTTCTAGCGGGGCCCGCCCGCAGGTGCATTGGTGGTTCAGTGGTAGAATTCCCGCCTGCCACGCGGGAGGCCCGGGTTCGATTCCCGGCCAATGCAACGCATTGCAGCACCCTTTATTTCAAATGCTGCACGGCTCGAACAGAGTTCGGCCCCATGCCACGGGTTTGCTTCGCCTGGCTGCGTGCACTCGCCAATGTCCTGCTGCGCGATAAACAGGGTGTGTTCGATCAGCGTGTGGGATGGGATCGGATGGAAACGTCCGCTCTGCAGGCTCCGTTTTTGAGCATTTTCATGGCGCAATCCATAGTTTTCTGGCATTAAGTAAAATCGACATAGTGAGATGACCGGCCGTGAGCCCAGAATGATGGGCCAGACTCCATACACCGACTGAGATGAGAGTGGTGCTGGAAAAGCACAGCGGGGCAGGCAGCATCCGAGGACCGGCAAAATCGACCTCTCGAGCAGGAGTCCTTCATCAGGAAGGGTACTGTCATATATCCAAACACCTTCTGCTGCTTCATCAGTGACCTTCCTTCTGTCATATAGTCAGAAGTGGGCATTTTTGTTCACGATTGCATCATGGTAGCACCACTGACAACTCCTCAGATACTGAAGCAGACCATACTAGGTTCAAATGCAGAAAGCCAATGCCCTCTGACGAACGCAATCGTCTTTCTTTGTGCTCGATGGGAATCCAACCAGCGGATAAACAAAGATTGGAAACCTTCTCAGTTCTTCACGACAGAGCGTCATTGATGTTCTAGTATTGAATATCTTTGAATAATGAGTGGCATAGACAGAGTCAATAGCCCGAGTCATAGTTTGAAGATATCAGGAGGAAAGTATCGAGGAGACGTCAGAGGTAGGTTCTTTACGCAGAGAGTTGTGAATGCATGGAAGGGGTTGCCAGCCCGTCCACTTGGAAGCAGAGTCATTGGCGTCATTTCAGGAACTGCTGGACGGGCACATGGAGAGCAGTGAGTTGAGGATTGCGTAGGTTACATTACATTCGGGTAGAACCTCGGCACAACATCGTGGGCCAAAGGGCCTGTTCTGTTCTGGCCTTTTGTATGTTCTATGCTCTAGTTGAGGCTGGATTGGAGAAATCGTTGGAATGCTTCCAAAACCAAGAGATGGGCCGGAAAGTGAAGTTGATCATGAACTATAGCGAGCAGGCTTGATCTGCGGGCTATTCCTACCACCATCTCTATGTTGTTGTGTTTCAAAATATGAGATGTGCTGACTGTGTGCACATAATACGTTAATGTTATAATTTAGGTAGAACTCATTTCCATTTTAAGAATAGCGTTCTCCACTTGGTCAGGAAGCATCGAGGCAAACTATAATTTGCAAGTAATAATCTTGAGCCTCGAATCCTTGTCGTATTATTTACTTTATATATTTTGAAATAAAGAAACAGCGTTCAGATAAAATCCAACTAGTCAAACAAACAGCGCTTCATTGCGAGTTTCCTACTTGGTTTCTCGCTATATCAGCAATGGAGAAAGTCAGGGCTGCAGATGCTGGAGATTGGAGTCGGCATGCTGCGCCACAGGACAGAATATCAAGAATACCGGTTTAGTTTCCTGCTGGAGTTCAAACTGTAGTAAAGTTCTAGCGGGGCCCGCCCGCAGGTGCATTGGTGGTTCAGTGGTCGAATTCTCGCCTGCCACGTCGGAGGCCCGGGTTCGATTCCCGGCCAATGCAACGCATTGCAGCACCCGTTATTTCAAATGCTGCACGGCTCGAACAGAGTTCGGCCCCATGCCACGGGTTTGCTTCGCCTGGCTGCGTGCACTCGCTAATATCCTGCTGCGCGGTAAACAGGGTGTGTTCACTCAGCGTGTGGGATTGGATCGGATGGAAACGTCCGCTCTGCAGACTCCGTTTTTGAGCATTTTCATGGCGCAATCCATAGTTTTCTGGCATTAAGTAAAATCGACATAGTGAGATGACCGGCCGTGAGCCCAGAATGATGGGCCAGACTCCATACACCGACTGAGATGAGAGTGGTGCTGGAAAAGCACAGCGGGGCAGGCAGCATCCGAGGACCGGCAAAATCGACCTCTCGAGCAGGAGTCCTTCATCAGGAAGGGTACTGTCATATATCCAAACATCTTCTGCTGCTTCATCAGTGACCTTCCTTCTGTCATATAGTCAGAAGTGGGCATTTTTGTTCACGATTGCATCATGGTAGCACCACTGACAACTCCTCAGATACTGAAGCAGACCATACTAGGTTCAAATGCAGAAAGCCAATGCCCTCTGACGAACGCAATCGTCTTTCTTTGTGCTCGATGGGAATCCAACCAGCGGATAAACAAAGATTGGAAACCTTCTCAGTTCTTCACGACAGAGCGTCATTGATGTTCTAGTATTGAATATCTTTGAATAATGAGTGGCATAGACAGAGTCAATAGCCCGAGTCATAGTTTGAAGATATCAGGAGGAAAGTATCGAGGAGACGTCAGAGGTAGGTTCTTTACGCAGAGAGTTGTGAATGCATGGAATGGGTTGCCAGCCCGTCCAGTTGGAAGCAGAGTCATTGGCGTCATTTAAGGAACTGCTGGACGGGCACATGGAGAGCAGTGAGTTGAGGATTGCGTAGGTTACATTACATTCGGGTTGAACCTCGGCACAACATCGTGGGCCAAAGGGCCTGTTCTGTTCTGGACTTTTCTATGTTCTATGCTCTAGTTGAGGCTGGATTGGAGAAATCGTTGGAATGCTTCCAAAACCAAGAGATGGGCCGGAAAGTGAAGTTGATCATGAACGAAAGCGAGCAGGCTTGATCTGCGGGCTATTCCTACCACCATCTCTATGTTGTTGTGTTTCAAAATATGAGCTGTGCTGACTGTGTGCACATAATACGTTAATGTTATAATTTAAGTAGAACCCATTTCCATTTTAAGAATAGCGTTCTCCACTTGGTCAGGAAGCATCTAGGCAAACTATAATTTGCAAGTAATAATCTTGAGCCTCGAATCCTAGTCGTATTATTTACTTTATATATCTTGAAATAAAGAAACAGCGTTCAGATAAAATCCAACTAGTCAAACAAACAGCGCTTCATTGCGAGTTTCCTACTTGGTTTCTCGCTATATCAGCAATGGAGAAAGTCAGGGCTGCAGATGCTGGAGATTGGAGTCGGCATGCTGCGCCACAGGACAGAATATCAAGAATACCGGTTTAGTTTCCTGCTGGAGTTCAAACTGTAGTAAAGTTCTAGCGGGGCCCGCCCGCAGGTGCATTGGTGGTTCAGTGGTAGAATTCCCGCCTGCCACGCGGGAGGCCCGGGTTCGATTCCCGGCCAATGCAACGCATTGCAGCACCCTTTATTTCAAATGCTGCACGGCTCGAACAGAGTTCGGCCCCATGCCACGGGTTTGCTTCGCCTGGCTGCGTGCACTCGCCAATGTCCTGCTGCGCGATAAACAGGGTGTGTTCACTCAGCGTGTGGGATGGGATCGGATGGAAACGTCCGCTCTGCAGGCTCCGTTTTTGAGCATTTTCATGGCGCAATCCATAGTTTTCTGGCATTAAGTAAAATCGACATAGTGAGATGACCGGCCGTGAGCCCAGAATGATGGGCCAGACTCCATACACCGACTGAGATGAGAGTGGTGCTGGAAAAGCACAGCGGGGCAGGCAGCATCCGAGGACCGGCAAAATCGACCTCTCGAGCAGGAGTCCTTCATCAGGAAGGGTACTGTCATATATCCAAACACCTTCTGCTGCTTCATCAGTGACCTTCCTTCTGTCATATAGTCAGAAGTGGGCATTTTTGTTCACGATTGCATCATGGTAGCACCACTGACAACTCCTCAGATACTGAAGCAGACCATACTAGGTTCAAATGCAGAAAGCCAATGCCCTCTGACGAACGCAATCGTCTTTCTTTGTGCTCGATGGGAATCCAACCAGCGGATAAACAAAGATTGGAAACCTTCTCAGTTCTTCACGACAGAGCGTCATTGATGTTCTAGTATTGAATATCTTTGAATAATGAGTGGCATAGACAGAGTCAATAGCCCGAGTCATAGTTTGAAGATATCAGGAGGAAAGTATCGAGGAGACGTCAGAGGTAGGTTCTTTACGCAGAGAGTTGTGAATGCATGGAAGGGGTTGCCAGCCCGTCCACTTGGAAGCAGAGTCATTGGCGTCATTTCAGGAACTGCTGGACGGGCACATGGAGAGCAGTGAGTTGAGGATTGCGTAGGTTACATTACATTCGGGTAGAACCTCGGCACAACATCGTGGGCCAAAGGGCCTGTTCTGTTCTGGCCTTTTGTATGTTCTATGCTCTAGTTGAGGCTGGATTGGAGAAATCGTTGGAATGCTTCCAAAACCAAGAGATGGGCCGGAAAGTGAAGTTGATCATGAACTATAGCGAGCAGGCTTGATCTGCGGGCTATTCCTACCACCATCTCTATGTTGTTGTGTTTCAAAATATGAGATGTGCTGACTGTGTGCACATAATACGTTAATGTTATAATTTAGGTAGAACTCATTTCCATTTTAAGAATAGCGTTCTCCACTTGGTCAGGAAGCATCGAGGCAAACTATAATTTGCAAGTAATAATCTTGAGCCTCGAATCCTTGTCGTATTATTTACTTTATATATTTTGAAATAAAGAAACAGCGTTCAGATAAAATCCAACTAGTCAAACAAACAGCGCTTCATTGCGAGTTTCCTACTTGGTTTCTCGCTATATCAGCAATGGAGAAAGTCAGGGCTGCAGATGCTGGAGATTGGAGTCGGCATGCTGCGCCACAGGACAGAATATCAAGAATACCGGTTTAGTTTCCTGCTGGAGTTCAAACTGTAGTAAAGTTCTAGCGGGGCCCGCCCGCAGGTGCATTGGTGGTTCAGTGGTCGAATTCTCGCCTGCCACGTCGGAGGCCCGGGTTCGATTCCCGGCCAATGCAACGCATTGCAGCACCCTTTATTTCAAATGCTGCACGGCTCGAACAGAGTTCGGCCCCATGCCACGGGTTTGCTTCGCCTGGCTGCGTGCACTCGCTAATATCCTGCTGCGCGGTAAACAGGGTGTGTTCACTCAGCGTGTGGGATTGGATCGGATGGAAACGTCCGCTCTGCAGACTCCGTTTTTGAGCATTTTCATGGCGCAATCCATAGTTTTCTGGCATTAAGTAAAATCGACATAGTGAGATGACCGGCCGTGAGCCCAGAATGATGGGCCAGACTCCATACACCGACTGAGATGAGAGTGGTGCTGGAAAAGCACAGCGGGGCAGGCAGCATCCGAGGACCGGCAAAATCGACCTCTCGAGCAGGAGTCCTTCATCAGGAAGGGTACTGTCATATATCCAAACATCTTCTGCTGCTTCATCAGTGACCTTCCTTCTGTCATATAGTCAGAAGTGGGCATTTTTGTTCACGATTGCATCATGGTAGCACCACTGACAACTCCTCAGATACTGAAGCAGACCATACTAGGTTCAAATGCAGAAAGCCAATGCCCTCTGACGAACGCAATCGTCTTTCTTTGTGCTCGATGGGAATCCAACCAGCGGATAAACAAAGATTGGAAACCTTCTCAGTTCTTCACGACAGAGCGTCATTGATGTTCTAGTATTGAATATCTTTGAATAATGAGTGGCATAGACAGAGTCAATAGCCCGAGTCATAGTTTGAAGATATCAGGAGGAAAGTATCGAGGAGACGTCAGAGGTAGGTTCTTTACGCAGAGAGTTGTGAATGCATGGAATGGGTTGCCAGCCCGTCCAGTTGGAAGCAGAGTCATTGGCGTCATTTAAGGAACTGCTGGACGGGCACATGGAGAGCAGTGAGTTGAGGATTGCGTAGGTTACATTACATTCGGGTTGAACCTCGGCACAACATCGTGGGCCAAAGGGCCTGTTCTGTTCTGGCCTTTTGTATGTTCTATGCTCTAGTTGAGGCTGGATTGGAGAAATCGTTGGAATGCTTCCAAAACCAAGAGATGGGCCGGAAAGTGAAGTTGATCATGAACTATAGCGAGCAGGCTTGATCTGCGGGCTATTCCTACCACCATCTCTATGTTGTTGTGTTTCAAAATATGAGCTGTGCTGACTGTGTGCACATAATACGTTAATGTTATAATTTAAGTAGAACCCATTTCCATTTTAAGAATAGCGTTCTCCACTTGGTCAGGAAGCATCTAGACAAACTATAATTTGCAAGTAATAATCTTGAGCCTCGAATCCTAGTCGTATTATTTACTTTATATATCTTGAAATAAAGAAACAGCGTTCAGATAAAATCCAACTAGTCAAACAAACAGCGCTTCATTGCGAGTTTCCTACTTGGTTTCTCGCTATATCAGCAATGGAGAAAGTCAGGGCTGCAGATGCTGGAGATTGGAGTCGGCATGCTGCGCCACAGGACAGAATATCAAGAATACCGGTTTAGTTTCCTGCTGGAGTTCAAACTGTAGTAAAGTTCTAGCGGGGCCCGCCCGCAGGTGCATTGGTGGTTCAGTGGTGGAATTCTCGCCTGCCACGCGGGAGGCCCGGGTTCGATTCCCGGCCAATGCAACGCATTGCAGCACCCTTTATTTCAAATGCTGCACGGCTCGAACAGAGTTCGGCCCGATGCCCCGGGTTTGCTTCGCCTGGCTGCGTGCACTCGCCAATCTCCTGCTGCGCGATAAACAGGGTGTGTTCACTCAGCGTGTGGGATGGGATCGGATGAAAACGTCCGCTCTGCAGGCTCCGTTTTTGAGCATTTTCATGGCGCAATCCATAGTTTTCTGGCATTAAGTAAAATCGACATAGTGAGATGACCGGCCGTGAGCCCAGAATGATGGGCCAGACTCCATACGCCGAATGAGATGAGAGTGGTGCTGGAAAAGCACAGCGGGGCAGGCAGCATCCGAGGACCGGCAAAATCGACCTCTCGAGCAGGAGTCCTTCATCAGGAAGGGTACTGTCATATATCCAAACACATCTTCTGCTGCTTCATCAGTGACCTTCCTTCTGTCATATAGTCAGAAGTGGGCATTTTTGTTCACGATTGCATCATGGTAGCACCACTGACAACTCCTCAGATACTGAAGCAGACCATACTAGGTTCAAATGCAGAAAGCCAATGCCCTCTGACGAACGCAATCGTCTTTCTTTGTGCTCGATGGGAATCCAACCAGCGGATAAACAAAGATTGGAAACCTTCTCAGTTCTTCACGACAGAGCGTCATTGATGTTCTAGCATTGAATATCTTTGAATAATGAGTGGCACAGACAGTGTCAATAGCCCGAGTCATAGTTTGAAGATATCAGGAGGAAAGTATCGAGGAGACGTCAGAGGTAGGTTCTTTACGCAGAGAGTTGTGAATGCATGGAATGGGTTGCCAGCCCGTCCAGTTGGAAGCAGAGTCATTGGCGACATTTAAGGAACTGCTGGACGGGCACATGGAGAGCAGTGAGTTGAGGATTGCGTATGTTACATTACATTCGGGTTGAACCTCGGCACAACATCGTGGGCCAAAGGGCCTGTTCTGTTCTGGCCTTTTGTATGTTCTATGCTCTAGTTGAGGCTGGATTGGAGAAATCGTTGGAATGCTTCCAAAACCAAGAGATGGGCCGGAAAGTGAAGTTGATCATGAACTATAGCGAGCAGGCTTGATCTGCGGGCTATTCCTACCACCATCTCTATGTTGTTGTGTTTCAAAATATGAGCTGTGCTGACTGTGTGCACATAATACGTTAATGTTATAATTTAAGTAGAACTCATTTCCATTTTAAGAATAGCGTTCTCCACTTGGTCAGGAAGCATCTAGGCAAACTATAATTTGCAAGTAATAATCTTGAGCCTCGAATCCTTGTCGTATTATTTACTTTATATATTTTGAAATAAAGAAACAGCGTTCAGATAAAATCCAACTAGTCAAACAAACAGCGCTTCATTGCGAGTTTCCTACTTGGTTTCTCGCTATATCAGCAATGGAGAAAGTCAGGGCTGCAGATGCTGGAGATTGGAGTCGGCATGCTGCGCCACAGGACAGAATATCAAGAATACCGGTTTAGTTTCCTGCTGGAGTTCAAACTGTAGTAAAGTTCTAGCGGGGCCCGCCCGCAGGAGCATTGGTGGTTCAGTGGTAGCATTCTCGCCTGCCACGCGGGAGGCCCGGGTTCGATTCCCGGCCAATGCAACGCATTGCAGCACGCATTTATTTCAAATGCTGCACGGCTCGAACAGAGTTCGGCCCGATGCCACGGGTTTGCTTCGCCTGGCTGCGTGCACTCACTAATGTCCTGCTGCGCGGTAAACAGGGTGTGTTCACTCAGCGTGTGGAATGGGATCGGATGGAAACGTCCGCTCTGCAGACTCCGTTTTTGAGCATTTTCATGGCGCAATCCATAGTTTTCTGGCATTAAGTAAAATCGACATAGTGAGATGACCGGCCGTGAGCCCAGAATGATGGGCCAGACTCCATACGCCGAATGAGATGAGAGTGGTGCTGGAAAAGCACAGCGGGGCAGGCAGCATCCGAGGACCGGCAAAATCGACCTCTCGAGCAGGAGTCCTTCATCAGGAAGGGTACTGTCATATATCCAAACATCTTCTGCTGCTTCATCAGTGACCTTCCTTCTGTCATATAGTCAGAAGTGGGCATTTATGTTCACGATTGCATCATGGTAGCACCACCGAAAACTCCTCAGATACTGAAGCAGACCATACTAGGTTCAAATGCAGAAAGCCAATGCCCTCTGACGAACGCAATCGTCTTTCTTTGTGCTCGATGGGAATCCAACCAGCGGATAATCAAAGATTGGAAACCTTCTCAGTTCTTCACGACAGAGCGTCATTGATGTTCTAGTATTGAATATCTTTGAATAATGAGTGGCATAGACAGAGTCAATAGCCCGAGTCATAGTTTGAAGATATCAGGAGGAAAGTATCGAGGAGACGTCAGAGGTAGGTTCTTTACGCAGAGAGTTGTGAATGCATGGAAGGGGTTGCCAGCCCGTCCACTTGGAAGCAGAGTCATTGGCGTCATTTAAGGAACTGCTGGACGGGCACATGGAGAGCAGTGAGTTGAGGATTGCGTAGGTTACATTACATTCGGGTTGAACCTCGGCACAACATCGTGGGCCAAAGGGCCTGTTCTGTTCTGGACTTTTCTATGTTCTATGCTCTAGTTGAGGCTGGATTGGAGAAATCGTTGGAATGCTTCCAAAACCAAGAGATGGGCCGGAAAGTGAAGTTGATCATGAACTATAGCGAGCAGGCTTGATCTGCGGGCTATTCCTACCACCATCTCTATGTTGTTGTGTTTCAAAATATGAGCTGTGCTGACTGTGTGCACATAATACGTTAATGTTATAATTTAAGTAGAACTCATTTCCATTTTAAGAATAGCGTTCTCCACTTGGTCAGGAACCATCTAGGCAAACTATAATTTGCAAGTAATAATCTTGAGCCTCGAATCCTTGTCGTATTATTTACTTTATATATTTTGAAATAAAGAAACAGCGTTCAGATAAAATCCAACTAGTCAAACAAACAGCGCTTCATTGCGAGTTTCCTACTTGGTTTCTCGCTATATCAGCAATGGAGAAAGTCAGGGCTGCAGATGCTGGAGATTGGAGTCGGCATGCTGCGCCACAGGACAGAATATCAAGAATACCGGTTTAGTTTCCTGCTGGAGTTCAAACTGTAGTAAAGTTCTAGCGGGGCCCGCCCGCAGGTGCATTGGTGGTTCAGTGGTAGAATTCTCGCCTGCCACGCGGGAGGCCCGGGTTCGATTCCCGGCCAATGCAACGCATTGCAGCACCCTTTATTTCAAATGCTGCACGGCTCGAACAGAGTTCGGCCCGATGCCCCGGGTTTGCTTCGCCTGGCTGCGTGCACTCGCCAATCTCCTGCTGCGCGATAAACAGGGTGTGTTCACTCAGCGTGTGGGATGGGATCGGATGGAAACGTCCGCTCTGCAGGCTCCGTTTTTGAGCATTTTCATGGCGCAATCCATAGTTTTCTGGCATTAAGTAAAATCGACATAGTGAGATGACCGGCCGTGAGCCCAGAATGATGGGCCAGACTCCATACGCCGAATGAGATGAGAGTGGTGCTGGAAAAGCACAGCGGGGCAGGCAGCATCCGAGGACCGGCAAAATCGACCTCTCGAGCAGGAGTCCTTCATCAGGAAGGGTACTGTCATATATCCAAACATCTTCTGCTGCTTCATCAGTGACCTTCCTTCTGTCATATAGTCAGAAGTGGGCATTTTTGTTCACGATTGCATCATGGTAGCACCACTGACAACTCCTCAGATACTGAAGCAGACCATACTAGGTTCAAATGCAGAAAGCCAATGCCCTCTGACGAACGCAATCGTCTTTCTTTGTGCTCGATGGGAATCCAACCAGCGGATAAACAAAGATTGGAAACCTTCTCAGTTCTTCACGACAGAGCGTCATTGATGTTCTAGTATTGAATATCTTTGAATAATGAGTGGCATAGACAGAGTCAATAGCCCGAGTCATAGTTTGAAGATATCAGGAGGAAAGTATCGAGGAGACGTCAGAGGTAGGTTCTTTACGCAGAGAGTTGTGAATGCATGGAATGGGTTGCCAGCCCGTCCAGTTGGAAGCAGAGTCATTGGCGTCATTTAAGGAACTGCTGGACGGGCACATGGAGAGCAGTGAGTTGAGGATTGCGTAGGTTACATTACATTCGGGTTGAACCTCGGCACAACATCGTGGGCCAAAGGGCCTGTTCTGTTCTGGCCTTTTCTATGTTCTATGCTCTAGTTGAGGCTGGATTGGAGAAATCGTTGGAATGCTTCCAAAACCAAGAGATGGGCCGGAAAGTGAAGTTGATCATGAACTATAGCGAGCAGGCTTGATCTGCGGGCTATTCCTACCACCATCTCTATGTTGTTGTGTTTCAAAATATGAGCTGTGCTGACTGTGTGCACATAATACGTTAATGTTATAATTTAAGTAGAACTCATTTCCATTTTAAGAATAGCGTTCTCCACTTGGTCAGGAAGCATCTAGGCAAACTATAATTTGCAAGTAATAATCTTGAGCCTCGAATCCTTGTCGTATTATTTACTTTATATATTTTGAAATAAAGAAACAGCGTTCAGATAAAATCCAACTAGTCAAACAAACAGCGCTTCATTGCGAGTTTCCTACTTGGTTTCTCGCTATATCAGCAATGGAGAAAGTCAGGGCTGCAGATGCTGGAGATTGGAGTCGGCATGCTGCGCCACAGGACAGAATATCAAGAATACCGGTTTAGTTTCCTGCTGGAGTTCAAACTGTAGTAAAGTTCTAGCGGGGCCCGCCCGCAGGTGCATTGGTGGTTCAGTGGTAGAATTCTCGCCTGCCACGCGGGAGGCCTGGGTTCGATTCCCGGCCAATGCAACGCATTGCAGCACCCTTTATTTCAAATGCTGCACGGCTCGAACAGAGTTCGGCCCGATGCCCCGGGTTTGCTTCGCCTGGCTGCGTGCACTCGCCAATGTCCTGCTGCGCGATAAACAGGGTGTGTTCGATCAGCGTGTGGGATGGGATCGGATGGAAACGTCCGCTCTGCAGGCTCCGTTTTTGAGCATTTTCATGGCGCAATCCATAGTTTTCTGGCATTAAGTAAAATCGACATAGTGAGATGACCGGCCGTGAGCCCAGAATGATGGGCCAGACTCCATACGCCGAATGAGATGAGAGTGGTGCTGGAAAAGCACAGCGGGGCAGGCAGCATCCGAGGACCGGCAAAATCGACCTCTCGAGCAGGAGTCCTTCATCAGGAAGGGTACTGTCATATATCCAAACATCTTCTGCTGCTTCATCAGTGACCTTCCTTCTGTCATATAGTCAGAAGTGGGCATTTTTGTTCACGATTGCATCATGGTAGCACCACTGACAACTCCTCAGATACTGAAGCAGACCATACTAGGTTCAAATGCAGAAAGCCAATGCCCTCTGACGAACGCAATCGTCTTTCTTTGTGCTCGATGGGAATCCAACCAGCGGATAAACAAAGATTGGAAACCTTCTCAGTTCTTCACGACAGAGCGTCATTGATGTTCTAGTATTGAATATCTTTGAATAATGAGTGGCATAGACAGAGTCAATAGCCCGAGTCATAGTTTGAAGATATCAGGAGGAAAGTATCGAGGAGACGTCAGAGGTAGGTTCTTTACGCAGAGAGTTGTGAATGCATGGAATGGGTTGCCAGCCCGTCCAGTTGGAAGCAGAGTCATTGGCGTCATTTAAGGAACTGCTGGACGGGCACATGGAGAGCAGTGAGTTGAGGATTGCGTAGGTTACATTACATTCGGGTTGAACCTCGGCACAACATCGTGGGCCAAAGGGCCTGTTCTGTTCTGGCCTTTTCTATGTTCTATGCTCTAGTTGAGGCTGGATTGGAGAAATCGTTGGAATGCTTCCAAAACCAAGAGATGGGCCGGAAAGTGAAGTTGATCATGAACTATAGCGAGCAGGCTTGATCTGCGGGCTATTCCTACCACCATCTCTATGTTGTTGTGTTTCAAAATATGAGCTGTGCTGACTGTGTGCACATAATACGTTAATGTTATAATTTAAGTAGAACTCATTTCCATTTTAAGAATAGCGTTCTCCACTTGGTCAGGAAGCATCTAGGCAAACTATAATTTGCAAGTAATAATCTTGAGCCTCGAATCCTTGTCGTATTATTTACTTTATATATTTTGAAATAAAGAAACAGCGTTCAGATAAAATCCAACTAGTCAAACAAACAGCGCTTCATTGCGAGTTTCCTACTTGGTTTCTCGCTATATCAGCAATGGAGAAAGTCAGGGCTGCAGATGCTGGAGATTGGAGTCGGCATGCTGCGCCACAGGACAGAATATCAAGAATACCGGTTTAGTTTCCTGCTGGAGTTCAAACTGTAGTAAAGTTCTAGCGGGGCCCGCCCGCAGGTGCATTGGTGGTTCAGTGGTAGAATTCTCGCCTGCCACGCGGGAGGCCCGGGTTCGATTCCCGGCCAATGCAACGCATTGCAGCACCCTTTATTTCAAATGCTGCACGGCTCGAACAGAGTTCGGCCCGATGCCACGGGTTTGCTTCGCCTGGCTGCGTGCACTCGCCAATGTCTTGCTGCGCGATAAACAGGGTGTGTTCACTCAGCGTGTGAGATGGGATCGGATGGAAACGTCCGCTCTGCAGACTCCGTTTTTGAGCATTTTCATGGCGCAATCCATAGTTTTCTGGCATTAAGTAAAATCGACATAGTGAGATGACCGGCCGTGAGCCCAGAATGATGGGCCAGACTCCATACGCCGAATGAGATGAGAGTGGTGCTGGAAAAGCACAGCGGGGCAGGCAGCATCCGAGGACCGGCAAAATCGACCTCTCGAGCAGGAGTCCTTCATCAAGAAGGGTACTGTCATATATCCAAACACATCTTCTGCTGCTTCATCAGTGACCTTCCTTCTGTCATATAGTCAGAAGTGGGCATTTTTGTTCACGATTGCATCATGGTAGCACCACTGACAACTCCTCAGATACTGAAGCAGACCATACTAGGTTCAAATGCAGAAAGCCAATGCCCTCTGACGAACGCAATCGTCTTTCTTTGTGCTCGATGGGAATCCAACCAGCGGATAAACAAAGATTGGAAACCTTCTCAGTTCTTCACGACAGAGCGTCATTGATGTTCTAGTATTGAATATCTTTGAATAATGAGTGGCATAGACAGAGTCAATAGCCCGAGTCATAGTTTGAAGATATCAGGAGGAAAGTATCGAGGAGACGTCAGAGGTAGGTTCTTTACGCAGAGAGTTGTGAATGCATGGAATGGGTTGCCAGCCCGTCCAGTTGGAAGCAGAGTCATTGGCGTCATTTAAGGAACTGCTGGACGGGCACATGGAGAGCAGTGAGTTGAGGATTGCGTAGGTTACATTACATTCGGGTTGAACCTCGGCACAACATCGTGGGCCAAAGGGCCTGTTCTGTTCTGGCCTTTTCTATGTTCTATGCTCTAGTTGAGGCTGGATTGGAGAAATCGTTGGAATGCTTCCAAAACCAAGAGATGGGCCGGAAAGTGAAGTTGATCATGAACTATAGCGAGCAGGCTTGATCTGCGGGCTATTCCTACCACCATCTCTATGTTGTTGTGTTTCAAAATATGAGCTGTGCTGACTGTGTGCACATAATACGTTAATGTTATAATTTAAGTAGAACTCATTTCCATTTTAAGAATAGCGTTCTCCACTTGGTCAGGAAGCATCTAGGCAAACTATAATTTGCAAGTAATAATCTTGAGCCTCGAATCCTTGTCGTATTATTTACTTTATATATTTTGAAATAAAGAAACAGCGTTCAGATAAAATCCAACTAGTCAAACAAACAGCGCTTCATTGCGAGTTTCCTACTTGGTTTCTCGCTATATCAGCAATGGAGAAAGTCAGGGCTGCAGATGCTGGAGATTGGAGTCGGCATGCTGCGCCACAGGACAGAATATCAAGAATACCGGTTTAGTTTCCTGCTGGAGTTCAAACTGTAGTAAAGTTCTAGCGGGGCCCGCCCGCAGGTGCATTGGTGGTTCAGTGGTAGAATTCTCGCCTGCCACGCGGGAGGCCTGGGTTCGATTCCCGGCCAATGCAACGCATTGCAGCACCCTTTATTTCAAATGCTGCACGGCTCGAACAGAGTTCGGCCCCATGCCACGGGTTTGCTTCGCCTGGCTGCGTGCACTCGCCAATGTCCTGCTGCGCGATAAACAGGGTGTGTTCGATCAGCGTGTGGGATGGGATCGGATGGAAACGTCCGCTCTGCAGGCTCCGTTTTTGAGCATTTTCATGGCGCAATCCATAGTTTTCTGGCATTAAGTAAAATCGACATAGTGAGATGACCGGCCGTGAGCCCAGAATGATGGGCCAGACTCCATACGCCGAATGAGATGAGAGTGGTGCTGGAAAAGCACAGCGGGGCAGGCAGCATCCGAGGACCGGCAAAATCGACCTCTCGAGCAGGAGTCCTTCATCAGGAAGGGTACTGTCATATATCCAAACATCTTCTGCTGCTTCATCAGTGACCTTCCTTCTGTCATATAGTCAGAAGTGGGCATTTTTGTTCACGATTGCATCATGGTAGCACCACTGACAACTCCTCAGATACTGAAGCAGACCATACTAGGTTCAAATGCAGAAAGCCAATGCCCTCTGACGAACGCAATCGTCTTTCTTTGTGCTCGATGGGAATCCAACCAGCGGATAAACAAAGATTGGAAACCTTCTCAGTTCTTCACGACAGAGCGTCATTGATGTTCTAGTATTGAATATCTTTGAATAATGAGTGGCATAGACAGAGTCAATAGCCCGAGTCATAGTTTGAAGATATCAGGAGGAAAGTATCGAGGAGACGTCAGAGGTAGGTTCTTTACGCAGAGAGTTGTGAATGCATGGAAGGGGTTGCCAGCCCGTCCACTTGGAAGCAGAGTCATTGGCGTCATTTAAGGAACTGCTGGACGGGCACATGGAGAGCAGTGAGTTGAGGATTGCGTAGGTTACATTACATTCGGGTTGAACCTCGGCACAACATCGTGGGCCAAAGGGCCTGTTCTGTTCTGGACTTTTCTATGTTCTATGCTCTAGTTGAGGCTGGATTGGAGAAATCGTTGGAATGCTTCCAAAACCAAGAGATGGGCCGGAAAGTGAAGTTGATCATGAACTATAGCGAGCAGGCTTGATCTGCGGGCTATTCCTACCACCATCTCTATGTTGTTGTGTTTCAAAATATGAGCTGTGCTGACTGTGTGCACATAATACGTTAATGTTATAATTTAAGTAGAACTCATTTCCATTTTAAGAATAGCGTTCTCCACTTGGTCAGGAAGCATCTAGGCAAACTATAATTTGCAAGTAATAATCTTGAGCCTCGAATCCTTGTCGTATTATTTACTTTATATATTTTGAAATAAAGAAACAGCGTTCAGATAAAATCCAACTAGTCAAACAAACAGCGCTTCATTGCGAGTTTCCTACTTGGTTTCTCGCTATATCAGCAATGGAGAAAGTCAGGGCTGCAGATGCTGGAGATTGGAGTCGGCATGCTGCGCCACAGGACAGAATATCAAGAATACCGGTTTAGTTTCCTGCTGGAGTTCAAACTGTAGTAAAGTTCTAGCGGGGCCCGCCCGCAGGTGCATTGGTGGTTCAGTGGTAGAATTCTCGCCCGCCACGCGGGAGGCCCGGGTTCGATTCCCGGCCAATGCAACGCATTGCAGCACCCTTTATTTCAAATGCTGCACGGCTCGAACAGAGTTCGGCCCGATGCCCCGGGTTTGCTTCGCCTGGCTGCGTGCACTCGCCAATCTCCTGCTGCGCGATAAACAGGGTGTGTTCACTCAGCGTGTGGGATGGGATCGGATGGAAACGTCCGCTCTGCAGGCTCCGTTTTTGAGCATTTTCATGGCGCAATCCATAGTTTTCTGGCATTAAGTAAAATCGACATAGTGAGATGACCGGCCGTGAGCCCAGAATGATGGGCCAGACTCCATACGCCGAATGAGATGAGAGTGGTGCTGGAAAAGCACAGCGGGGCAGGCAGCATCCGAGGACCGGCAAAATCGACCTCTCGAGCAGGAGTCCTTCATCAGGAAGGGTACTGTCATATATCCAAACATCTTCTGCTGCTTCATCAGTGACCTTCCTTCTGTCATATAGTCAGAAGTGGGCATTTTTGTTCACGATTGCATCATGGTAGCACCACTGACAACTCCTCAGATACTGAAGCAGACCATACTAGGTTCAAATGCAGAAAGCCAATGCCCTCTGACGAACGCAATCGTCTTTCTTTGTGCTCGATGGGAATCCAACCAGCGGATAAACAAAGATTGGAAACCTTCTCAGTTCTTCACGACAGAGCGTCATTGATGTTCTAGTATTGAATATCTTTGAATAATGAGTGGCATAGACAGAGTCAATAGCCCGAGTCATAGTTTGAAGATATCAGGAGGAAAGTATCGAGGAGACGTCAGAGGTAGGTTCTTTACGCAGAGAGTTGTGAATGCATGGAATGGGTTGCCAGCCCGTCCAGTTGGAAGCAGAGTCATTGGCGTCATTTAAGGAACTGCTGGACGGGCACATGGAGAGCAGTGAGTTGAGGATTGCGTAGGTTACATTACATTCGGGTTGAACCTCGGCACAACATCGTGGGCCAAAGGGCCTGTTCTGTTCTGGCCTTTTGTATGTTCTATGCTCTAGTTGAGGCTGGATTGGAGAAATCGTTGGAATGCTTCCAAAACCAAGAGATGGGCCGGAAAGTGAAGTTGATCATGAACTATAGCGAGCAGGCTTGATCTGCGGGCTATTCCTACCACCATCTCTATGTTGTTGTGTTTCAAAATATGAGCTGTGCTGACTGTGTGCACATAATACGTTAATGTTATAATTTAAGTAGAACTCATTTCCATTTTAAGAATAGCGTTCTCCACTTGGTCAGGAAGCATCTAGGCAAACTATAATTTGCAAGTAATAATCTTGAGCCTCGAATCCTTGTCGTATTATTTACTTTATATATTTTGAAATAAAGAAACAGCGTTCAGATAAAATCCAACTAGTCAAACAAACAGCGCTTCATTGCGAGTTTCCTACTTGGTTTCTCGCTATATCAGCAATGGAGAAAGTCAGGGCTGCAGATGCTGGAGATTGGAGTCGGCATGCTGCGCCACAGGACAGAATATCAAGAATACCGGTTTAGTTTCCTGCTGGAGTTCAAACT
The DNA here is from genome assembly GCF_047496795.1 of Chiloscyllium punctatum. Taxonomy (NCBI): domain Eukaryota; kingdom Metazoa; phylum Chordata; class Chondrichthyes; order Orectolobiformes; family Hemiscylliidae; genus Chiloscyllium; species Chiloscyllium punctatum. Next base: position 27,012,775 of record NC_092768.1, on the reverse strand, counting down.
GTAGTAAAGTTCTAGCGGGGCCCGCCCGCAGGTGCATTGGTGGTTCAGTGGTAGAATTCTCGCCTGCCACGCGGGAGGCCCGGGTTCGATTCCCGGCCAATGCAACGCATTGCAGCACCCTTTATTTCAAATGCTGCACGGCTCGAACAGAGTTCGGCCCGATGCCACGGGTTTGCTTCGCCTGGCTGCGTGCACTCGCCAATGTCTTGCTGCGCGATAAACTGGGTGTGTTCACTCAGCGTGTGAGATGGGATCGGATGGAAACGTCCGCTCTGCAGACTCCGTTTTTGAGCATTTTCATGGCGCAATCCATAGTTTTCTGGCATTAAGTAAAATCGACATAGTGAGATGACCGGCCGTGAGCCCAGAATGATGGGCCAGACTCCATACGCCGAATGAGATGAGAGTGGTGCTGGAAAAGCACAGCGGGGCAGGCAGCATCCGAGGACCGGCAAAATCGACCTCTCGAGCAGGAGTCCTTCATCAAGAAGGGTACTGTCATATATCCAAACACATCTTCTGCTGCTTCATCAGTGACCTTCCTTCTGTCATATAGTCAGAAGTGGGCATTTTTGTTCACGATTGCATCATGGTAGCACCACTGACAACTCCTCAGATACTGAAGCAGACCATACTAGGTTCAAATGCAGAAAGCCAATGCCCTCTGACGAACGCAATCGTCTTTCTTTGTGCTCGATGGGAATCCAACCAGCGGATAAACAAAGATTGGAAACCTTCTCAGTTCTTCACGACAGAGCGTCATTGATGTTCTAGCATTGAATATCTTTGAATAATGAGTGGCACAGACAGTGTCAATAGCCCGAGTCATAGTTTGAAGATATCAGGAGGAAAGTATCGAGGAGACGTCAGAGGTAGGTTCTTTACGCAGAGAGTTGTGAATGCATGGAATGGGTTGCCAGCCCGTCCAGTTGGAAGCAGAGTCATTGGCGACATTTAAGGAACTGCTGGACGGGCACATGGAGAGCAGTGAGTTGAGGATTGCGTAGGTTACATTACATTCGGGTTGAACCTCGGCACAACATCGTGGGCCAAAGGGCCTGTTCTGTTCTGGCCTTTTGTATGTTCTATGCTCTAGTTGAGGCTGGATTGGAGAAATCGTTGGAATGCTTCCAAAACCAAGAGATGGGCCGGAAAGTGAAGTTGATCATGAACTATAGCGAGCAGGCTTGATCTGCGGGCTATTCCTACCACCATCTCTATGTTGTTGTGTTTCAAAATATGAGCTGTGCTGACTGTGTGCACATAATACGTTAATGTTATAATTTAAGTAGAACTCATTTCCATTTTAAGAATAGCGTTCTCCACTTGGTCAGGAAGCATCTAGGCAAACTATAATTTGCAAGTAATAATCTTGAGCCTCGAATCCTTGTCGTATTATTTACTTTATATATTTTGAAATAAAGAAACAGCGTTCAGATAAAATCCAACTAGTCAAACAAACAGCGCTTCATTGCGAGTTTCCTACTTGGTTTCTCGCTATATCAGCAATGGAGAAAGTCAGGGCTGCAGATGCTGGAGATTGGAGTCGGCATGCTGCGCCACAGGACAGAATATCAAGAATACCGGTTTAGTTTCCTGCTGGAGTTCAAACTGTAGTAAAGTTCTAGCGGGGCCCGCCCGCAGGAGCATTGGTGGTTCAGTGGTAGCATTCTCGCCTGCCACGCGGGAGGCCCGGGTTCGATTCCCGGCCAATGCAACGCATTGCAGCACGCATTTATTTCAAATGCTGCACGGCTCGAACAGAGTTCGGCCCGATGCCACGGGTTTGCTTCGCCTGGCTGCGTGCACTCACTAATGTCCTGCTGCGCGGTAAACAGGGTGTGTTCACTCAGCGTGTGGGATGGGATCGGATGGAAACGTCCGCTCTGCAGACTCCGTTTTTGAGCATTTTCATGGCGCAATCCATAGTTTTCTGGCATTAAGTAAAATCGACATAGTGAGATGACCGGCCGTGAGCCCAGAATGATGGGCCAGACTCCATACACCGACTGAGATGAGAGTGGTGCTGGAAAAGCACAGCGGGGCAGGCAGCATCCGAGGACCGGCAAAATCGACCTCTCGAGCAGGAGTCCTTCATCAGGAAGGGTACTGTCATATATCCAAACATCTTCTGCTGCTTCATCAGTGACCTTCCTTCTGTCATATAGTCAGAAGTGGGCATTTTTGTTCACGATTGCATCATGGTAGCACCACTGACAACTCCTCAGATACTGAAGCAGACCATACTAGGTTCAAATGCAGAAAGCCAATGCCCTCTGACGAACGCAATCGTCTTTCTTTGTGCTCGATGGGAATCCAACCAGCGGATAAACAAAGATTGGAAACCTTCTCAGTTCTTCACGACAGAGCGTCATTGATGTTCTAGTATTGAATATCTTTGAATAATGAGTGGCATAGACAGAGTCAATAGCCCGAGTCATAGTTTGAAGATATCAGGAGGAAAGTATCGAGGAGACGTCAGAGGTAGGTTCTTTACGCAGAGAGTTGTGAATGCATGGAATGGGTTGCCAGCCCGTCCAGTTGGAAGCAGAGTCATTGGCGTCATTTAAGGAACTGCTGGACGGGCACATGGAGAGCAGTGAGTTGAGGATTGCGTAGGTTACATTACATTCGGGTTGAACCTCGGCACAACATCGTGGGCCAAAGGGCCTGTTCTGTTCTGGACTTTTCTATGTTCTATGCTCTAGTTGAGGCTGGATTGGAGAAATCGTTGGAATGCTTCCAAAACCAAGAGATGGGCCGGAAAGTGAAGTTGATCATGAACTATAGCGAGCAGGCTTGATCTGCGGGCTATTCCTACCACCATCTCTATGTTGTTGTGTTTCAAAATATGAGCTGTGCTGACTGTGTGCACATAATACGTTAATGTTATAATTTAAGTAGAACTCATTTCCATTTTAAGAATAGCGTTCTCCACTTGGTCAGGAACCATCTAGGCAAACTATAATTTGCAAGTAATAATCTTGAGCCTCGAATCCTTGTCGTATTATTTACTTTATATATTTTGAAATAAAGAAACAGCGTTCAGATAAAATCCAACTAGTCAAACAAACAGCGCTTCATTGCGAGTTTCCTACTTGGTTTCTCGCTATATCAGCAATGGAGAAAGTCAGGGCTGCAGATGCTGGAGATTGGAGTCGGCATGCTGCGCCACAGGACAGAATATCAAGAATACCGGTTTAGTTTCCTGCTGGAGTTCAAACTGTAGTAAAGTTCTAGCGGGGCCCGCCCGCAGGTGCATTGGTGGTTCAGTGGTAGAATTCCCGCCTGCCACGCGGGAGGCCCGGGTTCGATTCCCGGCCAATGCAACGCATTGCAGCACCCTTTATTTCAAATGCTGCACGGCTCGAACAGAGTTCGGCCCCATGCCACGGGTTTGCTTCGCCTGGCTGCGTGCACTCGCCAATGTCTTGCTGCGCGATAAACAGGGTGTGTTCACTCAGCGTGTGAGATGGGATCGGATGGAAACGTCCGCTCTGCAGACTCCGTTTTTGAGCATTTTCATGGCGCAATCCATAGTTTTCTGGCATTAAGTAAAATCGACATAGTGAGATGACCGGCCGTGAGCCCAGAATGATGGGCCAGACTCCATACGCCGAATGAGATGAGAGTGGTGCTGGAAAAGCACAGCGGGGCAGGCAGCATCCGAGGACCGGCAAAATCGACCTCTCGAGCAGGAGTCCTTCATCAAGAAGGGTACTGTCATATATCCAAACACATCTTCTGCTGCTTCATCAGTGACCTTCCTTCTGTCGTATAGTCAGAAGTGGGCATTTTTGTTCACGATTGCATCATGGTAGCACCACTGACAACTCCTCAGATACTGAAGCAGACCATACTAGGTTCAAATGCAGAAAGCCAATGCCCTCTGACGAACGCAATCGTCTTTCTTTGTGCTCGATGGGAATCCAACCAGCGGATAAACAAAGATTGGAAACCTTCTCAGTTCTTCACGACAGAGCGTCATTGATGTTCTAGCATTGAATATCTTTGAATAATGAGTGGCACAGACAGAGTCAATAGCCCGAGTCATAGTTTGAAGATATCAGGAGGAAAGTATCGAGGAGACGTCAGAGGTAGGTTCTTTACGCAGAGAGTTGTGAATGCATGGAATGGGTTGCCAGCCCGTCCAGTTGGAAGCAGAGTCATTGGCGACATTTAAGGAACTGCTGGACGGGCACATGGAGAGCAGTGAGTTGAGGATTGCGTAGGTTACATTACATTCGGGTTGAACCTCGGCACAACATCGTGGGCCAAAGGGCCTGTTCTGTTCTGGCCTTTTGTATGTTCTATGCTCTAGTTGAGGCTGGATTGGAGAAATCGTTGGAATGCTTCCAAAACCAAGAGATGGGCCGGAAAGTGAAGTTGATCATGAACTATAGCGAGCAGGCTTGATCTGCGGGCTATTCCTACCACCATCTCTATGTTGTTGTGTTTCAAAATATGAGCTGTGCTGACTGTGTGCACATAATACGTTAATGTTATAATTTAAGTAGAACTCATTTCCATTTTAAGAATAGCGTTCTCCACTTGGTCAGGAAGCATCTAGGCAAACTATAATTTGCAAGTAATAATCTTGAGCCTCGAATCCTTGTCGTATTATTTATTTTATATATTTTGAAATAAAGAAACAGCGTTCAGATAAAATCCAACTAGTCAAACAAACAGCGCTTCATTGCGAGTTTCCTACTTGGTTTCTCGCTATATTAGCAATGGAGAAAGTCAGGGCTGCAGATGCTGGAGATTGGAGTCGGCATGCTGCGCCACAGGACAGAATATCAAGAATACCGGTTTAGTTTCCTGCTGGAGTTCAAACTGTAGTAAAGTTCTAGCGGGGCCCGCCCGCAGGTGCATTGGTGGTTCAGTGGTGGAATTCTCGCCTGCCACGCGGGAGGCCCGGGTTCGATTCCCGGCCAATGCAACGCATTGCAGCACCCTTTATTTCAAATGCGGCACGGCTCGAACAGAGTTCGGCCCGATGCCCCGGGTTTGCTTCGCCTGGCTGCGTGCACTCGCCAATCTCCTGCTGCGCGATAAACCGGGTGTGTTCACTCAGCGTGTGGGATGGGATCGGATGGAAACGTCCGCTCTGCAGGCTCCGTTTTTGAGCATTTTCATGGCGCAATCCATAGTTTTCTGGCATTAAGTAAAATCGACATAGTGAGATGACCGGCCGTGAGCCCAGAATGATGGGCCAGACTCCATACGCCGACTGAGATGAGAGTGGTGCTGGAAAAGCACAGCGGGGCAGGCAGCATCCGAGGACCGGCAAAATCGACCTCTCGAGCAGGAGTCCTTCATCAGGAAGGGTACTGTCATATATCCAAACATCTTCTGCTGCTTCATCAGTGACCTTCCTTCTGTCATATAGTCAGAAGTGGGCATTTTTGTTCACGATTGCATCATGGTAGCACCACTGACAACTCCTCAGATACTGAAGCAGACCATACTAGGTTCAAATGCAGAAAGCCAATGCCCTCTGACGAACGCAATCGTCTTTCTTTGTGCTCGATGGGAATCCAACCAGCGGATAAACAAAGATTGGAAACCTTCTCAGTTCTTCACGACAGAGCGTCATTGATGTTCTAGTATTGAATATCTTTGAATAATGAGTGGCATAGACAGAGTCAATAGCCCGAGTCATAGTTTGAAGATATCAGGAGGAAAGTATCGAGGAGACGTCAGAGGTAGGTTCTTTACGCAGAGAGTTGTGAATGCATGGAATGGGTTGCCAGCCCGTCCAGTTGGAAGCAGAGTCATTGGCGTCATTTAAGGAACTGCTGGACGGGCACATGGAGAGCAGTGAGTTGAGGATTGCGTAGGTTACATTACATTCGGGTTGAACCTCGGCACAACATCGTGGGCCAAAGGGCCTGTTCTGTTCTGGACTTTTCTATGTTCTATGCTCTAGTTGAGGCTGGATTGGAGAAATCGTTGGAATGCTTCCAAAACCAAGAGATGGGCCGGAAAGTGAAGTTGATCATGAACTATAGCGAGCAGGCTTGATCTGCGGGCTATTCCTACCACCATCTCTATGTTGTTGTGTTTCAAAATATGAGCTGTGCTGACTGTGTGCACATAATACGTTAATGTTATAATTTAAGTAGAACTCATTTCCATTTTAAGAATAGCGTTCTCCACTTGGTCAGGAAGCATCTAGGCAAACTATAATTTGCAAGTAATAATCTTGAGCCTCGAATCCTTGTCGTATTATTTACTTTATATATTTTGAAATAAAGAAACAGCGTTCAGATAAAATCCAACTAGTCAAACAAACAGCGCTTCATTGCGAGTTTCCTACTTGGTTTCTCGCTATATCAGCAATGGAGAAAGTCAGGGCTGCAGATGCTGGAGATTGGAGTCGGCATGCTGCGCCACAGGACAGAATATCAAGAATACCGGTTTAGTTTCCTGCTGGAGTTCAAACTGTAGTAAAGTTCTAGCGGGGCCCGCCCGCAGGAGGATTGGTGGTTCAGTGGTAGAATTCTCGCCTGCCACGCGGGAGGCCCGGGTTCGATTCCCAGCCAATGCAACGCATTGCAGCACGCTTTATTTCAAATGCTGCACGGCTCGAACAGAGTTCGGCCCCATGCCACGGGTTTGCTTCGCCTGGCTGCGTGCACTCGCCAATGTCTTGCTGCGCGATAAACAGGGTGTGTTCACTCAGCGTGTGGGATGGGATCGAATGGAAACGTCCGCTCTGCAGGCTCCGTTTTTGAGCATTTTCATGGCGCAATCCATAGTTTTCTGGCATTAAGTAAAATCGACATAGTGAGATGACCGGCCGTGAGCCCAGAATGATGGGCCAGACTCCATACGCCGAATGAGATGAGAGTGGTGCTGGAAAAGCACAGCGGGGCAGGCAGCATCCGAGGAGCGGCAAAATCGACCTCTCGAGCAGGAGTCCTTCATCAGGAAGGGTACTGTCATATATCCAAACATCTTCTGCTGCTTCATCAGTGACCTTCCTTCTGTCATATAGTCAGAAGTGGGCATTTATGTTCACGATTGCATCATGGTAGCACCACCGAAAACTCCTCAGATACTGAAGCAGACCATACTAGGTTCAAATGCAGAAAGCCAATGCCCTCTGACGAACGCAATCGTCTTTCTTTGTGCTCGATGGGAATCCAACCAGCGGATAATCAAAGATTGGAAACCTTCTCAGTTCTTCACGACAGAGCGTCATTGATGTTCTAGTATTGAATATCTTTGAATAATGAGTGGCATAGACAGAGTCAATAGCCCGAGTCATAGTTTGAAGATATCAGGAGGAAAGTATCGAGGAGACGTCAGAGGTAGGTTCTTTACGCAGAGAGTTGTGAATGCATGGAAGGGGTTGCCAGCCCGTCCACTTGGAAGCAGAGTCATTGGCGTCATTTCAGGAACTGCTGGACGGGCACATGGAGAGCAGTGAGTTGAGGATTGCGTAGGTTACATTACATTCGGGTAGAACCTCGGCACAACATCGTGGGCCAAAGGGCCTGTTCTGTTCTGGCCTTTTGTATGTTCTATGCTCTAGTTGAGGCTGGATTGGAGAAATCGTTGGAATGCTTCCAAAACCAAGAGATGGGCCGGAAAGTGAAGTTGATCATGAACTATAGCGAGCAGGCTTGATCTGCGGGCTATTCCTACCACCATCTCTATGTTGTTGTGTTTCAAAATATGAGCTGTGCTGACTGTGTGCACATAATGCGTTAATGTTATAATTTAAGTAGAACCCATTTCCATTTTAAGAATAGCGTTCTCCACTTGGTCAGGAAGCATCTAGGCAAACTATAATTTGCAAGTAATAATCTTGAGCCTCGAATCCTAGTCGTATTATTTACTTTATATATCTTGAAATAAAGAAACAGCGTTCAGATAAAATCCAACTAGTCAAACAAACAGCGCTTCATTGCGAGTTTCCTACTTGGTTTCTTGCTATATCAGCAATGGAGAAAGTCAGGGCTGCAGATGCTGGAGATTGGAGTCGGCATGCTGCGCCACAGGACAGAATATCAAGAATACCGGTTTAGTTTCCTGCTGGAGTTCAAACTGTAGTAAAGTTCTAGCGGGGCCCGCCCGCAGGTGCATTGGTGGTTCAGTGGTAGAATTCTCGCCTGCCACGCGGGAGGCCCGGGTTCGATTCCCGGCCAATGCAACGCATTGCAGCACCCTTTATTTCAAATGCTGCACGGCTCGAACAGAGTTCGGCCCGATGCCCCGGGTTTGCTTCGCCTGGCTGCGTGCACTCGCCCATCTCCTGCTGCGCGATAAACCGGGTGTGTTCACTCAGCGTGTGGGATGGGATCGGATGGAAACGTCCGCTCTGCAGGCTCCGTTTTTGAGCATTTTCATGGCGCAATCCATAGTTTTCTGGCATTAAGTAAAATCGACATAGTGAGATGACCGGCCGTGAGCCCAGAATGATGGGCCAGACTCCATACGCCGACTGAGATGAGAGTGGTGCTGGAAAAGCACAGCGGGGCAGGCAGCATCCGAGGACCGGCAAAATCGACCTCTCGAGCAGGAGTCCTTCATCAGGAAGGGTACTGTCATATATCCAAACATCTTCTGCTGCTTCATCAGTGACCTTCCTTCTGTCATATAGTCAGAAGTGGGCATTTTTGTTCACGATTGCATCATGGTAGCACCACTGACAACTCCTCAGATACTGAAGCAGACCATACTAGGTTCAAATGCAGAAAGCCAATGCCCTCTGACGAACGCAATCGTCTTTCTTTGTGCTCGATGGGAATCCAACCAGCGGATAAACAAAGATTGGAAACCTTCTCAGTTCTTCACGACAGAGCGTCATTGATGTTCTAGTATTGAATATCTTTGAATAATGAGTGGCATAGACAGAGTCAATAGCCCGAGTCATAGTTTGAAGATATCAGGAGGAAAGTATCGAGGAGACGTCAGAGGTAGGTTCTTTACGCAGAGAGTTGTGAATGCATGGAATGGGTTGCCAGCCCGTCCAGTTGGAAGCAGAGTCATTGGCGTCATTTAAGGAACTGCTGGACGGGCACATGGAGAGCAGTGAGTTGAGGATTGCGTAGGTTACATTACATTCGGGTTGAACCTCGGCACAACATCGTGGGCCAAAGGGCCTGTTCTGTTCTGGACTTTTCTATGTTCTATGCTCTAGTTGAGGCTGGATTGGAGAAATCGTTGGAATGCTTCCAAAACCAAGAGATGGGCCGGAAAGTGAAGTTGATCATGAACTATAGCGAGCAGGCTTGATCTGCGGGCTATTCCTACCACCATCTCTATGTTGTTGTGTTTCAAAATATGAGCTGTGCTGACTGTGTGCACATAATACGTTAATGTTATAATTTAAGTAGAACTCATTTCCATTTTAAGAATAGCGTTCTCCACTTGGTCAGGAAGCATCTAGGCAAACTATAATTTGCAAGTAATAATCTTGAGCCTCGAATCCTTGTCGTATTATTTACTTTATATATTTTGAAATAAAGAAACAGCGTTCAGATAAAATCCAACTAGTCAAACAAACAGCGCTTCATTGCGAGTTTCCTACTTGGTTTCTCGCTATATCAGCAATGGAGAAAGTCAGGGCTGCAGATGCTGGAGATTGGAGTCGGCATGCTGCGCCACAGGACAGAATATCAAGAATACCGGTTTAGTTTCCTGCTGGAGTTCAAACTGTAGTAAAGTTCTAGCGGGGCCCGCCCGCAGGAGGATTGGTGGTTCAGTGGTAGAATTCTCGCCTGCCACGCGGGAGGCCCGGGTTCGATTCCCAGCCAATGCAACGCATTGCAGCACGCTTTATTTCAAATGCTGCACGGCTCGAACAGAGTTCGGCCCCATGCCACGGGTTTGCTTCGCCTGGCTGCGTGCACTCGCCAATGTCTTGCTGCGCGATAAACAGGGTGTGTTCACTCAGCGTGTGGGATGGGATCGAATGGAAACGTCCGCTCTGCAGGCTCCGTTTTTGAGCATTTTCATGGCGCAATCCATAGTTTTCTGGCATTAAGTAAAATCGACATAGTGAGATGACCGGCCGTGAGCCCAGAATGATGGGCCAGACTCCATACGCCGAATGAGATGAGAGTGGTGCTGGAAAAGCACAGCGGGGCAGGCAGCATCCGAGGAGCGGCAAAATCGACCTCTCGAGCAGGAGTCCTTCATCAGGAAGGGTACTGTCATATATCCAAACATCTTCTGCTGCTTCATCAGTGACCTTCCTTCTGTCATATAGTCAGAAGTGGGCATTTATGTTCACGATTGCATCATGGTAGCACCACCGAAAACTCCTCAGATACTGAAGCAGACCATACTAGGTTCAAATGCAGAAAGCCAATGCCCTCTGACGAACGCAATCGTCTTTCTTTGTGCTCGATGGGAATCCAACCAGCGGATAATCAAAGATTGGAAACCTTCTCAGTTCTTCACGACAGAGCGTCATTGATGTTCTAGTATTGAATATCTTTGAATAATGAGTGGCATAGACAGAGTCAATAGCCCGAGTCATAGTTTGAAGATATCAGGAGGAAAGTATCGAGGAGACGTCAGAGGTAGGTTCTTTACGCAGAGAGTTGTGAATGCATGGAAGGGGTTGCCAGCCCGTCCACTTGGAAGCAGAGTCATTGGCGTCATTTCAGGAACTGCTGGACGGGCACATGGAGAGCAGTGAGTTGAGGATTGCGTAGGTTACATTACATTCGGGTAGAACCTCGGCACAACATCGTGGGCCAAAGGGCCTGTTCTGTTCTGGCCTTTTGTATGTTCTATGCTCTAGTTGAGGCTGGATTGGAGAAATCGTTGGAATGCTTCCAAAACCAAGAGATGGGCCGGAAAGTGAAGTTGATCATGAACTATAGCGAGCAGGCTTGATCTGCGGGCTATTCCTACCACCATCTCTATGTTGTTGTGTTTCAAAATATGAGCTGTGCTGACTGTGTGCACATAATGCGTTAATGTTATAATTTAAGTAGAACCCATTTCCATTTTAAGAATAGCGTTCTCCACTTGGTCAGGAAGCATCTAGGCAAACTATAATTTGCAAGTAATAATCTTGAGCCTCGAATCCTAGTCGTATTATTTACTTTATATATCTTGAAATAAAGAAACAGCGTTCAGATAAAATCCAACTAGTCAAACAAACAGCGCTTCATTGCGAGTTTCCTACTTGGTTTCTTGCTATATCAGCAATGGAGAAAGTCAGGGCTGCAGATGCTGGAGATTGGAGTCGGCATGCTGCGCCACAGGACAGAATATCAAGAATACCGGTTTAGTTTCCTGCTGGAGTTCAAACTGTAGTAAAGTTCTAGCGGGGCCCGCCCGCAGGTGCATTGGTGGTTCAGTGGTAGAATTCTCGCCTGCCACGCGGGAGGCCCGGGTTCGATTCCCGGCCAATGCAACGCATTGCAGCACCCTTTATTTCAAATGCTGCACGGCTCGAACAGAGTTCGGCCCGATGCCCCGGGTTTGCTTCGCCTGGCTGCGTGCACTCGCCCATCTCCTGCTGCGCGATAAACAGGGTGTGTTCACTCAGCGTGTGGGATGGGATCGGATGGAAACGTCCGCTCTGCAGGCTCCGTTTTTGAGCATTTTCATGGCGCAATCCATAGTTTTCTGGCATTAAGTAAAATCGACATAGTGAGATGACCGGCCGTGAGCCCAGAATGATGGGCCAGACTCCATACGCCGAATGAGATGAGAGTGGTGCTGGAAAAGCACAGCGGGGCAGGCAGCATCCGAGGACCGGCAAAATCGACCTCTCGAGCAGGAGTCCTTCATCAGGAAGGGTACTGTCATATATCCAAACATCTTCTGCTGCTTCATCAGTGACCTTCCTTCTGTCATATAGTCAGAAGTGGGCATTTTTGTTCACGATTGCATCATGGTAGCACCACTGACAACTCCTCAGATACTGAAGCAGACCATACTAGGTTCAAATGCAGAAAGCCAATGCCCTCTGACGAACGCAATCGTCTTTCTTTGTGCTCGATGGGAATCCAACCAGCGGATAAACAAAGATTGGAAACCTTCTCAGTTCTTCACGACAGAGCGTCATTGATGTTCTAGCATTGAATATCTTTGAATAATGAGTGGCACAGACAGAGTCAATAGCCCGAGTCATAGTTTGAAGATATCAGGAGGAAAGTATCGAGGAGACGTCAGAGGTAGGTTCTTTACGCAGAGAGTTGTGAATGCATGGAAGGGGTTGCCAGCCCGTCCACTTGGAAGCAGAGTCATTGGCGTCATTTCAGGAACTGCTGGACGGGCACATGGAGAGCAGTGAGTTGAGGATTGCGTAGGTTACATTACATTCGGGTAGAACCTCGGCACAACATCGTGGGCCAAAGGGCCTGTTCTGTTCTGGCCTTTTGTATGTTCTATGCTCTAGTTGAGGCTGGATTGGAGAAATCGTTGGAATGCTTCCAAAACCAAGAGATGGGCCGGAAAGTGAAGTTGATCATGAACTATAGCGAGCAGGCTTGATCTGCGGGCTATTCCTACCACCATCTCTATGTTGTTGTGTTTCAAAATATGAGATGTGCTGACTGTGTGCACATAATACGTTAATGTTATAATTTAGGTAGAACTCATTTCCATTTTAAGAATAGCGTTCTCCACTTGGTCAGGAAGCATCGAGGCAAACTATAATTTGCAAGTAATAATCTTGAGCCTCGAATCCTTGTCGTATTATTTACTTTATATATTTTGAAATAAAGAAACAGCGTTCAGATAAAATCCAACTAGTCAAACAAACAGCGCTTCATTGCGAGTTTCCTACTTGGTTTCTCGCTATATCAGCAATGGAGAAAGTCAGGGCTGCAGATGCTGGAGATTGGAGTCGGCATGCTGCGCCACAGGACAGAATATCAAGAATACCGGTTTAGTTTCCTGCTGGAGTTCAAACTGTAGTAAAGTTCTAGCGGGGCCCGCCCGCAGGTGCATTGGTGGTTCAGTGGTAGTATTCTCGCCTGCCACGTGGGAGGCCCGGGTTCGATTCCCGGCCAATGCAACGCATTGCAGCACCCTTTATTTCAAATGCTGCACGGCTCGAACAGAGTTCGGCCCCATGCCACGGGTTTGCTTCGCCTGGCTGCGTGCACTCGCTAATGTCCTGCTGCGCGGTAAACAGGGTGTGTTCACTCAGCGTGTGGGATGGGATCGGATGGAAACGTCCGCTCTGCAGACTCCGTTTTTGAGCATTTTCATGGCGCAATCCATAGTTTTCTGGCATTAAGTAAAATCGACATAGTGAGATGACCGGCCGTGAGCCCAGAATGATGGGCCAGACTCCATACACCGACTGAGATGAGAGTGGTGCTGGAAAAGCACAGCGGGGCAGGCAGCATCCGAGGACCGGCAAAATCGACCTCTCGAGCAGGAGTCCTTCATCAGGAAGGGTACTGTCATATATCCAAACATCTTCTGCTGCTTCATCAGTGACCTTCCTTCTGTCATATAGTCAGAAGTGGGCATTTATGTTCACGATTGCATCATGGTAGCACCACCGAAAACTCCTCAGATACTGAAGCAGACCATACTAGGTTCAAATGCAGAAAGCCAATGCCCTCTGACGAACGCAATCGTCTTTCTTTGTGCTCGATGGGAATCCAACCAGCGGATAATCAAAGATTGGAAACCTTCTCAGTTCTTCACGACAGAGCGTCATTGATGTTCTAGTATTGAATATCTTTGAATAATGAGTGGCATAGACAGAGTCAATAGCCCGAGTCATAGTTTGAAGATATCAGGAGGAAAGTATCGAGGAGACGTCAGAGGTAGGTTCTTTACGCAGAGAGTTGTGAATGCATGGAAGGGGTTGCCAGCCCGTCCACTTGGAAGCAGAGTCATTGGCGTCATTTCAGGAACTGCTGGACGGGCACATGGAGAGCAGTGAGTTCAGGATTGCGTAGGTTACATTACATTCGGGTAGAACCTCGGCACAACATCGTGGGCCAAAGGGCCTGTTCTGTTCTGGCCTTTTGTATGTTCTATGCTCTAGTTGAGGCTGGATTGGAGAAATCGTTGGAATGCTTCCAAAACCAAGAGATGGGCCGGAAAGTGAAGTTGATCATGAACTATAGCGAGCAGGCTTGATCTGCGGGCTATTCCTACCACCATCTCTATGTTGTTGTGTTTCAAAATATGAGCTGTGCTGACTGTGTGCACATAATGCGTTAATGTTATAATTTAAGTAGAACCCATTTCCATTTTAAGAATAGCGTTCTCCACTTGGTCAGGAAGCATCTAGGCAAACTATAATTTGCAAGTAATAATCTTGAGCCTCGAATCCTAGTCGTATTATTTACTTTATATATCTTGAAATAAAGAAACAGCGTTCAGATAAAATCCAACTAGTCAAACAAACAGCGCTTCATTGCGAGTTTCCTACTTGGTTTCTTGCTATATCAGCAATGGAGAAAGTCAGGGCTGCAGATGCTGGAGATTGGAGTCGGCATGCTGCGCCACAGGACAGAATATCAAGAATACCGGTTTAGTTTCCTGCTGGAGTTCAAACTGTAGTAAAGTTCTAGCGGGGCCCGCCCGCAGGTGCATTGGTGGTTCAGTGGTAGAATTCTCGCCTGCCACGCGGGAGGCCCGGGTTCGATTCCCGGCCAATGCAACGCATTGCAGCACCCTTTATTTCAAATGCTGCACGGCTCGAACAGAGTTCGGCCCGATGCCCCGGGTTTGCTTCGCCTGGCTGCGTGCACTCGCCCATCTCCTGCTGCGCGATAAACAGGGTGTGTTCACTCAGCGTGTGGGATGGGATCGGATGGAAACGTCCGCTCTGCAGGCTCCGTTTTTGAGCATTTTCATGGCGCAATCCATAGTTTTCTGGCATTAAGTAAAATCGACATAGTGAGATGACCGGCCGTGAGCCCAGAATGATGGGCCAGACTCCATACGCCGAATGAGATGAGAGTGGTGCTGGAAAAGCACAGCGGGGCAGGCAGCATCCGAGGACCGGCAAAATCGACCTCTCGAGCAGGAGTCCTTCATCAGGAAGGGTACTGTCATATATCCAAACATCTTCTGCTGCTTCATCAGTGACCTTCCTTCTGTCATATAGTCAGAAGTGGGCATTTTTGTTCACGATTGCATCATGGTAGCACCACTGACAACTCCTCAGATACTGAAGCAGACCATACTAGGTTCAAATGCAGAAAGCCAATGCCCTCTGACGAACGCAATCGTCTTTCTTTGTGCTCGATGGGAATCCAACCAGCGGATAAACAAAGATTGGAAACCTTCTCAGTTCTTCACGACAGAGCGTCATTGATGTTCTAGCATTGAATATCTTTGAATAATGAGTGGCACAGACAGAGTCAATAGCCCGAGTCATAGTTTGAAGATATCAGGAGGAAAGTATCGAGGAGACGTCAGAGGTAGGTTCTTTACGCAGAGAGTTGTGAATGCATGGAAGGGGTTGCCAGCCCGTCCACTTGGAAGCAGAGTCATTGGCGTCATTTCAGGAACTGCTGGACGGGCACATGGAGAGCAGTGAGTTGAGGATTGCGTAGGTTACATTACATTCGGGTAGAACCTCGGCACAACATCGTGGGCCAAAGGGCCTGTTCTGTTCTGGCCTTTTGTATGTTCTATGCTCTAGTTGAGGCTGGATTGGAGAAATCGTTGGAATGCTTCCAAAACCAAGAGATGGGCCGGAAAGTGAAGTTGATCATGAACTATAGCGAGCAGGCTTGATCTGCGGGCTATTCCTACCACCATCTCTATGTTGTTGTGTTTCAAAATATGAGATGTGCTGACTGTGTGCACATAATACGTTAATGTTATAATTTAGGTAGAACTCATTTCCATTTTAAGAATAGCGTTCTCCACTTGGTCAGGAAGCATCGAGGCAAACTATAATTTGCAAGTAATAATCTTGAGCCTCGAATCCTTGTCGTATTATTTACTTTATATATTTTGAAATAAAGAAACAGCGTTCAGATAAAATCCAACTAGTCAAACAAACAGCGCTTCATTGCGAGTTTCCTACTTGGTTTCTCGCTATATCAGCAATGGAGAAAGTCAGGGCTGCAGATGCTGGAGATTGGAGTCGGCATGCTGCGCCACAGGACAGAATATCAAGAATACCGGTTTAGTTTCCTGCTGGAGTTCAAACTGTAGTAAAGTTCTAGCGGGGCGCGCCCGCAGGTGCATTGGTGGTTCAGTGGTAGTATTCTCGCCTGCCACGTGGGAGGCCCGGGTTCGATTCCCGGCCAATGCAACGCATTGCAGCACCCTTTATTTCAAATGCTGCACGGTTCGAACAGAGTTCGGCCCGATGCCCCGGGTTTGCTTCGCCTGGCTGCGTGCACTCGCCCATCTCCTGCTGCGCGATAAACAGGGTGTGTTCACTCAGCGTGTGGGATGGGATCGAATGGAAACGTCCGCTCTGCAGGCTCCGTTTTTGAGCATTTTCATGGCGCAATCCATAGTTTTCTGGCATTAAGTAAAATCGACATAGTGAGATGACCGGCCGTGAGCCCAGAATGATGGGCCAGACTCCATACGCCGAATGAGATGAGAGTGGTGCTGGAAAAGCACAGCGGGGCAGGCAGCATCCGAGGACCGGCAAAATCGACCTCTCGAGCAGGAGTCCTTCATCAGGAAGGGTACTGTCATATATCCAAACATCTTCTGCTGCTTCATCAGTGACCTTCCTTCTGTCATATAGTCAGAAGTGGGCATTTATGTTCACGATTGCATCATGGTAGCACCACCGAAAACTCCTCAGATACTGAAGCAGACCATACTAGGTTCAAATGCAGAAAGCCAATGCCCTCTGACGAACGCAATCGTCTTTCTTTGTGCTCGATGGGAATCCAACCAGCGGATAATCAAAGATTGGAAACCTTCTCAGTTCTTCACGACAGAGCGTCATTGATGTTCTAGTATTGAATATCTTTGAATAATGAGTGGCATAGACAGAGTCAATAGCCCGAGTCATAGTTTGAAGATATCAGGAGGAAAGTATCGAGGAGACGTCAGAGGTAGGTTCTTTACGCAGAGAGTTGTGAATGCATGGAAGGGGTTGCCAGCCCGTCCACTTGGAAGCAGAGTCATTGGCGTCATTTCAGGAACTGCTGGACGGGCACATGGAGAGCAGTGAGTTGAGGATTGCGTAGGTTACATTACATTCGGGTAGAACCTCGGCACAACATCGTGGGCCAAAGGGCCTGTTCTGTTCTGGCCTTTTGTATGTTCTATGCTCTAGTTTAGGCTGGATTGGAGAAATCGTTGGAATGCTTCCAAAACCAAGAGATGGGCCGGAAAGTGAAGTTGATCATGAACTATAGCGAGCAGGCTTGATCTGCGGGCTATTCCTACCACCATCTCTATGTTGTTGTGTTTCAAAATATGAGCTGTGCTGACTGTGTGCACATAATACGTTAATGTTATAATTTAAGTAGAACCCATTTCCATTTTAAGAATAGCGTTCTCCACTTGGTCAGGAAGCATCTAGGCACACTATAATTTGCAAGTAATAATCTTGAGCCTCGAATCCTAGTCGTATTATTTACTTTATATATTTTGAAATAAAGAAACAGCGTTCAGATAAAATCCAACTAGTCAAACAAACAGCGCTTCATTGCGAGTTTCCTACTTGGTTTCTCGCTATATCAGCAATGGAGAAAGTCAGGGCTGCAGATGCTGGAGATTGGAGTCGGCATGCTGCGCCACAGGACAGAATATCAAGAATACCGGTTTAGTTTCCTGCTGGAGTTCAAACTGTAGTAAAGTTCTAGCGGTGCCCGCCCGCAGGTGCATTGGTGGTTCAGTGGTAGAATTCTCGCCTGCCACGCGGGAGGCCCGGGTTCGATTCCCGGCCAATGCAACGCATTGCAGCACCCTTTATTTCAAATGCTGCACGGCTCGAACAGAGTTCGGCCCGATGCCCCGGGTTTGCTTCGCCTGGCTGCGTGCACTCGCCCATCTCCTGCTGCGCGATAAACAGGGTGTGTTCACTCAGCGTGTGGGATGGGATCGAATGGAAACGTCCGCTCTGCAGGCTCCGTTTTTGAGCATTTTCATGGCGCAATCCATAGTTTTCTGGCATTAAGTAAAATCGACATAGTGAGATGACCGGCCGTGAGCCCAGAATGATGGGCCAGACTCCATACGCCGAATGAGATGAGAGTGGTGCTGGAAAAGCACAGCGGGGCAGGCAGCATCCGAGGACCGGCAAAATCGACCTCTCGAGCAGGAGTCCTTCATCAGGAAGGGTACTGTCATATATCCAAACATCTTCTGCTGCTTCACCAGTGACCTTCCTTCTGTCATATAGTCAGAAGTGGGCATTTATGTTCACGATTGCATCATGGTAGCACCACCGAAAACTCCTCAGATACTGAAGCAGACCATACTAGGTTCAAATGCAGAAAGCCAATGCCCTCTGACGAACGCAATCGTCTTTCTTTGTGCTCGATGGGAATCCAACCAGCGGATAATCAAAGATTGGAAACCTTCTCAGTTCTTCACGACAGAGCGTCATTGATGTTCTAGTATTGAATATCTTTGAATAATGAGTGGCATAGACAGAGTCAATAGCCCGAGTCATAGTTTGAAGATATCAGGAGGAAAGTATCGAGGAGACGTCAGAGGTAGGTTCTTTACGCAGAGAGTTGTGAATGCATGGAAGGGGTTGCCAGCCCGTCCACTTGGAAGCAGAGTCATTGGCGTCATTTCAGGAACTGCTGGACGGGCACATGGAGAGCAGTGAGTTGAGGATTGCGTAGGTTACATTACATTCGGGTAGAACCTCGGCACAACATCGTGGGCCAAAGGGCCTGTTCTGTTCTGGCCTTTTGTATGTTCTATGCTCTAGTTGAGGCTGGATTGGAGAAATCGTTGGAATGCTTCCAAAACCAAGAGATGGGCCGGAAAGTGAAGTTGATCATGAACTATAGCGAGCAGGCTTGATCTGCGGGCTATTCCTACCACCATCTCTATGTTGTTGTGTTTCAAAATATGAGCTGTGCTGACTGTGTGCACATAATGCGTTAATGTTATAATTTAAGTAGAACCCATTTCCATTTTAAGAATAGCGTTCTCCACTTGGTCAGGAAGCATCTAGGCAAACTATAATTTGCAAGTAATAATCTTGAGCCTCGAATCCTAGTCGTATTATTTACTTTATATATCTTGAAATAAAGAAACAGCGTTCAGATAAAATCCAACTAGTCAAACAAACAGCGCTTCATTGCGAGTTTCCTACTTGGTTTCTCGCTATATCAGCAATGGAGAAAGTCAGGGCTGCAGATGCTGGAGATTGGAGTCGGCATGCTGCGCCACAGGACAGAATATCAAGAATACCGGTTTAGTTTCCTGCTGGAGTTCAAACTGTAGTAAAGTTCTAGCGGGGCCCGCCCGCAGGTGCATTGGTGGTTCAGTGGTAGAATTCTCGCCTGCCACGCGGGAGGCCCGGGTTCGATTCCCGGCCAATGCAACGCATTGCAGCACCCTTTATTTCAAATGCTGCACGGCTCGAACAGAGTTCGGCCCGATGCCCCGGGTTTGCTTCGCCTGGCTGCGTGCACTCGCCCATCTCCTGCTGCGCGATAAACAGGGTGTGTTCACTCAGCGTGTGGGATGGGATCGGATGGAAACGTCCGCTCTGCAGGCTCCGTTTTTGAGCATTTTCATGGCGCAATCCATAGTTTTCTGGCATTAAGTAAAATCGACATAGTGAGATGACCGGCCGTGAGCCCAGAATGATGGGCCAGACTCCATACGCCGAATGAGATGAGAGTGGTGCTGGAAAAGCACAGCGGGGCAGGCAGCATCCGAGGACCGGCAAAATCGACCTCTCGAGCAGGAGTCCTTCATCAGGAAGGGTACTGTCATATATCCAAACATCTTCTGCTGCTTCATCAGTGACCTTCCTTCTGTCATATAGTCAGAAGTGGGCATTTTTGTTCACGATTGCATCATGGTAGCACCACTGACAACTCCTCAGATACTGAAGCAGACCATACTAGGTTCAAATGCAGAAAGCCAATGCCCTCTGACGAACGCAATCGTCTTTCTTTGTGCTCGATGGGAATCCAACCAGCGGATAAACAAAGATTGGAAACCTTCTCAGTTCTTCACGACAGAGCGTCATTGATGTTCTAGCATTGAATATCTTTGAATAATGAGTGGCACAGACAGAGTCAATAGCCCGAGTCATAGTTTGAAGATATCAGGAGGAAAGTATCGAGGAGACGTCAGAGGTAGGTTCTTTACGCAGAGAGTTGTGAATGCATGGAAGGGGTTGCCAGCCCGTCCACTTGGAAGCAGAGTCATTGGCGTCATTTCAGGAACTGCTGGACGGGCACATGGAGAGCAGTGAGTTGAGGATTGCGTAGGTTACATTACATTCGGGTAGAACCTCGGCACAACATCGTGGGCCAAAGGGCCTGTTCTGTTCTGGCCTTTTGTATGTTCTATGCTCTAGTTGAGGCTGGATTGGAGAAATCGTTGGAATGCTTCCAAAACCAAGAGATGGGCCGGACAGTGAAGTTGATCATGAACTATAGCGAGCAGGCTTGATCTGCGGGCTATTCCTACCACCATCTCTATGTTGTTGTGTTTCAAAATATGAGATGTGCTGACTGTGTGCACATAATACGTTAATGTTATAATTTAGGTAGAACTCATTTCCATTTTAAGAATAGCGTTCTCCACTTGGTCAGGAAGCATCGAGGCAAACTATAATTTGCAAGTAATAATCTTGAGCCTCGAATCCTTGTCGTATTATTTACTTTATATATTTTGAAATAAAGAAACAGCGTTCAGATAAAATCCAACTAGTCAAACAAACAGCGCTTCATTGCGAGTTTCCTACTTGGTTTCTCGCTATATCAGCAATGGAGAAAGTCAGGGCTGCAGATGCTGGAGATTGGAGTCGGCATGCTGCGCCACAGGACAGAATATCAAGAATACCGGTTTAGTTTCCTGCTGGAGTTCAAACTGTAGTAAAGTTCTAGCGGGGCCCGCCCGCAGGTGCATTGGTGGTTCAGTGGTAGAATTCTCGCCTGCCACGTGGGAGGCCCGGGTTCGATTCCCGGCCAATGCAACGCATTGCAGCACCCTTTATTTCAAATGCTGCACGGCTCGAACAGAGTTCGGCCCCATGCCACGGGTTTGCTTCGCCTGGCTGCGTGCACTCGCTAATGTCCTGCTGCGCGGTAAACAGGGTGTGTTCACTCAGCGTGTGGGATGGGATCGGATGGACGCTTCCGCTCTGCAGGCTCCGTTTTTGAGCATTTTCATGGCGCAATCCATAGTTTTCTGGCATTAAGTAAAATCGACATAGTGAGATGACCGGCCGTGAGCCCAGAATGATGGGCCAGACTCCATACACCGACTGAGATGAGAGTGGTGCTGGAAAAGCACAGCGGGGCAGGCAGCATCCGAGGACCGGCAAAATCGACCTCTCGAGCAGGAGTCCTTCATCAGGAAGGGTACTGTCATATATCCAAACATCTTCTGCTGCTTCATCAGTGACCTTCCTTCTGTCATATAGTCAGAAATGGGCATTTTTGTTCACGATTGCATCATGGTAGCACCACTGACAACTCCTCAGATACTGAAGCAGACCATACTCGGTTCAAATGCAGAAAGCCAATGCCCTCTGACGAACGCAATCGTCTTTCTTTGTGCTCGATGGGAATCCAACCAGCGGATAAACAAAGATTGGAAACCTTCTCAGTTCTTCACGACAGAGCGTCATTGATGTTCTAGTATTGAATATCTTTGAATAATGAGTGGCATAGACAGAGTCAATAGCCCGAGTCATAGTTTGAAGATATCAGGAGGAAAGTATCGAGGAGACGTCAGAGGTAGGTTCTTTACGCAGAGAGTTGTGAATGCATGGAAGGGGTTGCCAGCCCGTCCACTTGGAAGCAGAGTCATTGGCGTCATTTCAGGAACTGCTGGACGGGCACATGGAGAGCAGTGAGTTGAGGATTGCGTAGGTTACATTACATTCGGGTTGAACCTCGGCACAACATCGTGGGCCAAAGGGCCTGTTCTGTTCTGGCCTTTTGTATGTTCTATGCTCTAGTTGAGGCTGGATTGGAGAAATCGTTGGAATGCTTCCAAAACCAAGAGATGGGCCGGAAAGTGAAGTTGATCATGAACTATAGCGAGCAGGCTTGATCTGCGGGCTATTCCTACCACCATCTCTATGTTGTTGTGTTTCAAAATATGAGCTGTGCTGACTGTGTGCACATAATACGTTAATGTTATAATTTAAGTAGAACCCATTTCCATTTTAAGAATAGCGTTCTCCACTTGGTCAGGAAGCATCTAGGCAAACTATAATTTGCAAGTAATAATCTTGAGCCTCGAATCCTAGTCGTATTATTTACTTTATATATCTTGAAATAAAGAAACAGCGTTCAGATAAAATCCAACTAGTCAAACAAACAGCGCTTCATTGCGAGTTTCCTACTTGGTTTCTCGCTATATCAGCAATGGAGAAAGTCAGGGCTGCAGATGCTGGAGATTGGAGTCGGCATGCTGCGCCACAGGACAGAATATCAAGAATACCGGTTTAGTTTCCTGCTGGAGTTCAAACTGTAGTAAAGTTCTAGCGGGGCACGCCCGCAGGAGCATTGGTGGTTCAGTGGTAGAATTATCGCCTGCCACGCGGGAGGCCCGGGTTCGATTCCCGGCCAATGCAACGCATTGCAGCGCCCTTTATTTCAAATGCTGCACGGCTCGAACAGAGTTCGGCCCCATGCCACGGGTTTGCTTCGCCTGGCTGCGTGCACTCGCCAATGTCCTGCTGCGCGATAAACAGGGTGTGTTCAATCAGCGTGTGGGATGGGATCGGATGGAAACGTCCGCTCTGCAGGCTCCGTTTTTGAGCATTTTCATGGCGCAATCCATAGTTTTCTGGCATTAAGTAAAATCGACATAGTGAGATGACCGGCCGTGAGCCCAGAATGATGGGCCAGACTCCATACGCCGAATGAGATGAGAGTGGTGCTGGAAAAGCACAGCGGGGCAGGCAGCATCCGAGGACCGGCAAAATCGACCTCTCGAGCAGGAGTCCTTCATCAAGAAGGGTACTGTCATATATCCAAACACATCTTCTGCTGCTTCATCAGTGACCTTCCTTCTGTCGTATAGTCAGAAGTGGGCATTTTTGTTCACGATTGCATCATGGTAGCACCACTGACAACTCCTCAGATACTGAAGCAGACCATACTAGGTTCAAATGCAGAAAGCCAATGCCCTCTGACGAACGCAATCGTCTTTCTTTGTGCTCGATGGGAATCCAACCAGCGGATAAACAAAGATTGGAAACCTTCTCAGTTCTTCACGACAGAGCGTCATTGATGTTCTAGCATTGAATATCTTTGAATAATGAGTGGCACAGACAGAGTCAATAGCCCGAGTCATAGTTTGAAGATATCAGGAGGAAAGTATCGAGGAGACGTCAGAGGTAGGTTCTTTACGCAGAGAGTTGTGAATGCATGGAATGGGTTGCCAGCCCGTCCAGTTGGAAGCAGAGTCATTGGCGACATTTAAGGAACTGCTGGACGGGCACATGGAGAGCAGTGAGTTGAGGATTGCGTAGGTTACATTACATTCGGGTTGAACCTCGGCACAACATCGTGGGCCAAAGGGCCTGTTCTGTTCTGGCCTTTTGTATGTTCTATGCTCTAGTTGAGGCTGGATTGGAGAAATCGTTGGAATGCTTCCAAAACCAAGAGATGGGCCGGAAAGTGAAGTTGATCATGAACTATAGCGAGCAGGCTTGATCTGCGGGCTATTCCTACCACCATCTCTATGTTGTTGTGTTTCAAAATATGAGCTGTGCTGACTGTGTGCACATAATACGTTAATGTTATAATTTAAGTAGAACTCATTTCCATTTTAAGAATAGCGTTCTCCACTTGGTCAGGAAGCATCAAGGCAAACTATAATTTGCAAGTAATAATCTTGAGCCTCGAATCCTTGTCGTATTATTTACTTTATATATTTTGAAATAAAGAAACAGCGTTCAGATAAAATCCAACTAGTCAAACAAACAGCGCTTCATTGCGAGTTTCCTACTTGGTTTCTCGCTATATTAGCAATGGAGAAAGTCAGGGCTGCAGATGCTGGAGATTGGAGTCGGCATGCTGCGCCACAGGACAGAATATCAAGAATACCGGTTTAGTTTCCTGCTGGAGTTCAAACTGTAGTAAAGTTCTAGCGGGGCCCGCCCGCAGGTGCATTGGTGGTTCAGTGGTGGAATTCTCGCCTGCCACGCGGGAGGCCCGGGTTCGATTCCCGGCCAATGCAACGCATTGCAGCACCCTTTATTTCAAATGCTGCACGGCTCGAACAGAGTTCGGCCCGATGCCCCGGGTTTGCTTCGCCTGGCTGCGTGCACTCGCCAATCTCCTGCTGCGCGATAAACAGGGTGTGTTCACTCAGCGTGTGGGATGGGATCGGATGGAAACGTCCGCTCTGCAGGCTCCGTTTTTGAGCATTTTCATGGCGCAATCCATAGTTTTCTGGCATTAAGTAAAATCGACATAGTGAGATGACCGGCCGTGAGCCCAGAATGATGGGCCAGACTGCATACGCCGACTGAGATGAGAGTGGTGCTGGAAAAGCACAGCGGGGCAGGCAGCATCCGAGGACCGGCAAAATCGACCTCTCGAGCAGGAGTCCTTCATCAGGAAGGGTACTGTCATATATCCAAACATCTTCTGCTGCTTCATCAGTGACCTTCCTTCTGTCATATAGTCAGAAGTGGGCATTTTTGTTCACGATTGCATCATGGTAGCACCACTGACAACTCCTCAGATACTGAAGCAGACCATACTAGGTTCAAATGCAGAAAGCCAATGCCCTCTGACGAACGCAATCGTCTTTCTTTGTGCTCGATGGGAATCCAACCAGCGGATAAACAAAGATTGGAAACCTTCTCAGTTCTTCACGACAGAGCGTCATTGATGTTCTAGTATTGAATATCTTTGAATAATGAGTGGCATAGACAGAGTCAATAGCCCGAGTCATAGTTTGAAGATATCAGGAGGAAAGTATCGAGGAGACGTCAGAGGTAGGTTCTTTACGCAGAGAGTTGTGAATGCATGGAATGGGTTGCCAGCCCGTCCAGTTGGAAGCAGAGTCATTGGCGTCATTTAAGGAACTGCTGGACGGGCACATGGAGAGCAGTGAGTTGAGGATTGCGTAGGTTACATTACATTCGGGTAGAACCTCGGCACAACATCGTGGGCCAAAGGGCCTGTTCTGTTCTGGACTTTTCTATGTTCTATGCTCTAGTTGAGGCTGGATTGGAGAAATCGTTGGAATGCTTCCAAAACCAAGAGATGGGCCGGAAAGTGAAGTTGATCATGAACTATAGCGAGCAGGCTTGATCTGCGGGCTATTCCTACCACCATCTCTATGTTGTTGTGTTTCAAAATATGAGCTGTGCTGACTGTGTGCACATAATACGTTAATGTTATAATTTAAGTAGAACTCATTTCCATTTTAAGAATAGCGTTCTCCACTTGGTCAGGAAGCATCTAGGCAAACTATAATTTGCAAGTAATAATCTTGAGCCTCGAATCCTTGTCGTATTATTTACTTTATATATTTTGAAATAAAGAAACAGCGTTCAGATAAAATCCAACTAGTCAAACAAACAGCGCTTCATTGCGAGTTTCCTACTTGGTTTCTCGCTATATCAGCAATGGAGAAAGTCAGGGCTGCAGATGCTGGAGATTGGAGTCGGCATGCTGCGCCACAGGACAGAATATCAAGAATACCGGTTTAGTTTCCTGCTGGAGTTCAAACTGTAGTAAAGTTCTAGCGGGGCACGCCCGCCGGAGGATTGGTGGTTCAGTGGTAGAATTCTCGCCTGCCACGCGGGAGGCCCGGGTTCGATTCCCAGCCAATGCAACGCATTGCAGCACGCTTTATTTCAAATGCTGCACGGCTCGAACAGAGTTCGGCCCCATGCCACGGGTTTGCTTCGCCTGGCTGCGTGCACTCGCCAATGTCTTGCTGCGCGATAAACAGGGTGTGTTCACTCAGCGTGTGAGATGGGATCGGATGGAAACGTCCGCTCTGCAGACTCCGTTTTTGAGCATTTTCATGGCGCAATCCATAGTTTTCTGGCATTAAGTAAAATCGACATAGTGAGATGACCGGCCGTGAGCCCAGAATG
Organism: Chiloscyllium punctatum; assembly: GCF_047496795.1. NCBI lineage: Eukaryota > Metazoa > Chordata > Chondrichthyes > Orectolobiformes > Hemiscylliidae > Chiloscyllium > Chiloscyllium punctatum. Next base: position 26,986,620 of record NC_092768.1, on the reverse strand, counting down.
ATGGGCCAGACTCCATACGCCGAATGAGATGAGAGTGGTGCTGGAAAAGCACAGCGGGGCAGGCAGCATCCGAGGACCGGCAAAATCGACCTCTCGAGCAGGAGTCCTTCATCAAGAAGGGTACTGTCATATATCCAAACATCTTCTGCTGCTTCATCAGTGACCTTCCTTCTGTCATATAGTCAGAAGTGGGCATTTTTGTTCACGATTGCATCATGGTAGCACCACTGACAACTCCTCAGATACTGAAGCAGACCATACTAGGTTCAAATGCAGAAAGCCAATGCCCTCTGACGAACGCAATCGTCTTTCTTTGTGCTCGATGGGAATCCAACCAGCGGATAAACAAAGATTGGAAACCTTCTCAGTTCTTCACGACAGAGCGTCATTGATGTTCTAGCATTGAATATCTTTGAATAATGAGTGGCATAGACAGAGTCAATAGCCCGAGTCATAGTTTGAAGATATCAGGAGGAAAGTATCGAGGAGACGTCAGAGGTAGGTTCTTTACGCAGAGAGTTGTGAATGCATGGAAGGGGTTGCCAGCCCGTCCACTTGGAAGCAGAGTCATTGGCGTCATTTCAGGAACTGCTGGACGGGCACATGGAGAGCAGTGAGTTGAGGATTGCGTAGGTTACATTACATTCGGGTAGAACCTCGGCACAACATCGTGGGCCAAAGGGCCTGTTCTGTTCTGGCCTTTTGTATGTTCTATGCTCTAGTTGAGGCTGGATTGGAGAAATCGTTGGAATGCTTCCAAAACCAAGAGATGGGCCGGAAAGTGAAGTTGATCATGAACTATAGCGAGCAGGCTTGATCTGCGGGCTATTCCTACCACCATCTCTATGTTGTTGTGTTTCAAAATATGAGCTGTGCTGACTGTGTGCACATAATACGTTAATGTTATAATTTAAGTAGAACTCATTTCCATTTTAAGAATAGCGTTCTCCACTTGGTCAGGAAGCATCTAGGCAAACTATAATTTGCAAGTAATAATCTTGAGCCTCGAATCCTTGTCGTATTATTTACTTTATATATTTTGAAATAAAGAAACAGCGTTCAGATAAAATCCAACTAGTCAAACAAACAGCGCTTCATTGCGAGTTTCCTACTTGGTTTCTCGCTATATCAGCAATGGAGAAAGTCAGGGCTGCAGATGCTGGAGATTGGAGTCGGCATGCTGCGCCACAGGACAGAATATCAAGAATACCGGTTTAGTTTCCTGCTGGAGTTCAAACTGTAGTAAAGTTCTAGCGGGGCACGCCCGCAGGCGCATTGGTGGTTCAGTGGTAGAATTCTCGCCTGCCACCCGGGAGGCCCGGGTTCGATTCCCAGCCAATGCAACGCATTGCAGCACGCTTTATTTCAAATGCTGCACGGCTCGAACAGAGTTTGGCCCGATGCCACGGGTTTGCTTCGCCTGGCTGCGTGCACTCACTAATGTCCTGCTGCGCGGTAAACAGGGTGTGTTCACTCAGCGTGTGGAATGGGATCGGATGGAAACGTCCGCTCTGCAGACTCCGTTTTTGAGCATTTTCATGGCGCAATCCATAGTTTTCTGGCATTAAGTAAAATCGACATAGTGAGATGACCGGCCGTGAGCCCAGAATGATGGGCCAGACTCCATACGCCGAATGAGATGAGAGTGGTGCTGGAAAAGCACAGCGGGGCAGGCAGCATCCGAGGACCGGCAAAATCGACCTCTCGAGCAGGAGTCCTTCATCAGGAAGGGTACTGTCATATATCCAAACATCTTCTGCTGCTTCATCAGTGACCTTCCTTCTGTCATATAGTCAGAAGTGGGCATTTATGTTCACGATTGCATCATGGTAGCACCACCGAAAACTCCTCAGATACTGAAGCAGACCATACTAGGTTCAAATGCAGAAAGCCAATGCCCTCTGACGAACGCAATCGTCTTTCTTTGTGCTCGATGGGAATCCAACCAGCGGATAATCAAAGATTGGAAACCTTCTCAGTTCTTCACGACAGAGCGTCATTGATGTTCTAGTATTGAATATCTTTGAATAATGAGTGGCATAGACAGAGTCAATAGCCCGAGTCATAGTTTGAAGATATCAGGAGGAAAGTATCGAGGAGACGTCAGAGGTAGGTTCTTTACGCAGAGAGTTGTGAATGCATGGAAGGGGTTGCCAGCCCGTCCACTTGGAAGCAGAGTCATTGGCGTCATTTCAGGAACTGCTGGACGGGCACATGGAGAGCAGTGAGTTGAGGATTGCGTAGGTTACATTACATTCGGGTAGAACCTCGGCACAACATCGTGGGCCAAAGGGCCTGTTCTGTTCTGGCCTTTTGTATGTTCTATGCTCTAGTTGAGGCTGGATTGGAGAAATCGTTGGAATGCTTCCAAAACCAAGAGATGGGCCGGAAAGTGAAGTTGATCATGAACTATAGCGAGCAGGCTTGATCTGCGGGCTATTCCTACCACCATCTCTATGTTGTTGTGTTTCAAAATATGAGCTGTGCTGACTGTGTGCACATAATACGTTAATGTTATAATTTAAGTAGAACCCATTTCCATTTTAAGAATAGCGTTCTCCACTTGGTCAGGAAGCATCTAGGCAAACTATAATTTGCAAGTAATAATCTTGAGCCTCGAATCCTAGTCGTATTATTTACTTTATATATTTTGAAATAAAGAAACAGCGTTCAGATAAAATCCAACTAGTCAAACAAACAGCGCTTCATTGCGAGTTTCCTACTTGGTTTCTCGCTATATCAGCAATGGAGAAAGTCAGGGCTGCAGATGCTGGAGATTGGAGTCGGCATGCTGCGCCACAGGACAGAATATCAAGAATACCGGTTTAGTTTCCTGCTGGAGTTCAAACTGTAGTAAAGTTCTAGCGGGGCCCGCCCGCAGGTGCATTGGTGGTTCAGTGGTCGAATTCTCGCCTGCCACGCGGGAGGCCCGGGTTCGATTCCCGGCCAATGCAACGCATTGCAGCACCCTTTATTTCAAATGCTGCACGGCTCGAACAGAGTTCGGCCCGATGCCCCGGGTTTGCTTCGCCTGGCTGCGTGCACTCGCCCATCTCCTGCTGCGCGATAAACAGGGTGTGTTCACTCAGCGTGTGGGATGGGATCGAATGGAAACGTCCGCTCTGCAGGCTCCGTTTTTGAGCATTTTCATGGCGCAATCCATAGTTTTCTGGCATTAAGTAAAATCGACATAGTGAGATGACCGGCCGTGAGCCCAGAATGATGGGCCAGACTCCATACGCCGAATGAGATGAGAGTGGTGCTGGAAAAGCACAGCGGGGCAGGCAGCATCCGAGGACCGGCAAAATCGACCTCTCGAGCAGGAGTCCTTCATCAGGAAGGGTACTGTCATATATCCAAACATCTTCTGCTGCTTCATCAGTGACCTTCCTTCTGTCATATAGTCAGAAGTGGGCATTTATGTTCACGATTGCATCATGGTAGCACCACCGAAAACTCCTCAGATACTGAAGCAGACCATACTAGGTTCAAATGCAGAAAGCCAATGCCCTCTGACGAACGCAATCGTCTTTCTTTGTGCTCGATGGGAATCCAACCAGCGGATAATCAAAGATTGGAAACCTTCTCAGTTCTTCACGACAGAGCGTCATTGATGTTCTAGTATTGAATATCTTTGAATAATGAGTGGCATAGACAGAGTCAATAGCCCGAGTCATAGTTTGAAGATATCAGGAGGAAAGTATCGAGGAGACGTCAGAGGTAGGTTCTTTACGCAGAGAGTTGTGAATGCATGGAAGGGGTTGCCAGCCCGTCCACTTGGAAGCAGAGTCATTGGCGTCATTTCAGGAACTGCTGGACGGGCACATGGAGAGCAGTGAGTTGAGGATTGCGTAGGTTACATTACATTCGGGTAGAACCTCGGCACAACATCGTGGGCCAAAGGGCCTGTTCTGTTCTGGCCTTTTGTATGTTCTATGCTCTAGTTGAGGCTGGATTGGAGAAATCGTTGGAATGCTTCCAAAACCAAGAGATGGGCCGGAAAGTGAAGTTGATCATGAACTATAGCGAGCAGGCTTGATCTGCGGGCTATTCCTACCACCATCTCTATGTTGTTGTGTTTCAAAATATGAGCTGTGCTGACTGTGTGCACATAATGCGTTAATGTTATAATTTAAGTAGAACCCATTTCCATTTTAAGAATAGCGTTCTCCACTTGGTCAGGAAGCATCTAGGCAAACTATAATTTGCAAGTAATAATCTTGAGCCTCGAATCCTAGTCGTATTATTTACTTTATATATCTTGAAATAAAGAAACAGCGTTCAGATAAAATCCAACTAGTCAAACAAACAGCGCTTCATTGCGAGTTTCCTACTTGGTTTCTCGCTATATCAGCAATGGAGAAAGTCAGGGCTGCAGATGCTGGAGATTGGAGTCGGCATGCTGCGCCACAGGACAGAATATCAAGAATACCGGTTTAGTTTCCTGCTGGAGTTCAAACTGTAGTAAAGTTCTAGCGGGGCCCGCCCGCAGGTGCATTGGTGGTTCAGTGGTAGAATTCTCGCCTGCCACGCGGGAGGCCCGGGTTCGATTCCCGGCCAATGCAACGCATTGCAGCACCCTTTATTTCAAATGCTGCACGGCTCGAACAGAGTTCGGCCCCATGCCACGGGTTTGCTTCGCCTGGCTGCGTGCACTCGCCCATCTCCTGCTGCGCGATAAACAGGGTGTGTTCACTCAGCGTGTGGGATGGGATCGGATGGAAACGTCCGCTCTGCAGGCTCCGTTTTTGAGCATTTTCATGGCGCAATCCATAGTTTTCTGGCATTAAGTAAAATCGACATAGTGAGATGACCGGCCGTGAGCCCAGAATGATGGGCCAGACTCCATACGCCGAATGAGATGAGAGTGGTGCTGGAAAAGCACAGCGGGGCAGGCAGCATCCGAGGACCGGCAAAATCGACCTCTCGAGCAGGAGTCCTTCATCAGGAAGGGTACTGTCATATATCCAAACATCTTCTGCTGCTTCATCAGTGACCTTCCTTCTGTCATATAGTCAGAAGTGGGCATTTTTGTTCACGATTGCATCATGGTAGCACCACTGACAACTCCTCAGATACTGAAGCAGACCATACTAGGTTCAAATGCAGAAAGCCAATGCCCTCTGACGAACGCAATCGTCTTTCTTTGTGCTCGATGGGAATCCAACCAGCGGATAAACAAAGATTGGAAACCTTCTCAGTTCTTCACGACAGAGCGTCATTGATGTTCTAGCATTGAATATCTTTGAATAATGAGTGGCACAGACAGAGTCAATAGCCCGAGTCATAGTTTGAAGATATCAGGAGGAAAGTATCGAGGAGACGTCAGAGGTAGGTTCTTTACGCAGAGAGTTGTGAATGCAAGGAAGGGGTTGCCAGCCCGTCCACTTGGAAGCAGAGTCATTGGCGTCATTTCAGGAACTGCTGGACGGGCACATGGAGAGCAGTGAGTTGAGGATTGCGTAGGTTACATTACATTCGGGTAGAACCTCGGCACAACATCGTGGGCCAAAGGGCCTGTTCTGTTCTGGCCTTTTGTATGTTCTATGCTCTAGTTGAGGCTGGATTGGAGAAATCGTTGGAATGCTTCCAAAACCAAGAGATGGGCCGGAAAGTGAAGTTGATCATGAACTATAGCGAGCAGGCTTGATCTGCGGGCTATTCCTACCACCATCTCTATGTTGTTGTGTTTCAAAATATGAGATGTGCTGACTGTGTGCACATAATACGTTAATGTTATAATTTAGGTAGAACTCATTTCCATTTTAAGAATAGCGTTCTCCACTTGGTCAGGAAGCATCGAGGCAAACTATAATTTGCAAGTAATAATCTTGAGCCTCGAATCCTTGTCGTATTATTTACTTTATATATTTTGAAATAAAGAAACAGCGTTCAGATAAAATCCAACTAGTCAAACAAACAGCGCTTCATTGCGAGTTTCCTACTTGGTTTCTCGCTATATCAGCAATGGAGAAAGTCAGGGCTGCAGATGCTGGAGATTGGAGTCGGCATGCTGCGCCACAGGACAGAATATCAAGAATACCGGTTTAGTTTCCTGCTGGAGTTCAAACTGTAGTAAAGTTCTAGCGGGGCACGCCCGCAGGAGCATTGGTGGTTCAGTGGTAGAATTCTCGCCTGCCACGCGGGAGGCCCGGGTTCGATTCCCGGCCAATGCAACGCATTGCAGCACGCTTTATTTCAAATGCTGCACGGCTCGAACAGAGTTCGGCCCGATGCCACGGGTTTGCTTCGCCTGGCTGCGTGCACTCACTAATGTCCTGCTGCGCGGTAAACAGGGTGTGTTCACTCAGCGTGTGGAATGGGATCGGATGGAAACGTCCGCTCTGCAGACTCCGTTTTTGAGCATTTTCATGGCGCAATCCATAGTTTTCTGGCATTAAGTAAAATCGACATAGTGAGATGACCGGCCGTGAGCCCAGAATGATGGGCCAGACTCCATACGCCGAATGAGATGAGAGTGGTGCTGGAAAAGCACAGCGGGGCAGGCAGCATCCGAGGACCGGCAAAATCGACCTCTCGAGCAGGAGTCCTTCATCAGGAAGGGTACTGTCATATATCCAAACATCTTCTGCTGCTTCATCAGTGACCTTCCTTCTGTCATATAGTCAGAAGTGGGCATTTATGTTCACGATTGCATCATGGTAGCACCACCGAAAACTCCTCAGATACTGAAGCAGACCATACTAGGTTCAAATGCAGAAAGCCAATGCCCTCTGACGAACGCAATCGTCTTTCTTTGTGCTCGATGGGAATCCAACCAGCGGATAATCAAAGATTGGAAACCTTCTCAGTTCTTCACGACAGAGCGTCATTGATGTTCTAGTATTGAATATCTTTGAATAATGAGTGGCATAGACAGAGTCAATAGCCCGAGTCATAGTTTGAAGATATCAGGAGGAAAGTATCGAGGAGACGTCAGAGGTAGGTTCTTTACGCAGAGAGTTGTGAATGCATGGAAGGGGTTGCCAGCCCGTCCACTTGGAAGCAGAGTCATTGGCGTCATTTCAGGAACTGCTGGACGGGCACATGGAGAGCAGTGAGTTGAGGATTGCGTAGGTTACATTACATTCGGGTAGAACCTCGGCACAACATCGTGGGCCAAAGGGCCTGTTCTGTTCTGGCCTTTTGTATGTTCTATGCTCTAGTTGAGGCTGGATTGGAGAAATCGTTGGAATGCTTCCAAAACCAAGAGATGGGCCGGAAAGTGAAGTTGATCATGAACTATAGCGAGCAGGCTTGATCTGCGGGCTATTCCTACCACCATCTCTATGTTGTTGTGTTTCAAAATATGAGCTGTGCTGACTGTGTGCACATAATACGTTAATGTTATAATTTAAGTAGAACCCATTTCCATTTTAAGAATAGCGTTCTCCACTTGGTCAGGAAGCATCTAGGCAAACTATAATTTGCAAGTAATAATCTTGAGCCTCGAATCCTAGTCGTATTATTTACTTTATATATTTTGAAATAAAGAAACAGCGTTCAGATAAAATCCAACTAGTCAAACAAACAGCGCTTCATTGCGAGTTTCCTACTTGGTTTCTCGCTATATCAGCAATGGAGAAAGTCAGGGCTGCAGATGCTGGAGATTGGAGTCGGCATGCTGCGCCACAGGACAGAATATCAAGAATACCGGTTTAGTTTCCTGCTGGAGTTCAAACTGTAGTAAAGTTCTAGCGGGGCACGCCCGCAGGAGCATTGGTGGTTCAGTGGTAGAATTCTCGCCTGCCACGCGGGAGGCCCGGGTTCGATTCCCGGCCAATGCAACGCATTGCAGCACCCTTTATTTCAAATGCTGCACGGCTCGAACAGAGTTCGGCCCGATGCCCCGGGTTTGCTTCGCCTGGCTGCGTGCACTCGCCCATCTCCTGCTGCGCGATAAACAGGGTGTGTTCACTCAGCGTGTGGGATGGGATCGAATGGAAACGTCCGCTCTGCAGGCTCCGTTTTTGAGCATTTTCATGGCGCAATCCATAGTTTTCTGGCATTAAGTAAAATCGACATAGTGAGATGACCGGCCGTGAGCCCAGAATGATGGGCCAGACTCCATACGCCGAATGAGATGAGAGTGGTGCTGGAAAAGCACAGCGGGGCAGGCAGCATCCGAGGACCGGCAAAATCGACCTCTCGAGCAGGAGTCCTTCATCAGGAAGGGTACTGTCATATATCCAAACATCTTCTGCTGCTTCATCAGTGACCTTCCTTCTGTCATATAGTCAGAAGTGGGCATTTATGTTCACGATTGCATCATGGTAGCACCACCGAAAACTCCTCAGATACTGAAGCAGACCATACTAGGTTCAAATGCAGAAAGCCAATGCCCTCTGACGAACGCAATCGTCTTTCTTTGTGCTCGATGGGAATCCAACCAGCGGATAATCAAAGATTGGAAACCTTCTCAGTTCTTCACGACAGAGCGTCATTGATGTTCTAGTATTGAATATCTTTGAATAATGAGTGGCATAGACAGAGTCAATAGCCCGAGTCATAGTTTGAAGATATCAGGAGGAAAGTATCGAGGAGACGTCAGAGGTAGGTTCTTTACGCAGAGAGTTGTGAATGCATGGAAGGGGTTGCCAGCCCGTCCACTTGGAAGCAGAGTCATTGGCGTCATTTCAGGAACTGCTGGACGGGCACATGGAGAGCAGTGAGTTGAGGATTGCGTAGGTTACATTACATTCGGGTAGAACCTCGGCACAACATCGTGGGCCAAAGGGCCTGTTCTGTTCTGGCCTTTTGTATGTTCTATGCTCTAGTTGAGGCTGGATTGGAGAAATCGTTGGAATGCTTCCAAAACCAAGAGATGGGCCGGAAAGTGAAGTTGATCATGAACTATAGCGAGCAGGCTTGATCTGCGGGCTATTCCTACCACCATCTCTATGTTGTTGTGTTTCAAAATATGAGATGTGCTGACTGTGTGCACATAATACGTTAATGTTATAATTTAGGTAGAACTCATTTCCATTTTAAGAATAGCGTTCTCCACTTGGTCAGGAAGCATCGAGGCAAACTATAATTTGCAAGTAATAATCTTGAGCCTCGAATCCTTGTCGTATTATTTACTTTATATATTTTGAAATAAAGAAACAGCGTTCAGATAAAATCCAACTAGTCAAACAAACAGCGCTTCATTGCGAGTTTCCTACTTGGTTTCTCGCTATATCAGCAATGGAGAAAGTCAGGGCTGCAGATGCTGGAGATTGGAGTCGGCATGCTGCGCCACAGGACAGAATATCAAGAATACCGGTTTAGTTTCCTGCTGGAGTTCAAACTGTAGTAAAGTTCTAGCGGGGCCCGCCCGCAGGTGCATTGGTGGTTCAGTGGTAGAATTCTCGCCTGCCACGTGGGAGGCCCGGGTTCGATTCCCGGCCAATGCAACGCATTGCAGCACCCTTTATTTCAAATGCTGCCCGGCTCGAACAGAGTTCGGCCCCATGCCACGGGTTTGCTTCGCCTGGCTGCGTGCACTCGCTAATGTCCTGCTGCGCGGTAAACAGGGTGTGTTCACTCAGCGTGTGGGATGGGATCGGATGGAAACGTCCGCTCTGCAGACTCCGTTTTTGAGCATTTTCATGGCGCAATCCATAGTTTTCTGGCATTAAGTAAAATCGACATAGTGAGATGACCGGCCGTGAGCCCAGAATGATGGGCCAGACTCCATACACCGACTGAGATGAGAGTGGTGCTGGAAAAGCACAGCGGGGCAGGCAGCATCCGAGGACCGGCAAAATCGACCTCTCGAGCAGGAGTCCTTCATCAGGAAGGGTACTGTCATATATCCAAACATCTTCTGCTGCTTCATCAGTGACCTTCCTTCTGTCATATAGTCAGAAGTGGGCATTTTTGTTCACGATTGCATCATGGTAGCACCACTGACAACTCCTCAGATACTGAAGCAGACCATACTAGGTTCAAATGCAGAAAGCCAATGCCCTCTGACGAACGCAATCGTCTTTCTTTGTGCTCGATGGGAATCCAACCAGCGGATAAACAAAGATTGGAAACCTTCTCAGTTCTTCACGACAGAGCGTCATTGATGTTCTAGTATTGAATATCTTTGAATAATGAGTGGCATAGACAGAGTCAATAGCCCGAGTCATAGTTTGAAGATATCAGGAGGAAAGTATCGAGGAGACGTCAGAGGTAGGTTCTTTACGCAGAGAGTTGTGAATGCATGGAATGGGTTGCCAGCCCGTCCAGTTCGAAGCAGAGTCATTGGCGTCATTTAAGGAACTGCTGGACGGGCACATGGAGAGCAGTGAGTTGAGGATTGCGTAGGTTACATTACATTCGGGTTGAACCTCGGCACAACATCGTGGGCCAAAGGGCCTGTTCTGTTCTGGCCTTTTCTATGTTCTATGCTCTAGTTGAGGCTGGATTGGAGAAATCGTTGGAATGCTTCCAAAACCAAGAGATGGGCCGGACAGTGAAGTTGATCATGAACTATAGCGAGCAGGCTTGATCTGCGGGCTATTCCTACCACCATCTCTATGTTGTTGTGTTTCAAAATATGAGATGTGCTGACTGTGTGCACATAATACGTTAATGTTATAATTTAGGTAGAACTCATTTCCATTTTAAGAATAGCGTTCTCCACTTGGTCAGGAAGCATCTAGGCAAACTATAATTTGCAAGTAATAATCTTGAGCCTCGAATCCTAGTCGTATTATTTACTTTATATATCTTGAAATAAAGAAACAGCGTTCAGATAAAATCCAACTAGTCAAACAAACAGCGCTTCATTGCGAGTTTCCTACTTGGTTTCTCGCTATATCAGCAATGGAGAAAGTCAGGGCTGCAGATGCTGGAGATTGGAGTCGGCATGCTGCGCCACAGGACAGAATATCAAGAATACCGGTTTAGTTTCCTGCTGGAGTTCAAACTGTAGTAAAGTTCTAGCGGGGCCCGCCCGCAGGAGCATTGGTGGTTCAGTGGTAGAATTCTCGCCTGCCACGCGGGAGGCCCGGGTTCGATTCCCGGCCAATGCAACGCATTGCAGCACGCTTTATTTCAAATGCTGCACGGCTCGAACAGAGTTCGGCCCGATGCCACGGGTTTGCTTCGCCTGGCTGCGTGCACTCGCTAATGTCCTGCTGCGCGGTAAACAGGGTGTGTTCACTCAGCGCGTGGGATGGGATCGGATGGAAACGTCCGCTCTGCAGACTCCGTTTTTGAGCATTTTCATGGCGCAATCCATAGTTTTCTGGCATTAAGTAAAATCGACATAGTGAGATGACCGGCCGTGAGCCCAGAATGATGGGCCAGACTCCATACGCCGAATGAGATGAGAGTGGTGCTGGAAAAGCACAGCGGGGCAGGCAGCATCCGAGGACCGGCAAAATCGACCTCTCGAGCAGGAGTCCTTCATCAAGAAGGGTACTGTCATATATCCAAACACATCTTCTGCTGCTTCATCAGTGACCTTCCTTCTGTCATATAGTCAGAAGTGGGCATTTTTGTTCACGATTGCATCATGGTAGCACCACTGACAACTCCTCAGATACTGAAGCAGACCATACTAGGTTCAAATGCAGAAAGCCAATGCCCTCTGACGAACGCAATCGTCTTTCTTTGTGCTCGATGGGAATCCAACCAGCGGATAAACAAAGATTGGAAACCTTCTCAGTTCTTCACGACAGAGCGTCATTGATGTTCTAGCATTGAATATCTTTGAATAATGAGTGGCACAGACAGAGTCAATAGCCCGAGTCATAGTTTGAAGATATCAGGAGGAAAGTATCGAGGAGACGTCAGAGGTAGGTTCTTTACGCAGAGAGTTGTGAATGCATGGAATGGGTTGCCAGCCCGTCCAGTTGGAAGCAGAGTCATTGGCGTCATTTAAGGAACTGCTGGACGGGCTCATGGAGAGCAGTGAGTTGAGGATTGCGTAGGTTACATTACATTCGGGTTGAACCTCGGCACAACATCGTGGGCCAAAGGGCCTGTTCTGTTCTGGCCTTTTGTATGTTCTATGCTCTAGTTGAGGCTGGATTGGAGAAATCGTTGGAATGCTTCCAAAACCAAGAGATGGGCCGGAAAGTGAAGTTGATCATGAACTATAGCGAGCAGGCTTGATCTGCGGGCTATTCCTACCACCATCTCTATGTTGTTGTGTTTCAAAATATGAGCTGTGCTGACTGTGTGCACATAATACGTTAATGTTATAATTTAAGTAGAACTCATTTCCATTTTAAGAATAGCGTTCTCCACTTGGTCAGGAAGCATCTAGGCAAACTATAATTTGCAAGTAATAATCTTGAGCCTCGAATCCTAGTCGTATTATTTACTTTATATATTTTGAAATAAAGAAACAGCGTTCAGATAAAATCCAACTAGTCAAACAAACAGCGCTTCATTGCGAGTTTCCTACTTGGTTTCTCGCTATATCAGCAATGGAGAAAGTCAGGGCTGCAGATGCTGGAGATTGGAGTCGGCATGCTGCGCCACAGGACAGAATATCAAGAATACCGGTTTAGTTTCCTGCTGGAGTTCAAACTGTAGTAAAGTTCTAGCGGGGCCCGCCCGCCGGAGCATTGGTGGTTCAGTGGTAGAATTCTCGCCTGCTACGCGGGAGGCCCGGGTTCGATTCCCGGCCAATGCAACGCATTGCAGCATGCTTTATTTCAAATGCTGCACGGCTCGAACAGAGTTCGGCCCGATGCCACGGGTTTGCTTCGTCTGGCTGCGTGCACTCACTAATGTCCTGCTGCGCGGTAAACAGGGTGTGTTCACTCAGCGTGTGGAATGGGATCGGATGGAAACGTCCGCTCTGCAGACTCCGTTTTTGAGCATTTTCATGGCGCAATCCATAGTTTTCTGGCATTAAGTAAAATCGACATAGTGAGATGACCGGCCGTGAGCCCAGAATGATGGGCCAGACTCCATACGCCGAATGAGATGAGAGTGGTGCTGGAAAAGCACAGCGGGGCAGGCAGCATCCGAGGACCGGCAAAATCGACCTCTCGAGCAGGAGTCCTTCATCAAGAAGGGTACTGTCATATATCCAAACACATCTTCTGCTGCTTCATCAGTGACCTTCCTTCTGTCATATAGTCAGAAGTGGGCATTTTTGTTCACGATTGCATCATGGTAGCACCACTGACAACTCCTCAGATACTGAAGCAGACCATACTAGGTTCAAATGCAGAAAGCCAATGCCCTCTGACGAACGCAATCGTCTTTCTTTGTGCTCGATGGGAATCCAACCAGCGGATAAACAAAGATTGGAAACCTTCTCAGTTCTTCACGACAGAGCGTCATTGATGTTCTAGCATTGAATATCTTTGAATAATGAGTGGCACAGACAGAGTCAATAGCCCGAGTCATAGTTTGAAGATATCAGGAGGAAAGTATCGAGGAGACGTCAGAGGTAGGTTCTTTACGCAGAGAGTTGTGAATGCATGGAATGGGTTGCCAGCCCGTCCAGTTGGAAGCAGAGTCATTGGCGTCATTTAAGGAACTGCTGGACGGGCACATGGAGAGCAGTGAGTTGAGGATTGCGTAGGTTACATTACATTCGGGTTGAACCTCGGCACAACATCGTGGGCCAAAGGGCCTGTTCTGTTCTGGCCTTTTGTATGTTCTATGCTCTAGTTGAGGCTGGATTGGAGAAATCGTTGGAATGCTTCCAAAACCAAGAGATGGGCCGGAAAGTGAAGTTGATCATGAACTATAGCGAGCAGGCTTGATCTGCGGGCTATTCCTACCACCATCTCTATGTTGTTGTGTTTCAAAATATGAGCTGTGCTGACTGTGTGCACATAATACGTTAATGTTATAATTTAAGTAGAACTCATTTCCATTTTAAGAATAGCGTTCTCCACTTGGTCAGGAAGCATCTAGGCAAACTATAATTTGCAAGTAATAATCTTGAGCCTCGAATCCTTGTCGTATTATTTACTTTATATATTTTGAAATAAAGAAACAGCGTTCAGATAAAATCCAACTAGTCAAACAAACAGCGCTTCATTGCGAGTTTCCTACTTGGTTTCTCGCTATATCAGCAATGGAGAAAGTCAGGGCTGCAGATGCTGGAGATTGGAGTCGGCATGCTGCGCCACAGGACAGAATATCAAGAATACCGGTTTAGTTTCCTGCTGGAGTTCAAACTGTAGTAAAGTTCTAGCGGGGCCCGCCCGCCAGAGCATTGGTGGTTCAGTGGTAGAATTCTCGCCTGCTACGCGGGAGGCCCGGGTTCGATTCCCGGCCAATGCAACGCATTGCAGCATGCTTTATTTCAAATGCTGCACGGCTCGAACAGAGTTCGGCCCGATGCCACGGGTTTGCTTCGTCTGGCTGCGTGCACTCACTAATGTCCTGCTGCGCGGTAAACAGGGTGTGTTCACTCAGCGTGTGGAATGGGATCGGATGGAAACGTCCGCTCTGCAGACTCCGTTTTTGAGCATTTTCATGGCGCAATCCATAGTTTTCTGGCATTAAGTAAAATCGACATAGTGAGATGACCGGCCGTGAGCCCAGAATGATGGGCCAGACTCCATACGCCGAATGAGATGAGAGTGGTGCTGGAAAAGCACAGCGGGGCAGGCAGCATCCGAGGACCGGCAAAATCGACCTCTCGAGCAGGAGTCCTTCATCAAGAAGGGTACTGTCATATATCCAAACACATCTTCTGCTGCTTCATCAGTGACCTTCCTTCTGTCATATAGTCAGAAGTGGGCATTTTTGTTCACGATTGCATCATGGTAGCACCACTGACAACTCCTCAGATACTGAAGCAGACCATACTAGGTTCAAATGCAGAAAGCCAATGCCCTCTGACGAACGCAATCGTCTTTCTTTGTGCTCGATGGGAATCCAACCAGCGGATAAACAAAGATTGGAAACCTTCTCAGTTCTTCACGACAGAGCGTCATTGATGTTCTAGCATTGAATATCTTTGAATAATGAGTGGCACAGACAGAGTCAATAGCCCGAGTCATAGTTTGAAGATATCAGGAGGAAAGTATCGAGGAGACGTCAGAGGTAGGTTCTTTACGCAGAGAGTTGTGAATGCATGGAATGGGTTGCCAGCCCGTCCAGTTGGAAGCAGAGTCATTGGCGTCATTTAAGGAACTGCTGGACGGGCACATGGAGAGCAGTGAGTTGAGGATTGCGTAGGTTACATTACATTCGGGTTGAACCTCGGCACAACATCGTGGGCCAAAGGGCCTGTTCTGTTCTGGCCTTTTGTATGTTCTATGCTCTAGTTGAGGCTGGATTGGAGAAATCGTTGGAATGCTTCCAAAACCAAGAGATGGGCCGGAAAGTGAAGTTGATCATGAACTATAGCGAGCAGGCTTGATCTGCGGGCTATTCCTACCACCATCTCTATGTTGTTGTGTTTCAAAATATGAGCTGTGCTGACTGTGTGCACATAATACGTTAATGTTATAATTTAAGTAGAACTCATTTCCATTTTAAGAATAGCGTTCTCCACTTGGTCAGGAAGCATCTAGGCAAACTATAATTTGCAAGTAATAATCTTGAGCCTCGAATCCTTGTCGTATTATTTACTTTATATATTTTGAAATAAAGAAACAGCGTTCAGATAAAATCCAACTAGTCAAACAAACAGCGCTTCATTGCGAGTTTCCTACTTGGTTTCTCGCTATATCAGCAATGGAGAAAGTCAGGGCTGCAGATGCTGGAGATTGGAGTCGGCATGCTGCGCCACAGGACAGAATATCAAGAATACCGGTTTAGTTTCCTGCTGGAGTTCAAACTGTAGTAAAGTTCTAGCGGGGCCCGCCCGCAGGAGCATTGGTGGTTCAGTGGTAGAATTCTCGCCTGCCACGCGGGAGGCCCGGGTTCGATTCCCGGCCAATGCAACGCATTGCAGCACGCTTTATTTCAAATGCTGCACGGCTCGAACAGAGTTCGGCCCGATGCCACGGGTTTGCTTCGCCTGGCTGCGTGCACTCACTAATGTCCTGCTGCGCGGTAAACAGGGTGTGTTCACTCAGCGTGTGGAATGGGATCGGATGGAAACGTCCGCTCTGCAGACTCCGTTTTTGAGCATTTTCATGGCGCAATCCATAGTTTTCTGGCATTAAGTAAAATCGACATAGTGAGATGACCGGCCGTGAGCCCAGAATGATGGGCCAGACTCCATACGCCGAATGAGATGAGAGTGGTGCTGGAAAAGCACAGCGGGGCAGGCAGCATCCGAGGACCGGCAAAATCGACCTCTCGAGCAGGAGTCCTTCATCAAGAAGGGTACTGTCATATATCCAAACACATCTTCTGCTGCTTCATCAGTGACCTTCCTTCTGTCATATAGTCAGAAGTGGGCATTTTTGTTCACGATTGCATCATGGTAGCACCACTGACAACTCCTCAGATACTGAAGCAGACCATACTAGGTTCGAATGCAGAAAGCCAATGCCCTCTGACGAACGAAATCGTCTTTCTTTGTGCTCGATGGGAATCCAACCAGCGGATAAACAAAGATTGGAAACCTTCTCAGTTCTTCACGACAGAGCGTCATTGATGTTCTAGCATTGAATATCTTTGAATAATGAGTGGCACAGACAGAGTCAACAGCCCGAGTCATAGTTTGAAGATATCAGGAGGAAAGTATCGAGGAGACGTCAGAGGTAGGTTCTTTACGCAGAGAGTTGTGAATGCATGGAATGGGTTGCCAGCCCGTCCAGTTGGAAGCAGAGTCATTGGCGTCATTTAAGGAACTGCTGGACGGGCTCATGGAGAGCAGTGAGTTGAGGATTGCGTAGGTTACATTACATTCGGGTTGAACCTCGGCACAACATCGTGGGCCAAAGGGCCTGTTCTGTTCTGGCCTTTTGTATGTTCTATGCTCTGGTTGAGGCTGGATTGGAGAAATCGTTGGAATGCTTCCAAAACCAAGAGATGGGCCGGAAAGTGAAGTTGATCATGAACTATAGCGAGCAGGCTTGATCTGCGGGCTATTCCTACCACCATCTCTATGTTGTTGTGTTTCAAAATATGAGCTGTGCTGACTGTGTGCACATAATACGTTAATGTTATAATTTAAGTAGAACTCATTTCCATTTTAAGAATAGCGTTCTCCACTTGGTCAGGAAGCATCTAGGCAAACTATAATTTGCAAGTAATAATCTTGAGCCTCGAATCCTAGTCGTATTATTTACTTTATATATTTTGAAATAAAGAAACAGCGTTCAGATAAAATCCAACTAGTCAAACAAACAGCGCTTCATTGCGAGTTTCCTACTTGGTTTCTCGCTATATCAGCAATGGAGAAAGTCAGGGCTGCAGATGCTGGAGATTGGAGTCGGCATGCTGCGCCACAGGACAGAATATCAAGAATACCGGTTTAGTTTCCTGCTGGAGTTCAAACTGTAGTAAAGTTCTAGCGGGGCCCGCCCGCCGGAGCATTGGTGGTTCAGTGGTAGAATTCTCGCCTGCCACGCGGGAGGCCCGGGTTCGATTCCCGGCCAATGCAACGCATTGCAGCACCCTTTATTTCAAATGCTGCACGGCTCGAACAGAGTTCGGCCCGATGCCACGGGTTTGCTTCGTCTGGCTGCGTGCACTCACTAATGTCCTGCTGCGCGGTAAACAGGGTGTGTTCACTCAGCGTGTGGAATGGGATCGGATGGAAACGTCCGCTCTGCAGACTCCGTTTTTGAGCATTTTCATGGCGCAATCCATAGTTTTCTGGCATTAAGTAAAATCGACATAGTGAGATGACCGGCCGTGAGCCCAGAATGATGGGCCAGACTCCATACGCCGAATGAGATGAGAGTGGTGCTGGAAAAGCACAGCGGGGCAGGCAGCATCCGAGGACCGGCAAAATCGACCTCTCGAGCAGGAGTCCTTCATCAAGAAGGGTACTGTCATATATCCAAACACATCTTCTGCTGCTTCATCAGTGACCTTCCTTCTGTCATATAGTCAGAAGTGGGCATTTTTGTTCACGATTGCATCATGGTAGCACCACTGACAACTCCTCAGATACTGAAGCAGACCATACTAGGTTCAAATGCAGAAAGCCAATGCCCTCTGACGAACGCAATCGTCTTTCTTTGTGCTCGATGGGAATCCAACCAGCGGATAAACAAAGATTGGAAACCTTCTCAGTTCTTCACGACAGAGCGTCATTGATGTTCTAGCATTGAATATCTTTGAATAATGAGTGGCACAGACAGAGTCAATAGCCCGAGTCATAGTTTGAAGATATCAGGAGGAAAGTATCGAGGAGACGTCAGAGGTAGGTTCTTTACGCAGAGAGTTGTGAATGCATGGAATGGGTTGCCAGCCCGTCCAGTTGGAAGCAGAGTCATTGGCGTCATTTAAGGAACTGCTGGACGGGCACATGGAGAGCAGTGAGTTGAGGATTGCGTAGGTTACATTACATTCGGGTTGAACCTCGGCACAACATCGTGGGCCAAAGGGCCTGTTCTGTTCTGGCCTTTTGTATGTTCTATGCTCTAGTTGAGGCTGGATTGGAGAAATCGTTGGAATGCTTCCAAAACCAAGAGATGGGCCGGAAAGTGAAGTTGATCATGAACTATAGCGAGCAGGCTTGATCTGCGGGCTATTCCTACCACCATCTCTATGTTGTTGTGTTTCAAAATATGAGCTGTGCTGACTGTGTGCACATAATACGTTAATGTTATAATTTAAGTAGAACTCATTTCCATTTTAAGAATAGCGTTCTCCACTTGGTCAGGAAGCATCTAGGCAAACTATAATTTGCAAGTAATAATCTTGAGCCTCGAATCCTTGTCGTATTATTTACTTTATATATTTTGAAATAAAGAAACAGCGTTCAGATAAAATCCAACTAGTCAAACAAACAGCGCTTCATTGCGAGTTTCCTACTTGGTTTCTCGCTATATCAGCAATGGAGAAAGTCAGGGCTGCAGATGCTGGAGATTGGAGTCGGCATGCTGCGCCACAGGACAGAATATCAAGAATACCGGTTTAGTTTCCTGCTGGAGTTCAAACTGTAGTAAAGTTCTAGCGGGGCCCGCCCGCAGGAGCATTGGTGGTTCAGTGGTAGAATTCTCGCCTGCCACGCGGGAGGCCCGGGTTCGATTCCCGGCCAATGCAACGCATTGCAGCACGCTTTATTTCAAATGCTGCACGGCTCGAACAGAGTTCGGCCCGATGCCACGGGTTTGCTTCGCCTGGCTGCGTGCACTCACTAATGTCCTGCTGCGCGGTAAACAGGGTGTGTTCACTCAGCGTGTGGAATGGGATCGGATGGAAACGTCCGCTCTGCAGACTCCGTTTTTGAGCATTTTCATGGCGCAATCCATAGTTTTCTGGCATTAAGTAAAATCGACATAGTGAGATGACCGGCCGTGAGCCCAGAATGATGGGCCAGACTCCATACGCCGAATGAGATGAGAGTGGTGCTGGAAAAGCACAGCGGGGCAGGCAGCATCCGAGGACCGGCAAAATCGACCTCTCGAGCAGGAGTCCTTCATCAAGAAGGGTACTGTCATATATCCAAACACATCTTCTGCTGCTTCATCAGTGACCTTCCTTCTGTCATATAGTCAGAAGTGGGCATTTTTGTTCACGATTGCATCATGGTAGCACCACTGACAACTCCTCAGATACTGAAGCAGACCATACTAGGTTCAAATGCAGAAAGCCAATGCCCTCTGACGAACGCAATCGTCTTTCTTTGTGCTCGATGGGAATCCAACCAGCGGATAAACAAAGATTGGAAACCTTCTCAGTTCTTCACGACAGAGCGTCATTGATGTTCTAGCATTGAATATCTTTGAATAATGAGTGGCACAGACAGAGTCAATAGCCCGAGTCATAGTTTGAAGATATCAGGAGGAAAGTATCGAGGAGACGTCAGAGGTAGGTTCTTTACGCAGAGAGTTGTGAATGCATGGAATGGGTTGCCAGCCCGTCCAGTTGGAAGCAGAGTCATTGGCGTCATTTAAGGAACTGCTGGACGGGCTCATGGAGAGCAGTGAGTTGAGGATTGCGTAGGTTACATTACATTCGGGTTGAACCTCGGCACAACATCGTGGGCCAAAGGGCCTGTTCTGTTCTGGCCTTTTGTATGTTCTATGCTCTAGTTGAGGCTGGATTGGAGAAATCGTTGGAATGCTTCCAAAACCAAGAGATGGGCCGGAAAGTGAAGTTGATCATGAACTATAGCGAGCAGGCTTGATCTGCGGGCTATTCCTACCACCATCTCTATGTTGTTGTGTTTCAAAATATGAGCTGTGCTGACTGTGTGCACATAATACGTTAATGTTATAATTTAAGTAGAACTCATTTCCATTTTAAGAATAGCGTTCTCCACTTGGTCAGGAAGCATCTAGGCAAACTATAATTTGCAAGTAATAATCTTGAGCCTCGAATCCTTGTCGTATTATTTACTTTATATATTTTGAAATAAAGAAACAGCGTTCAGATAAAATCCAACTAGTCAAACAAACAGCGCTTCATTGCGAGTTTCCTACTTGGTTTCTCGCTATATCAGCAATGGAGAAAGTCAGGGCTGCAGATGCTGGAGATTGGAGTCGGCATGCTGCGCCACAGGACAGAATATCAAGAATACCGGTTTAGTTTCCTGCTGGAGTTCAAACTGTAGTAAAGTTCTAGCGGGGCCCGCCCGCAGGTGCATTGGTGGTTCAGTGGCAGAATTCTCGCCTGCCACGCGGGAAGCCCGGGTTTGATTCCCGGCCAATGCAACGCATTGCAGCACCCTTTATTTCAAATGCTGCACGGCTCGAACAGCGTTCGGCCCGATGCCACGGGTTTGCTTCGCCTGGCTGCGTGCACTCGCCAATGTCAGGCTGCGCGGTAAACAGGGTGTGTTCACTCAGCGTGTGGGATGGGATCGGATGGAAACGTCCGCTCTGCAGACTCCGTTTTTGAGCATTTTCATGGCGCAATCCATAGTTTTCTGGCATTAAGTAAAATCGACATAGTGAGATGACCGGCCGTGAGCCCAGAATGATGGGCCAGACTCCATACGCCGAATGAGATGAGAGTGGTGCTGGAAAAGCACAGCGGGGCAGGCAGCATCCGAGGACCGGCAAAATCGACCTCTCGAGCAGGAGTCCTTCATCAGGAAGAGTACTGTCATATATCCAAACATCTTCTGCTGCTTCATCAGTGACCTTCCTTCTGTCATATAGTCAGAAGTGGGCATTTTTGTTCACGATTGCATCATGGTAGCACCACTGACAACTCCTCAGATACTGAAGCAGACCATACTAGGTTCAAATGCAGAAAGCCAATGCCCTCTGACGAACGCAATCGTCTTTCTTTGTGCTCGATGGGAATCCAACCAGCGGATAAACAAAGATTGGAAACCTTCTCAGTTCTTCACGACAGAGCGTCATTGATGTTCTAGCATTGAATATCTTTGAATAATGAGTGGCACAGACAGAGTCAATAGCCCGAGTCATAGTTTGAAGATATCAGGAGGAAAGTATCGAGGAGACGTCAGAGGTAGGTTCTTTACGCAGAGAGTTGTGAATGCATGGAATGGGTTGCCAGCCCGTCCAGTTGGAAGCAGAGTCATTGGCGTCATTTAAAGAACTGCTGGACGGGCTCATGGAGAGCAGTGAGTTGAGGATTGCGTTGGTTACATTACATTCGGGTTGAACCTCGGCACAACATCGTGGGCCAAAGGGCCTGTTCTGTTCTGGACTTTTCTATGTTCTATGCTCTAGTTGAGGCTGGATTGGAGAAATCGTTGGAATGCTTCCAAAACCAAGAGATGGGCCGGAAAGTGAAGTTGATCATGAACTATAGCGAGCAGGCTTGATCTGCGGGCTATTCCTACCACCATCTCTATGTTGTTGTGTTTCAAAATATGAGCTGTGCTGACTGTGTGCACATAATACGTTAATGTTATAATTTAAGTAGAACCCATTTCCATTTTAAGAATAGCGTTCTCCACTTGGTCAGGAAGCATCTAGGCAAACTATAATTTGCAAGTAATAATCTTGAGCCTCGAATCCTAGTCGTATTATTTACTTTATATATCTTGAAATAAAGAAACAGCGTTCAGATAAAATCCAACTAGTCAAACAAACAGCGCTTCATTGCGAGTTTCCTACTTGGTTTCTCGCTATATCAGCAATGGAGAAAGTCAGGGCTGCAGATGCTGGAGATTGGAGTCGGCATGCTGCGCCACAGGACAGAATATCAAGAATACCGGTTTAGTTTCCTGCTGGAGTTCAAACTGTAGTAAAGTTCTAGCGGGGCCCGCCCGCAGGTGCATTGGTGGTTCAGTGGCAGAATTCTCGCCTGCCATGCGGGAAGCCTGGGTTTGATTCCCGGCCAATGCAACGCATTGCAGCACCCTTTATTTCAAATGCTGCACGGCTCGAACAGATTTCGGCCCGATGCCACGGGTTTGCTTCGCCTGGCTGCGTGCACTCGCCAATGTCAGGCTGCGCCGTAAACAGGGTGTGTTCACTCAGCGTGTGGGATGGGATCGGATGGAAACGTCCGCTCTGCAGACTCCGTTTTTGAGCATTTTCATGGCGCAATCCATAGTTTTCTGGCATTAAGTAAAATCGACATAGTGAGATGACCGGCCGTGAGCCCAGAATGATGGGCCAGACTCCATACGCCGAATGAGATGAGAGTGGTGCTGGAAAAGCACAGCGGGGCAGGCAGCATCCGAGGACCGGCAAAATCGACCTCTCGAGCAGGAGTCCTTCATCAGGAAGGGTACTGTCATATATCCAAACATCTTCTGCTGCTTCATCAGTGACCTTCCTTCTGTCATATAGTCAGAAGTGGGCATTTTTGTTCACGATTGCATCATGGTAGCAGCACTGACAACTCCTCAGATACTGAAGCAGACCATACTAGGTTCAAATGCAGAAAGCCAATGCCCTCTGACGAACGCAATCGTCTTTCTTTGTGCTCGATGGGAATCCAACCAGCAGATAAACAAAGATTGGAAACCTTCTCAGTTCTTCACGACAGAGCGTCATTGATGTTCTAGTATTGAATATCTTTGAATAATGAGTGGCATAGACAGAGTCAATAGCCCGAGTCATAGTTTGAAGATATCAGGAGGAAAGTATCGAGGAGACGTCAGAGGTAGGTTCTTTACGCAGAGAGTTGTGAATGCATGGAATGGGTTGCCAGCCCGTCCAGTTGGAAGCAGAGTCATTGGCGTCATTTAAGGAACTGCTGGACGGGCACATGGAGAGCAGTGAGTTGAGGATTGCGTAGGTTACATTACATTCGGGTTGAACCTCGGCACAACATCGTGGGCCAAAGGGCCTGTTCTGTTCTGGCCTTTTGTATGTTCTATGCTCTAGTTGAGGCTGGATTGGAGAAATCGTTGGAATGCTTCCAAAACCAAGAGATGGGCCGGAAAGTGAAGTTGATCATGAACTATAGCGAGCAGGCTTGATCTGCGGGCTATTCCTACCACCATCTCTATGTTGTTGTGTTTCAAAATATGAGCTGTGCTGACTGTGTGCACATAATACGTTAATGTTATAATTTAAGTAGAACTCATTTCCATTTTAAGAATAGCGTTCTCCACTTGGTCAGGAAGCATCTAGGCAAACTATAATTTGCAAGTAATAATCTTGAGCCTCGAATCCTTGTCGTATTATTTACTTTATATATTTTGAAATAAAGAAACAGCGTTCAGATAAAATCCAACTAGTCAAACAAACAGCGCTTCATTGCGAGTTTCCTACTTGGTTTCTCGCTATATCAGCAATGGAGAAAGTCAGGGCTGCAGATGCTGGAGATTGGAGTCGGCATGCTGCGCCACAGGACAGAATATCAAGAATACCGGTTTAGTTTCCTGCTGGAGTTCAAACTGTAGTAAAGTTCTAGCGGGGCCCGCCCGCAGGAGCATTGGTGGTTCAGTGGTAGAATTCTCGCCTGCCACGCGGGAGGCCCGGGTTCGATTCCCGGCCAATGCAACGCATTGCAGCACGCTTTATTTCAAATGCTGCACGGCTCGAACAGAGTTCGGCCCGATGCCACGGGTTTGCTTCGCCTGGCTGCGTGCACTCACTAATGTCCTGCTGTGCGGTAAACAGGGTGTGTTCACTCAGCGTGTGGAATGGGATCGGATGGAAACGTCCGCTCTGCAGACTCCGTTTTTGAGCATTTTCATGGCGCAATCCATAGTTTTCTGGCATTAAGTAAAATCGACATAGTGAGATGACCGGCCGTGAGCCCAGAATGATGGGCCAGACTCCATACGCCGAATGAGATGAGAGTGGTGCTGGAAAAGCACAGCGGGGCAGGCAGCATCCGAGGACCGGCAAAATCGACCTCTCGAGCAGGAGTCCTTCATCAAGAAGGGTACTGTCATATATCCAAACACATCTTCTGCTGCTTCATCAGTGACCTTCCTTCTGTCATATAGTCAGAAGTGGGCATTTTTGTTCACGATTGCATCATGGTAGCACCACTGACAACTCCTCAGATACTGAAGCAGACCATACTAGGTTCAAATGCAGAAAGCCAATGCCCTCTGACGAACGCAATCGTCTTTCTTTGTGCTCGATGGGAATCCAACCAGCGGATAAACAAAGATTGGAAACCTTCTCAGTTCTTCACGACAGAGCGTCATTGATGTTCTAGCATTGAATATCTTTGAATAATGAGTGGCACAGACAGAGTCAATAGCCCGAGTCATAGTTTGAAGATATCAGGAGGAAAGTATCGAGGAGACGTCAGAGGTAGGTTCTTTACGCAGAGAGTTGTGAATGCATGGAATGGGTTGCCAGCCCGTCCAGTTGGAAGCAGAGTCATTGGCGTCATTTAAGGAACTGCTGGACGGGCTCATGGAGAGCAGTGAGTTGAGGATTGCGTAGGTTACATTACATTCGGGTTGAACCTCGGCACAACATCGTGGGCCAAAGGGCCTGTTCTGTTCTGGCCTTTTGTATGTTCTATGCTCTAGTTGAGGCTGGATTGGAGAAATCGTTGGAATGCTTCCAAAACCAAGAGATGGGCCGGAAAGTGAAGTTGATCATGAACTATAGCGAGCAGGCTTGATCTGCGGGCTATTCCTACCACCATCTCTATGTTGTTGTGTTTCAAAATATGAGCTGTGCTGACTGTGTGCACATAATACGTTAATGTTATAATTTAAGTAGAACTCATTTCCATTTTAAGAATAGCGTTCTCCACTTGGTCAGGAAGCATCTAGGCAAACTATAATTTGCAAGTAATAATCTTGAGCCTCGAATCCTTGTCGTATTATTTACTTTATATATTTTGAAATAAAGAAACAGCGTTCAGATAAAATCCAACTAGTCAAACAAACAGCGCTTCATTGCGAGTTTCCTACTTGGTTTCTCGCTATATCAGCAATGGAGAAAGTCAGGGCTGCAGATGCTGGAGATTGGAGTCGGCATGCTGCGCCACAGGACAGAATATCAAGAATACCGGTTTAGTTTCCTGCTGGAGTTCAAACTGTAGTAAAGTTCTAGCGGGGCCCGCCCGCAGGTGCATTGGTGGTTCAGTGGCAGAATTCTCGCCTGCCACGCGGGAAGCCCGGGTTTGATTCCCGGCCAATGCAACGCATTGCAGCACCCTTTATTTCAAATGCTGCACGGCTCGAACAGCGTTCGGCCCGATGCCACGGGTTTGCTTCGCCTGGCTGCGTGCACTCGCCAATGTCAGGCTGCGCGGTAAACAGGGTGTGTTCACTCAGCGTGTGGGATGGGATCGGATGGAAACGTCCGCTCTGCAGACTCCGTTTTTGAGCATTTTCATGGCGCAATCCATAGTTTTCTGGCATTAAGTAAAATCGACATAGTGAGATGACCGGCCGTGAGCCCAGAATGATGGGCCAGACTCCATACGCCGAATGAGATGAGAGTGGTGCTGGAAAAGCACAGCGGGGCAGGCAGCATCCGAGGACCGGCAAAATCGACCTCTCGAGCAGGAGTCCTTCATCAGGAAGGGTACTGTCATATATCCAAACATCTTCTGCTGCTTCATCAGTGACCTTCCTTCTGTCATATAGTCAGAAGTGGGCATTTTTGTTCACGATTGCATCATGGTAGCACCACTGACAACTCCTCAGATACTGAAGCAGACCATACTAGGTTCAAATGCAGAAAGCCAATGCCCTCTGACGAACGCAATCGTCTTTCTTTGTGCTCGATGGGAATCCAACCAGCGGATAAACAAAGATTGGAAACCTTCTCAGTTCTTCACGACAGAGCGTCATTGATGTTCTAGCATTGAATATCTTTGAATAATGAGTGGCACAGACAGAGTCAATAGCCCGAGTCATAGTTTGAAGATATCAGGAGGAAAGTATCGAGGAGACGTCAGAGGTAGGTTCTTTACGCAGAGAGTTGTGAATGCATGGAATGGGTTGCCAGCCCGTCCAGTTGGAAGCAGAGTCATTGGCGTCATTTAAAGAACTGCTGGACGGGCTCATGGAGAGCAGTGAGTTGAGGATTGCGTTGGTTACATTACATTCGGGTTGAACCTCGGCACAACATCGTGGGCCAAAGGGCCTGTTCTGTTCTGGACTTTTCTATGTTCTATGCTCTAGTTGAGGCTGGATTGGAGAAATCGTTGGAATGCTTCCAAAACCAAGAGATGGGCCGGAAAGTGAAGTTGATCATGAACTATAGCGAGCAGGCTTGATCTGCGGGCTATTCCTACCACCATCTCTATGTTGTTGTGTTTCAAAATATGAGCTGTGCTGACTGTGTGCACATAATACGTTAATGTTATAATTTAAGTAGAACCCATTTCCATTTTAAGAATAGCGTTCTCCACTTGGTCAGGAAGCATCTAGGCAAACTATAATTTGCAAGTAATAATCTTGAGCCTCGAATCCTAGTCGTATTATTTACTTTATATATCTTGAAATAAAGAAACAGCGTTCAGATAAAATCCAACTAGTCAAACAAACAGCGCTTCATTGCGAGTTTCCTACTTGGTTTCTCGCTATATCAGCAATGGAGAAAGTCAGGGCTGCAGATGCTGGAGATTGGAGTCGGCATGCTGCGCCACAGGACAGAATATCAAGAATACCGGTTTAGTTTCCTGCTGGAGTTCAAACTGTAGTAAAGTTCTAGCGGGGCCCGCCCGCAGGTGCATTGGTGGTTCAGTGGCAGAATTCTCGCCTGCCATGCGGGAAGCCTGGGTTTGATTCCCGGCCAATGCAACGCATTGCAGCACCCTTTATTTCAAATGCTGCACGGCTCGAACAGATTTCGGCCCGATGCCACGGGTTTGCTTCGCCTGGCTGCGTGCACTCGCCAATGTCAGGCTGCGCCGTAAACAGGGTGTGTTCACTCAGCGTGTGGGATGGGATCGGATGGAAACGTCCGCTCTGCAGACTCCGTTTTTGAGCATTTTCATGGCGCAATCCATAGTTTTCTGGCATTAAGTAAAATCGACATAGTGAGATGACCGGCCGTGAGCCCAGAATGATGGGCCAGACTCCATACGCCGAATGAGATGAGAGTGGTGCTGGAAAAGCACAGCGGGGCAGGCAGCATCCGAGGACCGGCAAAATCGACCTCTCGAGCAGGAGTCCTTCATCAGGAAGGGTACTGTCATATATCCAAACATCTTCTGCTGCTTCATCAGTGACCTTCCTTCTGTCATATAGTCAGAAGTGGGCATTTTTGTTCACGATTGCATCATGGTAGCAGCACTGACAACTCCTCAGATACTGAAGCAGACCATACTAGGTTCAAATGCAGAAAGCCAATGCCCTCTGACGAACGCAATCGTCTTTCTTTGTGCTCGATGGGAATCCAACCAGCAGATAAACAAAGATTGGAAACCTTCTCAGTTCTTCACGACAGAGCGTCATTGATGTTCTAGTATTGAATATCTTTGAATAATGAGTGGCATAGACAGAGTCAATAGCCCGAGTCATAGTTTGAAGATATCAGGAGGAAAGTATCGAGGAGACGTCAGAGGTAGGTTCTTTACGCAGAGAGTTGTGAATGCATGGAATGGGTTGCCAGCCCGTCCAGTTGGAAGCAGAGTCATTGGCGTCATTTAAGGAACTGCTGGACGGGCACATGGAGAGCAGTGAGTTGAGGATTGCGTAGGTTACATTACATTCGGGTTGAACCTCGGCACAACATCGTGGGCCAAAGGGCCTGTTCTGTTCTGGCCTTTTGTATGTTCTATGCTCTAGTTGAGGCTGGATTGGAGAAATCGTTGGAATGCTTCCAAAACCAAGAGATGGGCCGGAAAGTGAAGTTGATCATGAACTATAGCGAGCAGGCTTGATCTGCGGGCTATTCCTACCACCATCTCTATGTTGTTGTGTTTCAAAATATGAGCTGTGCTGACTGTGTGCACATAATACGTTAATGTTATAATTTAAGTAGAACTCATTTCCATTTTAAGAATAGCGTTCTCCACTTGGTCAGGAAGCATCTAGGCAAACTATAATTTGCAAGTTCTAATCTTGAGCCTCGAATCCTTGTCGTATTATTTACTTTATATATTTTGAAATAAAGAAACAGCGTTCAGATAAAATCCAACTAGTCAAACAAACAGCGCTTCATTGCGAGTTTCCTACTTGGTTTCTCGCTATATCAGCAATGGAGAAAGTCAGGGCTGCAGATGCTGGAGATTGGAGTCGGCATGCTGCGCCACAGGACAGAATATCAAGAATACCGGTTTAGTTTCCTGCTGGAGTTCAAACTGTAGTAAAGTTCTAGCGGGGCCCGCCCGCAGGTGCATTGGTGGTTCAGTGGCAGAATTCTCGCCTGCCACGCGGGAAGCCCGGGTTTGATTCCCGGCCAATGCAACGCATGGCAGCACCCTTTATTTCAAATGCTGCACGGCTCGAACAGAGTTCGGCCCGATGCCACGGGTTTGCTTCGCCTGGCTGCGTGCACTCGCCAATGTCAGGCTGCGCGGTAAACAGGGTGTGTTCACTCAGCGTGTGGGATGGGATCGGATGGAAACGTCCGCTCTGCAGACTCCGTTTTTGAGCATTTTAATGGCGCAATCCATAGTTTTCTGGCATTAAGTAAAATCGACATAGTGAGATGACCGGCCGTGAGCCCAGAATGATGGGCCAGACTCCATACGCCGAATGAGATGAGAGTGGTGCTGGAAAAGCACAGCGGGGCAGGCAGCATCCGAGGACCGGCAAAATCGACCTCTCGAGCAGGAGTCCTTCATCAGGAAGGGTACTGTCATATATCCAAACATCTTCTGCTGCTTCATCAGTGACCTTCCTTCTGTCATATAGTCAGAAGTGGGCATTTTTGTTCACGATTGCATCATGGTAGCACCACTGACAACTCCTCAGATACTGAAGCAGACCATACTAGGTTCAAATGCAGAAAGCCAATGCCCTCTGACGAACGCAATCGTCTTTCTTTGTGCTCGATGGGAATCCAACCAGCGGATAAACAAAGATTGGAAACCTTCTCAGTTCTTCACGACAGAGCGTCATTGATGTTCTAGTATTGAATATCTTTGAATAATGAGTGGCATAGACAGAGTCAATAGCCCGAGTCATAGTTTGAAGATATCAGGAGGAAAGTATCGAGGAGACGTCAGAGGTAGGTTCTTTACGCAGAGAGTTGTGAATGCATGGAATGGGTTGCCAGCCCGTCCAGTTGGAAGCAGAGTCATTGGCGTCATTTAAGGAACTGCTGGACGGGCACATGGAGAGCAGTGAGTTGAGGATTGCGTAGGTTACATTACATTCGGGTTGAACCTCGGCACAACATCGTGGGCCAAAGGGCCTGTTCTGTTCTGGCCTTTTGTATGTTCTATGCTCTAGTTGAGGCTGGATTGGAGAAATCGTTGGAATGCTTCCAAAACCAAGAGATGGGCCGGAAAGTGAAGTTGATCATGAACTATAGCGAGCAGGCTTGATCTGCGGGCTATTCCTACCACCATCTCTATGTTGTTGTGTTTCAAAATATGAGCTGTGCTGACTGTGTGCACATAATACGTTAATGTTATAATTTAAGTAGAACTCATTTCCATTTTAAGAATAGCGTTCTCCACTTGGTCAGGAAGCATCTAGGCAAACTATAATTTGCAAGTAATAATCTTGAGCCTCGAATCCTTGTCGTATTATTTACTTTATATATTTTGAAATAAAGAAACAGCGTTCAGATAAAATCCAACTAGTCAAACAAACAGCGCTTCATTGCGAGTTTCCTACTTGGTTTCTCGCTATATCAGCAATGGAGAAAGTCAGGGCTGCAGATGCTGGAGATTGGAGTCGGCATGCTGCGCCACAGGACAGAATATCAAGAATACCGGTTTAGTTTCCTGCTGGAGTTCAAACTGTAGTAAAGTTCTAGCGGGGCCCGCCCGCAGGTGCATCGGTGGTTCAGTGGTGGAATTCTCGCCTGCCACGCGGGAGGCCCGGGTTCGATTTCCGGCCAATGCAACGCATTGCAGCACCCTTTATTTCAAATGCTGCACGGCTCGAACAGAGTTCGGCCCGATGCCACGGGTTTGCTTCGCCTGGCTGCGTGCACTCGCCAATGTCCTGCTGCGCGATAAACAGGGTGTGTTCACTCAGCGTGTGAGATGGGATCGGATGGAAACGTCCGCTCTGCAGACTCCGTTTTTGAGCATTTTCATGGCGCAATCCATAGTTTTCTGGCATTAAGTAAAATCGACATAGTGAGATGACCGGCCGTGAGCCCAGAATGATGGGCCAGACTCCATACGCCGAATGAGATGAGAGTGGTGCTGGAAAAGCACAGCGGGGCAGGCAGCATCCGAGGACCGGCAAAATCGACCTCTCGAGCAGGAGTCCTTCATCAAGAAGGGTACTGTCATATATCCAAACACATCTTCTGCTGCTTCATCAGTGACCTTCCTTCTGTCATATAGTCAGAAGTGGGCATTTTCGTTCACGATTGCATCATGGTAGCACCACTGACAACTCCTCAGATACTGAAGCAGACCATACTAGGTTCAAATGCAGAAAGCCAATGCCCTCTGACGAACGCAATCGTCTTTCTTTGTGCTCGATGGGAATCCAACCAGCGTATAAACAAAGATTGGAAACCTTCTCAGTTCTTCACGACAGAGCGTCATTGATGTTCTAGCATTGAATATCTTTGAATAATGAGTGGCACAGACAGAGTCAATAGCCCGAGTCATAGTTTGAAGATATCAGGAGGAAAGTATCGAGGAGACGTCAGAGGTAGGTTCTTTACGCAGAGAGTTGTGAATGCATGGAATGGGTTGCCAGCCCGTCCAGTTGGAAGCAGAGTCATTGGCGTCATTTAAGGAACTGCTGGACGGGCACATGGAGAGCAGTGAGTTGAGGATTGCGTAGGTTACATTACATTCGGGTTGAACCTCGGCACAACATCGTGGGCCAAAGGGCCTGTTCTGTTCTGGCCTTTTGTATGTTCTATGCTCTAGTTGAGGCTGGATTGGAGAAATCGTTGGAATGCTTCCAAAACCAAGAGATGGGCCGGAAAGTGAAGTTGATCATGAACTATAGCGAGCAGGCTTGATCTGCGGGCTATTCCTACCACCATCTCTATGTTGTTGTGTTTCAAAATATGAGCTGTGCTGACTGTGTGCACATAATACGTTAATGTTATAATTTAAGTAGAACTCATTTCCATTTTAAGAATAGCGTTCTCCACTTGGTCAGGAAGCATCTAGGCAAACTATAATTTGCAAGTAATAATCTTGAGCCTCGAATCCTTGTCGAATTATTTACTTTATATATTTTGAAATAAAGAAACAGCGTTCAGATAAAATCCAACTAGTCAAACAAACAGCGCTTCATTGCGAGTTTCCTACTTGGTTTCTCGCTATATCAGCAATGGAGAAAGTCAGGGCTGCAGATGCTGGAGATTGGAGTCGGCATGCTGCGCCACAGGACAGAATATCAAGAATACCGGTTTAGTTTCCTGCTGGAGTTCAAACTGTAGTAAAGTTCTAGCGGGGCCCGCCCGCAGGTGCATTGGTGGTTCAGTGGTAGAATTCTCGCCTGCCACGCGAGAGGCCCGGGTTCGGTTCCCGGCCAATGCAACGCATTGCAGCACCCTTTATTTCAAATGCTGCACGGCTCGAACAGAGTTCGGCCCGATGCCACGGGTTTGCTTCGCCTGGCTGCGTGCACTCGCTAATATCCTGCTGCGCGGTAAACAGGGTGTGTTCACTCGGCGTGTGGGTTGGGATCGGATGGAAACGTCTGCTCTGCAGACTCCGTTTTTGAGCATTTTCATGGCGCAATCCATAGTTTTCTGGCATTAAGTAAAATCGACATAGTGAGATGACCGGCCGTGAGCCCAGAATGATGGGCCAGACTCCATACGCCGAATGAGATGAGAGTGGTGCTGGAAAAGCACAGCGGGGCAGGCAGCATCCGAGGACCGGCAAAATCGACCTCTCGAGCAGGAGTCCTTCATCAGGAAGGGTACTGTCATATATCCAAACATCTTCTGCTGCTTCATCAGTGACCTTCCTTCTGTCATATAGTCAGAAGTGGGCATTTTTGTTCACGATTGCATCATGGTAGCACCACTGACAACTCCTCAGATACTGAAGCAGACCATACGAGGTTCAAGTGCAGAAAGCCAATGCCCTCTGACGAACGCAATCGTCTTTCTTTGTGCTCGATGGGAATCCAACCAGCGGATAAACAAAGATTGGAAACCTTCTCAGTTCTTCACGACAGAGCGTCATTGATGTTCTAGCATTGAATATCTTTGAATAATGAGTGGCACAGACAGAGTCAATAGCCCGAGTCATAGTTTGAAGATATCAGGAGGAAAGTATCGAGGAGACGTCAGAGGTAGGTTCTTTACGCAGAGAGTTGTGAATGCATGGAATGGGTTGCCAGCCCGTCCAGTTGGAAGCAGAGTCATTGGCGTCATTTAAGGAACTGCTGGACGGGCACATGGAGAGCAGTGAGTTGAGAATTGCGTAGGTTACATTACATTCGGGTTGAACCTCGGCACAACATCGTGGGCCAAAGGGCCTGTTCTGTTCTGGCCTTTTGTATGTTCTATGCTCTAGTTGAGGCTGGATTGGAGAAATCGTTGGAATGCTTCCAAAACCAAGAGATGGGCCGGACAGTGAAGTTGATCATGAACTATAGCGAGCAGGCTTGATCTGCGGGCTATTCCTACCACCATCTCTATGTTGTTGTGTTTCAAAATATGAGCTGTGCTGACTGTGTGCACATAATACGTTAATGTTATAATTTAGGTAGAACTCATTTCCATTTTACGAATAGCGTTCTCCACTTGGTCAGGAAGCATCTAGGCAAACTATAATTTGCAAGTAATAATCTTGAGCCTCGAATCCTTGTCGTATTATTTACTTTATATATTTTGAAATAAAGAAACAGCGTTCAGATAAAATCCAACTAGTCAAACAAACAGCGCTTCATTGCGAGTTTCCTACTTGGTTTCTCGCTATATCAGCAATGGAGAAAGTCAGGGCTGCAGATGCTGGAGATTGGAGTCGGCATGCTGCGCCACAGGACAGAATATCAAGAATACCGGTTTAGTTTCCTGCTGGAGTTCAAACTGTAGTAAAGTTCTAGCGGGGCCCGCCCGCAGGTGCATTGGTGGTTCAGTGGTAGAATTCTCGCCTGCCACGCGGGAGGCCCGGGTTCGATTCCCGGCCAATGCAACGCATTGCAGCACCCTTTATTTCAAATGCTGCACGGCTCGAACAGAGTTCGGCCCGATGCCACGGGTTTGCTTCGCCTGGCTGCGTGCACTCGCTAATATCCTGCTGCGCGGTAAACAGGGTGTGTTCACTCGGCGTGTGAGATGGGATCGGATGGAAACGTCCGCTCTGCAGACTCCGTTTTTGAGCATTTTCATGGCGCAATCCATAGTTTTCTGGCATTAAGTAAAATCGACATAGTGAGATGACCGGCCGTGAGCCCAGAATGATGGGCCAGACTCCATACGCCGAATGAGATGAGAGTGGTGCTGGAAAAGCACAGCGGGGCAGGCAGCATCCGAGGACCTGCAAAATCGACCTCTCGAGCAGGAGTCCTTCATCAAGAAGGGTACTGTCATATATCCAAACACATCTTCTGCTGCTTCATCAGTGACCTTCCTTCTGTCATATAGTCAGAAGTGGGCATTTTTGTTCACGATTGCATCATGGTAGCACCACTGACAACTCCTCAGATACTGAAGCAGACCATACTAGGTTCAAATGCAGAAAGCCAATGCCCTCTGACGAACGCAATCGTCTTTCTTTGTGCTCGATGGGAATCCAACCAGCGGATAAACAAAGATTGGAAACCTTCTCAGTTCTTCACGACAGAGCGTCATTGATGTTCTAGCATTGAATATCTTTGAATAATGAGTGGCACAGACAGAGTCAATAGCCCGAGTCATAGTTTGAAGATATCAGGAGGAAAGTATCGAGGAGACGTCAGAGGTAGGTTCTTTACGCAGAGAGTTGTGAATGCATGGAATGGGTTGCCAGCCCGTCCAGTTGGAAGCAGAGTCATTGGCGTCATTTAAGGAACTGCTGGACGGGCACATGGAGAGCAGTGAGTTGAGGATTGCGTAGGTTACATTACATTCGGGTTGAACCTCGGCACAACATCGTGGGCCAAAGGGCCTGTTCTGTTCTGGCCTTTTGTATGTTCTATGCTCTAGTTGAGGCTGGATTGGAGAAATCGTTGGAATGCTTCCAAAACCAAGAGATGGGCCGGAAAGTGAAGTTGATCATGAACTATAGCGAGCAGGCTTGATCTGCGGGCTATTCCTACCACCATCTCTATGTTGTTGTGTTTCAAAATATGAGCTGTGCTGACTGTGTGCACATAATACGTTAATGTTATAATTTAAGTAGAACTCATTTCCATTTTAAGAATAGCGTTCTCCACTTGGTCAGGAAGCATCTAGGCAAACTATAATTTGCAAGTAATAATCTTGAGCCTCGAATCCTTGTCGTATTATTTACTTTATATATTTTGAAATAAAGAAACAGCGTTCAGATAAAATCCAACTAGTCAAACAAACAGCGCTTCATTGCGAGTTTCCTACTTGGTTTCTCGCTATATCAGCAATGGAGAAAGTCAGGGCTGCAGATGCTGGAGATTGGAGTCGGCATGCTGCGCCACAGGACAGAATATCAAGAATACCGGTTTAGTTTCCTGCTGGAGTTCAAACTGTAGTAAAGTTCTAGCGGGGCCCGCCCGCAGGAGCATTGGTGGTTCAGTGGTAGAATTCTCGCCTGCCACGCGGGAGGCCCGGCTTCGATTCCCGGCCAATGCAACGCATTGCGGCACGCTTTATTTCAAATGCTGCACGGCTCGAACAGAGTTCGGCCCGATGCCACGGGTTTGCTTCGCCTGGCTGCGTGCACTCACTAATGTCCTGCTGCGCGGTAAACAGGGTGTGTTCACTCAGCGTGTGGAATGGGATCGGATGGAAACGTCCGCTCTGCAGACTCCGTTTTTGAGCATTTTCATGGCGCAATCCATAGTTTTCTGGCATTAAGTAAAATCGACATAGTGAGATGACCGGCCGTGAGCCCAGAATGATGGGCCAGACTCCATACGCCGAATGAGATGAGAGTGGTGCTGGAAAAGCACAGCGGGGCAGGCAGCATCCGAGGACCGGCAAAATCGACCTCTCGAGCAGGAGTCCTTCATCAGGAAGGGTACTGTCATATATCCAAACACATCTTCTGCTGCTTCATCAGTGACCTTCCTTCTGTCATATAGTCAGAAGTGGGCATTTATGTTCACGATTGCATCATGGTAGCACCACCGAAAACTCCTCAGATACTGAAGCAGACCATACTAGGTTCAAATGCAGAAAGCCAATGCCCTCTGACGAACGCAATCGTCTTTCTTTGTGCTCGATGGGAATCCAACCAGCGGATAAACAAAGATTGGAAACCTTCTCAGTTCTTCACGACAGAGCGTCATTGATGTTCTAGCATTGAATATCTTTGAATAATGAGTGGCACAGACAGAGTCAATAGCCCGAATCATAGTTTGAAGATATCAGGAGGAAAGTATCGAGGAGACGTCAGAGGTAGGTTCTTTACGCAGAGAGTTGTGAATGCATGGAATGGGTTGCCAGCCCGTCCAGTTGGAAGCAGAGTCATTGGCGTCATTTAAGGAACTGCTGGACGGGCACATGGAGAGCAGTGAGTTGAGGATTGCGTAGGTTACATTACATTCGGGTTGAACCTCGGCACAACATCGTGGGCCAAAGGGCCTGTTCTGTTCTGGCCTTTTGTATGTTCTATGCTCTAGTTGAGGCTGTATTGGAGAAATCGTTGGAATGCTTCCAAAACCAAGAGATGGGCCGGAAAGTGAAGTTGATCATGAACTATAGCGAGCAGGCTTGATCTGCGGGCTATTCCTACCACCATCTCTATGTTGTTGTGTTTCAAAATATGAGCTGTGCTGACTGTGTGCACATAATACGTTAATGTTATAATTTAAGTAGAACTCATTTCCATTTTAAGAATAGCGTTCTCCACTTGGTCAGGAAGCATCTAGGCAAACTATAATTTGCAAGTAATAATCTTGAGCCTCGAATCCTTGTCGTATTATTTACTTTATATATTTTGAAATAAAGAAACAGCGTTCAGATAAAATCCAACTAGTCAAACAAACAGCGCTTCATTGCGAGTTTCCTACTTGGTTTCTCGCTATATCAGCAATGGAGAAAGTCAGGGCTGCAGATGCTGGAGATTGGAGTCGGCATGCTGCGCCACAGGACAGAATATCAAGAACACCGGTTTAGTTTCCTGCTGGAGTTCAAACTGTAGTAAAGTTCTAGCGGGGCGCGCCCGCACGTGCATTGGTGGTTCAGTGGTAGAATTCTCCCCTGCCTACGCGGGAGGCCGGGGTTCGATTCCGGACCAATGCAACGCATTGCAGCACCCTTTATTTCAAATGCTGCACGGCTCGAACAGAGTTCGGCCCGATGCCACGGGTTTGCTTCGCCTGGCTGCGTGCACTCGCCAATGTCCTGCTGCGCGATAAACAGGGTGTGTTCACTCAGCGTGTGGGATGGGATCGGATGGAAAGGTCCGCTCTGCAGACTCCGTTTTTGAGCATTTTCATGGCGCAATCCATAGTTTTCTGGCATTAAGTAAAATCGACATAGTGAGATGACCGGCCGTGAGCCCAGAATGATGGGCCAGACTCCATACGCCGAATGAGATGAGAGTGGTGCTGGAAAAGCACAGCGGGGCAGGCAGCATCCGAGGACCGGCAAAATCGACCTCTCGAGCAGGAGTCCTTCATCAGGAAGGGTACTGTCATATATCCAAACATCTTCTGCTGCTTCATCAGTGACCTTCCTTCTGTCATATAGTCAGAAGTGGGCATTTTTGTTCACGATTGCATCATGGTAGCACCACTGACAACTCCTCAGATACTGAAGCAGACCATACGAGGTTCAAGTGCAGAAAGCCAATGCCCTCTGACGAACGCAATCGTCTTTCTTTGTGCTCGATGGGAATCCAACCAGCGGATAAACAAAGATTGGAAACCTTCTCAGTTCTTCACGACAGAGCGTCATTGATGTTCTAGCATTGAATATCTTTGAATAATGAGTGGCACAGACAGAGTCAATAGCCCGAGTCATAGTTTGAAGATATCAGGAGGAAAGTATCGAGGAGACGTCAGAGGTAGGTTCTTTACGCAGAGAGTTGTGAATGCATGGAATGGGTTGCCAGCCCGTCCAGTTGGAAGCAGAGTCATTGGCGTCATTTAAGGAACTGCTGGACGGGCACATGGAGAGCAGTGAGTTGAGAATTGCGTAGGTTACATTACATTCGGGTTCAACCTCGGCACAACATCGTGGGCCAAAGGGCCTGTTCTGTTCTGGCCTTTTGTATGTTCTATGCTCTAGTTGAGGCTGGATTGGAGAAATCGTTGGAATGCTTCCAAAACCAAGAGATGGGCCGGACAGTGAAGTTGATCATGAACTATAGCGAGCAGGCTTGATCTGCGGGCTATTCCTACCACCATCTCTATGTTGTTGTGTTTCAAAATATGAGCTGTGCTGACTGTGTGCACATAATACGTTAATGTTATAATTTAGGTAGAACTCATTTCCATTTTACGAATAGCGTTCTCCACTTGGTCAGGAAGCATCTAGGCAAACTATAATTTGCAAGTAATAATCTTGAGCCTCGAATCCTTGTCGTATTATTTACTTTATATATTTTGAAATAAAGAAACAGCGTTCAGATAAAATCCAACTAGTCAAACAAACAGCGCTTCATTGCGAGTTTCCTACTTGGTTTCTCGCTATATCAGCAATGGAGAAAGTCAGGGCTGCAGATGCTGGAGATTGGAGTCGGCATGCTGCGCCACAGGACAGAATATCAAGAATACCGGTTTAGTTTCCTGCTGGAGTTCAAACTGTAGTAAAGTTCTAGCGGGGCCCGCCCGCAGGTGCATTGGTGGTTCAGTGGTAGAATTCTCGCCTGCCACGCGGGAGGCCCGGGTTCGATTCCCGGCCAATGCAACGCATTGCAGCACCCTTTATTTCAAATGCTGCACGGCTCGAACAGAGTTCGGCCCGATGCCACGGGTTTGCTTCGCCTGGCTGCGTGCACTCGCTAATATCCTGCTGCGCGGTAAACAGGGTGTGTTCACTCGGCGTGTGAGATGGGATCGGATGGAAACGTCCGCTCTGCAGACTCCGTTTTTGAGCATTTTCATGGCGCAATCCATAGTTTTCTGGCATTAAGTAAAATCGACATAGTGAGATGACCGGCCGTGAGCCCAGAATGATGGGCCAGACTCCATACGCCGAATGAGATGAGAGTGGTGCTGGAAAAGCACAGCGGGGCAGGCAGCATCCGAGGACCTGCAAAATCGACCTCTCGAGCAGGAGTCCTTCATCAAGAAGGGTACTGTCATATATCCAAACACATCTTCTGCTGCTTCATCAGTGACCTTCCTTCTGTCATATAGTCAGAAGTGGGCATTTTTGTTCACGATTGCATCATGGTAGCACCACTGACAACTCCTCAGATACTGAAGCAGACCATACTAGGTTCAAATGCAGAAAGCCAATGCCCTCTGACGAACGCAATCGTCTTTCTTTGTGCTCGATGGGAATCCAACCAGCGGATAAACAAAGATTGGAAACCTTCTCAGTTCTTCACGACAGAGCGTCATTGATGTTCTAGCATTGAATATCTTTGAATAATGAGTGGCACAGACAGAGTCAATAGCCCGAGTCATAGTTTGAAGATATCAGGAGGAAAGTATCGAGGAGACGTCAGAGGTAGGTTCTTTACGCAGAGAGTTGTGAATGCATGGAATGGGTTGCCAGCCCGTCCAGTTGGAAGCAGAGTCATTGGCGTCATTTAAGGAACTGCTGGACGGGCACATGGAGAGCAGTGAGTTGAGGATTGCGTAGGTTACATTACATTCGGGTTGAACCTCGGCACAACATCGTGGGCCAAAGGGCCTGTTCTGTTCTGGCCTTTTGTATGTTCTATGCTCTAGTTGAGGCTGGATTGGAGAAATCGTTGGAATGCTTCCAAAACCAAGAGATGGGCCGGAAAGTGAAGTTGATCATGAACTATAGCGAGCAGGCTTGATCTGCGGGCTATTCCTACCACCATCTCTATGTTGTTGTGTTTCAAAATATGAGCTGTGCTGACTGTGTGCACATAATACGTTAATGTTATAATTTAAGTAGAACTCATTTCCATTTTAAGAATAGCGTTCTCCACTTGGTCAGGAAGCATCTAGGCAAACTATAATTTGCAAGTAATAATCTTGAGCCTCGAATCCTTGTCGTATTATTTACTTTATATATTTTGAAATAAAGAAACAGCGTTCAGATAAAATCCAACTAGTCAAACAAACAGCGCTTCATTGCGAGTTTCCTACTTGGTTTCTCGCTATATCAGCAATGGAGAAAGTCAGGGCTGCAGATGCTGGAGATTGGAGTCGGCATGCTGCGCCACAGGACAGAATATCAAGAATACCGGTTTAGTTTCCTGCTGGAGTTCAAACTGTAGTAAAGTTCTAGCGGGGCCCGCCCGCAGGAGCATTGGTGGTTCAGTGGTAGAAT
The DNA here is from genome assembly GCF_047496795.1 of Chiloscyllium punctatum. Taxonomy (NCBI): domain Eukaryota; kingdom Metazoa; phylum Chordata; class Chondrichthyes; order Orectolobiformes; family Hemiscylliidae; genus Chiloscyllium; species Chiloscyllium punctatum. The sequence continues at coordinate 26,946,637 of NC_092768.1, read as the reverse complement.
TCTCGCCTGCCCCGCGGGAGGCCCGGCTTCGATTCCCGGCCAATGCAACTCATTGCGGCACGCTTTATTTCAAATGCTGCACGGCTCGAACAGAGTTCGGCCCGATGCCACGGGTTTGCTTCGCCTGGCTGCGTGCACTCACTAATGTCCTGCTGCGCGGTAAACAGGGTGTGTTCACTCAGCGTGTGGAATGGGATCGGATGGAAACGTCCGCTCTGCAGACTCCGTTTTTGAGCATTTTCATGGCGCAATCCATAGTTTTCTGGCATTAAGTAAAATCGACATAGTGAGATGACCGGCCGTGAGCCCAGAATGATGGGCCAGACTCCATACGCCGAATGAGATGAGAGTGGTGCTGGAAAAGCACAGCGGGGCAGGCAGCATCCGAGGACCGGCAAAATCGACCTCTCGAGCAGGAGTCCTTCATCAGGAAGGGTACTGTCATATATCCAAACACATCTTCTGCTGCTTCATCAGTGACCTTCCTTCTGTCATATAGTCAGAAGTGGGCATTTATGTTCACGATTGCATCATGGTAGCACCACCGAAAACTCCTCAGATACTGAAGCAGACCATACTAGGTTCAAATGCAGAAAGCCAATGCCCTCTGACGAACGCAATCGTCTTTCTTTGTGCTCGATGGGAATCCAACCAGCGGATAAACAAAGATTGGAAACCTTCTCAGTTCTTCACGACAGAGCGTCATTGATGTTCTAGCATTGAATATCTTTGAATAATGAGTGGCACAGACAGAGTCAATAGCCCGAGTCATAGTTTGAAGATATCAGGAGGAAAGTATCGAGGAGACGTCAGAGGTAGGTTCTTTACGCAGAGAGTTGTGAATGCATGGAATGGGTTGCCAGCCCGTCCAGTTGGAAGCAGAGTCATTGGCGTCATTTAAGGAACTGCTGGACGGGCACATGGAGAGCAGTGAGTTGAGGATTGCGTAGGTTACATTACATTCGGGTTGAACCTCGGCACAACATCGTGGGCCAAAGGGCCTGTTCTGTTCTGGCCTTTTGTATGTTCTATGCTCTAGTTGAGGCTGGATTGGAGAAATCGTTGGAATGCTTCCAAAACCAAGAGATGGGCCGGAAAGTGAAGTTGATCATGAACTATAGCGAGCAGGCTTGATCTGCGGGCTATTCCTACCACCATCTCTATGTTGTTGTGTTTCAAAATATGAGCTGTGCTGACTGTGTGCACATAATACGTTAATGTTATAATTTAAGTAGAACTCATTTCCATTTTAAGAATAGCGTTCTCCACTTGGTCAGGAAGCATCTAGGCAAACTATAATTTGCAAGTAATAATCTTGAGCCTCGAATCCTTGTCGTATTATTTACTTTATATATTTTGAAATAAAGAAACAGCGTTCAGATAAAATCCAACTAGTCAAACAAACAGCGCTTCATTGCGAGTTTCCTACTTGGTTTCTCGCTATATCAGCAATGGAGAAAGTCAGGGCTGCAGATGCTGGAGATTGGAGTCGGCATGCTGCGCCACAGGACAGAATATCAAGAACACCGGTTTAGTTTCCTGCTGGAGTTCAAACTGTAGTAAAGTTCTAGCGGGGCGCGCCCGCACGTGCATTGGTGGTTCAGTGGTAGAATTCTCCCCTGCCTACGCGGGAGGCCGGGGTTCGATTCCCGACCAATGCAACGCATTGCAGCACCCTTTATTTCAAATGCTGCACGGCTCGAACAGAGTTCGGCCCGATGCCACGGGTTTGCTTCGCCTGGCTGCGTGCACTCGCCAATGTCCTGCTGCGCGATAAACAGGGTGTGTTCACTCAGCGTGTGGGATGGGATCGGATGGAAAGGTCCGCTCTGCAGACTCCGTTTTTGAGCATTTTCATGGCGCAATCCATAGTTTTCTGGCATTAAGTAAAATCGACATAGTGAGATGACCGGCCGTGAGCCCAGAATGATGGGCCAGACTCCATACGCCGAATGAGATGAGAGTGGTGCTGGAAAAGCACAGCGGGGCAGGCAGCATCCGAGGACCGGCAAAATCGACCTCTCGAGCAGGAGTCCTTCATCAGGAAGGGTACTGTCATATATCCAAACACATCTTCTGCTGCTTCATCAGTGACCTTCCTTCTGTCATATAGTCAGAAGTGGGCATTTTTGTTCACGATTGCATCATGGTAGCACCACTGACAACTCCTCAGATACTGAAGCAGACCATACTAGGTTCAAATGCAGAAAGCCAATGCCCTCTGACGAACGCAATCGTCTTTCTTTGTGCTCGATGGGAATCCAACCAGCGGATAAACAAAGATTGGAAACCTTCTCAGTTCTTCACGACAGAGCGTCATTGATGTTCTAGCATTGAATATCTTTGAATAATGAGTGGCACAGACAGAGTCAATAGCCCGAGTCATAGTTTGAAGATATCAGGAGGAAAGTATCGAGGAGACGTCAGAGGTAGGTTCTTTATGCAGAGAGTTGTGAATGCATGGAATGGGTTGCCAGCCCGTCCAGTTGGAAGCAGTCATTGGCGTCATTTAAGGAACTGCTGGACGGGCACATGGAGAGCAGTGAGTTGAGGATTGCGTAGGTTACATTACATTCGGGTTGAACCTCGGCACAACATCGTGGGCCAAAGGGCCTGTTCTGTTCTGGCCTTTTGTATGTTCTATGCTCTAGTTGAGGCTGGATTGGAGAAATCGTTGGAATGCTTCCAAAACCAAGAGATGGGCCGGAAAGTGAAGTTGATCATGAACTATAGCGAGCAGGCTTGATCTGCGGGCTATTCCTACCACCATCTCTATGTTGTTGTGTTTCAAAATATGAGCTGTGCTGACTGTGTGCACATAATACGTTAATGTTATAATTTAGGTAGAACTCATTTCCATTTTAAGAATAGCGTTCTCCACTTGGTCAGGAAGCATCTAGGCAAACTATAATTTGCAAGTAATAATCTTGAGCCTCGAATCCTTGTCGTATTATTTACTTTATATATTTTGAAATAAAGAAACAGCGTTCAGATAAAATCCAACTAGTCAAACAAACAGCGCTTCATTGCGAGTTTCCTACTTGGTTTCTCGCTATATCAGCAATGGAGAAAGTCAGGGCTGCAGATGCTGGAGATTGGAGTCGGCATGCTGCGCCACAGGACAGAATATCAAGAATACCGGTTTAGTTTCCTGCTGGAGTTCAAACTGTAGTAAAGTTCTAGCGGGGCCCGCCCGCAGGTGCATTGGTGGTTCAGTGGTAGAATTCTCGCCTGCCACGCGGGAGGCCCGCGTTCGATTCCCGGCCAATGCAACGCATTACAGCACCCTTTATTTCAAATGCTGCACGGCTCGAACAGAGTTCGGCCCGATGCCACGGGTTTGCTTCGCCTGGCTGCGTGCACTCGCCAATGTCCTGCTGCGCGATAAACAGAGTATGTTCACTCAGCGTGTGGGATGGGATCGGATGGAAACGTCCGCTCTGCAGACTCCGTTTTTGAGCATTTTCATGGCGCAATCCATAGTTTTATGGCATTCAGTAAAATCGACATAGTGAGATGACCGGCCGTGAGCCCAGAATGATGGGCCAGACTCCATACGCCGAATGAGATGAGAGTGGTGCTGGAAAAGCACAGCGGGGCAGGCAGCATCCGAGGACCGGCAAAATCGACCTCTCGAGCAGGAGTCCTTCATCAGGAAGGGTACTGTCATATATCCAAACATCTTCTGCTGCTTCATCAGTGACCTTCCTTCTGTCATATAGTCAGAAGTGGGCATTTTTGTTCACGATTGCATCATGGTAGCACCACTGAAAACTCCTCAGATACTGAAGCAGACCATACGAGGTTCAAGTGCAGAAAGCCAATGCCCTCTGACGAACGCAATCGTCTTTCTTTGTGCTCGATGGGAATCCAACCAGTGGATAAACAAAGATTGGAAACCTTCTCAGTTCTTCACGACAGAGCGTCATTGATGTTCTAGCATTGAATATCTTTGAATAATGAGTGGCATAGACAGAGTCAATAGCCCGAGTCATAGTTTGAAGATATCAGGAGGAAAGTATCGAGGAGACGTCAGAGGTAGGTTCTTTACGCAGAGAGTTGTGAATGCATGGAATGGGTTGCCAGCCCGTCCAGTTGGAAGCAGAGTCATTGGCGTCATTTAAGGAACTGCTGGACGGGCACATGGAGAGCAGTGAGTTGAGGATTGCGTAGGTTACATTACATTCGGGTTGAACCTCGGCACAACATCGTGGGCCAAAGGGCCTGTTTTGTTCTGGCCTTTTGTATGTTCTATGCTCTAGTTGAGGCTGGATTGGAGAAATCGTTGGAATGCTTCCAAAACCAAGAGATGGGCCGGAAAGTGAAGTTGATCATGAACTATAGCGAGCAGGCTTGATCTGCGGGCTATTCCTACCACCATCTCTATGTTGTTGTGTTTCAAAATATGAGCTGTGCTGACTGTGTGCACATAATACGTTAATGTTATAATTTAAGTAGAACTCATTTCCATTTTAAGAATAGCGTTCTCCACTTGGTCAGGAAGCATCTAGGCAAACTATAATTTGCAAGTAATAATCTTGAGCCTCGAATCCTTGTCGTATTATTTACTTTATATATTTTGAAATAAAGAAACAGCGTTCAGATAAAATCCAACTAGTCAAACAAACAGCGCTTCATTGCGAGTTTCCTACTTGGTTTCTCGCTATATCAGCAATGGAGAAAGTCAGGGCTGCAGATGCTGGAGATTGGAGTCGGCATGCTGCGCCACAGGACAGAATATCAAGAATACCGGTTTAGTTTCCTGCTGGAGTTCAAACAGTAGTAAAGTTCTAGCGGGGCCAGCCCGCAGGTGCATTGGTGGTTCAGTGGTAGAATTCTCGCCTGCCACGCGGGAGGCCCGGGTTCGATTTCCGGCCAATGCAACGCATTGCAGCACCCTTTATTTCAAATGCTGCACGGCTCGAACAGAGTTCGGCCCGATGCCACGGGTTTGCTTCGCCTGGCTGCGTGCACTCGCCAATGTCCTGCTGCGCGATAAACAGGGTGTGTTCACTCAGCGTGTGGGATGGGATCGGATGGAAACGTCCGCTCTGCAGACTCCGTTTTTGAGCATTTTCATGGCGCAATCCATAGTTTTCTGGCATTAAGTAAAATCGACATAGTGAGATGACCGGCCGTGAGCCCAGAATGATGGGCCAGACTCCATACGCCGAATGAGATGAGAGTGGTGCTGGAAAAGCACAGCGGGGCAGGCAGCATCCGAGGACCGGCAAAATCGACCTCTCGAGCAGGAGTCCTTCATCAGGAAGGGTACTGTCATATATCCAAACATCTTCTGCTGCTTCATCAGTGACCTTCCTCCTGTCATATAGTCAGAAGTGGGCATTTTTGTTCACGATTGCATCATGGTAGCACCACTGAAAACTCCTCAGATACTGAAGCAGACCATACGAGGTTCAAGTGCAGAAAGCCAATGCCCTCTGACGAACGCAATCGTCTTTCTTTGTGCTCGATGGGAATCCAACCAGTGGATAAACAAAGATTGGAAACCTTCTCAGTTCTTCACGACAGAGCGTCATTGATGTTCTAGCATTGAATATCTTTGAATAATGAGTGGCACAGACAGAGTCAATAGCCCGAGTCATAGTTTGAAGATATCAGGAGGAAAGTATCGAGGAGACGTCAGAGGTAGGTTCTTTACGCAGAGAGTTGTGAATGCATGGAATGGGTTGCTAGCCCGTCCAGTTGGAAGCAGAGTCATTGGCGTCATTTAAGGAACTGCTGGACGGGCACATGGAGAGCAGTGAGTTGAGGATTGCGTAGGTTACATTACATTCGGGTTGAACCTCGGCACAACATCGTGGGCCAAAGGGCCTGTTCTGTTCTGGCCTTTTGTATGTTCTATGCTCTGGTTGAGGCTGGATTGGAGAAATCGTTGGAATGCTTCCAAAACCAAGAGATGGGCCGGAAAGTGAAGTTGATCATGAACTATAGCGAGCAGGCTTGATCTGCGGGCTATTCCTACCACCATCTCTATGTTGTTGTGTTTCAAAATATGAGCTGTGCTGACTGTGTGCACATAATACGTTAATGTTATAATTTAAGTAGAACTCATTTCCATTTTAAGAATAGCGTTCTCCACTTGGTCAGGAAGCATCTAGGCAAACTATAATTTGCAAGTAATAATCTTGAGCCTCGAATCTTGTCGTATTATTTACTTTATATATTTTGAAATAAAGAAACAGCGTTCAGATAAAATCCAACTAGTCAAACAAACAGCGCTTCATTGCGAGTTTCCTACTTGGTTTCTCGCTATATCAGCAATGGAGAAAGTCAGGGCTGCAGATGCTGGAGATTGGAGTCGGCATGCTGCGCCACAGGACAGAATATCAAGAATACCGGTTTAGTTTCCTGCGGGAGTTCAAACTGTAGTAAAGTTCTAGCGGGGCCCGCCCGCAGGTGCATTGGTGGTTCAGTGGTAGAATTCTCGCCTGCCACGCGGGAGGCCCGGGTTCGATTTCCGGCCAATGCAACGCATTGCAGCACCCTTTATTTCGAATGCTGCACGGCTCGAACAGAGTTCGGCCCGATGCCACGGGTTTGCTTCGCCTGGCTGCGTGCACTCGCCAATGTCCTGCTGCGCGATAAACAGGGTGTGTTCACTCAGCTTGTGGGATGGGATCGGATGGAAACGTCCGCTCTGCAGACTATGTTTTTGAGCATTTTCATGGCGCAATCCATAGTTTTCTGGCATTAAGTAAAATCGACATAGTGAGATGACCGGCCGTGAGCCCAGAATGATGGGCCTGACTCCATACGCCGAATGAGATGAGAGTGGTGCTGGAAAAGCACAGCGGGGCAGGCAGCATCCGAGGACCGGCAAAATCGACCTCTCGAGCAGGAGTACTTCATCAGGAAGGGTACTGTCATATATCCAAACATCTTCTGCTGCTTCATCAGTGACCTTCCTTCTGTCATATAGTCAGATGTGGGCATTTTTGTTCACGATTGCATCATGGTAGCACCACCGAAAACTCCTCAGATACTGAAGCAGACCATACTAGGTTCAAATGCAGAAAGCCAATGCCCTCTGACGAACGCAATCGTCTTTCTTTGTGCTCGATGGGACTCCAACCAGTGGATAAACAAAGATTGGAAACCTTCTCAGTTCTTCACGACAGAGCGTCATTGATGTTCTAGCATTGAATATCTTTGAATAATGAGTGGCACAGACAGAGTCAATAGCCCGAGTCATAGTTTGAAGATATCAGGAGGAACGTATCGAGGAGACGTCAGAGGTAGGTTCTTTACGCAGAGAGTTGTGAATGCATGGAATGGGTTGCCAGCCCGTCCAGTTGGAAGCAGAGTCATTGGCGTCATTTAAGGAACTGCTGGACGGGCACATGGAGAGCAGTGAGTTGAGGATTGCGTAGGTTACATTACATTCGGGTTGAACCTCGGCACAACATCGTGGGCCAAAGGGCCTGTTCTGTTCTGGCCTTTTGTATGTTCTATGCTCTAGTTGAGGCTGGATTGGAGAAATCGTTGGAATGCTTCCAAAACCAAGAGATGGGCCGGAAAGTGAAGTTGATCATGAACTATAGCGAGCAGGCTTGATCTGCGGGCTATTCCTACCACCATCTCTATGTTGTTGTGTTTCAAAATATGAGCTGTGCTGACTGTGTGCACATAATACGCTAATGTTATAATTTAAGTAGAACTCATTTCCATTTTAAGAATAGCGTTCTCCACTTGGTCAGGAAGCATCTAGGCAAACTATAATTTGCAAGTAATAATCTTGAGCCTCGAATCCTTGTCGTATTATTTACTTTATATATTTTGAAATAAAGAAACAGCGTTCAGATAAAATCCAACTAGTCAAACAAACAGCGCTTCATTGCGAGTTTCCTACTTGGTTTCTCGCTATATCAGCAATGGAGAAAGTCAGGGCTGCAGATGCTGGAGATTGGAGTCGGCATGCTGCGCCACAGGACAGAATATCAAGAATACCGGTTTAGTTTCCTGCTGGAGTTCAAACTGTAGTAAAGTTCTAGCGGGGCCCGCCCGCAGGTGCATCGGTGGTTCAGTGGTGGAATTCTCGCCTGCCACGCGGGAGGCCCGGGTACGATGTCCGGCCAATGCAACGCATTGCAGCACCCTTTATTTCAAATGCTGCACGGCTCGAACAGAGTTCGGCCCGATGCCACGGGTTTGCTTCGCCTGGCTGCGTGCACTCGCCAATGTCCTGCTGCGCGATAAACAGGGTGTGTTCACTCGGCGTGTGGGATGGGATCGGATGGAAAGGTCCGCTCTGCAGACTCCGTTTTTGAGCATTTTCATGGCGCAATCCATAGTTTTCTGGCATTAAGTAAAATCGACATAGTGAGATGACCGGCCGTGAGCCCAGAATGATGGGCCAGACTCCATACGCCGAATGAGATGAGAGTGGTGCTGGAAAAGCACAGCGGGGCAGGCAGCATCCGAGGACCGGCAAAATCGACCTCTCGAGCAGGAGTCCTTCATCAGGAAGGGTACTGTCATATATCCAAACATCTTCTGCTGCTTCATCAGTGACCTTCCTTCTGTCATATAGTCAGAAGTGGGCATTTTTGTTCACGATTGCATCATGGTAGCACCACTGACAACTCCTCAGATACTGAAGCAGACCATACGAGGTTCAAGTGCAGAAAGCCAATGCCCTCTGACGAACGGAATCGTCTTTCTTTGTGCTCGATGGGAATCCAACCAGCGGATAAACAAAGATTGGAAACATTCTCAGTTCTTCACGACAGAGCGTCATTGATGTTCTAGCATTGAATATCTTTGAATAATGAGTGGCATAGACAGAGTCAATAGCCCGAGTCATAGTTTGAAGATATCAGGAGGAAAGTATCGAGGAGACGTCAGAGGTAGGTTCTTTACGCAGAGAGTTGTGAATGCATGGAATGGGTTGCCAGCCCGTCCAGTTGGAAGCAGAGTCATTGGCGTCATTTAAGGAACTGCTGGACGGGCACATGGAGAGCAGTGAGTTGAGGATTGCGTAGGTTACATTACATTCGGGTTGAACCTCGGCACAACATCGTGGGCCAAAGGGCCTGTTCTGTTCTGGCCTTTTGTATGTTCTATGCTCTAGTTGAGGCTGGATTGGAGAAATCGTTGGAATGCTTCCAAAACCAAGAGATGGGCCGGAAAGTGAAGTTGATCATGAACTATAGCGAGCAGGCTTGATCTGCGGGCTATTCCTACCACCATCTCTATGTTGTTGTGTTTCAAAATATGAGCTGTGCTGACTGTGTGCACATAATACGTTAATGTTATAATTTAAGTAGAACTCATTTCCATTTTAAGAATAGCGTTCTCCACTTGGTCAGGAAGCATCTAGGCAAACTATAATTTGCAAGTAATAATCTTGAGCCTCGAATCCTTGTCGTATTATTTACTTTATATATTTTGAAATAAAGAAACAGCGTTCAGATAAAATCCAACTAGTCAAACAAACAGCGCTTCATTGCGAGTTTCCTACTTGGTTTCTCGCTATATCAGCAATGGAGAAAGTCAGGGCTGCAGATGCTGGAGATTGGAGTCGGCATGCTGCGCCACAGGACAGAATATCAAGAATACCGGTTTAGTTTCCTGCTGGAGTTCAAACTGTAGTAAAGTTCTAGCGGGGCCCACCCGCAGGTGCATTGGTGGTTCAGTGGTAGAATTCTCGCCTGCCACGCGGGAGGCCCGGGTTCGATTTCCGGCCAATGCAACGCATTGCAGGACCCTTTATCTCGAATGCTGCACGGCTCGAACAGAGTTCGGCCCGATGCCACGGGTTTGCTTCGCCTGGCTGCGTGCACTCGCCAATGTCCTGCTGCGCGATAAACAGGGTGTGTTCTCTCAGCTTGTGGGATGGGATCGAATGGAAACGTCCGCTCTGCAGACTACGTTTTTGAGCATTTTCATGGCGCAATCCATAGTTTTCTGGCATTAAGTAAAATCGACATAGTGAGATGACCGGCCGTGAGCCCAGAATGATGGGCCAGACTCCATACGCCGAATGAGATGAGAGTGGTGCTGGAAAAGCACAGCGGGGCAGGCAGCATCCGAGGACCGGCAAAATCGACCTCTCGAGCAGGAGTCCTTCATCAGGAAGGGTACTGTCATATATCCAAACATCTTCTGCTGCTTCATCAGTGACCTTCCTTCTGTCATATAGTCAGAAGTGGGCATTTTTGTTCACGATTGCATCATGGTAGCACCACTGACAACTCCTCAGATACTGAAGCAGACCATACGAGGTTCAAGTGCAGAAAGCCAATGCCCTCTGACGAACGCAATCGTCTTTCTTTGTGCTCGATGGGAATCCAACCAGCGGATAAACAAAGATTGGAAACCTTCTCAGTTCTTCACGACAGAGCGTCATTGATGTTCTAGCATTGAATATCTTTGAATAATGAGTGGCATAGACAGAGTCAATAGCCCGAGTCATAGTTTGAAGATATCAGGAGGAAAGTATCGAGGAGACGTCAGAGGTAGGTTCTTTACGCAGAGAGTTGTGAATGCATGGAATGGGTTGCCAGCCCGTCCAGTTGGAAGCAGAGTCATTGGCGTCATTTAAGGAACTGCTGGACGGGCACATGGAGAGCAGTGAGTTGAGGATTGCGTAGGTTACATTACATTCGGGTTGAACCTCGGCACAACATCGTGGGCCAAAGGGCCTGTTCTGTTCTGGCCTTTTGTATGTTCTATGCTCTAGTTGAGGCTGGATTGGAGAAATCGTTGGAATGCTTCCAAAACCAAGAGATGGGCCGGAAAGTGAAGTTGATCATGAACTATAGCGAGCAGGCTTGATCTGCGGGCTATTCCTACCACCATCTCTATGTTGTTGTGTTTCAAAATATGAGCTGTGCTGACTGTGTGCACATAATACGTTAATGTTATAATTTAAGTAGAACTCATTTCCATTTTAAGAATAGCGTTCTCCACTTGGTCAGGAAGCATCTAGGCAAACTATAATTTGCAAGTAATAATCTTGAGCCTCGAATCCTTGTCGTATTATTTACTTTATATATTTTGAAATAAAGAAACAGCGTTCAGATAAAATCCAACTAGTCAAACAAACAGCGCTTCATTGCGAGTTTCCTACTTGGTTTCTCGCTATATCAGCAATGGAGAAAGTCAGGGCTGCAGATGCTGGAGATTGGAGTCGGCATGCTGCGCCACAGGACAGAATATCAAGAATACCGGTTTAGTTTCCTGCTGGAGTTCAAACTGTAGTAAAGTTCTAGCGGGGCCCGCCCGCAGGTGCATTGGTGGTTCAGTGGTAGAATTCTCGCCTGCCACGCTGGAGGCCCGGGTTCGATTTCCGGCCAATGCAACGCATTGCAGCACCCTTTATTTCGAATGCTACACGGCTAGAACCGTGTTCGGCCCGATGCCACGGGTTTGCTTCGCCTGGCTGCGTGCACTCGCCAATGTCCTGCTGCGCGATAAACAGGGTGTGTTCTCTCAGCTTGTGGGATGGGATCGAATGGAAACGTCCGCTCTGCAGACTACGTTTTTGAGCATTTTCATGGCGCAATCCATAGTTTTCTGGCATTAAGTAAAATCGACATAGTGAGATGACCGGCCGTGAGCCCAGAATGATGGGCCAGACTCCATACGCCGAATGAGATGAGAGTGGTGCTGGAAAAGCACAGCGGGGCAGGCAGCATCCGAGGACCGGCAAAATCGACCTCTCGAGCAGGAGTCCTTCATCAGGAAGGGTACTGTCATATATCCAAACATCTTCTGCTGCTTCATCAGTGACCTTCCTTCTGTCATATAGTCAGAAGTGGGCATTTTTGTTCACGATTGCATCATGGTAGCACCACTGACAACTCCTCAGATACTGAAGCAGACCATACTAGGTTCAAATGCAGAAAGCCAATGCCCTCTGACGAACGCAATCGTCTTTCTTTGTGCTCGATGGGACTCCAACCAGTCGATAAACAAAGATTGGAAACCTTCTCAGTTCTTCACGACAGAGCGTCATTGATGTTCTAGCATTGAATATCTTTGAATAATGAGTGGCACAGACAGAGTCAATAGCCCGAGTCATAGTTTGAAGATATCAGGAGGAAAGTATCGAGGAGACGTCAGAGGTAGGTTCTTTACGCAGAGAGTTGTGAATGCATGGAATGGGTTGCCAGCCCGTCCAGTTGGAAGCAGAGTCATTGGCGTCATTTAAGGAACTGCTGGACGGGCACATGGAGAGCAGTGAGTTGAGGATTGCGTAGGTTACATTACATTCGGGTTGAACCTCGGCACAACATCGTGGGCCAAAGGGCCTGTTCTGTTCTGGCCTTTTGTATGTTCTATGCTCTAGTTGAGGCTGGATTGGAGAAATCGTTGGAATGCTTCCAAAACCAAGAGATGGGCCGGAAAGTGAAGTTGATCATGAACTATAGCGAGCAGGCTTGATCTGCGGGCTATTCCTACCACCATCTCTATGTTGTTGTGTTTCAAAATATGAGCTGTGCTGACTGTGTGCACATAATACGTTAATGTTATAATTTAAGTAGAACTCATTTCCATTTTAAGAATAGCGTTCTCCACTTGGTCAGGAAGCATCTAGGCAAACTATAATTTGCAAGTAATAATCTTGAGCCTCGAATCCTTGTCGTATTATTTACTTTATATATTTTGAAATAAAGAAACAGCGTTCAGATAAAATCCAACTAGTCAAACAAACAGCGCTTCATTGCGAGTTTCCTACTTGGTTTCTCGCTATATCAGCAATGGAGAAAGTCAGGGCTGCAGATGCTGGAGATTGGAGTCGGCATGCTGCGCCACAGGACAGAATATCAAGAATACCGGTTTAGTTTCCTGCTGGAGTTCAAACTGTAGTAAAGTTCTAGCGGGGCCCGCCTGCAGATGCATTGGTGGTTCAGTGGTACAATTCTCGCCTGCCACGCGGGAGGCCCGGGTTCGATTCCCGGCCAATGCAACGCATTGCAGCGCCCTTTATTTCAAATGCTGCACGGCTCGAACAGAGTTCGCCCCGATGCCACGGGTTTGCTTCGCCTGGCTGCGTGCACTCGCTAATGTCCTGCTGCGCGATAAACAGGGTGTGTTCACTCAGCGTGTGGGATGGGATCGGGTGGGAACGTCCGAACTGCAGACTCCGTTTTTGAGCATTTTCATGGCGCAATCCATAGTTTTCTGGCATTAAGTAAAATCGACATAGTGAGATGACCGGCCGTGAGCCCAGAATGATGGGCCAGACTCCATACGCCGAATGAGATGAGAGTGGTGCTGGAAAAGCACAGCGGGGCAGGCAGCATCCGAGGACCGGCAAAATCGACCTCTCGAGCAGGAGTCCTTCATCAGGAAGGGTACTGTCATATATCCAAACATCTTCTGCTGCTTCATCAGTGACCTTCCTTCTGTCATATAGTCAGAAGTGGGCATTTTTGTTCACGATTGCATCATGGTAGCACCACTGACAACTCCTCAGATACTGAAGCAGACCATACGAGGTTCAAGTGCAGAAAGCCAATGCCCTCTGACGAACGCAATCGTCTTTCTTTGTGCTCGATGGGAATCCAACCAGCGGATAAACAAAGATTGGAAACCTTCTCAGTTCTTCACGACAGAGCGTCATTGATGTTCTAGCATTGAATATCTTTGAATAATGAGTGGCATAGACAGAGTCAATAGCCCGAGTCATAGTTTGAAGATATCAGGAGGAAAGTATCGAGGAGACGTCAGAGGTAGGTTCTTTACGCAGAGAGTTGTGAATGCATGGAATGGGTTGCCAGCCCGTCCAGTTGGAAGCAGAGTCATTGGCGTCATTTAAGGAACTGCTGGACGGGCACATGGAGAGCAGTGAGTTGAGGATTGCGTAGGTTACATTACATTCGGGTTGAACCTCGGCACAACATCGTGGGCCAAAGGGCCTGTTCTGTTCTGGCCTTTTGTATGTTCTATGCTCTAGTTGAGGCTGGATTGGAGAAATCGTTGGAATGCTTCCAAAACCAAGAGATGGGCCGGAAAGTGAAGTTGATCATGAACTATAGCGAGCAGGCTTGATCTGCGGGCTATTCCTACCACCATCTCTATGTTGTTGTGTTTCAAAATATGAGCTGTGCTGACTGTGTGCACATAATACGTTAATGTTATAATTTAAGTAGAACTCATTTCCATTTTAAGAATAGCGTTCTCCACTTGGTCAGGAAGCATCTAGGCAAACTATAATTTGCAAGTAATAATCTTGAGCCTCGAATCCTTGTCGTATTATTTACTTTATATATTTTGAAATAAAGAAACAGCGTTCAGATAAAATCCAACTAGTCAAACAAACAGCGCTTCATTGCGAGTTTCCTACTTGGTTTCTCGCTATATCAGCAATGGAGAAAGTCAGGGCTGCAGATGCTGGAGATTGGAGTCGGCATGCTGCGCCACAGGACAGAATATCAAGAATACCGGTTTAGTTTCCTGCTGGAGTTCAAACTGTAGTAAAGTTCTAGCGGGGCCCGCCCGCAGGTGCATTGGTGGTTCAGTGGTAGAATTCTCGCCTGCCACGCGGGAGGCCCGGGTTCGATTTCCGGCCAATGCAACGCATTGCAGCACCCTTTATTTCGAATGCTGCACGGCTCGAACAGAGTTCGGCCCGATGCCACGGGTTTGCTTCGCCTGGCTGCGTGCACTCGCCAATGTCCTGCTGCGCGATAAACAGGGTGTGTTCACTCAGCTTGTGGGATGGGATCGGATGGAAACGTCCGCTCTGCAGACTATGTTTTTGAGCATTTTCATGGCGCAATCCATAGTTTTCTGGCATTAAGTAAAATCGACATAGTGAGATGACCGGCCGTGAGCCCAGAATGATGGGCCAGACTCCATACGCCGAATGAGATGAGAGTGGTGCTGGAAAAGCACAGCGGGGCAGGCAGCATCCGAGGACCGGCAAAATCGACCTCTCGAGCAGGAGTCCTTCATCAGGAAGGGTACTGTCATATATCCAAACATCTTCTGCTGCTTCATCAGTGACCTTCCTTCTGTCATATAGTCAGAAGTGGGCATTTTTGTTCACGATTGCATCATGGTAGCACCACTGACAACTCCTCAGATACTGAAGCAGACCATACGAGGTTCAAGTGCAGAAAGCCAATGCCCTCTGACGAACGCAATCGTCTTTCTTTGTGCTCGATGGGAATCCAACCAGCGGATAAACAAAGATTGGAAACCTTCTCAGTTCTTCACGACAGAGCGTCATTGATGTTCTAGCATTGAATATCTTTGAATAATGAGTGGCATAGACAGAGTCAATAGCCCGAGTCATAGTTTGAAGATATCAGGAGGAAAGTATCGAGGAGACGTCAGAGGTAGGTTCTTTACGCAGAGAGTTGTGAATGCATGGAATGGGTTGCCAGCCCGTCCA
Source organism: Chiloscyllium punctatum (assembly GCF_047496795.1). NCBI lineage: Eukaryota > Metazoa > Chordata > Chondrichthyes > Orectolobiformes > Hemiscylliidae > Chiloscyllium > Chiloscyllium punctatum. The sequence goes on along the minus strand of NC_092768.1, from coordinate 26,931,267 downwards.
GTTGGAAGCAGAGTCATTGGCGTCATTTAAGGAACTGCTGGACGGGCACATGGAGAGCAGTGAGTTGAGGATTGCGTAGGTTACATTACATTCGGGTTGAACCTCGGCACAACATCGTGGGCCAAAGGGCCTGTTCTGTTCTGGCCTTTTGTATGTTCTATGCTCTAGTTGAGGCTGGATTGGAGAAATCGTTGGAATGCTTCCAAAACCAAGAGATGGGCCGGAAAGTGAAGTTGATCATGAACTATAGCGAGCAGGCTTGATCTGCGGGCTATTCCTACCACCATCTCTATGTTGTTGTGTTTCAAAATATGAGCTGTGCTGACTGTGTGCACATAATACGTTAATGTTATAATTTAAGTAGAACTCATTTCCATTTTAAGAATAGCGTTCTCCACTTGGTCAGGAAGCATCTAGGCAAACTATAATTTGCAAGTAATAATCTTGAGCCTCGAATCCTTGTCGTATTATTTACTTTATATATTTTGAAATAAAGAAACAGCGTTCAGATAAAATCCAACTAGTCAAACAAACAGCGCTTCATTGCGAGTTTCCTACTTGGTTTCTCGCTATATCAGCAATGGAGAAAGTCAGGGCTGCAGATGCTGGAGATTGGAGTCGGCATGCTGCGCCACAGGACAGAATATCAAGAATACCGGTTTAGTTTCCTGCTGGAGTTCAAACTGTAGTAAAGTTCTAGCGGGGCCCGCCCGCAGGTGCATTGGTGGTTCAGTGGTAGAATTCTCGCCTGCCACGCGGGAGGCCCGGGTTCGATTTCCGGCCAATGCAACGCATTGCAGCACCCTTTATTTCGAATGCTGCACGGCTCGAACAGAGTTCGGCCCGATGCCACGGGTTTGCTTTGCCTGGCTGCGTGCACTCGCCAATGTCCTGCTGCGCGATAAACAGGGTGTGTTCACTCAGCTTGTGGGATGGGATCGGATGGAAACGTCCGCTCTGCAGACTATGTTTTTGAGCATTTTCATGGCGCAATCCATAGTTTTCTGGCATTAAGTAAAATCGACATAGTGAGATGACCGGCCGTGAGCCCAGAATGATGGGCCAGACTCCATACGCCGAATGAGATGAGAGTGGTGCTGGAAAAGCACAGCGGGGCAGGCAGCATCCGAGGACCGGCAAAATCGACCTCTCGAGCAGGAGTCCTTCATCAGGAAGGGTACTGTCATATATCCAAACATCTTCTGCTGCTTCATCAGTGACCTTCCTCCTGTCATATAGTCAGAAGTGGGCATTTTTGTTCACGATTGCATCATGGTAGCACCACTGACAACTCCTCAGATACTGAAGCAGACCATACTAGGTTCAAATGCAGAAAGCCAATGCCCTCTGACGAACGCAATCGTCTTTCTTTGTGCTCGATGGGAATCCAACCAGTGGATAAACAAAGATTGGAAACCTTCTCAGTTCTTCACGACAGAGCGTCATTGATGTTCTAGCATTGAATATCTTTGAATAATGAGTGGCATAGACAGAGTCAATAGCCCGAGTCATAGTTTGAAGATATCAGGAGGAAAGTATCGAGGAGACGTCAGAGGTAGGTTCTTTACGCAGAGAGTTGTGAATGCATGGAATGGGTTGCCAGCCCGTCCAGTTGGAAGCAGAGTCATTGGCGTCATTTAAGGAACTGCTGGACGGGCACATGGAGAGCAGTGAGTTGAGGATTGCGTAGGTTACATTACATTCGGGTTGAACCTCGGCACAACATCGTGGGCCAAAGGGCCTGTTCTGTTCTGGCCTTTTGTATGTTCTATGCTCTAGTTGAGGCTGGATTGGAGAAATCGTTGGAATGCTTCCAAAACCAAGAGATGGGCCGGAAAGTGAAGTTGATCATGAACTATAGCGAGCAGGCTTGATCTGCGGGCTATCCCTACCACCATCTCTATGTTGTTGGGTTTCAAAATATGAGCTGTGCTGACTGTGTGCACATAATACGTTAATGTTATAATTTAAGTAGAACTCATTTCCATTTTAAGAATAGCGTTCTCCACTTGGTCAGGAAGCATCTAGGCAAACTATAATTTGCAAGTAATAATCTTGAGCCTCGAATCCTTGTCGTATTATTTACTTTATATATTTTGAAATAAAGAAACAGCGTTCAGTAAAATCCAACTAGTCAAACAAACAGCGCTTCATTGCGAGTTTCCTACTTGGTTTCTCGCTATATCAGCAATGGAGAAAGTCAGGGCTGCAGATGCTGGAGATTGGAGTCGGCATGCTGCGCCACAGGACAGAATATCAAGAATACCGGTTTAGTTTCCTGCTGGAGTTCAAACTGTAGTAAAGTTCTAGCGGGGCTCGCCCGCAGGTGCATTGGTGGTTCAGTGGTAGAAATCTCGCCTGCCACGCGGGAGGCCCGGGTTCGATTCCCGGCCCATGCAACGCATTGCAGCACCCTTTATTTCGAATGCTGCACGGCTCGAACAGAGTTCGGCCCGATGCCACGGGTTTGCTTCGCCTGGCTGCGTGCACTCGCCAATGTCCTGCTGCGCGATAAACAGGGTGTGTTCACTCAGCTTGTGGGATGGGATCGGATGGAAACGTCCGCTCTGCAGACTATGTTTTTGAGCATTTTCATGGCGCAATCCATAGTTTTCTGGCATTAAGTAAAATCGACATAGTGAGATGACCGGCCGTGAGCCCAGAATGATGGGCCAGACTCCATACGCCGAATGAGATGAGAGTGGTGCTGGAAAAGCACAGCGGGGCAGGCAGCATCCGAGGACCGGCAAAATCGACCTCTCGAGCAGGAGTCCTTCATCAGGAAGGGTACTGTCATATATCCAAACATCTTCTGCTGCTTCATCAGTGACCTTCCTTCTGTCATATAGTCAGAAGTGGGCATTTTTGTTCACGATTGCATCATGGTAGCACCACTGACAACTCCTCAGATACTGAAGCAGACCATACGAGGTTCAAGTGCAGAAAGCCAATGCCCTCTGACGAACGCAATCGTCTTTCTTTGTGCTCGATGGGAATCCAACCAGCGGATAAACAAAGATTGGAAACCTTCTCAGTTCTTCACGACAGAGCGTCATTGATGTTCTAGCATTGAATATCTTTGAATAATGAGTGGCATAGACAGAGTCAATAGCCCGAGTCATAGTTTGAAGATATCAGGAGGAAAGTATCGAGGAGACGTCAGAGGTAGGTTCTTTACGCAGAGAGTTGTGAATGCATGGAATGGGTTGCCAGCCCGTCCAGTTGGAAGCAGAGTCATTGGCGTCATTTAAGGAACTGCTGGACGGGCACATGGAGAGCAGTGAGTTGAGGATTGCGTAGGTTACATTACATTCGGGTTGAACCTCGGCACAACATCGTGGGCCAAAGGGCCTGTTCTGTTCTGGCCTTTTGTATGTTCTATGCTCTAGTTGAGGCTGGATTGGAGAAATCGTTGGAATGCTTCCAAAACCAAGAGATGGGCCGGAAAGTGAAGTTGATCATGAACTATAGCGAGCAGGCTTGATCTGCGGGCTATTCCTACCACCATCTCTATGTTGTTGGGTTTCAAAATATGAGCTGTGCTGACTGTGTGCACATAATACGTTAATGTTATAATTTAAGTAGAACTCATTTCCATTTTAAGAATAGCGTTCTCCACTTGGTCAGGAAGCATCTAGGCAAACTATAATTTGCAAGTAATAATCTTGAGCCTCGAATCCTTGTCGTATTATTTACTTTATATATTTTGAAATAAAGAAACAGCGTTCAGATAAAATCCAACTAGTCAAACAAACAGCGCTTCATTGCGAGTTTCCTACTTGGTTTCTCGCTATATCAGCAATGGAGAAAGTCAGGGCTGCAGATGCTGGAGATTGGAGTCGGCATGCTGCGCCACAGGACAGAATATCAAGAATACCGGTTTAGTTTCCTGCTGGAGTTCAAACTGTAGTAAAGTTCTAGCGGGGCCCGCCCGCAGGTGCATTGGTGGTTCAGTGGTAGAATTCTCGCCTGCCACGCGGGAGGCCCGGGTTCGATTTCCGGCCAATGCAACGCATTGCAGCACCCTTTATTTCGAATGCTGCACGGCTCGAACAGAGTTCGGCCCGATGCCACGGGTTTGCTTCGCCTGGCTGCGTGCACTCGCCAATGTCCTGCTGCGCGATAAACAGGGTGTGTTCACTCAGCTTGTGGTATGGGATCGGATGGAAACGTCCGCTCTGCAGACTATGTTTTTGAGCATTTTCATGGCGCAATCCATAGTTTTCTGGCATTAAGTAAAATCGACATAGTGAGATGACCGGCCGTGAGCCCAGAATGATGGGCCAGACTCCATACGCCGAATGAGATGAGAGTGGTGCTGGAAAAGCACAGCGGGGCAGGCAGCATCCGAGGACCGGCAAAATCGACCTCTCGAGCAGGAGTCCTTCATCAGGAAGGGTACTGTCATATATCCAAACATCTTCTGCTGCTTCATCAGTGACCTTCCTTCTGTCATATAGTCAGAAGTGGGCATTTTTGTTCACGATTGCATCATGGTAGCACCACTGACAACTCCTCAGATACTGAAGCAGACCATACGAGGTTCAAGTGCAGAAAGCCAATGCCCTCTGACGAACGCAATCGTCTTTCTTTGTGCTCGATGGGAATCCAACCAGCGGATAAACAAAGATTGGAAACCTTCTCAGTTCTTCACGACAGAGCGTCATTGATGTTCTAGCATTGAATATCTTTGAATAATGAGTGGCATAGACAGAGTCAATAGCCCGAGTCATAGTTTGAAGATATCAGGAGGAAAGTATCGAGGAGACGTCAGAGGTAGGTTCTTTACGCAGAGAGTTGTGAATGCATGGAATGGGTTGCCAGCCCGTCCAGTTGGAAGCAGAGTCATTGGCGTCATTTAAGGAACTGCTGGACGGGCACATGGAGAGCAGTGAGTTGAGGATTGCGTAGGTTACATTACATTCGGGTTGAACCTCGGCACAACATCGTGGGCCAAAGGGCCTGTTCTGTTCTGGCCTTTTGTATGTTCTATGCTCTAGTTGAGGCTGGATTGGAGAAATCGTTGGAATGCTTCCAAAACCAAGAGATGGGCCGGAAAGTGAAGTTGATCATGAACTATAGCGAGCAGGCTTGATCTGCGGGCTATTCCTACCACCATCTCTATGTTGTTGGGTTTCAAAATATGAGCTGTGCTGACTGTGTGCACATAATACGTTAATGTTATAATTTAAGTAGAACTCATTTCCATTTTAAGAATAGCGTTCTCCACTTGGTCAGGAAGCATCTAGGCAAACTATAATTTGCAAGTAATAATCTTGAGCCTCGAATCCTTGTCGTATTATTTACTTTATATATTTTGAAATAAAGAAACAGCGTTCAGATAAAATCCAACTAGTCAAACAAACAGCGCTTCATTGCGAGTTTCCTACTTGGTTTCTCGCTATATCAGCAATGGAGAAAGTCAGGGCTGCAGATGCTGGAGATTGGAGTCGGCATGCTGCGCCACAGGACAGAATATCAAGAATACCGGTTTAGTTTCCTGCTGGAGTTCAAACTGTAGTAAAGTTCTAGCGGGGCCCGCCCGCAGGTGCATTGGTGGTTCAGTGGTAGAATTCTCGCCTGCCACGCGGGAGGCCCGGGTTCGATTTCCGGCCAATGCAACGCATTGCAGCACCCTTTATTTCGAATGCTGCACGGCTCGAACAGAGTTCGGCCGGATGCCACGGGTTTGCTTCGCCTGGCTGCGTGCACTCGCCAATGTCCTGCTGCGCGATAAACAGGGTGTGTTCACTCAGCTTGTGGTATGGGATCGGATGGAAACGTCCGCTCTGCAGACTATGTTTTTGAGCATTTTCATGGCGCAATCCATAGTTTTCTAGCATTAAGTAAAATCGACATAGTGAGATGACCGGCCGTGAGCCCAGAATGATGGGCCAGACTCCATACGCCGAATGAGATGAGAGTGGTGCTGGAAAAGCACAGCGGGGCAGGCAGCATCCGAGGACCGGCAAAATCGACCTCTCGAGCAGGAGTCCTTCATCAGGAAGGGTACTGTCATATATCCAAACATCTTCTGCTGCTTCATCAGTGACCTTCCTCCTGTCATATAGTCAGAAGTGGGCATTTTTGTTCACGATTGCATCATGGTAGCACCACTGACAACTCCTCAGATACTGAAGCAGACCATACTAGGTTCAAATGCAGAAAGCCAATGCCCTCTGACGAACGCAATCGTCTTTCTTTGTGCTCGATGGGAATCCAACCAGTGGATAAACAAAGATTGGAAACCTTCTCAGTTCTTCACGACAGAGCGTCATTGATGTTCTAGCATTGAATATCTTTGAATAATGAGTGGCATAGACAGAGTCAATAGCCCGAGTCATAGTTTGAAGATATCAGGAGGAAAGTATCGAGGAGACGTCAGAGGTAGGTTCTTTACGCAGAGAGTTGTGAATGCATGGAATGGGTTGCCAGCCCGTCCAGTTGGAAGCAGAGTCATTGGCGTCATTTAAGGAACTGCTGGACGGGCACATGGAGAGCAGTGAGTTGAGGATTGCGTAGGTTACATTACATTCGGGTTGAACCTCGGCACAACATCGTGGGCCAAAGGGCCTGTTCTGTTCTGGCCTTTTGTATGTTCTATGCTCTAGTTGAGGCTGGATTGGAGAAATCGTTGGAATGCTTCCAAAACCAAGAGATGGGCCGGAAAGTGAAGTTGATCATGAACTATAGCGAGCAGGCTTGATCTGCGGGCTATTCCTACCACCAAGTCTATGTTGTTGTGTTTCAAAATATGAGCTGTGCTGACTGTGTGCACATAATACGTTAATGTTATAATTTAAGTAGAACTCATTTCCATTTTAAGAATAGCGTTCTCCACTTGGTCAGGAAGCATCTAGGCAAACTATAATTTGCAAGTAATAATCTTGAGCCTCGAATCCTTGTCGTATTATTTACTTTATATATTTTGAAATAAAGAAACAGCGTTCAGATAAAATCCAACTAGTCAAACAAACAGCGCTTCATTGCGAGTTTCCTACTTGGTTTCTCGCTATATCAGCAATGGAGAAAGTCAGGGCTGCAGATGCTGGAGATTGGAGTCGGCATGCTGCGCCACAGGACAGAATATCAAGAATACCGGTTTAGTTTCCTGCTGGAGTTCAAACTGTAGTAAAGTTCTAGCGGAGCCCGCCCGCAGGTGCATTGGTGGTTCAGTGGTAGAATTCTCGCCTGCCATGCGGGAGGCCCGGGTTCGATTCCCGGCCAATGCAACGCATTGCAGCACCCTTTATTTCAAATGCTGCACGGCTCGAACAGAGTTCGGCCCGATGCCACGGGTTTGCTTCGCCTGGCTGCGTGCACTCGCTAATGTCCTGCTGCGCGGTAAACAGGGTGTGTTCACTCAGCGTGTGGGATGGGATCGGATGGAAACGTCCGCTCTGCAGACTCCGTTTTTGAGCATTTTCATGGCGCAATCCATAGTTTTCTGGCATTAAGTAAAATCGACATAGTGAGATGACCGGCCGTGAGCCCAGAATGATGGGCCAGACTCCATACGCCGAATGAGATGAGAGTGGTGCTGGAAAAGCACAGCGGGGCAGGCAGCATCCGAGGACCGGCAAAATCGACCTCTCGAGCAGGAGTCCTTCATCAGGAAGGGTACTGTCATATATCCAAACATCTTCTGCTGCTTCATCAGTGACCTTCCTTCTGTCATATAGTCAGAAGTGGGCATTTTTGTTCACGATTGCATCATGGTAGCACCACTGAAAACTCCTCAGATACTGAAGCAGACCATACGAGGTTCAAGTGCAGAAAGCCAATGCCCTCTGACGAACGCAATCGTCTTTCTTTGTGCTCGATGGGAATCCAACCAGCGGATAAACAAAGATTGGAAACCTTCTCAGTTCTTCACGACAGAGCGTCATTGATGTTCTAGCATTGAATATCTTTGAATAATGAGTGGCATAGACAGAGTCAATAGCCCGAGTCATAGTTTGAAGATATCAGGAGGAAAGTATCGAGGAGACGTCAGAGGTAGGTTCTTTACGCAGAGAGTTGTGAATGCATGGAATGGGTTGCCAGCCCGTCCAGTTGGAAGCAGAGTCATTGGCGTCATTCAAGGAACTGCTGGACGGGCACATGGAGAGCAGTGAGTTGAGGATTGCGTAGGTTACATTACATTCGGGTTGAACCTCGGCACAACATCGTGGGCCAAAGGGCCTGTTCTGTTCTGGCCTTTTGTATGTTCTATGCTCTAGTTGAGGCTGGATTGGAGAAATCGTTGGAATGCTTCCAAAACCAAGAGATGGGCCGGAAAGTGAAGTTGATCATGAACTATAGCGAGCAGGCTTGATCTGCGGGCTATTCCTACCACCATCTCTATGTTGTTGTGTTTCAAAATATGAGCTGTGCTGACTGTGTGCACATAATACGTTAATGTTATAATTTAAGTAGAACTCATTTCCATTTTAAGAATAGCGTTCTCCACTTGGTCAGGAAGCATCTAGGCAAACTATAATTTGCAAGTAATAATCTTGAGCCTCGAATCCTTGTCGTATTATTTACTTTATATATTTTGAAATAAAGAAACAGCGTTCAGATAAAATCCAACTAGTCAAACAAACAGCGCTTCATTGCGAGTTTCCTACTTGGTTTCTCGCTATATCAGCAATGGAGAAAGTCAGGGCTGCAGATGCTGGAGATTGGAGTCGGCATGCTGCGCCACAGGACAGAATATCAAGAATACCGGTTTAGTTTCCTGCTGGAGTTCAAACTGTAGTAAAGTTCTAGCGGGGCCCGCCCGTAGGTGCATTGGTGGTTCAGTGGTAGAATTCTCGCCTGCCACGCGGGAGGCCCGGGTTCGATTTCCGGCCAATGCAACGCATTGCAGCACCCTTTATTTCGAATGCTGCACGGCTCGAACAGAGTTCGGCCCGATGCCACGGGTTTGCTTCGCCTGGCTGCGTGCACTCGCTAATGTCCTGCTGCGCGGTAAACAGGGTGTGTTCACTCAGCGTGTGGGATGGGATCGGATGGAAACGTCCGCTCTGCAGACTCCGTTTTTGAGCATTTTCATGGCGCAATCCATAGTTTTCTGGCATTAAGTAAAATCGACATAGTGAGATGACCGGCCGTGAGCCCAGAATGATGGGCCAGACTCCATACGCCGAATGAGATGAGAGTGGTGCTGGAAAAGCACAGCGGGGCAGGCAGCATCCGAGGACCGGAAAAATCGACCTCTCGAGCAGGAGTCCTTCATCAGGAAGGGTACTGTCATATATCCAAACATCTTCTGCTGCTTCATCAGTGACCTTCCTTCTGTCATATAGTCAGAAGTGGGCATTTTTGTTCACGATTGCATCATGGTAGCACCACTGACAACTCCTCAGATACTGAAGCAGACCATACGAGGTTCAAGTGCAGAAAGCCAATGCCCTCTGACGAACGCAATCGTCTTTCTTTGTGCTCGATGGGAATCCAACCAGCGGATAAACAAAGATTGGAAACCTTCTCAGTTCTTCACGACAGAGCGTCATTGATGTTCTAGCATTGAATATCTTTGAATAATGAGTGGCATAGACAGAGTCAATAGCCCGAGTCATAGTTTGAAGATATCAGGAGGAAAGTATCGAGGAGACGTCAGAGGTAGGTTCTTTACGCAGAGAGTTGTGAATGCATGGAATGGGTTGCCAGCCCGTCCAGTTGGAAGCAGAGTCATTGGCGTCATTTAAGGAACTGCTGGACGGGCACATGGAGAGCAGTGAGTTGAGGATTGCGTAGGTTACATTACATTCGGGTTGAACCTCGGCACAACATCGTGGGCCAAAGGGCCTGTTCTGTTCTGGCCTTTTGTATGTTCTATGCTCTAGTTGAGGCTGGATTGGAGAAATCGTTGGAATGCTTCCAAAACCAAGAGATGGGCCGGAAAGTGAAGTTGATCATGAACTATAGCGAGCAGGCTTGATCTGCGGGCTATTCCTACCACCATCTCTATGTTGTTGTGTTTCAAAATATGAGCTGTGCTGACTGTGTGCACATAATACGTTAATGTTATAATTTAAGTAGAACTCATTTCCATTTTAAGAATAGCGTTCTCCACTTGGTCAGGAAGCATCTAGGCAAACTATAATTTGCAAGTAATAATCTTGAGCCTCGAATCCTTGTCGTATTATTTACTTTATATATTTTGAAATAAAGAAACAGCGTTCAGATAAAATCCAACTAGTCAAACAAACAGCGCTTCATTGCGAGTTTCCTACTTGGTTTCTCGCTATATCAGCAATGGAGAAAGTCAGGGCTGCAGATGCTGGAGATTGGAGTCGGCATGCTGCGCCACAGGACAGAATATCAAGAATACCGGTTTAGTTTCCTGCTGGAGTTCAAACTGTAGTAAAGTTCTAGCGGGGCCCGCCCGCAGGTGCATTGGTGGTTCAGTGGTAGAATTTTCGCCTGCCACGCGGGAGGCCCGGGTTCGATTCCCGGCCAATGCAACGCATTGCAGCACCCTTTATTTCGAATGCTGCACGGCTCGAACAGAGTTCGGCCCGATGCCACGGGTTTGCTTCGCCTGGCTGCGTGCACTCGCTAATGTCCTGCTGCGCGGTAAACAGGGTGTGTTCACTCAGCGTGTGGGATGGGATCGGATGGAAACGTCCGCTCTGCAGACTCCGTTTTTGAGCATTTTCATGGCGCAATCCATAGTTTTCTGGCATTAAGTAAAATCGACATAGTGAGATGACCGGCCGTGAGCCCAGAATGATGGGCCAGACTCCATACGCCGAATGAGATGAGAGTGGTGCTGGAAAAGCACAGCGGGGCAGGCAGCATCCGAGGACCGGCAAAATCGACCTCTCGAGCAGGAGTCCTTCATCAGGAAGGGTACTGTCATATATCCAAACATCTTCTGCTGCTTCATCAGTGACCTTCCTCCTGTCATATAGTCAGAAGTGGGCATTTTTGTTCACGATTGCATCATGGTAGCACCACCGAAAACTCCTCAGATACTGAAGCAGACCATACTAGGTTCAAATGCAGAAAGCCAATGCCCTCTGACGAACGCAATCGTCTTTCTTTGTGCTCGATGGGACTCCAACCAGTGGATAAACAAAGATTGGAAACCTTCTCAGTTCTTCACGACAGAGCGTCATTGATGTTCTAGCATTGAATATCTTTGAATAATGAGTGGCACAGACAGAGTCAATAGCCCGAGTCATAGTTTGAAGATATCAGGAGGAAAGTATTGAGGAGACGTCAGAGGTAGGTTCTTTACGCAGAGAGTTGTGAATGCATGGAATGGGTTGCCAGCCCGTCCAGTTGGAAGCAGAGTCATTGGCGTCATTTAAGGAACTGCTGGACGGGCACATGGAGAGCAGTGAGTTGAGGATTGCGTAGGTTACATTACATTCGGGTTGAACCTCGGCACAACATCGTGGGCCAAAGGGCCTGTTCTGTTCTGGCCTTTTGTATGTTCTATGCTCTAGTTGAGGCTGGATTGGAGAAATCGTTGGAATGCTTCCAAAACCAGGAGATGGGCCGGAAAGTGAAGTTGATCATGAACTATAGCGAGCAGGCTTGATCTGCGGGCTATTCCTACCACCATCTCTATGTTGTTGTGTTTCAAAATATGAGCTGTGCTGACTGTGTGCACATAATACGTTAATGTTATAATTTAAGTAGAACTCATTTCCATTTTAAGAATAGCGTTCTCCACTTGGTCAGGAACCATCTAGGCAAACTATAATTTGCAAGTAATAATCTTGAGCCTCGAATCCTTGTCGTATTATTTACTTTATATATTTTGAAATAAAGAATCAGCGTTCAGATAAAATCCAACTAGTCAAACAAACAGCGCTTCATTGCGAGTTTCCTACTTGGTTTCTCGCTATATCAGCAATGGAGAAAGTCAGGGCTGCAGATGCTGGAGATTGGAGTCGGCATGCTGCGCCACAGGACAGAATATCAAGAATACCGGTTTAGTTTCCTGCTGGAGTTCAAACTGTAGTAAAGTTCTAGCGGGGCCCGCCCGTAGGTGCATTGGTGGTTCAGTGGTAGAATTCTCGCCTGCCACGCGGGAGGCCCGGGTTCGATTTCCGGCCAATGCAACGCATTGCAGCACCCTTTATTTCGAATGCTGCACGGCTCGAACAGAGTTCGGCCCGATGCCACGGGTTTGCTTCGCCTGGCTGCGTGCACTCGCTAATGTCCTGCTGCGCGGTAAACAGGGTGTGTTCACTCAGCGTGTGGGATGGGATCGGATGGAAACGTCCGCTCTGCAGACTCCGTTTTTGAGCATTTTCATGGCGCAATCCATAGTTTTCTGGCATTAAGTAAAATCGACATAGTGAGATGACCGGCCGTGAGCCCAGAATGATGGGCCAGACTCCATACGCCGAATGAGATGAGAGTGGTGCTGGAAAAGCACAGCGGGGCAGGCAGCATCCGAGGACCGGCAAAATCGACCTCTCGAGCAGGAGTCCTTCATCAGGAAGGGTACTGTCATATATCCAAACATCTTCTGCTGCTTCATCAGTGACCTTCCTTCTGTCATATAGTCAGAAGTGGGCATTTTTGTTCACGATTGCATCATGGTAGCACCACTGACAACTCCTCAGATACTGAAGCAGACCATACGAGGTTCAAGTGCAGAAAGCCAATGCCCTCTGACGAACGCAATCGTCTTTCTTTGTGCTCGATGGGACTCCAACCAGTGGATAAACAAAGATTGGAAACCTTCTCAGTTCTTCACGACAGAGCGTCATTGATGTTCTAGCATTGAATATCTTTGAATAATGAGTGGCACAGACAGAGTCAATAGCCCGAGTCATAGTTTGAAGATATCAGGAGGAAAGTATCGAGGAGACGTCAGAGGTAGGTTCTTTACCAGAGAGTTGTGAATGCATGGAATGGGTTGCCAGCCCGTCCAGTTGGAAGCAGAGTCATTGGCGTCATTTAAGGAACTGCTGGACGGGCACATGGAGAGCAGTGAGTTGAGGATTGCGTAGGTTACATTACATTCGGGTTGAACCTCGGCACAACATCGTGGGCCAAAGGGCCTGTTCTGTTCTGGCCTTTTGTATGTTCTATGCTCTAGTTGAGGCTGGATTGGAGAAATCGTTGGAATGCTTCCAAAACCAAGAGATGGGCCGGAAAGTGAAGTTGATCATGAACTATAGCGAGCAGGCTTGATCTGCGGGCTATTCCTACCACCATCTCTATGTTGTTGTGTTTCAAAATATGAGCTGTGCTGACTGTGTGCACATCATACGTTAATGTTATAATTTAAGTAGAACTCATTTCCATTTTAAGAATAGCGTTCTCCACTTGGTCAGGAAGCATCTAGGCAAACTATAATTTGCAAGTAATAATCTTGAGCCTCGAATCCTTGTCGTATTATTTACTTTATATATTTTGAAATAAAGAAACAGCGTTCAGATAAAATCCAACTAGTCAAACAAACAGCGCTTCATTGCGAGTTTCCTACTTGGTTTCTCGCTATATCAGCAATGGAGAAAGTCAGGGCTGCAGATGCTGGAGATTGGAGTCGGCATGCTGCGCCACAGGACAGAATATCAAGAATACCGGTTTAGTTTCCTGCTGGAGTTCAAACTGTAGTAAAGTTCTAGCGGGGCCCGCCCGCAGGTGCATTGGTGGTTCAGTGGTAGAATTTTCGCCTGCCACGCGGGAGGCCCGGGTTCGATTCCCGGCCAATGCAACGCATTGCAGCACCCTTTATTTCGAATGCTGCACGGCTCGAACAGAGTTCGGCCCGATGCCACGGGTTTGCTTCGCCTGGCTGCGTGCACTCGCTAATGTCCTGCTGCGCGGTAAACAGGGTGTGTTCACTCAGCGTGTGGGATGGGATCGGATGGAAACGTCCGCTCTGCAGACTCCGTTTTTGAGCATTTTCATGGCGCAATCCATAGTTTTCTGGCATTAAGTAAAATCGACATAGTGAGATGACCGGCCGTGAGCCCAGAATGATGGGCCAGACTCCATACGCCGAATGAGATGAGAGTGGTGCTGGAAAAGCACAGCGGGGCAGGCAGCATCCGAGGACCGGCAAAATCGACCTCTCGAGCAGGAGTCCTTCATCAGGAAGGGTACTGTCATATATCCAAACATCTTCTGCTGCTTCATCAGTGACCTTCCTTCTGTCATATAGTCAGAAGTGGGCATTTTTGTTCACGATTGCATCATGGTAGCACCACTGACAACTCCTCAGATACTGAAGCAGACCATACGAGGTTCAAGTGCAGAAAGCCAATGCCCTCTGACGAACGCAATCGTCTTTCTTTGTGCTCGATGGGAATCCAACCAGCGGATAAACAAAGATTGGAAACCTTCTCAGTTCTTCACGACAGAGCGTCATTGATGTTCTAGCATTGAATATCTTTGAATAATGAGTGGCATAGACAGAGTCAATAGCCCTAGTCATAGTTTGAAGATATCAGGAGGAAAGTATCGAGGAGACGTCAGAGGTAGGTTCTTTACGCAGAGAGTTGTGAATGCATGGAATGGGTTGCCAGCCCGTCCAGTTGGAAGCAGAGTCATTGGCGTCATTTAAGGAACTGCTGGACGGGCACATGGAGAGCAGTGAGTTGAGGATTGCGTAGGTTACATTACATTCGGGTTGAACCTCGGCACAACATCGTGGGCCAAAGGGCCTGTTCTGTTCTGGCCTTTTGTATGTTCTATGCTCTAGTTGAGGCTGGATTGGAGAAATCGTTGGAATGCTTCCAAAACCAAGAGATGGGCCGGAAAGTGAAGTTGATCATGAACTATAGCGAGCAGGCTTGATCTGCGGGCTATTCCTACCACCATCTCTATGTTGTTGTGTTTCAAAATATGAGCTGTGCTGACTGTGTGCACATAATACGTTAATGTTATAATTTAAGTAGAACTCATTTCCATTTTAAGAATAGCGTTCTCCACTTGGTCAGGAAGCATCTAGGCAAACTATAATTTGCAAGTAATAATCTTGAGCCTCGAATCCTTGTCGTATTATTTACTTTATATATTTTGAAATAAAGAAACAGCGTTCAGATAAAATCCAACTAGTCAAACAAACAGCGCTTCATTGCGAGTTTCCTACTTGGTTTCTCGCTATATCAGCAATGGAGAAAGTCAGGGCTGCAGATGCTGGAGATTGGAGTCGGCATGCTGCGCCACAGGACAGAATATCAAGAATACCGGTTTAGTTTCCTGCTGGAGTTCAAACTGTAGTAAAGTTCTAGCGGGGCCCGCCCGCAGGTGCATTGGTGGTTCAGTGGTAGAATTCTCGCCCGCCACTCGGGAGGCCCGGGTTCGATTCCCGGTCAATGCAACGCATTGCAGCGCCCTTTATTTCAAATGCTGCACGGCTCGAACAGAATTCGGCCCGATGCCACGGGTTTGCTTCGCCTGGCTGCGTGCACTCGCTAATGTCCTGCTGCGCGGTAAACAGGGTGTGTTCACTCAGCGTGTGGGATGGGATCGGATGGAAACGTCCGCTCTGCAGACTCCGTTTTTGAGCATTTTCATGGTGCAATCCATAGTTTTCTGGCATTAAGTAAAATCGACATAGTGAGATGACCGGCCGTGAGCCCAGAATGATGGGCCAGACTCCATACGCCGAATGAGATGAGAGTGGTGCTGGAAAAGCACAGCGGGGCAGGCAGCATCCGAGGACCGGCAAAATCGACCTCTCGAGCAGGAGTCCTTCATCAGGAAGGGTACTGTCATATATCCAAACATCTTCTGCTGCTTCATCAGTGACCTTCCTCCTGTCATATAGTCAGAAGTGGGCATTTTTGTTCACGATTGCATCATGGTAGCACCACCGAAAACTCCTCAGATACTGAAGCAGACCATACTAGGTTCAAATGCAGAAAGCCAATGCCCTCTGACGAACGCAATCGTCTTTCTTTGTGCTCGATGGGACTCCAACCAGTGGATAAACAAAGATTGGAAACCTTCTCAGTTCTTCACGACAGAGCGTCATTGATGTTCTAGCATTGAATATCTTTGAATAATGAGTGGCACAGACAGAGTCAATAGCCCGAGTCATAGTTTGAAGATATCAGGAGGAAAGTATTGAGGAGACGTCAGAGGTAGGTTCTTTACGCAGAGAGTTGTGAATGCATGGAATGGGTTGCCAGCCCGTCCAGTTGGAAGCAGAGTCATTGGCGTCATTTAAGGAACTGCTGGACGGGCACATGGAGAGCAGTGAGTTGAGGATTGCGTAGGTTACATTACATTCGGGTTGAACCTCGGCACAACATCGTGGGCCAAAGGGCCTGTTCTGTTCTGGCCTTTTGTATGTTCTATGCTCTAGTTGAGGCTGGATTGGAGAAATCGTTGGAATGCTTCCAAAACCAGGAGATGGGCCGGAAAGTGAAGTTGATCATGAACTATAGCGAGCAGGCTTGATCTGCGGGCTATTCCTACCACCATCTCTATGTTGTTGTGTTTCAAAATATGAGCTGTGCTGACTGTGTGCACATAATACGTTAATGTTATAATTTAAGTAGAACTCATTTCCATTTTAAGAATAGCGTTCTCCACTTGGTCAGGAACCATCTAGGCAAACTATAATTTGCAAGTAATAATCTTGAGCCTCGAATCCTTGTCGTATTATTTACTTTATATATTTTGAAATAAAGAATCAGCGTTCAGATAAAATCCAACTAGTCAAACAAACAGCGCTTCATTGCGAGTTTCCTACTTGGTTTCTCGCTATATCAGCAATGGAGAAAGTCAGGGCTGCAGATGCTGGAGATTGGAGTCGGCATGCTGCGCCACAGGACAGAATATCAAGAATACCGGTTTAGTTTCCTGCTGGAGTTCAAACTGTAGTAAAGTTCTAGCGGGGCTCGCCCGCAGATGCATTGGTGGTTCAGTGGTAGAATTCTCGCCTGCCACGCGGGAGGCCCGGGTTCGATTTCCGGCCAATGCAACGCATTGCAGCACCCTTTATTTCAAATGCTGCACGGCTCGAACAGAGTTCGGCCCGATGCCACGGGTTTGCTTCGCCTGGCTGCGTGCACTCGCTAATGTCCTGCTGCGCGGTAAACAGGGTGTGTTCACTCAGCGTGTGGGATGGGTTCGGATGGAAACGTCCGCTCTGCAGACTCCGTTTTTGAGCATTTTCATGGCGCAATCCATAGTTTTCTGGCATTAAGTAAAATCGACATAGTGAGATGACCGGCCGTGAGCCCAGAATGATGGGCCAGACTCCATACGCCGAATGAGATGAGAGTGGTGCTGGAAAAGCACAGCGGGGCAGGCAGCATCCGAGGACCGGCAAAATCGACCTCTCGAGCAGGAGTCCTTCATCAGGAAGGGTACTGTCATATATCCAAACATCTTCTGCTGCTTCATCAGTGACCTTCCTTCTGTCATATAGTCAGAAGTGGGCATTTTTGTTCACGATTGCATCATGGTAGCACCACCGAAAACTCCTCAGATACTGAAGCAGACCATACTAGGTTCAAATGCAGAAAGCCAATGCCCTCTGACGAACGCAATCGTCTTTCTTTGTGCTCGATGGGACTCCAACCAGTGGATAAACAAAGATTGGAAACCTTCTCAGTTCTTCACGACAGAGCGTCATTGATGTTCTAGCATTGAATATCTTTGAATAATGAGTGGCACAGACAGAGTCAATAGCCCGAGTCATAGTTTGAAGATATCAGGAGGAAAGTATCGAGGAGACGTCAGAGGTAGGTTCTTTACCAGAGAGTTGTGAATGCATGGAATGGGTTGCCAGCCCGTCCAGTTGGAAGCAGAGTCATTGGCGTCATTTAAGGAACTGCTGGACGGGCACATGGAGAGCAGTGAGTTGAGGATTGCGTAGGTTACATTACATTCGGGTTGAACCTCGGCACAACATCGTGGGCCAAAGGGCCTGTTCTGTTCTGGCCTTTTGTATGTTCTATGCTCTAGTTGAGGCTGGATTGGAGAAATCGTTGGAATGCTTCCAAAACCAAGAGATGGGCCGGAAAGTGAAGTTGATCATGAACTATAGCGAGCAGGCTTGATCTGCGGGCTATTCCTACCACCATCTCTATGTTGTTGTGTTTCAAAATATGAGCTGTGCTGACTGTGTGCACATAATACGTTAATGTTATAATTTAAGTAGAACTCATTTCCATTTTAAGAATAGCGTTCTCCACTTGGTCAGGAAGCATCTAGGCAAACTATAATTTGCAAGTAATAATCTTGAGCCTCGAATCCTTGTCGTATTATTTACTTTATATATTTTGAAATAAAGAAACAGCGTTCAGATAAAATCCAACTAGTCAAACAAACAGCGCTTCATTGCGAGTTTCCTACTTGGTTTCTCGCTATATCAGCAATGGAGAAAGTCAGGGCTGCAGATGCTGGAGATTGGAGTCGGCATGCTGCGCCACAGGACAGAATATCAAGAATACCGGTTTAGTTTCCTGCTGGAGTTCAAACTGTAGTAAAGTTCTAGCGGGGCCCGCCCGCATGTGCATTGGTGGTTCAGTGGTAGAATTCTCGCTTGCCACGCGGGTGGCCTGGGTTCGATTCCCGGCCAATGCAACGCATTGCAGCACCCTTTGTTTCGAATGCTGCATGGCTCGAACAGAGTTCGGCCCGATGCCACGGGTTTGCTTCGCCTGGCTGCGTGCACTCGCTTATGTCCTGCTGCACGGTAAACAGGGTGTGTTCACTCAGCGTGTGGGATGGGATCGGATGGAAACGTCCGCTCTGCAGACTCCGTTTTAGAGCATTTTCATGGCGCAATCCATAGTTTTCTGGCATTAAGTAAAATCGACATAGTGAGATGACCGGCCGTGAGCCCAGAATGATGGGCCAGACTCCATACGCCGAATGAGATGAGAGTGGTGCTGGAAAAGCACAGCGGGGCAGGCAGCATCCGAGGACCGGCAAAATCGACCTCTCGAGCAGGAGTCCTTCATCAGGAAGGGTACTGTCATATATCCAAACATCTTCTGCTGCTTCATCAGTGACCTTCCTTCTGTCATATAGTCAGAAGTGGGCATTTTTGTTCACGATTGCATCATGGTAGCACCACTGACAACTCCTCAGATACTGAAGCAGACCATACGAGGTTCAAGTGCAGAAAGCAAATGCCCTCTGACGAACGCAATCGTCTTTCTTTGTGCTCGATGGGAATCCAACCAGCGGATAAACAAAGATTCGAAACCTTCTCAGTTCTTCACGACAGAGCGTCATTGATGTTCTAGCATTGAATATCTTTGAATAATGAGTGGCATAGACAGAGTCAATAGCCCTAGTCATAGTTTGAAGATATCAGGAGGAAAGTATCGAGGAGACGTCAGAGGTAGGTTCTTTACGCAGAGAGTTGTGAATGCATGGAATGGGTTGCCAGCCCGTCCAGTTGGAAGCAGAGTCATTGGCGTCATTTAAGGAACTGCTGGACGGGCACATGGAGAGCAGTGAGTTGAGGATTGCGTAGGTTACATTACATTCGGGTTGAACCTCGGCACAACATCGTGGGCCAAAGGGCCTGTTCTGTTCTGGCCTTTTGTATGTTCTATGCTCTAGTTGAGGCTGGATTGGAGAAATCGTTGGAATGCTTCCAAAACCAAGAGATGGGCCGGAAAGTGAAGTTGATCATGAACGATAGCGAGCAGGCTTGATCTGCGGGCTATTCCTACCACCAAGTCTATGTTGTTGTGTTTCAAAATATGAGCTGTGCTGACTGTGTGCACATAATACGTTAATGTTATAATTTAAGTAGAACTCATTTCCATTTTAAGAATAGCGTTCTCCACTTGGTCAGGAAGCATCTAGGCAAACTATAATTTGCAAGTAATAATCTTGAGCCTCGAATCCTTGTCGTATTATTTACTTTATATATTTTGAAATAAAGAAACAGCGTTCAGATAAAATCCAACTAGTCAAACAAACAGCGCTTCATTGCGAGTTTCCTACTTGGTTTCTCGCTATATCAGCAATGGAGAAAGTCAGGGCTGCAGATGCTGGAGATTGGAGTCGGCATGCTGCGCCACAGGACAGAATATCAAGAATACCGGTTTAGTTTCCTGCTGGAGTTCAAACTGTAGTAAAGTTCTAGCGGGGCTCGCCCGCAGATGCATTGGTGGTTCAGTGGTAGAATTCTCGCCTGCCACGCGGGAGGCCCGGGTTCGATTTCCGGCCAATGCAACGCATTGCAGCACCCTTTATTTCAAATGCTGCACGGCTCGAACAGAGTTCGGCCCGATGCCACGGGTTTGCTTCGCCTGGCTGCGTGCACTCGCTAATGTCCTGCTGCGCGGTAAACAGGGTGTGTTCACTCAGCGTGAGGGATGGGTTCGGATGGAAACGTCCGCTCTGCAGACTCCGTTTTTGAGCATTTTCATGGCGCAATCCATAGTTTTCTGGCATTAAGTAAAATCGACATAGTGAGATGACCGGCCGTGAGCCCAGAATGATGGGCCAGACTCCATACGCCGAATGAGATGAGAGTGGTGCTGGAAAAGCACAGCGGGGCAGGCAGCATCCGAGGACCGGCAAAATCGACCTCTCGAGCAGGAGTCCTTCATCAGGAAGGGTACTGTCATATATCCAAACATCTTCTGCTGCTTCATCAGTGACCTTCCTTCTGTCATATAGTCAGAAGTGGGCATTTTTGTTCACGATTGCATCATGGTAGCACCACCGAAAACTCCTCAGATACTGAAGCAGACCATACTAGGTTCAAATGCAGAAAGCCAATGCCCTCTGACGAACGCAATCGTCTTTCTTTGTGCTCGATGGGACTCCAACCAGTGGATAAACAAAGATTGGAAACCTTCTCAGTTCTTCACGACAGAGCGTCATTGATGTTCTAGCATTGAATATCTTTGAATAATGAGTGGCACAGACAGAGTCAATAGCCCGAGTCATAGTTTGAAGATATCAGGAGGAAAGTATCGAGGAGACGTCAGAGGTAGGTTCTTTACGCAGAGAGTTGTGAATGCATGGAATGGGTTGCCAGCCCGTCCAGTTGGAAGCAGAGTCATTGGCGTCATTTAAGGAACTGCTGGACGGGCACATGGAGAGCAGTGAGTTGAGGATTGCGTAGGTTACATTACATTCGGGTTGAACCTCGGCACAACATCGTGGGCCAAAGGGCCTGTTCTGTTCTGGCCTTTTGTATGTTCTATGCTCTAGTTGAGGCTGGATTGGAGAAATCGTTGGAATGCTTCCAAAACCAAGAGATGGGCCGGAAAGTGAAGTTGATCATGAACTATAGCGAGCAGGCTTGATCTGCGGGCTATTCCTACCACCATCTCTATGTTGTTGTGTTTCAAAATATGAGCTGTGCTGACTGTGTGCACATAATACGTTAATGTTATAATTTAAGTAGAACTCCTTTCCATTTTAAGAATAGCGTTCTCCACTTGGTCAGGAAGCATCTAGGCAAACTATAATTTGCAAGTAATAATCTTGAGCCTCGAATCCTTGTCGTATTATTTACTTTATATATTTTGAAATAAAGAAACAGCGTTCAGATAAAATCCAACTAGTCAAACAAACAGCGCTTCATTGCGAGTTTCCTACTTGGTTTCTCGCTATATCAGCAATGGAGAAAGTCAGGGCTGCAGATGCTGGAGATTGGAGTCGGCATGCTGCGCCACAGGACAGAATATCAAGAATACCGGTTTAGTTTCCTGCTGGAGTTCAAACTGTAGTAAAGTTCTAGCGGGGCCCGCCAGCAGGTGCATTGGTGGTTCAGTGGTAGAATTCTCGCCTGCCACGCGGGAGGCCCGGGTTCGATTCCCGGCCAATGCAACGCATTGCAGCACCCTTTATTTGAAATGCTGCACGGCTCGAACAGAGTTCGGCCCGATGCCACGGGTTTGCTTCGCCTGGCTGCGTGCACTCGCCAATGTCCTGCTGCGCGGTAAACAGGGTATGTTCACTCAGCGTGTGGGATGGGATCGGATGGAAACGTCCGCTCTGCAGACTCCGTTTTTGAGCATTTTCATGGCGCAATCCATAGTTTTCTGGCATTAAGTAAAATCGACATAGTGAGATGACCGGCCGTGAGCCCAGAATGATGGGCCAGACTCCATACGCCGAATGAGATGAGAGTGGTGCTGGAAAAGCACAGCGGGGCAGGCAGCATCCGAGGACCGGCAAAATCGACCTCTCGAGCAGGAGTCCTTCATCAGGAAGGGTACTGTCATATATCCAAACATCTTCTGCTGCTTCATCAGTGACCTTCCTTCTGTCATATAGTCAGAAGTGGGCATTTTTGTTCACGATTGCATCATGGTAGCACCACTGACAACTCCTCAGATACTGAAGCAGACCATACTAGGTTCAAATGCAGAAAGCCAATGCCCTCTGACGAACGCAATCGTCTTTCTTTGTGCTCGATGGGACTCCAACCAGTGGATAAACAAAGATTGGAAACCTTCTCAGTTCTTCACGACAGAGCGTCATTGATGTTCTAGCATTGAATATCTTTGAATAATGAGTGGCACAGACAGAGTCAATAGCCCGAGTCATAGTTTGAAGATATCAGGAGGAAAGTATCGAGGAGACGTCAGAGGTAGGTTCTTTACGCAGAGAGTTGTGAATGCATGGAATGGGTTGCCAGCCCGTCCAGTTGGAAGCAGAGTCATTGGCGTCATTTAAGGAACTGCTGGACGGGCACATGGAGAGCAGTGAGTTGAGGATTGCGTAGGTTACATTACATTCGGGTTGAACCTCGGCACAACATCGTGGGCCAAAGGGCCTGTTCTGTTCTGGCCTTTTGTATGTTCTATGCTCTAGTTGAGGCTGGATTGGTGAAATCGTTGGAATGCTTCCAAAACCAAGAGATGGGCCGGAAAGTGAAGTTGATCATGAACTATAGCGAGCAGGCTTGATCTGCGGGCTATTCCTACCACCAGCTCTATGTTGTTGTGTTTCAAAATATGAGCTGTGCTGAATGTGTGCACATAATACGTTAATGTTATAATTTAAGTAGAACTCATTTCCATTTTAAGAATAGCGTTCTCCACTTGGTCAGGAAGCATCTAGGCAAACTATAATTTGCAAGTAATAATCTTGAGCCTCGAATCCTTGTCGTATTATTTACTTTATATATTTTGAAATAAAGAAACAGCGTTCAGATAAAATCCAACTAGTCAAACAAACAGCGCTTCATTGCGAGTTTCCTACTTGGTTTCTCGCTATATCAGCAATGGAGAAAGTCAAGGCTGCAGATGCTGGAGATTGGAGTCGGCATGCTGCGCCACAGGACAGAATATCAAGAATACCGGTTTAGTTTCCTGCTGGAGTTCAAACTGTAGTAAAGTTCTAGCGGGGCCCGCCCGCAGGTGCATTGGTGGTTCAGTGGTAGAATTCTCGACTGCCACGCGGGAGGCCCGGGATCGATTCCCGGCCAATGCAACGCATTGCAGCACCCTTTATTTGAAATGTTGCACGGCTCGAACAGAGTTCGGCCCGATGCCACGGGTTTGCTTCGCCTGGCTGCGTGCACTCGCCAATGTCCTGCTGCGCGGTAAACAGGGTATGTTCACTCAGCGTGTGGGATGGGATCGGATGGAAACGTCCGCTCTGCAGACTCCGTTTTTGAGCATTTTCATGGCGCAATCCATAGTTTTCTGGCATTAAGTAAAATCGACATAGTGAGATGACCGGCCGTGAGCCCAGAATGATGGGCCAGACTCCATACGCCGAATGAGATGAGAGTGGTGCTGGAAAAGCACAGCGGGGCAGGCAGCATCCGAGGACCGGCAAAATCGACCTCTCGAGCAGGAGTCCTTCATCAGGAAGGGTACTGTCATATATCCAAACATCTTCTGCTGCTTCATCAGTGACCTTCCTTCTGTCATATAGTCAGAAGTGGGCATTTTTGTTCACGATTGCATCATGGTAGCACCACTGACAACTCCTCAGATACTGAAGCAGACCATACTAGGTTCAAATGCAGAAAGCCAATGCCCTCTGACGAACGCAATCGTCTTTCTTTGTGCTCGATGGGACTCCAACCAGTGGATAAACAAAGATTGGAAACCTTCTCAGTTCTTCACGACAGAGCGTCATTGATGTTCTAGCATTGAATATCTTTGAATAATGAGTGGCACAGACAGAGTCAATAGCCCGAGTCATAGTTTGAAGATATCAGGAGGAAAGTATCGAGGAGACGTCAGAGGTAGGTTCTTTACGCAGAGAGTTGTGAATGCATGGAATGGGTTGCCAGCCCGTCCAGTTGGAAGCAGAGTCATTGGCGTCATTTAAGGAACTGCTGGACGGGCACATGGAGAGCAGTGAGTTGAGGATTGCGTAGGTTACATTACATTCGGGTTGAACCTCGGCACAACATCGTGGGCCAAAGGGCCTGTTCTGTTCTGGCCTTTTGTATGTTCTATGCTCTAGTTGAGGCTGGATTGGAGAAATCGTTGGAATGCTTCCAAAACCAAGAGATGGGCCGGAAAGTGAAGTTGATCATGAACTATAGCGAGCAGGCTTGATCTGCGGGCTATTCCTACCACCATCTCTATGTTGTTGTGTTTCAAAATATGAGCTGTGCTGACTGTGTGCACATAATACGTTAATGTTATAATTTAAGTAGAACTCATTTCCATTTTAAGAATAGCGTTCTCCACTTGGTCAGGAAGCATCTAGGCAAACTATAATTTGCAAGTAATAATCTTGAGCCTCGAATCCTTGTCGTATTATTTACTTTATATATTTTGAAATAAAGAAACAGCGTTCAGATAAAATCCAACTAGTCAAACAAACAGCGCTTCATTGCGAGTTTCCTACTTGGTTTCTCGCTATATCAGCAATGGAGAAAGTCAGGGCTGCAGATGCTGGAGATTGGAGTCGGCATGCTGCGCCACAGGACAGAATATCAAGAATACCGGTTTAGTTTCCTGCTGGAGTTCAAACTGTAGTAAAGTTCTAGCGGGGCCCGCCCGCAGGTGCATTGGTGGTTCAGTGGTAGAATTCTCGACTGCCACGCGGGAGGCCCGGGATCGATTCCCGGCCAATGCAACGCATTGCAGCACCCTTTATTTGAAATGCTGCACGGCTCGAACAGAGTTCGGCCCGATGCCACGGGTTTGCTTCGCCTGGCTGCGTGCACTCGCCAATGTCCTGCTGCGCGGTAAACAGGGTATGTTCACTCAGCGTGTGGGATGGGATCGGATGGAAACGTCCGCTCTGCAGACTCCGTTTTTGAGCATTTTCATGGCGCAATCCATAGTTTTCTGGCATTAAGTAAAATCGACATAGTGAGATGACCGGCCGTGAGCCCAGAATGATGGGCCAGACTCCATACGCCGAATGAGATGAGAGTGGTGCTGGAAAAGCACAGCGGGGCAGGCAGCATCCGAGGACCGGCAAAATCGACCTCTCGAGCAGGAGTCCTTCATCAGGAAGGGTACTGTCATATATCCAAACATCTTCTGCTGCTTCATCAGTGACCTTCCTTCTGTCATATAGTCAGAAGTGGGCATTTTTGTTCACGATTGCATCATGGTAGCACCACTGACAACTCCTCAGATACTGAAGCAGACCATACTAGGTTCAAATGCAGAAAGCCAATGCCCTCTGACGAACGCAATCGTCTTTCTTTGTGCTCGATGGGACTCCAACCAGTGGATAAACAAAGATTGGAAACCTTCTCAGTTCTTCACGACAGAGCGTCATTGATGTTCTAGCATTGAATATCTTTGAATAATGAGTGGCACAGACAGAGTCAATAGCCCGAGTCATAGTTTGAAGATATCAGGAGGAAAGTATCGAGGAGACGTCAGAGGTAGGTTCTTTACGCAGAGAGTTGTGAATGCATGGAATGGGTTGCCAGCCCGTCCAGTTGGAAGCAGAGTCATTGGCGTCATTTAAGGAACTGCTGGACGGGCACATGGAGAGCAGTGAGTTGAGGATTGCGTAGGTTACATTACATTCGGGTTGAACCTCGGCACAACATCGTGGGCCAAAGGGCCTGTTCTGTTCTGGCCTTTTGTATGTTCTATGCTCTAGTTGAGGCTGGATTGGAGAAATCGTTGGAATGCTTCCAAAACCAAGAGATGGGCCGGAAAGTGAAGTTGATCATGAACTATAGCGAGCAGGCTTGATCTGCGGGCTATTCCTACCACCATCTCTATGTTGTTGTGTTTCAAAATATGAGCTGTGCTGACTGTGTGCACATAATACGTTAATGTTATAATTTAAGTAGAACTCATTTCCATTTTAAGAATAGCGTTCTCCACTTGGTCAGGAAGCATCTAGGCAAACTATAATTTGCAAGTAATAATCTTGAGCCTCGAATCCTTGTCGTATTATTTACTTTATATATTTTGAAATAAAGAAACAGCGTTCAGATAAAATCCAACTAGTCAAACAAACAGCGCTTCATTGCGAGTTTCCTACTTGGTTTCTCGCTATATCAGCAATGGAGAAAGTCAGGGCTGCAGATGCTGGAGATTGGAGTCGGCATGCTGCGCCACAGGACAGAATATCAAGAATACCGGTTTAGTTTCCTGCTGGAGTTCAAACTGTAGTAAAGTTCTAGCGGGGCCCGCCCGCAGGTGCATTGGTGGTTCAGTGGTAGAATTCTCGACTGCCACGCGGGAGGCCCGGGATCGATTCCCGGCCAATGCAACGCATTGCAGCACCCTTTATTTCAAATGCTGCACGGCTCGAACAGAGTTCGGCCGGATGCCACGGGTTTGCTTCGCCTGGCTGCGTGCACTCGCCAATGTCCTGCTGCGCGGTAAACAGGGTATGTTCACTCAGCGTGTGGGATGGGATCGGATGGAAACGTCCGCTCTGCAGACTCCGTTTTTGAGCATTTTCATGGCGCAATCCATAGTTTTCTGGCATTAAGTAAAATCGACATAGTGAGATGACCGGCCGTGAGCCCAGAATGATGGGCCAGACTCCATACGCCGAATGAGATGAGAGTGGTGCTGGAAAAGCACAGCGGGGCAGGCAGCATCCGAGGACCGGCAAAATCGACCTCTCGAGCAGGAGTCCTTCATCAGGAAGGGTACTGTCATATATCCAAACATCTTCTGCTGCTTCATCAGTGACCTTCCTTCTGTCATATAGTCAGAAGTGGGCATTTTTGTTCACGATTGCATCATGGTAGCACCACTGACAACTCCTCAGATACTGAAGCAGACCATACTAGGTTCAAATGCAGAAAGCCAATGCCCTCTGACGAACGCAATCGTCTTTCTTTGTGCTCGATGGGACTCCAACCAGTGGATAAACAAAGATTGGAAACCTTCTCAGTTCTTCACGACAGAGCGTCATTGATGTTCTAGCATTGAATATCTTTGAATAATGAGTGGCACAGACAGAGTCAATAGCCCGAGTCATAGTTTGAAGATATCAGGAGGAAAGTATCGAGGAGACGTCAGAGGTAGGTTCTTTACGCAGAGAGTTGTGAATGCATGGAAGGGGTTGCCAGCCCGTCCACTTGGAAGCAGAGTCATTGGCGTCATTTCAGGAACTGCTGGACGGGCACATGGAGAGCAGTGAGTTGAGGATTGCGTAGGTTACATTACATTCGGGTAGAACCTCGGCACAACATCGTGGGCCAAAGGGCCTGTTCTGTTCTGGCCTTTTGTATGTTCTATGCTCTAGTTGAGGCTGGATTGGAGAAATCGTTGGAATGCTTCCAAAACCAAGAGATGGGCCGGAAAGTGAAGTTGATCATGAACTATAGCGAGCAGGCTTGATCTGCGGGCTATTCCTACCACCATCTCTATGTTGTTGTGTTTCAAAATATGAGCTGTGCTGACTGTGTGCACATAATACGTTAATGTTATAATTTAAGTAGAACCCATTTCCATTTTAAGAATAGCGTTCTCCACTTGGTCAGGAAGCATCTAGGCAAACTATAATTTGCAAGTAATAATCTTGAGCCTCGAATCCTAGTCGTATTATTTACTTTATATATTTTGAAATAAAGAAACAGCGTTCAGATAAAATCCAACTAGTCAAACAAACAGCGCTTCATTGCGAGTTTCCTACTTGGTTTCTCGCTATATCAGCAATGGAGAAAGTCAGGGCTGCAGATGCTGGAGATTGGAGTCGGCATGCTGCGCCACAGGACAGAATATCAAGAATACCGGTTTAGTTTCCTGCTGGAGTTCAAACTGTAGTAAAGTTCTAGCGGGGCCCGCCCGCAGGTGCATTGGTGGTTCAGTGGTAGAATTCTCGACTGCCACGCGGGAGGCCCGTGATCGATTCCCGGCCAATGCAACGCATTGCAGCACCCTTTATTTCAAATGCTGCACGGCTCGAACAGAGTTCGGCCCGATGCCACGGGTTTGCTTCGCCTGGCTGCGTGCACTCGCCAATGTCCTGCTGCGCGGTAAACAGGGTATGTTTACTCAGCGTGTGGGATGGGATCGGATGGAAACGTCCGCTCTGCAGACTCCGTTTTTGAGCATTTTCATGGCGCAATCCATAGTTTTCTGGCATTAAGTAAAATCGACATAGTGAGATGACCGGCCGTGAGCCCAGAATGATGGGCCAGACTCCATACGCCGAATGAGATGAGAGTGGTGCTGGAAAAGCACAGCGGGGCAGGCAGCATCCGAGGACCGGCAAAATCGACCTCTCGAGCAGGAGTCCTTCATCAGGAAGGGTACTGTCATATATCCAAACATCTTCTGCTGCTTCATCAGTGACCTTCCTTCTGTCATATAGTCAGAAGTGGGCATTTTTGTTCACGATTGCATCATGGTAGCACCACTGACAACTCCTCAGATACTGAAGCAGACCATACTAGGTTCAAATGCAGAAAGCCAATGCCCTCTGACGAACGCAATCGTCTTTCTTTGTGCTCGATGGGACTCCAACCAGTGGATAAACAAAGATTGGAAACCTTCTCAGTTCTTCACGACAGAGCGTCATTGATGTTCTAGCATTGAATATCTTTGAATAATGAGTGGCACAGACAGAGTCAATAGCCCGAGTCATAGTTTGAAGATATCAGGAGGAAAGTATCGAGGAGACGTCAGAGGTAGGTTCTTTACGCAGAGAGTTGTGAATGCATGGAATGGGTTGCCAGCCCGTCCACTTGGAAGCAGAGTCATTGGCGTCATTTCAGGAACTGCTGGACGGGCACATGGAGAGCAGTGAGTTGAGGATTGCGTAGGTTACATTACATTCGGGTTGAACCTCGGCACAACATCGTGGGCCAAAGGGCCTGTTCTGTTCTGGCCTTTT
Organism: Chiloscyllium punctatum; assembly: GCF_047496795.1. Taxonomy (NCBI): domain Eukaryota; kingdom Metazoa; phylum Chordata; class Chondrichthyes; order Orectolobiformes; family Hemiscylliidae; genus Chiloscyllium; species Chiloscyllium punctatum. The sequence continues at coordinate 26,902,122 of NC_092768.1, read as the reverse complement.
GTATGTTCTATGCTCTAGTTGAGGCTGGATTGGAGAAATCGTTGGAATGCTTCCAAAACCAAGAGATGGGCCGGAAAGTGAAGTTGATCATGAACTATAGCGAGCAGGCTTGATCTGCGGGCTATTCCTACCACCATCTCTATGTTGTTGTGTTTCAAAATATGAGCTGTGCTGACTGTGTGCACATAATACGTTAATGTTATAATTTAAGTAGAACTCATTTCCATTTTAAGAATAGCGTTCTCCACTTGGTCAGGAAGCATCTAGGCAAACTATAATTTGCAAGTAATAATCTTGAGCCTCGAATCCTTGTCGTATTATTTACTTTATATATTTTGAAATAAAGAAACAGCGTTCAGATAAAATCCAACTAGTCAAACAAACAGCGCTTCATTGCGAGTTTCCTACTTGGTTTCTCGCTATATCAGCAATGGAGAAAGTCAGGGCTGCAGATGCTGGAGATTGGAGTCGGCATGCTGCGCCACAGGACAGAATATCAAGAATACCGGTTTAGTTTCCTGCTGGAGTTCAAACTGTAGTAAAGTTCTAGCGGAGCCCGCCCGCAGGTGCATTGGTGGTTCAGTGGTAGAATTCTCGCCTGCCACGCGGGAGGCCCGGGTTCGATTCCCGGCCAATGCAACGCATTGCAGCACCCTTTATTTCAAATGCTGCACCGCTCGAACAGAGTTCGGCCCGATGCCACGGGTTTGCTTCGCCTGGCTGCGTGCACTCGCCAATGTCAGGCTGCGCGGTAAACAGGGTGTGTTCCCTCAGCGTGTGGGATGGGATCGGATGGAAACGTCCGCTCTGCAGGCTCCGTTTTTGAGCATTTTCATGGCGCAATCCATAGTTTTCTGGCATTAAGTAAAATCGACATAGTGAGATGACCGGCCGTGAGCCCAGAATGATGGGCCAGACTCCATACGCCGAATGAGATGAGAGTGGTGCTGGAAAAGCACAGCGGGGCAGGCAGCATCCGAGGACCGGCAAAATCGACCTCTCGAGCAGGAGTCCTTCATCAGGAAGGGTACTGTCATATATCCAAACATCTTCTGCTGCTTCATGAGTGACCTTCCTTCTGTCATATAGTCAGAAGTGGGCATTTTTGTTCACGATTGCATCATGGTAGCACCACTGACAACTCCTCAGATACTGAAGCAGACCATACTAGGTTCAAATGCAGAAAGCCAATGCCCTCTGACGAACGCAATCGTCTTTCTTTGTGCTCGATGGGACTCCAACCAGTGGATAAACAAAGATTGGAAACCTTCTCAGTTCTTCACGACAGAGCGTCATTGATGTTCTAGCATTGAATATCTTTGAATAATGAGTGGCACAGACAGAGTCAATAGCCCGAGTCATAGTTTGAAGATATCAGGAGGAAAGTATCGAGGAGACGTCAGAGGTAGGTTCTTTACGCAGAGAGTTGTGAATGCATGGAATGGGTTGCCAGCCCGTCCAGTTGGAAGCAGAGTCATTGGCGTCATTTAAGGAACTGCTGGACGGGCACATGGAGAGCAGTGAGTTGAGGATTGCGTAGGTTACATTACATTCGGGTTGAACCTCGGCACAACATCGTGGGCCAAAGGGCCTGTTCTGTTCTGGCCTTTTGTATGTTCTATGCTCTAGTTGAGGCTGGATTGGAGAAATCGTTGGAATGCTTCCAAAACCAAGAGATGGGCCGGAAAGTGAAGTTGATCATGAACTATAGCGAGCAGGCTTGATCTGCGGGCTATTCCTACCACCATCTCTATGTTGTTGTGTTTCAAAATATGAGCTGTGCTGACTGTGTGCACATAATACGTTAATGTTATAATTTAAGTAGAACTCATTTCCATTTTAAGAATAGCGTTCTCCACTTGGTCAGGAAGCATCTAGGCAAACTATAATTTGCAAGTAATAATCTTGAGCCTCGAATCCTTGTCGTATTATTTACTTTATATATTTTGAAATAAAGAAACAGCGTTCAGATAAAATCCAACTAGTCAAACAAACAGCGCTTCATTGCGAGTTTCCTACTTGGTTTCTCGCTATATCAGCAATGGAGAAAGTCAGGGCTGCAGATGCTGGAGATTGGAGTCGGCATGCTGCGCCACAGGACAGAATATCAAGAATACCGGTTTAGTTTCCTGCTGGAGTTCAAACTGTAGTAAAGTTCTAGCGGGCCCGCCCGCAGGTGCATTGGTGGTTCAGTGGTAGAATTCTCGACTGCCACGCGGGAGGCCCGGGATCGATTCCCGGCCAATGCAACGCATTGCAGCACCCTTTATTTCAAATGCTGCACGGCTCGAACAGAGTTCGGCCCGATGCCACGGGTTTGCTTCGCCTGGCTGCGTGCACTCGCCAATGTCCTGCTGCGCGGTAAACAGGGTATGTTCACTCAGCGTGTGGGATGGGATCGGATGGAAACGTCCGCTCTGCAGACTCCGTTTTTGAGCATTTTCATGGCGCAATCCATAGTTTTCTGGCATTAAGTAAAATCGACATAGTGAGATGACCGGCCGTGAGCCCAGAATGATGGGCCAGACTCCATACGCCGAATGAGATGAGAGTGGTGCTGGAAAAGCACAGCGGGGCAGGCAGCATCCGAGGACCGGCAAAATCGACCTCTCGAGCAGGAGTCCTTCATCAGGAAGGGTACTGTCATATATCCAAACATCTTCTGCTGCTTCATCAGTGACCTTCCTTCTGTCATATAGTCAGAAGTGGGCATTTTTGTTCACGATTGCATCATGGTAGCACCACTGACAACTCCTCAGATACTGAAGCAGACCATACTAGGTTCAAATGCAGAAAGCCAATGCCCTCTGATGAACGCAATCGTCTTTCTTTGTGCTCGATGGGACTCCAACCAGTGGATAAACAAAGATTGGAAACCTTCTCAGTTCTTCACGACAGAGCGTCATTGATGTTCTAGCATTGAATATCTTTGAATAATGAGTGGCACAGACAGAGTCAATAGCCCGAGTCATAGTTTGAAGATATCAGGAGGAAAGTATCGAGGAGACGTCAGAGGTAGGTTCTTTACGCAGAGAGTTGTGAATGCATGGAATGGGTTGCCAGCCCGTCCAGTTGGAAGCAGAGTCATTGGCGTCATTTAAGGAACTGCTGGACGGGCACATGGAGAGCAGTGAGTTGAGGATTGCGTAGGTTACATTACATTCGGGTTGAACCTCGGCACAACATCGTGGGCCAAAGGGCCTGTTCTGTTCTGGCCTTTTGTATGTTCTATGCTCTAGTTGAGGCTGGATTGGAGAAATCGTTGGAATGCTTCCAAAACCAAGAGATGGGCCGGAAAGTGAAGTTGATCATGAACTATAGCGAGCAGGCTTGATCTGCGGGCTATTCCTACCACCATCTCTATGTTGTTGTGTTTCAAAATATGAGCTGTGCTGACTGTGTGCACATAATACGTTAATGTTATAATTTAAGTAGAACTCATTTCCATTTTAAGAATAGCGTTCTCCACTTGGTCAGGAAGCATCTAGGCAAACTATAATTTGCAAGTAATAATCTTGAGCCTCGAATCCTTGTCGTATTATTTACTTTATATATTTTGAAATAAAGAAACAGCGTTCAGATAAAATCCAACTAGTCAAACAAACAGCGCTTCATTGCGAGTTTCCTACTTGGTTTCTCGCTATATCAGCAATGGAGAAAGTCAGGGCTGCAGATGCTGGAGATTGGAGTCGGCATGCTGCGCCACAGGACAGAATATCAAGAATACCGGTTTAGTTTCCTGCTGGAGTTCAAACTGTAGTAAAGTTCTAGCGGGGCCCGCCCGCAGGTGCATTGGTGGTTCAGTGGTAGAATTCTCGACTGCCACGCGGGAGGCCCGGGATCGATTCCCGGCCAATGCAACGCTTTGCAGCACCCTTTATTTGAAATGCTGCACGGCTCGAACAGAGTTCGGCCCGATGCCACGGGTTTGCTTCGCCTGGCTGCGTGCACTCGCCAATGTCCTGCTGCGCGGTAAACAGGGTATGTTCACTCAGCGTGTGGGATGGGATCGGATGGAAACGTCCGCTCTGCAGACTCCGTTTTTGAGCATTTTCATGGCGCAATCCATAGTTTTCTGGCATTAAGTAAAATCGACATAGTGAGATGACCGGCCGTGAGCCCAGAATGATGGGCCAGACTCCATACGCCGAATGAGATGAGAGTGGTGCTGGAAAAGCACAGCGGGGCAGGCAGCATCCGAGGACCGGCAAAATCGACCTCTCGAGCAGGAGTCCTTCATCAGGAAGGGTACTGTCATATATCCAAACATCTTCTGCTGCTTCATCAGTGACCTTCCTTCTGTCATATAGTCAGAAGTGGGCATTTTTGTTCACGATTGCATCATGGTAGCACCACTGACAACTCCTCAGATACTGAAGCAGACCATACTAGGTTCAAATGCAGAAAGCCAATGCCCTCTGACGAACGCAATCGTCTTTCTTTGTGCTCGATGGGACTCCAACCAGTGGATAAACAAAGATTGGAAACCTTCTCAGTTCTTCACGACAGAGCGTCATTGATGTTCTAGCATTGAATATCTTTGAATAATGAGTGGCACAGACAGAGTCAATAGCCCGAGTCATAGTTTGAAGATATCAGGAGGAAAGTATCGAGGAGACGTCAGAGGTAGGTTCTTTACGCAGAGAGTTGTGAATGCATGGAATGGGTTGCCAGCCCGTCCAGTTGGAAGCAGAGTCATTGGCGTCATTTAAGGAACTGCTGGACGGGCACATGGAGAGCAGTGAGTTGAGGATTGCGTAGGTTACATTACATTCGGGTTGAACCTCGGCACAACATCGTGGGCCAAAGGGCCTGTTCTGTTCTGGCCTTTTGTATGTTCTATGCTCTAGTTGAGGCTGGATTGGAGAAATCGTTGGAATGCTTCCAAAACCAAGAGATGGGCCGGAAAGTGAAGTTGATCATGAACTATAGCGAGCAGGCTTGATCTGCGGGCTATTCCTACCACCATCTCTATGTTGTTGTGTTTCAAAATATGAGCTGTGCTGACTGTGTGCACATAATACGTTAATGTTATAATTTAAGTAGAACTCATTTCCATTTTAAGAATAGCGTTCTCCACTTGGTCAGGAAGCATCTAGGCAAACTATAATTTGCAAGTAATAATCTTGAGCCTCGAATCCTTGTCGTATTATTTACTTTATATATTTTGAAATAAAGAAACAGCGTTCAGATAAAATCCAACTAGTCAAACAAACAGCGCTTCATTGCGAGTTTCCTACTTGGTTTCTCGCTATATCAGCAATGGAGAAAGTCAGGGCTGCAGATGCTGGAGATTGGAGTCGGCATGCTGCGCCACAGGACAGAATATCAAGAATACCGGTTTAGTTTCCTGCTGGAGTTCAAACTGTAGTAAAGTTCTAGCGGGGCCCGCCCGCAGGTGCATTGGTGGTTCAGTGGTAGAATTCTCGACTGCCACGCGGGAGGCCCGGGATCGATTCCCGGCCAATGCAACGCATTGCAGCACCCTTTATTTGAAATGCTGCACGGCTCGAACAGAGTTCGGCCCGATGCCACGGGTTTGCTTCGCCTGGCTGCGTGCACTCGCCAATGTCCTGCTGCGCGGTAAACAGGGTATGTTCACTCAGCGTGTGGGATGGGATCGGATGGAAACGTCCGCTCTGCAGACTCCGTTTTTGAGCATTTTCATGGCGCAATCCATAGTTTTCTGGCATTAAGTAAAATCGACATAGTGAGATGACCGGCCGTGAGCCCAGAATGATGGGCCAGACTCCATACGCCGAATGAGATGAGAGTGGTGCTGGAAAAGCACAGCGGGGCAGGCAGCATCCGAGGACCGGCAAAATCGACCTCTCGAGCAGGAGTCCTTCATCAGGAAGGGTACTGTCATATATCCAAACATCTTCTGCTGCTTCATCAGTGACCTTCCTTCTGTCATATAGTCAGAAGTGGGCATTTTTGTTCACGATTGCATCATGGTAGCACCACTGACAACTCCTCAGATACTGAAGCAGACCATACTAGGTTCAAATGCAGAAAGCCAATGCCCTCTGACGAACGCAATCGTCTTTCTTTGTGCTCGATGGGACTCCAACCAGTGGATAAACAAAGATTGGAAACCTTCTCAGTTCTTCACGACAGAGCGTCATTGATGTTCTAGCATTGAATATCTTTGAATAATGAGTGGCACAGACAGAGTCAATAGCCCGAGTCATAGTTTGAAGATATCAGGAGGAAAGTATCGAGGAGACGTCAGAGGTAGGTTCTTTACGCAGAGAGTTGTGAATGCATGGAATGGGTTGCCAGCCCGTCCAGTTGGAAGCAGAGTCATTGGCGTCATTTAAGGAACTGCTGGACGGGCACATGGAGAGCAGTGAGTTGAGGATTGCGTAGGTTACATTACATTCGGGTTGAACCTCGGCACAACATCGTGGGCCAAAGGGCCTGTTCTGTTCTGGCCTTTTGTATGTTCTATGCTCTAGTTGAGGCTGGATTGGAGAAATCGTTGGAATGCTTCCAAAACCAAGAGATGGGCCGGAAAGTGAAGTTGATCATGAACTATAGCGAGCAGGCTTGATCTGCGGGCTATTCCTACCACCATCTCTATGTTGTTGTGTTTCAAAATATGAGCTGTGCTGACTGTGTGCACATAATACGTTAATGTTATAATTTAAGTAGAACTCATTTCCATTTTAAGAATAGCGTTCTCCACTTGGTCAGGAAGCATCTAGGCAAACTATAATTTGCAAGTAATAATCTTGAGCCTCGAATCCTTGTCGTATTATTTACTTTATATATTTTGAAATAAAGAAACAGCGTTCAGATAAAATCCAACTAGTCAAACAAACAGCGCTTCATTGCGAGTTTCCTACTTGGTTTCTCGCTATATCAGCAATGGAGAAAGTCAGGGCTGCAGATGCTGGAGATTGGAGTCGGCATGCTGCGCCACAGGACAGAATATCAAGAATACCGGTTTAGTTTCCTGCTGGAGTTCAAACTGTAGTAAAGTTCTAGCGGGGCCCGCCCGCAGGTGCATTGGTGGTTCAGTGGTAGAATTCTCGCCTGCCACGCGGGAGGCCCGGGTTCGATTCCCGGCCAATGCAACGCATTGCAGCACCCTTTATTTCAAATGCTGCACCGCTCGAACAGAGTTCGGCCCGATGCCACAGGTTTGCTTCGCCTGGCTGCGTGCACTCGCCAATGTCAGGCTGCGCGGTAAACAGGGTGTGTTCACTCAGCGTGTGGGATGGGATCGGATGGAAACGTCCGCTCTGCAGGCTCCGTTTTTGAGCATTTTCATGGCGCAATCCATAGTTTTCTGGCATTAAGTAAAATCGACATAGTGAGATGACCGGCCGTGAGCCCAGAATGATGGGCCAGACTCCATACGCCGAATGAGATGAGAGTGGTGCTGGAAAAGCACAGCGGGGCAGGCAGCATCCGAGGACCGGCAAAATCGACCTCTCGAGCAGGAGTCCTTCATCAGGAAGGGTACTGTCATATATCCAAACATCTTCTGCTGCTTCATCAGTGACCTTCCTTCTGTCATATAGTCAGAAGTGGGCATTTTTGTTCACGATTGCATCATGGTAGCACCACTGACAACTCCTCAGATACTGAAGCAGACCATACTAGGTTCAAATGCAGAAAGCCAATGCCCTCTGACGAACGCAATCGTCTTTCTTTGTGCTCGATGGGACTCCAACCAGTGGATAAACAAAGATTGGAAACCTTCTCAGTTCTTCACGACAGAGCGTCATTGATGTTCTAGCATTGAATATCTTTGAATAATGAGTGGCACAGACAGAGTCAACAGCCCGAGTCATAGTTTGAAGATATCAGGAGGAAAGTATCGAGGAGACGTCAGAGGTAGGTTCTTTACGCAGAGAGTTGTGAATGCATGGAATGGGTTGCCAGCCCGTCCAGTTGGAAGCAGAGTCATTGGCGTCATTTAAGGAACTGCTGGACGGGCACATGGAGAGCAGTGAGTTGAGGATTGCGTAGGTTACATTACATTCGGGTTGAACCTCGGCACAACATCGTGGGCCAAAGGGCCTGTTCTGTTCTGGCCTTTTGTATGTTCTATGCTCTAGTTGAGGCTGGATTGGAGAAATCGTTGGAATGCTTCCAAAACCAAGAGATGGGCCGGAAAGTGAAGTTGATCATGAACTATAGCGAGCAGGCTTGATCTGCGGGCTATTCCTACCACCATCTCTATGTTGTTGTGTTTCAAAATATGAGCTGTGCTGACTGTGTGCACATAATACGTTAATGTTATAATTTAAGTAGAACTCATTTCCATTTTAAGAATAGCGTTCTCCACTTGGTCAGGAAGCATCTAGGCAAACTATAATTTGCAAGTAATAATCTTGAGCCTCGAATCCTTGTCGTATTATTTACTTTATATATTTTGAAATAAAGAAACAGCGTTCAGATAAAATCCAACTAGTCAAACAAACAGCGCTTCATTGCGAGTTTCCTACTTGGTTTCTCGCTATATCAGCAATGGAGAAAGTCAGGGCTGCAGATGCTGGAGATTGGAGTCGGCATGCTGCGCCACAGGACAGAATATCAAGAATACCGGTTTAGTTTCCTGCTGGAGTTCAAACTGTAGTAAAGTTCTAGCGGGGCCCGCCCGCAGGTGCATTGGTGGTTCAGTGGTAGAATTCTCGACTGCCACGCGGGAGGCCCGGGATCGATTCCCGGCCAATGCAACGCATTGCAGCACCCTTTATTTGAAATGCTGCACGGCTCGAACAGAGTTCGGCCCGATGCCACGGGTTTGCTTCGCCTGGCTGCGTGCACTCGCCAATGTCCTGCTGCGCGGTAAACAGGGTATGTTCACTCAGCGTGTGGGATGGGATCGGATGGAAACGTCCGCTCTGCAGACTCCGTTTTTGAGCATTTTCATGGCGCAATCCATAGTTTTCTGGCATTAAGTAAAATCGACATAGTGAGATGACCGGCCGTGAGCCCAGAATGATGGGCCAGACTCCATACGCCGAATGAGATGAGAGTGGTGCTGGAAAAGCACAGCGGGGCAGGCAGCATCCGAGGACCGGCAAAATCGACCTCTCGAGCAGGAGTCCTTCATCAGGAAGGGTACTGTCATATATCCAAACATCTTCTGCTGCTTCATCAGTGACCTTCCTTCTGTCATATAGTCAGAAGTGGGCATTTTTGTTCACGATTGCATCATGGTAGCACCACTGACAACTCCTCAGATACTGAAGCAGACCATACTAGGTTCAAATGCAGAAAGCCAATGCCCTCTGACGAACGCAATCGTCTTTCTTTGTGCTCGATGGGACTCCAACCAGTGGATAAACAAAGATTGGAAACCTTCTCAGTTCTTCACGACAGAGCGTCATTGATGTTCTAGCATTGAATATCTTTGAATAATGAGTGGCACAGACAGAGTCAATAGCCCGAGTCATAGTTTGAAGATATCAGGAGGAAAGTATCGAGGAGACGTCAGAGGTAGGTTCTTTACGCAGAGAGTTGTGAATGCATGGAATGGGTTGCCAGCCCGTCCAGTTGGAAGCAGAGTCATTGGCGTCATTTAAGGAACTGCTGGACGGGCACATGGAGAGCAGTGAGTTGAGGATTGCGTAGGTTACATTACATTCGGGTTGAACCTCGGCACAACATCGTGGGCCAAAGGGCCTGTTCTGTTCTGGCCTTTTGTATGTTCTATGCTCTAGTTGAGGCTGGATTGGAGAAATCGTTGGAATGCTTCCAAAACCAAGAGATGGGCCGGAAAGTGAAGTTGATCATGAACTATAGCGAGCAGGCTTGATCTGCGGGCTATTCCTACCACCATCTCTATGTTGTTGGGTTTCAAAATATGAGCTGTGCTGACTGTGTGCACATAATACGTTAATGTTATAATTTAAGTAGAACTCATTTCCATTTTAAGAATAGCGTTCTCCACTTGGTCAGGAAGCATCTAGGCAAACTATAATTTGCAAGTAATAATCTTGAGCCTCGAATCCTTGTCGTATTATTTACTTTATATATTTTGAAATAAAGAAACAGCGTTCAGATAAAATCCAACTAGTCAAACAAACAGCGCTTCATTGCGAGTTTCCTACTTGGTTTCTCGCTATATCAGCAATGGAGAAAGTCAGGGCTGCAGATGCTGGAGATTGGAGTCGGCATGCTGCGCCACAGGACAGAATATCAAGAATACCGGTTTAGTTTCCTGCTGGAGTTCAAACTGTAGTAAAGTTCTAGCGGGGCCCGCCCGCTGGTGCATTGGTGGTTCAGTGGTAGAATTCTCGACTGCCACGCGGGAGGCCCGGGTTCGATTCCCGGCCAATGCAACGCATTGCAGCACCCTTTATTTCAAATGCTGCACGGCTCGAACAGAGTTCGGCCCGATGCCACGGGTTTGCTTCGCCTGGCTGCGTGCACTCGCCAATGTCCTGCTGCGCGGTAAACAGGGTATGTTCACTCAGCGTGTGGGATGGGATCGGATGGAAACGTCCGCTCTGCAGACTCCGTTTTTGAGCATTTTCATGGCGCAATCCATAGTTTTCTGGCATTAAGTAAAATCGAAATAGTGAGATGACCGGCCGTGAGCCCAGAATGATGGGCCAGACTCCATACGCCGAATGAGATGAGAGTGGTGCTGGAAAAGCACAGCGGGGCAGGCAGCATCCGAGGACCGGCAAAATCGACCTCTCGAGCAGGAGTCCTTCATCAGGAAGGGTACTGTCATATATCCAAACATCTTCTGCTGCTTCATCAGTGACCTTCCTTCTGTCATATAGTCAGAAGTGGGCATTTTTGTTCACGATTGCATCATGGTAGCACCACTGACAACTCCTCAGATACTGAAGCAGACCATACTAGGTTCAAATGCAGAAAGCCAATGCCCTCTGACGAACGCAATCGTCTTTCTTTGTGCTCGATGGGACTCCAACCAGTGGATAAACAAAGATTGGAAACCTTCTCAGTTCTTCACGACAGAGCGTCATTGATGTTCTAGCATTGAATATCTTTGAATAATGAGTGGCACAGACAGAGTCAATAGCCCGAGTCATAGTTTGAAGATATCAGGAGGAAAGTATCGAGGAGACGTCAGAGGTAGGTTCTTTACGCAGAGAGTTGTGAATGCATGGAAGGGGTTGCCAGCCCGTCCACTTGGAAGCAGAGTCATTGGCGTCATTTCAGGAACTGCTGGACGGGCACATGGAGAGCAGTGAGTTGAGGATTGCGTAGGTTACATTACATTCGGGTAGAACCTCGGCACAACATCGTGGGCCAAAGGGCCTGTTCTGTTCTGGCCTTTTGTATGTTCTATGCTCTAGTTGAGGCTGGATTGGAGAAATCGTTGGAATGCTTCCAAAACCAAGAGATGGGCCGGAAAGTGAAGTTGATCATGAACTATAGCGAGCAGGCTTGATCTGCGGGCTATTCCTACCACCATCTCTATGTTGTTGTGTTTCAAAATATGAGCTGTGCTGACTGTGTGCACATAATACGTTAATGTTATAATTTAAGTAGAACTCATTTCCATTTTAAGAATAGCGTTCTCCACTTGGTCAGGAAGCATCTAGGCAAACTATAATTTGCAAGTAATAATCTTGAGCCTCGAATCCTTGTCGTATTATTTACTTTATATATTTTGAAATAAAGAAACAGCGTTCAGATAAAATCCAACTAGTCAAACAAACAGCGCTTCATTGCGAGTTTCCTACTTGGTTTCTCGCTATATCAGCAATGGAGAAAGTCAGGGCTGCAGATGCTGGAGATTGGAGTCGGCATGCTGCGCCACAGGACAGAATATCAAGAATACCGGTTTAGTTTCCTGCTGGAGTTCAAACTGTAGTAAAGTTCTAGCGGAGCCCGCCCGCAGGTGCATTGGTGGTTCAGTGGTAGAATTCTCGCCTGCCACGCGGGAGGCCCGGGTTCGATTCCCGGCCAATGCAACGCATTGCAGCACCCTTTATTTCAAATGCTGCACCGCTCGAACAGAGTTCGGCCCGATGCCACGGGTTTGCTTCGCCTGGCTGCGTGCACTCGCCAATATCAGGCTGCGCGGTAAACAGGGTGTGTTCACTCAGCGTGTGGGATGGGATCGGATGGAAACGTCCGCTCTGCAGGCTCCGTTTTTGAGCATTTTCATGGCGCAATCCATAGTTTTCTGGCATTAAGTAAAATCGACATAGTGAGATGACCGGCCGTGAGCCCAGAATGATGGGCCAGACTCCATACGCCGAATGAGATGAGAGTGGTGCTGGAAAAGCACAGCGGGGCAGGCAGCATCCGAGGACCGGCAAAATCGACCTCTCGAGCAGGAGTCCTTCATCAGGAAGGGTACTGTCATATATCCAAACATCTTCTGCTGCTTCATCAGTGACCTTCCTTCTGTCATATAGTCAGAAGTGGGCATTTTTGTTCACGATTGCATCATGGTAGCACCACTGACAACTCCTCAGATACTGAAGCAGACCATACTAGGTTCAAATGCAGAAAGCCAATGCCCTCTGACGAACGCAATCGTCTTTCTTTGTGCTCGATGGGACTCCAACCAGTGGATAAACAAAGATTGGAAACCTTCTCAGTTCTTCACGACAGAGCGTCATTGATGTTCTAGCATTGAATATCTTTGAATAATGAGTGGCACAGACAGAGTCAACAGCCCGAGTCATAGTTTGAAGATATCAGGAGGAAAGTATCGAGGAGACGTCAGAGGTAGGTTCTTTACGCAGAGAGTTGTGAATGCATGGAATGGGTTGCCAGCCCGTCCAGTTGGAAGCAGAGTCATTGGCGTCATTTAAGGAACTGCTGGACGGGCACATGGAGAGCAGTGAGTTGAGGATTGCGTAGGTTACATTACATTCGGGTTGAACCTCGGCACAACATCGTGGGCCAAAGGGCCTGTTCTGTTCTGGCCTTTTGTATGTTCTATGCTCTAGTTGAGGCTGGATTGGAGAAATCGTTGGAATGCTTCCAAAACCAAGAGATGGGCCGGAAAGTGAAGTTGATCATGAACTATAGCGAGCAGGCTTGATCTGCGGGCTATTCCTACCACCATCTCTATGTTGTTGTGTTTCAAAATATGAGCTGTGCTGACTGTGTGCACATAATACGTTAATGTTATAATTTAAGTAGAACTCATTTCCATTTTAAGAATAGCGTTCTCCACTTGGTCAGGAAGCATCTAGGCAAACTATAATTTGCAAGTAATAATCTTGAGCCTCGAATCCTTGTCGTATTATTTACTTTATATATTTTGAAATAAAGAAACAGCGTTCAGATAAAATCCAACTAGTCAAACAAACAGCGCTTCATTGCGAGTTTCCTACTTGGTTTCTCGCTATATCAGCAATGGAGAAAGTCAGGGCTGCAGATGCTGGAGATTGGAGTCGGCATGCTGCGCCACAGGACAGAATATCAAGAATACCGGTTTAGTTTCCTGCTGGAGTTCAAACTGTAGTAAAGTTCTAGCGGGGCCCGCCCGCAGGTGCATTGGTGGTTCAGTGGTAGAATTCTCGACTGCCACGCGGGAGGCCCGGGATCGATTCCCGGCCAATGCAACGCATTGCAGCACCCTTTATTTGAAATGCTGCACGGCTCGAACAGAGTTCGGCCCGATGCCACGGGTTTGCTTCGCCTGGCTGCGTGCACTCGCCAATGTCCTGCTGCGCGGTAAACAGGGTATGTTCACTCAGCGTGTGGGATGGGATCGGATGGAAACGTCCGCTCTGCAGACTCCGTTTTTGAGCATTTTCATGGCGCAATCCATAGTTTTCTGGCATTAAGTAAAATCGACATAGTGAGATGACCGGCCGTGAGCCCAGAATGATGGGCCAGACTCCATACGCCGAATGAGATGAGAGTGGTGCTGGAAAAGCACAGCGGGGCAGGCAGCATCCGAGGACCGGCAAAATCGACCTCTCGAGCAGGAGTCCTTCATCAGGAAGGGTACTGTCATATATCCAAACATCTTCTGCTGCTTCATCAGTGACCTTCCTTCTGTCATATAGTCAGAAGTGGGCATTTTTGTTCACGATTGCATCATGGTAGCACCACTGACAACTCCTCAGATACTGAAGCAGACCATACTAGGTTCAAATGCAGAAAGCCAATGCCCTCTGACGAACGCAATCGTCTTTCTTTGTGCTCGATGGGACTCCAACCAGTGGATAAACAAAGATTGGAAACCTTCTCAGTTCTTCACGACAGAGCGTCATTGATGTTCTAGCATTGAATATCTTTGAATAATGAGTGGCACAGACAGAGTCAATAGCCCGAGTCATAGTTTGAAGATATCAGGAGGAAAGTATCGAGGAGACGTCAGAGGTAGGTTCTTTACGCAGAGAGTTGTGAATGCATGGAATGGGTTGCCAGCCCGTCCAGTTGGAAGCAGAGTCATTGGCGTCATTTAAGGAACTGCTGGACGGGCACATGGAGAGCAGTGAGTTGAGGATTGCGTAGGTTACATTACATTCGGGTTGAACCTCGGCACAACATCGTGGGCCAAAGGGCCTGTTCTGTTCTGGCCTTTTGTATGTTCTATGCTCTAGTTGAGGCTGGATTGGAGAAATCGTTGGAATGCTTCCAAAACCAAGAGATGGGCCGGAAAGTGAAGTTGATCATGAACTATAGCGAGCAGGCTTGATCTGCGGGCTATTCCTACCACCATCTCTATGTTGTTGGGTTTCAAAATATGAGCTGTGCTGACTGTGTGCACATAATACGTTAATGTTATAATTTAAGTAGAACTCATTTCCATTTTAAGAATAGCGTTCTCCACTTGGTCAGGAAGCATCTAGGCAAACTATAATTTGCAAGTAATAATCTTGAGCCTCGAATCCTTGTCGTATTATTTACTTTATATATTTTGAAATAAAGAAACAGCGTTCAGATAAAATCCAACTAGTCAAACAAACAGCGCTTCATTGCGAGTTTCCTACTTGGTTTCTCGCTATATCAGCAATGGAGAAAGTCAGGGCTGCAGATGCTGGAGATTGGAGTCGGCATGCTGCGCCACAGGACAGAATATCAAGAATACCGGTTTAGTTTCCTGCTGGAGTTCAAACTGTAGTAAAGTTCTAGCGGGGCCCGCCCGCTGGTGCATTGGTGGTTCAGTGGTAGAATTCTCGACTGCCACGCGGGAGGCCCGGGTTCGATTCCCGGCCAATGCAACGCATTGCAGCACCCTTTATTTCAAATGCTGCACGGCTCGAACAGAGTTCGGCCCGATGCCACGGGTTTGCTTCGCCTGGCTGCGTGCACTCGCCAATGTCCTGCTGCGCGGTAAACAGGGTATGTTCACTCAGCGTGTGGGATGGGATCGGATGGAAACGTCCGCTCTGCAGACTCCGTTTTTGAGCATTTTCATGGCGCAATCCATAGTTTTCTGGCATTAAGTAAAATCGAAATAGTGAGATGACCGGCCGTGAGCCCAGAATGATGGGCCAGACTCCATACGCCGAATGAGATGAGAGTGGTGCTGGAAAAGCACAGCGGGGCAGGCAGCATCCGAGGACCGGCAAAATCGACCTCTCGAGCAGGAGTCCTTCATCAGGAAGGGTACTGTCATATATCCAAACATCTTCTGCTGCTTCATCAGTGACCTTCCTTCTGTCATATAGTCAGAAGTGGGCATTTTTGTTCACGATTGCATCATGGTAGCACCACTGACAACTCCTCAGATACTGAAGCAGACCATACTAGGTTCAAATGCAGAAAGCCAATGCCCTCTGACGAACGCAATCGTCTTTCTTTGTGCTCGATGGGACTCCAACCAGTGGATAAACAAAGATTGGAAACCTTCTCAGTTCTTCACGACAGAGCGTCATTGATGTTCTAGCATTGAATATCTTTGAATAATGAGTGGCACAGACAGAGTCAATAGCCCGAGTCATAGTTTGAAGATATCAGGAGGAAAGTATCGAGGAGACGTCAGAGGTAGGTTCTTTACGCAGAGAGTTGTGAATGCATGGAAGGGGTTGCCAGCCCGTCCACTTGGAAGCAGAGTCATTGGCGTCATTTCAGGAACTGCTGGACGGGCACATGGAGAGCAGTGAGTTGAGGATTGCGTAGGTTACATTACATTCGGGTAGAACCTCGGCACAACATCGTGGGCCAAAGGGCCTGTTCTGTTCTGGCCTTTTGTATGTTCTATGCTCTAGTTGAGGCTGGATTGGAGAAATCGTTGGAATGCTTCCAAAACCAAGAGATGGGCCGGAAAGTGAAGTTGATCATGAACTATAGCGAGCAGGCTTGATCTGCGGGCTATTCCTACCACCATCTCTATGTTGTTGTGTTTCAAAATATGAGCTGTGCTGACTGTGTGCACATAATACGTTAATGTTATAATTTAAGTAGAACTCATTTCCATTTTAAGAATAGCGTTCTCCACTTGGTCAGGAAGCATCTAGGCAAACTATAATTTGCAAGTAATAATCTTGAGCCTCGAATCCTTGTCGTATTATTTACTTTATATATTTTGAAATAAAGAAACAGCGTTCAGATAAAATCCAACTAGTCAAACAAACAGCGCTTCATTGCGAGTTTCCTACTTGGTTTCTCGCTATATCAGCAATGGAGAAAGTCAGGGCTGCAGATGCTGGAGATTGGAGTCGGCATGCTGCGCCACAGGACAGAATATCAAGAATACCGGTTTAGTTTCCTGCTGGAGTTCAAACTGTAGTAAAGTTCTAGCGGAGCCCGCCCGCAGGTGCATTGGTGGTTCAGTGGTAGAATTCTCGCCTGCCACGCGGGAGGCCCGGGTTCGATTCCCGGCCAATGCAACGCATTGCAGCACCCTTTATTTCAAATGCTGCACCGCTCGAACAGAGTTCGGCCCGATGC
Organism: Chiloscyllium punctatum; assembly: GCF_047496795.1. NCBI lineage: Eukaryota > Metazoa > Chordata > Chondrichthyes > Orectolobiformes > Hemiscylliidae > Chiloscyllium > Chiloscyllium punctatum. The sequence goes on along the minus strand of NC_092768.1, from coordinate 26,885,313 downwards.
CACGGGTTTGCTTCGCCTGGCTGCGTGCACTCGCCAATATCAGGCTGCGCGGTAAACAGGGTGTGTTCACTCAGCGTGTGGGATGGGATCGGATGGAAACGTCCGCTCTGCAGGCTCCGTTTTTGAGCATTTTCATGGCGCAATCCATAGTTTTCTGGCATTAAGTAAAATCGACATAGTGAGATGACCGGCCGTGAGCCCAGAATGATGGGCCAGACTCCATACGCCGAATGAGATGAGAGTGGTGCTGGAAAAGCACAGCGGGGCAGGCAGCATCCGAGGACCGGCAAAATCGACCTCTCGAGCAGGAGTCCTTCATCAGGAAGGGTACTGTCATATATCCAAACATCTTCTGCTGCTTCATCAGTGACCTTCCTTCTGTCATATAGTCAGAAGTGGGCATTTTTGTTCACGATTGCATCATGGTAGCACCACTGACAACTCCTCAGATACTGAAGCAGACCATACTAGGTTCAAATGCAGAAAGCCAATGCCCTCTGACGAACGCAATCGTCTTTCTTTGTGCTCGATGGGACTCCAACCAGTGGATAAACAAAGATTGGAAACCTTCTCAGTTCTTCACGACAGAGCGTCATTGATGTTCTAGCATTGAATATCTTTGAATAATGAGTGGCACAGACAGAGTCAATAGCCCGAGTCATAGTTTGAAGATATCAGGAGGAAAGTATCGAGGAGACGTCAGAGGTAGGTTCTTTACGCAGAGAGTTGTGAATGCATGGAATGGGTTGCCAGCCCGTCCAGTTGGAAGCAGAGTCATTGGCGTCATTTAAGGAACTGCTGGACGGGCACATGGAGAGCAGTGAGTTGAGGATTGCGTAGGTTACATTACATTCGGGTTGAACCTCGGCACAACATCGTGGGCCAAAGGGCCTGTTCTGTTCTGGCCTTTTGTATGTTCTATGCTCTAGTTGAGGCTGGATTGGAGAAATCGTTGGAATGCTTCCAAAACCAAGAGATGGGCCGGAAAGTGAAGTTGATCATGAACTATAGCGAGCAGGCTTGATCTGCGGGCTATTCCTACCACCATCTCTATGTTGTTGTGTTTCAAAATATGAGCTGTGCTGACTGTGTGCACATAATACGTTAATGTTATAATTTAAGTAGAACTCATTTCCATTTTAAGAATAGCGTTCTCCACTTGGTCAGGAAGCATCTAGGCAAACTATAATTTGCAAGTAATAATCTTGAGCCTCGAATCCTTGTCGTATTATTTACTTTATATATTTTGAAATAAAGAAACAGCGTTCAGATAAAATCCAACTAGTCAAACAAACAGCGCTTCATTGCGAGTTTCCTACTTGGTTTCTCGCTATATCAGCAATGGAGAAAGTCAGGGCTGCAGATGCTGGAGATTGGAGTCGGCATGCTGCGCCACAGGACAGAATATCAAGAATACCGGTTTAGTTTCCTGCTGGAGTTCAAACTGTAGTAAAGTTCTAGCGGGGCCCGCCCGCAGGTGCATTGGTGGTTCAGTGGTAGAATTCTCGACTGCCACGCGGGAGGCCCGGGATCGATTCCCGGCCAATGCAACGCATTGCAGCACCCTTTATTTGAAATGCTGCACCGCTCGAACAGAGTTCGGCCCGATGCCACGGGTTTGCTTCGCCTGGCTGCGTGCACTCGCCAATGTCAGGCTGCGCGGTAAACAGGGTGTGTTCACTCAGCGTGTGGGATGGGATCGGATGGAAACGTCCGCTCTGCAGGCTCCGTTTTTGAGCATTTTCATGGCGCAATCCATAGTTTTCTGGCATTAAGTAAAATCGACATAGTGAGATGACCGGCCGTGAGCCCAGAATGATGGGCCAGACTCCATACGCCGAATGAGATGAGAGTGGTGCTGGAAAAGCACAGCGGGGCAGGCAGCATCCGAGGACCGGCAAAATCGACCTCTCGAGCAGGAGTCCTTCATCAGGAAGGGTACTGTCATATATCCAAACATCTTCTGCTGCTTCATCAGTGACCTTCCTTCTGTCATATAGTCAGAAGTGGGCATTTTTGTTCACGATTGCATCATGGTAGCACCACTGACAACTCCTCAGATACTGAAGCAGACCATACTAGGTTCAAATGCAGAAAGCCAATGCCCTCTGACGAACGCAATCGTCTTTCTTTGTGCTCGATGGGACTCCAACCAGTGGATAAACAAAGATTGGAAACCTTCTCAGTTCTTCACGACAGAGCGTCATTGATGTTCTAGCATTGAATATCTTTGAATAATGAGTGGCACAGACAGAGTCAATAGCCCGAGTCATAGTTTGAAGATATCAGGAGGAAAGTATCGAGGAGACGTCAGAGGTAGGTTCTTTACGCAGAGAGTTGTGAATGCATGGAATGGGTTGCCAGCCCGTCCAGTTGGAAGCAGAGTCATTGGCGTCATTTAAGGAACTGCTGGACGGGCACATGGAGAGCAGTGAGTTGAGGATTGCGTAGGTTACATTACATTCGGGTTGAACCTCGGCACAACATCGTGGGCCAAAGGGCCTGTTCTGTTCTGGCCTTTTGTATGTTCTATGCTCTAGTTGAGGCTGGATTGGAGAAATCGTTGGAATGCTTCCAAAACCAAGAGATGGGCCGGAAAGTGAAGTTGATCATGAACTATAGCGAGCAGGCTTGATCTGCGGGCTATTCCTACCACCATCTCTATGTTGTTGTGTTTCAAAATATGAGCTGTGCTGACTGTGTGCACATAATACGTTAATGTTATAATTTAAGTAGAACTCATTTCCATTTTAAGAATAGCGTTCTCCACTTGGTCAGGAAGCATCTAGGCAAACTATAATTTGCAAGTAATAATCTTGAGCCTCGAATCCTTGTCGTATTATTTACTTTATATATTTTGAAATAAAGAAACAGCGTTCAGATAAAATCCAACTAGTCAAACAAACAGCGCTTCATTGCGAGTTTCCTACTTGGTTTCTCGCTATATCAGCAATGGAGAAAGTCAGGGCTGCAGATGCTGGAGATTGGAGTCGGCATGCTGCGCCACAGGACAGAATATCAAGAATACCGGTTTAGTTTCCTGCTGGAGTTCAAACTGTAGTAAAGTTCTAGCGGGGCCCGCCCGCAGGCGCATTGGTGGTTCAGTGGTAGAATTCTCGACTGCCACGCGGGAGGCCCGGGATCGATTCCCGGCCAATGCAACGCATTGCAGCACCCTTTATTTGAAATGCTGCACGGCTCGAACAGAGTTCAGCCCGATGCCACGGGTTTGCTTCGCCTGGCTGCGTGCACTCGCCAATGTCCTGCTGCGCGGTAAACAGGGTATGTTCACTCAGCGTGTGGGATGGGATCGGATGGAAACGTCCGCTCTGCAGACTCCGTTTTTGAGCATTTTCATGGCGCAATCCATAGTTTTCTGGCATTAAGTAAAATCGACATAGTGAGATGACCGGCCGTGAGCCCAGAATGATGGGCCAGACTCCATACGCCGAATGAGATGAGAGTGGTGCTGGAAAAGCACAGCGGGGCAGGCAGCATCCGAGGACCGGCAAAATCGACCTCTCGAGCAGGAGTCCTTCATCAGGAAGGGTACTGTCATATATCCAAACATCTTCTGCTGCTTCATCAGTGACCTTCCTTCTGTCATATAGTCAGAAGTGGGCATTTTTGTTCACGATTGCATCATGGTAGCACCACTGACAACTCCTCAGATACTGAAGCAGACCATACTAGGTTCAAATGCAGAAAGCCAATGCCCTCTGACGAACGCAATCGTCTTTCTTTGTGCTCGATGGGACTCCAACCAGTGGATAAACAAAGATTGGAAACCTTCTCAGTTCTTCACGACAGAGCGTCATTGATGTTCTAGCATTGAATATCTTTGAATAATGAGTGGCACAGACAGAGTCAATAGCCCGAGTCATAGTTTGAAGATATCAGGAGGAAAGTATCGAGGAGACGTCAGAGGTAGGTTCTTTACGCAGAGAGTTGTGAATGCATGGAAGGGGTTGCCAGCCCGTCCACTTGGAAGCAGAGTCATTGGCGTCATTTCAGGAACTGCTGGACGGGCACATGGAGAGCAGTGAGTTGAGGATTGCGTAGGTTACATTACATTCGGGTAGAACCTCGGCACAACATCGTGGGCCAAAGGGCCTGTTCTGTTCTGGCCTTTTGTATGTTCTATGCTCTAGTTGAGGCTGGATTGGAGAAATCGTTGGAATGCTTCCAAAACCAAGAGATGGGCCGGAAAGTGAAGTTGATCATGAACTATAGCGAGCAGGCTTGATCTGCGGGCTATTCCTACCACCATCTCTATGTTGTTGTGTTTCAAAATATGAGCTGTGCTGACTGTGTGCACATAATACGTTAATGTTATAATTTAAGTAGAACTCATTTCCATTTTAAGAATAGCGTTCTCCACTTGGTCAGGAAGCATCTAGGCAAACTATAATTTGCAAGTAATAATCTTGAGCCTCGAATCCTTGTCGTATTATTTACTTTATATATTTTGAAATAAAGAAACAGCGTTCAGATAAAATCCAACTAGTCAAACAAACAGCGCTTCATTGCGAGTTTCCTACTTGGTTTCTCGCTATATCAGCAATGGAGAAAGTCAGGGCTGCAGATGCTGGAGATTGGAGTCGGCATGCTGCGCCACAGGACAGAATATCAAGAATACCGGTTTAGTTTCCTGCTGGAGTTCAAACTGTAGTAAAGTTCTAGCGGGGCCCGCCCGCAGGTGCATTGGTGGTTCAGTGGTAGAATTCTCGACTGCCACGCGGGAGGCCCGGGATCGATTCCCGGCCAATGCAACGCATTGCAGCACCCTTTATTTGAAATGCTGCACGGCTCGAACAGAGTTCGGCCCGATGCCACGGGTTTGCTTCGCCTGGCTGCGTGCACTCGCCAATGTCCTGCTGCGCGGTAAACAGGGTATGTTCACTCAGCGTGTGGGATGGGATCGGATGGAAACGTCCGCTCTGCAGACTCCGTTTTTGAGCATTTTCATGGCGCAATCCATAGTTTTCTGGCATTAAGTAAAATCGACATAGTGAGATGACCGGCCGTGAGCCCAGAATGATGGGCCAGACTCCATACGCCGAATGAGATGAGAGTGGTGCTGGAAAAGCACAGCGGGGCAGGCAGCATCCGAGGACCGGCAAAATCGACCTCTCGAGCAGGAGTCCTTCATCAGGAAGGGTACTGTCATATATCCAAACATCTTCTGCTGCTTCATCAGTGACCTTCCTTCTGTCATATAGTCAGAAGTGGGCATTTTTGTTCACGATTGCATCATGGTAGCACCACTGACAACTCCTCAGATACTGAAGCAGACCATACTAGGTTCAAATGCAGAAAGCCAATGCCCTCTGACGAACGCAATCGTCTTTCTTTGTGCTCGATGGGACTCCAACCAGTGGATAAACAAAGATTGGAAACCTTCTCAGTTCTTCACGACAGAGCGTCATTGATGTTCTAGCATTGAATATCTTTGAATAATGAGTGGCACAGACAGAGTCAATAGCCCGAGTCATAGTTTGAAGATATCAGGAGGAAAGTATCGAGGAGACGTCAGAGGTAGGTTCTTTACGCAGAGAGTTGTGAATGCATGGAATGGGTTGCCAGCCCGTCCAGTTGGAAGCAGAGTCATTGGCGTCATTTAAGGAACTGCTGGACGGGCACATGGAGAGCAGTGAGTTGAGGATTGCGTAGGTTACATTACATTCGGGTTGAACCTCGGCACAACATCGTGGGCCAAAGGGCCTGTTCTGTTCTGGCCTTTTGTATGTTCTATGCTCTAGTTGAGGCTGGATTGGAGAAATCGTTGGAATGCTTCCAAAACCAAGAGATGGGCCGGAAAGTGAAGTTGATCATGAACTATAGCGAGCAGGCTTGATCTGCGGGCTATTCCTACCACCATCTCTATGTTGTTGGGTTTCAAAATATGAGCTGTGCTGACTGTGTGCACATAATACGTTAATGTTATAATTTAAGTAGAACTCATTTCCATTTTAAGAATAGCGTTCTCCACTTGGTCAGGAAGCATCTAGGCAAACTATAATTTGCAAGTAATAATCTTGAGCCTCGAATCCTTGTCGTATTATTTACTTTATATATTTTGAAATAAAGAAACAGCGTTCAGATAAAATCCAACTAGTCAAACAAACAGCGCTTCATTGCGAGTTTCCTACTTGGTTTCTCGCTATATCAGCAATGGAGAAAGTCAGGGCTGCAGATGCTGGAGATTGGAGTCGGCATGCTGCGCCACAGGACAGAATATCAAGAATACCGGTTTAGTTTCCTGCTGGAGTTCAAACTGTAGTAAAGTTCTAGCGGGGCCCGCCCGCTGGTGCATTGGTGGTTCAGTGGTAGAATTCTCGACTGCCACGCGGGAGGCCCGGGTTCGATTCCCGGCCAATGCAACGCATTGCAGCACCCTTTATTTCAAATGCTGCACGGCTCGAACAGAGTTCGGCCCGATGCCACGGGTTTGCTTCGCCTGGCTGCGTGCACTCGCCAATGTCCTGCTGCGCGGTAAACAGGGTATGTTCACTCAGCGTGTGGGATGGGATCGGATGGAAACGTCCGCTCTGCAGACTCCGTTTTTGAGCATTTTCATGGCGCAATCCATAGTTTTCTGGCATTAAGTAAAATCGAAATAGTGAGATGACCGGCCGTGAGCCCAGAATGATGGGCCAGACTCCATACGCCGAATGAGATGAGAGTGGTGCTGGAAAAGCACAGCGGGGCAGGCAGCATCCGAGGACCGGCAAAATCGACCTCTCGAGCAGGAGTCCTTCATCAGGAAGGGTACTGTCATATATCCAAACATCTTCTGCTGCTTCATCAGTGACCTTCCTTCTGTCATATAGTCAGAAGTGGGCATTTTTGTTCACGATTGCATCATGGTAGCACCACTGACAACTCCTCAGATACTGAAGCAGACCATACTAGGTTCAAATGCAGAAAGCCAATGCCCTCTGACGAACGCAATCGTCTTTCTTTGTGCTCGATGGGACTCCAACCAGTGGATAAACAAAGATTGGAAACCTTCTCAGTTCTTCACGACAGAGCGTCATTGATGTTCTAGCATTGAATATCTTTGAATAATGAGTGGCACAGACAGAGTCAATAGCCCGAGTCATAGTTTGAAGATATCAGGAGGAAAGTATCGAGGAGACGTCAGAGGTAGGTTCTTTACGCAGAGAGTTGTGAATGCATGGAATGGGTTGCCAGCCCGTCCAGTTGGAAGCAGAGTCATTGGCGTCATTTAAGGAACTGCTGGACGGGCACATGGAGAGCAGTGAGTTGAGGATTGCGTAGGTTACATTACATTCGGGTTGAACCTCGGCACAACATCGTGGGCCAAAGGGCCTGTTCTGTTCTGGCCTTTTGTATGTTCTATGCTCTAGTTGAGGCTGGATTGGAGAAATCGTTGGAATGCTTCCAAAACCAAGAGATGGGCCGGAAAGTGAAGTTGATCATGAACTATAGCGAGCAGGCTTGATCTGCGGGCTATTCCTACCACCATCTCTATGTTGTTGTGTTTCAAAATATGAGCTGTGCTGACTGTGTGCACATAATACGTTAATGTTATAATTTAAGTAGAACTCATTTCCATTTTAAGAATAGCGTTCTCCACTTGGTCAGGAAGCATCTAGGCAAACTATAATTTGCAAGTAATAATCTTGAGCCTCGAATCCTTGTCGTATTATTTACTTTATATATTTTGAAATAAAGAAACAGCGTTCAGATAAAATCCAACTAGTCAAACAAACAGCGCTTCATTGCGAGTTTCCTACTTGGTTTCTCGCTATATCAGCAATGGAGAAAGTCAGGGCTGCAGATGCTGGAGATTGGAGTCGGCATGCTGCGCCACAGGACAGAATATCAAGAATACCGGTTTAGTTTCCTGCTGGAGTTCAAACTGTAGTAAAGTTCTAGCGGGGCCCGCCCGCAGGTGCATTGGTGGTTCAGTGGTAGAATTCTCGACTACCACGCGGGAGGCCCGGGATCGATTCCCGGCCAATGCAACGCATTGCAGCACCCTTTATTTGAAATGCTGCACCGCTCGAACAGAGTTCGGCCCGATGCCACGGGTTTGCTTCGCCTGGCTGCGTGCACTCGCCAATGTCAGGCTGCGCGGTAAACAGGGTGTGTTCACTCAGCGTGTGGGATGGGATCGGATGGAAACGTCCGCTCTGCAGGCTCCGTTTTTGAGCATTTTCATGGCGCAATCCATAGTTTTCTGGCATTAAGTAAAATCGACATAGTGAGATGACCGGCCGTGAGCCCAGAATGATGGGCCAGACTCCATACGCCGAATGAGATGAGAGTGGTGCTGGAAAAGCACAGCGGGGCAGGCAGCATCCGAGGACCGGCAAAATCGACCTCTCGAGCAGGAGTCCTTCATCAGGAAGGGTACTGTCATATATCCAAACATCTTCTGCTGCTTCATCAGTGACCTTCCTTCTGTCATATAGTCAGAAGTGGGCATTTTTGTTCACGATTGCATCATGGTAGCACCACTGACAACTCCTCAGATACTGAAGCAGACCATACTAGGTTCAAATGCAGAAAGCCAATGCCCTCTGACGAACGCAATCGTCTTTCTTTGTGCTCGATGGGACTCCAACCAGTGGATAAACAAAGATTGGAAACCTTCTCAGTTCTTCACGACAGAGCGTCATTGATGTTCTAGCATTGAATATCTTTGAATAATGAGTGGCACAGACAGAGTCAATAGCCCGAGTCATAGTTTGAAGATATCAGGAGGAAAGTATCGAGGAGACGTCAGAGGTAGGTTCTTTACGCAGAGAGTTGTGAATGCATGGAATGGGTTGCCAGCCCGTCCAGTTGGAAGCAGAGTCATTGGCGTCATTTAAGGAACTGCTGGACGGGCACATGGAGAGCAGTGAGTTGAGGATTGCGTAGGTTACATTACATTCGGGTTGAACCTCGGCACAACATCGTGGGCCAAAGGGCCTGTTCTGTTCTGGCCTTTTGTATGTTCTATGCTCTAGTTGAGGCTGGATTGGAGAAATCGTTGGAATGCTTCCAAAACCAAGAGATGGGCCGGAAAGTGAAGTTGATCATGAACTATAGCGAGCAGGCTTGATCTGCGGGCTATTCCTACCACCATCTCTATGTTGTTGTGTTTCAAAATATGAGCTGTGCTGACTGTGTGCACATAATACGTTAATGTTATAATTTAAGTAGAACTCATTTCCATTTTAAGAATAGCGTTCTCCACTTGGTCAGGAAGCATCTAGGCAAACTATAATTTGCAAGTAATAATCTTGAGCCTCGAATCCTTGTCGTATTATTTACTTTATATATTTTGAAATAAAGAAACAGCGTTCAGATAAAATCCAACTAGTCAAACAAACAGCGCTTCATTGCGAGTTTCCTACTTGGTTTCTCGCTATATCAGCAATGGAGAAAGTCAGGGCTGCAGATGCTGGAGATTGGAGTCGGCATGCTGCGCCACAGGACAGAATATCAAGAATACCGGTTTAGTTTCCTGCTGGAGTTCAAACTGTAGTAAAGTTCTAGCGGGGCCCGCCCGCAGGCGCATTGGTGGTTCAGTGGTAGAATTCTCGACTGCCACGCGGGAGGCCCGGGATCGATTCCCGGCCAATGCAACGCATTGCAGCACCCTTTATTTGAAATGCTGCACGGCTCGAACAGAGTTCAGCCCGATGCCACGGGTTTGCTTCGCCTGGCTGCGTGCACTCGCCAATGTCCTGCTGCGCGGTAAACAGGGTATGTTCACTCAGCGTGTGGGATGGGATCGGATGGAAACGTCCGCTCTGCAGACTCCGTTTTTGAGCATTTTCATGGCGCAATCCATAGTTTTCTGGCATTAAGTAAAATCGACATAGTGAGATGACCGGCCGTGAGCCCAGAATGATGGGCCAGACTCCATACGCCGAATGAGATGAGAGTGGTGCTGGAAAAGCACAGCGGGGCAGGCAGCATCCGAGGACCGGCAAAATCGACCTCTCGAGCAGGAGTCCTTCATCAGGAAGGGTACTGTCATATATCCAAACATCTTCTGCTGCTTCATCAGTGACCTTCCTTCTGTCATATAGTCAGAAGTGGGCATTTTTGTTCACGATTGCATCATGGTAGCACCACTGACAACTCCTCAGATACTGAAGCAGACCATACTAGGTTCAAATGCAGAAAGCCAATGCCCTCTGACGAACGCAATCGTCTTTCTTTGTGCTCGATGGGACTCCAACCAGTGGATAAACAAAGATTGGAAACCTTCTCAGTTCTTCACGACAGAGCGTCATTGATGTTCTAGCATTGAATATCTTTGAATAATGAGTGGCACAGACAGAGTCAATAGCCCGAGTCATAGTTTGAAGATATCAGGAGGAAAGTATCGAGGAGACGTCAGAGGTAGGTTCTTTACGCAGAGAGTTGTGAATGCATGGAAGGGGTTGCCAGCCCGTCCACTTGGAAGCAGAGTCATTGGCGTCATTTCAGGAACTGCTGGACGGGCACATGGAGAGCAGTGAGTTGAGGATTGCGTAGGTTACATTACATTCGGGTAGAACCTCGGCACAACATCGTGGGCCAAAGGGCCTGTTCTGTTCTGGCCTTTTGTATGTTCTATGCTCTAGTTGAGGCTGGATTGGAGAAATCGTTGGAATGCTTCCAAAACCAAGAGATGGGCCGGAAAGTGAAGTTGATCATGAACTATAGCGAGCAGGCTTGATCTGCGGGCTATTCCTACCACCATCTCTATGTTGTTGTGTTTCAAAATATGAGCTGTGCTGACTGTGTGCACATAATACGTTAATGTTATAATTTAAGTAGAACTCATTTCCATTTTAAGAATAGCGTTCTCCACTTGGTCAGGAAGCATCTAGGCAAACTATAATTTGCAAGTAATAATCTTGAGCCTCGAATCCTTGTCGTATTATTTACTTTATATATTTTGAAATAAAGAAACAGCGTTCAGATAAAATCCAACTAGTCAAACAAACAGCGCTTCATTGCGAGTTTCCTACTTGGTTTCTCGCTATATCAGCAATGGAGAAAGTCAGGGCTGCAGATGCTGGAGATTGGAGTCGGCATGCTGCGCCACAGGACAGAATATCAAGAATACCGGTTTAGTTTCCTGCTGGAGTTCAAACTGTAGTAAAGTTCTAGCGGGGCCCGCCCGCAGGTGCATTGGTGGTTCAGTGGTAGAATTCTCGACTGCCACGCGGGAGGCCCGGGATCGATTCCCGGCCAATGCAACGCATTGCAGCACCCTTTATTTGAAATGCTGCACCGCTCGAACAGAGTTCGGCCCGATGCCACGGGTTTGCTTCGCCTGGCTGCGTGCACTCGCCAATGTCAGGCTGCGCGGTAAACAGGGTGTGTTCACTCAGCGTGTGGGATGGGATCGGATGGAAACGTCCGCTCTGCAGGCTCCGTTTTTGAGCATTTTCATGGCGCAATCCATAGTTTTCTGGCATTAAGTAAAATCGACATAGTGAGATGACCGGCCGTGAGCCCAGAATGATGGGCCAGACTCCATACGCCGAATGAGATGAGAGTGGTGCTGGAAAAGCACAGCGGGGCAGGCAGCATCCGAGGACCGGCAAAATCGACCTCTCGAGCAGGAGTCCTTCATCAGGAAGGGTACTGTCATATATCCAAACATCTTCTGCTGCTTCATCAGTGACCTTCCTTCTGTCATATAGTCAGAAGTGGGCATTTTTGTTCACGATTGCATCATGGTAGCACCACTGACAACTCCTCAGATACTGAAGCAGACCATACTAGGTTCAAATGCAGAAAGCCAATGCCCTCTGACGAACGCAATCGTCTTTCTTTGTGCTCGATGGGACTCCAACCAGTGGATAAACAAAGATTGGAAACCTTCTCAGTTCTTCACGACAGAGCGTCATTGATGTTCTAGCATTGAATATCTTTGAATAATGAGTGGCACAGACAGAGTCAATAGCCCGAGTCATAGTTTGAAGATATCAGGAGGAAAGTATCGAGGAGACGTCAGAGGTAGGTTCTTTACGCAGAGAGTTGTGAATGCATGGAATGGGTTGCCAGCCCGTCCAGTTGGAAGCAGAGTCATTGGCGTCATTTAAGGAACTGCTGGACGGGCACATGGAGAGCAGTGAGTTGAGGATTGCGTAGGTTACATTACATTCGGGTTGAACCTCGGCACAACATCGTGGGCCAAAGGGCCTGTTCTGTTCTGGCCTTTTGTATGTTCTATGCTCTAGTTGAGGCTGGATTGGAGAAATCGTTGGAATGCTTCCAAAACCAAGAGATGGGCCGGAAAGTGAAGTTGATCATGAACTATAGCGAGCAGGCTTGATCTGCGGGCTATTCCTACCACCATCTCTATGTTGTTGTGTTTCAAAATATGAGCTGTGCTGACTGTGTGCACATAATACGTTAATGTTATAATTTAAGTAGAACTCATTTCCATTTTAAGAATAGCGTTCTCCACTTGGTCAGGAAGCATCTAGGCAAACTATAATTTGCAAGTAATAATCTTGAGCCTCGAATCCTTGTCGTATTATTTACTTTATATATTTTGAAATAAAGAAACAGCGTTCAGATAAAATCCAACTAGTCAAACAAACAGCGCTTCATTGCGAGTTTCCTACTTGGTTTCTCGCTATATCAGCAATGGAGAAAGTCAGGGCTGCAGATGCTGGAGATTGGAGTCGGCATGCTGCGCCACAGGACAGAATATCAAGAATACCGGTTTAGTTTCCTGCTGGAGTTCAAACTGTAGTAAAGTTCTAGCGGGGCCCGCCCGCAGGCGCATTGGTGGTTCAGTGGTAGAATTCTCGACTGCCACGCGGGAGGCCCGGGATCGATTCCCGGCCAATGCAACGCATTGCAGCACCCTTTATTTGAAATGCTGCACGGCTCGAACAGAGTTCAGCCCGATGCCACGGGTTTGCTTCGCCTGGCTGCGTGCACTCGCCAATGTCCTGCTGCGCGGTAAACAGGGTATGTTCACTCAGCGTGTGGGATGGGATCGGATGGAAACGTCCGCTCTGCAGACTCCGTTTTTGAGCATTTTCATGGCGCAATCCATAGTTTTCTGGCATTAAGTAAAATCGACATAGTGAGATGACCGGCCGTGAGCCCAGAATGATGGGCCAGACTCCATACGCCGAATGAGATGAGAGTGGTGCTGGAAAAGCACAGCGGGGCAGGCAGCATCCGAGGACCGGCAAAATCGACCTCTCGAGCAGGAGTCCTTCATCAGGAAGGGTACTGTCATATATCCAAACATCTTCTGCTGCTTCATCAGTGACCTTCCTTCTGTCATATAGTCAGAAGTGGGCATTTTTGTTCACGATTGCATCATGGTAGCACCACTGACAACTCCTCAGATACTGAAGCAGACCATACTAGGTTCAAATGCAGAAAGCCAATGCCCTCTGACGAACGCAATCGTCTTTCTTTGTGCTCGATGGGACTCCAACCAGTGGATAAACAAAGATTGGAAACCTTCTCAGTTCTTCACGACAGAGCGTCATTGATGTTCTAGCATTGAATATCTTTGAATAATGAGTGGCACAGACAGAGTCAATAGCCCGAGTCATAGTTTGAAGATATCAGGAGGAAAGTATCGAGGAGACGTCAGAGGTAGGTTCTTTACGCAGAGAGTTGTGAATGCATGGAAGGGGTTGCCAGCCCGTCCACTTGGAAGCAGAGTCATTGGCGTCATTTCAGGAACTGCTGGACGGGCACATGGAGAGCAGTGAGTTGAGGATTGCGTAGGTTACATTACATTCGGGTAGAACCTCGGCACAACATCGTGGGCCAAAGGGCCTGTTCTGTTCTGGCCTTTTGTATGTTCTATGCTCTAGTTGAGGCTGGATTGGAGAAATCGTTGGAATGCTTCCAAAACCAAGAGATGGGCCGGAAAGTGAAGTTGATCATGAACTATAGCGAGCAGGCTTGATCTGCGGGCTATTCCTACCACCATCTCTATGTTGTTGTGTTTCAAAATATGAGCTGTGCTGACTGTGTGCACATAATACGTTAATGTTATAATTTAAGTAGAACTCATTTCCATTTTAAGAATAGCGTTCTCCACTTGGTCAGGAAGCATCTAGGCAAACTATAATTTGCAAGTAATAATCTTGAGCCTCGAATCCTTGTCGTATTATTTACTTTATATATTTTGAAATAAAGAAACAGCGTTCAGATAAAATCCAACTAGTCAAACAAACAGCGCTTCATTGCGAGTTTCCTACTTGGTTTCTCGCTATATCAGCAATGGAGAAAGTCAGGGCTGCAGATGCTGGAGATTGGAGTCGGCATGCTGCGCCACAGGACAGAATATCAAGAATACCGGTTTAGTTTCCTGCTGGAGTTCAAACTGTAGTAAAGTTCTAGCGGAGCCCGCCTGCAGGTGCATTGGTGGTTCAGTGGTAGAATTCTCGCCTGCCACGCGGGAGGCCCGGGTTCGATTCCCGGCCAATGCAACGCATTGCAGCACCCTTTATTTCAAATGCTGCACCGCTCGAACAGAGTTCGGCCCGATGCCACGGGTTTGCTTCGCCTGGCTGCGTGCACTCGCCAATGTCAGGCTGCGCGGTAAACAGGGTGTGTTCACTCAGCGTGTGGGATGGGATCGGATGGAAACGTCCGCTCTGCAGGCTCCGTTTTTGAGCATTTTCATGGCGCAATCCATAGTTTTCTGGCATTAAGTAAAATCGACATAGTGAGATGACCGGCCGTGAGCCCAGAATGATGGGCCAGACTCCATACGCCGAATGAGATGAGAGTGGTGCTGGAAAAGCACAGCGGGGCAGGCAGCATCCGAGGACCGGCAAAATCGACCTCTCGAGCAGGAGTCCTTCATCAGGAAGGGTACTGTCATATATCCAAACATCTTCTGCTGCTTCATCAGTGACCTTCCTTCTGTCATATAGTCAGAAGTGGGCATTTTTGTTCACGATTGCATCATGGTAGCACCACTGACAACTCCTCAGATACTGAAGCAGACCATACTAGGTTCAAATGCAGAAAGCCAATGCCCTCTGACGAACGCAATCGTCTTTCTTTGTGCTCGATGGGACTCCAACCAGTGGATAAACAAAGATTGGAAACCTTCTCAGTTCTTCACGACAGAGCGTCATTGATGTTCTAGCATTGAATATCTTTGAATAATGAGTGGCACAGACAGAGTCAATAGCCCGAGTCATAGTTTGAAGATATCAGGAGGAAAGTATCGAGGAGACGTCAGAGGTAGGTTCTTTACGCAGAGAGTTGTGAATGCATGGAATGGGTTGCCAGCCCGTCCAGTTGGAAGCAGAGTCATTGGCGTCATTTAAGGAACTGCTGGACGGGCACATGGAGAGCAGTGAGTTGAGGATTGCGTAGGTTACATTACATTCGGGTTGAACCTCGGCACAACATCGTGGGCCAAAGGGCCTGTTCTGTTCTGGCCTTTTGTATGTTCTATGCTCTAGTTGAGGCTGGATTGGAGAAATCGTTGGAATGCTTCCAAAACCAAGAGATGGGCCGGAAAGTGAAGTTGATCATGAACTATAGCGAGCAGGCTTGATCTGCGGGCTATTCCTACCACCATCTCTATGTTGTTGTGTTTCAAAATATGAGCTGTGCTGACTGTGTGCACATAATACGTTAATGTTATAATTTAAGTAGAACTCATTTCCATTTTAAGAATAGCGTTCTCCACTTGGTCAGGAAGCATCTAGGCAAACTATAATTTGCAAGTAATAATCTTGAGCCTCGAATCCTTGTCGTATTATTTACTTTATATATTTTGAAATAAAGAAACAGCGTTCAGATAAAATCCAACTAGTCAAACAAACAGCGCTTCATTGCGAGTTTCCTACTTGGTTTCTCGCTATATCAGCAATGGAGAAAGTCAGGGCTGCAGATGCTGGAGATTGGAGTCGGCATGCTGCGCCACAGGACAGAATATCAAGAATACCGGTTTAGTTTCCTGCTGGAGTTCAAACTGTAGTAAAGTTCTAGCGGGGCCCGCCCGCAGGTGCATTGGTGGTTCAGTGGTAGAATTCTCGACTGCCACGCGGGAGGCCCGGGATCGATTCCCGGCCAATGCAACGCATTGCAGCACCCTTTATTTGAAATGCTGCACGGCTCGAACAGAGTTCGGCCCGATGCCACGGGTTTGCTTCGCCTGGCTGCGTGCACTCGCCAATGTCCTGCTGCGCGGTAAACAGGGTATGTTCACTCAGCGTGTGGGATGGGATCGGATGGAAACGTCCGCTCTGCAGACTCCGTTTTTGAGCATTTTCATGGCGCAATCCATAGTTTTCTGGCATTAAGTAAAATCGACATAGTGAGATGACCGGCCGTGAGCCCAGAATGATGGGCCAGACTCCATACGCCGAATGAGATGAGAGTGGTGCTGGAAAAGCACAGCGGGGCAGGCAGCATCCGAGGACCGGCAAAATCGACCTCTCGAGCAGGAGTCCTTCATCAGGAAGGGTACTGTCATATATCCAAACATCTTCTGCTGCTTCATCAGTGACCTTCCTTCTGTCATATAGTCAGAAGTGGGCATTTTTGTTCACGATTGCATCATGGTAGCACCACTGACAACTCCTCAGATACTGAAGCAGACCATACTAGGTTCAAATGCAGAAAGCCAATGCCCTCTGACGAACGCAATCGTCTTTCTTTGTGCTCGATGGGACTCCAACCAGTGGATAAACAAAGATTGGAAACCTTCTCAGTTCTTCACGACAGAGCGTCATTGATGTTCTAGCATTGAATATCTTTGAATAATGAGTGGCACAGACAGAGTCAATAGCCCGAGTCATAGTTTGAAGATATCAGGAGGAAAGTATCGAGGAGACGTCAGAGGTAGGTTCTTTACGCAGAGAGTTGTGAATGCATGGAATGGGTTGCCAGCCCGTCCAGTTGGAAGCAGAGTCATTGGCGTCATTTAAGGAACTGCTGGACGGGCACATGGAGAGCAGTGAGTTGAGGATTGCGTAGGTTACATTACATTCGGGTTGAACCTCGGCACAACATCGTGGGCCAAAGGGCCTGTTCTGTTCTGGCCTTTTGTATGTTCTATGCTCTAGTTGAGGCTGGATTGGAGAAATCGTTGGAATGCTTCCAAAACCAAGAGATGGGCCGGAAAGTGAAGTTGATCATGAACTATAGCGAGCAGGCTTGATCTGCGGGCTATTCCTACCACCATCTCTATGTTGTTGTGTTTCAAAATATGAGCTGTGCTGACTGTGTGCACATAATACGTTAATGTTATAATTTAAGTAGAACTCATTTCCATTTTAAGAATAGCGTTCTCCACTTGGTCAGGAAGCATCTAGGCAAACTATAATTTGCAAGTAATAATCTTGAGCCTCGAATCCTTGTCGTATTATTTACTTTATATATTTTGAAATAAAGAAACAGCGTTCAGATAAAATCCAACTAGTCAAACAAACAGCGCTTCATTGCGAGTTTCCTACTTGGTTTCTCGCTATATCAGCAATGGAGAAAGTCAGGGCTGCAGATGCTGGAGATTGGAGTCGGCATGCTGCGCCACAGGACAGAATATCAAGAATACCGGTTTAGTTTCCTGCTGGAGTTCAAACTGTAGTAAAGTTCTAGCGGGGCCCGCCCGCAGGTGCATTGGTGGTTCAGTGGTAGAATTCTCGACTGCCACGCGGGAGGCCCGGGATCGATTCCCGGCCAATGCAACGCATTGCAGCACCCTTTATTTGAAATGCTGCACGGCTCGAACAGAGTTCGGCCCGATGCCACGGGTTTGCTTCGCCTGGCTGCGTGCACTCGCCAATGTCCTGCTGCGCGGTAAACAGGGTATGTTCACTCAGCGTGTGGGATGGGATCGGATGGAAACGTCCGCTCTGCAGACTCCGTTTTTGAGCATTTTCATGGCGCAATCCATAGTTTTCTGGCATTAAGTAAAATCGACATAGTGAGATGACCGGCCGTGAGCCCAGAATGATGGGCCAGACTCCATACGCCGAATGAGATGAGAGTGGTGCTGGAAAAGCACAGCGGGGCAGGCAGCATCCGAGGACCGGCAAAATCGACCTCTCGAGCAGGAGTCCTTCATCAGGAAGGGTACTGTCATATATCCAAACATCTTCTGCTGCTT
The DNA here is from genome assembly GCF_047496795.1 of Chiloscyllium punctatum. Lineage (NCBI taxonomy): Eukaryota > Metazoa > Chordata > Chondrichthyes > Orectolobiformes > Hemiscylliidae > Chiloscyllium > Chiloscyllium punctatum. The sequence goes on along the minus strand of NC_092768.1, from coordinate 26,867,231 downwards.
CATCAGTGACCTTCCTTCTGTCATATAGTCAGAAGTGGGCATTTTTGTTCACGATTGCATCATGGTAGCACCACTGACAACTCCTCAGATACTGAAGCAGACCATACTAGGTTCAAATGCAGAAAGCCAATGCCCTCTGACGAACGCAATCGTCTTTCTTTGTGCTCGATGGGACTCCAACCAGTGGATAAACAAAGATTGGAAACCTTCTCAGTTCTTCACGACAGAGCGTCATTGATGTTCTAGCATTGAATATCTTTGAATAATGAGTGGCACAGACAGAGTCAATATCCCGAGTCATAGTTTGAAGATATCAGGAGGAAAGTATCGAGGAGACGTCAGAGGTAGGTTCTTTACGCAGAGAGTTGTGAATGCATGGAAGGGGTTGCCAGCCCGTCCACTTGGAAGCAGAGTCATTGGCGTCATTTCAGGAACTGCTGGACGGGCACATGGAGAGCAGTGAGTTGAGGATTGCGTAGGTTACATTACATTCGGGTAGAACCTCGGCACAACATCGTGGGCCAAAGGGCCTGTTCTGTTCTGGCCTTTTGTATGTTCTATGCTCTAGTTGAGGCTGGATTGGAGAAATCGTTGGAATGCTTCCAAAACCAAGAGATGGGCCGGAAAGTGAAGTTGATCATGAACTATAGCGAGCAGGCTTGATCTGCGGGCTATTCCTACCACCATCTCTATGTTGTTGTGTTTCAAAATATGAGCTGTGCTGACTGTGTGCACATAATACGTTAATGTTATAATTTAAGTAGAACTCATTTCCATTTTAAGAATAGCGTTCTCCACTTGGTCAGGAAGCATCTAGGCAAACTATAATTTGCAAGTAATAATCTTGAGCCTCGAATCCTTGTCGTATTATTTACTTTATATATTTTGAAATAAAGAAACAGCGTTCAGATAAAATCCAACTAGTCAAACAAACAGCGCTTCATTGCGAGTTTCCTACTTGGTTTCTCGCTATATCAGCAATGGAGAAAGTCAGGGCTGCAGATGCTGGAGATTGGAGTCGGCATGCTGCGCCACAGGACAGAATATCAAGAATACCGGTTTAGTTTCCTGCTGGAGTTCAAACTGTAGTAAAGTTCTAGCGGAGCCCGCCCGCAGGTGCATTGGTGGTTCAGTGGTAGAATTCTCGCCTGCCACGTGGGAGGCCCGGGTTCGATTCCCGGCCAATGCAACGCATTGCAGCACCCTTTATTTCAAATGCTGCACGGCTCGAACAGATTTCGGCCCGATGCCACGGGTTTGCTTCGCCTGGCTGCGTGCACTCGCCAATGTCAGGCTGCGCGGTAAACAGGGTGTGTTCACTCAGCGTGTGGGATGGGATCGGATGGAAACGTCCGCTCTGCAGGCTCCGTTTTTGAGCATTTTCATGGCGCAATCCATAGTTTTCTGGCATTAAGTAAAATCGACATAGTGAGATGACCGGCCGTGAGCCCAGAATGATGGGCCAGACTCCATACGCCGAATGAGATGAGAGTGGTGCTGGAAAAGCACAGCGGGGCAGGCAGCATCCGAGGACCGGCAAAATCGACCTCTCGAGCAGGAGTCCTTCATCAGGAAGGGTACTGTCATATATCCAAACATCTTCTGCTGCTTCATCAGTGACCTTCCTTCTGTCATATAGTCAGAAGTGGGCATTTTTGTTCACGATTGCATCATGGTAGCACCACTGACAACTCCTCAGATACTGAAGCAGACCATACTAGGTTCAAATGCAGAAAGCCAATGCCCTCTGACGAACGCAATCGTCTTTCTTTGTGCTCGATGGGACTCCAACCAGTGGATAAACAAAGATTGGAAACCTTCTCAGTTCTTCACGACAGAGCGTCATTGATGTTCTAGCATTGAATATCTTTGAATAATGAGTGGCACAGACAGAGTCAATAGCCCGAGTCATAGTTTGAAGATATCAGGAGGAAAGTATCGAGGAGACGTCAGAGGTAGGTTCTTTACGCAGAGAGTTGTGAATGCATGGAATGGGTTGCCAGCCCGTCCAGTTGGAAGCAGAGTCATTGGCGTCATTTAAGGAACTGCTGGACGGGCACATGGAGAGCAGTGAGTTGAGGATTGCGTAGGTTACATTACATTCGGGTTGAACCTCGGCACAACATCGTGGGCCAAAGGGCCTGTTCTGTTCTGGCCTTTTGTATGTTCTATGCTCTAGTTGAGGCTGGATTGGAGAAATCGTTGGAATGCTTCCAAAACCAAGAGATGGGCCGGAAAGTGAAGTTGATCATGAACTATAGCGAGCAGGCTTGATCTGCGGGCTATTCCTACCACCATCTCTATGTTGTTGTGTTTCAAAATATGAGCTGTGCTGACTGTGTGCACATAATACGTTAATGTTATAATTTAAGTAGAACTCATTTCCATTTTAAGAATAGCGTTCTCCACTTGGTCAGGAAGCATCTAGGCAAACTATAATTTGCAAGTAATAATCTTGAGCCTCGAATCCTTGTCGTATTATTTACTTTATATATTTTGAAATAAAGAAACAGCGTTCAGATAAAATCCAACTAGTCAAACAAACAGCGCTTCATTGCGAGTTTCCTACTTGGTTTCTCGCTATATCAGCAATGGAGAAAGTCAGGGCTGCAGATGCTGGAGATTGGAGTCGGCATGCTGCGCCACAGGACAGAATATCAAGAATACCGGTTTAGTTTCCTGCTGGAGTTCAAACTGTAGTAAAGTTCTAGCAGGGCCCGCCCGCAGGTGCATTGGTGGTTCAGTGGTAGAATTCTCGACTGCCACGCGGGAGGCCCGGGATCGATTCCCGGCCAATGCGACGCATTGCAGCACCCTTTATTTGAAATGCTGCACGGCTCGAACAGAGTTCGGCCCGATGCCACGGGTTTGCTTCGCCTGGCTGCGTGCACTCGCCAATGTCCTGCTGCGCGGTAAACAGGGTATGTTCACTCAGCGTGTGGGATGGGATCGGATGGAAACGTCCGCTCTGCAGACTCCGTTTTTGAGCATTTTCATGGCGCAATCCATAGTTTTCTGGCATTAAGTAAAATCGACATAGTGAGATGACCGGCCGTGAGCCCAGAATGATGGGCCAGACTCCATACGCCGAATGAGATGAGAGTGGTGCTGGAAAAGCACAGCGGGGCAGGCAGCATCCGAGGACCGGCAAAATCGACCTCTCGAGCAGGAGTCCTTCATCAGGAAGGGTACTGTCATATATCCAAACATCTTCTGCTGCTTCATCAGTGACCTTCCTTCTGTCATATAGTCAGAAGTGGGCATTTTTGTTCACGATTGCATCATGGTAGCACCACTGACAACTCCTCAGATACTGAAGCAGACCATACTAGGTTCAAATGCAGAAAGCCAATGCCCTCTGACGAACGCAATCGTCTTTCTTTGTGCTCGATGGGACTCCAACCAGTGGATAAACAAAGATTGGAAACCTTCTCAGTTCTTCACGACAGAGCGTCATTGATGTTCTAGCATTGAATATCTTTGAATAATGAGTGGCACAGACAGAGTCAATAGCCCGAGTCATAGTTTGAAGATATCAGGAGGAAAGTATCGAGGAGACGTCAGAGGTAGGTTCTTTACGCAGAGAGTTGTGAATGCATGGAAGGGGTTGCCAGCCCGTCCACTTGGAAGCAGAGTCATTGGCGTCATTTCAGGAACTGCTGGACGGGCACATGGAGAGCAGTGAGTTGAGGATTGCGTAGGTTACATTACATTCGGGTAGAACCTCGGCACAACATCGTGGGCCAAAGGGCCTGTTCTGTTCTGGCCTTTTGTATGTTCTATGCTCTAGTTGAGGCTGGATTGGAGAAATCGTTGGAATGCTTCCAAAACCAAGAGATGGGCCGGAAAGTGAAGTTGATCATGAACTATAGCGAGCAGGCTTGATCTGCGGGCTATTCCTACCACCATCTCTATGTTGTTGTGTTTCAAAATATGAGCTGTGCTGACTGTGTGCACATAATACGTTAATGTTATAATTTAAGTAGAACTCATTTCCATTTTAAGAATAGCGTTCTCCACTTGGTCAGGAAGCATCTAGGCAAACTATAATTTGCAAGTAATAATCTTGAGCCTCGAATCCTTGTCGTATTATTTACTTTATATATTTTGAAATAAAGAAACAGCGTTCAGATAAAATCCAACTAGTCAAACAAACAGCGCTTCATTGCGAGTTTCCTACTTGGTTTCTCGCTATATCAGCAATGGAGAAAGTCAGGGCTGCAGATGATGGAGATTGGAGTCGGCATGCTGCGCCACAGGACAGAATATCAAGAATACCGGTTTAGTTTCCTGCTGGAGTTCAAACTGTAGTAAAGTTCTAGCGAGGCCCGCCTGCAGGTGCATTGGTGGTTCAGTGGTAGAATTCTCGCCTGCCACGCGGGAGGCCCGGGTTCGATTCCCGGCCAATGCAACGCATTGCAGCACCCTTTTTTTCAAATGCTGCACGGCTCGAACAGAGTTCGGCCCGATGCCACGGGTTTGCTTCGCCTGGCTGCGTGCACTCACTAATGTCCTTCTGCGCGGTAAACAGGGTGTGTTCACTCAGCGTGTGGAATGGGATCGGATGGAAACGTCCGCTCTGCAGGCTCAGTTTTTGAGCATTTTCATGGCGCAATCCATAGTTTTCTGGCATTAAGTAAAATCGACATAGTGAGATGACCGGCCGTGAGCCCAGAATGATGGGCCAGACTCCATACGCCGAATGAGATGAGAGTGGTGCTGGAAAAGCACAGCGGGGCAGGCAGCATCCGAGGACCGGCAAAATCGACCTCTCGAGCAGGAGTCCTTCATCAGGAAGGGTACTGTCATATATCCAAACATCTTCTGCTGCTTCATCAATGACCTTCCTTCTGTCATATAGTCAGAAGTGGGCATTTTTGTTCACGATTGCATCATGGTAGCACCACTGACAACTCCTCAGATACTGAAGCAGACCATACTAGGTTCAAATGCAGAAAGCCAATGCCCTCTGACGAACGCAATCGTCTTTCTTTGTGCTCGATGGGACTCCAACCAGTGGATAAACAAAGATTGGAAACCTTCTCAGTTCTTCACGACAGAGCGTCATTGATGTTCTAGCATTGAATATCTTTGAATAATGAGTGGCACAGACAGAGTCAATAGCCCGAGTCATAGTTTGAAGATATCAGGAGGAAAGTATCGAGGAGACGTCAGAGGTAGGTTCTTTACGCAGAGAGTTGTGAATGCATGGAATGGGTTGCCAGCCCGTCCAGTTGGAAGCAGAGTCATTGGCGTCATTTAAGGAACTGCTGGACGGGCACATGGAGAGCAGTGAGTTGAGGATTGCGTAGGTTACATTACATTCGGGTTGAACCTCGGCACAACATCGTGGGCCAAAGGGCCTGTTCTGTTCTGGCCTTTTGTATGTTCTATGCTCTAGTTGAGGCTGGATTGGAGAAATCGTTGGAATGCTTCCAAAACCAAGAGATGGGCCGGAAAGTGAAGTTGATCATGAACTATAGCGAGCAGGCTTGATCTGCGGGCTATTCCTACCACCATCTCTATGTTGTTGTGTTTCAAAATATGAGCTGTGCTGACTGTGTGCACATAATACGTTAATGTTATAATTTAAGTAGAACTCATTTCCATTTTAAGAATAGCGTTCTCCACTTGGTCAGGAAGCATCTAGGCAAACTATAATTTGCAAGTAATAATCTTGAGCCTCGAATCCTTGTCGTATTATTTACTTTATATATTTTGAAATAAAGAAACAGCGTTCAGATAAAATCCAACTAGTCAAACAAACAGCGCTTCATTGCGAGTTTCCTACTTGGTTTCTCGCTATATCAGCAATGGAGAAAGTCAGGGCTGCAGATGCTGGAGATTGGAGTCGGCATGCTGCGCCACAGGACAGAATATCAAGAATACCGGTTTAGTTTCCTGCTGGAGTTCAAACTGTAGTAAAGTTCTAGCGGGGCCCGCCCGCAGGCGCATTGGTGGTTCAGTGGTAGAATTCTCGACTGCCACGCGGGAGGCCCGGGATCGATTCCCGGCCAATGCAACGCATTGCAGCACCCTTTATTTCAAATGCTGCACGGCTCGAACAGAGTTCGGCCCGATGCCACGGGTTTGCTTCGCCTGGCTGCGTGCACTCGCCAATGTCCTGCTGCGCGGTAAACAGGGTATGTTCACTCAGCGTGTGGGATGGGATCGGATGGAAACGTCCGCTCTGCAGACTCCGTTTTTGAGCATTTCCATGGCGCAATCCATAGTTTTCTGGCATTAAGTAAAATCGACATAGTGAGATGACCGGCCGTGAGCCCAGAATGATGGGCCAGACTCCATACGCCGAATGAGATGAGAGTGGTGCTGGAAAAGCACAGCGGGGCAGGCAGCATCCGAGGACCGGCAAAATCGACCTCTCGAGCAGGAGTCCTTCATCAGGAAGAGTACTGTCATATATCCAAACATCTTCTGCTGCTTCATCAGTGACCTTCCTTCTGTCATATAGTCAGAAGTGGGCATTTTTGTTCACGATTGCATCATGGTAGCACCACTGACAACTCCTCAGATACTGAAGCAGACCATACTAGGTTCAAATGCAGAAAGCCAATGCCCTCTGACGAACGCAATCGTCTTTCTTTGTGCTCGATGGGACTCCAACCAGTGGATAAACAAAGATTGGAAACCTTCTCAGTTCTTCACGACAGAGCGTCATTGATGTTCTAGCATTGAATATCTTTGAATAATGAGTGGCACAGACAGAGTCAATAGCCCGAGTCATAGTTTGAAGATATCAGGAGGAAAGTATCGAGGAGACGTCAGAGGTAGGTTCTTTACGCAGAGAGTTGTGAATGCATGGAAGGGGTTGCCAGCCCGTCCACTTGGAAGCAGAGTCATTGGCGTCATTTCAGGAACTGCTGGACGGGCACATGGAGAGCAGTGAGTTGAGGATTGCGTAGGTTACATTACATTCGGGTAGAACCTCGGCACAACATCGTGGGCCAAAGGGCCTGTTCTGTTCTGGCCTTTTGTATGTTCTATGCTCTAGTTGAGGCTGGATTGGAGAAATCGTTGGAATGCTTCCAAAACCAAGAGATGGGCCGGAAAGTGAAGTTGATCATGAACTATAGCGAGCAGGCTTGATCTGCGGGCTATTCCTACCACCATCTCTATGTTGTTGTGTTTCAAAATATGAGCTGTGCTGACTGTGTGCACATAATACGTTAATGTTATAATTTAAGTAGAACCCATTTCCATTTTAAGAATAGCGTTCTCCACTTGGTCAGGAAGCATCTAGGCAAACTATAATTTGCAAGTAATAATCTTGAGCCTCGAATCCTAGTCGTATTATTTACTTTATATATTTTGAAATAAAGAAACAGCGTTCAGATAAAATCCAACTAGTCAAACAAACAGCGCTTCATTGCGAGTTTCCTACTTGGTTTCTCGCTATATCAGCAATGGAGAAAGTCAGGGCTGCAGATGCTGGAGATTGGAGTCGGCATGCTGCGCCACAGGACAGAATATCAAGAATACCGGTTTAGTTTCCTGCTGGAGTTCAAACTGTAGTAAAGTTCTAGCGGGGCTCGCCCGCAGGCGCATTGGTGGTTCAGTGGTAGGATTCTCGACTGCCACGCGGGAGGCCCGGGATCGATTCCCGGCCAATGCAACGCATTGCAGCACCCTTTATTTCAAATGCTGCACGGCTCGAACAGAGTTCGGCCCGATGCCCCGGGTTTGCTTCGCCTGGCTGCGTGCACTCGCCAATGTCAGGCTGCGCGGTAAACAGGGTGTGTTCACTCAGCGTGTGGGATGGGATCGGATGGAAACGTCCGCTCTGCAGACTCCGTTTTTGAGCATTTTCATGGTGCAATCCATAGTTTTCTGGCATTAAGTAAAATCGACATAGTGAGATGACCGGCCGTGAGCCCAGAATGATGGGCCAGACTCCATACGCCGAATGAGATGAGAGTGGTGCTGGAAAAGCACAGCGGGGCAGGCAGCATCCGAGGACCGGCAAAATCGACCTCTCGAGCAGGAGTCCTTCATCAGGAAGGGTACTGTCATATATCCAAACATCTTCTGCTGCTTCATCAGTGACCTTCCTTCTGTGATATAGTCAGAAGTGGGCATTTTTGTTCACGATTGCATCATGGTAGCACCACTGAAAACTCCTCAGATACTGAAGCAGACCATACTAGGTTCAAATGCAGAAAGCCAATGCCCTCTGACGAACGCAATCGTCTTTCTTTGTGCTCGATGGGACTCCAACCAGTGGATAAACAAAGATTGGAAACCTTCTCAGTTCTTCACGACAGAGCGTCATTGATGTTCTAGCATTGAATATCTTTGAATAATGAGTGGCACAGACAGAGTCAATAGCCCGAGTCATAGTTTGAAGATATCAGGAGGAAAGTATCGAGGAGACGTCAGAGGTAGGTTCTTTACGCAGAGAGTTGTGAATGCATGGAATGGGTTGCCAGCCCGTCCAGTTGGAAGCAGAGTCATTGGCGTCATTTAAGGAACTGCTGGACGGGCACATGGAGAGCAGTGAGTTGAGGATTGCGTAGGTTACATTACATTCGGGTTGAACCTCGGCACAACATCGTGGGCCAAAGGGCCTGTTCTGTTCTGGCCTTTTGTATGTTCTATGCTCTAGTTGAGGCTGGATTGGAGAAATCGTTGGAATGCTTCCAAAACCAAGAGATGGGCCGGAAAGTGAAGTTGATCATGAACTATAGCGAGCAGGCTTGATCTGCGGGCTATTCCTACCACCATCTCTATGTTGTTGTGTTTCAAAATATGAGCTGTGCTGACTGTGTGCACATAATACGTTAATGTTATAATTTAAGTAGAACTCATTTCCATTTTAAGAATAGCGTTCTCCACTTGGTCAGGAAGCATCTAGGCAAACTATAATTTGCAAGTAATAATCTTGAGCCTCGAATCCTAGTCGTATTATTTACTTTATATATTTTGAAATAAAGAAACAGCGTTCAGATAAAATCCAACTAGTCAAACAAACAGCGCTTCATTGCGAGTTTCCTACTTGGTTTCTCGCTATATCAGCAATGGAGAAAGTCAGGGCTGCAGATGATGGAGATTGGGGTCGGCATGCTGCGCCACAGGACAGAATATCAAGAATACCGGTTTAGTTTCCTGCTGGAGTTCAAACTGTAGTAAAGTTCTAGCGAGGCCCGCCTGCAGGTGCATTGGTGGTTCAGTGGTAGAATTCTCGCCTGCCACGCGGGAGGCCCGGGTTCGATTCCCGGCCAATGCAACGCATTGCAGCACACTTTTTTTCAAATGCTGCACGGCTCGAACAGAGTTCGGCCCGATGCCACGGGTTTGCTTCGCCTGGCTGCGTGCACTCACTAATGTCCTTCTGCGCGGTAAACAGGGTGTGTTCACTCAGCGTGTGGAATGGGATCGGATGGAAACGTCCGCTCTGCAGACTCAGTTTTTGAGCATTTTCATGGCGCAATCCATAGTTTTCTGGCATTAAGTAAAATCGACATAGTGAGATGACCGGCCGTGAGCCCAGAATGATGGGCCAGACTCCATACGCCGAATGAGATGAGAGTGGTGCTGGAAAAGCACAGCGGGGCAGGCAGCATCCGAGGACCGGCAAAATCGACCTCTCGAGCAGGAGTCCTTCATCAGGAAGGGTACTGTCATATATCCAAACATCTTCTGCTGCTTCATCAGTGACCTTCCTTCTGTCATATAGTCAGAAGTGGGCATTTTTGTTCACGATTGCATCATGGTAGCACCACTGACAACTCCTCAGATACTGAAGCAGACCATACTAGGTTCAAATGCAGAAAGCCAATGCCCTCTGACGAACGCAATCGTCTTTCTTTGTGCTCGATGGGACTCCAACCAGTGGATAAACAAAGATTGGAAACCTTCTCAGTTCTTCACGACAGAGCGTCATTGATGTTCTAGCATTGAATATCTTTGAATAATGAGTGGCACAGACAGAGTCAATAGCCCGAGTCATAGTTTGAAGATATCAGGAGGAAAGTATCGAGGAGACGTCAGAGGTAGGTTCTTTACGCAGAGAGTTGTGAATGCATGGAATGGGTTGCCAGCCCGTCCAGTTGGAAGCAGAGTCATTGGCGTCATTTAAGGAACTGCTGGACGGGCACATGGAGAGCAGTGAGTTGAGGATTGCGTAGGTTACATTACATTCGGGTTGAACCTCGGCACAACATCGTGGGCCAAAGGGCCTGTTCTGTTCTGGCCTTTTGTATGTTCTATGCTCTAGTTGAGGCTGGATTGGAGAAATCGTTGGAATGCTTCCAAAACCAAGAGATGGGCCGGAAAGTGAAGTTGATCATGAACTATAGCGAGCAGGCTTGATCTGCGGGCTATTCCTACCACCATCTCTATGTTGTTGTGTTTCAAAATATGAGCTGTGCTGACTGTGTGCACATAATACGTTAATGTTATAATTTAAGTAGAACTCATTTCCATTTTAAGAATAGCGTTCTCCACTTGGTCAGGAAGCATCTAGGCAAACTATAATTTGCAAGTAATAATCTTGAGCCTCGAATCCTTGTCGTATTATTTACTTTATATATTTTGAAATAAAGAAACAGCGTTCAGATAAAATCCAACTAGTCAAACAAACAGCGCTTCATTGCGAGTTTCCTACTTGGTTTCTCGCTATATCAGCAATGGAGAAAGTCAGGGCTGCAGATGCTGGAGATTGGAGTCGGCATGCTGCGCCACAGGACAGAATATCAAGAATACCGGTTTAGTTTCCTGCTGGAGTTCAAACTGTAGTAAAGTTCTAGCGGGGCCCGCCCGCAGGCGCATTGGTGGTTCAGTGGTAGAATTCTCGACTGCCACGCGGGAGGCCCGGGATCGATTCCCGGCCAATGCAACGCATTGCAGCACCCTTTATTTCAAATGCTGCACGGCTCGAACAGAGTTCGGCCCGATGCCACGGGTTTGCTTCGCCTGGCTGCGTGCACTCGCCAATGTCCTGCTGCGCGGTAAACAGGGTATGTTCACTCAGCGTGTGGGATGGGATCGGATGGAAACGTCCGCTCTGCAGACTCCGTTTCTGAGCATTTCCATGGCGCAATCCATAGTTTTCTGGCATTAAGTAAAATCGACATAGTGAGATGACCGGCCGTGAGCCCAGAATGATGGGCCAGACTCCATACGCCGAATGAGATGAGAGTGGTGCTGGAAAAGCACAGCGGGGCAGGCAGCATCCGAGGACCGGCAAAATCGACCTCTCGAGCAGGAGTCCTTCATCAGGAAGGGTACTGTCATATATCCAAACATCTTCTGCTGCTTCATCAGTGACCTTCCTTCTGTCATATAGTCAGAAGTGGGCATTTTTGTTCACGATTGCATCATGGTAGCACCACTGACAACTCCTCAGATACTGAAGCAGACCATACTAGGTTCAAATGCAGAAAGCCAATGCCCTCTGACGAACGCAATCGTCTTTCTTTGTGCTCGATGGGACTCCAACCAGTGGATAAACAAAGATTGGAAACCTTCTCAGTTCTTCACGACAGAGCGTCATTGATGTTCTAGCATTGAATATCTTTGAATAATGAGTGGCACAGACAGAGTCAATAGCCCGAGTCATAGTTTGAAGATATCAGGAGGAAAGTATCGAGGAGACGTCAGAGGTAGGTTCTTTACGCAGAGAGTTGTGAATGCATGGAAGGGGTTGCCAGCCCGTCCACTTGGAAGCAGAGTCATTGGCGTCATTTCAGGAACTGCTGGACGGGCACATGGAGAGCAGTGAGTTGAGGATTGCGTAGGTTACATTACATTCGGGTAGAACCTCGGCACAACATCGTGGGCCAAAGGGCCTGTTCTGTTCTGGCCTTTTGTATGTTCTATGCTCTAGTTGAGGCTGGATTGGAGAAATCGTTGGAATGCTTCCAAAACCAAGAGATGGGCCGGAAAGTGAAGTTGATCATGAACTATAGCGAGCAGGCTTGATCTGCGGGCTATTCCTACCACCATCTCTATGTTGTTGTGTTTCAAAATATGAGCTGTGCTGACTGTGTGCACATAATACGTTAATGTTATAATTTAAGTAGAACCCATTTCCATTTTAAGAATAGCGTTCTCCACTTGGTCAGGAAGCATCTAGGCAAACTATAATTTGCAAGTAATAATCTTGAGCCTCGAATCCTAGTCGTATTATTTACTTTATATATTTTGAAATAAAGAAACAGCGTTCAGATAAAATCCAACTAGTCAAACAAACAGCGCTTCATTGCGAGTTTCCTACTTGGTTTCTCGCTATATCAGCAATGGAGAAAGTCAGGGCTGCAGATGCTGGAGATTGGAGTCGGCATGCTGCGCCACAGGACAGAATATCAAGAATACCGGTTTAGTTTCCTGCTGGAGTTCAAACTGTAGTAAAGTTCTAGCGGGGCCCGCCCGCAGGCGCATTGGTGGTTCAGTGGTAGAATTCTCGACTGCCACGCGGGAGGCCCGGGATCGATTCCCGGCCAATGCAACGCATTGCAGCACCCTTTATTTCAAATGCTGCACGGCTCGAACAGAGTTCGGCCTGATGCCACGGGTTTGCTTCGCCTGGCTGCGTGCACTCGCCAATGTCCTGCTGCGCGGTAAACAGGGTATGTTCACTCAGCGTGTGGGATGGGATCGGATGGAAACGTCCGCTCTGCAGACTCCGTTTTTGAGCATTTTCATGGCGCAATCCATAGTTTTCTGGCATTAAGTAAAATCGACATAGTGAGATGACCGGCCGTGAGCCCAGAATGATGGGCCAGACTCCATACGCCGAATGAGATGAGAGTGGTGCTGGAAAAGCACAGCGGGGCAGGCAGCATCCGAGGACCGGCAAAATCGACCTCTCGAGCAGGAGTCCTTCATCAGGAAGGGTACTGTCATATATCCAAACATCTTCTGCTGCTTCATCAGTGACCTTCCTTCTGTCATATAGTCAGAAGTGGGCATTTTTGTTCACGATTGCATCATGGTAGCACCACTGACAACTCCTCAGATACTGAAGCAGACCATACTAGGTTCAAATGCAGAAAGCCAATGCCCTCTGACGAACGCAATCGTCTTTCTTTGTGCTCGATGGGACTCCAACCAGTGGATAAACAAAGATTGGAAACCTTCTCAGTTCTTCACGACAGAGCGTCATTGATGTTCTAGCATTGAATATCTTTGAATAATGAGTGGCACAGACAGAGTCAATAGCCCGAGTCATAGTTTGAAGATATCAGGAGGAAAGTATCGAGGAGACGTCAGAGGTAGGTTCTTTACGCAGAGAGTTGTGAATGCATGGAAGGGGTTGCCAGCCCGTCCACTTGGAAGCAGAGTCATTGGCGTCATTTCAGGAACTGCTGGACGGGCACATGGAGAGCAGTGAGTTGAGGATTGCGTAGGTTACATTACATTCGGGTAGAACCTCGGCACAACATCGTGGGCCAAAGGGCCTGTTCTGTTCTGGCCTTTTGTATGTTCTATGCTCTAGTTGAGGCTGGATTGGAGAAATCGTTGGAATGCTTCCAAAACCAAGAGATGGGCCGGAAAGTGAAGTTGATCATGAACTATAGCGAGCAGGCTTGATCTGCGGGCTATTCCTACCACCATCTCTATGTTGTTGTGTTTCAAAATATGAGCTGTGCTGACTGTGTGCACATAATACGTTAATGTTATAATTTAAGTAGAACCCATTTCCATTTTAAGAATAGCGTTCTCCACTTGGTCAGGAAGCATCTAGGCAAACTATAATTTGCAAGTAATAATCTTGAGCCTCGAATCCTAGTCGTATTATTTACTTTATATATTTTGAAATAAAGAAACAGCGTTCAGATAAAATCCAACTAGTCAAACAAACAGCGCTTCATTGCGAGTTTCCTACTTGGTTTCTCGCTATATCAGCAATGGAGAAAGTCAGGGCTGCAGATGCTGGAGATTGGAGTCGGCATGCTGCGCCACAGGACAGAATATCAAGAATACCGGTTTAGTTTCCTGCTGGAGTTCAAACTGTAGTAAAGTTCTAGCGGGGCCCGCCAGCAGGTGCATTGGTGGTTCAGTGGTAGAATTCTCGCCTGCCACGTGGGAGGCCCGGGTTCGATTCCCGGCCAATGCAACGCATTGCAGCACCCTTTATTTCAAATGCTGCACGGCTCGAACAGACTTCGGCCCCATGCCACGGGTTTGCTTCGCCTGGCTGCGTGCACTCGCTAATGTCCTGCTGCGCGGTAAACAGGGTGTGTTCACTCAGCGTGTGGGATGGGATCGGATGGAAACGTCCGCTCTGCAGGCTCCGTTTTTGAGCATTTTCATGGCGCAATCCATAGTTTTCTGGCATTAAGTAAAATCGACATAGTGAGATGACCGGCCGTGAGCCCAGAATGATGGGCCAGACTCCATACGCCGAATGAGATGAGAGTGGTGCTGGAAAAGCACAGCGGGGCAGGCAGCATCCGAGGACCGGCAAAATCGACCTCTCGAGCAGGAGTCCTTCATCAGGAAGGGTACTGTCATATATCCAAACATCTTCTGCTGCTTCATCAGTGACCTTCCTTCTGTCATATAGTCAGAAGTGGGCATTTTTGTTCACGATTGCATCATGGTAGCACCACTGACAACTCCTCAGATACTGAAGCAGACCATACTAGGTTCAAATGCAGAAAGCCAATGCCCTCTGACGAACGCAATCGTCTTTCTTTGTGCTCGATGGGACTCCAACCAGTGGATAAACAAAGATTGGAAACCTTCTCAGTTCTTCACGACAGAGCGTCATTGATGTTCTAGCATTGAATATCTTTGAATAATGAGTGGCACAGACAGAGTCAATAGCCCGAGTCATAGTTTGAAGATATCAGGAGGAAAGTATCGAGGAGACGTCAGAGGTAGGTTCTTTACGCAGAGAGTTGTGAATGCATGGAATGGGTTGCCAGCCCGTCCAGTTGGAAGCAGAGTCATTGGCGTCATTTAAGGAACTGCTGGACGGGCACATGGAGAGCAGTGAGTTGAGGATTGCGTAGGTTACATTACATTCGGGTTGAACCTCGGCACAACATCGTGGGCCAAAGGGCCTGTTCTGTTCTGGCCTTTTGTATGTTCTATGCTCTAGTTGAGGCTGGATTGGAGAAATCGTTGGAATGCTTCCAAAACCAAGAGATGGGCCGGAAAGTGAAGTTGATCATGAACTATAGCGAGCAGGCTTGATCTGCGGGCTATTCCTACCACCATCTCTATGTTGTTGTGTTTCAAAATATGAGCTGTGCTGACTGTGTGCACATAATACGTTAATGTTATAATTTAAGTAGAACTCATTTCCATTTTAAGAATAGCGTTCTCCACTTGGTCAGGAAGCATCTAGGCAAACTATAATTTGCAAGTAATAATCTTGAGCCTCGAATCCTTGTCGTATTATTTACTTTATATATTTTGAAATAAAGAAACAGCGTTCAGATAAAATCCAACTAGTCAAACAAACAGCGCTTCATTGCGAGTTTCCTACTTGGTTTCTCGCTATATCAGCAATGGAGAAAGTCAGGGCTGCAGATGCTGGAGATTGGAGTCGGCATGCTGCGCCACAGGACAGAATATCAAGAATACCGGTTTAGTTTCCTGCTGGAGTTCAAACTGTAGTAAAGTTCTAGCGGGGCCCGCCCGCAGGCGCATTGGTGGTTCAGTGGTAGAATTCTCGACTGCCACGCGGGAGGCCCGGGATCGATTCCCGGCCAATGCAACGCATTGCAGCACCCTTTATTTCAAATGCTGCACGGCTCGAACAGAGTTCGGCCCGATGCCACGGGTTTGCTTCGCCTGGCTGCGTGCACTCGCCAATGTCCTTCTGCGCGGTAAACAGGGTGTGTTCACTCAGCGTGTGGAATGGGATCGGATGGAAACGTCCGCTCTGCAGACTCCGTTTTTGAGCATTTTCATGGCGCAATCCATAGTTTTCTGGCATTAAGTAAAATCGACATAGTGAGATGACCGGCCGTGAGCCCAGAATGATGGGCCAGACTCCATACGCCGAATGAGATGAGAGTGGTGCTGGAAAAGCACAGCGGGGCAGGCAGCATCCGAGGACCGGCAAAATCGACCTCTCGAGCAGGAGTCCTTCATCAGGAAGGGTACTGTCATATATCCAAACATCTTCTGCTGCTTCATCAGTGACCTTCCTTCTGTCATATAGTCAGAAGTGGGCATTTTTGTTCACGATTGCATCATGGTAGCACCACTGACAACTCCTCAGATACTGAAGCAGACCATACTAGGTTCAAATGCAGAAAGCCAATGCCCTCTGACGAACGCAATCGTCTTTCTTTGTGCTCGATGGGACTCCAACCAGTGGATAAACAAAGATTGGAAACCTTCTCAGTTCTTCACGACAGAGCGTCATTGATGTTCTAGCATTGAATATCTTTGAATAATGAGTGGCACAGACAGAGTCAATAGCCCGAGTCATAGTTTGAAGATATCAGGAGGAAAGTATCGAGGAGACGTCAGAGGTAGGTTCTTTACGCAGAGAGTTGTGAATGCATGGAAGGGGTTGCCAGCCCGTCCACTTGGAAGCAGAGTCATTGGCGTCATTTCAGGAACTGCTGGACGGGCACATGGAGAGCAGTGAGTTGAGGATTGCGTAGGTTACATTACATTCGGGTAGAACCTCGGCACAACATCGTGGGCCAAAGGGCCTGTTCTGTTCTGGCCTTTTGTATGTTCTATGCTCTAGTTGAGGCTGGATTGGAGAAATCGTTGGAATGCTTCCAAAACCAAGAGATGGGCCGGAAAGTGAAGTTGATCATGAACTATAGCGAGCAGGCTTGATCTGCGGGCTATTCCTACCACCATCTCTATGTTGTTGTGTTTCAAAATATGAGCTGTGCTGACTGTGTGCACATAATACGTTAATGTTATAATTTAAGTAGAACCCATTTCCATTTTAAGAATAGCGTTCTCCACTTGGTCAGGAAGCATCTAGGCAAACTATAATTTGCAAGTAATAATCTTGAGCCTCGAATCCTAGTCGTATTATTTACTTTATATATTTTGAAATAAAGAAACAGCGTTCAGATAAAATCCAACTAGTCAAACAAACAGCGCTTCATTGCGAGTTTCCTACTTGGTTTCTCGCTATATCAGCAATGGAGAAAGTCAGGGCTGCAGATGCTGGAGATTGGAGTCGGCATGCTGCGCCACAGGACAGAATATCAAGAATACCGGTTTAGTTTCCTGCTGGAGTTCAAACTGTAGTAAAGTTCTAGCGAGGCCCGCCTGCAGGTGCATTGGTGGTTCAGTGGTAGGATTCTCGACTGCCACGCGGGAGGCCCGGGATCGATTCCCGGCCAATGCAACGCATTGCAGCACCCTTTATTTCAAATGCTGCACGGCTCGAACAGAGTTCGGCCCGATGCCACGGGTTTGCTTCGCCTGGCTGCGTGCACTCGCCAATGTCAGGCTGCGCGGTAAACAGGGTGTGTTCACTCAGCGTGTGGAATGGGATCGGATGGAAACGTCCGCTCTGCAGACTCAGTTTTTGAGCATTTTCATGGCGCAATCCATAGTTTTCTGGCATTAAGTAAAATCGACATAGTGAGATGACCGGCCGTGAGCCCAGAATGATGGGCCAGACTCCATACGCCGAATGAGATGAGAGTGGTGCTGGAAAAGCACAGCGGGGCAGGCAGCATCCGAGGACCGGCAAAATCGACCTCTCGAGCAGGAGTCCTTCATCAGGAAGGGTACTGTCATATATCCAAACATCTTCTGCTGCTTCATCAGTGACCTTCCTTCTGTCATATAGTCAGAAGTGGGCATTTTTGTTCACGATTGCATCATGGTAGCACCACTGACAACTCCTCAGATACTGAAGCAGACCATACTAGGTTCAAATGCAGAAAGCCAATGCCCTCTGACGAACGCAATCGTCTTTCTTTGTGCTCGATGGGACTCCAACCAGTGGATAAACAAAGATTGGAAACCTTCTCAGTTCTTCACGACAGAGCGTCATTGATGTTCTAGCATTGAATATCTTTGAATAATGAGTGGCACAGACAGAGTCAATAGCCCGAGTCATAGTTTGAAGATATCAGGAGGAAAGTATCGAGGAGACGTCAGAGGTAGGTTCTTTACGCAGAGAGTTGTGAATGCATGGAATGGGTTGCCAGCCCGTCCAGTTGGAAGCAGAGTCATTGGCGTCATTTAAGGAACTGCTGGACGGGCACATGGAGAGCAGTGAGTTGAGGATTGCGTAGGTTACATTACATTCGGGTTGAACCTCGGCACAACATCGTGGGCCAAAGGGCCTGTTCTGTTCTGGCCTTTTGTATGTTCTATGCTCTAGTTGAGGCTGGATTGGAGAAATCGTTGGAATGCTTCCAAAACCAAGAGATGGGCCGGAAAGTGAAGTTGATCATGAACTATAGCGAGCAGGCTTGATCTGCGGGCTATTCCTACCACCATCTCTATGTTGTTGTGTTTCAAAATATGAGCTGTGCTGACTGTGTGCACATAATACGTTAATGTTATAATTTAAGTAGAACTCATTTCCATTTTAAGAATAGCGTTCTCCACTTGGTCAGGAAGCATCTAGGCAAACTATAATTTGCAAGTAATAATCTTGAGCCTCGAATCCTTGTCGTATTATTTACTTTATATATTTTGAAATAAAGAAACAGCGTTCAGATAAAATCCAACTAGTCAAACAAACAGCGCTTCATTGCGAGTTTCCTACTTGGTTTCTCGCTATATCAGCAATGGAGAAAGTCAGGGCTGCAGATGCTGGAGATTGGAGTCGGCATGCTGCGCCACAGGACAGAATATCAAGAATACCGGTTTAGTTTCCTGCTGGAGTTCAAACTGTAGTAAAGTTCTAGCGGGGCCCGCCCGCAGGCGCATTGGTGGTTCAGTGGTAGAATTCTCGACTGCCACGCGGGAGGCCCGGGATCGATTCCCGGCCAATGCAACGCATTGCAGCACCCTTTATTTCAAATGCTGCACGGCTCGAACAGAGTTCGGCCCGATGCCACGGGTTTGCTTCGCCTGGCTGCGTGCACTCGCCAATGTCCTGCTGCGCGGTAAACAGGGTATGTTCACTCAGCGTGTGGGATGGGATCGGATGGAAACGTCCGCTCTGCAGACTCCGTTTCTGAGCATTTCCATGGCGCAATCCATAGTTTTCTGGCATTAAGTAAAATCGACATAGTGAGATGACCGGCCGTGAGCCCAGAATGATGGGCCAGACTCCATACGCCGAATGAGATGAGAGTGGTGCTGGAAAAGCACAGCGGGGCAGGCAGCATCCGAGGACCGGCAAAATCGACCTCTCGAGCAGGAGTCCTTCATCAGGAAGGGTACTGTCATATATCCAAACATCTTCTGCTGCTTCATCAGTGACCTTCCTTCTGTCATATAGTCAGAAGTGGGCATTTTTGTTCACGATTGCATCATGGTAGCACCACTGACAACTCCTCAGATACTGAAGCAGACCATACTAGGTTCAAATGCAGAAAGCCAATGCCCTCTGACGAACGCAATCGTCTTTCTTTGTGCTCGATGGGACTCCAACCAGTGGATAAACAAAGATTGGAAACCTTCTCAGTTCTTCACGACAGAGCGTCATTGATGTTCTAGCATTGAATATCTTTGAATAATGAGTGGCACAGACAGAGTCAATAGCCCGAGTCATAGTTTGAAGATATCAGGAGGAAAGTATCGAGGAGACGTCAGAGGTAGGTTCTTTACGCAGAGAGTTGTGAATGCATGGAAGGGGTTGCCAGCCCGTCCACTTGGAAGCAGAGTCATTGGCGTCATTTCAGGAACTGCTGGACGGGCACATGGAGAGCAGTGAGTTGAGGATTGCGTAGGTTACATTACATTCGGGTAGAACCTCGGCACAACATCGTGGGCCAAAGGGCCTGTTCTGTTCTGGCCTTTTGTATGTTCTATGCTCTAGTTGAGGCTGGATTGGAGAAATCGTTGGAATGCTTCCAAAACCAAGAGATGGGCCGGAAAGTGAAGTTGATCATGAACTATAGCGAGCAGGCTTGATCTGCGGGCTATTCCTACCACCATCTCTATGTTGTTGTGTTTCAAAATATGAGCTGTGCTGACTGTGTGCACATAATACGTTAATGTTATAATTTAAGTAGAACCCATTTCCATTTTAAGAATAGCGTTCTCCACTTGGTCAGGAAGCATCTAGGCAAACTATAATTTGCAAGTAATAATCTTGAGCCTCGAATCCTAGTCGTATTATTTACTTTATATATTTTGAAATAAAGAAACAGCGTTCAGATAAAATCCAACTAGTCAAACAAACAGCGCTTCATTGCGAGTTTCCTACTTGGTTTCTCGCTATATCAGCAATGGAGAAAGTCAGGGCTGCAGATGCTGGAGATTGGAGTCGGCATGCTGCGCCACAGGACAGAATATCAAGAATACCGGTTTAGTTTCCTGCTGGAGTTCAAACTGTAGTAAAGTTCTAGCGGGGCCCGCCCGCAGGCGCATTGGTGGTTCAGTGGTAGAATTCTCGACTGCCACGCGGGAGGCCCGGGATCGATTCCCGGCCAATGCAACGCATTGCAGCACCCTTTATTTCAAATGCTGCACGGCTCGAACAGAGTTCGGCCTGATGCCACGGGTTTGCTTCGCCTGGCTGCGTGCACTCGCCAATGTCCTGCTGCGCGGTTAACAGGGTATGTTCACTCAGCGTGTGGGATGGGATCGGATGGAAACGTCCGCTCTGCAGACTCCGTTTTTGAGCATTTTCATGGCGCAATCCATAGTTTTCTGGCATTAAGTAAAATCGACATAGTGAGATGACCGGCCGTGAGCCCAGAATGATGGGCCAGACTCCATACGCCGAATGAGATGAGAGTGGTGCTGGAAAAGCACAGCGGGGCAGGCAGCATCCGAGGACCGGCAAAATCGACCTCTCGAGCAGGAGTCCTTCATCAGGAAGGGTACTGTCATATATCCAAACATCTTCTGCTGCTTCATCAGTGACCTTCCTTCTGTCATATAGTCAGAAGTGGGCATTTTTGTTCACGATTGCATCATGGTAGCACCACTGACAACTCCTCAGATACTGAAGCAGACCATACTAGGTTCAAATGCAGAAAGCCAATGCCCTCTGACGAACGCAATCGTCTTTCTTTGTGCTCGATGGGACTCCAACCAGTGGATAAACAAAGATTGGAAACCTTCTCAGTTCTTCACGACAGAGCGTCATTGATGTTCTAGCATTGAATATCTTTGAATAATGAGTGGCACAGACAGAGTCAATAGCCCGAGTCATAGTTTGAAGATATCAGGAGGAAAGTATCGAGGAGACGTCAGAGGTAGGTTCTTTACGCAGAGAGTTGTGAATGCATGGAAGGGGTTGCCAGCCCGTCCACTTGGAAGCAGAGTCATTGGCGTCATTTCAGGAACTGCTGGACGGGCACATGGAGAGCAGTGAGTTGAGGATTGCGTAGGTTACATTACATTCGGGTAGAACCTCGGCACAACATCGTGGGCCAAAGGGCCTGTTCTGTTCTGGCCTTTTGTATGTTCTATGCTCTAGTTGAGGCTGGATTGGAGAAATCGTTGGAATGCTTCCAAAACCAAGAGATGGGCCGGAAAGTGAAGTTGATCATGAACTATAGCGAGCAGGCTTGATCTGCGGGCTATTCCTACCACCATCTCTATGTTGTTGTGTTTCAAAATATGAGCTGTGCTGACTGTGTGCACATAATACGTTAATGTTATAATTTAAGTAGAACCCATTTCCATTTTAAGAATAGCGTTCTCCACTTGGTCAGGAAGCATCTAGGCAAACTATAATTTGCAAGTAATAATCTTGAGCCTCGAATCCTAGTCGTATTATTTACTTTATATATTTTGAAATAAAGAAACAGCGTTCAGATAAAATCCAACTAGTCAAACAAACAGCGCTTCATTGCGAGTTTCCTACTTGGTTTCTCGCTATATCAGCAATGGAGAAAGTCAGGGCTGCAGATGCTGGAGATTGGAGTCGGCATGCTGCGCCACAGGACAGAATATCAAGAATACCGGTTTAGTTTCCTGCTGGAGTTCAAACTGTAGTAAAGTTCTAGCGGGGCCCGCCAGCAGGTGCATTGGTGGTTCAGTGGTAGAATTCTCGCCTGCCACGTGGGAGGCCCGGGTTCGATTCCCGGCCAATGCAACGCATTGCAGCACCCTTTATTTCAAATGCTGCACGGCTCGAACAGACTTCGGCCCCATGCCACGGGTTTGCTTCGCCTGGCTGCGTGCACTCGCTAATGTCCTGCTGCGCGGTAAACAGGGTGTGTTCACTCAGCGTGTGGGATGGGATCGGATGGAAACGTCCGCTCTGCAGGCTCCGTTTTTGAGCATTTTCATGGCGCAATCCATAGTTTTCTGGCATTAAGTAAAATCGACATAGTGAGATGACCGGCCGTGAGCCCAGAATGATGGGCCAGACTCCATACGCCGAATGAGATGAGAGTGGTGCTGGAAAAGCACAGCGGGGCAGGCAGCATCCGAGGACCGGCAAAATCGACCTCTCGAGCAGGAGTCCTTCATCAGGAAGGGTACTGTCATATATCCAAACATCTTCTGCTGCTTCATCAGTGACCTTCCTTCTGTCATATAGTCAGAAGTGGGCATTTTTGTTCACGATTGCATCATGGTAGCACCACTGACAACTCCTCAGATACTGAAGCAGACCATACTAGGTTCAAATGCAGAAAGCCAATGCCCTCTGACGAACGCAATCGTCTTTCTTTGTGCTCGATGGGACTCCAACCAGTGGATAAACAAAGATTGGAAACCTTCTCAGTTCTTCACGACAGAGCGTCATTGATGTTCTAGCATTGAATATCTTTGAATAATGAGTGGCACAGACAGAGTCAATAGCCCGAGTCATAGTTTGAAGATATCAGGAGGAAAGTATCGAGGAGACGTCAGAGGTAGGTTCTTTACGCAGAGAGTTGTGAATGCATGGAATGGGTTGCCAGCCCGTCCAGTTGGAAGCAGAGTCATTGGCGTCATTTAAGGAACTGCTGGACGGGCACATGGAGAGCAGTGAGTTGAGGATTGCGTAGGTTACATTACATTCGGGTTGAACCTCGGCACAACATCGTGGGCCAAAGGGCCTGTTCTGTTCTGGCCTTTTGTATGTTCTATGCTCTAGTTGAGGCTGGATTGGAGAAATCGTTGGAATGCTTCCAAAACCAAGAGATGGGCCGGAAAGTGAAGTTGATCATGAACTATAGCGAGCAGGCTTGATCTGCGGGCTATTCCTACCACCATCTCTATGTTGTTGTGTTTCAAAATATGAGCTGTGCTGACTGTGTGCACATAATACGTTAATGTTATAATTTAAGTAGAACTCATTTCCATTTTAAGAATAGCGTTCTCCACTTGGTCAGGAAGCATCTAGGCAAACTATAATTTGCAAGTAATAATCTTGAGCCTCGAATCCTTGTCGTATTATTTACTTTATATATTTTGAAATAAAGAAACAGCGTTCAGATAAAATCCAACTAGTCAAACAAACAGCGCTTCATTGCGAGTTTCCTACTTGGTTTCTCGCTATATCAGCAATGGAGAAAGTCAGGGCTGCAGATGCTGGAGATTGGAGTCGGCATGCTGCGCCACAGGACAGAATATCAAGAATACCGGTTTAGTTTCCTGCTGGAGTTCAAACTGTAGTAAAGTTCTAGCGGGGCCCGCCCGCAGGCGCATTGGTGGTTCAGTGGTAGAATTCTCGACTGCCACGCGGGAGGCCCGGGATCGATTCCCGGCCAATGCAACGCATTGCAGCACCCTTTATTTCAAATGCTGCACGGCTCGAACAGAGTTCGGCCCGATGCCACGGGTTTGCTTCGCCTGGCTGCGTGCACTCGCCAATGTCCTTCTGCGCGGTAAACAGGGTGTGTTCACTCAGCGTGTGGAATGGGATCGGATGGAAACGTCCGCTCTGCAGACTCCGTTTTTGAGCATTTTCATGGCGCAATCCATAGTTTTCTGGCATTAAGTAAAATCGACATAGTGAGATGACCGGCCGTGAGCCCAGAATGATGGGCCAGACTCCATACGCCGAATGAGATGAGAGTGGTGCTGGAAAAGCACAGCGGGGCAGGCAGCATCCGAGGACCGGCAAAATCGACCTCTCGAGCAGGAGTCCTTCATCAGGAAGGGTACTGTCATATATCCAAACATCTTCTGCTGCTTCATCAGTGACCTTCCTTCTGTCATATAGTCAGAAGTGGGCATTTTTGTTCACGATTGCATCATGGTAGCACCACTGACAACTCCTCAGATACTGAAGCAGACCATACTAGGTTCAAATGCAGAAAGCCAATGCCCTCTGACGAACGCAATCGTCTTTCTTTGTGCTCGATGGGACTCCAACCAGTGGATAAACAAAGATTGGAAACCTTCTCAGTTCTTCACGACAGAGCGTCATTGATGTTCTAGCATTGAATATCTTTGAATAATGAGTGGCACAGACAGAGTCAATAGCCCGAGTCATAGTTTGAAGATATCAGGAGGAAAGTATCGAGGAGACGTCAGAGGTAGGTTCTTTACGCAGAGAGTTGTGAATGCATGGAAGGGGTTGCCAGCCCGTCCACTTGGAAGCAGAGTCATTGGCGTCATTTCAGGAACTGCTGGACGGGCACATGGAGAGCAGTGAGTTGAGGATTGCGTAGGTTACATTACATTCGGGTAGAACCTCGGCACAACATCGTGGGCCAAAGGGCCTGTTCTGTTCTGGCCTTTTGTATGTTCTATGCTCTAGTTGAGGCTGGATTGGAGAAATCGTTGGAATGCTTCCAAAACCAAGAGATGGGCCGGAAAGTGAAGTTGATCATGAACTATAGCGAGCAGGCTTGATCTGCGGGCTATTCCTACCACCATCTCTATGTTGTTGTGTTTCAAAATATGAGCTGTGCTGACTGTGTGCACATAATACGTTAATGTTATAATTTAAGTAGAACCCATTTCCATTTTAAGAATAGCGTTCTCCACTTGGTCAGGAAGCATCTAGGCAAACTATAATTTGCAAGTAATAATCTTGAGCCTCGAATCCTAGTCGTATTATTTACTTTATATATTTTGAAATAAAGAAACAGCGTTCAGATAAAATCCAACTAGTCAAACAAACAGCGCTTCATTGCGAGTTTCCTACTTGGTTTCTCGCTATATCAGCAATGGAGAAAGTCAGGGCTGCAGATGCTGGAGATTGGAGTCGGCATGCTGCGCCACAGGACAGAATATCAAGAATACCGGTTTAGTTTCCTGCTGGAGTTCAAACTGTAGTAAAGTTCTAGCGGGGCCCACCCGCAGGTGC
Organism: Chiloscyllium punctatum; assembly: GCF_047496795.1. NCBI lineage: Eukaryota > Metazoa > Chordata > Chondrichthyes > Orectolobiformes > Hemiscylliidae > Chiloscyllium > Chiloscyllium punctatum. Next base: position 26,841,946 of record NC_092768.1, on the reverse strand, counting down.
ATTGGTGGTTCAGTGGTAGAATTCTCGACTGCCACGCGGGAGGCCCGGGATCGATTCCCGGCCAATGCAACGCATTGCAGCACCCTTTATTTCAAATGCTGCACGGCTCGAACAGAGTTCGGCCCGATGCCACGGGTTTGCTTCGCCTGGCTGCGTGCACTCGCCAATGTCCTTCTGCGCGGTAAACAGGGTGTGTTCACTCAGCGTGTGGAATGGGATCGGATGGAAACGTCCGCTCTGCAGACTCCGTTTTTGAGCATTTTCATGGCGCAATCCATAGTTTTCTGGCATTAAGTAAAATCGACATAGTGAGATGACCGGCCGTGAGCCCAGAATGATGGGCCAGACTCCATACGCCGAATGAGATGAGAGTGGTGCTGGAAAAGCACAGCGGGGCAGGCAGCATCCGAGGACCGGCAAAATCGACCTCTCGAGCAGGAGTCCTTCATCAGGAAGGGTACTGTCATATATCCAAACATCTTCTGCTGCTTCATCAGTGACCTTCCTTCTGTCATATAGTCAGAAGTGGGCATTTTTGTTCACGATTGCATCATGGTAGCACCACTGACAACTCCTCAGATACTGAAGCAGACCATACTAGGTTCAAATGCAGAAAGCCAATGCCCTCTGACGAACGCAATCGTCTTTCTTTGTGCTCGATGGGACTCCAACCAGTGGATAAACAAAGATTGGAAACCTTCTCAGTTCTTCACGACAGAGCGTCATTGATGTTCTAGCATTGAATATCTTTGAATAATGAGTGGCACAGACAGAGTCAATAGCCCGAGTCATAGTTTGAAGATATCAGGAGGAAAGTATCGAGGAGACGTCAGAGGTAGGTTCTTTACGCAGAGAGTTGTGAATGCATGGAAGGGGTTGCCAGCCCGTCCACTTGGAAGCAGAGTCATTGGCGTCATTTCAGGAACTGCTGGACGGGCACATGGAGAGCAGTGAGTTGAGGATTGCGTAGGTTACATTACATTCGGGTAGAACCTCGGCACAACATCGTGGGCCAAAGGGCCTGTTCTGTTCTGGCCTTTTGTATGTTCTATGCTCTAGTTGAGGCTGGATTGGAGAAATCGTTGGAATGCTTCCAAAACCAAGAGATGGGCCGGAAAGTGAAGTTGATCATGAACTATAGCGAGCAGGCTTGATCTGCGGGCTATTCCTACCACCATCTCTATGTTGTTGTGTTTCAAAATATGAGCTGTGCTGACTGTGTGCACATAATACGTTAATGTTATAATTTAAGTAGAACCCATTTCCATTTTAAGAATAGCGTTCTCCACTTGGTCAGGAAGCATCTAGGCAAACTATAATTTGCAAGTAATAATCTTGAGCCTCGAATCCTAGTCGTATTATTTACTTTATATATTTTGAAATAAAGAAACAGCGTTCAGATAAAATCCAACTAGTCAAACAAACAGCGCTTCATTGCGAGTTTCCTACTTGGTTTCTCGCTATATCAGCAATGGAGAAAGTCAGGGCTGCAGATGCTGGAGATTGGAGTCGGCATGCTGCGCCACAGGACAGAATATCAAGAATACCGGTTTAGTTTCCTGCTGGAGTTCAAACTGTAGTAAAGTTCTAGCGGGGCCCACCCGCAGGTGCATTGGTGGTTCAGTGGTAGAATTCTCGACTGCCACGCGGGAGGCCCGGGATCGATTCCCGGCCAATGCAACGCATTGCAGCACCCTTTATTTCAAATGCTGCACGGCTCGAACAGAGTTCGGCCCGATGCCACGGGTTTGCTTCGCCTGGCTGCGTGCACTCGCTAATGTCCTGCTGCGCGGTAAACAGGGTATGTTCACTCAGCGTGTGGGATGGGATCGGATGGAAACGTCCGCTCTGCAGACTCCGTTTTTGAGCATTTTCATGGCGCAATCCATAGTTTTCTGGCATTAAGTAAAATCGACATAGTGAGATGACCGGCCGTGAGCCCAGAATGATGGGCCAGACTCCATACGCCGAATGAGATGAGAGTGGTGCTGGAAAAGCACAGCGGGGCAGGCAGCATCCGAGGACCGGCAAAATCGACCTCTCGAGCAGGAGTCCTTCATCAGGAAGGGTACTGTCATATATCCAAACATCTTCTGCTGCTTCATCAGTGACCTTCCTTCTGTCATATAGTCAGAAGTGGGCATTTTTGTTCACGATTGCATCATGGTAGCACCACTGAAAACTCCTCAGATACTGAAGCAGACCATACGAGGTTCAAGTGCAGAAAGCCAATGCCCTCTGACGAACGCAATCGTCTTTCTTTGTGCTCGATGGGAATCCAACCAGCGGATAAACAAAGATTGGAAACCTTCTCAGTTCTTCACGACAGAGCGTCATTGATGTTCTAGCATTGAATATCTTTGAATAATGAGTGGCACAGACAGAGTCAATAGCCCGAGTCATAGTTTGAAGATATCAGGAGGAAAGTATCGAGGAGACGTCAGAGGTAGGTTCTTTACGCAGAGAGTTGTGAATGCATGGAATGGGTTGCCAGCCCGTCCAGTTGGAAGCAGAGTCATTGGCGTCATTTAAGGAACTGCTGGACGGGCACATGGAGAGCAGTGAGTTGAGGATTGCGTAGGTTACATTACATTCGGGTTGAACCTCGGCACAACATCGTGGGCCAAAGGGCCTGTTCTGTTCTGGCCTTTTGTATGTTCTATGCTCTAGTTGAGGCTGGATTGGAGAAATCGTTGGAATGCTTCCAAAACCAAGAGATGGGCCGGAAAGTGAAGTTGATCATGAACTATAGCGAGCAGGCTTGATCTGCGGGCTATTCCTACCACCATCTCTATGTTGTTGTGTTTCAAAATATGAGCTGTGCTGACTGTGTGCACATAATACGTTAATGTTATAATTTAAGTCGAACTCATTTCCATTTTAAGAATAGCGTTCTCCACTTGGTCAGGAAGCATCTAGGCAAACTATAATTTGCAAGTAATAATCTTGAGCCTCGAATCCTTGTCGTATTATTTACTTTATATATTTTGAAATAAAGAAACAGCGTTCAGATAAAATCCAACTAGTCAAACAAACAGCGCTTCATTGCGAGTTTCCTACTTGGTTTCTCGCTATATCAGCAATGGAGAAAGTCAGGGCTGCAGATGCTGGAGATTGGAGTCGGCATGCTGCGTCACAGGACAGAATATCAAGAATACCGGTTTAGTTTCCTGCTGGAGTTCAAACTGTAGTAAAGTTCTAGGGGGTCCCGCCCGCAGGTGCATTGGTGGTTCAGTGATAGAATTCTCGACTGCCACGCATTGCAGCACCCTTTATTTCAAATGCTGCACGGCTCGAACAGAGTTCGGCCCCATGCCACGGGTTTGCTTCGCCTGGCTGCGTGCACTCGCTAATGTCCTGCTGCGCGGTAAACAGGGTGTGTTCACTCAGCGTGTGGGATGGGATCGGATGGAAACGTCCGCTCTGCAGACTCCGTTTTTGAGCATTTTCATGGCGCAATCCATAGTTTTCTGGCATTAAGTAAAATCGACATAGTGAGATGACCGGCCGTGAGCCCAGAATGATGGGCCAGACTCCATACGCCGAATGAGATGAGAGTGGTGCTGGAAAAGCACAGCGGGGCAGGCAGCATCCGAGGACCGGCAAAATCGACCTCTCGAGCAGGAGTCCTTCATCAGGAAGGGTACTGTCATATATCCAAACATCTTCTGCTGCTTCATCAGTGACCTTCCTTCTGTGATATAGTCAGAAGTGGGCATTTTTGTTCACGATTGCATCATGGTAGCACCACCGAAAACTCCTCAGATACTGAAGCAGACCATACTAGGTTCAAATGCAGAAAGCCAATGCCCTCTGACGAACGCAATCGTCTTTCTTTGTGCTCGATGGGACTCCAACCAGTGGATAAACAAAGATTGGAAACCTTCTCAGTTCTTCACGACAGAGCGTCATTGATGTTCTAGCATTGAATATCTTTGAATAATGAGTGGCACAGACAGAGTCAATAGCCCGAGTCATAGTTTGAAGATATCAGGAGGAAAGTATCGAGGAGACGTCAGAGGTAGGTTCTTTACGCAGAGAGTTGTGAATGCATGGAATGGGTTGCCAGCTGTGGTGGTGGAAGCAGAGTCATTGGCGTCATTTAAGGAACTGCTGGACGGGCACATGGAGAGCAGTGAGTTGAGGATTGCGTAGGTTACATTACATTCGGGTTGAACCTCGGCACAACATCGTGGGCCAAAGGGCCTGTTCTGTTCTGGCCTTTTGTATGTTCTATGCTCTAGTTGAGGCTGGATTGGAGAAATCGTTGGAATGCTTCCAAAACCAAGAGATGGGCCGGAAAGTGAAGTTGATCATGAACTATAGCGAGCAGGCTTGTTCTGCGGGCTATTCCTACCACCATCTCTATGTTGTTGTGTTTCAAAATATGAGCTGTGCTGACTGTGTGCACATAATACGTTAATGTTATAATTTAAGTAGAACTCATTTCCATTTTAAGAATAGCGTTCTCCACTTGGTCAGGAAGCATCTAGGCAAACTATAATTTGCAAGTAATAATCTTGAGCCTCGAATCCTTGTCGTATTATTTACTTTATATATTTTGAAATAAAGAAACAGCGTTCAGATAAAATCCAACTAGTCAAACAAACAGCGCTTCATTGCGAGTTTCCTACTTGGTTTCTCGCTATATCAGCAATGGAGAAAGTCAGGGCTGCAGATGCTGGAGATTGGAGTCGGCATGCTGCGTCACAGGACAGAATATCAAGAATACCGGTTTAGTTTCCTGCTGGAGTTCAAACTGTAGTAAAGTTCTAGCCGGGCCCGCCCGCAGGTGCATTGGTGGTTCAGTGGTAGAATTCTCGCCTGCCGCGCGGGAGGCCCGGGTTCGATTCCCGGCCAATGCAACGCATTACAGCACCCTTTATTTCAAATGCTGCACGGCTCGAACAGAGTTCGGCCCCATGCCACGGGTTTGCTTCGCCTGGCTGCGTGCACTCGCTAATGTCCTGCTGCGCGGTAAACAGGGTGTGTTCACTCAGCGTGTGGGATGGGATCGGATGGAAACGTCCGCTCTGCAGACTCCGTTTTTGAGCATTTTCATGGCGCAATCCATAGTTTTCTGGCATTAAGTAAAATCGACATAGTGAGATGACCGGCCGTGAGCCCAGAATGATGGGCCAGACTCCATACGCCGAATGAGATGAGAGTGGTGCTGGAAAAGCACAGCGGGGCAGGCAGCATCCGAGGACCGGCAAAATCGACCTCTCGAGCAGGAGTCCTTCATCAGGAAGGGTACTGTCATATATCCAAACATCTTCTGCTGCTTCATCAGTGACCTTCCTTCTGTGATATAGTCAGAAGTGGGCATTTTTGTTCACGATTGCATCATGGTAGCACCACCGAAAACTCCTCAGATACTGAAGCAGACCATACTAGGTTCAAATGCAGAAAGCCAATGCCCTCTGACGAACGCAATCGTCTTTCTTTGTGCTCGATGGGACTCCAACCAGTGGATAAACAAAGATTGGAAACCTTCTCAGTTCTTCACGACAGAGCGTCATTGATGTTCTAGCATTGAATATCTTTGAGTAATGAGTGGCACAGACAGAGTCAATAGCCCGAGTCATAGTTTGAAGATATCAGGAGGAAAGTATCGAGGAGACGTCAGAGGTAGGTTCTTTACGCAGAGAGTTGTGAATGCATGGAATGGGTTGCCAGCTGTGGTGGTGGAAGCAGAGTCATTGGCGTCATTTAAGGAACTGCTGGACGGGCACATGGAGAGCAGTGAGTTGAGGATTGCGTAGGTTACATTACATTCGGGTTGAACCTCGGCACAACATCGTGGGCCAAAGGGCCTGTTCTGTTCTGGCCTTTTGTATGTTCTATGCTCTAGTTGAGGCTGGATTGGAGAAATCGTTGGAATGCTTCCAAAACCAAGAGATGGGCCGGAAAGTGAAGTTGATCATGAACTATAGCGAGCAGGCTTGTTCTGCGGGCTATTCCTACCACCATCTCTATGTTGTTGTGTTTCAAAATATGAGCTGTGCTGACTGTGTGCACATAATACGTTAATGTTATAATTTAAGTAGAACTCATTTCCATTTTAAGAATAGCGTTCTCCACTTGGTCAGGAAGCATCTAGGCAAACTATAATTTGCAAGTAATAATCTTGAGCCTCGAATCCTTGTCGTATTATTTACTTTATATATTTTGAAATAAAGAAACAGCGTTCAGATAAAATCCAACTAGTCAAACAAACAGCGCTTCATTGCGAGTTTCCTACTTGGTTTCTCGCTATATCAGCAATGGAGAAAGTCAGGGCTGCAGATGCTGGAGATTGGAGTCGGCATGCTGCGTCACAGGACAGAATATCAAGAATACCGGTTTAGTTTCCTGCTGGAGTTCAAACTGTAGTAAAGTTCTAGCCGGGCCCGCCCGCAGGTGCATTGCTGGTTCAGTGGTAGAATTCTCGCCTGCCGCGCGGGAGGCCCGGGTTCGATTCCCGGCCAATGCAACGCATTACAGCACCCTTTATTTCAAATGCTGCACGGCTCGAACAGAGTTCGGCCCGATGCCACGGGTTTGCTTCGCCTGGCTGCGTGCACTCGCCAATGTCCTGCTGCGCGGTAAACAGGGTATGTTCACTCAGCGTGTGGGATGGGATCGGATGGAAACGTCGGCTCTGCAGACTCCGTTTTTGAGCATTTTCATGGCGCAATCCATAGTTTTCTGGCATTAAGTAAAATCGACATAGTGAGATGACCGGCCGTGAGCCCAGAATGATGGGCCAGACTCCATACACCGACTGAGATGAGAGTGGTGCTGGAAAAGCACAGCGGGGCAGGCAGCATCCGAGGACCGGCAAAATCGACCTCTCGAGCAGGAGTCCTTCATCAGGAAGGGTACTGTCATATATCCAAACATCTTCTGCTGCTTCATCAGTGACCTTCCTTCTGTCATATAGTCAGAAGTGGGCATTTTTGTTCACGATTGCATCATGGTAGCACCACCGAAAACTCCTCAGATACTGAAGCAGACCATACTAGGTTCAAATGCAGAAAGCCAATGCCCTCTGACGAACGCAATCGTCTTTCTTTGTGCTCGATGGGACTCCAACCAGTGGATAAACAAAGATTGGAAACCTTCTCAGTTCTTCACGACAGAGCGTCATTGATGTTCTAGCATTGAATATCTTTGAATAATGAGTGGCACAGACAGAGTCAATAGCCCGAGTCATAGTTTGAAGATATCAGGAGGAAAGTATCGAGGAGACGTCAGAGGTAGGTTCTTTACGCAGAGAGTTGTGAATGCATGGAATGGGTTGCCAGCCCGTCCAGTTGGAAGCAGAGTCATTGGCGTCATTTAAGGAACTGCTGGACGGGCACATGGAGATCAGTGAGTTGAGGATTGCGTAGGTTACATTACATTAGGGTTGAAGCTCGGCACAACATCGTGGGCCAAAGAGCCTGTTCTGTTCTGGACTTTTCTATGTTCTATGCTCTAGTTGAGGCTGGATTGGAGAAATCGTGGGAATGCTTCCAAAACCAAGAGATGGGCCGGAAAGTGATGTTGATCATGAACTATAGCGAGCAGGCTTGATCTGCGGGCTATTCCTACCACCATCTCGATGTTCTTGTGTTTAAAAATATGAGCTGTGCTGACTGTGTGCACATAACACGTTAATGTTATAATTTAAGTAGAAATCATTTCCATTTTAAGAATAGCGTTCTCCACTTGGTCAGGACCCATCTAGGCAAACTATAATTTGCAAGTAATAATCTTGAGCCTCGAATCCTAGTCGTATTATTTACTTTATATATTTTGAAATAAAGAAACAGCGTTCAGATAAAATTCAACTAGTCAAACAAACAGCGCTTCATTACGAGTTCCCTACTTGGTTTCTCGCTATATCAGCAATGGAGAAAGTCAGGGCTGCAGATGCTGGAGATTGGAGTCGGCATGCTGCGCCACAGGACAGAATATCAAGAATACCGGTTTAGTTTCCTGCTGGAGTTCAAACTGTAGTAAATTTCTAGCGGGGCCCGTCCACAGGTGCATTGGTGGTTCAGTGGTAGGATTCTCGCCTTCCACGCGGGTGGCCCGGGTTCGATTCCCGGCCAATGCATTACAGCGCCCTTTTTTTCAAATGCTGCACGGTGTAACAGAGTTCAGCCCGATGCGACGGGTCGATTTCGCCTGGCTGCGCCCTCACCGATGTCCTGCTGCGCGGTTAGCAGGGTATGTTCACTCAGCCTGTGGGGTGGGATGGGATCGTGTCGAAATCTCCGCTCCGCACGCTCCGTTTTTGAGTATTTTCACGGCGTAATCCATCGTTTCCTGGCATGAAGTAAGATCGACATAGTGAGATGACCGGCCGTGATCCCAGAATGATGGGCCAGCCTCCATACGCCGAATGAGAATGAGATGAGAGTGGTGCTGGAAAAGCACTGCCGGGGCAGGCAGCTTCCCAGGACCAGCAAAATCGATCTCTCGGGCAGGAGTCCTTCATCGGCAAGGGTACTGTCATATATCCAAACGTCATCAGTGACCTTCCTTCTCTCATATCGTCAGAAGTGGGCATTTTTATTCACGATTGCATCATGGTAGCACCACTGACAACTCCTCAGATACTGAAGCAGACCATACTAGGTTCAAATGCAGAAAGACAATGCCCTCTGACGAACGCAATCGTCTTTCTTTGTGCACGATGGGACTCCAACCAGTGGATAAACAAAGATTGTAAACCTACTCAGGTCTTCACGACAGAGCGTCATTGATGTTCTAGCATTGAATATCTTTGAATAATGAGTGGCACAGACAGAGTCAATAGCCCGAGTCATAGTTTGAAGATATCCGGAGGAAAGTATCGAGGAGACGTCAGAGGTAGGTTCTTTACGCAGAGAGTTGTGAATGCATGGAATGGGTTGCCAGCTGTGGTGGTGGAAGCAGAGTCATTGGGGTCATTTAAGGAACTGCTGGACGTGCACATGGAGAGCAGTGAGTTGAGGGTTGCGTAGGTTACATTACATTCGGATTGAACCTCGGCACAACATCGTGGGCCAAAGGGCCTGTTCTGTGCTGGACTTTTCTATGTTCTATTCGAGGCTGGATTGGAGAAATAGTTGGTATGCTTCCAAAACCAAGAGAGGGGCAGGAAAGTGAAGTTGATCATTAACTACAGCGAGCAGGCTTGATCTGTGGGCTATTCCTACCACCATCTCTATGTTCTTGTGTTTATAAACATGAGCTGTGCTGACTGTGTGCACATAACACGTTAATGTTATCATTAAAGTAGAACTCATTTCCATTTTAAGAATAGCGTTCTCCACTTGGTCAGGACCCATCTAGGCAAACTATAATTTGCAAGTAATAATTTTGAGCCTAGAATCCCAGTTGTATTATTGACTTTATATATTTTGAAATAAAAGACAGTGTTCAGATAAAATCAAACTAGTCAAACAAACCGCGCTTCGTTGCGATTTTCCTACTTGGGTTCTCGCCATATCAGCAATGGAGAAAGTCAGGGCTGCAGATGCTGGAGATTGGAGTCAGTTTGCTGCGCCATAGGACAGAATATCAAGAATACCGGTTTAGTTTCCTGCTGGAGTTCAAACTGTAGTAAATTTCTAGCGGGGCCCGTCCACAGGTGCATTGGTGGTTCAGTGGTAGAATTCTCGCCTTCCACGCGGGTGGCCCGGGTTCGATTCCCGGCCAATGCATTACAGCGCCCTTTTTTTCAAATGCTGCACGGTGTAACAGAGTTCAGCCCGATGCGACGGGTCGATTTCGCCTGGCTGCGCCCTCACCGATGTCCTGCTGCGCGGTTAGCAGGGTATGTTCACTCAGCCTGTGGGGTGGGATGGGATCGTGTCGAAATCTCCGCTCCGCACGCTCCGTTTTTGAGTATTTTCACGGCGTAATCCATCGTTTCCTGGCATGAAGTAAGATCGACATAGTGAGATGACCGGCCGTGATCCCAGAATGATGGGCCAGCCTCCATACGCCGAATGAGAATGAGATGAGAGTGGTGCTGGAAAAGCACTGCCGGGGCAGGCAGCATCCCAGGACCAGCAAAATCGATCTCTCGGGCAGGAGTCCTTCATCGGCAAGGGTACTGTCATATATCCAAACGTCATCAGTGACCTTCCTTCTCTCATATCGTCAGAAGTGGGCATTTTTATTCACGATTGCATCATGGTAGCACCACTGACAACTCCTCAGATACTGAAGCAGACCATACTAGGTTCAAATGCAGAAAGACAATGCCCTCTGACGAACGCAATCGTCTTTCTTTGTGCACGATGGGACTCCAACCAGTGGATAAACAAAGATTGTAAACCTACTCAGGTCTTCACGACAGAGCGTCATTGATGTTCTAGCATTGAATATCTTTGAATAATGAGTGGCACAGACAGAGTCAATAGCCCGAGTCATAGTTTGAAGATATCCGGAGGAAAGTATCGAGGAGACGTCAGAGGTAGGTTCTTTACGCAGAGAGTTGTGAATGCATGGAATGGGTTGCCAGCTGTGGTGGTGGAAGCAGAGTCATTGGGGTCATTTAAGGAACTGCTGGACGTGCACATGGAGAGCAGTGAGTTGAGGGTTGCGTAGGTTACATTACATTCGGATTGAACCTCGGCACAACATCGTGGGCCAAAGGGCCTGTTCTGTGCTGGACTTTTCTATGTTCTATTCGAGGCTGGATTGGAGAAATAGTTGGTATGCTTCCAAAACCAAGAGAGGGGCAGGAAAGTGAAGTTGATCATTAACTACAGCGAGCAGGCTTGATCTGTGGGCTATTCCTACCACCATCTCTATGTTCTTGTGTTCATAAACATGAGCTGTGCTGACTGTGTGCACATAACACGTTAATGTTATCATTAAAGTAGAACTCATTTCCATTTTAAGAATAGCGTTCTCCACTTGGTCAGGACCCATCTAGGCAAACTATAATTTGCAAGTAATAATTTTGAGCCTAGAATCCCAGTTGTATTATTGACTTTATATATTTTGAAATAAAAGACAGTGTTCAGATAAAATCAAACTAGTCAAACAAACCGCGCTTCGTTGCGATTTTCCTACTTGGGTTCTCGCCATATCAGCAATGGAGAAAGTCAGGGCTGCAGATGCTGGAGATTGGAGTCAGTTTGCTGCGCCACAGGACAGAATATCAAGAATACCGGTTTAGTTTCCTGCTGGAGTTCAAACTGTAGTAAATTTCTAGCGGGGCCCGTCCACAGGTGCATTGGTGGTTCAGTGGTAGAATTCTCGCCTTCCACGCGGGTGGCCCGGGTTCGATTCCCGGCCAATGCATTACAGCGCCCTTTTTTTCAAATGCTGCACGGTGTAACAGAGTTCAGCCCGATGCGACGGGTCCATTTCGCCTGGCTGCGCCCTCACCGATGTCCTGCTGCGCGGTTAGCAGGGTATGTTCACTCAGCCTGTGGGGTGGGATGGGATCGTGTCGAAATCTCCGCTCCGCACGCTCCGTTTTTGAGTATTTTCACGGCGTAATCCATCGTTTCCTGGCATGAAGTAAGATCGACATAGTGAGATGACCGGCCGTGATCCCAGAATGATGGGCCAGCCTCCATACGCCGAATGAGAATGAGATGAGAGTGGTGCTGGAAAAGCACTGCCGGGGCAGGCAGCATCCCAGGACCAGCAAAATCGATCTCTCGGGCAGGAGTCCTTCATCGGCAAGGGTACTGTCATATATCCAAACGTCATCAGTGACCTTCCTTCTCTCATATCGTCAGAAGTGGGCATTTTTATTCACGATTGCATCATGGTAGCACCACTGACAACTCCTCAGATACTGAAGCAGACCATACTAGGTTCAAATGCAGAAAGACAATGCCCTCTGACGAACGCAATCGTCTTTCTTTGTGCACGATGGGACTCCAACCAGTGGATAAACAAAGATTGTAAACCTACTCAGGTCTTCACGACAGAGCGTCATTGATGTTCTAGCATTGAATATCTTTGAATAATGAGTGGCACAGACAGAGTCAATAGCCCGAGTCATAGTTTGAAGATATCCGGAGGAAAGTATCGAGGAGACGTCAGAGGTAGGTTCTTTACGCAGAGAGTTGTGAATGCATGGAATGGGTTGCCAGCTGTGGTGGTGGAAGCAGAGTCATTGGGGTCATTTAAGGAACTGCTGGACGTGCACATGGAGAGCAGTGAGTTGAGGGTTGCGTAGGTTACATTACATTCGGATTGAACCTCGGCACAACATCGTGGGCCAAAGGGCCTGTTCTGTGCTGGACTTTTCTATGTTCTATTCGAGGCTGGATTGGAGAAATAGTTGGTATGCTTCCAAAACCAAGACAGGGGCAGGAAAGTGAAGTTGATCATTAACTACAGCGAGCAGGCTTGATCTGTGGGCTATTCCTACCACCATCTCTATGTTCTTGTGTTTATAAACATGAGCTGTGCTGACTGTGTGCACATAACACGTTAATGTTATCATTAAAGTAGAACTCATTTCCATTTTAAGAATAGCGTTCTCCACTTGGTCAGGACCCATCTAGGCAAACTATAATTTGCAAGTAATAATTTTGAGCCTAGAATCCCAGTTGTATTATTGACTTTATATATTTTGAAATAAAAGACAGTGTTCAGATAAAATCAAACTAGTCAAACAAACCGCGCTTCGTTGCGATTTTCCTACTTGGGTTCTCGCCATATCAGCAATGGAGAAAGTCAGGGCTGCAGATGCTGGAGATTGGAGTCAGTTTGCTGCGCCACAGGACAGAATATCAAGAATACCGGTTTTGTTTCCTGCTGGAGTTCAAACGGTAGGAAAGTTCTAGCGGGTGCGCCCTCGGCAGGTGCATTGGTGATTCAGTGGTAGAATTGTCGCCTCCCACGCGAGGGAGCCGGGTTCGAATTCCGGCCAATGCATTGCAGCGCCCTTTATTTCAAATGCTGCACGGTGTAACAGAGTTCAGCCCGATGCGACGGGTCCATTTCGCCTGGCTGCGCCCTCACCGATGTCCTGCTGCGCGGTTAGCAGGGTGTGTTCACTCAGCGTGTGGGGTGGGATGGGATCGTGTCGAAATCTCCGCTCCGCACGCTCCGTTTTTGAGTATTTTCACGGCATAATCCATCGGTTCCTGGCATTAAGTAAGATCGACATAGTGAGATGACCGGCCGTGATCCCAGAATGATGGGCCAGCCTCCATACGCCGAATGAGAATGAGATGAGAGTGGTGCTGGAAAAGCACTGCCGGGGCAGGCAGCATCCCAGGACCAGCAAAATCGATCTCTCGGGCAGGAGTCCTTCATCGGCAAGGGTACTGTCATATATCCAAACGTCATCAGTGACCTTCCTTCTCTCATATCGTCAGAAGTGGGCATTTTTATTCACGATTGCATCATGGTAGCACCACTGACAACTCCTCAGATACTGAAGCAGACCATACTAGGTTCAAATGCAGAAAGACAATGCCCTCTGACGAACGCAATCGTCTTTCTTTGTGCACGATGGGACTCCAACCAGTGGATAAACAAAGATTGTAAACCTACTCAGGTCTTCACGACAGAGCGTCATTGATGTTCTAGCATTGAATATCTTTGAATAATGAGTGGTACAGACAGAGTCAATAGCCCGAGTCATAGTTTGAAGATATCCGGAGGAAAGTATCGAGGAGACGTCAGAGGTAGGTTCTTTACGCAGAGAGTTGTGAATGCATGGAATGGGTTGCCAGCTGTGGTGGTGGAAGCAGAGTCATTGGGGTCATTTAAGGAACTGCTGGACGTGCACATGGAGAGCAGTGAGTTGAGGGTTGCGTAGGTTACATTACATTCGGATTGAACCTCGGCACAACATCGTGGGCCAAAGGGCCTGTTCTGTGCTGGACTTTTCTATGTTCTATTCGAGGCTGGATTGGAGAAATAGTTGGTATGCTTCCAAAACCAAGAGAGGGGCAGGAAAGTGAAGTTGATCATTAACTACAGCGAGCAGGCTTGATCTGTGGGCTATTCCTACCACCATCTCTATGTTCTTGTGTTTATAAACATGAGCTGTGCTGACTGTGTGCACATAACACGTTAATGTTATCATTAAAGTAGAACTCATTTCCATTTTAAGAATAGCGTTCTCCACTTGGTCAGGACCCATCTAGGCAAACTATAATTTGCAAGTAATAATTTTGAGCCTAGAATCCCAGTTGTATTATTGACTTTATATATTTTGAAATAAAAGACAGTGTTCAGATAAAATCAAACTAGTCAAACAAACCGCGCTTCGTTGCGATTTTCCTACTTGGGTTCTCGCCATATCAGCAATGGAGAAAGTCAGGGCTGCAGATGCTGGAGATTGGAGTCAGTTTGCTGCGCCACAGGACAGAATATCAAGAATACCGGTTTTGTTTCCTGCTGGAGTTCAAACGGTAGGAAAGTTCTAGCGGGTACGCCCTCGGCAGGTGCATTGGTGATTCAGTGGTAGAATTGTCGCCTCCCACGCGAGGGAGCCGGGTTCGAATTCCGGCCAATGCATTGCAGCGCCCTTTATTTCAAATGCTGCACGGTGTAACAGAGTTCAGCCCGATGCGACGGGTCCATTTCGCCTGGCTGCGCCCTCACCGATGTCCTGCTGCGCGGTTAGCAGGGTGTGTTCACTCAGCGTGTGGGGTGGGATGGGATCGTGTCGAAATCTCCGCTCCGCACGCTCCGTTTTTGAGTATTTTCACGGCGTAATCCATCGGTTCCTGGCATTAAGTAAGATCGACATAGTGAGATGACCGGCCGTGATCCCAGAATGATGGGCCAGACTCCATACGCCGAATGAGAATGAGATGAGAGTGGTGCTGGAAAAGCACTGCCGGGGCAGGCAGCATCCCAGGACCAGCAAAATCGATCTCTCGGGCAGGAGTCCTTCATCGGCAAGGGTACTGTCATATATCCAAACGTCATCAGTGACCTTCCTTCTCTCATATAGTCAGAAGTGGGCATTTTTGTTCACGATTGCAACATGGTAGCACCACTGACAACTCCTCAGATACTGAAGCAGACCATACTAGGTTCAAATGCAGAAAGCCAATGCCCTCTGACGAACGCAATCGTCTTTCTTTGT
Organism: Chiloscyllium punctatum; assembly: GCF_047496795.1. Classification (NCBI taxonomy): domain Eukaryota; kingdom Metazoa; phylum Chordata; class Chondrichthyes; order Orectolobiformes; family Hemiscylliidae; genus Chiloscyllium; species Chiloscyllium punctatum. Next base: position 26,826,903 of record NC_092768.1, on the reverse strand, counting down.
GCTCGATGGGACTCCAACCAGTGGATAAACAAAGATTGTAAACCTACTCAGGTCTTCACGACAGAGCGTCATTGATGTTCTAGCATTGAATATCTTTGAATAATGAGTGGCACAGACAGAGTCAATAGCCCGAGTCATAGTTTGAAGATATCCGGAGGAAAGTATCGAGGAGACGTCAGAGGTAGGTTCTTTACGCAGAGAGTTGTGAATGCATGGAATGGGTTGCCAGCTGTGGTGGTGGAAGCAGAGTCATTGGGGTCATTTAAGGAACTGCTGGACGTGCACATGGAGAGCAGTGAGTTGAGGGTTGCGTAGGTTACATTACATTAGGATTGAACCTCGGCACAACATCGTGGGCCAAAGGGCCTGTTCTGTGCTGGACTTTTCTATGTTCTGTTCGAGGCTGGATTGGAGAAATAGTTGGTATGCTTCCAAAACCAAGACAGGGGCAGGAAAGTGAAGTTGATCATTAACTACAGCGAGCAGGCTTGATCTGTGGGCTATTCCTACCACCACCTCTATGTTCTTGTGTTTATAAACATGAGCTGTGCTGACTGTGTGCACATAACACGTTAATGTTATCATTAAAGTAGAACTCATTTCCATTTTAAGAATAGCGTTCTCCACTTGGTCAGGACCCATCTAGGCAAACTATAATTTGCAAGTAATAATTTTGAGCCTAGAATCCCAGTTGTATTATTGACTTTATATATTTTGAAATAAAAGACAGTGTTCAGATAAAATCAAACTAGTCAAACAAACCGCGCTTCGTTGCGATTTTCCTACTTGGGTTCTCGCCATATCAGCAATGGAGAAAGTCAGGGCTGCAGATGCTGGAGATTGGAGTCAGTTTGCTGCGCCACAGGACAGAATATCAAGAATACCGGTTTTGTTTCCTGCTGGAGTTCAAACGGTAGGAAAGTTCTAGCGGGTACGCCCTCGGCAGGTGCATTGGTGATTCAGTGGTAGAATTGTCGCCTCCCACGCGAGGGAGCCGGGTTCGAATTCCGGCCAATGCATTGCAGCGCCCTTTATTTCAAATGCTGCACGGTGTAACAGAGTTCAGCCCGATGCGACGGGTCCATTTCGCCTGGCTGCGCCCTCACCGATGTCCTGCTGCGCGGTTAGCAGGGTGTGTTCACTCAGCGTGTGGGGTGGGATGGGATCGTGTCGAAATCTCCGCTCCGCACGCTCCGTTTTTGAGTATTTTCACGGCGTAATCCATCGGTTCCTGGCATTAAGTAAGATCGACATAGTGAGATGACCGGCCGTGATCCCAGAATGATGGGCCAGACTCCATACGCCGAATGAGAATGAGATGAGAGTGGTGCTGGAAAAGCACTGCCGGGGCAGGCAGCATCCCAGGACCAGCAAAATCGATCTCTCGGGCAGGAGTCCTTCATCGGCAAGGGTACTGTCATATATCCAAACGTCATCAGTGACCTTCCTTCTCTCATATAGTCAGAAGTGGGCATTTTTGTTCACGATTGCAACATGGTAGCACCACTGACAACTCCTCAGATACTGAAGCAGACCATACTAGGTTCAAATGCAGAAAGCCAATGCCCTCTGACGAACGCAATCGTCTTTCTTTGTGCTCGATGGGACTCCAACCAGTGGATAAACAAAGATTGTAAACCTACTCAGGTCTTCACGACAGAGCGTCATTGATGTTCTAGCATTGAATATCTTTGAATAATGAGTGGCACAGACAGAGTCAATAGCCCGAGTCATAGTTTGAAGATATCCGGAGGAAAGTATCGAGGAGACGTCAGAGGTAGGTTCTTTACGCAGAGAGTTGTGAATGCATGGAATGGGTTGCCAGCTGTGGTGGTGGAAGCAGAGTCATTGGGGTCATTTAAGGAACTGCTGGACGTGCACATGGAGAGCAGTGAGTTGAGGATTGCGTAGGTTACATTACATTCGGGTTGAACCTCGGCACAACATCGTGGGCCAAAGGGCCTGTTCTGTTCTGGCCTTTTGTATGTTCTATGCTCTAGTTGAGGCTGGATTGGAGAAATCGTTGGAATGCTTCCAAAACCAAGAGATGGGCCGGAAAGTGAAGTTGATCATGAACTATAGCGAGCAGGCTTGATCTGCGGGCTATTCCTACCACCATCTCTATGTTGTTGTGTTTCAAAATATGAGCTGTGCTGACTGTGTGCACATAATACGTTAATGTTATAATTTAAGTAGAACTCATTTCCATTTTAAGAATAGCGTTCTCCACTTGGTCAGGAAGCATCTAGGCAAACTATAATTTGCAAGTAATAATCTTGAGCCTCGAATCCTTGTCGTATTATTTACTTTATATATTTTGAAATAAAGAAACAGCGTTCAGATAAAATCCAACTAGTCAAACAAACAGCGCTTCATTGCGAGTTTCCTACTTGGTTTCTCGCTATATCAGCAATGGAGAAAGTCAGGGCTGCAGATGCTGGAGATTGGAGTCGGCATGCTGCGCCACAGGACAGAATATCAAGAATACCGGTTTAGTTTCCTGCTGGAGTTCAAACTGTAGTAAAGTTCTAGCGGGGCCCGCCCGCAGGTGCATTGGTGGTTCAGTGGTAGAATTCTCGACTGCCACGCGGGAGGCCCGGGATCGATTCCCGGCCAATGCGACGCATTGCAGCACCCTTTATTTGAAATGCTGCACGGCTCGAACAGAGTTCGGCCCGATGCCACGGGTTTGCTTCGCCTGGCTGCGTGCACTCGCCAATGTCCTGCTGCGCGGTAAACAGGGTGTGTTCACTCAGCGTGTGGGATGGGATCGGATGGAAACGTCCGCTCTGCAGACTCCGTTTTTGAGCATTTTCATGGCGCAATCCATAGTTTTCTGGCATTAAGTAAAATCGACATAGTGAGATGACCGGCCGTGAGCCCAGAATGATGGGCCAGACTCCATACGCCGAATGAGATGAGAGTGGTGCTGGAAAAGCACAGCGGGGCAGGCAGCATCCGAGGACCGGCAAAATCGACCTCTCGAGCAGGAGTCCTTCATCAGGAAGGGTACTGTCATATATCCAAACATCTTCTGCTGCTTCATCAGTGACCTTCCTTCTGTCATATAGTCAGAAGTGGGCATTTTTGTTCACGATTGCATCATGGTAGCACCACTGACAACTCCTCAGATACTGAAGCAGACCATACTAGGTTCAAATGCAGAAAGCCAATGCCCTCTGACGAACGCAATCGTCTTTCTTTGTGCTCGATGGGACTCCAACCAGTGGATAAACAAAGATTGGAAACCTTCTCAGTTCTTCACGACAGAGCGTCATTGATGTTCTAGCATTGAATATCTTTGAATAATGAGTGGCACAGACAGAGTCAATAGCCCGAGTCATAGTTTGAAGATATCAGGAGGAAAGTATCGAGGAGACGTCAGAGGTAGGTTCTTTACGCAGAGAGTTGTGAATGCATGGAAGGGGTTGCCAGCCCGTCCACTTGGAAGCAGAGTCATTGGCGTCATTTCAGGAACTGCTGGACGGGCACATGGAGAGCAGTGAGTTGAGGATTGCGTAGGTTACATTACATTCGGGTAGAACCTCGGCACAACATCGTGGGCCAAAGGGCCTGTTCTGTTCTGGCCTTTTGTATGTTCTATGCTCTAGTTGAGGCTGGATTGGAGAAATCGTTGGAATGCTTCCAAAACCAAGAGATGGGCCGGAAAGTGAAGTTGATCATGAACTATAGCGAGCAGGCTTGATCTGCGGGCTATTCCTACCACCATCTCTATGTTGTTGTGTTTCAAAATATGAGCTGTGCTGACTGTGTGCACATAATACGTTAATGTTATAATTTAAGTAGAACTCATTTCCATTTTAAGAATAGCGTTCTCCACTTGGTCAGGAAGCATCTAGGCAAACTATAATTTGCAAGTAATAATCTTGAGCCTCGAATCCTTGTCGTATTATTTACTTTATATATTTTGAAATAAAGAAACAGCGTTCAGATAAAATCCAACTAGTCAAACAAACAGCGCTTCATTGCGAGTTTCCTACTTGGTTTCTCGCTATATCAGCAATGGAGAAAGTCAGGGCTGCAGATGATGGAGATTGGAGTCGGCATGCTGCGCCACAGGACAGAATATCAAGAATACCGGTTTAGTTTCCTGCTGGAGTTCAAACTGTAGTAAAGTTCTAGCGAGGCCCGCCTGCAGGTGCATTGGTGGTTCAGTGGTAGAATTCTCGCCTGCCACGCGGGAGGCCCGGGTTCGATTCCCGGCCAATGCAACGCATTGCAGCACCCTTTTTTTCAAATGCTGCACGGCTCGAACAGAGTTCGGCCCGATGCCACGGGTTTGCTTCGCCTGGCTGCGTGCACTCACTAATGTCCTTCTGCGCGGTAAACAGGGTGTGTTCACTCAGCGTGTGGAATGGGATCGGATGGAAACGTCCGCTCTGCAGGCTCAGTTTTTGAGCATTTTCATGGCGCAATCCATAGTTTTCTGGCATTAAGTAAAATCGACATAGTGAGATGACCGGCCGTGAGCCCAGAATGATGGGCCAGACTCCATACGCCGAATGAGATGAGAGTGGTGCTGGAAAAGCACAGCGGGGCAGGCAGCATCCGAGGACCGGCAAAATCGACCTCTCGAGCAGGAGTCCTTCATCAGGAAGGGTACTGTCATATATCCAAACATCTTCTGCTGCTTCATCAATGACCTTCCTTCTGTCATATAGTCAGAAGTGGGCATTTTTGTTCACGATTGCATCATGGTAGCACCACTGACAACTCCTCAGATACTGAAGCAGACCATACTAGGTTCAAATGCAGAAAGCCAATGCCCTCTGACGAACGCAATCGTCTTTCTTTGTGCTCGATGGGACTCCAACCAGTGGATAAACAAAGATTGGAAACCTTCTCAGTTCTTCACGACAGAGCGTCATTGATGTTCTAGCATTGAATATCTTTGAATAATGAGTGGCACAGACAGAGTCAATAGCCCGAGTCATAGTTTGAAGATATCAGGAGGAAAGTATCGAGGAGACGTCAGAGGTAGGTTCTTTACGCAGAGAGTTGTGAATGCATGGAATGGGTTGCCAGCCCGTCCAGTTGGAAGCAGAGTCATTGGCGTCATTTAAGGAACTGCTGGACGGGCACATGGAGAGCAGTGAGTTGAGGATTGCGTAGGTTACATTACATTCGGGTTGAACCTCGGCACAACATCGTGGGCCAAAGGGCCTGTTCTGTTCTGGCCTTTTGTATGTTCTATGCTCTAGTTGAGGCTGGATTGGAGAAATCGTTGGAATGCTTCCAAAACCAAGAGATGGGCCGGAAAGTGAAGTTGATCATGAACTATAGCGAGCAGGCTTGATCTGCGGGCTATTCCTACCACCATCTCTATGTTGTTGTGTTTCAAAATATGAGCTGTGCTGACTGTGTGCACATAATACGTTAATGTTATAATTTAAGTAGAACTCATTTCCATTTTAAGAATAGCGTTCTCCACTTGGTCAGGAAGCATCTAGGCAAACTATAATTTGCAAGTAATAATCTTGAGCCTCGAATCCTTGTCGTATTATTTACTTTATATATTTTGAAATAAAGAAACAGCGTTCAGATAAAATCCAACTAGTCAAACAAACAGCGCTTCATTGCGAGTTTCCTACTTGGTTTCTCGCTATATCAGCAATGGAGAAAGTCAGGGCTGCAGATGCTGGAGATTGGAGTCGGCATGCTGCGCCACAGGACAGAATATCAAGAATACCGGTTTAGTTTCCTGCTGGAGTTCAAACTGTAGTAAAGTTCTAGCGGGGCCCGCCCGCAGGCGCATTGGTGGTTCAGTGGTAGAATTCTCGACTGCCACGCGGGAGGCCCGGGATCGATTCCCGGCCAATGCAACGCATTGCAGCACCCTTTATTTCAAATGCTGCACGGCTCGAACAGAGTTCGGCCCGATGCCACGGGTTTGCTTCGCCTGGCTGCGTGCACTCGCCAATGTCCTGCTGCGCGGTAAACAGGGTATGTTCACTCAGCGTGTGGGATGGGATCGGATGGAAACGTCCGCTCTGCAGACTCCGTTTTTGAGCATTTCCATGGCGCAATCCATAGTTTTCTGGCATTAAGTAAAATCGACATAGTGAGATGACCGGCCGTGAGCCCAGAATGATGGGCCAGACTCCATACGCCGAATGAGATGAGAGTGGTGCTGGAAAAGCACAGCGGGGCAGGCAGCATCCGAGGACCGGCAAAATCGACCTCTCGAGCAGGAGTCCTTCATCAGGAAGGGTACTGTCATATATCCAAACATCTTCTGCTGCTTCATCAGTGACCTTCCTTCTGTCATATAGTCAGAAGTGGGCATTTTTGTTCACGATTGCATCATGGTAGCACCACTGACAACTCCTCAGATACTGAAGCAGACCATACTAGGTTCAAATGCAGAAAGCCAATGCCCTCTGACGAACGCAATCGTCTTTCTTTGTGCTCGATGGGACTCCAACCAGTGGATAAACAAAGATTGGAAACCTTCTCAGTTCTTCACGACAGAGCGTCATTGATGTTCTAGCATTGAATATCTTTGAATAATGAGTGGCACAGACAGAGTCAATAGCCCGAGTCATAGTTTGAAGATATCAGGAGGAAAGTATCGAGGAGACGTCAGAGGTAGGTTCTTTACGCAGAGAGTTGTGAATGCATGGAATGGGTTGCCAGCCCGTCCAGTTGGAAGCAGAGTCATTGGCGTCATTTAAGGAACTGCTGGACGGGCACATGGAGAGCAGTGAGTTGAGGATTGCGTAGGTTACATTACATTCGGGTTGAACCTCGGCACAACATCGTGGGCCAAAGGGCCTGTTCTGTTCTGGCCTTTTGTATGTTCTATGCTCTAGTTGAGGCTGGATTGGAGAAATCGTTGGAATGCTTCCAAAACCAAGAGATGGGCCGGAAAGTGAAGTTGATCATGAACTATAGCGAGCAGGCTTGATCTGCGGGCTATTCCTACCACCATCTCTATGTTGTTGTGTTTCAAAATATGAGCTGTGCTGACTGTGTGCACATAATACGTTAATGTTATAATTTAAGTAGAACTCATTTCCATTTTAAGAATAGCGTTCTCCACTTGGTCAGGAAGCATCTAGGCAAACTATAATTTGCAAGTAATAATCTTGAGCCTCGAATCCTTGTCGTATTATTTACTTTATATATTTTGAAATAAAGAAACAGCGTTCAGATAAAATCCAACTAGTCAAACAAACAGCGCTTCATTGCGAGTTTCCTACTTGGTTTCTCGCTATATCAGCAATGGAGAAAGTCAGGGCTGCAGATGCTGGAGATTGGAGTCGGCATGCTGCGCCACAGGACAGAATATCAAGAATACCGGTTTAGTTTCCTGCTGGAGTTCAAACTGTAGTAAAGTTCTAGCGGGGCCCGCCCGCAGGCGCATTGGTGGTTCAGTGGTAGAATTCTCGACTGCCACGCGGGAGGCCCGGGATCGATTCCCGGCCAATGCAACGCATTGCAGCACCCTTTATTTCAAATGCTGCACGGCTCGAACAGAGTTCGGCCCGATGCCACGGGTTTGCTTCGCCTGGCTGCGTGCACTCGCCAATGTCAGGCTGCGCGGTAAACAGGGTGTGTTCACTCAGCGTGTGGGATGGGATCGGATGGAAACGTCCGCTCTGCAGACTCCGTTTTTGAGCATTTTCATGGTGCAATCCATAGTTTTCTGGCATTAAGTAAAATCGACATAGTGAGATGACCGGCCGTGAGCCCAGAATGATGGGCCAGACTCCATACGCCGAATGAGATGAGAGTGGTGCTGGAAAAGCACAGCGGGGCAGGCAGCATCCGAGGACCGGCAAAATCGACCTCTCGAGCAGGAGTCCTTCATCAGGAAGGGTACTGTCATATATCCAAACATCTTCTGCTGCTTCATCAGTGACCTTCCTTCTGTGATATAGTCAGAAGTGGGCATTTTTGTTCACGATTGCATCATGGTAGCACCACTGAAAACTCCTCAGATACTGAAGCAGACCATACTAGGTTCAAATGCAGAAAGCCAATGCCCTCTGACGAACGCAATCGTCTTTCTTTGTGCTCGATGGGACTCCAACCAGTGGATAAACAAAGATTGGAAACCTTCTCAGTTCTTCACGACAGAGCGTCATTGATGTTCTAGCATTGAATATCTTTGAATAATGAGTGGCACAGACAGAGTCAATAGCCCGAGTCATAGTTTGAAGATATCAGGAGGAAAGTATCGAGGAGACGTCAGAGGTAGGTTCTTTACGCAGAGAGTTGTGAATGCATGGAATGGGTTGCCAGCCCGTCCAGTTGGAAGCAGAGTCATTGGCGTCATTTAAGGAACTGCTGGACGGGCACATGGAGAGCAGTGAGTTGAGGATTGCGTAGGTTACATTACATTCGGGTTGAACCTCGGCACAACATCGTGGGCCAAAGGGCCTGTTCTGTTCTGGCCTTTTGTATGTTCTATGCTCTAGTTGAGGCTGGATTGGAGAAATCGTTGGAATGCTTCCAAAACCAAGAGATGGGCCGGAAAGTGAAGTTGATCATGAACTATAGCGAGCAGGCTTGATCTGCGGGCTATTCCTACCACCATCTCTATGTTGTTGTGTTTCAAAATATGAGCTGTGCTGACTGTGTGCACATAATACGTTAATGTTATAATTTAAGTAGAACTCATTTCCATTTTAAGAATAGCGTTCTCCACTTGGTCAGGAAGCATCTAGGCAAACTATAATTTGCAAGTAATAATCTTGAGCCTCGAATCCTTGTCGTATTATTTACTTTATATATTTTGAAATAAAGAAACAGCGTTCAGATAAAATCCAACTAGTCAAACAAACAGCGCTTCATTGCGAGTTTCCTACTTGGTTTCTCGCTATATCAGCAATGGAGAAAGTCAGGGCTGCAGATGATGGAGATTGGGGTCGGCATGCTGCGCCACAGGACAGAATATCAAGAATACCGGTTTAGTTTCCTGCTGGAGTTCAAACTGTAGTAAAGTTCTAGCGAGGCCCGCCTGCAGGTGCATTGGTGGTTCAGTGGTAGAATTCTCGCCTGCCACGCGGGAGGCCCGGGTTCGATTCCCGGCCAATGCAACGCATTGCAGCACACTTTTTTTCAAATGCTGCACGGCTCGAACAGAGTTCGGCCCGATGCCACGGGTTTGCTTCGCCTGGCTGCGTGCACTCACTAATGTCCTTCTGCGCGGTAAACAGGGTGTGTTCACTCAGCGTGTGGAATGGGATCGGATGGAAACGTCCGCTCTGCAGACTCAGTTTTTGAGCATTTTCATGGCGCAATCCATAGTTTTCTGGCATTAAGTAAAATCGACATAGTGAGATGACCGGCCGTGAGCCCAGAATGATGGGCCAGACTCCATACGCCGAATGAGATGAGAGTGGTGCTGGAAAAGCACAGCGGGGCAGGCAGCATCCGAGGACCGGCAAAATCGACCTCTCGAGCAGGAGTCCTTCATCAGGAAGGGTACTGTCATATATCCAAACATCTTCTGCTGCTTCATCAGTGACCTTCCTTCTGTCATATAGTCAGAAGTGGGCATTTTTGTTCACGATTGCATCATGGTAGCACCACTGACAACTCCTCAGATACTGAAGCAGACCATACTAGGTTCAAATGCAGAAAGCCAATGCCCTCTGACGAACGCAATCGTCTTTCTTTGTGCTCGATGGGACTCCAACCAGTGGATAAACAAAGATTGGAAACCTTCTCAGTTCTTCACGACAGAGCGTCATTGATGTTCTAGCATTGAATATCTTTGAATAATGAGTGGCACAGACAGAGTCAATAGCCCGAGTCATAGTTTGAAGATATCAGGAGGAAAGTATCGAGGAGACGTCAGAGGTAGGTTCTTTACGCAGAGAGTTGTGAATGCATGGAATGGGTTGCCAGCCCGTCCAGTTGGAAGCAGAGTCATTGGCGTCATTTAAGGAACTGCTGGACGGGCACATGGAGAGCAGTGAGTTGAGGATTGCGTAGGTTACATTACATTCGGGTTGAACCTCGGCACAACATCGTGGGCCAAAGGGCCTGTTCTGTTCTGGCCTTTTGTATGTTCTATGCTCTAGTTGAGGCTGGATTGGAGAAATCGTTGGAATGCTTCCAAAACCAAGAGATGGGCCGGAAAGTGAAGTTGATCATGAACTATAGCGAGCAGGCTTGATCTGCGGGCTATTCCTACCACCATCTCTATGTTGTTGTGTTTCAAAATATGAGCTGTGCTGACTGTGTGCACATAATACGTTAATGTTATAATTTAAGTAGAACTCATTTCCATTTTAAGAATAGCGTTCTCCACTTGGTCAGGAAGCATCTAGGCAAACTATAATTTGCAAGTAATAATCTTGAGCCTCGAATCCTTGTCGTATTATTTACTTTATATATTTTGAAATAAAGAAACAGCGTTCAGATAAAATCCAACTAGTCAAACAAACAGCGCTTCATTGCGAGTTTCCTACTTGGTTTCTCGCTATATCAGCAATGGAGAAAGTCAGGGCTGCAGATGCTGGAGATTGGAGTCGGCATGCTGCGCCACAGGACAGAATATCAAGAATACCGGTTTAGTTTCCTGCTGGAGTTCAAACTGTAGTAAAGTTCTAGCGGGGCCCGCCCGCAGGCGCATTGGTGGTTCAGTGGTAGAATTCTCGACTGCCACGCGGGAGGCCCGGGATCGATTCCCGGCCAATGCAACGCATTGCAGCACCCTTTATTTCAAATGCTGCACGGCTCGAACAGAGTTCGGCCCGATGCCACGGGTTTGCTTCGCCTGGCTGCGTGCACTCGCCAATGTCCTGCTGCGCGGTAAACAGGGTATGTTCACTCAGCGTGTGGGATGGGATCGGATGGAAACGTCCGCTCTGCAGACTCCGTTTCTGAGCATTTCCATGGCGCAATCCATAGTTTTCTGGCATTAAGTAAAATCGACATAGTGAGATGACCGGCCGTGAGCCCAGAATGATGGGCCAGACTCCATACGCCGAATGAGATGAGAGTGGTGCTGGAAAAGCACAGCGGGGCAGGCAGCATCCGAGGACCGGCAAAATCGACCTCTCGAGCAGGAGTCCTTCATCAGGAAGGGTACTGTCATATATCCAAACATCTTCTGCTGCTTCATCAGTGACCTTCCTTCTGTCATATAGTCAGAAGTGGGCATTTTTGTTCACGATTGCATCATGGTAGCACCACTGACAACTCCTCAGATACTGAAGCAGACCATACTAGGTTCAAATGCAGAAAGCCAATGCCCTCTGACGAACGCAATCGTCTTTCTTTGTGCTCGATGGGACTCCAACCAGTGGATAAACAAAGATTGGAAACCTTCTCAGTTCTTCACGACAGAGCGTCATTGATGTTCTAGCATTGAATATCTTTGAATAATGAGTGGCACAGACAGAGTCAATAGCCCGAGTCATAGTTTGAAGATATCAGGAGGAAAGTATCGAGGAGACGTCAGAGGTAGGTTCTTTACGCAGAGAGTTGTGAATGCATGGAAGGGGTTGCCAGCCCGTCCACTTGGAAGCAGAGTCATTGGCGTCATTTCAGGAACTGCTGGACGGGCACATGGAGAGCAGTGAGTTGAGGATTGCGTAGGTTACATTACATTCGGGTAGAACCTCGGCACAACATCGTGGGCCAAAGGGCCTGTTCTGTTCTGGCCTTTTGTATGTTCTATGCTCTAGTTGAGGCTGGATTGGAGAAATCGTTGGAATGCTTCCAAAACCAAGAGATGGGCCGGAAAGTGAAGTTGATCATGAACTATAGCGAGCAGGCTTGATCTGCGGGCTATTCCTACCACCATCTCTATGTTGTTGTGTTTCAAAATATGAGCTGTGCTGACTGTGTGCACATAATACGTTAATGTTATAATTTAAGTAGAACCCATTTCCATTTTAAGAATAGCGTTCTCCACTTGGTCAGGAAGCATCTAGGCAAACTATAATTTGCAAGTAATAATCTTGAGCCTCGAATCCTAGTCGTATTATTTACTTTATATATTTTGAAATAAAGAAACAGCGTTCAGATAAAATCCAACTAGTCAAACAAACAGCGCTTCATTGCGAGTTTCCTACTTGGTTTCTCGCTATATCAGCAATGGAGAAAGTCAGGGCTGCAGATGCTGGAGATTGGAGTCGGCATGCTGCGCCACAGGACAGAATATCAAGAATACCGGTTTAGTTTCCTGCTGGAGTTCAAACTGTAGTAAAGTTCTAGCGGGGCCCGCCCGCAGGCGCATTGGTGGTTCAGTGGTAGAATTCTCGACTGCCACGCGGGAGGCCCGGGATCGATTCCCGGCCAATGCAACGCATTGCAGCACCCTTTATTTCAAATGCTGCACGGCTCGAACAGAGTTCGGCCTGATGCCACGGGTTTGCTTCGCCTGGCTGCGTGCACTCGCCAATGTCCTGCTGCGCGGTAAACAGGGTATGTTCACTCAGCGTGTGGGATGGGATCGGATGGAAACGTCCGCTCTGCAGACTCCGTTTTTGAGCATTTTCATGGCGCAATCCATAGTTTTCTGGCATTAAGTAAAATCGACATAGTGAGATGACCGGCCGTGAGCCCAGAATGATGGGCCAGACTCCATACGCCGAATGAGATGAGAGTGGTGCTGGAAAAGCACAGCGGGGCAGGCAGCATCCGAGGACCGGCAAAATCGACCTCTCGAGCAGGAGTCCTTCATCAGGAAGGGTACTGTCATATATCCAAACATCTTCTGCTGCTTCATCAGTGACCTTCCTTCTGTCATATAGTCAGAAGTGGGCATTTTTGTTCACGATTGCATCATGGTAGCACCACTGACAACTCCTCAGATACTGAAGCAGACCATACTAGGTTCAAATGCAGAAAGCCAATGCCCTCTGACGAACGCAATCGTCTTTCTTTGTGCTCGATGGGACTCCAACCAGTGGATAAACAAAGATTGGAAACCTTCTCAGTTCTTCACGACAGAGCGTCATTGATGTTCTAGCATTGAATATCTTTGAATAATGAGTGGCACAGACAGAGTCAATAGCCCGAGTCATAGTTTGAAGATATCAGGAGGAAAGTATCGAGGAGACGTCAGAGGTAGGTTCTTTACGCAGAGAGTTGTGAATGCATGGAAGGGGTTGCCAGCCCGTCCACTTGGAAGCAGAGTCATTGGCGTCATTTCAGGAACTGCTGGACGGGCACATGGAGAGCAGTGAGTTGAGGATTGCGTAGGTTACATTACATTCGGGTAGAACCTCGGCACAACATCGTGGGCCAAAGGGCCTGTTCTGTTCTGGCCTTTTGTATGTTCTATGCTCTAGTTGAGGCTGGATTGGAGAAATCGTTGGAATGCTTCCAAAACCAAGAGATGGGCCGGAAAGTGAAGTTGATCATGAACTATAGCGAGCAGGCTTGATCTGCGGGCTATTCCTACCACCATCTCTATGTTGTTGTGTTTCAAAATATGAGCTGTGCTGACTGTGTGCACATAATACGTTAATGTTATAATTTAAGTAGAACCCATTTCCATTTTAAGAATAGCGTTCTCCACTTGGTCAGGAAGCATCTAGGCAAACTATAATTTGCAAGTAATAATCTTGAGCCTCGAATCCTAGTCGTATTATTTACTTTATATATTTTGAAATAAAGAAACAGCGTTCAGATAAAATCCAACTAGTCAAACAAACAGCGCTTCATTGCGAGTTTCCTACTTGGTTTCTCGCTATATCAGCAATGGAGAAAGTCAGGGCTGCAGATGCTGGAGATTGGAGTCGGCATGCTGCGCCACAGGACAGAATATCAAGAATACCGGTTTAGTTTCCTGCTGGAGTTCAAACTGTAGTAAAGTTCTAGCGGGGCCCGCCAGCAGGTGCATTGGTGGTTCAGTGGTAGAATTCTCGCCTGCCACGTGGGAGGCCCGGGTTCGATTCCCGGCCAATGCAACGCATTGCAGCACCCTTTATTTCAAATGCTGCACGGCTCGAACAGACTTCGGCCCCATGCCACGGGTTTGCTTCGCCTGGCTGCGTGCACTCGCTAATGTCCTGCTGCGCGGTAAACAGGGTGTGTTCACTCAGCGTGTGGGATGGGATCGGATGGAAACGTCCGCTCTGCAGGCTCCGTTTTTGAGCATTTTCATGGCGCAATCCATAGTTTTCTGGCATTAAGTAAAATCGACATAGTGAGATGACCGGCCGTGAGCCCAGAATGATGGGCCAGACTCCATACGCCGAATGAGATGAGAGTGGTGCTGGAAAAGCACAGCGGGGCAGGCAGCATCCGAGGACCGGCAAAATCGACCTCTCGAGCAGGAGTCCTTCATCAGGAAGGGTACTGTCATATATCCAAACATCTTCTGCTGCTTCATCAGTGACCTTCCTTCTGTCATATAGTCAGAAGTGGGCATTTTTGTTCACGATTGCATCATGGTAGCACCACTGACAACTCCTCAGATACTGAAGCAGACCATACTAGGTTCAAATGCAGAAAGCCAATGCCCTCTGACGAACGCAATCGTCTTTCTTTGTGCTCGATGGGACTCCAACCAGTGGATAAACAAAGATTGGAAACCTTCTCAGTTCTTCACGACAGAGCGTCATTGATGTTCTAGCATTGAATATCTTTGAATAATGAGTGGCACAGACAGAGTCAATAGCCCGAGTCATAGTTTGAAGATATCAGGAGGAAAGTATCGAGGAGACGTCAGAGGTAGGTTCTTTACGCAGAGAGTTGTGAATGCATGGAATGGGTTGCCAGCCCGTCCAGTTGGAAGCAGAGTCATTGGCGTCATTTAAGGAACTGCTGGACGGGCACATGGAGAGCAGTGAGTTGAGGATTGCGTAGGTTACATTACATTCGGGTTGAACCTCGGCACAACATCGTGGGCCAAAGGGCCTGTTCTGTTCTGGCCTTTTGTATGTTCTATGCTCTAGTTGAGGCTGGATTGGAGAAATCGTTGGAATGCTTCCAAAACCAAGAGATGGGCCGGAAAGTGAAGTTGATCATGAACTATAGCGAGCAGGCTTGATCTGCGGGCTATTCCTACCACCATCTCTATGTTGTTGTGTTTCAAAATATGAGCTGTGCTGACTGTGTGCACATAATACGTTAATGTTATAATTTAAGTAGAACTCATTTCCATTTTAAGAATAGCGTTCTCCACTTGGTCAGGAAGCATCTAGGCAAACTATAATTTGCAAGTAATAATCTTGAGCCTCGAATCCTTGTCGTATTATTTACTTTATATATTTTGAAATAAAGAAACAGCGTTCAGATAAAATCCAACTAGTCAAACAAACAGCGCTTCATTGCGAGTTTCCTACTTGGTTTCTCGCTATATCAGCAATGGAGAAAGTCAGGGCTGCAGATGCTGGAGATTGGAGTCGGCATGCTGCGCCACAGGACAGAATATCAAGAATACCGGTTTAGTTTCCTGCTGGAGTTCAAACTGTAGTAAAGTTCTAGCGGGGCCCGCCCGCAGGCGCATTGGTGGTTCAGTGGTAGAATTCTCGACTGCCACGCGGGAGGCCCGGGATCGATTCCCGGCCAATGCAACGCATTGCAGCACCCTTTATTTCAAATGCTGCACGGCTCGAACAGAGTTCGGCCCGATGCCACGGGTTTGCTTCGCCTGGCTGCGTGCACTCGCCAATGTCCTTCTGCGCGGTAAACAGGGTGTGTTCACTCAGCGTGTGGAATGGGATCGGATGGAAACGTCCGCTCTGCAGACTCCGTTTTTGAGCATTTTCATGGCGCAATCCATAGTTTTCTGGCATTAAGTAAAATCGACATAGTGAGATGACCGGCCGTGAGCCCAGAATGATGGGCCAGACTCCATACGCCGAATGAGATGAGAGTGGTGCTGGAAAAGCACAGCGGGGCAGGCAGCATCCGAGGACCGGCAAAATCGACCTCTCGAGCAGGAGTCCTTCATCAGGAAGGGTACTGTCATATATCCAAACATCTTCTGCTGCTTCATCAGTGACCTTCCTTCTGTCATATAGTCAGAAGTGGGCATTTTTGTTCACGATTGCATCATGGTAGCACCACTGACAACTCCTCAGATACTGAAGCAGACCATACTAGGTTCAAATGCAGAAAGCCAATGCCCTCTGACGAACGCAATCGTCTTTCTTTGTGCTCGATGGGACTCCAACCAGTGGATAAACAAAGATTGGAAACCTTCTCAGTTCTTCACGACAGAGCGTCATTGATGTTCTAGCATTGAATATCTTTGAATAATGAGTGGCACAGACAGAGTCAATAGCCCGAGTCATAGTTTGAAGATATCAGGAGGAAAGTATCGAGGAGACGTCAGAGGTAGGTTCTTTACGCAGAGAGTTGTGAATGCATGGAAGGGGTTGCCAGCCCGTCCACTTGGAAGCAGAGTCATTGGCGTCATTTCAGGAACTGCTGGACGGGCACATGGAGAGCAGTGAGTTGAGGATTGCGTAGGTTACATTACATTCGGGTAGAACCTCGGCACAACATCGTGGGCCAAAGGGCCTGTTCTGTTCTGGCCTTTTGTATGTTCTATGCTCTAGTTGAGGCTGGATTGGAGAAATCGTTGGAATGCTTCCAAAACCAAGAGATGGGCCGGAAAGTGAAGTTGATCATGAACTATAGCGAGCAGGCTTGATCTGCGGGCTATTCCTACCACCATCTCTATGTTGTTGTGTTTCAAAATATGAGCTGTGCTGACTGTGTGCACATAATACGTTAATGTTATAATTTAAGTAGAACCCATTTCCATTTTAAGAATAGCGTTCTCCACTTGGTCAGGAAGCATCTAGGCAAACTATAATTTGCAAGTAATAATCTTGAGCCTCGAATCCTAGTCGTATTATTTACTTTATATATTTTGAAATAAAGAAACAGCGTTCAGATAAAATCCAACTAGTCAAACAAACAGCGCTTCATTGCGAGTTTCCTACTTGGTTTCTCGCTATATCAGCAATGGAGAAAGTCAGGGCTGCAGATGCTGGAGATTGGAGTCGGCATGCTGCGCCACAGGACAGAATATCAAGAATACCGGTTTAGTTTCCTGCTGGAGTTCAAACTGTAGTAAAGTTCTAGCGAGGCCCGCCTGCAGGTGCATTGGTGGTTCAGTGGTAGGATTCTCGACTGCCACGCGGGAGGCCCGGGATCGATTCCCGGCCAATGCAACGCATTGCAGCACCCTTTATTTCAAATGCTGCACGGCTCGAACAGAGTTCGGCCCGATGCCACGGGTTTGCTTCGCCTGGCTGCGTGCACTCGCCAATGTCAGGCTGCGCGGTAAACAGGGTGTGTTCACTCAGCGTGTGGAATGGGATCGGATGGAAACGTCCGCTCTGCAGACTCAGTTTTTGAGCATTTTCATGGCGCAATCCATAGTTTTCTGGCATTAAGTAAAATCGACATAGTGAGATGACCGGCCGTGAGCCCAGAATGATGGGCCAGACTCCATACGCCGAATGAGATGAGAGTGGTGCTGGAAAAGCACAGCGGGGCAGGCAGCATCCGAGGACCGGCAAAATCGACCTCTCGAGCAGGAGTCCTTCATCAGGAAGGGTACTGTCATATATCCAAACATCTTCTGCTGCTTCATCAGTGACCTTCCTTCTGTCATATAGTCAGAAGTGGGCATTTTTGTTCACGATTGCATCATGGTAGCACCACTGACAACTCCTCAGATACTGAAGCAGACCATACTAGGTTCAAATGCAGAAAGCCAATGCCCTCTGACGAACGCAATCGTCTTTCTTTGTGCTCGATGGGACTCCAACCAGTGGATAAACAAAGATTGGAAACCTTCTCAGTTCTTCACGACAGAGCGTCATTGATGTTCTAGCATTGAATATCTTTGAATAATGAGTGGCACAGACAGAGTCAATAGCCCGAGTCATAGTTTGAAGATATCAGGAGGAAAGTATCGAGGAGACGTCAGAGGTAGGTTCTTTACGCAGAGAGTTGTGAATGCATGGAATGGGTTGCCAGCCCGTCCAGTTGGAAGCAGAGTCATTGGCGTCATTTAAGGAACTGCTGGACGGGCACATGGAGAGCAGTGAGTTGAGGATTGCGTAGGTTACATTACATTCGGGTTGAACCTCGGCACAACATCGTGGGCCAAAGGGCCTGTTCTGTTCTGGCCTTTTGTATGTTCTATGCTCTAGTTGAGGCTGGATTGGAGAAATCGTTGGAATGCTTCCAAAACCAAGAGATGGGCCGGAAAGTGAAGTTGATCATGAACTATAGCGAGCAGGCTTGATCTGCGGGCTATTCCTACCACCATCTCTATGTTGTTGTGTTTCAAAATATGAGCTGTGCTGACTGTGTGCACATAATACGTTAATGTTATAATTTAAGTAGAACTCATTTCCATTTTAAGAATAGCGTTCTCCACTTGGTCAGGAAGCATCTAGGCAAACTATAATTTGCAAGTAATAATCTTGAGCCTCGAATCCTTGTCGTATTATTTACTTTATATATTTTGAAATAAAGAAACAGCGTTCAGATAAAATCCAACTAGTCAAACAAACAGCGCTTCATTGCGAGTTTCCTACTTGGTTTCTCGCTATATCAGCAATGGAGAAAGTCAGGGCTGCAGATGCTGGAGATTGGAGTCGGCATGCTGCGCCACAGGACAGAATATCAAGAATACCGGTTTAGTTTCCTGCTGGAGTTCAAACTGTAGTAAAGTTCTAGCGGGGCCCGCCCGCAGGCGCATTGGTGGTTCAGTGGTAGAATTCTCGACTGCCACGCGGGAGGCCCGGGATCGATTCCCGGCCAATGCAACGCATTGCAGCACCCTTTATTTCAAATGCTGCACGGCTCGAACAGAGTTCGGCCCGATGCCACGGGTTTGCTTCGCCTGGCTGCGTGCACTCGCCAATGTCCTGCTGCGCGGTAAACAGGGTATGTTCACTCAGCGTGTGGGATGGGATCGGATGGAAACGTCCGCTCTGCAGACTCCGTTTCTGAGCATTTCCATGGCGCAATCCATAGTTTTCTGGCATTAAGTAAAATCGACATAGTGAGATGACCGGCCGTGAGCCCAGAATGATGGGCCAGACTCCATACGCCGAATGAGATGAGAGTGGTGCTGGAAAAGCACAGCGGGGCAGGCAGCATCCGAGGACCGGCAAAATCGACCTCTCGAGCAGGAGTCCTTCATCAGGAAGGGTACTGTCATATATCCAAACATCTTCTGCTGCTTCATCAGTGACCTTCCTTCTGTCATATAGTCAGAAGTGGGCATTTTTGTTCACGATTGCATCATGGTAGCACCACTGACAACTCCTCAGATACTGAAGCAGACCATACTAGGTTCAAATGCAGAAAGCCAATGCCCTCTGACGAACGCAATCGTCTTTCTTTGTGCTCGATGGGACTCCAACCAGTGGATAAACAAAGATTGGAAACCTTCTCAGTTCTTCACGACAGAGCGTCATTGATGTTCTAGCATTGAATATCTTTGAATAATGAGTGGCACAGACAGAGTCAATAGCCCGAGTCATAGTTTGAAGATATCAGGAGGAAAGTATCGAGGAGACGTCAGAGGTAGGTTCTTTACGCAGAGAGTTGTGAATGCATGGAAGGGGTTGCCAGCCCGTCCACTTGGAAGCAGAGTCATTGGCGTCATTTCAGGAACTGCTGGACGGGCACATGGAGAGCAGTGAGTTGAGGATTGCGTAGGTTACATTACATTCGGGTAGAACCTCGGCACAACATCGTGGGCCAAAGGGCCTGTTCTGTTCTGGCCTTTTGTATGTTCTATGCTCTAGTTGAGGCTGGATTGGAGAAATCGTTGGAATGCTTCCAAAACCAAGAGATGGGCCGGAAAGTGAAGTTGATCATGAACTATAGCGAGCAGGCTTGATCTGCGGGCTATTCCTACCACCATCTCTATGTTGTTGTGTTTCAAAATATGAGCTGTGCTGACTGTGTGCACATAATACGTTAATGTTATAATTTAAGTAGAACCCATTTCCATTTTAAGAATAGCGTTCTCCACTTGGTCAGGAAGCATCTAGGCAAACTATAATTTGCAAGTAATAATCTTGAGCCTCGAATCCTAGTCGTATTATTTACTTTATATATTTTGAAATAAAGAAACAGCGTTCAGATAAAATCCAACTAGTCAAACAAACAGCGCTTCATTGCGAGTTTCCTACTTGGTTTCTCGCTATATCAGCAATGGAGAAAGTCAGGGCTGCAGATGCTGGAGATTGGAGTCGGCATGCTGCGCCACAGGACAGAATATCAAGAATACCGGTTTAGTTTCCTGCTGGAGTTCAAACTGTAGTAAAGTTCTAGCGGGGCCCGCCCGCAGGCGCATTGGTGGTTCAGTGGTAGAATTCTCGACTGCCACGCGGGAGGCCCGGGATCGATTCCCGGCCAATGCAACGCATTGCAGCACCCTTTATTTCAAATGCTGCACGGCTCGAACAGAGTTCGGCCTGATGCCACGGGTTTGCTTCGCCTGGCTGCGTGCACTCGCCAATGTCCTGCTGCGCGGTTAACAGGGTATGTTCACTCAGCGTGTGGGATGGGATCGGATGGAAACGTCCGCTCTGCAGACTCCGTTTTTGAGCATTTTCATGGCGCAATCCATAGTTTTCTGGCATTAAGTAAAATCGACATAGTGAGATGACCGGCCGTGAGCCCAGAATGATGGGCCAGACTCCATACGCCGAATGAGATGAGAGTGGTGCTGGAAAAGCACAGCGGGGCAGGCAGCATCCGAGGACCGGCAAAATCGACCTCTCGAGCAGGAGTCCTTCATCAGGAAGGGTACTGTCATATATCCAAACATCTTCTGCTGCTTCATCAGTGACCTTCCTTCTGTCATATAGTCAGAAGTGGGCATTTTTGTTCACGATTGCATCATGGTAGCACCACTGACAACTCCTCAGATACTGAAGCAGACCATACTAGGTTCAAATGCAGAAAGCCAATGCCCTCTGACGAACGCAATCGTCTTTCTTTGTGCTCGATGGGACTCCAACCAGTGGATAAACAAAGATTGGAAACCTTCTCAGTTCTTCACGACAGAGCGTCATTGATGTTCTAGCATTGAATATCTTTGAATAATGAGTGGCACAGACAGAGTCAATAGCCCGAGTCATAGTTTGAAGATATCAGGAGGAAAGTATCGAGGAGACGTCAGAGGTAGGTTCTTTACGCAGAGAGTTGTGAATGCATGGAAGGGGTTGCCAGCCCGTCCACTTGGAAGCAGAGTCATTGGCGTCATTTCAGGAACTGCTGGACGGGCACATGGAGAGCAGTGAGTTGAGGATTGCGTAGGTTACATTACATTCGGGTAGAACCTCGGCACAACATCGTGGGCCAAAGGGCCTGTTCTGTTCTGGCCTTTTGTATGTTCTATGCTCTAGTTGAGGCTGGATTGGAGAAATCGTTGGAATGCTTCCAAAACCAAGAGATGGGCCGGAAAGTGAAGTTGATCATGAACTATAGCGAGCAGGCTTGATCTGCGGGCTATTCCTACCACCATCTCTATGTTGTTGTGTTTCAAAATATGAGCTGTGCTGACTGTGTGCACATAATACGTTAATGTTATAATTTAAGTAGAACCCATTTCCATTTTAAGAATAGCGTTCTCCACTTGGTCAGGAAGCATCTAGGCAAACTATAATTTGCAAGTAATAATCTTGAGCCTCGAATCCTAGTCGTATTATTTACTTTATATATTTTGAAATAAAGAAACAGCGTTCAGATAAAATCCAACTAGTCAAACAAACAGCGCTTCATTGCGAGTTTCCTACTTGGTTTCTCGCTATATCAGCAATGGAGAAAGTCAGGGCTGCAGATGCTGGAGATTGGAGTCGGCATGCTGCGCCACAGGACAGAATATCAAGAATACCGGTTTAGTTTCCTGCTGGAGTTCAAACTGTAGTAAAGTTCTAGCGGGGCCCGCCAGCAGGTGCATTGGTGGTTCAGTGGTAGAATTC
This sequence comes from Chiloscyllium punctatum, assembly GCF_047496795.1. Taxonomy (NCBI): domain Eukaryota; kingdom Metazoa; phylum Chordata; class Chondrichthyes; order Orectolobiformes; family Hemiscylliidae; genus Chiloscyllium; species Chiloscyllium punctatum. The sequence goes on along the minus strand of NC_092768.1, from coordinate 26,804,995 downwards.
TCGCCTGCCACGTGGGAGGCCCGGGTTCGATTCCCGGCCAATGCAACGCATTGCAGCACCCTTTATTTCAAATGCTGCACGGCTCGAACAGACTTCGGCCCCATGCCACGGGTTTGCTTCGCCTGGCTGCGTGCACTCGCTAATGTCCTGCTGCGCGGTAAACAGGGTGTGTTCACTCAGCGTGTGGGATGGGATCGGATGGAAACGTCCGCTCTGCAGGCTCCGTTTTTGAGCATTTTCATGGCGCAATCCATAGTTTTCTGGCATTAAGTAAAATCGACATAGTGAGATGACCGGCCGTGAGCCCAGAATGATGGGCCAGACTCCATACGCCGAATGAGATGAGAGTGGTGCTGGAAAAGCACAGCGGGGCAGGCAGCATCCGAGGACCGGCAAAATCGACCTCTCGAGCAGGAGTCCTTCATCAGGAAGGGTACTGTCATATATCCAAACATCTTCTGCTGCTTCATCAGTGACCTTCCTTCTGTCATATAGTCAGAAGTGGGCATTTTTGTTCACGATTGCATCATGGTAGCACCACTGACAACTCCTCAGATACTGAAGCAGACCATACTAGGTTCAAATGCAGAAAGCCAATGCCCTCTGACGAACGCAATCGTCTTTCTTTGTGCTCGATGGGACTCCAACCAGTGGATAAACAAAGATTGGAAACCTTCTCAGTTCTTCACGACAGAGCGTCATTGATGTTCTAGCATTGAATATCTTTGAATAATGAGTGGCACAGACAGAGTCAATAGCCCGAGTCATAGTTTGAAGATATCAGGAGGAAAGTATCGAGGAGACGTCAGAGGTAGGTTCTTTACGCAGAGAGTTGTGAATGCATGGAAGGGGTTGCCAGCCCGTCCACTTGGAAGCAGAGTCATTGGCGTCATTTCAGGAACTGCTGGACGGGCACATGGAGAGCAGTGAGTTGAGGATTGCGTAGGTTACATTACATTCGGGTAGAACCTCGGCACAACATCGTGGGCCAAAGGGCCTGTTCTGTTCTGGCCTTTTGTATGTTCTATGCTCTAGTTGAGGCTGGATTGGAGAAATCGTTGGAATGCTTCCAAAACCAAGAGATGGGCCGGAAAGTGAAGTTGATCATGAACTATAGCGAGCAGGCTTGATCTGCGGGCTATTCCTACCACCATCTCTATGTTGTTGTGTTTCAAAATATGAGCTGTGCTGACTGTGTGCACATAATACGTTAATGTTATAATTTAAGTAGAACCCATTTCCATTTTAAGAATAGCGTTCTCCACTTGGTCAGGAAGCATCTAGGCAAACTATAATTTGCAAGTAATAATCTTGAGCCTCGAATCCTAGTCGTATTATTTACTTTATATATTTTGAAATAAAGAAACAGCGTTCAGATAAAATCCAACTAGTCAAACAAACAGCGCTTCATTGCGAGTTTCCTACTTGGTTTCTCGCTATATCAGCAATGGAGAAAGTCAGGGCTGCAGATGCTGGAGATTGGAGTCGGCATGCTGCGCCACAGGACAGAATATCAAGAATACCGGTTTAGTTTCCTGCTGGAGTTCAAACTGTAGTAAAGTTCTAGCGGGGCCCACCCGCAGGTGCATTGGTGGTTCAGTGGTAGAATTCTCGACTGCCACGCGGGAGGCCCGGGATCGATTCCCGGCCAATGCAACGCATTGCAGCACCCTTTATTTCAAATGCTGCACGGCTCGAACAGAGTTCGGCCCGATGCCACGGGTTTGCTTCGCCTGGCTGCGTGCACTCGCTAATGTCCTGCTGCGCGGTAAACAGGGTGTGTTCACTCAGCGTGTGGGATGGGATCGGGTGGAAACGTCCGCTCTGCAGACTCAGTTTTTGAGCATTTTCATGGCGCAATCCATAGTTTTCTGGCATTAAGTAAAATCGACATAGTGAGATGACCGGCCGTGAGCCCAGAATGATGGGCCAGACTCCATACGCCGAATGAGATGAGAGTGGTGCTGGAAAAGCACAGCGGGGCAGGCAGCATCCGAGGACCGGCAAAATCGACCTCTCGAGCAGGAGTCCTTCATCAGGAAGGGTACTGTCATATATCCAAACATCTTCTGCTGCTTCATCAGTGACCTTCCTTCTGTCATATAGTCAGAAGTGGGCATTTTTGTTCACGATTGCATCATGGTAGCACCACTGACAACTCCTCAGATACTGAAGCAGACCATACTAGGTTCAAATGCAGAAAGCCAATGCCCTCTGACGAACGCAATCGTCTTTCTTTGTGCTCGATGGGACTCCAACCAGTGGATAAACAAAGATTGGAAACCTTCTCAGTTCTTCACGACAGAGCGTCATTGATGTTCTAGCATTGAATATCTTTGAATAATGAGTGGCACAGACAGAGTCAATAGCCCGAGTCATAGTTTGAAGATATCAGGAGGAAAGTATCGAGGAGACGTCAGAGGTAGGTTCTTTACGCAGAGAGTTGTGAATGCATGGAATGGGTTGCCAGCCCGTCCAGTTGGAAGCAGAGTCATTGGCGTCATTTAAGGAACTGCTGGACGGGCACATGGAGATCAGTGAGTTGAGGATTGCGTAGGTTACATTACATTCGGGTTGAACCTCGGCACAACATCGTGGGCCAAAGGGCCTGTTCTGTTCTGGCCTTTTGTATGTTCTATGCTCTAGTTGAGGCTGGATTGGAGAAATCGTTGGAATGCTTCCAAAACCAAGAGATGGGCCGGAAAGTGAAGTTGATCATGAACTATAGCGAGCAGGCTTGATCTGCGGGCTATTCCTACCACCATCTCTATGTTGTTGTGTTTCAAAATATGAGCTGTGCTGACTGTGTGCACATAATACGTTAATGTTATAATTTAAGTAGAACTCATTTCCATTTTAAGAATAGCGTTCTCCACTTGGTCAGGAAGCATCTAGGCAAACTATAATTTGCAAGTAATAATCTTGAGCCTCGAATCCTTGTCGTATTATTTACTTTATATATTTTGAAATAAAGAAACAGCGTTCAGATAAAATCCAACTAGTCAAACAAACAGCGCTTCATTGCGAGTTTCCTACTTGGTTTCTCGCTATATCAGCAATGGAGAAAGTCAGGGCTGCAGATGCTGGAGATTGGAGTCGGCATGCTGCGCCACAGGACAGAATATCAAGAATACCGGTTTAGTTTCCTGCTGGAGTTCAAACTGTAGTAAAGTTCTAGCGGGGCCCGCCCGCAGGTGCATTGGTGGTTCAGTGGTAGAATTCTCGCCTGCCACGCGGGAGGCCCGGGTTCGATTCCCGGCCAATGCAACGCATTGCAGCACCCTTTATTTGAAATGCTGCACGGCTCGAACAGAGTTCGGCCCGATGCCACGGGTTTGCTTCGCCTGGCTGCGTGCACTCGCCAATGTCCTGCTGCGCGGTAAACAGGGTATGTTCACTCAGCGTGTGGGATGGGATCGGATGGAAACGTCCGCTCTGCAGACTCCGTTTTTGAGCATTTTCATGGCGCAATCCATAGTTTTCTGGCATTAAGTAAAATCGACATAGTGAGATGACCGGCCGTGAGCCCAGAATGATGGGCCAGACTCCATACGCCGAATGAGATGAGAGTGGTGCTGGAAAAGCACAGCGGGGCAGGCAGCATCCGAGGACCGGCAAAATCGACCTCTCGAGCAGGAGTCCTTCATCAGGAAGGGTACTGTCATATATCCAAACATCTTCTGCTGCTTCATCAGTGACCTTCCTTCTGTCATATAGTCAGAAGTGGGCATTTTTGTTCACGATTGCATCATGGTAGCACCACTGAAAACTCCTCAGATACTGAAGCAGACCATACGAGGTTCAAGTGCAGAAAGCCAATGCCCTCTGACGAACGCAATCGTCTTTCTTTGTGCTCGATGGGAATCCAACCAGCGGATAAACAAAGATTGGAAACCTTCTCAGTTCTTCACGACAGAGCGTCATTGATGTTCTAGCATTGAATATCTTTGAATAATGAGTGGCACAGACAGAGTCAATAGCCCGAGTCATAGTTTGAAGATATCAGGAGGAAAGTATCGAGGAGACGTCAGAGGTAGGTTCTTTACGCAGAGAGTTGTGAATGCATGGAATGGGTTGCCAGCCCGTCCAGTTGGAAGCAGAGTCATTGGCGTCATTTAAGGAACTGCTGGACGGGCACATGGAGAGCAGTGAGTTGAGGATTGCGTAGGTTACATTACATTCGGGTTGAACCTCGGCACAACATCGTGGGCCAAAGGGCCTGTTCTGTTCTGGCCTTTTGTATGTTCTATGCTCTAGTTGAGGCTGGATTGGAGAAATCGTTGGAATGCTTCCAAAACCAAGAGATGGGCCGGAAAGTGAAGTTGATCATGAACTATAGCGAGCAGGCTTGATCTGCGGGCTATTCCTACCACCATCTCTATGTTGTTGTGTTTCAAAATATGAGCTGTGCTGACTGTGTGCACATAATACGTTAATGTTATAATTTAAGTCGAACTCATTTCCATTTTAAGAATAGCGTTCTCCACTTGGTCAGGAAGCATCTAGGCAAACTATAATTTGCAAGTAATAATCTTGAGCCTCGAATCCTTGTCGTATTATTTACTTTATATATTTTGAAATAAAGAAACAGCGTTCAGATAAAATCCAACTAGTCAAACAAACAGCGCTTCATTGCGAGTTTCCTACTTGGTTTCTCGCTATATCAGCAATGGAGAAAGTCAGGGCTGCAGATGCTGGAGATTGGAGTCGGCATGCTGCGTCACAGGACAGAATATCAAGAATACCGGTTTAGTTTCCTGCTGGAGTTCAAACTGTAGTAAAGTTCTAGGGGGTCCCGCCCGCAGGTGCATTGGTGGTTCAGTGATAGAATTCTCGACTGCCACGCGGGAGGCCCGGGATCGATTCCCGGCCAATGCAACGCATTGCAGCACCCTTTATTTCAAATGCTGCACGGCTCGAACAGAGTTCGGCCCCATGCCACGGGTTTGCTTCGCCTGGCTGCGTGCACTCGCTAATGTCCTGCTGCGCGGTAAACAGGGTGTGTTCACTCAGCGTGTGGGATGGGATCGGATGGAAACGTCCGCTCTGCAGACTCCGTTTTTGAGCATTTTCATGGCGCAATCCATAGTTTTCTGGCATTAAGTAAAATCGACATAGTGAGATGACCGGCCGTGAGCCCAGAATGATGGGCCAGACTCCATACGCCGAATGAGATGAGAGTGGTGCTGGAAAAGCACAGCGGGGCAGGCAGCATCCGAGGACCGGCAAAATCGACCTCTCGAGCAGGAGTCCTTCATCAGGAAGGGTACTGTCATATATCCAAACATCTTCTGCTGCTTCATCAGTGACCTTCCTTCTGTGATATAGTCAGAAGTGGGCATTTTTGTTCACGATTGCATCATGGTAGCACCACCGAAAACTCCTCAGATACTGAAGCAGACCATACTAGGTTCAAATGCAGAAAGCCAATGCCCTCTGACGAACGCAATCGTCTTTCTTTGTGCTCGATGGGACTCCAACCAGTGGATAAACAAAGATTGGAAACCTTCTCAGTTCTTCACGACAGAGCGTCATTGATGTTCTAGCATTGAATATCTTTGAATAATGAGTGGCACAGACAGAGTCAATAGCCCGAGTCATAGTTTGAAGATATCAGGAGGAAAGTATCGAGGAGACGTCAGAGGTAGGTTCTTTACGCAGAGAGTTGTGAATGCATGGAATGGGTTGCCAGCTGTGGTGGTGGAAGCAGAGTCATTGGCGTCATTTAAGGAACTGCTGGACGGGCACATGGAGAGCAGTGAGTTGAGGATTGCGTAGGTTACATTACATTCGGGTTGAACCTCGGCACAACATCGTGGGCCAAAGGGCCTGTTCTGTTCTGGCCTTTTGTATGTTCTATGCTCTAGTTGAGGCTGGATTGGAGAAATCGTTGGAATGCTTCCAAAACCAAGAGATGGGCCGGAAAGTGAAGTTGATCATGAACTATAGCGAGCAGGCTTGTTCTGCGGGCTATTCCTACCACCATCTCTATGTTGTTGTGTTTCAAAATATGAGCTGTGCTGACTGTGTGCACATAATACGTTAATGTTATAATTTAAGTAGAACTCATTTCCATTTTAAGAATAGCGTTCTCCACTTGGTCAGGAAGCATCTAGGCAAACTATAATTTGCAAGTAATAATCTTGAGCCTCGAATCCTTGTCGTATTATTTACTTTATATATTTTGAAATAAAGAAACAGCGTTCAGATAAAATCCAACTAGTCAAACAAACAGCGCTTCATTGCGAGTTTCCTACTTGGTTTCTCGCTATATCAGCAATGGAGAAAGTCAGGGCTGCAGATGCTGGAGATTGGAGTCGGCATGCTGCGTCACAGGACAGAATATCAAGAATACCGGTTTAGTTTCCTGCTGGAGTTCAAACTGTAGTAAAGTTCTAGCCGGGCCCGCCCGCAGGTGCATTGGTGGTTCAGTGGTAGAATTCTCGCCTGCCGCGCGGGAGGCCCGGGTTCGATTCCCGGCCAATGCAACGCATTACAGCACCCTTTATTTCAAATGCTGCACGGCTCGAACAGAGTTCGGCCCCATGCCACGGGTTTGCTTCGCCTGGCTGCGTGCACTCGCTAATGTCCTGCTGCGCGGTAAACAGGGTGTGTTCACTCAGCGTGTGGGATGGGATCGGATGGAAACGTCCGCTCTGCAGACTCCGTTTTTGAGCATTTTCATGGCGCAATCCATAGTTTTCTGGCATTAAGTAAAATCGACATAGTGAGATGACCGGCCGTGAGCCCAGAATGATGGGCCAGACTCCATACGCCGAATGAGATGAGAGTGGTGCTGGAAAAGCACAGCGGGGCAGGCAGCATCCGAGGACCGGCAAAATCGACCTCTCGAGCAGGAGTCCTTCATCAGGAAGGGTACTGTCATATATCCAAACATCTTCTGCTGCTTCATCAGTGACCTTCCTTCTGTGATATAGTCAGAAGTGGGCATTTTTGTTCACGATTGCATCATGGTAGCACCACCGAAAACTCCTCAGATACTGAAGCAGACCATACTAGGTTCAAATGCAGAAAGCCAATGCCCTCTGACGAACGCAATCGTCTTTCTTTGTGCTCGATGGGACTCCAACCAGTGGATAAACAAAGATTGGAAACCTTCTCAGTTCTTCACGACAGAGCGTCATTGATGTTCTAGCATTGAATATCTTTGAGTAATGAGTGGCACAGACAGAGTCAATAGCCCGAGTCATAGTTTGAAGATATCAGGAGGAAAGTATCGAGGAGACGTCAGAGGTAGGTTCTTTACGCAGAGAGTTGTGAATGCATGGAATGGGTTGCCAGCTGTGGTGGTGGAAGCAGAGTCATTGGCGTCATTTAAGGAACTGCTGGACGGGCACATGGAGAGCAGTGAGTTGAGGATTGCGTAGGTTACATTACATTCGGGTTGAACCTCGGCACAACATCGTGGGCCAAAGGGCCTGTTCTGTTCTGGCCTTTTGTATGTTCTATGCTCTAGTTGAGGCTGGATTGGAGAAATCGTTGGAATGCTTCCAAAACCAAGAGATGGGCCGGAAAGTGAAGTTGATCATGAACTATAGCGAGCAGGCTTGTTCTGCGGGCTATTCCTACCACCATCTCTATGTTGTTGTGTTTCAAAATATGAGCTGTGCTGACTGTGTGCACATAATACGTTAATGTTATAATTTAAGTAGAACTCATTTCCATTTTAAGAATAGCGTTCTCCACTTGGTCAGGAAGCATCTAGGCAAACTATAATTTGCAAGTAATAATCTTGAGCCTCGAATCCTTGTCGTATTATTTACTTTATATATTTTGAAATAAAGAAACAGCGTTCAGATAAAATCCAACTAGTCAAACAAACAGCGCTTCATTGCGAGTTTCCTACTTGGTTTCTCGCTATATCAGCAATGGAGAAAGTCAGGGCTGCAGATGCTGGAGATTGGAGTCGGCATGCTGCGTCACAGGACAGAATATCAAGAATACCGGTTTAGTTTCCTGCTGGAGTTCAAACTGTAGTAAAGTTCTAGCGGGGCCCGCCCGCAGGTGCATTGGTGGTTCAGTGGTAGAATTCTCGCCTGCCGCGCGGGAGGCCCGGGTTCGATTCCCGGCCAATGCAACGCATTACAGCACCCTTTATTTCAAATGCTGCACGGCTCGAACAGAGTTCGGCCCGATGCCACGGGTTTGCTTCGCCTGGCTGCGTGCACTCGCCAATGTCCTGCTGCGCGGTAAACAGGGTATGTTCACTCAGCGTGTGGGATGGGACCGGATGGAAACGTCGGCTCTGCAGACTCCGTTTTTGAGCATTTTCATGGCGCAATCCATAGTTTTCTGGCATTAAGTAAAATCGACATAGTGAGATGACCGGCCATGAGCCCAGAATGATGGGCCAGACTCCATACACCGACTGAGATGAGAGTGGTGCTGGAAAAGCACAGCGGGGCAGGCAGCATCCGAGGACCGGCAAAATCGACCTCTCGAGCAGGAGTCCTTCATCAGGAAGGGTACTGTCATATATCCAAACATCTTCTGCTGCTTCATCAGTGACCTTCCTTCTGTCATATAGTCAGAAGTGGGCATTTTTGTTCACGATTGCATCATGGTAGCACCACCGAAAACTCCTCAGATACTGAAGCAGACCATACTAGGTTCAAATGCAGAAAGCCAATGCCCTCTGACGAACGCAATCGTCTTTCTTTGTGCTCGATGGGACTCCAACCAGTGGATAAACAAAGATTGGAAACCTTCTCAGTTCTTCACGACAGAGCGTCATTGATGTTCTAGCATTGAATATCTTTGAATAATGAGTGGCACAGACAGAGTCAATAGCCCGAGTCATAGTTTGAAGATATCAGGAGGAAAGTATCGAGGAGACGTCAGAGGTAGGTTCTTTACGCAGAGAGTTGTGAATGCATGGAATGGGTTGCCAGCCCGTCCAGTTGGAAGCAGAGTCATTGGCGTCATTTAAGGAACTGCTGGACGGGCACATGGAGATCAGTGAGTTGAGGATTGCGTAGGTTACATTACATTAGGGTTGAAGCTCGGCACAACATCGTGGGCCAAAGAGCCTGTTCTGTTCTGGACTTTTCTATGTTCTATGCTCTAGTTGAGGCTGGATTGGAGAAATCGTGGGAATGCTTCCAAAACCAAGAGATGGGCCGGAAAGTGATGTTGATCATGAACTATAGCGAGCAGGCTTGATCTGCGGGCTATTCCTACCACCATCTCGATGTTCTTGTGTTTAAAAATATGAGCTGTGCTGACTGTGTGCACATAACACGTTAATGTTATAATTTAAGTAGAAATCATTTCCATTTTAAGAATAGCGTTCTCCACTTGGTCAGGACCCATCTAGGCAAACTATAATTTGCAAGTAATAATCTTGAGCCTCGAATCCTAGTCGTATTATTTACTTTATATATTTTGAAATAAAGAAACAGCGTTCAGATAAAATTCAACTAGTCAAACAAACAGCGCTTCATTACGAGTTCCCTACTTGGTTTCTCGCTATATCAGCAATGGAGAAAGTCAGGGCTGCAGATGCTGGAGATTGGAGTCGGCATGCTGCGCCACAGGACAGAATATCAAGAATACCGGTTTAGTTTCCTGCTGGAGTTCAAACTGTAGTAAATTTCTAGCGGGGCCCGTCCACAGGTGCATTGGTGGTTCAGTGGTAGGATTCTCGCCTTCCACGCGGGTGGCCCGGGTTCGATTCCCGGCCAATGCATTACAGCGCCCTTTTTTTCAAATGCTGCACGGTGTAACAGAGTTCAGCCCGATGCGACGGGTCGATTTCGCCTGGCTGCGCCCTCACCGATGTCCTGCTGCGCGGTTAGCAGGGTATGTTCACTCAGCCTGTGGGGTGGGATGGGATCGTGTCGAAATCTCCGCTCCGCACGCTCCGTTTTTGAGTATTTTCACGGCGTAATCCATCGTTTCCTGGCATGAAGTAAGATCGACATAGTGAGATGACCGGCCGTGATCCCAGAATGATGGGCCAGCCTCCATACGCCGAATGAGAATGAGATGAGAGTGGTGCTGGAAAAGCACTGCCGGGGCAGGCAGCTTCCCAGGACCAGCAAAATCGATCTCTCGGGCAGGAGTCCTTCATCGGCAAGGGTACTGTCATATATCCAAACGTCATCAGTGACCTTCCTTCTCTCATATCGTCAGAAGTGGGCATTTTTATTCACGATTGCATCATGGTAGCACCACTGACAACTCCTCAGATACTGAAGCAGACCATACTAGGTTCAAATGCAGAAAGACAATGCCCTCTGACGAACGCAATCGTCTTTCTTTGTGCACGATGGGACTCCAACCAGTGGATAAACAAAGATTGTAAACCTACTCAGGTCTTCACGACAGAGCGTCATTGATGTTCTAGCATTGAATATCTTTGAATAATGAGTGGCACAGACAGAGTCAATAGCCCGAGTCATAGTTTGAAGATATCCGGAGGAAAGTATCGAGGAGACGTCAGAGGTAGGTTCTTTACGCAGAGAGTTGTGAATGCATGGAATGGGTTGCCAGCTGTGGTGGTGGAAGCAGAGTCATTGGGGTCATTTAAGGAACTGCTGGACGTGCACATGGAGAGCAGTGAGTTGAGGGTTGCGTAGGTTACATTACATTCGGATTGAACCTCGGCACAACATCGTGGGCCAAAGGGCCTGTTCTGTGCTGGACTTTTCTATGTTCTATTCGAGGCTGGATTGGAGAAATAGTTGGTATGCTTCCAAAACCAAGAGAGGGGCAGGAAAGTGAAGTTGATCATTAACTACAGCGAGCAGGCTTGATCTGTGGGCTATTCCTACCACCATCTCTATGTTCTTGTGTTTATAAACATGAGCTGTGCTGACTGTGTGCACATAACACGTTAATGTTATCATTAAAGTAGAACTCATTTCCATTTTAAGAATAGCGTTCTCCACTTGGTCAGGACCCATCTAGGCAAACTATAATTTGCAAGTAATAATTTTGAGCCTAGAATCCCAGTTGTATTATTGACTTTATATATTTTGAAATAAAAGACAGTGTTCAGATAAAATCAAACTAGTCAAACAAACCGCGCTTCGTTGCGATTTTCCTACTTGGGTTCTCGCCATATCAGCAATGGAGAAAGTCAGGGCTGCAGATGCTGGAGATTGGAGTCAGTTTGCTGCGCCATAGGACAGAATATCAAGAATACCGGTTTAGTTTCCTGCTGGAGTTCAAACTGTAGTAAATTTCTAGCGGGGCCCGTCCACAGGTGCATTGGTGGTTCAGTGGTAGAATTCTCGCCTTCCACGCGGGTGGCCCGGGTTCGATTCCCGGCCAATGCATTACAGCGCCCTTTTTTTCAAATGCTGCACGGTGTAACAGAGTTCAGCCCGATGCGACGGGTCGATTTCGCCTGGCTGCGCCCTCACCGATGTCCTGCTGCGCGGTTAGCAGGGTATGTTCACTCAGCCTGTGGGGTGGGATGGGATCGTGTCGAAATCTCCGCTCCGCACGCTCCGTTTTTGAGTATTTTCACGGCGTAATCCATCGTTTCCTGGCATGAAGTAAGATCGACATAGTGAGATGACCGGCCGTGATCCCAGAATGATGGGCCAGCCTCCATACGCCGAATGAGAATGAGATGAGAGTGGTGCTGGAAAAGCACTGCCGGGGCAGGCAGCATCCCAGGACCAGCAAAATCGATCTCTCGGGCAGGAGTCCTTCATCGGCAAGGGTACTGTCATATATCCAAACGTCATCAGTGACCTTCCTTCTCTCATATCGTCAGAAGTGGGCATTTTTATTCACGATTGCATCATGGTAGCACCACTGACAACTCCTCAGATACTGAAGCAGACCATACTAGGTTCAAATGCAGAAAGACAATGCCCTCTGACGAACGCAATCGTCTTTCTTTGTGCACGATGGGACTCCAACCAGTGGATAAACAAAGATTGTAAACCTACTCAGGTCTTCACGACAGAGCGTCATTGATGTTCTAGCATTGAATATCTTTGAATAATGAGTGGCACAGACAGAGTCAATAGCCCGAGTCATAGTTTGAAGATATCCGGAGGAAAGTATCGAGGAGACGTCAGAGGTAGGTTCTTTACGCAGAGAGTTGTGAATGCATGGAATGGGTTGCCAGCTGTGGTGGTGGAAGCAGAGTCATTGGGGTCATTTAAGGAACTGCTGGACGTGCACATGGAGAGCAGTGAGTTGAGGGTTGCGTAGGTTACATTACATTCGGATTGAACCTCGGCACAACATCGTGGGCCAAAGGGCCTGTTCTGTGCTGGACTTTTCTATGTTCTATTCGAGGCTGGATTGGAGAAATAGTTGGTATGCTTCCAAAACCAAGAGAGGGGCAGGAAAGTGAAGTTGATCATTAACTACAGCGAGCAGGCTTGATCTGTGGGCTATTCCTACCACCATCTCTATGTTCTTGTGTTCATAAACATGAGCTGTGCTGACTGTGTGCACATAACACGTTAATGTTATCATTAAAGTAGAACTCATTTCCATTTTAAGAATAGCGTTCTCCACTTGGTCAGGACCCATCTAGGCAAACTATAATTTGCAAGTAATAATTTTGAGCCTAGAATCCCAGTTGTATTATTGACTTTATATATTTTGAAATAAAAGACAGTGTTCAGATAAAATCAAACTAGTCAAACAAACCGCGCTTCGTTGCGATTTTCCTACTTGGGTTCTCGCCATATCAGCAATGGAGAAAGTCAGGGCTGCAGATGCTGGAGATTGGAGTCAGTTTGCTGCGCCACAGGACAGAATATCAAGAATACCGGTTTAGTTTCCTGCTGGAGTTCAAACTGTAGTAAATTTCTAGCGGGGCCCGTCCACAGGTGCATTGGTGGTTCAGTGGTAGAATTCTCGCCTTCCACGCGGGTGGCCCGGGTTCGATTCCCGGCCAATGCATTACAGCGCCCTTTTTTTCAAATGCTGCACGGTGTAACAGAGTTCAGCCCGATGCGACGGGTCCATTTCGCCTGGCTGCGCCCTCACCGATGTCCTGCTGCGCGGTTAGCAGGGTATGTTCACTCAGCCTGTGGGGTGGGATGGGATCGTGTCGAAATCTCCGCTCCGCACGCTCCGTTTTTGAGTATTTTCACGGCGTAATCCATCGTTTCCTGGCATGAAGTAAGATCGACATAGTGAGATGACCGGCCGTGATCCCAGAATGATGGGCCAGCCTCCATACGCCGAATGAGAATGAGATGAGAGTGGTGCTGGAAAAGCACTGCCGGGGCAGGCAGCATCCCAGGACCAGCAAAATCGATCTCTCGGGCAGGAGTCCTTCATCGGCAAGGGTACTGTCATATATCCAAACGTCATCAGTGACCTTCCTTCTCTCATATCGTCAGAAGTGGGCATTTTTATTCACGATTGCATCATGGTAGCACCACTGACAACTCCTCAGATACTGAAGCAGACCATACTAGGTTCAAATGCAGAAAGACAATGCCCTCTGACGAACGCAATCGTCTTTCTTTGTGCACGATGGGACTCCAACCAGTGGATAAACAAAGATTGTAAACCTACTCAGGTCTTCACGACAGAGCGTCATTGATGTTCTAGCATTGAATATCTTTGAATAATGAGTGGCACAGACAGAGTCAATAGCCCGAGTCATAGTTTGAAGATATCCGGAGGAAAGTATCGAGGAGACGTCAGAGGTAGGTTCTTTACGCAGAGAGTTGTGAATGCATGGAATGGGTTGCCAGCTGTGGTGGTGGAAGCAGAGTCATTGGGGTCATTTAAGGAACTGCTGGACGTGCACATGGAGAGCAGTGAGTTGAGGGTTGCGTAGGTTACATTACATTCGGATTGAACCTCGGCACAACATCGTGGGCCAAAGGGCCTGTTCTGTGCTGGACTTTTCTATGTTCTATTCGAGGCTGGATTGGAGAAATAGTTGGTATGCTTCCAAAACCAAGACAGGGGCAGGAAAGTGAAGTTGATCATTAACTACAGCGAGCAGGCTTGATCTGTGGGCTATTCCTACCACCATCTCTATGTTCTTGTGTTTATAAACATGAGCTGTGCTGACTGTGTGCACATAACACGTTAATGTTATCATTAAAGTAGAACTCATTTCCATTTTAAGAATAGCGTTCTCCACTTGGTCAGGACCCATCTAGGCAAACTATAATTTGCAAGTAATAATTTTGAGCCTAGAATCCCAGTTGTATTATTGACTTTATATATTTTGAAATAAAAGACAGTGTTCAGATAAAATCAAACTAGTCAAACAAACCGCGCTTCGTTGCGATTTTCCTACTTGGGTTCTCGCCATATCAGCAATGGAGAAAGTCAGGGCTGCAGATGCTGGAGATTGGAGTCAGTTTGCTGCGCCACAGGACAGAATATCAAGAATACCGGTTTTGTTTCCTGCTGGAGTTCAAACGGTAGGAAAGTTCTAGCGGGTGCGCCCTCGGCAGGTGCATTGGTGATTCAGTGGTAGAATTGTCGCCTCCCACGCGAGGGAGCCGGGTTCGAATTCCGGCCAATGCATTGCAGCGCCCTTTATTTCAAATGCTGCACGGTGTAACAGAGTTCAGCCCGATGCGACGGGTCCATTTCGCCTGGCTGCGCCCTCACCGATGTCCTGCTGCGCGGTTAGCAGGGTGTGTTCACTCAGCGTGTGGGGTGGGATGGGATCGTGTCGAAATCTCCGCTCCGCACGCTCCGTTTTTGAGTATTTTCACGGCATAATCCATCGGTTCCTGGCATTAAGTAAGATCGACATAGTGAGATGACCGGCCGTGATCCCAGAATGATGGGCCAGCCTCCATACGCCGAATGAGAATGAGATGAGAGTGGTGCTGGAAAAGCACTGCCGGGGCAGGCAGCATCCCAGGACCAGCAAAATCGATCTCTCGGGCAGGAGTCCTTCATCGGCAAGGGTACTGTCATATATCCAAACGTCATCAGTGACCTTCCTTCTCTCATATCGTCAGAAGTGGGCATTTTTATTCACGATTGCATCATGGTAGCACCACTGACAACTCCTCAGATACTGAAGCAGACCATACTAGGTTCAAATGCAGAAAGACAATGCCCTCTGACGAACGCAATCGTCTTTCTTTGTGCTCGATGGGACTCCAACCAGTGGATAAACAAAGATTGTAAACCTACTCAGGTCTTCACGACAGAGCGTCATTGATGTTCTAGCATTGAATATCTTTGAATAATGAGTGGCACAGACAGAGTCAATAGCCCGAGTCATAGTTTGAAGATATCCGGAGGAAAGTATCGAGGAGACGTCAGAGGTAGGTTCTTTACGCAGAGAGTTGTGAATGCATGGAATGGGTTGCCAGCTGTGGTGGTGGAAGCAGAGTCATTGGGGTCATTTAAGGAACTGCTGGACGTGCACATGGAGAGCAGTGAGTTGAGGGTTGCGTAGGTTACATTACATTCGGATTGAACCTCGGCACAACATCGTGGGCCAAAGGGCCTGTTCTGTGCTGGACTTTTCTATGTTCTATTCGAGGCTGGATTGGAGAAATAGTTGGTATGCTTCCAAAACCAAGAGAGGGGCAGGAAAGTGAAGTTGATCATTAACTACAGCGAGCAGGCTTGATCTGTGGGCTATTCCTACCACCATCTCTATGTTCTTGTGTTTATAAACATGAGCTGTGCTGACTGTGTGCACATAACACGTTAATGTTATCATTAAAGTAGAACTCATTTCCATTTTAAGAATAGCGTTCTCCACTTGGTCAGGACCCATCTAGGCAAACTATAATTTGCAAGTAATAATTTTGAGCCTAGAATCCCAGTTGTATTATTGACTTTATATATTTTGAAATAAAAGACAGTGTTCAGATAAAATCAAACTAGTCAAACAAACCGCGCTTCGTTGCGATTTTCCTACTTGGGTTCTCGCCATATCAGCAATGGAGAAAGTCAGGGCTGCAGATGCTGGAGATTGGAGTCAGTTTGCTGCGCCACAGGACAGAATATCAAGAATACCGGTTTTGTTTCCTGCTGGAGTTCAAACGGTAGGAAAGTTCTAGCGGGTACGCCCTCGGCAGGTGCATTGGTGATTCAGTGGTAGAATTGTCGCCTCCCACGCGAGGGAGCCGGGTTCGAATTCCGGCCAATGCATTGCAGCGCCCTTTATTTCAAATGCTGCACGGTGTAACAGAGTTCAGCCCGATGCGACGGGTCCATTTCGCCTGGCTGCGCCCTCACCGATGTCCTGCTGCGCGGTTAGCAGGGTGTGTTCACTCAGCGTGTGGGGTGGGATGGGATCGTGTCGAAATCTCCGCTCCGCACGCTCCGTTTTTGAGTATTTTCACGGCGTAATCCATCGGTTCCTGGCATTAAGTAAGATCGACATAGTGAGATGACCGGCCGTGATCCCAGAATGATGGGCCAGACTCCATACGCCGAATGAGAATGAGATGAGAGTGGTGCTGGAAAAGCACTGCCGGGGCAGGCAGCATCCCAGGACCAGCAAAATCGATCTCTCGGGCAGGAGTCCTTCATCGGCAAGGGTACTGTCATATATCCAAACGTCATCAGTGACCTTCCTTCTCTCATATAGTCAGAAGTGGGCATTTTTGTTCACGATTGCAACATGGTAGCACCACTGACAACTCCTCAGATACTGAAGCAGACCATACTAGGTTCAAATGCAGAAAGCCAATGCCCTCTGACGAACGCAATCGTCTTTCTTTGTGCTCGATGGGACTCCAACCAGTGGATAAACAAAGATTGTAAACCTACTCAGGTCTTCACGACAGAGCGTCATTGATGTTCTAGCATTGAATATCTTTGAATAATGAGTGGCACAGACAGAGTCAATAGCCCGAGTCATAGTTTGAAGATATCCGGAGGAAAGTATCGAGGAGACGTCAGAGGTAGGTTCTTTACGCAGAGAGTTGTGAATGCATGGAATGGGTTGCCAGCTGTGGTGGTGGAAGCAGAGTCATTGGGGTCATTTAAGGAACTGCTGGACGTGCACATGGAGAGCAGTGAGTTGAGGGTTGCGTAGGTTACATTACATTAGGATTGAACCTCGGCACAACATCGTGGGCCAAAGGGCCTGTTCTGTGCTGGACTTTTCTATGTTCTATTCGAGGCTGGATTGGAGAAATAGTTGGTATGCTTCCAAAACCAAGACAGGGGCAGGAAAGTGAAGTTGATCATTAACTACAGCGAGCAGGCTTGATCTGTGGGCTATTCCTACCACCACCTCTATGTTCTTGTGTTTATAAACATGAGCTGTGCTGACTGTGTGCACATAACACGTTAATGTTATCATTAAAGTAGAACTCATTTCCATTTTAAGAATAGCGTTCTCCACTTGGTCAGGACCCATCTAGGCAAACTATAATTTGCAAGTAATAATTTTGAGCCTAGAATCCCAGTTGTATTATTGACTTTATATATTTTGAAATAAAAGACAGTGTTCAGATAAAATCAAACTAGTCAAACAAACCGCGCTTCGTTGCGATTTTCCTACTTGGGTTCTCGCCATATCAGCAATGGAGAAAGTCAGGGCTGCAGATGCTGGAGATTGGAGTCAGTTTGCTGCGCCACAGGACAGAATATCAAGAATACCGGTTTTGTTTCCTGCTGGAGTTCAAACGGTAGGAAAGTTCTAGCGGGTACGCCCTCGGCAGGTGCATTGGTGATTCAGTGGTAGAATTGTCGCCTCCCACGCGAGGGAGCCGGGTTCGAATTCCGGCCAATGCATTGCAGCGCCCTTTATTTCAAATGCTGCACGGTGTAACAGAGTTCAGCCCGATGCGACGGGTCCATTTCGCCTGGCTGCGCCCTCACCGATGTCCTGCTGCGCGGTTAGCAGGGTGTGTTCACTCAGCGTGTGGGGTGGGATGGGATCGTGTCGAAATCTCCGCTCCGCACGCTCCGTTTTTGAGTATTTTCACGGCGTAATCCATCGGTTCCTGGCATTAAGTAAGATCGACATAGTGAGATGACCGGCCGTGATCCCAGAATGATGGGCCAGACTCCATACGCCGAATGAGAATGAGATGAGAGTGGTGCTGGAAAAGCACTGCCGGGGCAGGCAGCATCCCAGGACCAGCAAAATCGATCTCTCGGGCAGGAGTCCTTCATCGGCAAGGGTACTGTCATATATCCAAACGTCATCAGTGACCTTCCTTCTCTCATATAGTCAGAAGTGGGCATTTTTGTTCACGATTGCAACATGGTAGCACCACTGACAACTCCTCAGATACTGAAGCAGACCATACTAGGTTCAAATGCAGAAAGCCAATGCCCTCTGACGAACGCAATCGTCTTTCTTTGTGCTCGATGGGACTCCAACCAGTGGATAAACAAAGATTGTAAACCTACTCAGGTCTTCACGACAGAGCGTCATTGATGTTCTAGCATTGAATATCTTTGAATAATGAGTGGCACAGACAGAGTCAATAGCCCGAGTCATAGTTTGAAGATATCCGGAGGAAAGTATCGAGGAGACGTCAGAGGTAGGTTCTTTACGCAGAGAGTTGTGAATGCATGGAATGGGTTGCCAGCTGTGGTGGTGGAAGCAGAGTCATTGGGGTCATTTAAGGAACTGCTGGACGTGCACATGGAGAGCAGTGAGTTGAGGGTTGCGTAGGTTACATTACATTAGGATTGAACCTCGGCACAACATCGTGGGCCAAAGGGCCTGTTCTGTGCTGGACTTTTCTATGTTCTATTCGAGGCTGGATTGGAGAAATAGTTGGTATGCTTCCAAAACCAAGAGAGGGGCAGGAAAGTGAAGTTGATCATTAACTACAGCGAGCAGGCTTGATCTGTGGGCTATTCCTACCACCATCTCTGTGTTCTTGTGTTTATAAACATGAGCTGTGCTGACTGTGTGCACATAACACGTTAATGTTATCATTAAAGTAGAACTCATTTCCATTTTAAGAATAGCGTTCTCCACTTGGTCAGGACCCATCTAGGCAAACTATAATTTGCAAGTAATAATTTTGAGCCTAGAATCCCAGTTGTATTATTTACTTTATATATTTTGAAATAAAAGACAGTGTTCAGATAAAATCAAACTAGTCAAACAAACCGCGCTTCGTTGCGATTTTCCTACTTGGGTTCTCGCCATATCAGCAATGGAGAAAGTCAGGGCTGCAGATGCTGGAGATTGGAGTCAGTTTGCTGCGCCACAGGACAGAATATCAAGAATACCGGTTTTGTTTCCTGCTGGAGTTCAAACGGTAGGAAAGTTCTAGCGGGTAGGCCTTCGGCAGGTGCATTGGTGGTTCAGTGGTAGAATTCTCGCCTCCCACGCGAGGGAGCCGGGTTCGATTCCCGGCCAATGCATTGCAGCGCCCTTTATTTCAAATGCCGCACGGTGTAACAGAGTTCAGCCCGATGCGACGGGTCCATTTCGCCTGGCTGCGCCCTCACCGATGTCCTGCTGCGCGGTTAGCAGGGTGTGTTCACTCAGCGTGTGGGGTGGGATGGGATTGTGTCGAAATCTCCGCTCCATTTTTGAGTATTTTCACGGCGTAATCCATCGTTTCCTGGCATTAAGTAAGATCGACATAGTGAGATGACCGGCCGTGATCCCAGAATGATGGGCCAGACTCCATACGCCGAATGAGAATGAGATGAGAGTGGTGCTGGAAAAGCACTGCCGGGGCAGACAGCATCCCAGGACCAGCAAAATCGATCTCTCGGGCAGGAGTCCTTCATCGGCAAGGGTACTGTCATATATCCAAACGTCATCAGTGACCTTCCTTCTCTCATATAGTCAGAAGTGGGCATTTTTGTTCACGATTGCAACATGGTAGCACCACTGACAACTCCTCAGATACTGAAGCAGACCATACTAGGTTCAAATGCAGAAAGCCAATGCCCTCTGACGAACGCAATCGTCTTTCTTTGTGCTCGATGGGACTCCAACCAGTGGATAAACAAAGATTGTAAACCTACTCAGGTCTTCACGACAGAGCGTCATTGATGTTCTAGCATTGAATATCTTTGAATAATGAGTGGCACAGACAGAGTCAATAGCCCGAGTCATAGTTTGAAGATATTCGGAGGAAAGTATCGAGGAGACGTCAGAGGTAGGTTCTTTACGCAGAGAGTTGTGAATGCATGGAATGGGTTGCCAGCTGTGGTGGTGGAAGCAGAGTCATTGGGGTCATTTAAGGAACTGCTGGACGTGCACATGGAGAGCAGTGAGTTGAGGGTTGCGTAGGTTACATTACATTAGGATTGAACCTCGGCACAACATCGTGGGCCAAAGGACCTGTTCTGTGCTGGACTTTTCTATGTTCTATTCGAGGCTGGATTGGAGAAATAGTTGGTATGCTTCCAAAACCAAGAGAGGGGCAGGAAAGTGAAGTTGATCATTAACTACAGCGAGCAGGCTTGATCTGTGGGCTATTCCTACCACCATCTCTATGTTCTTGTGTTTATAAACATGAGCTGTGCTGACTGTGTGCACATAACACGTTAATGTTATCATTAAAGTAGAACTCATTTCCATTTTAAGAATAGCGTTCTCCACTTGGTCAGGACCCATCTAGGCAAACTATAATTTGCAAGTAATAATTTTGAGCCTAGAATCCCAGTTGTATTATTGACTTTATATATTTTGAAATAAAAGACAGTGTTCAGATAAAATCAAACTAGTCAAACAAACCGCGCTTCGTTGCGATTTTCCTACTTGGGTTCTCGCCATATCAGCAATGGAGAAAGTCAGGGCTGCAGATGCTGGAGATTGGAGTCAGTTTGCTGCGCCACAGGACAGAATATCAAGAATACCGGTTTTGTTTCCTGCTGGAGTTCAAACGGTAGGAAAGTTCTAGCGGGTACGCCGTCGGCAGGTGCATTGGTGGTTCAGTGGTAGAATTCTCGCCTCCCACGCGAGTGAGCCGGGTTCTATTCCCGGCCAATGCATTGCAACGCCCTTTATTTCAAATGCTGCACGGTGTAACAGAGTTCAGCCCGATGCGACGGGTCCATTTCGCCTGGCTGCGCCCTCACCGATGTCCTGCGGCGCGGTACGCAGGGTGTGTTCACTCAGCGTGTGGGGTGGGATGGGATCGTGTCGAAATCTCCGCTCCGCACGCTCCGTTTTTGAGTATTTTCACGGCGTAATCCATCGTTTCCTGGCATTAAGTAAGATCGACATAGTGAGATGACCGGCCGTGATCCCAGAATGATGGGCCAGACTCCATACGCCGAATGAGAATGAGATGAGAGTGGTGCTGGAAAAGCACTGCCGGGGCAGGAAGCATCCCAGGACCAGCAAAATCGATCTCTTGGGCAGGAGTCCTTCATCGGCAAGGGTACTGTCATATATCCAAACGTCATCAGTGACCTTCCTTCTCTCAAATAGTCAGAAGTGGGCATTTTTGTTCACGATTGCAACATGGTAGCACCACTGACAACTCCTCAGATACTGAAGCAGACCATACTAGGTTCAAATGCAGAAAGCCAATGCCCTCTGACGAACGCAATCGTCTTTCTTTGTGCTCGATGGGACTCCAACCAGTGGATAAACAAAGATTGTAAACCTACTCAGGTCTTCACGACAGAGCGTCATTGATGTTCTAGCATTGAATATCTTTGAATAATGAGTGGCACAGACAGAGTCAATAGCCCGAGTCATAGTTTGAAGATATCCGGAGGAAAGTATCGAGGAGACCTCAGAGGTAGGTTCTTTACGCAGAGAGTTGTGAATGCATGGAATGGGTTGCCAGCTGTGTTGGTGGAAGCAGAGTCATTGGGGTCATTTAAGGAACTGCTGGACGTGCACATGGAGAGCAGTGAGTTGAGGGTTGCGTAGGTTACATTACATTAGGATTGAACCTCGGCACAACATCGTGGGCCAAACGGCCTGTTCTGTGCTGGACTTTTCTATGTTCTATTCGAGGCTGGATTGGAGAAATAGTTGGTATGCTTCCAAAACCAAGAGAGGGGCAGGAAAGTGAAGTTGATCATTAACTACAGCGAGCAGGCTTGATCTGTGGGCTATTCCTACCACCATCTCTATGTTCTTGTGTTTATAAACATGAGCTGTGCTGACTGTGTGCACATAACACGTTAATGTTATCATTAAAGTAGAAATCATTTCCATTTTAAGAATAGCGTTCTCCACTTGGTCAGGACCCATCTAGGCAAACTATAATTTGCAAGTAATAATTTTGAGCCTAGAATCCCAGTTGTATTATTTACTTTATATATTTTGAAATAAAAGACAGTGTTCAGATAAAATCAAACTAGTCAAACAAACCGCGCTTCGTTGCGATTTTCCTACTTGGGTTCTCGCCATATCAGCAATGGAGAAAGTCAGGGCTGCAGATGCTGGAGATTGGAGTCAGTTTGCTGCGCCACAGGACAGAATATCAAGAATACCGGTTTTGTTTCATGCTGGAGTTCAAACGGTAGGAAAGTTCTAGCGGGTAGGCCGTCGGCAGGTGCATTGGTGTTTCAGTGATAGAATTCTCGCCTCCCACGCGAGGGAGCCGGGTTCCATTCCCGGCCAATGCATTGCAGCGCCCTTTATTTCAAATGCTGCACGGTGTAACAGAGTTCAGCCCGATGCGACGGGTCCATTTCGCCTGGCTGCGCCCTCACCGATGTCCTGCGGCGCGGTTAGCAGGGTGTGTTCACTCAGCGTGTGGGGTGGGATGGGATCGTGTCGAAATCTCCGCTCCGCACGCTCCGTTTTTGAGTATTTTCACGGCGTAATCCATCGTTTCCTGGCATTAAGTAAGATCGACATAGTGAGATGACCGGCCGTGATCCCAGAATGATGGGCCAGACTCCATACGCCGAATGAGAATGAGATGAGAGTGGTGCTGGAAAAGCACTGCCGGGGCAGGCAGCATCCCAGGACCAGCAAAATCGATCTCTCGGGCAGGAGTCCTTCATCGGCAAGGGTACTGTCATATATCCAAACGTCATCAGTGACCTTCCTTCTCTCATATAGTCAGAAGTGGGCATTTTTGTTCACGATTGCAACATGGTAGCACCACTGACAACTCCTCAGATACTGAAGCAGACCATACTAGGTTCAAATGCAGAAAGCCAATGCCCTCTGACGAACGCAATCGTCTTTCTTTGTGCTCGATGGGACTCCAACCAGTGGATAAACAAAGATTGTAAACCTACTCAGGTCTTCACGACAGAGCGTCATTGATGTTCTAGCATTGAATATCTTTGAATAATGAGTGGCACAGACAGAGTCAATAGCCCGAGTCATAGTTTGAAGATATCCGGAGGAAAGTATCGAGGAGACGTCAGAGGTAGGTTCTTTACGCAGAGAGTTGTGAATGCATGGAATGGGTTGCCAGCTGTGGTGGTGGAAACAGAGTCATTGGGGTCATTTAAGGAACTGCTGGACGTGCACATGGAGAGCAGTGAGTTGAGGGTTGCGTAGGTTTCATTACATTAGGATTGAACCTCGGCACAACATCGTGGGCCAAAGGGCCTGTTCTGTGCTGGACTTTTCTATGTTCTATTCGAGGCTGGATTGGAGAAATAGTTGGTATGCTTCCAAAACCAAGAGAGGGGCAGGAAAGTGAAGTTGATCATTAACTACAGCGAGCAGGCTTGATCTGTGGGCTATTCCTACCACCATCTCTATGTTCTTGTGTTTATAAACATGAGCTGTGCTGACTGTGTGCACATAACACGTTAATGTTATCATTAAAGTAGAACTCATTTCCATTTTAAGAATAGCGTTCTCCACTTGGTCAGGACCCATCTAGGCAAACTATAATTTGCAAGTAATAATTTTGAGCCTAGAATCCCAGTTGTATTATTTACTTTATATATTTTGAAATAAAAGACAGTGTTCAGATAAAATCAAACTAGTCAAACAAACCGCGCTTCGTTGCGATTTTCCTACTTGGGTTCTCGCTCAGGAATCTTGATAAAGAGGTTGAGTAAAGAGATTACACCACAGTTGAAGAGGGTGAAGACATGACTGCTCAGCTGGTTCAGTGCGCTACGTGTTTGATGTGGCAAGTCAATGACTCTGGTGTGTCTGGCTCGTATATGTGTGGAAAGTGTGCGCACATTCAGCAATTGACCGAGCATATTGCAGCACTGACGAAAGAACTCGAAGACCTTAGGCTCATCCGAGAGAACGAGATCTTTCTGGACAAGACCTTCAGTGATGTTATTACACCAATCATGCCAGAAGAGTGCAGAAGAGTGCAGACGATGAGGAAGGCAGAGAGGAGACAGGTGCAAGAGACGCCGGGAGAAGTACCTGTCAGGAACAAGTTGAAGCTTTTGGAAACAGTAGAGTCTGATGACACTACCAGTTCGCAAGGCGGCCATGTTTGTCCATCAAAAGTTGCCGCAGAAGCAGAGCGGAAGAGTCGGACATCACATAGAGCCGTGGTAATAGGGGACTCCATCGTGAGAGGAACTGACCGGGGTTTTTGTGGCAGCAGACGGGATTTAAGGATGGTGTGTTGCTTTCCTGGTGCTAGAGTGAAAGACATCGCGGACAGAGTGCAGGACATCCTCAAGGACGAGGGTGAAGAGCCCGAGGTGGTGGTACACGTCGGCACAAATGATGTCGGGAAGAAGAGGAGGAACATACTACAGCGAGACTTCGCAGAACTAGGAAGAAGGCTAAAAAGCAGGACGTCCAAGGTGGTTATCTCCAGTTTGCTTCCAGTTCCTCGGGCTAGTGTGGCCAGAAACCAGGAGATAATGGACTTGAACGTGTGGTTGGGGAACTGGTGCAGGAAGCAAGGTTTCAAGTTCTTGGATCACTGGGGTATATTTTATGGTAACCATAAATTCTACAAGAGAGATGGCTTGCACCTTAATAGAACAGGGATCGGCATTCTGGCAGGCAGGTTTTCTGCTGCAACACCGCTACATTTAAACTAAGTAGCGGGGGGGAGGGGACAAGCTGGATGTTTAAAAAGGAAATTGAAGGGGTAGTTAGAACAAGAGAAGTCAAGAAAGACAACTGTATCAAGGAGGCAGAAAACTGGAAAAGGCATCATGCTGTAAAGTTGAGTGAAATAAGGGTTGAGGGGAAGGGTGAGAGCAGTAACAAATTAAAAATTCTATATATGAATGCACGAAGCATTAGACACAAGGTGGATGAGCTTGAGGCTCTTTTGGAAATTGGCAGATACGATATTGTGGGGACAACTGAGACGTGGCTTCATGGGGACAGGGCCTGGGAAATGAATATTCAAGGCTACATGTGTTATTGTAAGGATAGACTGACGGGCAGAGGGGGTGGGGTGGCCTTGTTGGTAAGGGAGGATATTCAGTCCCTTGCGCGGGCGGACCTAGAGTCAGGGGATGTAGAGTCAGTGTGGATAGAGCTTCGAAACACTAAGGGTAAAAAGACCCTCATGGGAGTCATCTACAGGCCCCCAAACAGTAGTCTGGATGTTGGAGGTAAGTTGAATCAGGAGCTGAAATTGGCTTGTCGCAAAGATGTTACTACAGTTGTTATGGGGGATTTTAACATGCAGGTAGACTGGGAGAATCAGGATGGTATCGGGCCTCAAGAAAGAGACTTTGTGGAGTGCCTCAGAGATGGATTTTTAGTGCAGCTGGTGCTGGAGCCGACCAGGGATAAGGCGATTCTGGATCTGGTATTGTGTAACGAACCAGAATTGGTCAGTGACCTCGAAGTGAAGGAGCCGTTGGGAAGTAGTGACCATAATACAATAAGCTTCAATCTGCAATTTGAGAGGGAGTGGGTACAATCTGAAGTGACAATATTCCAGTTGAATAAAGGGAAATATGGAGCTATGAGGGAGCAACTGGCCAAAGTTCAATGGTATAATACCTTAACAGGGAAGACCGTGGAGGAACAATGGCAGATATTTCTGTGTATAATGCAGAAGATGCAGGATCAGTTCATTCCTAAAAGGAAGAAAGATCCCAGGAGGAGACATGGGCGGCCGTGGCTGACAAGGGAAGTAAAGAAGCATATAAGGTTAAAAGAGAAAAAGTATAACTTAGCGAAGATAAGCGGGAAAACGGAGGACTGGGAAGCTTTTAAAGAACAACAGAGGATTAGTAAGAAGGAAATACGCAGAGAAAAAATGAGGTACGAAGGTAAACTGGCCAAGAATATAAAGGAGGATAGTAAAAGCTTTTTTAGGTATGTCCAAGGCAAAAAAATGGTTAGGACAAAAATTGGGCCCTTGAAGACAGAAGCAGGGGAATATATTACTGGGAACGAAGAAATGGCAGAGGAATTAAATGAGTACTTCAGATCTGTGTTCACTGGGGAAGACACAAGCAATCTCCCTGAGGTAACAGTGGCTGAAGGACCTGAACTTAAGGGAATTTCTATTTGCCAGGATTTGGTGTTGGAGAGACTGTTAGGTCTGAAGGTTGATAAGTCTCCGGGACCTGATGGCCTGCATCCCAGGGTACTGAAGGAGGTGGCTCGGGAAATCGTGGATGCGCTGGTGATTATTTTCCAAAGTTCAATAGAATCGGGGTTGGTTCCTGAGGATTGGAGGGCGGCTAATGTTGTGCCACTTTTTAAGAAGGGTGGGCGGGAGAAAGCAGGAAATTATAGACCAGTTAGTCTGACCTCAGTGGTGGGAAAGATGCTGGAGTCTATTATAAAGGATGAAATTACGGCACATCTGGATAATAGTAACAGGATAGGACAGAGTCAGCATGGATTTATGAAGGGGAAATCATGCTTGACTAATCTTCTTGAATTTTTTGAGGATGTAACTCGGAAGATGGACGAGGGAGATCCAGTGGATGTAGTGTACCTGGACTTTCAGAAAGCTTTTGATAAAGTCCCACACAAGAGGTTAGTGAGTAAAATTAGGGCGCACGGGATTGGGGGCAAAGTACTAGATTGGATAGAGAATTGGTTGGCTAATAGGAAACAAAGGGTAGTGATTAACGGCTCCATTTCGAAATGGCAGGCAGTGACCAGTGGGGTACCGCAGGGATCCGTGCTGGGACCGCAGCTTTTTACAATATATGTAAATGATATAGAAGATGGTATCAGCAATAACATTAGCAAATTTGCTGATGACACAAAGCTAGGTGGTAGGGTAAAATGTGATGAGGATGTTAGGGGATTACAGGGTGACCTGGACAAGTTAGGTGAGTGGGCAGATGCATGGCAGATGCAGTTTAATGTGGATAAATGTCTGGTTATCCACTTTGGTGGCAAGAACAGGAAGGCAGATTACTACCTCAATGGTATCAAATTAGGTAAAGGGGCTGTTCAGAGAGATCTGGGTGTTCTTGTCCACCAGTCAATGAAGGCAAGCATGCAGGTACAGCAGGTTGTGAAGAAGGCTAATAGCATGCTGGCCTTCATAACAAGAGGGATTGAGTATAGAAGCAAAGAGGTGCTTCTGCAGCTGTACAGGGCCCTGGTGAGACCACACCTGGAGTACTGTGTACAGTTCTGGTCTCCAAATTTGAGGAAAGACATTCTGGCTATTGAGGGAGTGCAGCGTAGGTTCACGAGGTCAATCCCTGGAATGGCAGGATTGCCTTACACGGAAAGACTGAAGCGACTGGGCTTGTATACCCTTGAGTTTAGAAGACTGAGAGGGGATCTGATTGAAACGTATAGGCTTATGAAAGGATTGGACACTCTGGCAGGAGGGAACATATTTCCGTTGATGGGGGAGTGCCGAACCAGAGGACACAACTTAAAAATACGGGGTAGACCATTTAGGACAGAGATGAGGAGAAACTACTTCACCCAGAGAGTGGTGGCTGTGTGGAATGCTCTGCCCCAGAGGGCAGTGGAGGCCCAGTCTCTGGATTCTTTTAAGAAAGAATTGGATAGAGCTCTTAAAGATAGTGGAGTCAAGGGGTACGGAGATAAGGCTGGAACAGGATACTAATTAGGAATGATCAGCCATGATCATATTGAATGGCGGTGCAGGCTCGAAGGGCAGAATGGCCTACTCCTGCATCTATTGTCTATTGTCTATTGTCTATTGTCATATCAGCAATGGAGAAAGTCAGGGCTGCAGATGCTGGAGATTGGAGTCAGTTTGCTGCGCCACAGGACAGAATATCAAGAATACCGGTTTTGTTTCCTGCTGGAGTTCAAACGGTAGGAGAGTTCTAGCGGGTCCGCCGGCGGCAGGTGCATTGGTGGTTCAGTGGTAGAATTCTCGCCTCCCACGCGAGGGAGCCGGGTTCGATTCCCGGCCAATGCATTGCAGCGCCCTTTATTTCAAATGCTGCACGGTGTAACAGAGTTCAGCCCGATGCGACGGGTCCATTTCGCCTGGCTGCGCCCTCACCGATGTCCTGCGGCGCGGTACGCAGGGTGTGTTCACTCAGCGTGTGGGGTGGGATGGGATCGTGTCGAAATCTCCGCTCCGCACGCTCCGTTTTTGAGTATTTTCACGGCGTAATCCATCGTTTCCTGGCATTAAGTAAGATCGACATAGTGAGATGACCGGCCGTGATCCCAGAATGATGGGCCAGACTCCATACGCCGAATGAGAATGAGATGAGAGTGGTGCTGGAAAAGCACTGCCGGGGCAGGCAGCATCCCAGGACCAGCAAAATCGATCTCTCGGGCAGGAGTCCTTCATCGGCAAGGGTACTGTCATATATCCAAACGTCATCAGTGACCTTCCTTCTCTCATATAGTCAGAAGTGGGCATTTTTGTTCACGATTGCAACATGGTAGCACCACTGACAACTCCTCAGATACTGAAGCAGACCATACTAGGTTCAAATGCAGAAAGCCAATGCCCTCTGACGAACGCAATCGTCTTTCTTTGTGCTCGATGGGACTCCAACCAGTGGATAAACAAAGATTGTAAACCTACTCAGGTCTTCACGACAGAGCGTCATTGATGTTCTAGCATTGAATATCTTTGAATAATGAGTGGCACAGACAGAGTCAATAGCCCGAGTCATAGTTTGAAGATATCCGGAGGAAAGTATCGAGGAGACGTCAGAGGTAGGTTCTTTACGCAGAGAGTTGTGAATGCATGGAATGGGTTGCCAGCTGTGGTGGTGGAAGCAGAGTCATTGGGGTCATTTAAGGAACTGCTGGACGTGCACATGGAGAGCAGTGAGTTGAGGGTTGCGTAGGTTACATTACATTAGGATTGAACCTCGGCACAACATCGTGGGCCAAAGGGCCTGTTCTGTGCTGGACTTTTCTATGTTCTATTCGAGGCTGGATTGGAGAAATAGTTGGTATGCTTCCAAAACCAAGAGAGGGGCAGGAAAGTGAAGTTGATCATTAACTACAGCGAGCAGGCTTGATCTGTGGGCTATTCCTACCACCATCTCTATGTTCTTGTGTTTATAAACATGAGCTGTGCTGACTGTGTGCACATAACACGTTAATGTTATCATTAAAGTAGAACTCATTTCCATTTTAAGAATAGCGTTCTCCACTTGGTCAGGACCCATCTAGGCAAACTATAATTTGCAAGTAATAATTTTGAGCCTAGAATCCCAGTTGTATTATTTACTTTATATATTTTGAAATAAAAGACAGTGTTCAGATAAAATCAAACTAGTCAAACAAACCGCGCTTCGTTGCGATTTTCCTACTTGGGTTCTCGCCATATCAGCAATGGAGAAAGTCAGGGCTGCAGATGCTGGAGATTGGAGTCAGTTTGCTGCGCCACAGGACAGAATATCAAGAATACCGGTTTTGTTTCCTGCTGGAGTTCAAACGGTAGGAAAGTTCTAGCGGGTACGCCGTTGGCAGGTGCATTGGTGGTTCAGTGGTAGAATTCTCGCCTCCCACGCCAGGGAGCCGGGTTCCATTCCCAGCCAATGCATTGCAACGCCCTTTATTTCAAATGCTGCACGGTGTAACAGAGTTCAGCCCGATGCGACGGGTCCATTTCGCCTGGCTGCGCCCTCACTGATGTCCTGCGGCGCGGTTAGCAGGGTGTGTTCACTCAGCGTGTGGGGTGGGATGGGATCGTGTCGAAATCTCCGCTCCGTTTTTGAGTATTTTCACGGCGTAATCCATCGTTTCTTGGCATTAAGTAAGATCGACATAGTGAGATGACCGGCCGTGATCCCAGAATGATGGGCCAGACTCCATACGCCGAATGAGAATGAGATGAGAGTGGTGCTGGAAAAGCACTGCCGGGGCAGGCAGCATCCCAGGACCAGCAAAATCGATCTCTCGGGCAGGAGTCCTTCATCGGCAAGGGTACTGTCATATATCCAAACGTCATCAGTGACCTTCCTTCTCTCATATAGTCAGAAGTGGGCATTTTTGTTCACGATTGCAACATGGTAGCACCACTGACAACTCCTCAGATACTGAAGCAGACCATACTAGGTTCAAATGCAGAAAGCCAATGCCCTCTGACGAACGCAATCGTCTTTCTTTGTGCTCGATGGGACTCCAACCAGTGGATAAACAAAGATTGTAAACCTACTCAGGTCTTCACGACAGAGCGTCATTGATGTTCTAGCATTGAATATCTTTGAATAATGAGTGGCACAGACAGAGTCAATAGCCCGAGTCATAGTTTGAAGATATCCGGAGGAAAGTATCGAGGAGACGTCAGAGGTAGGTTCTTTACGCAGAGAGTTGTGAATGCATGGAATGGGTTGCCAGCTGTGGTGGTGGAAGCAGAGTCATTGGGGTCATTTAAGGAACTGCTGGACGTGCACATGGAGAGCAGTGAGTTGAGGGTTGCGTAGGTTACATTACATTAGGATTGAACCTCGGCACAACATCGTGGGCCAAAGGGCCTGTTCTGTGCTGGACTTTTCTATGTTCTATTCGAGGCTGGATTGGAGAAATAGTTGGTATGCTTCCAAAACCAAGAGAGGGGCAGGAAAGTGAAGTTGATCATTAACTACAGCGAGCAGGCTTGATCTGTGGGCTATTCCTACCACCATCTCTATGTTCTTGTGTTTATAAACATGAGCTGTGCTGACTGTGTGCACATAACACGTTAATGTTATCATTAAAGTAGAACTCATTTCCATTTTAAGAATAGCGTTCTCCACTTGGTCAGGACCCATCTAGGCAAACTATAATTTGCAAGTAATAATTTTGAGCCTAGAATCCCAGTTGTATTATTTACTTTATATATTTTGAAATAAAAGACAGTGTTCAGATAAAATCAAACGAGTCAAACAAACCGCGCTTCGTTGCGATTTTCCTACTTGGGTTCTCGCCATATCAGCAATGGAGAAAGTCAGGGCTGCAGATGCTGGAGATTGGAGTCAGTTTGCTGCGCCACAGGACAGAATATCAAGAATACCGGTTTTGTTTCCTGCTGGAGTTCAAACGGTAGGAAAGTTCTAGCGGGTACGCCGTTGGCAGGTGCATTGGTGGTTCAGTGGTAGAATTCTCGCCTCCCACGCCAGGGAGCCGGGTTCCATTCCCAGCCAATGCATTGCAACGCCCTTTATTTCAAATGCTGCACGGTGTAACAGAGTTCAGCCCGATGCGACGGGTCCATTTCGCCTGGCTGCGCCCTCACCGATGTCCTGCGGCGCGGTTAGCAGGGTGTGTTCACTCAGCGTGTGGGGTGGGATGGGATCGTGTCGAAATCTCCGCTCCGTTTTTGAGTATTTTCACGGCGTAATCCATCGTTTCTTGGCATTAAGTAAGATCGACATAGTGAGATGACCGGCCGTGATCCCAGAATGATGGGCCAGACTCCATACGCCGAATGAGAATGAGATGAGAGTGGTGCTGGAAAAGCACTGCCGGGGCAGGCAGCATCCCAGGACCAGCAAAATCGATCTCTCGGGCAGGAGTCCTTCATCGGCAAGGGTACTGTCATATATCCAAACGTCATCAGTGACCTTCCTTCTCTCATATAGTCAGAAGTGGGCATTTTTGTTCACGATTGCAACATGGTAGCACCACTGACAACTCCTCAGATACTGAAGCAGACCATACTAGGTTCAAATGCAGAAAGCCAATGCCCTCTGACGAACGCAATCGTCTTTCTTTGTGCTCGATGGGACTCCAACCAGTGGATAAACAAAGATTGTAAACCTACTCAGGTCTTCACGACAGAGCGTCATTGATGTTCTAGCATTGAATATCTTTGAATAATGAGTGGCACAGACAGAGTCAATAGCCCGAGTCATAGTTTGAAGATATCCGGAGGAAAGTATCGAGGAGACGTCAGAGGTAGGTTCTTTACGCAGAGAGTTGTGAATGCATGGAGTGGGTTGCCAGCTGTGGTGGTGGAAGCAGAGTCATTGGGGTCATTTAAGGAACTGCTGGACGTGCACATGGAGAGCAGTGAGTTGAAGGTTGCGTAGGTTACATTACATTAGGATTGAACCTCGGCACAACATCGTGGGCCAAAGGGCTTGTTCTGTGTTGGACTTTTCTATGTTCTATTCGAGGCTGGATTGGAGAAATAGTTGGTATGCTTCCAAAACCAAGAGAGGGGCAGGAAAGTGAAGTTGATCATTAACTACAGCGAGCAGGCTTGATCTGTGGCTATTCCTACCACCAACTCTATGTTCTTGTGTTTATAAACATGAGCTGTGCTGACTGTGTGCACATAACACGTTAATGTTATCATTAAAGTAGAACTCATTTCCATTTTAAGAATAGCGTTCTCCACTTGGTCAGGACCCATCTAGGCAAACTATAATTTGCAAGTAATAATTTTGAGCCTAGAATCCTAGTTGTATTATTTACTTTATATATTTTGAAATAAAAGACAGTGTTCAGATAAAATCAAACTAGTCAAACAAACCGCGCTTCGTTGCGATTTTCCTACTTGGGTTCTCGCCATATCAGCAATGGAGAAAGTCAGGGCTGCAGATGCTGGAGATTGGAGTCAGTTTGCTGCGCCACAGGACAGAATATCAAGAATACCGGTTTTGTTTCCTGCTGGAGTTCAAACGGTAGGAAAGTTCTAGGGGGTACGCCGTCGGCAGGTGCATTGGTGGTTCAGTGGTAGAATTCTCGCCTCCCACGCGAGGGAGCCGGGTTCGATTCCCGGCCAATGCATTGCAGCGCCCTTTATTTCAAATGCTGCACGGTGTAACAGAGTTCAGCCCGATGCGACGGGTCCATTTCGCCTGGCTGCGCCCTCACCGATGTCCTGCGGCGCGG
The DNA here is from genome assembly GCF_047496795.1 of Chiloscyllium punctatum. Classification (NCBI taxonomy): domain Eukaryota; kingdom Metazoa; phylum Chordata; class Chondrichthyes; order Orectolobiformes; family Hemiscylliidae; genus Chiloscyllium; species Chiloscyllium punctatum. The sequence goes on along the minus strand of NC_092768.1, from coordinate 26,772,000 downwards.
TTAGCAGGGTGTGTAAACTCAGCGTGTGGGGTGGGATGGGATCGTGTCGAAATGCACGCTCGGTTTTTGAGTATTTTCACGGCGTAATCCATCGTTTCCTGGCATTAAGTAAGATCGACATAGTGAGATGACCGGCCGTGATCCCAGAATGATGGGTCAGACTCCATACGCCGAATGAGAATGAGATGAGAGTGGTGCTGGAAAAGCACTGCCGGGGCAGGCAGCATCCCAGGACCAGCAAAATCGATCTCTCGGGCAGGAGTCCTTCATCGGCAAGGGTACTGTCATATATCCAAACGTCATCAGTGACTTTCCTTCTCTCATATAGTCAGAAGTGGGCATTTTTGTTCACGATTGCAACATGGTAGCACCACTGACAACTCCTCAGATACGGAAGCAGACCATACTAGGTTCAAATGCAGAAAGCCAATGCCCTCTGACGAACGCAATCGTCTTTCTTTGTGCTCGATGGGACTCCAACCAGTGGATAAACAAAGATTGTAAACCTACTCATGTCTTCACGACAGAGCGTCATTGATGTTCTAGCATTGAATATCTTTGAATAATGAGTGGCACAGACAGAGTCAATAGCCCGAGTCATAGTTTGAAGATATCCGGAGGAAAGTATCGAGGAGACGTCAGAGGTAGGTTCTTTACGCAGAGAGTTGTGAATGCATGGAATGGGTTGCCAGCTGTGGTGGTGGAAGCAGAGTCATTGGGGTCATTTAAGAAACTGCTGGACGTGCACATGGAGAGCAGTGAGTTGAGGGTTGCGTAGGTTACATTACATTAGGATTGAACCTCGGCACAACATCGTGGGCCAAAGGGCCTGTTCTGTGCTGGACTTTTCTATGTTCTATTCGAGGCTGGATTGGAGAAATAGTTGGTATGCTTCCAAAACCAAGAGAGGGGCAGGAAAGTGAAGTTGATCATTAACTACAGCGAGCAGGCTTGATCTGTGGGCTATTCCTACCACCATCTCTATGTTCTTGTGTTTATAAACATGAGCTGTGCTGACTGTGTGCACATAACACGTTAATGTTATCATTAAAGTAGAACTCATTTCCATTTTAAGAATAGCGTTCTCCACTTGGTCAGGACCCATCTAGGCAAACTATAATTTGCAAGTAATAATTTTGAGCCTAGAATCCCAGTTGTATTATTTACTTTATATATTTTGAAATAAAAGACAGTGTTCAGATAAAATCAAACTAGTCAAACAAACCGCGCTTCGTTGCGATTTTCCTACTTGGGTTCTCGCCATATCAGCAATGGAGAAAGTCAGGGCTGCAGATGCTGGAGATTGGAGTCAGTTTGCTGCGCCACAGGACAGAATATCAAGAATACCGGTTTTGTTTCCTGCTGGAGTTCAAACGGTAGGAAAGTTCTAGCGGGTACGCCGTTGGCAGGTGCATTGGTGGTTCAGTGGTAGAATTCTCGCCTCCCACGCCAGGAAGCCGGGTTCCATTCCCAGCCAATGCATTGCAACGCCCTTTATTTCAAATGCTGCACGGTGTAACAGAGTTCAGCCCGATGCGACGGGTCCATTTCGCCTGGCTGCGCCCTCACCGATGTCCTGCGGTGCGGTTAGCAGGGTGTGTTCACTCAGCGTGTGGGGTGGGATGGGATCGTGTCGAAATCTCCGCTCCGTTTTTGAGTATTTTCACGGCGTAATCCATCGTTTCCTGGCATTAAGTAAGATCGACATAGTGAGATGACCGGCCGTGATCCCAGAATGATGGGCCAGACTCCATACGCCGAATGAGAATGAGATGAGAGTGGTGCTGGAAAAGCACTGCCGGGGCAGGCAGCATCCCAGGACCAGCAAAATCGATCTCTCGGGCAGGAGTTCTTCATCGGCAAGGGTACTGTCATATATCCAAACGTCATCAGTGACTTTCCTTCTCTCATATAGTCAGAAGTGGGCATTTTTGTTCACGATTGCAACATGGTAGCACCACTGACAACTCCTCAGATACTGAAGCAGACCATACTAGGTTCAAATGCAGAAAGCCAATGCCCTCTGACGAACGCAATCGTCTTTCTTTGTGCTCGATGGGACTCCAACCAGTGGATAAACAAAGATTGTAAACCTACTCAGGTCTTCACGACAGAGCGTCATTGATGTTCTAGCATTGAATATCTTTGAATAATGAGTGGCACAGACAGAGTCAATAGCCCGAGTCATAGTTTGAAGATATCCGGAGGAAAGTATCGAGGAGACGTCAGAGGTAGGTTCTTTACGCAGAGAGTTGTGAATGCATGGAATGGGTTGCCAGCTGTGGTGGTGGAAACAGAGTCATTGGGGTCATTTAAGGAACTGCTGGACGTGCACATGGAGAGCAGTGAGTTGAGGGTTGCGTAGGTTTCATTACATTAGGATTGAACCTCGGCACAACATCGTGGGCCAAAGGGCCTGTTCTGTGCTGGACTTTTCTATGTTCTATTCGAGGCTGGATTGGAGAAATAGTTGGTATGCTTCCAAAACCAAGAGAGGGGCAGGAAAGTGAAGTTGATCATTAACTACAGCGAGCAGGCTTGATCTGTGGGCTATTCCTACCACCATCTCTATGTTCTTGTGTTTATAAACATGAGCTGTGCTGACTGTGTGCACATAACACGTTAATGTTATCATTAAAGTAGAACTCATTTCCATTTTAAGAATAGCGTTCTCCACTTGGTCAGGACCCATCTAGGCAAACTATAATTTGCAAGTAATAATTTTGAGCCTAGAATCCCAGTTGTATTATTTACTTTATATATTTTGAAATAAAAGACAGTGTTCAGATAAAATCAAACTAGTCAAACAAACCGCGCTTCGTTGCGATTTTCCTACTTGGGTTCTCGCCATATCAGCAATGGAGAAAGTCAGGGCTGCAGATGCTGGAGATTGGAGTCAGTTTGCTGCGCCACAGGACAGAATATCAAGAATACCGGTTTTGTTTCCTGCTGGAGTTCAAACGGTAGGAAAGTTCTAGTGGGTACACCGTCGGCAGGTGCATTGGTGGTTCAGTGGTAGAATTCTCGCCTCCCACGCGCGTGAGCCGCGTTCGATTCCCGGCCAATGCATTGCAGCGCCCTTTATTTCAAATGCTGCACGGTGTAACAGAGTTCAGCCCGATGCGACGGGTCCATTTCGCCTGGCTGCGCCCTCACCGATGTCCTGCGGCGCGGTACGCAGGGTGTGTTCACTCAGCGTGTGGGGTGGGATGGGATCGTGTCGAAATCTCCGCTCCGCACGCTCCGTTTTTGAGTATTTTCACGGCGTAATCCATCGTTTCCTGGCATTAAGTAAGATCGACATAGTGAGATGACCGGCCGTGATCCCAGAATGATGGGCCAGACTCCATACGCCGAATGAGAATGAGATGAGAGTGGTGCTGGAAAAGCACTGCCGGGGCAGGCAGCATCCCAGGACCAGCAAAATCGATCTCTCGGGCAGGAGTCCTTCATCGGCAAGGGTACTGTCATATATCCAAACGTCATCAGTGACCTTCCTTCTCTCATATAGTCAGAAGTGGGCATTTTTGTTCACGATTGCAACATGGTAGCACCACTGACAACTCCTCAGATACTGAAGCAGACCATACTAGGTTCAAATGCAGAAAGCCAATGCCCTCTGACGAACGCAATCGTCTTTCTTTGTGCTCGATGGGACTCCAACCAGTGGATAAACAAAGATTGTAAACCTACTCAGGTCTTCACGACAGAGCGTCATTGATGTTCTAGCATTGAATATCTTTGAATAATGAGTGGCACAGACAGAGTCAATAGCCCGAGTCATAGTTTGAAGATATGCGGAGGAAAGTATCGAGGAGACGTCAGAGGTAGGTTCTTTACGCAGAGAGTTGTGAATGCATGGAATGGGTTGCCAGCTGTGGTGGTGGAAGCAGAGTCATTGGGGTCATTTAAGGAACTGCTGGACGTGCACATGGAGAGCAGTGAGTTGAGGGTTGCGTAGGTTACATTACATTAGGATTGAACCTCGGCACAACATCGTGGGCCAAAGGGCCTGTTCTGTGCTGGACTTTTCTATGTTCTATTCGAGGCTGGATTGGAGAAATAGTTGGTATGCTTCCAAAACCAAGAGAGGGGCAGGAAAGTGAAGTTGATCATTAACTACAGCGAGCAGGCTTGATCTGTGGGCTATTCCTACCACCATCTCTATGTTCTTGTGTTTATAAACATGAGCTGTGCTGACTGTGTGCACATAACACGTTAATGTTATCATTAAAGTAGAACTCATTTCCATTTTAAGAATAGCGTTCTCCACTTGGTCAGGACCCATCTAGGCAAACTATAATTTGCAAGTAATAATTTTGAGCCTAGAATCCCAGTTGTATTATTGACTTTATATATTTTGAAATAAAAGACAGTGTTCAGATAAAATCAAACTAGTCAAACAAACCGCGCTTCGTTGCGATTTTCCTACTTGGGTTCTCGCCATATCAGCAATGGAGAAAGTCAGGGCTGCAGATGCTGGAGATTGGAGTCAGTTTGCTGCGCCACAGGACAGAATATCAAGAATACCGGTTTTGTTTCCTGCTGGAGTTCAAACGGTAGGAAAGTTCTAGCGGGTCCGCCGGCGGCAGGTGCATTGGTGGTTCAGTGGTAGAATTCTCGCCTCCCACGCGAGGGAGCCGGGTTCGATTCCCGGCCAATGCATTGCAGCGCCCTTTATTTCAAATGCTGCACGGTGTAACAGAGTTCAGCCCGATGCGACGGGTCCATTTCGCCTGGCTGCGCCCTCACCGATGTCCTGCGGCGCGGTACGCAGGGTGTGTTCACTCAGCTTGTGGGGTGGGATGGGATCGTGTCGAAATCTCCGCTCCGCACGCTCCGTTTTTGAGTATTTTCACGGCGTAATCCATCCTTTCCTGGCATTAAGTAAGATCGACATAGTGAGATGACCGGCCGTGATCCCAGAATGATGGGCCAGACTCCATACGCCGAATGAGAATGAGATGAGAGTGGTGCTGGAAAAGCACTGCCGGGGCAGGCAGCATCCCAGGACCAGCAAAATCGATCTCTCGGGCAGGAGTCCTTCATCGGCAAGGGTACTGTCATATATCCAAACGTCATCAGTGACCTTCCTTCTCTCATATAGTCAGAAGTGGGCATTTTTGTTCACGATTGCAACATGGTAGCACCACTGACAACTCCTCAGATACTGAAGCAGACCATACTAGGTTCAAATGCAGAAAGCCAATGCCCTCTGACGAACGCAATCGTCTTTCTTTGTGCTCGATGGGACTCCAACCAGTGGATAAACAAAGATTGTAAACCTACTCAGGTCTTCACGACAGAGCGTCATTGATGTTCTAGCATTGAATATCTTTGAATAATGAGTGGCACAGACAGAGTCAATAGCCCGAGTCATAGTTTGAAGATATCCGGAGGAAAGTATCGAGGAGACGTCAGAGGTAGGTTCTTTACGCAGAGAGTTGTGAATGCATGGAATGGGTTGCCAGCTGTGGTGGTGGAAACAGAGTCATTGGTGTCATTTAAGGAACTGCTGGATGTGCACATGGAGAGCAGTGAGTTGAGGGTTGCGTAGGTTTCATTACATTAGGATTGAACCTCGGCACAACATCGTGGGCCAAAGGGCCTGTTCTGTGCTGGACTTTTCTATGTTCTATTCGAGGCTGGATTGGAGAAATAGTTGGTATGCTTCCAAAACCAAGAGAGGGGCAGGAAAGTGAAGTTGATCATTAACTACAGCGAGCAGGCTTGATCTGTGGGCTATTCCTACCACCATCTCTATGTTCTTGTGTTTATAAACATGAGCTGTGCTGACTGTGTGCACATAACACGTTAATGTTATCATTAAAGTAGAACTCATTTCCATTTTAAGAATAGCGTTCTCCACTTGGTCAGGACCCATCGAGGCAAACTATAATTTGCAAGTAATAATTTTGAGCCTAGAATCCCAGTTGTATTATTTACTTTATATATTTTGAAATAAAAGACAGTGTTCAGATAAAATCAAACTAGTCAAACAAACCGCGCTTCGTTGCAATTTTCCTACTTGGGTTCTCGCCATATCAGCAATGGAGAAAGTCAGGGCTGCAGATGCTGGAGATTGGAGTCAGTTTGCTGCGCCACAGGACAGAATATCAAGAATACCGGTTTTGTTTCCTGCTGGAGTTCAAACGGTAGGAAAGTTCTAGCGGGTGCGCCGTCGGCAGGTGCATTGGTGGTTCAGTGGTAGAATTCTCGCCTCCCACGCGAGGGACCCGGGTTCGATTCCCGGCCAATGCATTGCAGCGCCCTTTATTTCAAATGCTGCACGGTGTAACAGAGTTCAGCCCGATGCGACGGGTCTATTTCGCCTGGCTGCGCCCTCACCGATGTCCTGCGGCGCGGTACGCAGGGTGTGTTCACTCAGCGTGTGGGGTGGGATGGGATCGTGTCGAAATCTCCGCTCCGCACGCTCCGTTTTTGAGTATTTTCACGGCGTAATCCATCGTTTCCTGGCATTAAGTAAGATCGACATAGTGAGATGACCGGCCGTGATCCCAGAATGATGGGCCAGACTCCATACGCCGAATGAGAATGAGATGAGAGTGGTGCTGGAAAAGCACTGCCGGGGCAGGCAGCATCCCAGGACCAGCAAAATCGATCTCTCGGGCAGGAGTCCTTCATCGGCAAGGGTACTGTCATATATCCAAACGTCATCAGTGACCTTCCTTCTCTCATATAGTCAGAAGTGGGCATTTTTGTTCACGATTGCAACATGGTAGCACCACTGACAACTCCTCAGATACTGAAGCAGACCATACTAGGTTCAAATGCAGAAAGCCAATGCCCTCTGACGAACGCAATCGTCTTTCTTTGTGCTCGATGGGACTCCAACCAGTGGATAAACAAAGATTGTAAACCTATTCAGGTCTTCACGACAGAGCGTCATTGATGTTCTAGCATTGAATATCTTTGAATAATGAGTGGCACAGACTGAGTCAATAGCCCGAGTCATAGTTTGAAGATATCCGGAGGAAAGTATCGAGGAGACGTCAGAGGTAGGTTCTTTACGCAGAGAGTTGTGAATGCATGGAATGGGTTGCCAGCTGTGGTGGTGGAAGCAGAGTCATTGGGGTCATTTAAGGAACTGCTGGACGTGCACATGGAGAGCAGTGAGTTGAGGGTTGCGTAGGTTACATTACATTAGGATTGAACCTCGGCACAACATCGTGGGCCAAAGGGCCTGTTCTGTGCTGGACTTTTCTATGTTCTATTCGAGGCTGGATTGGAGAAATAGTTGGTATGCTTCCAAAACCAAGAGAGGGGCAGGAAAGTGAAGTTGATCATTAACTACAGCGAGCAGGCTTGATCTGTGGGCTATTCCTACCACCATCTCTATGTTCTTGTGTTTATAAACATGAGCTGTGCTGACTGTGTGCACATAACACGTTAATGTTATCATTAAAGTAGAACTCATTTCCATTTTAAGAATAGCGTTCTCCACTTGGTCAGGACCCATCTAGGCAAACTATAATTTGCAAGTAATAATTTTGAGCCTAGAATCCCAGTTGTATTATTTACTTTATATATTTTGAAATAAAAGACAGTGTTCAGATAAAATCAAACTAGTCAAACAAACCGCGCTTCGTTGCGATTTTCCTACTTGGGTTCTCGCCATATCAGCAATGGAGAAAGTCAGGGCTGCAGATGCTGGAGATTGGAGTCAGTTTGCTGCGCCACAGGACAGAATATCAAGAATACCGGTTTTGTTTCCTGCTGGAGTTCAAACGGTAGGAAAGTTCTAGCGGGTCCGCCGGCGGCAGGTGCATTGGTGGTTCAGTGGTAGAATTCTCGCCTCCCACGCGAGGGAGCCGGGTTCGATTCCCGGCCAATGCATTGCAGCGCCCTTTATTTCAAATGCTGCACGGTGTAACAGAGTTCAGCCCGATGCGACGGGTCCATTTCGCCTGGCTGCGCCCTCACCGATGTCCTGCGGCGCGGTACGCAGGGTGTGTTCACTCAGCTTGTGGGGTGGGATGGGATCGTGTCGAAATCTCCGCTCCGCACGCTCCGTTTTTGAGTATTTTCACGGCGTAATCCATCCTTTCCTGGCATTAAGTAAGATCGACATAGTGAGATGACCGGCCGTGATCCCAGAATGATGGGCCAGACTCCATACGCCGAATGAGAATGAGATGAGAGTGGTGCTGGAAAAGCACTGCCGGGGCAGGCAGCATCCCAGGACCAGCAAAATCGATCTCTCGGGCAGGAGTCCTTCATCGGCAAGGGTACTGTCATATATCCAAACGTCATCAGTGACCTTCCTTCTCTCATATAGTCAGAAGTGGGCATTTTTGTTCACGATTGCAACATGGTAGCACCACTGACAACTCCTCAGATACTGAAGCAGACCATACTAGGTTCAAATGCAGAAAGCCAATGCCCTCTGACGAACGCAATCGTCTTTCTTTGTGCTCGATGGGACTCCAACCAGTGGATAAACAAAGATTGTAAACCTACTCAGGTCTTCACGACAGAGCGTCATTGATGTTCTAGCATTGAATATCTTTGAATAATGAGTGGCACAGACAGAGTCAATAGCCCGAGTCATAGTTTGAAGATATCCGGAGGAAAGTATCGAGGAGACGTCAGAGGTAGGTTCTTTACGCAGAGAGTTGTGAATGCATGGAATGGGTTGCCAGCTGTGGTGGTGGAAACAGAGTCATTGGTGTCATTTAAGGAACTGCTGGATGTGCACATGGAGAGCAGTGAGTTGAGGGTTGCGTAGGTTTCATTACATTAGGATTGAACCTCGGCACAACATCGTGGGCCAAAGGGCCTGTTCTGTGCTGGACTTTTCTATGTTCTATTCGAGGCTGGATTGGAGAAATAGTTGGTATGCTTCCAAAACCAAGAGAGGGGCAGGAAAGTGAAGTTGATCATTAACTACAGCGAGCAGGCTTGATCTGTGGGCTATTCCTACCACCATCTCTATGTTCTTGTGTTTATAAACATGAGCTGTGCTGACTGTGTGCACATAACACGTTAATGTTATCATTAAAGTAGAACTCATTTCCATTTTAAGAATAGCGTTCTCCACTTGGTCAGGACCCATCGAGGCAAACTATAATTTGCAAGTAATAATTTTGAGCCTAGAATCCCAGTTGTATTATTTACTTTATATATTTTGAAATAAAAGACAGTGTTCAGATAAAATCAAACTAGTCAAACAAACCGCGCTTCGTTGCGATTTTCCTACTTGGGTTCTCGCCATATCAGCAATGGAGAAAGTCAGGGCTGCAGATGCTGGAGATTGGAGTCAGTTTGCTGCGCCACAGGACAGAATATCAAGAATACCGGTTTTGTTTCCTGCTGGAGTTCAAACGGTAGGAAAGTTCTAGCGGGTGCGCCGTCGGCAGGTGCATTGGTGGTTCAGTGGTAGAATTCTCGCCTCCCACGCGAGGGAGCCGGGTTCGATTCCCGGCCAATGCATTGCAGCGCCCTTTATTTCAAATGCTGCACGGTGTAACAGAGTTCAGCCCGATGCGACGGATCCATTTCGCCTGGCTGCGCCCTCACCGATGTCCTGCGGCGCGGTACGCAGGGTGTGTTCACTCAGCGTGTGGGGTGGGATGGGATCGTGTCGAAATCTCCGCTCCGCACGCTCCGTTTTTGAGTATTTTCACGGCGTAATCCATCGTTTCCTGGCATTAAGTAAGATCGACATAGTGAGATGACCGGCCGTGATCCCAGAATGATGGGCCAGACTCCATACGCCGAATGAGAATGAGATGAGAGTGGTGCTGGAAAAGCACTGCCGGGGCAGGCAGCATCCCAGGACCAGCAAAATCGATCTCTCGGGCAGGAGTCCTTCATCGGCAAGGGTACTGTCATATATCCAAACGTCATCAGTGACCTTCCTTCTCTCATATAGTCAGAAGTGGGCATTTTTGTTCACGATTGCAACATGGTAGCACCACTGACAACTCCTCAGATACTGAAGCAGACCATACTAGGTTCAAATGCAGAAAGCCAATGCCCTCTGACGAACGCAATCGTCTTTCTTTGTGCTCGATGGGACTCCAACCAGTGGATAAACAAAGATTGTAAACCTACTCAGGTCTTCACGACAGAGCGTCATTGATGTTCTAGCATTGAATATCTTTGAATAATGAGTGGCACAGACAGAGTCAATAGCCCGAGTCATAGTTTGAAGATATCCGGAGGAAAGTATCGAGGAGACGTCAGAGGTAGGTTCTTTACGCAGAGAGTTGTGAATGCATGGAATGGGTTGCCAGCTGTGGTGGTGGAAACAGAGTCATTGGTGTCATTTAAGGAACTGCTGGATGTGCACATGGAGAGCAGTGAGTTGAGGGTTGCGTAGGTTTCATTACATTAGGATTGAACCTCGGCACAACATCGTGGGCCAAAGGGCCTGTTCTGTGCTGGACTTTTCTATGTTCTATTCGAGGCTGGATTGGAGAAATAGTTGGTATGCTTCCAAAACCAAGAGAGGGGCAGGAAAGTGAAGTTGATCATTAACTACAGCGAGCAGGCTTGATCTGTGGGCTATTCCTACCACCATCTCTATGTTCTTGTGTTTATAAACATGAGCTGTGCTGACTGTGTGCACATAACACGTTAATGTTATCATTAAAGTAGAACTCATTTCCATTTTAAGAATAGCGTTCTCCACTTGGTCAGGACCCATCGAGGCAAACTATAATTTGCAAGTAATAATTTTGAGCCTAGAATCCCAGTTGTATTATTTACTTTATATATTTTGAAATAAAAGACAGTGTTCAGATAAAATCAAACTAGTCAAACAAACCGCGCTTCGTTGCGATTTTCCTACTTGGGTTCTCGCCATATCAGCAATGGAGAAAGTCAGGGCTGCAGATGCTGGAGATTGGAGTCAGTTTGCTGCGCCACAGGACAGAATATCAAGAATACCGGTTTTGTTTCCTGCTGGAGTTCAAACGGTAGGAAAGTTCTAGCGGGTGCGCCGTCGGCAGGTGCATTGGTGGTTCAGTGGTAGAATTCTCGCCTCCCACGCGAGGGAGCCGGGTTCGATTCCCGGCCAATGCATTGCAGCGCCCTTTATTTCAAATGCTGCACGGTGTAACAGAGTTCAGCCCGATGCGACGGATCCATTTCGCCTGGCTGCGCCCTCACCGATGTCCTGCGGCGCGGTACGCAGGGTGTGTTCACTCAGCGTGTGGGGTGGGATGGGATCGTGTCGAAATCTCCGCTCCGCACGCTCCGTTTTTGAGTATTTTCACGGCGTAATCCATCGTTTCCTGGCATTAAGTAAGATCGACATAGTGAGATGACCGGCCGTGATCCCAGAATGATGGGCCAGACTCCATACGCCGAATGAGAATGAGATGAGAGTGGTGCTGGAAAAGCACTGCCGGGGCAGGCAGCATCCCAGGACCAGCAAAATCGATCTCTCGGGCAGGAGTCCTTCATCGGCAAGGGTACTGTCATATATCCAAACGTCATCAGTGACCTTCCTTCTCTCATATAGTCAGAAGTGGGCATTTTTGTTCACGATTGCAACATGGTAGCACCACTGACAACTCCTCAGATACTGAAGCAGACCATACTAGGTTCAAATGCAGAAAGCCAATGCCCTCTGACGAACGCAATCGTCTTTCTTTGTGCTCGATGGGACTCCAACCAGTGGATAAACAAAGATTGTAAACCTACTCAGGTCTTCACGACAGAGCGTCATTGATGTTCTAGCATTGAATATCTTTGAATAATGAGTGGCACAGACAGAGTCAATAGCCCGAGTCATAGTTTGAAGATATCCGGAGGAAAGTATCGAGGAGACGTCAGAGGTAGGTTCTTTACGCAGAGAGTTGTGAATGCATGGAATGGGTTGCCAGCTGTGGTGGTGGAAACAGAGTCATTGGTGTCATTTAAGGAACTGCTGGATGTGCACATGGAGAGCAGTGAGTTGAGGGTTGCGTAGGTTTCATTACATTAGGATTGAACCTCGGCACAACATCGTGGGCCAAAGGGCCTGTTCTGTGCTGGACTTTTCTATGTTCTATTCGAGGCTGGATTGGAGAAATAGTTGGTATGCTTCCAAAACCAAGAGAGGGGCAGGAAAGTGAAGTTGATCATTAACTACAGCGAGCAGGCTTGATCTGTGGGCTATTCCTACCACCATCTCTATGTTCTTGTGTTTATAAACATGAGCTGTGCTGACTGTGTGCACATAACACGTTAATGTTATCATTAAAGTAGAACTCATTTCCATTTTAAGAATAGCGTTCTCCACTTGGTCAGGACCCATCTAGGCAAACTATAATTTGCAAGTAATAATTTTGAGCCTAGAATCCCAGTTGTATTATTTACTTTATATATTTTGAAATAAAAGACAGTGTTCAGATAAAATCAAACTAGTCAAACAAACCGCGCTTCGTTGCGATTTTCCTACTTGGGTTCTCGCCATATCAGCAATGGAGAAAGTCAGGGCTGCAGATGCTGGAGATTGGAGTCAGTTTGCTGCGCCACAGGACAGAATATCAAGAATACCGGTTTTGTTTCCTGCTGGAGTTCAAACGGTAGGAAAGTTCTAGCGGGTCCGCCGGCGGCAGGTGCATTGGTGGTTCAGTGGTAGAATTCTCGCCTCCCACGCGAGGGAGCCGGGTTCGATTCCCGGCCAATGCATTGCAGCGCCCTTTATTTCAAATGCTGCACGGTGTAACAGAGTTCAGCCCGATGCGACGGATCCATTTCGCCTGGCTGCGCCCTCACGGATGTCCTGCTGCGCGGTTAGCAGGGTGTGTTCACTCAGCGTGTGGGGTGGGATGGGATCGTGTCGAAATCTCCGCTCCGCACGCTCCGTTTTTGAGTATTTTCACGGCGTAATCCATCGTTTCCTGGCATTAAGTAAGATCGACATAGTGAGATGACCGGCCGTGATCCCAGAATGATGGGCCAGACTCCATACGCCGAATGAGAATGAGATGAGAGTGGTGCTGGAAAAGCACTGCCGGGGCAGGCAGCATCCCAGGACCAGCAAAATCGATCTCTCGGGCAGGAGTCCTTCATCGGCAAGGGTACTGTCATATATCCAAACGTCATCAGTGACCTTCCTTCTCTCATATAGTCAGAAGTGGGCATTTTTGTTCACGATTGCAACATGGTAGCACCACTGACAACTCCTCAGATACTGAAGCAGACCATACTAGGTTCAAATGCAGAAAGCCAATGCCCTCTGACGAACGCAATCGTCTTTCTTTGTGCTCGATGGGACTCCAACCAGTGGATAAACAAAGATTGTAAACCTATTCAGGTCTTCACGACAGAGCGTCATTGATGTTCTAGCATTGAATATCTTTGAATAATGAGTGGCACAGACAGAGTCAATAGCCCGAGTCATAGTTTGAAGATATCCGGAGGAAAGTATCGAGGAGACGTCAGAGGTAGGTTCTTTACGCAGAGAGTTGTGAATGCATGGAATGGGTTGCCAGCTGTGGTGGTGGAAGCAGAGTCATTGGGGTCATTTAAGGAACTGCTGGACGTGCACATGGAGAGCAGTGAGTTGAGGGTTGCGTAGGTTACATTACATTAGGATTGAACCTCGGCACAACATCGTGGGCCAAAGGGCCTGTTCTGTGCTGGACTTTTCTATGTTCTATTCGAGGCTGGATTGGAGAAATAGTTGGTATGCTTCCAAAACCAAGAGAGGGGCAGGAAAGTGAAGTTGATCATTAACTACAGCGAGCAGGCTTGATCTGTGGGCTATTCCTACCACCATCTCTATGTTCTTGTGTTTATAAACATGAGCTGTGCTGACTGTGTGCACATAACACGTTAATGTTATCATTAAAGTAGAACTCATTTCCATTTTAAGAATAGCGTTCTCCACTTGGTCAGGACCCATCTAGGCAAACTATAATTTGCAAGTAATAATTTTGAGCCTAGAATCCCAGTTGTATTATTTACTTTATATATTTTGAAATAAAAGACAGTGTTCAGATAAAATCAAACTAGTCAAACAAACCGCGCTTCGTTGCGATTTTCCTACTTGGGTTCTCGCCATATCAGCAATGGAGAAAGTCAGGGCTGCAGATGCTGGAGATTGGAGTCAGTTTGCTGCGCCACAGGACAGAATATCAAGAATACCGGTTTTGTTTCCTGCTGGAGTTCAAACGGTAGGAAAGTTCTAGCGGGTCCGCCGGCGGCAGGTGCATTGGTGGTTCAGTGGTAGAATTCTCGCCTCCCACGCGAGGGAGCCGGGTTCGATTCCCGGCCAATGCATTGCAGCGCCCTTTATTTCAAATGCTGCACGGTGTAACAGAGTTCAGCCCGATGCGACGGGTCCATTTCGCCTGGCTGCGCCCTCACCGATGTCCTGCGGCGCGGTACGCAGGGTGTGTTCACTCAGCTTGTGGGGTGGGATGGGATCGTGTCGAAATCTCCGCTCCGCACGCTCCGTTTTTGAGTATTTTCACGGCGTAATCCATCCTTTCCTGGCATTAAGTAAGATCGACATAGTGAGATGACCGGCCGTGATCCCAGAATGATGGGCCAGACTCCATACGCCGAATGAGAATGAGATGAGAGTGGTGCTGGAAAAGCACTGCCGGGGCAGGCAGCATCCCAGGACCAGCAAAATCGATCTCTCGGGCAGGAGTCCTTCATCGGCAAGGGTACTGTCATATATCCAAACGTCATCAGTGACCTTCCTTCTCTCATATAGTCAGAAGTGGGCATTTTTGTTCACGATTGCAACATGGTAGCACCACTGACAACTCCTCAGATACTGAAGCAGACCATACTAGGTTCAAATGCAGAAAGCCAATGCCCTCTGACGAACGCAATCGTCTTTCTTTGTGCTCGATGGGACTCCAACCAGTGGATAAACAAAGATTGTAAACCTACTCAGGTCTTCACGACAGAGCGTCATTGATGTTCTAGCATTGAATATCTTTGAATAATGAGTGGCACAGACAGAGTCAATAGCCCGAGTCATAGTTTGAAGATATCCGGAGGAAAGTATCGAGGAGACGTCAGAGGTAGGTTCTTTACGCAGAGAGTTGTGAATGCATGGAATGGGTTGCCAGCTGTGGTGGTGGAAACAGAGTCATTGGTGTCATTTAAGGAACTGCTGGATGTGCACATGGAGAGCAGTGAGTTGAGGGTTGCGTAGGTTTCATTACATTAGGATTGAACCTCGGCACAACATCGTGGGCCAAAGGGCCTGTTCTGTGCTGGACTTTTCTATGTTCTATTCGAGGCTGGATTGGAGAAATAGTTGGTATGCTTCCAAAACCAAGAGAGGGGCAGGAAAGTGAAGTTGATCATTAACTACAGCGAGCAGGCTTGATCTGTGGGCTATTCCTACCACCATCTCTATGTTCTTGTGTTTATAAACATGAGCTGTGCTGACTGTGTGCACATAACACGTTAATGTTATCATTAAAGTAGAACTCATTTCCATTTTAAGAATAGCGTTCTCCACTTGGTCAGGACCCATCGAGGCAAACTATAATTTGCAAGTAATAATTTTGAGCCTAGAATCCCAGTTGTATTATTTACTTTATATATTTTGAAATAAAAGACAGTGTTCAGATAAAATCAAACTAGTCAAACAAACCGCGCTTCGTTGCGATTTTCCTACTTGGGTTCTCGCCATATCAGCAATGGAGAAAGTCAGGGCTGCAGATGCTGGAGATTGGAGTCAGTTTGCTGCGCCACAGGACAGAATATCAAGAATACCGGTTTTGTTTCCTGCTGGAGTTCAAACGGTAGGAAAGTTCTAGCGGGTGCGCCGTCGGCAGGTGCATTGGTGGTTCAGTGGTAGAATTCTCGCCTCCCACGCGAGAGAGCCGGGTTCGATTCCCGGCCAATGCATTGCAGCGCCCTTTATTTCAAATGCTGCACGGTGTAACAGAGTTCAGCCCGATGCGACGGGTCCATTTCGCCTGGCTGCGCCCTCACCGATGTCCTGCGGCGCGGTACGCAGGGTGTGTTCACTCAGCGTGTGGGGTGGGATGGGATCGTGTCGAAATCTCCGCTCCGCACGCTCCGTTTTTGAGTATTTTCACGGCGTAATCCATCGTTTCCTGGCATTAAGTAAGATCGACATAGTGAGATGACCGGCCGTGATCCCAGAATGATGGGCCAGACTCCATACGCCGAATGAGAATGAGATGAGAGTGGTGCTGGAAAAGCACTGCCGGGGCAGGCAGCATCCCAGGACCAGCAAAATCGATCTCTCGGGCAGGAGTCCTTCATCGGCAAGGGTACTGTCATATATCCAAACGTCATCAGTGACCTTCCTTCTCTCATATAGTCAGAAGTGGGCATTTTTGTTCACGATTGCAACATGGTAGCACCACTGACAACTCCTCAGATACTGAAGCAGACCATACTAGGTTCAAATGCAGAAAGCCAATGCCCTCTGACGAACGCAATCGTCTTTCTTTGTGCTCGATGGGACTCCAACCAGTGGATAAACAAAGATTGTAAACCTACTCAGGTCTTCACGACAGAGCGTCATTGATGTTCTAGCATTGAATATCTTTGAATAATGAGTGGCACAGACAGAGTCAATAGCCCGAGTCATAGTTTGAAGATATCCGGAGGAAAGTATCGAGGAGACGTCAGAGGTAGGTTCTTTACGCAGAGAGTTGTGAATGCATGGAATGGGTTGCCAGCTGTGGTGGTGGAAGCAGAGTCATTGGGGTCATTTAAGGAACTGCTGGACGTGCACATGGAGAGCAGTGAGTTGAGGGTTGCGTAGGTTACATTACATTAGGATTGAACCTCGGCACAACATCGTGGGCCAAAGGGCCTGTTCTGTGCTGGACTTTTCTATGTTCTATTCGAGGCTGGATTGGAGATATAGTTGGTATGCTTCCAAAACCAAGAGAGGGGCAGGAAAGTGAAGTTGATCATTAACTACAGCGAGCAGGCTTGATCTGTGGGCTATTCCTACCACCATCTCTATGTTCTTGTGTTTATAAACATGAGCTGTGCTGACTGTGTGCACATAACACGTTAATGTTATCATTAAAGTAGAACTCATTTCCATTTTAAGAATAGCGTTCTCCACTTGGTCAGGACCCATCTAGGCAAACTATAATTTGCAAGTAATAATTTTGAGCCGAGAATCCCAGTTGTATTATTTACTTTATATATTTTGAAATAAAAGACAGTGTTCAGATAAAATCAAACTAGTCAAACAAACCGCGCTTCGTTGCGATTTTCCTACTTGGGTTCTCGCCATATCAGCAATGGAGAAAGTCAGGGCTGCAGATGCTGGAGATTGGAGTCAGTTTGCTGCGCCACAGGACAGAATATCAAGAATACCGGTTTTGTTTCCTGCTGGAGTTCGATTCCCGGCCAATGCATTGCAGCGCCCTTTATTTCAAATGCTGCACGGTGTAACAGAGTTCAGCCCGATGCGACGGGTCCATTTCGCCTGGCTGCGCCCTCACCGATGTCCTGCTGTGCGGTTAGCAGGGTGTGTTCACTCAGCGTGTGGGGTGGGATGGGATCGTGTCGAAATCTCCGCTGCGCACGCTCCGTTTTTGAGTATTTTCACGGCGTAATCCATCGTTTCCTGGCATTAAGTAAGATCGACATAGTGAGATGACCGGCCGTGATCCCAGAATGATGGGCCAGACTCCATACGCCGAATGAGAATGAGATGAGAGTGGTGCTGGAAAAGCACTGCCGGGGCAGGCAGCATCCCAGGACCAGCAAAATCGATCTCTCGGGCAGGAGTCCTTCATCGGCAAGGGTACTGTCATATATCCAAACGTCATCAGTGACCTTCCTTCTCTCATATAGTCAGAAGTGGGCATTTTTGTTCACGATTGCAACATGGTAGCACCACTGACAACTCCTCAGATACTGAAGCAGACCATACTAGGTTCAAATGCAGAAAGCCAATGCCCTCTGACGAACGCAATCGTCTTTCTTTGTGCTCGATGGGACTCCAACCAGTGGATAAACAAAGATTGTAAACCTACTCAGGTCTTCACGACAGAGCGTCATTGATGTTCTAGCATTGAATATCTTTGAATAATGAGTGGCACAGACAGAGTCAATAGCCCGAGTCATAGTTTGAAGATATCCGGAGGAAAGTATCGAGGAGACGTCAGAGGTAGGTTCTTTACGCAGAGAGTTGTGAATGCATGGAATGGGTTGCCAGCTGTGGTGGTGGAAGCAGAGTCATTGGGGTCATTTAAGGAACTGCTGGACGTGCACATGGAGAGCAGTGAGTTGAGGGTTGCGTAGGTTACATTACATTAGGATTGAACCTCGGCACAACATCGTGGGCCAAAGGGCCTGTTCTGTGCTGGACTTTTCTATGTTCTATTCGAGGCTGGATTGGAGAAATAGTTGGTATGCTTCCAAAACCAAGAGAGGGGCAGGAAAGTGAAGTTGATCATTAACTACAGCGAGCAGGCTTGATCTGTGGGCTATTCCTACCACCATCTCTATGTTCTTGTGTTTATAAACATGAGCTGTGCTGACTGTGTGCACATAACACGTTAATGTTATCATTAAAGTAGAACTCATTTCCATTTTAAGAATAGCGTTCTCCACTTGGTCAGGACCCATCTAGGCAAACTATAATTTGCAAGTAATAATTTTGAGCCTAGAATCCCAGTTGTATTATTTACTTTATATATTTTGAAATAAAAGACAGTGTTCAGATAAAATCAAACTAGTCAAACAAACCGCGCTTCGTTGCGATTTTCCTACTTGGGTTCTCGCCATATCAGCAATGGAGAAAGTCAGGGCTGCAGATGCTGGAGATTGGAGTCAGTTTGCTGCGCCACAGGACAGAATATCAAGAATACCGGTTTTGTTTCCTGCTGGAGTTCAAACGGTAGGAAAGTTCTAGCGGGTCCGCCGGCGGCAGGTGCATTGGTGGTTCAGTGGTAGAATTCTCGCCTCCCACGCGAGGGAGCCGGGTTCGATTCCCGGCCAATGCATTGCAGCGCCCTTTATTTCAAATGCTGCACGGTGTAACAGAGTTCAGCCCGATGCGACGGGTCCATTTCGCCTGGCTGCGCCCTCACCGATGTCCTGCGGCGCGGTACGCAGGGTGTGTTCACTCAGCTTGTGGGGTGGGATGGGATCGTGTCGAAATCTCCGCTCCGCACGCTCCGTTTTTGAGTATTTTCACGGCGTAATCCATCCTTTCCTGGCATTAAGTAAGATCGACATAGTGAGATGACCGGCCGTGATCCCAGAATGATGGGCCAGACTCCATACGCCGAATGAGAATGAGATGAGAGTGGTGCTGGAAAAGCACTGCCGGGGCAGGCAGCATCCCAGGACCAGCAAAATCGATCTCTCGGGCAGGAGTCCTTCATCGGCAAGGGTACTGTCATATATCCAAACGTCATCAGTGACCTTCCTTCTCTCATATAGTCAGAAGTGGGCATTTTTGTTCACGATTGCAACATGGTAGCACCACTGACAACTCCTCAGATACTGAAGCAGACCATACTAGGTTCAAATGCAGAAAGCCAATGCCCTCTGACGAACGCAATCGTCTTTCTTTGTGCTCGATGGGACTCCAACCAGTGGATAAACAAAGATTGTAAACCTACTCAGGTCTTCACGACAGAGCGTCATTGATGTTCTAGCATTGAATATCTTTGAATAATGAGTGGCACAGACAGAGTCAATAGCCCGAGTCATAGTTTGAAGATATCCGGAGGAAAGTATCGAGGAGACGTCAGAGGTAGGTTCTTTACGCAGAGAGTTGTGAATGCATGGAATGGGTTGCCAGCTGTGGTGGTGGAAACAGAGTCATTGGTGTCATTTAAGGAACTGCTGGATGTGCACATGGAGAGCAGTGAGTTGAGGGTTGCGTAGGTTTCATTACATTAGGATTGAACCTCGGCACAACATCGTGGGCCAAAGGGCCTGTTCTGTGCTGGACTTTTCTATGTTCTATTCGAGGCTGGATTGGAGAAATAGTTGGTATGCTTCCAAAACCAAGAGAGGGGCAGGAAAGTGAAGTTGATCATTAACTACAGCGAGCAGGCTTGATCTGTGGGCTATTCCTACCACCATCTCTATGTTCTTGTGTTTATAAACATGAGCTGTGCTGACTGTGTGCACATAACACGTTAATGTTATCATTAAAGTAGAACTCATTTCCATTTTAAGAATAGCGTTCTCCACTTGGTCAGGACCCATCGAGGCAAACTATAATTTGCAAGTAATAATTTTGAGCCTAGAATCCCAGTTGTATTATTTACTTTATATATTTTGAAATAAAAGACAGTGTTCAGATAAAATCAAACTAGTCAAACAAACCGCGCTTCGTTGCGATTTTCCTACTTGGGTTCTCGCCATATCAGCAATGGAGAAAGTCAGGGCTGCAGATGCTGGAGATTGGAGTCAGTTTGCTGCGCCACAGGACAGAATATCAAGAATACCGGTTTTGTTTCCTGCTGGAGTTCAAACGGTAGGAAAGTTCTAGCGGGTGCGCCGTCGGCAGGTGCATTGGTGGTTCAGTGGTAGAATTCTCGCCTCCCACGCGAGAGAGCCGGGTTCGATTCCCGGCCAATGCATTGCAGCGCCCTTTATTTCAAATGCTGCACGGTGTAACAGAGTTCAGCCCGATGCGACGGGTCCATTTCGCCTGGCTGCGCCCTCACCGATGTCCTGCGGCGCGGTACGCAGGGTGTGTTCACTCAGCGTGTGGGGTGGGATGGGATCGTGTCGAAATCTCCGCTCCGCACGCTCCGTTTTTGAGTATTTTCACGGCGTAATCCATCGTTTCCTGGCATTAAGTAAGATCGACATAGTGAGATGACCGGCCGTGATCCCAGAATGATGGGCCAGACTCCATACGCCGAATGAGAATGAGATGAGAGTGGTGCTGGAAAAGCACTGCCGGGGCAGGCAGCATCCCAGGACCAGCAAAATCGATCTCTCGGGCAGGAGTCCTTCATCGGCAAGGGTACTGTCATATATCCAAACGTCATCAGTGACCTTCCTTCTCTCATATAGTCAGAAGTGGGCATTTTTGTTCACGATTGCAACATGGTAGCACCACTGACAACTCCTCAGATACTGAAGCAGACCATACTAGGTTCAAATGCAGAAAGCCAATGCCCTCTGACGAACGCAATCGTCTTTCTTTGTGCTCGATGGGACTCCAACCAGTGGATAAACAAAGATTGTAAACCTACTCAGGTCTTCACGACAGAGCGTCATTGATGTTCTAGCATTGAATATCTTTGAATAATGAGTGGCACAGACAGAGTCAATAGCCCGAGTCATAGTTTGAAGATATCCGGAGGAAAGTATCGAGGAGACGTCAGAGGTAGGTTCTTTACGCAGAGAGTTGTGAATGCATGGAATGGGTTGCCAGCTGTGGTGGTGGAAGCAGAGTCATTGGGGTCATTTAAGGAACTGCTGGACGTGCACATGGAGAGCAGTGAGTTGAGGGTTGCGTAGGTTACATTACATTAGGATTGAACCTCGGCACAACATCGTGGGCCAAAGGGCCTGTTCTGTGCTGGACTTTTCTATGTTCTATTCGAGGCTGGATTGGAGAAATAGTTGGTATGCTTCCAAAACCAAGAGAGGGGCAGGAAAGTGAAGTTGATCATTAACTACAGCGAGCAGGCTTGATCTGTGGGCTATTCCTACCACCATCTCTATGTTCTTGTGTTTATAAACATGAGCTGTGCTGACTGTGTGCACATAACACGTTAATGTTATCATTAAAGTAGAACTCATTTCCATTTTAAGAATAGCGTTCTCCACTTGGTCAGGACCCATCTAGGCAAACTATAATTTGCAAGTAATAATTTTGAGCCGAGAATCCCAGTTGTATTATTTACTTTATATATTTTGAAATAAAAGACAGTGTTCAGATAAAATCAAACTAGTCAAACAAACCGCGCTTCGTTGCGATTTTCCTACTTGGGTTCTCGCCATATCAGCAATGGAGAAAGTCAGGGCTGCAGATGCTGGAGATTGGAGTCAGTTTGCTGCGCCACAGGACAGAATATCAAGAATACCGGTTTTGTTTCCTGCTGGAGTTCAAACGGTAGGAAAGTTCCAGCGGGTACGCCGTCGGCAGGTGCATTGGTGGTTCAGTGGTAGAATTCTCGCCTCCCCCGCGAGGGAGCCGGGTTCGATTCCCGACCAATGCATTGCAGCGCCCTTTATTTCAAAGGCTACACGGTGTAACAGAGTTCAGCCCGATGCGACGTGCCCATTTCGCCTGGCTGCGCCCTCACCGATGTCCTGCTGCGCGGTTAGCAGGGTGTGTTCACTCAGCGTGTGGGGTGGGATGGGATCGTGTCGAAATCTCCGCTCCGTTTTTGAGTATTTTCACGGCGTAATCCATCGTTTCCTGGCATTAAGTAAGATCGACATAGTGAGATGACCGGCCGTGATCCCAGAATGATGGGCCAGACTCCATATGCCGAATGAGATTGAGATGAGAGTGGTGCTGGAAAAGCACTGCCGGGGCAGGCAGCATCCCAGGACCAGCAAAATCGATCTCTCGGGCAGGAGTCCTTCATCGGCAAGGGTACTGTCATATATCCAAACGTCATCAGTGACCTTCCTTCTCTCATATAGTCAGAAGTGGGCATTTTTGTTCACGATTGCAACATGGTAGCACCACTGACAACTCCTCAGATACTGAAGCAGACCATACTAGGTTCAAATGCAGAAAGCCAATGCCCTCTGACGAACGCAATCGTCTTTCTTTGTGCTCGATGGGACTCCAACCAGTGGATAAACAAAGATTGTAAACCTACTCAGGTCTTCACGACAGAGCGTCATTGATGTTCTAGCATTGAATATCTTTGAATAATGAGTGGCACAGACAGAGTCAATAGCCCGAGTCATAGTTTGAAGATATCCGGAGGAAAGTATCGAGGAGACGTCAGAGGTAGGTTCTTTACGCAGAGAGTTGTGAATGCATGGAATGGGTTGCCAGCTGTGGTGGTGGAAGCAGAGTCATTGGGGTCATTTAAGGAACTGCTGGACGTGCACATGGAGATCAGTGAGTTGAGGGTTGCGTAGATTACATTACATTAGGATTGAACCTCGGCACAACATCGTGGGCCAAAGGGCCTGTTCTGTGCTGGACTTTTCTATGTTCTATTCGAGGCTGGATTGGAGAAATAGTTGGTATGCTTCCAAAACCAAGAGAGGGGCAGGAAAGTGAAGCGAGCAGGCTTGATCTGTGGGCTATTCCTACCACCATCTCTATGTTCTTGTGTTTATAAACATGAGCTGTGCTGACTGTGTGCACATAACACGTTAATGTTATCATTAAAGTAGAACTCATTTCCATTTTAAGAATAGCGTTCTCCACTTGGTCAGGACCCATCTAGGCAAACTATAATTTGCAAGTAATAATTTTGAGCCTAGAATCCCAGTTGTATTATTTACTTTATATATTTTGAAATAAAAGACAGTGTTCAGATAAAATCAAACTAGTCAAACAAACCGCGCTTCGTTGCGATTTTCCTACTTGGGTTCTCGCCATATCAGCAATGGAGAAAGTCAGGGCTGCAGATGCTGGAGATTGGAGTCAGTTTGCTGCGCCACAGGACAGAATATCAAGAATACCGGTTTTGTTTCCTGCTGGAGTTCGATTCCCGGCCAATGCATTGCAGCGCCCTTTATTTCAAATGCTGCACGGTGTAACAGAGTTCAGCCCGATGCGACGGGTCCATTTCGCCTGGCTGCGCCCTCACCGATGTCCTGCTGTGCGGTTAGCAGGGTGTGTTCACTCAGCGTGTGGGGTGGGATGGGATCGTGTCGAAATCTCCGCTGCGCACGCTCCGTTTTTGAGTATTTTCACGGCGTAATCCATCGTTTCCTGGCATTAAGTAAGATCGACATAGTGAGATGACCGGCCGTGATCCCAGAATGATGGGCCAGACTCCATACGCCGAATGAGAATGAGATGAGAGTGGTGCTGGAAAAGCACTGCCGGGGCAGGCAGCATCCCAGGACCAGCAAAATCGATCTCTCGGGCAGGAGTCCTTCATCGGCAAGGGTACTGTCATATATCCAAACGTCATCAGTGACCTTCCTTCTCTCATATAGTCAGAAGTGGGCATTTTTGTTCACGATTGCAACATGGTAGCACCACTGACAACTCCTCAGATACTGAAGCAGACCATACTAGGTTCAAATGCAGAAAGCCAATGCCCTCTGACGAACGCAATCGTCTTTCTTTGTGCTCGATGGGACTCCAACCAGTGGATAAACAAAGATTGTAAACCTACTCAGGTCTTCACGACAGAGCGTCATTGATGTTCTAGCATTGAATATCTTTGAATAATGAGTGGCACAGACAGAGTCAATAGCCCGAGTCATAGTTTGAAGATATCCGGAGGAAAGTATCGAGGAGACGTCAGAGGTAGGTTCTTTACGCAGAGAGTTGTGAATGCATGGAATGGGTTGCCAGCTGTGGTGGTGGAAGCAGAGTCATTGGGGTCATTTAAGGAACTGCTGGACGTGCACATGGAGAGCAGTGAGTTGAGGGTTGCGTAGGTTACATTACATTAGGATTGAACCTCGGCACAACATCGTGGGCCAAAGGGCCTGTTCTGTGCTGGACTTTTCTATGTTCTATTCGAGGCTGGATTGGAGAAATAGTTGGTATGCTTCCAAAACCAAGACAGGGGCAGGAAAGTGAAGTTGATCATTAACTACAGCGAGCAGGCTTGATCTGTGGGCTATTCCTACCACCATCTCTATGTTCTTGTGTTTATAAACATGAGCTGTGCTGACTGTGTGCACATAACACGTTAATGTTATCATTAAAGTAGAACTCATTTCCATTTTAAGAATAGCGTTCTCCACTTGGTCAGGACCCATCTAGGCAAACTATAATTTGCAAGTAATAATTTTGAGCCTAGAATCCCAGTTGTATTATTTACTTTATATATTTTGAAATAAAAGACAGTGTTCAGATAAAATCAAACTAGTCAAACAAACCGCGCTTCGTTGCGATTTTCCTACTTGGGTTCTCGCCATATCAGCAATGGAGAAAGTCAGGGCTGCAGATGCTGGAGATTGGAGTCAGTTTGCTGCGCCACAGGACAGAATATCAAGAATACCGGTTTTGTTTCCTGCTGGAGTTCGATTCCCGGCCAATGCATTGCAGCGCCCTTTATTTCAAATGCTGCACGGTGTAACAGAGTTCAGCCCGATGCGACGGGTCCATTTCGCCTGGCTGCGCCCTCACGGATGTCCTGCTGCGCGGTTAGCAGGGTGTGTTCACTCAGCGTGTGGGGTGGGATGGGATCGTGTCGAAATCTCCGCTCCGCACGCTCCGTTTTTGAGTATTTTCACGGCGTAATCCATCGTTTCCTGGCATTAAGTAAGATCGACATAGTGAGATGACCGGCCGTGATCCCAGAATGATGGGCCAGACTCCATACGCCGAATGAGAATGAGATGAGAGTGGTGCTGGAAAAGCACTGCCGGGGCAGGCAGCATCCCAGGACCAGCAAAATCGATCTCTAGGGCAGGAGTCCTTCATCGGCAAGGGTACTGTCATATATCCAAACGTCATCAGTGACCTTCCTTCTCTCATATAGTCAGAAGTGGGCATTTTTGTTCACGATTGCAACATGGTAGCACCACTGACAACTCCTCAGATACTGAAGCAGACCATACTAGGTTCAAATGCAGAAAGCCTATGCCCTCTGACGAACGCAATCGTCTTTCTTTGTGCTCGATGGGACTCCAACCAGTGGATAAACAAAGATTGTAAACCTACTCAGGTCTTCACGACAGAGCGTCATTGATGTTCTAGCATTGAATATCTTTGAATAATGAGTGGCACAGACAGAGTCAATAGCCCGAGTCATAGTTTGAAGATATCCGGAGGAAAGTATCGAGGAGACGTCAGAGGTAGGTTCTTTACGCAGAGAGTTGTGAATGCATGGAATGGGTTGCCAGCTGTGGTGGTGGAAGCAGTGTCATTGGGGTCATTTAAGGAACTGCTGGACGTGCACATGGAGAGCAGTGAGTTGAGGGTTGCGTAGGTTACATTACATTAGGATTGAACCTCGGCACAACATCGTGGGCCAAAGGGCCTGTTCTGTGCTGGACTTTTCTATGTTCTATTCGAGGCTGGATTGGAGAAATAGTTGGTATGCTTCCAAAACCAAGAGAGGGGCAGGAAAGTGAAGTTGATCATTAACTACAGCGAGCAGGCTTGATCTGTGGGCTATTCCTACCACCATCTCTATGTTCTTGTGTTTATAAACATGAGCTGTGCTGACTGTGTGCACATAACACGTTAATGTTATCATTAAAGTAGAACTCATTTCCATTTTAAGAATAGCGTTCTCCACTTGGTCAGGACCCATCTAGGCAAACTATAATTTGCAAGTAATAATTTTGAGCCTAGAATCCCAGTTGTATTATTTACTTTATATATTTTGAAATAAAAGACAGTGTTCAGATAAAATCAAACTAGTCAAACAAACGGCGCTTCGTTGCGATTTTCCTACTTGGGTTCTTGCCATATCAGCAATGGAGAAAGTCAGGGCTGCAGATGCTGGAGATTGGAGTCAGTTTGCTGCGCCACAGGACAGAATATCAAGAATACCGGTTTTGTTTCCTGCTGGAGTTCGATTCCCGGCCAATGCATTGCAGCGCCCTTTATTTCAAATGCTGCACGGTGTAACAGAGTTCAGCCCGATGCGACGGGTCCATTTCGCCTGGCTGCGCCCTCACCGATGTCCTGCTGTGCGGTTAGCAGGGTGTGTTCACTCAGCGTGTGGGGTGGGATGGGATCGTGTCGAAATCTCCGCTGCGCACGCTCCGTTTTTGAGTATTTTCACGGCGTAATCCATCGTTTCCTGGCATTAAGTAAGATCGACATAGTGAGATGACCGGCCGTGATCCCAGAATGATGGGCCAGACTCCATACGCCGAATGAGAATGAGATGAGAGTGGTGCTGGAAAAGCACTGCCGGGGCAGGCAGCATCCCAGGACCAGCAAAATCGATCTCTCGGGCAGGAGTCCTTCATCGGCAAGGGTACTGTCATATATCCAAACGTCATCAGTGACCTTCCTTCTCTCATATAGTCAGAAGTGGGCATTTTTGTTCACGATTGCAACATGGTAGCACCACTGACAACTCCTCAGATACTGAAGCAGACCATACTAGGTTCAAATGCAGAAAGCCAATGCCCTCTGACGAACGCAATCGTCTTTCTTTGTGCTCGATGGGACTCCAACCAGTGGATAAACAAAGATTGTAAACCTACTCAGGTCTTCACGACAGAGCGTCATTGATGTTCTAGCATTGAATATCTTTGAATAATGAGTGGCACAGACAGAGTCAATAGCCCGAGTCATAGTTTGAAGATATCCGGAGGAAAGTATCGAGGAGACGTCAGAGGTAGGTTCTTTACGCAGAGAGTTGTGAATGCATGGAATGGGTTGCCAGCTGTGGTGGTGGAAGCAGAGTCATTGGGGTCATTTAAGGAACTGCTGGACGTGCACATGGAGAGCAGTGAGTTGAGGGTTGCGTAGGTTACATTACATTAGGATTGAACCTCGGCACAACATCGTGGGCCAAAGGGCCTGTTCTGTGCTGGACTTTTCTATGTTCTATTCGAGGCTGGATTGGAGAAATAGTTGGTATGCTTCCAAAACCAAGAGAGGGGCAGGAAAGTGAAGTTGATCATTAACTACAGCGAGCAGGCTTGATCTGTGGGCTATTCCTACCACCATCTCTATGTTCTTGTGTTTATAAACATGAGCTGTGCTGACTGTGTGCACATAACACGTTAATGTTATCATTAAAGTAGAACTCATTTCCATTTTAAGAATAGCGTTCTCCACTTGGTCAGGACCCATCTAGGCAAACTATAATTTGCAAGTAATAATTTTGAGCCTAGAATCCCAGTTGTATTATTTACTTTATATATTTTGAAATAAAAGACAGTGTTCAGATAAAATCAAACTAGTCAAACAAACGGCGCTTCGTTGCGATTTTCCTACTTGGGTTCTCGCCATATCAACAATGGAGAAAGTCAGGGCTGCAGATGCTGGAGATTGGAGTCAGTTTGCTGCGCCACAGGACAGAATATCAAGAATACCGGTTTTGTTTCCTGCTGGAGTTCGATTCCCGGCCAATGCATTGCAGCGCCCTTTATTTCAAATGCTGCACGGTGTAACAGAGTTCAGCCCGATGCGACGGGTCCATTTCGCCTGGCTGCGCCCTCACCGATGTCCTGCTGCGCGGTTAGCAGGGTGTGTTCACTCAGCGTGTGGGGTGGGATGGGATCGTGTCGAAATCTCCGCTGCGCACGCTCCGTTTTTGAGTATTTTCACGGCGTAATCCATCGTTTCCTGGCATTAAGTAAGATCGACATAGTGAGATGACCGGCCGTGATCCCAGAATGATGGGCCAGACTCCATACGCCGAATGAGAATGAGATGAGAGTGGTGCTGGAAAAGCACTGCCGGGGCAGGCAGCATCCCAGGACCAGCAAAATCGATCTCTCGGGCAGGAGTCCTTCATCGGCAAGGGTACTGTCATATATCCAAACGTCATCAGTGACCTTCCTTCTCTCATATAGTCAGAAGTGGGCATTTTTGTTCACGATTGCAACATGGTAGCACCACTGACAACTCCTCAGATACTGAAGCAGACCATACTAGGTTCAAATGCAGAAAGCCAATGCCCTCTGACGAACGCAATCGTCTTTCTTTGTGCTCGATGGGACTCCAACCAGTGGATAAACAAAGATTGTAAACCTACTCAGGTCTTCACGACAGAGCGTCATTGATGTTCTAGCATTGAATATCTTTGAATAATGAGTGGCACAGACTGAGTCAATAGCCCGAGTCATAGTTTGAAGATATCCGGAGGAAAGTATCGAGGAGACGTCAGAGGTAGGTTCTTTACGCAGAGAGTTGTGAATGCATGGAATGGGTTGCCAGCTGTGGTGGTGGAAGCAGAGTCATTGGGGTCATTTAAGGAACTGCTGGACGTGCACATGGAGAGCAGTGAGTTGAGGGTTACGGAGGTTACATTACATTAGGATTGAACCTCGGCACAACATCGTGGGCCAAAGGGCCTGTTCTGTGCTGGACTTTTCTATGTTCTATTCGAGGCTGGATTGGAGAAATAGTTGGTATGCTTCCAAAACCAAGAGAGGGGCAGGAAAGTGAAGTTGATCATTAACTACAGCGAGCAGGCTTGATCTGTGGGCTATTCCTACCACCATCTCTATGTTCTTGTGTTTATAAACATGAGCTGTGCTGACTGTGTGCACATAACACGTTAATGTTATCATTAAAGTAGAACTCATTTCCATTTTAAGAATAGCGTTCTCCACTTGGTCAGGACCCATCTAGGCAAACTATAATTTGCAAGTAATAATTTTGAGCCTAGAATCCCAGTTGTATTATTTACTTTATATATTTTGAAATAAAAGACAGTGTTCAGATAAAATCAAACTAGTCAAACAAACCGCGCTTCGTTGCGATTTTCCTACTTGGGTTCTCGCCATATCAGCAATGGAGAAAGTCAGGGCTGCAGATGCTGGAGATTGGAGTCAGTTTGCTGCGCCACAGGACAGAATATCAAGAATACCGGTTTTGTTTCCTGCTGGAGTTCAAACGGTAGGAAAGTTCTAGCGGGTCCGCCGTCGGCAGGTGCATTGGTGGTTCAGTGGTAGAATTCTCGCCTCCCACGCGAGGGAGCCGGGTTCGATTCCCGGCCAATGCATTGCAGCGCCCTTTATTCCAAACGCTGCGCGGTGTAACAGAGTTCAGCCCGATGCGACGGGTCCATTTCGCCTGGTTGCGCCCTCACCGATGTCCTGCGGCGCGCTTAGCAGGGTGTGTTCACTCAGCGTGTGGGGTGGGATGGGATCGTGTCGAAATCTCCGCTCCGCACGCTCCGTTTTTGAGTATTTTCACGGCGTAATCCATCGTTTCCTGGCATTAAGTAAGATCGACATAGTGAGATGACCGGCCGTGATCCCAGAATGATGGGCCAGACTCCATACGCCGAATGAGAATGAGATGAGAGTGGTGCTGGAAAAGCACTGCCGGGGCAGGCAGCATCCCAGGAACAGCAAAATCGATCTCTCGGGCAGGAGTCCTTCATCGGCAAGGGTACTGTCATATATCTAAACGTCATCAGTGACCTTCCTTCTCTCATATAGTCAGAAGTGGGCATTTTTGTTCACGATTGCAACATGGTAGCACCACTGACAACTCCTCAGATACTGAAGCAGACCATACTAGGTTCAAATGCAGAAAGCCAATGCCCTCTGACGAACGCAATCGTCTTTCTTTGTGCTCGATGGGACTCCAACCAGTGGATAAACAAAGATTGTAAACCTACTCAGGTCTTCACGACAGAGCGTCATTGATGTTCTAGCATTGAATATCTTTGAATAATGAGTGGCACAGACTGAGTCAATAGCCCGAGTCATAGTTTGAAGATATCCGGAGGAAAGTATCGAGGAGACGTCAGAGGTAGGTTCTTTACGCAGAGAGTTGTGAATGCATGGAATGGGTTGCCAGCTGTGGTGGTGGAAGCAGAGTCATTGGGGTCATTTAAGGAACTGCTGGACGTGCACATGGAGAGCAGTGAGTTGAGGGTTGCGGAGGTTACATTACATTAGGATTGAACCTCGGCACAACATCGTGGGCCAAAGGGCCTGTTCTGTGCTGGACTTTTCTATGTTCTATTCGAGGCTGGATTGGAGAAATAGTTGGTATGCTTCCAAAACCAAGAGAGGGGCAGGAAAGTGAAGTTGATCATTAACTACAGCGAGCAGGCTTGATCTGTGGGCTATTCCTACCACCATCTCTATGTTCTTGTGTTTATAAACATGAGCTGTGCTGACTGTGTGCACATAACACGTTAATGTTATCATTAAAGTAGAACTCATTTCCATTTTAAGAATAGCGTTCTCCACTTGGTCAGGACCCATCTAGGCAAACTATAATTTGCAAGTAATAATTTTGAGCCTAGAATCCCAGTTGTATTATTTACTTTATATATTTTGAAATAAAAGACAGTGTTCAGATAAAATCAAACTAGTCAAACAAACCGCGCTTCGTTGCGATTTTCCTACTTGGGTTCTCGCCATATCAGCAATGGAGAAAGTCAGGGCTGCAGATGCTGGAGATTGGAGTCAGTTTGCTGCGCCACAGGACAGAATATCAAGAATACCGGTTTTGTTTCCTGCTGGAGTTCAAACGGTAGGAAAGTTCTAGCGGGTGCGCCGTCGGCAGGTGCATTGGTGGTTCAGTGGTAGAATTCTCGCCTCCCACGCGAGGGAGCCGGGTTCGATTCCCGGCCAATGCATTGCAGCGCCCTTTATTTCAAACGCTGCGCGGTGTAACAGAGTTCAGCCCGATGCGACGGGTCCATTTCGCCTGGCTGCGCCCTCGCCCATGTCCTGCTGCGCGGTTAGCAGGGTGTGTTCATTCCGCGTGTGGGGTGGGATGGGATCGTGTCGGAATCTCCGCTCCGCACGCTCCGTTTTTGAGTATTTTCACGGCGTAATCCATCGTTTCCTGGCATTAAGTAAGATCGACATAGTGAGATGACCGGCCGTGATCCCAGAATGATGGGCCAGACTCCATACGCCGAATGAGAATGAGATGAGAGTGGTGCTGGAAAAGCACTGCCGGGGCAGGCAGCATCCCAGGACCAGCAAAATCGATCTCTCGGGCAGGAGTCCTTCATCGGCAAGGGTACTGTCATATATCCAAACGTCATCAGTGACCTTCCTTCTCTCATATAGTCAGAAGTGGGCATTTTTGTTCACGATTGCAACATGGTAGCACCACTGACAACTCCTCAGATACTGAAGCAGACCATACTAGGTTCAAATGCAGAAAGCCAATGCCCTCTGACGAACGCAATCGTCTTTCTTTGTGCTCGATGGGACTCCAACCAGTGGATAAACAAAGATTGTAAACCTACTCAGGTCTTCACGACAGAGCGTCATTGATGTTCTAGCATTGAATATCTTTGAATAATGAGTGGCACAGACAGAGTCAATAGCCCGAGTCATAGTTTGAAGATATCCGGAGGAAAGTATCGAGGAGACGTCAGAGGTAGGTTCTTTACGCAGAGAGTTGTGAATGCATGGAATGGGTTGCCAGCTGTGGTGGTGGAAGCAGAGTCATTGGGGTCATTTAAGGAACTGCTGGACGTGCACATGGAGAGCAGTGAGTTGAGGGTTGCGTAGGTTACATTACATTAGGATTGAACCTCGGCACAACATCGTGGGCCAAAGGGCCTGTTCTGTGCTGGACTTTTCTATGTTCTATTCGAGGCTGGATTGGAGAAATAGTTGGTATGCTTCCAAAACCAAGAGAGGGGCAGGAAAGTGAAGTTGATCATTAACTACAGCGAGCAGGCTTGATCTGTGGGCTATTCCTACCACCATCTCTATGTTCTTGTGTTTATAAACATGAGCTGTGCTGACTGTGTGCACATAACACGTTAATGTTATCATTAAAGTAGAACTCATTTCCATTTTAAGAATAGCGTTCTCCACTTGGTCAGGACCCATCTAGGCAAACTATAATTTGCAAGTAATAATTTTGAGCCTAGAATCCCAGTTGTATTATTTACTTTATATATTTTGAAATAAAAGACAGTGTTCAGATAAAATCAAACGAGTCAAACAAACCGCGCTTCGTTGCGATTTTCCTACTTGGGTTCTCGCCATATCAGCAATGGAGAAAGTCAGGGCTGCAGATGCTGGAGATTGGAGTCAGTTTGCTGCGCCACAGGACAGAATATCAAGAATACCGGTTTTGTTTCCTGCTGGAGTTCAAACGGTAGGAAAGTTCTAGCGGATCCGCCGTCGGCAGGTGCATTGGTGGTTCAGTGGTAGAAGTCTCGCCTCCCACGCGAGGGAGCCGGGTTCGATTCCCGGCCAATGCATTGCAGCGCCCTTTACTTCAAACGCTGCGCGGTGTAACAGAGTTCAGCCCGATGCGACGGGTCCATTTCGCCTGGCTGCGCCCTCACCGATGTCCTGCGGCGCGCTTAGCAGGGTGTGTTCACTCAGCGTGTGGGGTGGGATGGGATCGTGTCGAAATCTCCGCTCCGCACGCTCCGTTTTTGAGTATTTTCACGGCGTAATCCATCGTTTCCTGGCATTAAGTAAGATCGACATAGTGAGATGACCGGCCGTGATCCCAGAATGATGGGCCAGACTCCATACGCCGAATGAGAATGAGATGAGAGTGGTGCTGGAAAAGCACTGCCGGGGCAGGCAGCATCCCAGGAACAGCAAAATCGATCTCTCGGGCAGGAGTCCTTCATCGGCAAGGGTACTGTCATATATCTAAACGTCATCAGTGACCTTCCTTCTCTCATATAGTCAGAAGTGGGCATTTTTGTTCACGATTGCAACATGGTAGCACCACTGACAACTCCTCAGATACTGAAGCAGACCATACTAGGTTCAAATGCAGAAAGCCAATGCCCTCTGACGAACGCAATCGTCTTTCTTTGTGCTCGATGGGACTCCAACCAGTGGATAAACAAAGATTGTAAACCTACTCAGGTCTTCACGACAGAGCGTCATTGATGTTCTAGCATTGAATATCTTTGAATAATGAGTGGCACAGACAGAGTCAATAGCCCGAGTCATAGTTTGAAGATATCCGGAGGAAAGTATCGAGGAGACGTCAGAGGTAGGTTCTTTACGCAGAGAGTTGTGAATGCATGGAATGGGTTGCCAGCTGTGGTGGTGGAAGCAGAGTCATTGGGGTCATTTAAGGAACTGCTGGACGTGCACATGGAGAGCAGTGAGTTGAGGGTTGCGTAGGTTACATTACATTAGGATTGAACCTCGGCACAACATCGTGGGCCAAAGGGCCTGTTCTGTGCTGGACTTTTCTATGTTCTATTCGAGGCTGGATTGGAGAAATAGTTGGTATGCTTCCAAAACCAAGAGAGGGGCAGGAAAGTGAAGTTGATCATTAACTACAGCGAGCAGGCTTGATCTGTGGGCTATTCCTACCACCATCTCTATGTTCTTGTGTTTATAAACATGAGCTGTGCTGACTGTGTGCACATAACACGTTAATGTTATCATTAAAGTAGAACTCATTTCCATTTTAAGAATAGCGTTCTCCACTTGGTCAGGACCCATCTAGGCAAACTATAATTTGCAAGTAATAATTTTGAGCCTAGAATCCCAGTTGTATTATTTACTTTATATATTTTGAAATAAAAGACAGTGTTCAGATAAAATCAAACGAGTCAAACAAACCGCGCTTCGTTGCGATTTTCCTACTTGGGTTCTCGCCATATCAGCAATGGAGAAAGTCAGGGCTGCAGATGCTGGAGATTGGAGTCAGTTTGCTGCGCCACAGGACAGAATATCAAGAATACCGGTTTTGTTTCCTGCTGGAGTTCAAACGGTAGGAAAGTTCTAGCGGATCCGCCGTCGGCAGGTGCATTGGTGGTTCAGTGGTAGAATTCTCGCCTCCCACGCGTGGGAGCCGGGTTTGATTCCCGGCCAATGCATTGCAGCGCCCTTTATTTCAAATGCTGCACGGTGTAACAGAGTTCAGCCCGATGCGACGGGTCCATTTCGCCTGGCTGCGCCCTCTCCGATGTCCTGCTGCGCGGTTAGCAGGGTGTGTTCACTCAGCGTGTGGGGTGGGATGGGATCGTGTCGAAATCTCCGCTCCGCACGCTCCGTTTTTGAGTATTTTCACAGCGTAATCCATCGTTTCCTGGCATTAAGTAAGATCGACATAGTGAGATGACCGGCCGTGATCCCAGAATGATGGGCCAGACTCCATACGCCGAATGAGAATGAGATGAGAGTGGTGCTGGAAAAGCACTGCCGGGGCAGGCAGCATCCCAGGAACAGCAAAATCGATCTCTCGGGCAGGAGTCCTTCATCGGCAAGGGTACTGTCATATATCCAAACGTCATCAGTGACCTTCCTTCTCTCATATAGTCAGAAGTGGGCATTTTTGTTCACGATTGCAACATGGTAGCACCACTGACAACTCCTCAGATACTGAAGCAGACCATACTAGGTTCAAATGCAGAAAGCCAATGCCCTCTGACGAACGCAATCGTCTTTCTTTGTGCTCGATGGGACTCCAACCAGTGGATAAACAAAGATTGTAAACCTACTCAGGTCTTCACGACAGAGCGTCATTGATGTTCTAGCATTGAATATCTTTGAATAATGAGTGGCACAGACAGAGTCAATAGCCCGAGTCATAGTTTGAAGATATCCGGAGGAAAGTATCGAGGAGACGTCAGAGGTAGGTTCTTTACGCAGAGAGTTGTGAATGCATGGAATGGGTTGCCAGCTGTGGTGGTGGAAGCAGAGTCATTGGGGTCATTTAAGGAACTGCTGGACGTGCACATGGAGAGCAGTGAGTTGAGGGTTGCGTAGGTTACATTACATTAGGATTGAACCTCGGCACAACATCGTGGGCCAAAGGGCCTGTTCTGTGCTGGACTTTTCTATGTTCTATTCGAGGCTGGATTGGAGAAATAGTTGGTATGCTTCCAAAACCAAGAGAGGGGCAGGAAAGTGAAGTTGATCATTAACTACAGCGAGCAGGCTTGATCTGTGGGCTATTCCTACCACCATCTCTATGTTCTTGTGTTTATAAACATGAGCTGTGCTGACTGTGTGCACATAACACGTTAATGTTATCATTAAAGTAGAACTCATTTCCATTTTAAGAATAGCGTTCTCCACTTGGTCAGGACCCATCTAGGCAAACTATAATTTGCAAGTAATAATTTTGAGCCTAGAATCCCAGTTGTATTATTGACTTTATATATTTTGAAATAAAAGACAGTGTTCAGATAAAATCAAACTAGTCAAACAAACCGCGCTTCGTTGCGATTTTCCTACTTGGGTTCTCGCCATATCAGCAATGGAGAAAGTCAGGGCTGCAGATGCTGGAGATTGGAGTCAGTTTGCTGCGCCACAGGACAGAATATCAAGAATACCGGTTTTGTTTCCTGCTGGAGTTCAAACGGTAGGAAAGTTCTAGCGGGTCCGCCGTCGGCAGGTGCATTGGTGGTTCAGTGGTAGAATTCCCGCCTCCCACGCGAGGGAGCTGGGTTCGATTCCCGGCCAATGCATGGCAGCGCCCTTTATTTCAAACGCTGCGCGGTGTAACAGAGTTCAGCCCGATGCGACGTGTCCATTTCGCCTGGCTGCGCCCTCACCGATGTCCTGCGGCGCGCTTAGCAGGGTGTGTTCACTCAGCGTGTGGGGTGGGATGGGATCGTGTCGAAATCTCCGCTCCGCACGCTCCGTTTTTGAGTATTTTCACGGCGTAATCCATCGTTTCCTGGCATTAAGTAAGATCGACATAGTGAGATGACCGGCCGTGATCCCAGAATGATGGGCCAGACTCCATACGCCGAATGAGAATGAGATGAGAGTGGTGCTGGAAAAGCACTGCCGGGGCAGGCAGCATCCCAGGACCAGCAAAATCGATCTCTCGGGCAGGAGTCCTTCATCGGCAAGGGTACTGTCATATATCCAAACGTCATCAGTGACCTTCCTTCTCTCATATAGTCAGAAGTGGGCATTTTTGTTCACGATTGCAACATGGTAGCACCACTGACAACTCCTCAGATACTGAAGCAGACCATACTAGGTTCAAATGCAGAAAGCCAATGCCCTCTGACGAACGCAATCGTCTTTCTTTGTGCTCGATGGGACTCCAACCAGTGGATAAACAAAGATTGTAAACCTACTCAGGTCTTCACGACAGAGCGTCATTGATGTTCTAGCATTGAATATCTTTGAATAATGAGTGGCACAGACAGAGTCAATAGCCCGAGTCATAGTTTGAAGATATCCGGAGGAAAGTATCGAGGAGACGTCAGAGGTAGGTTCTTTACGCAGAGAGTTGTGAATGCATGGAATGGGTTGCCAGCTGTGGTGGTGGAAGCAGAGTCATTGGGGTCATTTAAGGAACTGCTGGACGTGCACATGGAGAGCAGTGAGTTGAGGGTTGCGTAGGTTACATTACATTAGGATTGAACCTCGGCACAACATCGTGGGCCAAAGGGCCTGTTCTGTGCTGGACTTTTCTATGTTCTATTCGAGGCTGGATTGGAGAAATAGTTGGAATGCTTCCAAAACCAAGAGAGGGGCAGGAAAGTGAAGTTGATCATTAACTACAGGGAGCAGGCTTGATCTGTGGGCTATTCCTACCACCATCGCTATGTTCTTGTGTTTATAAACATGAGCTGTGCTGACTGTGTGCACATAACACGTTAATGTTATCATTAAAGTAGAACTCATTTCCATTTTAAGAATAGCGTTCTCCACTTGGTCAGGACCCATCTAGGCAAACTATAATTTGCAAGTAATAATTTTGAGCCTACAATCCCAGTTGTATTATTTACTTTATATATTTTGAAATAAAAGACAGTGTTCAGATAAAATCAAACTAGTCAAACAAACCGCGCTTCATTGCGATTTTCCTCCTTGGGTTCTCGCCATATCAGCAATGGAGAAAGTCAGGGCTGCAGATGCTGGAGATTGGAGTCAGTTTGCTGCGCCATAGGACAGAATATCAAGAATACCGGTTTTGTTTCCTGCTGGAGTTCAAACGGTAGGAAAGTTCAAGCGGGTACGCCGTCGGCAGGTGCATTGGTGGTTCAGTGGTAGAATTCTCGCCTCCCACGCGAGGGAGCCGGGTTCGATTCCCGGCCAATGCGTTGGAGCGCCCTTTATTTCAAATGCTGCACGGTGTAACAGAGTTCAGCCCGATGCGACGGGTCCATTTCGCCTGGCTGCGCCCTCACCGATGTCCAGCGGCGTGTGGGGTGGGATGGGATCGTGTCGAAATCTCCGCTCCGCACGCTCCGTTTTTGAGTATTTTCACGGCGTAATCCATCGTTTCCTGGCATTAAGTAAGATCGACATAGTGAGATGACCGGCCGTGATCCCAGAATGATGGGCCAGACTCCATACGCCGAATGAGAATGAGATGAGAGTGGTGCTGGAAAAGCACTGCCGGGGCAGGCAGCATCCCAGGACCAGCAAAATCGATCTCTCGGGCAGGAGTCCTTCATCGGCAAGGGTACTGTCATATATCCAAACGTCATCAGTGACCTTCCTTCTCTCATATAGTCAGAAGTGGGCATTTTTGTTCACGATTGCATCATGGTAGCACCACTGACAACTCCTCAAATACTGAAGCAGACCATACTAGGTTCAAATGCAGAAAGCCAATGCCCTCTGACGAACGCAATCGTCTTTCTTTGTGCTCGATGGGACTCCAACCAGTGGATAAACAAAGATTGTAAACCTACTCAGGTCTTCACGACAGAGCGTCATTGATGTTCTAGCATTGAATATCTTTGAATAATGAGTGGCACAGACAGAGTCAATAGCCCGAGTCATAGTTTGAAGATATCCGGAGGAAAGTATCGAGGAGACGTCAGAGGTAGGTTCTTTACGCAGAGAGTTGTGAATGCATGGAATGGGTTGCCAGCTGTGGTGGTGGAAGCAGAGTCATTGGGGTCATTTAAGGAACTGCTGGACGTGCACATGGAGAGCAGTGAGTTGAGGGTTGCGTAGGTTACATTACATTAGGATTGAACCTCGGCACAACATCGTGGGCCAAAGGGCCTGTTCTGTGCTGGACTTTTCAATGTTCTATTCGAGGCTGGATTGGAGAAATAGTTGGTATGCTTCCAAAACCAAGAGAGGGGCAGGAAAGTGAAGTTGATCATTAACTACAGCGAGCAGGCTTGATCTGTGGGCTATTCCTACCACCATCTCTATGTTCTTGTGTTTATAAACATGAGCTGTGCTGACTGTGTGCACATAACACGTTAATGTTATCATTAAAGTAGAACTCATTTCCATTTTAAGAATAGCGTTCTCCACTTGGTCAGGACCCATCTAGGCAAACTATAATTTGCAAGTAATAATTTTGAGCCTAGAATCCCAGTTGTATTATTTACTTTATATATTTTGAAATAAAAGACAGTGTTCAGATAAAATCAAACGAGTCAAACAAACCGTGCTTCGTTGCGATTTTCCTACTTGGGTTCTCGCCATATCAGCAATGGAGAAAGTCAGGGCTGCAGATGCTGGAGATTGGAGTCAGTTTGCTGCGCCACAGGACAGAATATCAAGAATACCGGTTTTGTTTCCTGCTGGAGTTCAAACGGTAGGAAAGTTCGAGCGGGTACGCTGCCGGCCGGTGCATTGGTGGTTCAGTGGTAGAATTCTCGCCTCCCACGCGAGGGAGCCGGGTTCGATTCCCGGCCAATGCATTGCAACGCCCTTTATTTCAAATGCTGCGCGGTGTAACAGAGTTCAGCCCGATGCGACGTGTCCATTTCGCCTGGCTGCGCCCTCACCGATGTCCTGCGGCGCGCTTAGCAGGGTGTGTTCACTCAGCGTGTGGGGTGGGATGGGATCGTGTCGAAATCTCCGCTCCGCACGCGCCGTTTTTGAGTATTTTCACGGCGTAATCCATCGTTTCCTGGCATTAAGTAAGATCGACATAGTGAGATGACCGGCCGTGATCCCAGAATGATGGGCCAGACTCCATACGCCGAATGAGAATGAGATGAGAGTGGTGCTGGAAAAGCACTGCCGGGGCAGGCAGCATCCCAGGACCAGCAAAATCGATCTCTCGGGCAGGAGTCCTTCATCGGCAAGGGTACTGTCATATATCCAAACGTCATCAGTGACCTTCCTTCTCTCATATAGTCAGAAGTGGGCATTTTTGTTCACGATTGCAACATGGTAGCACCACTGACAACTCCTCAGATACTGAAGCAGACCATACTAGGTTCAAATGCAGAAAGCCAATGCCCTCTGACGAACGCAATCGTCTTTCTTTGTGCTCGATGGGACTCCAACCAGTGGATAAACAAAGATTGTAAACCTACTCAGGTCTTCACGACAGAGCGTCATTGATGTTCTAGCATTGAATATCTTTGAATAATGAGTGGCACAGACAGAGTCAATAGCCCGAGTCATAGTTTGAAGATATCCGGAGGAAAGTATCGAGGAGACGTCAGAGGTAGGTTCTTTACGCAGAGAGTTGTGAATGCATGGAATGGGTTGCCAGCTGTGGTGGTGGAAGCAGAGTCATTGGGGTCATTTAAGGAACTGCTGGACGTGCACATGGAGAGCAGTGAGTTGAGGGTTGCGTAGGTTACATTACATTAGGATTGAACCTCGGCACAACATCGTGGGCCAAAGGGCCTGTTCTGTGCTGGACTTTTCTATGTTCTATTCGAGGCTGGATTGGAGAAATAGTTGGAATGCTTCCAAAACCAAGAGAGGGGCAGGAAAGTGAAGTTGATCATTAACTACAGGGAGCAGGCTTGATCTGTGGGCTATTCCTACCACCATCGCTATGTTCTTGTGTTTATAAACATGAGCTGTGCTGACTGTGTGCACATAACACGTTAATGTTATCATTAAAGTAGAACTCATTTCCATTTTAAGAATAGCGTTCTCCACTTGGTCAGGACCCATCTAGGCAAACTATAATTTGCAAGTAATAATTTTGAGCCTACAATCCCAGTTGTATTATTTACTTTATATATTTTGAAATAAAAGACAGTGTTCAGATAAAATCAAACTAGTCAAACAAACCGCGCTTCATTGCGATTTTCCTCCTTGGGTTCTCGCCATATCAGCAATGGAGAAAGTCAGGGCTGCAGATGCTGGAGATTGGAGTCAGTTTGCTGCGCCATAGGACAGAATATCAAGAATACCGGTTTTGTTTCCTGCTGGAGTTCAAACGGTAGGAAAGTTCAAGCGGGTACGCCGTCGGCAGGTGCATTGGTGGTTCAGTGGTAGAATTCTCGCCTCCCACGCGAGGGAGCCGGGTTCGATTCCCGGCCAATGCGTTGGAGCGCCCTTTATTTCAAATGCTGCACGGTGTAACAGAGTTCAGCCCGATGCGACGGGTCCATTTCGCCTGGCTGCGCCCTCACCGATGTCCAGCGGCGTGTGGGGTGGGATGGGATCGTGTCGAAATCTCCGCTCCGCACGCTCCGTTTTTGAGTATTTTCACGGCGTAATCCATCGTTTCCTGGCATTAAGTAAGATCGACATAGTGAGATGACCGGCCGTGATCCCAGAATGATGGGCCAGACTCCATACGCCGAATGAGAATGAGATGAGAGTGGTGCTGGAAAAGCACTGCCGGGGCAGGCAGCATCCCAGGACCAGCAAAATCGATCTCTCGGGCAGGAGTCCTTCATCGGCAAGGGTACTGTCATATATCCAAACGTCATCAGTGACCTTCCTTCTCTCATATAGTCAGAAGTGGGCATTTTTGTTCACGATTGCATCATGGTAGCACCACTGACAACTCCTCAAATACTGAAGCAGACCATACTAGGTTCAAATGCAGAAAGCCAATGCCCTCTGACGAACGCAATCGTCTTTCTTTGTGCTCGATGGGACTCCAACCAGTGGATAAACAAAGATTGTAAACCTACTCAGGTCTTCACGACAGAGCGTCATTGATGTTCTAGCATTGAATATCTTTGAATAATGAGTGGCACAGACAGAGTCAATAGCCCGAGTCATAGTTTGAAGATATCCGGAGGAAAGTATCGAGGAGACGTCAGAGGTAGGTTCTTTACGCAGAGAGTTGTGAATGCATGGAATGGGTTGCCAGCTGTGGTGGTGGAAGCAGAGTCATTGGGGTCATTTAAGGAACTGCTGGACGTGCACATGGAGAGCAGTGAGTTGAGGGTTGCGTAGGTTACATTACATTAGGATTGAACCTCGGCACAACATCGTGGGCCAAAGGGCCTGTTCTGTGCTGGACTTTTCAATGTTCTATTCGAGGCTGGATTGGAGAAATAGTTGGTATGCTTCCAAAACCAAGAGAGGGGCAGGAAAGTGAAGTTGATCATTAACTACAGCGAGCAGGCTTGATCTGTGGGCTATTCCTACCACCATCTCTATGTTCTTGTGTTTATAAACATGAGCTGTGCTGACTGTGTGCACATAACACGTTAATGTTATCATTAAAGTAGAACTCATTTCCATTTTAAGAATAGCGTTCTCCACTTGGTCAGGACCCATCTAGGCAAACTATAATTTGCAAGTAATAATTTTGAGCCTAGAATCCCAGTTGTATTATTTACTTTATATATTTTGAAATAAAAGACAGTGTTCAGATAAAATCAAACGAGTCAAACAAACCGTGCTTCGTTGCGATTTTCCTACTTGGGTTCTCGCCATATCAGCAATGGAGAAAGTCAGGGCTGCAGATGCTGGAGATTGGAGTCAGTTTGCTGCGCCACAGGACAGAATATCAAGAATACCGGTTTTGTTTCCTGCTGGAGTTCAAACGGTAGGAAAGTTCGAGCGGGTACGCTGCCGGCCGGTGCATTGGTGGTTCAGTGGTAGAATTCTCGCCTCCCACGCGAGGGAGCCGGGTTCGATTCCCGGCCAATGCATTGCAACGCC
The DNA here is from genome assembly GCF_047496795.1 of Chiloscyllium punctatum. Classification (NCBI taxonomy): domain Eukaryota; kingdom Metazoa; phylum Chordata; class Chondrichthyes; order Orectolobiformes; family Hemiscylliidae; genus Chiloscyllium; species Chiloscyllium punctatum. The sequence continues at coordinate 26,729,571 of NC_092768.1, read as the reverse complement.
CTTTATTTCAAATGCTGCACGGTGTAACAGAGTTCAGCCCGATGCGACGGGTCCATTTCGCCTGGCTGCGCCCTCACCGATGTCCTGCTGCGCGGTTAGCAGGGTGTGTTCACTCAGCGTGTGGGGTGGGATGGGATCGTGTCGAAATCTCCGCTCCGCACGCTCCGTTTTTGAGTATTTTCACGGCGTAATCCATCGTTTCCTGGCATTAAGTAAGATCGACATAGTGAGATGACCGGCCGTGATCCCAGAATGATGGGCCAGACTCCATACGCCGAATGAGAATGAAATGAGAGTGGTGCTGGAAAAGCACTGCCGGGGCAGGCAGCATCCCAGGACCAGCAAAATCGATCTCTCGGGCAGGAGTCCTTCATCGGCAAGGGTACTGTCATATATCCAAACGTCATCAGTGACCTTCCTTCTCTCATATAGTCAGAAGTGGGCATTTTTGTTCACGATTGCAACATGGTAGCACCACTGACAACTCCTCAGATACTGAAGCAGACCATACTAGGTTCAAATGCAGAAAGCCAATGCCCTCTGACGAACGCAATCGTCTTTCTTTGTGCTCGATGGGACTCCAACCAGTGGATAAACAAAGATTGTAAACCTACTCAGGTCTTCACGACAGAGCGTCATTGATGTTCTAGCATTGAATATCTTTGAATAATGAGTGGCACAGACAGAGTCAATAGCCCGAGTCATAGTTTGAAGATATCCGGAGGAAAGTATCGAGGAGACGTCAGAGGTAGGTTCTTTACGCAGAGAGTTGTGAATGCATGGAATGGGTTGCCAGCTGTGGTGGTGGAAGCAGAGTCATTGGGGTCATATAAGGAACTGCTGGACGTGCACATGGAGAGCAGTGAGTTGAGGGTTGCGTAGGTTACATTACATTAGGATTGAACCTCGGCACAACATCGTGGGCCAAAGGGCCTGTTCTGTGCTGGACTTTTCTATGTTCTATTCGAGGCTGGATTGGAGAAATAGTTGGTATGCTTCCAAAACCAAGAGAGGGGCAGGAAAGTGAAGTTGATCATTAACTACAGCGAGCAGGCTTGATCTGTGGGCTATTCCTACCACCATCTCTATGTTCTTGTGTTTATAAACATGAGCTGTGCTGACTGTGTGCACATAACACGTTAATGTTATCATTAAAGTAGAACTCATTTCCATTTTAAGAATAGCGTTCTCCACTTGGTCAGGACCCATCTAGGCAAACTATAATTTGCAAGTAATAATTTTGAGCCTAGAATCCCAGTTGTATTATTTACTTTATATATTTTGAAATAAAAGACAGTGTTCAGATAAAATCAAACTAGTCAAACAAACCGCGCTTCGTTGCGATTTTCCTACTTGGGTTCTCGCCATATCAGCAATGGAGAAAGTCAGGGCTGCAGATGCTGGAGATTGGAGTCAGTTTGCTGCGCCACAGGACAGAATATCAAGAATACCGGTTTTGTTTCCTGCTGGAGTTCAAACGGTAGGAAAGTTCTAGCAGGTACGCCACCGGCAGGTGCATTGGTGGTTCAGTGGTAGAATTCTCGCCTCACACGCGAGGGCGCCGGGTTCGATTCCCGGCCAATGCATTGCAACGCCCTTTATTTCAAATGCTGCACGGTGTAACAGAGTTCAGCCCGATGCGACGGGTCCATTTCGCCTGGCTGCGCCCTCACCGATGTCCTGCTGCGCGGTTAGCAGGGTGTGTTCACTCAGCGTGTGGGGTGGGATGGGATCGTGTCGAAATCTCCGCTCCGCACGCTCCGTTTTTGAGTATTTTCACGGCGTAATCCATCGTTTCCTGGCATTAAGTAAGATCGACATAGTGAGATGACCGGCCGTGATCCCAGAATGATGGGCCAGACTCCATACGCCGAATGAGAATGAGATGAGAGTGGTGCTGGAAAAGCACTGCCGGGGCAGGCAGCATCCCAGGACCAGCAAAATCGATCTCTCGGGCAGGAGTCCTTCATCGGCAAGGGTACTGTCATATATCCAAACGTCATCAGTGACCTTCCTTCTCTCATATAGTCAGAAGTGGGCATTTTTGTTCACGATTGCAACATGGTAGCACCACTGACAACTCCTCAGATACTGAAGCAGACCATACTAGGTTCAAATGCAGAAAGCCAATGCCCTCTGACGAACGCAATCGTCTTTCTTTGTGCTCGATGGGACTCCAACCAGTGGATAAACAAAGATTGTAAACCTACTCAGGTCTTCACGACAGAGCGTCATTGATGTTCTAGCATTGAATATCTTTGAATAATGAGTGGCACAGACAGAGTCAATAGCCCGAGTCATAGTTTGAAGATATCCGGAGGAAAGTATCGAGGAGACGTCAGAGGTAGGTTCTTTACGCAGAGAGTTGTGAATGCATGGAATGGGTTGCCAGCTGTGGTGGTGGAAGCAGAGTCATTGGGGTCATTTAAGGAACTGCTGGACGTGCACATGGAGAGCAGTGAGTTGAGGGTTGCGTAGGTTACATTACATTAGGATTGAACCTCGGCACAACATCGTGGGCCAAAGGGCCTGTTCTGTGCTGGACTTTTCTATGTTCTATTCGAGGCTGGATTGGAGAAATAGTTGGTATGCTTCCAAAACCAAGAGAGGGGCAGGAAAGTGAAGTTGATCATTAACTACAGCGAGCAGGCTTGATCTGTGGGCTATTCCTACCACCATCTCTATGTTCTTGTGTTTATAAACATGAGCTGTGCTGACTCTGTGCACATAACACGTTAATGTTATCATTAAAGTAGAACTCATTTCCATTTTAAGAATAGCGTTCTCCACTTGGTCAGGACCCATCTAGGCAAACTATAATTTGCAAGTAATAATTTTGAGCCTAGAATCCCAGTTGTATTATTTACTTTATATATTTTGAAATAAAAGACAGTGTTCAGATAAAATCAAACTAGTCAAACAAACCGCGCTTCGTTGCGATTTTCCTACTTGGGTTCTCGCCATATCAGCAATGGAGAAAGTCAGGGCTGCAGATGCTGGAGATTGGAGTCAGTTTGCTGCGCCACAGGACAGAATATCAAGAATACCGGTTTTGTTTCCTGCTGGAGTTCAAACGGTAGGAAAGTTCTAGCGGGTCCGCCGTCGGCAGGTGCATTGGTGGTTCAGTGGTAGAATTCTCGCCTCCCACGCGAGGGAGCTGGGTTCGATTCCCGGCCACTGCATGGCAGCGCCCTTTATTTCAAACGCTGCGCGGTGTAACAGAGTTCAGCCCGATGCGACGTGTCCATTTCGCCTGGCTGCGCCCTCACCGATGTCCTGCGGCGCGCTTAGCAGGGTGTGTTCACTCAGCGTGTGGGGTGGGATGGGATCGTGTCGAAATCTCCGCTCCGCACGCTCCGTTTTTGAGTATTTTCACGGCGTAATCCATCGTTTCCTGGCATTAAGTAAGATCGACATAGTGAGATGACCGGCCGTGATCCCAGAATGATGGGCCAGACTCCATACGCCGAATGAGAATGAGATGAGAGTGGTGCTGGAAAAGCACTGCCGGGGCAGGCAGCATCCCAGGACCAGCAAAATCGATCTCTCGGGCAGGAGTCCTTCATCGGCAAGGGTACTGTCATATATCCAAACGTCATCAGTGACCTTCCTTCTCTCATATAGTCAGAAGTGGGCATTTTTGTTCACGATTGCAACATGGTAGCACCACTGACAACTCCTCAGATACTGAAGCAGACCATACTAGGTTCAAATGCAGAAAGCCAATGCCCTCTGACGAACGCAATCGTCTTTCTTTGTGCTCGATGGGACTCCAACCAGTGGATAAACAAAGATTGTAAACCTACTCAGGTCTTCACGACAGAGCGTCATTGATGTTCTAGCATTGAATATCTTTGAATAATGAGTGGCACAGACAGAGTCAATAGCCCGAGTCATAGTTTGAAGATATCCGGAGGAAAGTATCGAGGAGACGTCAGAGGTAGGTTCTTTACGCAGAGAGTTGTGAATGCATGGAATGGGTTGCCAGCTGTGGTGGTGGAAGCAGAGTCATTGGGGTCATTTAAGGAACTGCTGGACGTGCACATGGAGAGCAGTGAGTTGAGGGTTGCGTAGGTTACATTACATTAGGATTGAACCTCGGCACAACATCGTGGGCCAAAGGGCCTGTTCTGTGCTGGACTTTTCTATGTTCTATTCGAGGCTGGATTGGAGAAATAGTTGGTATGCTTCCAAAACCAAGAGAGGGGCAGGAAAGTGAAGTTGATCATTAACTACAGCGAGCAGGCTTGATCTGTGGGCTATTCCTACCACCATCTCTATGTTCTTGTGTTTATAAACATGAGCTGTGCTGACTGTGTGCACATAACACGTTAATGTTATCATTAAAGTAGAACTCATTTCCATTTTAAGAATAGCGTTCTCCACTTGGTCAGGACCCATCTAGGCAAACTATAATTTGCAAGTAATAATTTTGAGCCTAGAATCCCAGTTGTATTATTTACTTTATATATTTTGAAATAAAAGACAGTGTTCAGATAAAATCAAACTAGTCAAACAAACCGCGCTTCGTTGCGATTTTCCTACTTGGGTTCTCGCCATATCAGCAATGGAGAAAGTCAGGGCTGCAGATGCTGGAGATTGGAGTCAGTTTGCTGCGCCACAGGACAGAATATCAAGAATACCGGTTTTGTTTCCTGCTGGAGTTCAAACGGTAGGAAAGTTCTAGCGGGTCCGCCGTCGGCAGGTGCATTGGTGGTTCAGTGGTAGAATTCTCGCCTCCCACGCGAGGGAGCCGGCTTCGATTCCCGGCCAATGCATTGCAGCGCCCTTTATTTCAAATGCTTCACGGTGTAACAGAGTTCAGCCCGATGCGACGGGTCCATTTCGCCTGGCTGCGCCCTCACCGATGTCCTGCGGCGCGGTTAGCAGGGTGTGTTCACTCAGCGTGTGGGGTGGGATGGGATCGTGTCGAAATCTCCGCTCCGCACGCTCCGTTTTTGAGTATTTTCACGGCGTAATCCATCGTTTCCTGGCATTAAGTAAGATCGACATAGTGAGATGACCGGCCGTGATCCCAGAATGATGGGCCAGACTCCATACGCCGAATGAGAATGAGATGAGAGTGGTGCTGGAAAAGCACTGCCGGGGCAGGCAGCATCCCAGGACCAGCAAAATCGATCTCTCGGGCAGGAGTCCTTCATCGGCAAGGGTACTGTCATATATCCAAATGTCATCAGTGACCTTCATTCTCTCATATAGTCAGAAGTGGGCATTTTTGTTCACGATTGCAACATGGTAGCACCACTGACAACTCCTCAGATACTGAAGCAGACCATACTAGGTTCAAATGCAGAAAGCCAATGCCCTCTGACGAACGCAATCGTCTTTCTTTGTGCTCGATGGGACTCCAACCAGTGGATAAACAAAGATTGTAAACCTACTCAGGTCTTCACGACAGAGCGTCATTGATGTTCTAGCATTGAATATCTTTGAATAATGAGTGGCACAGACAGAGTCAATAGCCCGAGTCATAGTTTGAAGATATCCGGAGGAAAGTATCGAGGAGACGTCAGAGGTAGGTTCTTTACGCAGAGAGTTGTGAATGCATGGAATGGGTTGCCAGCTGTGGTGGTGGAAGCAGAGTCATTGGGGTCATTTAAGGAACTGCTGGACGTGCACATGGAGAGCAGTGAGTTGAGGGTTGCGTAGGTTACATTACATTAGGATTGAACCTCGGCACAACATCGTGGGCCAAAGGGCCTGTTCTGTGCTGGACTTTTCTATGTTCTATTCGAGGCTGGATTGGAGAAATAGTTGGTATGCTTCCAAAACCAAGAGAGGGGCAGGAAAGTGAAGTTGATCATTAACTACAGCGAGCAGGCTTGATCTGTGGGCTATTCCTACCACCATCTCTATGTTCTTGTGTTTATAAACATGAGCTGTGCTGACTGTGTGCACATAACACGTTAATGTTATCATTAAAGTAGAACTCATTTCCATTTTAAGAATAGCGTTCTCCACTTGGTCAGGACCCATCTAGGCAAACTATATTTTGCAAGTAATAATTTTGAGCCTAGAATCCCAGTTGTATTATTTACTTTATATATTTTGAAATAAAAGACAGTGTTCAGATAAAATCAAACGAGTCAAACAAACCGCGCTTCGTTGCGATTTTCCTACTTGGGTTCTCGCCATATCAGCAATGGAGAAAGTCAGGGCTGCAGATGCTGGAGATTGGAGTCAGTTTGCTTCGCCACAGGACAGAATATCAAGAATACCGGTTTTGTTTCATGCTGGAGTTCAAACGGTAGGAAAGTTCTAGCGGGGCGGCCGTCGGCCGGTGCATTGGTGGTTCAGTGGTAGAATTCTCGCCTCCCACGCGAGGGAGCCGGGTTCGATTCTCGGCCAATGCGTTGGAGTGCCCTTTATTTCAAATGCTGCACGGTGTAACAGAGTTCAGCCCGATGCGACGGGTCCATTTCGCCTGGCTGCGCCCTCACCGATGTCCTGCGGCGCGGTTAGCAGGGTGTGTTCACTCAGCGTGTGGGGTGGGATGGGATCGTGTCGAAATCTCCGCTCCGCACGCTCCGTTTTTGAGTATTTTCACGGCGTAATCCATCGTTTCCTGGCATTAAGTAAGATCGACATAGTGAGATGACCGGCTGTGATCCCAGAATGATGGGCCAGACTCCATACGCCGAATGAGAATGAGATGAGAGTGGTGCTGGAAAAGCACTGCCGGGGCAGGCAGCATCCCAGGACCAGCAAAATCGATCTCTCGGGCAGGAGTCCTTCATCGGCAAGGGTACTGTCATATATCCAAACGTCATCAGTGACCTTCCTTCTCTCATATAGTCAGAAGTGGGCATTTTTGTTCACGATTGCAACATGGTAGCACCACTGACAACTCCTCAGATACTGAAGCAGACCATACTAGGTTCAAATGCAGAAAGCCAATGCCCTCTGACGAACGCAATCGTCTTTCTTTGTGCTCGATGGGACTCCAACCAGTGGATAAACAAAGATTGTAAACCTACTCAGGTCTTCACGACAGAGCGTCATTGATGTTCTAGCATTGAATATCTTTGAATAATGAGTGGCACAGACAGAGTCAATAGCCCGAGTCATAGTTTGAAGATATCCGGAGGAAAGTATCGAGGAGACGTCAGAGGTAGGTTCTTTACGCAGAGAGTTGTGAATGCATGGAATGGGTTGCCAGCTGTGGTGGTGGAAGCAGAGTCATTGGGGTCATTTAAGGAACTGCTGGACGTGCACATGGAGAGCAGTGAGTTGAGGGTTGCGTAGGTTACATTACATTAGGATTGAACCTCGGCACAACATCGTGGGCCAAAGGGCCTGTTCTGTGCTGGACTTTTCTATGTTCTATTCGAGGCTGGATTGGAGAAATAGTTGGAATGCTTCCAAAACCAAGAGAGGGGCAGGAAAGTGAAGTTGATCATTAACTACAGGGAGCAGGCTTGATCTGTGGGCTATTCCTACCACCATCGCTATGTTCTTGTGTTTATAAACATGAGCTGTGCTGACTGTGTGCACATAACACGTTAATGTTATCATTAAAGTAGAACTCATTTCCATTTTAAGAATAGCGTTCTCCACTTGGTCAGGACCCATCTAGGCAAACTATAATTTGCAAGTAATAATTTTGAGCCTAGAATCCCAGTTGTATTATTTACTTTATATATTTTGAAATAAAAGACAGTGTTCAGATAAAATCAAACTAGTCAAACAAACCGCGCTTCATTGCGATTTTCCTCCTTGGGTTCTCGCCATATCAGCAATGGAGAAAGTCAGGGCTGCAGATGCTGGAGATTGGAGTCAGTTTGCTGCGCCATAGGACAGAATATCAAGAATACCGGTTTTGTTTCCTGCTGGAGTTCAAACGGTAGGAAAGTTCAAGCGGGTACGCCGTCGGCAGGTGCATTGGTGGTTCAGTGGTAGAATTCTCGCCTCCCACGCGAGGGAGCCGGGTTCGATTCCCGGCCAATGCGTTGGAGCGCCCTTTATTTCAAATGCTGCACGGTGTAACAGAGTTCAGCCCGATGCGACGGGTCCATTTCGCCTGGCTGCGCCCTCACCGATGTCCAGCGGCGTGTGGGGTGGGATGGGATCGTGTCGAAATCTCCGCTCCGCACGCTCCGTTTTTGAGTATTTTCACGGCGTAATCCATCGTTTCCTGGCATTAAGTAAGATCGACATAGTGAGATGACCGGCCGTGATCCCAGAATGATGGGCCAGACTCCATACGCCGAATGAGAATGAGATGAGAGTGGTGCTGGAAAAGCACTGCCGGGGCAGGCAGCATCCCAGGACCAGCAAAATCGATCTCTCGGGCAGGAGTCCTTCATCGGCAAGGGTACTGTCATATATCCAAATGTCATCAGTGACCTTCATTCTCTCATATAGTCAGAAGTGGGCATTTTTGTTCACGATTGCAACATGGTAGCACCACTGACAACTCCTCAGATACTGAAGCAGACCATACTAGGTTCAAATGCAGAAAGCCAATGCCCTCTGACGAACGCAATCGTCTTTCTTTGTGCTCGATGGGACTCCAACCAGTGGATAAACAAAGATTGTAAACCTACTCAGGTCTTCACGACAGAGCGTCATTGATGTTCTAGCATTGAATATCTTTGAATAATGAGTGGCACAGACAGAGTCAATAGCCCGAGTCATAGTTTGAAGATATCCGGAGGAAAGTATCGAGGAGACGTCAGAGGTAGGTTCTTTACGCAGAGAGTTGTGAATGCATGGAATGGGTTGCCAGCTGTGGTGGTGGAAGCAGAGTCATTGGGGTCATTTAAGGAACTGCTGGACGTGCACATGGAGAGCAGTGAGTTGAGGGTTGCGTAGGTTACATTACATTAGGATTGAACCTCGGCACAACATCGTGGGCCAAAGGGCCTGTTCTGTGCTGGACTTTTCTATGTTCTATTCGAGGCTGGATTGGAGAAATAGTTGGTATGCTTCCAAAACCAAGAGAGGGGCAGGAAAGTGAAGTTGATCATTAACTACAGCGAGCAGGCTTGATCTGTGGGCTATTCCTACCACCATCTCTATGTTCTTGTGTTTATAAACATGAGCTGTGCTGACTGTGTGCACATAACACGTTAATGTTATCATTAAAGTAGAACTCATTTCCATTTTAAGAATAGCGTTCTCCACTTGGTCAGGACCCATCTAGGCAAACTATATTTTGCAAGTAATAATTTTGAGCCTAGAATCCCAGTTGTATTATTTACTTTATATATTTTGAAATAAAAGACAGTGTTCAGATAAAATCAAACGAGTCAAACAAACCGCGCTTCGTTGCGATTTTCCTACTTGGGTTCTCGCCATATCAGCAATGGAGAAAGTCAGGGCTGCAGATGCTGGAGATTGGAGTCAGTTTGCTTCGCCACAGGACAGAATATCAAGAATACCGGTTTTGTTTCATGCTGGAGTTCAAACGGTAGGAAAGTTCTAGCGGGGCGGCCGTCGGCCGGTGCATTGGTGGTTCAGTGGTAGAATTCTCGCCTCCCACGCGAGGGAGCCGGGTTCGATTCTCGGCCAATGCGTTGGAGTGCCCTTTATTTCAAATGCTGCACGGTGTAACAGAGTTCAGCCCGATGCGACGGGTCCATTTCGCCTGGCTGCGCCCTCACCGATGTCCTGCGGCGCGGTTAGCAGGGTGTGTTCACTCAGCGTGTGGGGTGGGATGGGATCGTGTCGAAATCTCCGCTCCGCACGCTCCGTTTTTGAGTATTTTCACGGCGTAATCCATCGTTTCCTGGCATTAAGTAAGATCGACATAGTGAGATGACCGGCTGTGATCCCAGAATGATGGGCCAGACTCCATACGCCGAATGAGAATGAGATGAGAGTGGTGCTGGAAAAGCACTGCCGGGGCAGGCAGCATCCCAGGACCAGCAAAATCGATCTCTCGGGCAGGAGTCCTTCATCGGCAAGGGTACTGTCATATATCCAAACGTCATCAGTGACCTTCCTTCTCTCATATAGTCAGAAGTGGGCATTTTTGTTCACGATTGCAACATGGTAGCACCACTGACAACTCCTCAGATACTGAAGCAGACCATACTAGGTTCAAATGCAGAAAGCCAATGCCCTCTGACGAACGCAATCGTCTTTCTTTGTGCTCGATGGGACTCCAACCAGTGGATAAACAAAGATTGTAAACCTACTCAGGTCTTCACGACAGAGCGTCATTGATGTTCTAGCATTGAATATCTTTGAATAATGAGTGGCACAGACAGAGTCAATAGCCCGAGTCATAGTTTGAAGATATCCGGAGGAAAGTATCGAGGAGACGTCAGAGGTAGGTTCTTTACGCAGAGAGTTGTGAATGCATGGAATGGGTTGCCAGCTGTGGTGGTGGAAGCAGAGTCATTGGGGTCATTTAAGGAACTGCTGGACGTGCACATGGAGAGCAGTGAGTTGAGGGTTGCGTAGGTTACATTACATTAGGATTGAACCTCGGCACAACATCGTGGGCCAAAGGGCCTGTTCTGTGCTGGACTTTTCTATGTTCTATTCGAGGCTGGATTGGAGAAATAGTTGGAATGCTTCCAAAACCAAGAGAGGGGCAGGAAAGTGAAGTTGATCATTAACTACAGGGAGCAGGCTTGATCTGTGGGCTATTCCTACCACCATCGCTATGTTCTTGTGTTTATAAACATGAGCTGTGCTGACTGTGTGCACATAACACGTTAATGTTATCATTAAAGTAGAACTCATTTCCATTTTAAGAATAGCGTTCTCCACTTGGTCAGGACCCATCTAGGCAAACTATAATTTGCAAGTAATAATTTTGAGCCTAGAATCCCAGTTGTATTATTTACTTTATATATTTTGAAATAAAAGACAGTGTTCAGATAAAATCAAACTAGTCAAACAAACCGCGCTTCATTGCGATTTTCCTCCTTGGGTTCTCGCCATATCAGCAATGGAGAAAGTCAGGGCTGCAGATGCTGGAGATTGGAGTCAGTTTGCTGCGCCATAGGACAGAATATCAAGAATACCGGTTTTGTTTCCTGCTGGAGTTCAAACGGTAGGAAAGTTCAAGCGGGTACGCCGTCGGCAGGTGCATTGGTGGTTCAGTGGTAGAATTCTCGCCTCCCACGCGAGGGAGCCGGGTTCGATTCCCGGCCCATGCGTTGGAGCGCCCTTTATTTCAAATGCTGCACGGTGTAACAGAGTTCAGCCCGATGCGACGGGTCCATTTCGCCTGGCTGCGCCCTCACCGATGTCCAGCGGCGTGTGGGGTGGGATGGGATCGTGTCGAAATCTCCGCTCCGCACGCTCCGTTTTTGAGTATTTTCACGGCGTAATCCATCGTTTCCTGGCATTAAGTAAGATCGACATAGTGAGATGACCGGCCGTGATCCCAGAATGATGGGCCAGACTCCATACGCCGAATGAGAATGAGATGAGAGTGGTGCTGGAAAAGCACTGCCGGGGCAGGCAGCATCCCAGGACCAGCAAAATCGATCTCTCGGGCAGGAGTCCTTCATCGGCAAGGGTACTGTCATATATCCAAACGTCATCAGTGACCTTCCTTCTCTCATATAGTCAGAAGTGGGCATTTTTGTTCACGATTGCAACATGGTAGCACCACTGACAACTCCTCAGATACTGAAGCAGACCATACTAGGTTCAAATGCAGAAAGCCAATGCCCTCTGACGAACGCAATCGTCTTTCTTTGTGCTCGATGGGACTCCAACCAGTGGATAAACAAAGATTGTAAACCTACTCAGGTCTTCACGACAGAGCGTCATTGATGTTCTCGCATTGAATATCTTTGAATAATGAGTGGCACAGACAGAGTCAATAGCCCGAGTCATAGTTTGAAGATATCCGGAGGAAAGTATCGAGGAGACGTCAGAGGTAGGTTCTTTACGCAGAGAGTTGTGAATGCATGGAATGGGTTGCCAGCTGTGGTGGTGGAAGCAGAGTCATTGGGGTCATATAAGGAACTGCTGGACGTGCACATAGAGAGCAGTGAGTTGAGGGTTGCGTAGGTTACATTACATTAGGATTGAACCTCGGCACAACATCGTGGGCCAAAGGGCCTGTTCTGTGCTGGACTTTTCTATGTTCTATTCGAGGCTGGATTGGAGAAATAGTTGGTATGCTTCCAAAACCAAGAGAGGGGCAGGAAAGTGAAGTTGATCATTAACTACAGCGAGCAGGCTTGATCTGTGGGCTATTCCTACCACCATCTCTATGTTCTTGTGTTTATAAACATGAGCTGTGCTGACTGTGTGCACATAACACGTTAATGTTATCATTAAAGTAGAACTCATTTCCATTTTAAGAATAGCGTTCTCCACTTGGTCAGGACCCATCTAGGCAAACTATAATTTGCAAGTAATAATTTTGAGCCTAGAATCCCAGTTGTATTATTTACTTTATATATTTTGAAATAAAAGACAGTGTTCAGATAAAATCAAACTAGTCAAACAAACCGCGCTTCGTTGCGATTTTCCTACTTGGGTTCTCGCCATATCAGCAATGGAGAAAGTCAGGGCTGCAGATGCTGGAGATTGGAGTCAGTTTGCTGCGCCATAGGACAGAATATCAAGAATACCGGTTTTGTTTCCTGCTGGAGTTCAAACGGTAGGAAAGTTCAAGCGGGTACGCCGTCGGCAGGTGCATTGGTGGTTCAGTGGTAGAATTCTCGCCTCCCACGCGAGGGAGCCGGGTTCGATTCCCGGCCAATGCGTTGGAGCGCCCTTTATTTCAAATGCTGCACGGTGTAACAGAGTTCAGCCCGATGCGACGGGTCCATTTCACCTGGCTGCGCCCTCACCGATGTCCAGCGGCGTGTGGGGTGGGATGGGATCGTGTCGAAATCTCCGCTCCGCCCGCTCCGTTTTTGAGTATTTTCACGGCGTAATCCATCGTTTCCTGGCATTAAGTAAGATCGACATAGTGAGATGACCGGCCGTGATCCCAGAATGATGGGCCAGACTCCATACGCCGAATGAGAATGAGATGAGAGTGGTGCTGGAAAAGCACTGCCGGGGCAGGCAGCATCCCAGGACCAGCAAAATCGATCTCTCGGGCAGGAGTCCTTCATCGGCAAGGGTACTGTCATATATCCAAACGTCATCAGTGACCTTCCTTCTCTCATATAGTCAGAAGTGGGCATTTTTGTTCACGATTGCAACATGGTAGCACCACTGACAACTCCTCAGATACTGAAGCAGACCATACTAGGTTCAAATGCAGAAAGCCAATGCCCTCTGACGAACGCAATCGTCTTTCTTTGTGCTCGATGGGACTCCAACCAGTGGATAAACAAAGATTGTAAACCTACTCAGGTCTTCACGACAGAGCGTCATTGATGTTCTAGCATTGAATATCTTTGAATAATGAGTGGCACAGACAGAGTCAATAGCCCGAGTCATAGTTTGAAGATATCCGGAGGAAAGTATCGAGGAGACGTCAGAGGTAGGTTCTTTACGCAGAGAGTTGTGAATGCATGGAATGGGTTGCCAGCTGTGGTGGTGGAAGCAGAGTCATTGGGGTCATATAAGGAACTGCTGGACGTGCACATAGAGAGCAGTGAGTTGAGGGTTGCGTAGGTTACATTACATTAGGATTGAACCTCGGCACAACATCGTGGGCCAAAGGGCCTGTTCTGTGCTGGACTTTTCTATGTTCTATTCGAGGCTGGATTGGAGAAATAGTTGGTATGCTTCCAAAACCAAGAGAGGGGCAGGAAAGTGAAGTTGATCATTAACTACAGCGAGCAGGCTTGATCTGTGGGCTATTCCTACCACCATCTCTATGTTCTTGTGTTTATAAACATGAGCTGTGCTGACTGTGTGCACATAACACGTTAATGTTATCATTAAAGTAGAACTCATTTCCATTTTAAGAATAGCGTTCTCCACTTGGTCAGGACCCATCTAGGCAAACTATAATTTGCAAGTAATAATTTTGAGCCTAGAATCCCAGTTGTATTATTTACTTTATATATTTTGAAATAAAAGACAGTGTTCAGATAAAATCAAACTAGTCAAACAAACCGCGCTTCGTTGCGATTTTCCTACTTGGGTTCTCGCCATATCAGCAATGGAGAAAGTCAGGGCTGCAGATGCTGGAGATTGGAGTCAGTTTGCTGCGCCACAGGACAGAATATCAAGAATACCGGTTTTGTTTCCTGCTGGAGTTCAAACGGTAGGAAAGTTCTAGCGGGTACGCCGCCGGCAGGTGCATTGGTGGTTCAGTGGTAGAATTCTCGCCTCTCACGCGCGGGAGCCGGGTTCGATTCCCGGCCAATGCATTGCAACGCCCTTTATTTCAAATGCTGCACGGTGTAACAGAGTTCAGCCCGATGCGACGGGTCCATTTCGCCTGGCTGCGCCCTCACCGATGTCCTGCTGCGCGGTTAGCAGGGTGTGTTCACTCAGCGTGTGGGGTGGGATGGGATCGTGTCGAAATCTCCGCTCCGCACGCTCCGTTTTTGAGTATTTTCACGGCGTAATCCATCGTTTCCTGGCATTAAGTAAGATCGACATAGTGAGATGACCGGCCGTGATCCCAGAATGATGGGCCAGACTCCATACGCCGAATGAGAATGAGATGAGTGTGGTGCTGGAAAAGCACTGCCGGGGCAGGCAGCATCCCAGGACCAGCAAAATCGATCTCTCGGGCAGGAGTCCTTCATCGGCAAGGGTACTGTCATATATCCAAACGTCATCAGTGACCTTCCTTCTCTCATATAGTCAGAAGTGGGCATTTTTGTTCACGATTGCAACATGGTAGCACCACTGACAACTCCTCAGATACTGAAGCAGACCATACTAGGTTCAAATGCAGAAAGCCAATGCCCTCTGACGAACGCAATCGTCTTTCTTTGTGCTCGATGGGACTCCAACCAGTGGATAAACAAAGATTGTAAACCTACTCAGGTCTTCACGACAGAGCGTCATTGATGTTCTAGCATTGAATATCTTTGAATAATGAGTGGCACAGACAGAGTCAATAGCCCGAGTCATAGTTTGAAGATATCCGGAGGAAAGTATCGAGGAGACCTCAGAGGTAGGTTCTTTACGCAGAGAGTTGTGAATGCATGGAATGGGTTGCCAGCTGTGGTGGTGGAAGCAGAGTCATTGGGGTCATATAAGGAACTGCTGGACGTGCACATGGAGAGCAGTGAGTTGAGGGTTGCGTAGGTTACATTACATTAGGATTGAACCTCGGCACAACATCGTGGGCCAAAGGGCCTGTTCTGTGCTGGACTTTTCTATGTTCTATTCGAGGCTGGATTGGAGAAATAGTTGGTATGCTTCCAAAACCAAGAGAGGGGCAGGAAAGTGAAGTTGATCATTAACTACAGCGAGCAGGCTTGATCTGTGGGCTATTCCTACCACCATCTCTATGTTCTTGTGTTTATAAACATGAGCTGTGCTGACTGTGTGCACATAACACGTTAATGTTATCATTAAAGTAGAACTCATTTCCATTTTAAGAATAGCGTTCTCCACTTGGTCAGGACCCATCTAGGCAAACTATAATTTGCAAGTAATAATTTTGAGCCTAGAATCCCAGTTGTATTATTTACTTTATATATTTTGAAATAAAAGACAGTGTTCAGATAAAATCAAACTAGTCAAACAAACCGCGCTTCGTTGCGATTTTCCTACTTGGGTTCTCGCCATATCAGCAATGGAGAAAGTCAGGGCTGCAGATGCTGGAGATTGGAGTCAGTTTGCTGCGCCACAGGACAGAATATCAAGAATACCGGTTTTGTTTCCTGCTGGAGTTCAAACGGTAGGAAAGTTCTAGCGGGTACGCCGCCGGCAGGTGCATTGGTGGTTCAGTGGTAGAATTCTCGCCTCCCACGCGAGGGAGCCGGGTTCGATTCCCGGCCAATGCATTGCAACGCCCTTTATTTCAAATGCTGCACGGTGTAACAGAGTTCAGCCCGATGCGACGGGTCCATTTCGCCTGGCTGCGCCCTCACCGATGTCCTGCTGCGCGGTTAGCAGGGTGTGTTCACTCAGCGTGTGGGGTGGGATGGGATCGTGTCGAAATCTCCGCTCCGCCCGCTCCGTTTTTGAGTATTTTCACGGCGTAATCCATCGTTTCCTGGCATTAAGTAAGATCGACATAGTGAGATGACCGGCCGTGATCCCAGAATGATGGGCCAGACTCCATACGCCGAATGAGAATGAGATGAGAGTGGTGCTGGAAAAGCACTGCCGGGGCAGGCAGCATCCCAGGACCAGCAAAATCGATCTCTCGGGCAGGAGTCCTTCATCGGCAAGGGTACTGTCATATATCCAAACGTCATCAGTGACCTTCCTTCTCTCATATAGTCAGAAGTGGGCATTTTTGTTCACGATTGCAACATGGTAGCACCACTGACAACTCCTCAGATACTGAAGCAGACCATACTAGGTTCAAATGCAGAAAGCCAATGCCCTCTGACGAACGCAATCGTCTTTCTTTGTGCTCGATGGGACTCCAACCAGTGGATAAACAAAGATTGTAAACCTACTCAGGTCTTCACGACAGAGCGTCATTGATGTTCTAGCATTGAATATCTTTGAATAATGAGTGGCACAGACAGAGTCAATAGCCCGAGTCATAGTTTGAAGATATCCGGAGGAAAGTATCGAGGAGACGTCAGAGGTAGGTTCTTTACGCAGAGAGTTGTGAATGCATGGAATGGGTTGCCAGCTGTGGTGGTGGAAGCAGAGTCATTGGGGTCATATAAGGAACTGCTGGACGTGCACATAGAGAGCAGTGAGTTGAGGGTTGCGTAGGTTACATTACATTAGGATTGAACCTCGGCACAACATCGTGGGCCAAAGGGCCTGTTCTGTGCTGGACTTTTCTATGTTCTATTCGAGGCTGGATTGGAGAAATAGTTGGTATGCTTCCAAAACCAAGAGAGGGGCAGGAAAGTGAAGTTGATCATTAACTACAGCGAGCAGGCTTGATCTGTGGGCTATTCCTACCACCATCTCTATGTTCTTGTGTTTATAAACATGAGCTGTGCTGACTGTGTGCACATAACACGTTAATGTTATCATTAAAGTAGAACTCATTTCCATTTTAAGAATAGCGTTCTCCACTTGGTCAGGACCCATCTAGGCAAACTATAATTTGCAAGTAATAATTTTGAGCCTAGAATCCCAGTTGTATTATTTACTTTATATATTTTGAAATAAAAGACAGTGTTCAGATAAAATCAAACTAGTCAAACAAACCGCGCTTCGTTGCGATTTTCCTACTTGGGTTCTCGCCATATCAGCAATGGAGAAAGTCAGGGCTGCAGATGCTGGAGATTGGAGTCAGTTTGCTGCGCCACAGGACAGAATATCAAGAATACCGGTTTTGTTTCCTGCTGGAGTTCAAACGGTAGGAAAGTTCTAGCGGGTACGCCGCCGGCAGGTGCATTGGTGGTTCAGTGGTAGAATTCTCGCCTCTCACGCGCGGGAGCCGGGTTCGATTCCCGGCCAATGCATTGCAACGCCCTTTATTTCAAATGCTGCACGGTGTAACAGAGTTCAGCCCGATGCGACGGGTCCATTTCGCCTGGCTGCGCCCTCACCGATGTCCTGCTGCGCGGTTAGCAGGGTGTGTTCACTCAGCGTGTGGGGTGGGATGGGATCGTGTCGAAATCTCCGCTCCGCACGCTCCGTTTTTGAGTATTTTCACGGCGTAATCCATCGTTTCCTGGCATTAAGTAAGATCGACATAGTGAGATGACCGGCCGTGATCCCAGAATGATGGGCCAGACTCCATACGCCGAATGAGAATGAGATGAGTGTGGTGCTGGAAAAGCACTGCCGGGGCAGGCAGCATCCCAGGACCAGCAAAATCGATCTCTCGGGCAGGAGTCCTTCATCGGCAAGGGTACTGTCATATATCCAAACGTCATCAGTGACCTTCCTTCTCTCATATAGTCAGAAGTGGGCATTTTTGTTCACGATTGCAACATGGTAGCACCACTGACAACTCCTCAGATACTGAAGCAGACCATACTAGGTTCAAATGCAGAAAGCCAATGCCCTCTGACGAACGCAATCGTCTTTCTTTGTGCTCGATGGGACTCCAACCAGTGGATAAACAAAGATTGTAAACCTACTCAGGTCTTCACGACAGAGCGTCATTGATGTTCTAGCATTGAATATCTTTGAATAATGAGTGGCACAGACAGAGTCAATAGCCCGAGTCATAGTTTGAAGATATCCGGAGGAAAGTATCGAGGAGACCTCAGAGGTAGGTTCTTTACGCAGAGAGTTGTGAATGCATGGAATGGGTTGCCAGCTGTGGTGGTGGAAGCAGAGTCATTGGGGTCATATAAGGAACTGCTGGACGTGCACATGGAGAGCAGTGAGTTGAGGGTTGCGTAGGTTACATTACATTAGGATTGAACCTCGGCACAACATCGTGGGCCAAAGGGCCTGTTCTGTGCTGGACTTTTCTATGTTCTATTCGAGGCTGGATTGGAGAAATAGTTGGTATGCTTCCAAAACCAAGAGAGGGGCAGGAAAGTGAAGTTGATCATTAACTACAGCGAGCAGGCTTGATCTGTGGGCTATTCCTACCACCATCTCTATGTTCTTGTGTTTATAAACATGAGCTGTGCTGACTGTGTGCACATAACACGTTAATGTTATCATTAAAGTAGAACTCATTTCCATTTTAAGAATAGCGTTCTCCACTTGGTCAGGACCCATCTAGGCAAACTATAATTTGCAAGTAATAATTTTGAGCCTAGAATCCCAGTTGTATTATTTACTTTATATATTTTGAAATAAAAGACAGTGTTCAGATAAAATCAAACTAGTCAAACAAACCGCGCTTCGTTGCGATTTTCCTACTTGGGTTCTCGCCATATCAGCAATGGAGAAAGTCAGGGCTGCAGATGCTGGAGATTGGAGTCAGTTTGCTGCGCCACAGGACAGAATATCAAGAATACCGGTTTTGTTTCCTGCTGGAGTTCAAACGGTAGGAAAGTTCTAGCGGGTACGCCGCCGGCAGGTGCATTGGTGGTTCAGTGGTAGAATTCTCGCCTCCCACGCGAGGGAGCCGGGTTCGATTCCCGGCCAATGCATTGCAACGCCCTTTATTTCAAATGCTGCACGGTGTAACAGAGTTCAGCCCGATGCGACGGGTCCATTTCGCCTGGCTGCGCCCTCACCGATGTCCTGCTGCGCGGTTAGCAGGGTGTGTTCACTCAGCGTGTGGGGTGGGATGGGATCGTGTCGAAATCTCCGCTCCGCACGCTCCGTTTTTGAGTATTTTCACGGCGTAATCCATCGTTTCCTGGCATTAAGTAAGATCGACATAGTGAGATGACCGGCCGTGATCCCAGAATGATGGGCCAGACTCCATACGCCGAATGAGAATGAGATGAGAGTGGTGCTGGAAAAGCACTGCCGGGGCAGGCAGCATCCCAGGACCAGCAAAATCGATCTCTCGGGCAGGAGTCCTTCATCGGCAAGGGTACTGTCATATATCCAAACGTCATCAGTGACCTTCCTTCTCTCATATAGTCAGAAGTGGGCATTTTTGTTCACGATTGCAACATGGTAGCACCACTGACAACTCCTCAGATACTGAAGCAGACCATACTAGGTTCAAATGCAGAAAGCCAATGCCCTCTGACGAACGCAATCGTCTTTCTTTGTGCTCGATGGGACTCCAACCAGTGGATAAACAAAGATTGTAAACCTACTCAGGTCTTCACGACAGAGCGTCATTGATGTTCTCGCATTGAATATCTTTGAATAATGAGTGGCACAGACAGAGTCAATAGCCCGAGTCATAGTTTGAAGATATCCGGAGGAAAGTATCGAGGAGACGTCAGAGGTAGGTTCTTTACGCAGAGAGTTGTGAATGCATGGAATGGGTTGCCAGCTGTGGTGGTGGAAGCAGAGTCATTGGGGTCATATAAGGAACTGCTGGACGTGCACATAGAGAGCAGTGAGTTGAGGGTTGCGTAGGTTACATTACATTAGGATTGAACCTCGGCACAACATCGTGGGCCAAAGGGCCTGTTCTGTGCTGGACTTTTCTATGTTCTATTCGAGGCTGGATTGGAGAAATAGTTGGTATGCTTCCAAAACCAAGAGAGGGGCAGGAAAGTGAAGTTGATCATTAACTACAGCGAGCAGGCTTGATCTGTGGGCTATTCCTACCACCATCTCTATGTTCTTGTGTTTATAAACATGAGCTGTGCTGACTGTGTGCACATAACACGTTAATGTTATCATTAAAGTAGAACTCATTTCCATTTTAAGAATAGCGTTCTCCACTTGGTCAGGACCCATCTAGGCAAACTATAATTTGCAAGTAATAATTTTGAGCCTAGAATCCCAGTTGTATTATTTACTTTATATATTTTGAAATAAAAGACAGTGTTCAGATAAAATCAAACTAGTCAAACAAACCGCGCTTCGTTGCGATTTTCCTACTTGGGTTCTCGCCATATCAGCAATGGAGAAAGTCAGGGCTGCAGATGCTGGAGATTGGAGTCAGTTTGCTGCGCCATAGGACAGAATATCAAGAATACCGGTTTTGTTTCCTGCTGGAGTTCAAACGGTAGGAAAGTTCAAGCGGGTACGCCGTCGGCAGGTGCATTGGTGGTTCAGTGGTAGAATTCTCGCCTCCCACGCGAGGGAGCCGGGTTCGATTCCCGGCCAATGCGTTGGAGCGCCCTTTATTTCAAATGCTGCACGGTGTAACAGAGTTCAGCCCGATGCGACGGGTCCATTTCACCTGGCTGCGCCCTCACCGATGTCCAGCGGCGTGTGGGGTGGGATGGGATCGTGTCGAAATCTCCGCTCCGCCCGCTCCGTTTTTGAGTATTTTCACGGCGTAATCCATCGTTTCCTGGCATTAAGTAAGATCGACATAGTGAGATGACCGGCCGTGATCCCAGAATGATGGGCCAGACTCCATACGCCGAATGAGAATGAGATGAGAGTGGTGCTGGAAAAGCACTGCCGGGGCAGGCAGCATCCCAGGACCAGCAAAATCGATCTCTCGGGCAGGAGTCCTTCATCGGCAAGGGTACTGTCATATATCCAAACGTCATCAGTGACCTTCCTTCTCTCATATAGTCAGAAGTGGGCATTTTTGTTCACGATTGCAACATGGTAGCACCACTGACAACTCCTCAGATACTGAAGCAGACCATACTAGGTTCAAATGCAGAAAGCCAATGCCCTCTGACGAACGCAATCGTCTTTCTTTGTGCTCGATGGGACTCCAACCAGTGGATAAACAAAGATTGTAAACCTACTCAGGTCTTCACGACAGAGCGTCATTGATGTTCTCGCATTGAATATCTTTGAATAATGAGTGGCACAGACTGAGTCAATAGCCCGAGTCATAGTTTGAAGATATCCGGAGGAAAGTATCGAGGAGACGTCAGAGGTAGGTTCTTTACGCAGAGAGTTGTGAATGCATGGAATGGGTTGCCAGCTGTGGTGGTGGAAGCAGAGTCATTGGGGTCATATAAGGAACTGCTGGACGTGCACATAGAGAGCAGTGAGTTGAGGGTTGCGTAGGTTACATTACATTAGGATTGAACCTCGGCACAACATCGTGGGCCAAAGGGCCTGTTCTGTGCTGGACTTTTCTATGTTCTATTCGAGGCTGGATTGGAGAAATAGTTGGTATGCTTCCAAAACCAAGAGAGGGGCAGGAAAGTGAAGTTGATCATTAACTACAGCGAGCAGGCTTGATCTGTGGGCTATTCCTACCACCATCTCTATGTTCTTGTGTTTATAAACATGAGCTGTGCTGACTGTGTGCACATAACACGTTAATGTTATCATTAAAGTAGAACTCATTTCCATTTTAAGAATAGCGTTCTCCACTTGGTCAGGACCCATCTAGGCAAACTATAATTTGCAAGTAATAATTTTGAGCCTAGAATCCCAGTTGTATTATTTACTTTATATATTTTGAAATAAAAGACAGTGTTCAGATAAAATCAAACTAGTCAAACAAACCGCGCTTCGTTGCGATTTTCCTACTTGGGTTCTCGCCATATCAGCAATGGAGAAAGTCAGGGCTGCAGATGCTGGAGATTGGAGTCAGTTTGCTGCGCCACAGGACAGAATATCAAGAATACCGGTTTTGTTTCCTGCTGGAGTTCAAACGGTAGGAAAGTTCTAGCGGGTACGCCGCCGGCAGGTGCATTGGTGGTTCAGTGGTAGAATTCTCGCCTCTCACGCGCGGGAGCCGGGTTCGATTCCCGGCCAATGCATTGCAACGCCCTTTATTTCAAATGCTGCACGGTGTAACAGAGTTCAGCCCGATGCGACGGGTCCATTTCGCCTGGCTGCGCCCTCACCGATGTCCTGCTGCGCGGTTAGCAGGGTGTGTTCACTCAGCGTGTGGGGTGGGATGGGATCGTGTCGAAATCTCCGCTCCGCACGCTCCGTTTTTGAGTATTTTCACGGCGTAATCCATCGTTTCCTGGCATTAAGTAAGATCGACATAGTGAGATGACCGGCCGTGATCCCAGAATGATGGGCCAGACTCCATACGCCGAATGAGAATGAGATGAGTGTGGTGCTGGAAAAGCACTGCCGGGGCAGGCAGCATCCCAGGACCAGCAAAATCGATCTCTCGGGCAGGAGTCCTTCATCGGCAAGGGTACTGTCATATATCCAAACGTCATCAGTGACCTTCCTTCTCTCATATAGTCAGAAGTGGGCATTTTTGTTCACGATTGCAACATGGTAGCACCACTGACAACTCCTCAGATACTGAAGCAGACCATACTAGGTTCAAATGCAGAAAGCCAATGCCCTCTGACGAACGCAATCGTCTTTCTTTGTGCTCGATGGGACTCCAACCAGTGGATAAACAAAGATTGTAAACCTACTCAGGTCTTCACGACAGAGCGTCATTGATGTTCTAGCATTGAATATCTTTGAATAATGAGTGGCACAGACAGAGTCAATAGCCCGAGTCATAGTTTGAAGATATCCGGAGGAAAGTATCGAGGAGACCTCAGAGGTAGGTTCTTTACGCAGAGAGTTGTGAATGCATGGAATGGGTTGCCAGCTGTGGTGGTGGAAGCAGAGTCATTGGGGTCATATAAGGAACTGCTGGACGTGCACATGGAGAGCAGTGAGTTGAGGGTTGCGTAGGTTACATTACATTAGGATTGAACCTCGGCACAACATCGTGGGCCAAAGGGCCTGTTCTGTGCTGGACTTTTCTATGTTCTATTCGAGGCTGGATTGGAGAAATAGTTGGTATGCTTCCAAAACCAAGAGAGGGGCAGGAAAGTGAAGTTGATCATTAACTACAGCGAGCAGGCTTGATCTGTGGGCTATTCCTACCACCATCTCTATGTTCTTGTGTTTATAAACATGAGCTGTGCTGACTGTGTGCACATAACACGTTAATGTTATCATTAAAGTAGAACTCATTTCCATTTTAAGAATAGCGTTCTCCACTTGGTCAGGACCCATCTAGGCAAACTATAATTTGCAAGTAATAATTTTGAGCCTAGAATCCCAGTTGTATTATTTACTTTATATATTTTGAAATAAAAGACAGTGTTCAGATAAAATCAAACTAGTCAAACAAACCGCGCTTCGTTGCGATTTTCCTACTTGGGTTCTCGCCATATCAGCAATGGAGAAAGTCAGGGCTGCAGATGCTGGAGATTGGAGTCAGTTTGCTGCGCCACAGGACAGAATATCAAGAATACCGGTTTTGTTTCCTGCTGGAGTTCAAACGGTAGGAAAGTTCTAGCGGGTACGCCGCCGGCAGGTGCATTGGTGGTTCAGTGGTAGAATTCTCGCCTCCCACGCGAGGGAGCCGGGTTCGATTCCCGGCCAATGCATTGCAACGCCCTTTATTTCAAATGCTGCACGGTGTAACAGAGTTCAGCCCGATGCGACGGGTCCATTTCGCCTGGCTGCGCCCTCACCGATGTCCTGCTGCGCGGTTAGCAGGGTGTGTTCACTCAGCGTGTGGGGTGGGATGGGATCGTGTCGAAATCTCCGCTCCGCACGCTCCGTTTTTGAGTATTTTCACGGCGTAATCCATCGTTTCCTGGCATTAAGTAAGATCGACATAGTGAGATGACCGGCCGTGATCCCAGAATGATGGGCCAGACTCCATACGCCGAATGAGAATGAGATGAGAGTGGTGCTGGAAAAGCACTGCCGGGGCAGGCAGCATCCCAGGACCAGCAAAATCGATCTCTCGGGCAGGAGTCCTTCATCGGCAAGGGTACTGTCATATATCCAAACGTCATCAGTGACCTTCCTTCTCTCATATAGTCAGAAGTGGGCATTTTTGTTCACGATTGCAACATGGTAGCACCACTGACAACTCCTCAGATACTGAAGCAGACCATACTAGGTTCAAATGCAGAAAGCCAATGCCCTCTGACGAACGCAATCGTCTTTCTTTGTGCTCGATGGGACTCCAACCAGTGGATAAACAAAGATTGTAAACCTACTCAGGTCTTCACGACAGAGCGTCATTGATGTTCTCGCATTGAATATCTTTGAATAATGAGTGGCACAGACAGAGTCAATAGCCCGAGTCATAGTTTGAAGATATCCGGAGGAAAGTATCGAGGAGACGTCAGAGGTAGGTTCTTTACGCAGAGAGTTGTGAATGCATGGAATGGGTTGCCAGCTGTGGTGGTGGAAGCAGAGTCATTGGGGTCATATAAGGAACTGCTGGACGTGCACATAGAGAGCAGTGAGTTGAGGGTTGCGTAGGTTACATTACATTAGGATTGAACCTCGGCACAACATCGTGGGCCAAAGGGCCTGTTCTGTGCTGGACTTTTCTATGTTCTATTCGAGGCTGGATTGGAGAAATAGTTGGTATGCTTCCAAAACCAAGAGAGGGGCAGGAAAGTGAAGTTGATCATTAACTACAGCGAGCAGGCTTGATCTGTGGGCTATTCCTACCACCATCTCTATGTTCTTGTGTTTATAAACATGAGCTGTGCTGACTGTGTGCACATAACACGTTAATGTTATCATTAAAGTAGAACTCATTTCCATTTTAAGAATAGCGTTCTCCACTTGGTCAGGACCCATCTAGGCAAACTATAATTTGCAAGTAATAATTTTGAGCCTAGAATCCCAGTTGTATTATTTACTTTATATATTTTGAAATAAAAGACAGTGTTCAGATAAAATCAAACTAGTCAAACAAACCGCGCTTCGTTGCGATTTTCCTACTTGGGTTCTCGCCATATCAGCAATGGAGAAAGTCAGGGCTGCAGATGCTGGAGATTGGAGTCAGTTTGCTGCGCCATAGGACAGAATATCAAGAATACCGGTTTTGTTTCCTGCTGGAGTTCAAACGGTAGGAAAGTTCAAGCGGGTACGCCGTCGGCAGGTGCATTGGTGGTTCAGTGGTAGAATTCTCGCCTCCCACGCGAGGGAGCCGGGTTCGATTCCCGGCCAATGCGTTGGAGCGCCCTTTATTTCAAATGCTGCACGGTGTAACAGAGTTCAGCCCGATGCGACGGGTCCATTTCACCTGGCTGCGCCCTCACCGATGTCCAGCGGCGTGTGGGGTGGGATGGGATCGTGTCGAAATCTCCGCTCCGCCCGCTCCGTTTTTGAGTATTTTCACGGCGTAATCCATCGTTTCCTGGCATTAAGTAAGATCGACATAGTGAGATGACCGGCCGTGATCCCAGAATGATGGGCCAGACTCCATACGCCGAATGAGAATGAGATGAGAGTGGTGCTGGAAAAGCACTGCCGGGGCAGGCAGCATCCCAGGACCAGCAAAATCGATCTCTCGGGCAGGAGTCCTTCATCGGCAAGGGTACTGTCATATATCCAAACGTCATCAGTGACCTTCCTTCTCTCATATAGTCAGAAGTGGGCATTTTTGTTCACGATTGCAACATGGTAGCACCACTGACAACTCCTCAGATACTGAAGCAGACCATACTAGGTTCAAATGCAGAAAGCCAATGCCCTCTGACGAACGCAATCGTCTTTCTTTGTGCTCGATGGGACTCCAACCAGTGGATAAACAAAGATTGTAAACCTACTCAGGTCTTCACGACAGAGCGTCATTGATGTTCTCGCATTGAATATCTTTGAATAATGAGTGGCACAGACTGAGTCAATAGCCCGAGTCATAGTTTGAAGATATCCGGAGGAAAGTATCGAGGAGACGTCAGAGGTAGGTTCTTTACGCAGAGAGTTGTGAATGCATGGAATGGGTTGCCAGCTGTGGTGGTGGAAGCAGAGTCATTGGGGTCATATAAGGAACTGCTGGACGTGCACATAGAGAGCAGTGAGTTGAGGGTTGCGTAGGTTACATTACATTAGGATTGAACCTCGGCACAACATCGTGGGCCAAAGGGCCTGTTCTGTGCTGGACTTTTCTATGTTCTATTCGAGGCTGGATTGGAGAAATAGTTGGTATGCTTCCAAAACCAAGAGAGGGGCAGGAAAGTGAAGTTGATCATTAACTACAGCGAGCAGGCTTGATCTGTGGGCTATTCCTACCACCATCTCTATGTTCTTGTGTTTATAAACATGAGCTGTGCTGACTGTGTGCACATAACACGTTAATGTTATCATTAAAGTAGAACTCATTTCCATTTTAAGAATAGCGTTCTCCACTTGGTCAGGACCCATCTAGGCAAACTATAATTTGCAAGTAATAATTTTGAGCCTAGAATCCCAGTTGTATTATTTACTTTATATATTTTGAAATAAAAGACAGTGTTCAGATAAAATCAAACGAGTCAAACAAACCGCGCTTCGTTGCGATTTTCCTACTTGGGTTCTCGCCATATCAGCAATGGAGAAAGTCAGGGCTGCAGATGCTGGAGATTGGAGTCAGTTTGCTGCGCCACAGGACAGAATATCAAGAATACCGGTTTTGTTTCCTGCTGGAGTTCAAACGGTAGGAAAGTTCTAGCGGGTACGCCGCCGGCAGGTGCATTGGTGGTTCAGTGGTAGAATTCTCGCCTCTCACGCGCGGGAGCCGGGTTCGATTCCCGGCCAATGCATTGCAACGCCCTTTATTTCAAATGCTGCACGGTGTAACAGAGTTCAGCCCGATGCGACGGGTCCATTTCGCCTGGCTGCGCCCTCACCGATGTCCTGCTGCGCGGTTAGCAGGGTGTGTTCACTCAGCGTGTGGGGTGGGATGGGATCGTGTCGAAATCTCCGCTCCGCACGCTCCGTTTTTGAGTATTTTCACGGCGTAATCCATCGTTTCCTGGCATTAAGTAAGATCGACATAGTGAGATGACCGGCCGTGATCCCAGAATGATGGGCCAGACTCCATACGCCGAATGAGAATGAGATGAGTGTGGTGCTGGAAAAGCACTGCCGGGGCAGGCAGCATCCCAGGACCAGCAAAATCGATCTCTCGGGCAGGAGTCCTTCATCGGCAAGGGTACTGTCATATATCCAAACGTCATCAGTGACCTTCCTTCTCTCATATAGTCAGAAGTGGGCATTTTTGTTCACGATTGCAACATGGTAGCACCACTGACAACTCCTCAGATACTGAAGCAGACCATACTAGGTTCAAATGCAGAAAGCCAATGCCCTCTGACGAACGCAATCGTCTTTCTTTGTGCTCGATGGGACTCCAACCAGTGGATAAACAAAGATTGTAAACCTACTCAGGTCTTCACGACAGAGCGTCATTGATGTTCTAGCATTGAATATCTTTGAATAATGAGTGGCACAGACAGAGTCAATAGCCCGAGTCATAGTTTGAAGATATCCGGAGGAAAGTATCGAGGAGACCTCAGAGGTAGGTTCTTTACGCAGAGAGTTGTGAATGCATGGAATGGGTTGCCAGCTGTGGTGGTGGAAGCAGAGTCATTGGGGTCATATAAGGAACTGCTGGACGTGCACATGGAGAGCAGTGAGTTGAGGGTTGCGTAGGTTACATTACATTAGGATTGAACCTCGGCACAACATCGTGGGCCAAAGGGCCTGTTCTGTGCTGGACTTTTCTATGTTCTATTCGAGGCTGGATTGGAGAAATAGTTGGTATGCTTCCAAAACCAAGAGAGGGGCAGGAAAGTGAAGTTGATCATTAACTACAGCGAGCAGGCTTGATCTGTGGGCTATTCCTACCACCATCTCTATGTTCTTGTGTTTATAAACATGAGCTGTGCTGACTGTGTGCACATAACACGTTAATGTTATCATTAAAGTAGAACTCATTTCCATTTTAAGAATAGCGTTCTCCACTTGGTCAGGACCCATCTAGGCAAACTATAATTTGCAAGTAATAATTTTGAGCCTAGAATCCCAGTTGTATTATTTACTTTATATATTTTGAAATAAAAGACAGTGTTCAGATAAAATCAAACTAGTCAAACAAACCGCGCTTCGTTGCGATTTTCCTACTTGGGTTCTCGCCATATCAGCAATGGAGAAAGTCAGGGCTGCAGATGCTGGAGATTGGAGTCAGTTTGCTGCGCCACAGGACAGAATATCAAGAATACCGGTTTTGTTTCCTGCTGGAGTTCAAACGGTAGGAAAGTTCAAGCGGGTACGCCGCCGGCAGGTGCATTGGTGGTTCAGTGGTAGAATTCTCGCCTCCCACGCGAGGGAGCCGGGTTCGATTCCCGGCCAATGCATTGCAACGCCCTTTATTTCAAATGCTGCACGGTGTAACAGAGTTCAGCCCGATGCGACGGGTCCATTTCGCCTGGCTGCGCCCTCACCGATGTCCTGCTGCGCGGTTAGCAGGGTGTGTTCACTCAGCGTGTGGGGTGGGATGGGATCGTGTCGAAATCTCCGCTCCGCCCGCTCCGTTTTTGAGTATTTTCACGGCGTAATCCATCGTTTCCTGGCATTAAGTAAGATCGACATAGTGAGATGACCGGCCGTGATCCCAGAATGATGGGCCAGACTCCATACGCCGAATGAGAATGAGATGAGAGTGGTGCTGGAAAAGCACTGCCGGGGCAGGCAGCATCCCAGGACCAGCAAAATCGATCTCTCGGGCAGGAGTCCTTCATCGGCAAGGGTACTGTCATATATCCAAACGTCATCAGTGACCTTCCTTCTCTCATATAGTCAGAAGTGGGCATTTTTGTTCACGATTGCAACATGGTAGCACCACTGACAACTCCTCAGATACTGAAGCAGACCATACTAGGTTCAAATGCAGAAAGCCAATGCCCTCTGACGAACGCAATCGTCTTTCTTTGTGCTCGATGGGACTCCAACCAGTGGATAAACAAAGATTGTAAACCTACTCAGGTCTTCACGACAGAGCGTCATTGATGTTCTCGCATTGAATATCTTTGAATAATGAGTGGCACAGACAGAGTCAATAGCCCGAGTCATAGTTTGAAGATATCCGGAGGAAAGTATCGAGGAGACCTCAGAGGTAGGTTCTTTACGCAGAGAGTTGTGAATGCATGGAATGGGTTGCCAGCTGTGGTGGTGGAAGCAGAGTCATTGGGGTCATATAAGGAACTGCTGGACGTGCACATAGAGAGCAGTGAGTTGAGGGTTGCGTAGGTTACATTACATTAGGATTGAACCTCGGCACAACATCGTGGGCCAAAGGGCCTGTTCTGTGCTGGACTTTTCTATGTTCTATTCGAGGCTGGATTGGAGAAATAGTTGGTATGCTTCCAAAACCAAGAGAGGGGCAGGAAAGTGAAGTTGATCATTAACTACAGCGAGCAGGCTTGATCTGTGGGCTATTCCTACCACCATCTCTATGTTCTTGTGTTTATAAACATGAGCTGTGCTGACTGTGTGCACATAACACGTTAATGTTATCATTAAAGTAGAACTCATTTCCATTTTAAGAATAGCGTTCTCCACTTGGTCAGGACCCATCTAGGCAAACTATAATTTGCAAGTAATAATTTTGAGCCTAGAATCCCAGTTGTATTATTTACTTTATATATTTTGAAATAAAAGACAGTGTTCAGATAAAATCAAACTAGTCAAACAAACCGCGCTTCGTTGCGATTTTCCTACTTGGGTTCTCGCCATATCAGCAATGGAGAAAGTCAGGGCTGCAGATGCTGGAGATTGGAGTCAGTTTGCTACGCCACAGGACAGAATATCAATAATACCGGTTTTGTTTCCTGCTGGAGTTCAAACGGTAGGAAAGTTCTAGTGGGTGCGTCGTCGGCAGGTGCATTGGTGGTTCAGTGGTAGAATTCTCGCCTCCCACGCGCGGGTGCCGGGTTCGATTCCCGGCCAATGCATTGCAACGCCCTTTATTTCAAATGCTGCACGGTGTAACAGAGTTCAGCCCGATGCGACGGGTCCATTTCGCCTGGCTGCGCCCTCGCCGATGTCCTGCTGCGCGGTTAGCAGGGTGTGTTCACTCAGCGTGTGGGGTGGGATGGGATCGTGTCGAAATCTCCGCTCCGTTTTTGAGTATTTTCACGGCGTAATCCATCGTTTCCTGGCATTAAGTAAGATCGACATAGTGAGATGACCGGCCGTGATCCCAGAATGATGGGCCAGACTCCATACGCCGAATGAGAATGAGATGAGTGTGGTGCTGGAAAAGCACTGCCGGGGCAGGCAGCATCCCAGGACCAGCAAAATCGATCTCTCGGGCAGGAGTCCTTCATCGGCAAGGGTACTGTCATATATCCAAACGTCATCAGTGACCTTCCTTCTCTCATATAGTCAGAAGTGGGCATTTTTGTTCACGATTGCAACATGGTAGCACCACTGACAACTCCTCAGATACTGAAGCAGACCATACTAGGTTCAAATGCAGAAAGCCAATGCCCTCTGACGAACGCAATCGTCTTTCTTTGTGCTCGATGGGACTCCAACCAGTGGATAAACAAAGATTGTAAACCTACTCAGGTCTTCACGACAGAGCGTCATTGATGTTCTAGCATTGAATATCTTTGAATAATGAGTGGCACAGACAGAGTCAATAGCCCGAGTCATAGTTTGAAGATATCCGGAGGAAAGTATCGAGGAGACCTCAGAGGTAGGTTCTTTACGCAGAGAGTTGTGAATGCATGGAATGGGTTGCCAGCTGTGGTGGTGGAAGCAGAGTCATTGGGGTCATATAAGGAACTGCTGGACGTGCACATGGAGAGCAGTGAGTTGAGGGTTGCGTAGGTTACATTACATTAGGATTGAACCTCGGCACAACATCGTGGGCCAAAGGGCCTGTTCTGTGCTGGACTTTTCTATGTTCTATTCGAGGCTGGATTGGAGAAATAGTTGGTATGCTTCCAAAACCAAGAGAGGGGCAGGAAAGTGAAGTTGATCATTAACTACAGCGAGCAGGCTTGATCTGTGGGCTATTCCTACCACCATCTCTATGTTCTTGTGTTTATAAACATGAGCTGTGCTGACTGTGTGCACATAACACGTTAATGTTATCATTAAAGTAGAACTCATTTCCATTTTAAGAATAGCGTTCTCCACTTGGTCAGGACCCATCTAGGCAAACTATAATTTGCAAGTAATAATTTTGAGCCTAGAATCCCAGTTGTATTATTTACTTTATATATTTTGAAATAAAAGACAGTGTTCAGATAAAATCAAACTAGTCAAACAAACCGCGCTTCGTTGCGATTTTCCTACTTGGGTTCTCGCCATATCAGCAATGGAGAAAGTCAGGGCTGCAGATGCTGGAGATTGGAGTCAGTTTGCTGCGCCACAGGACAGAATATCAAGAATACCGGTTTTGTTTCCTGCTGGAGTTCAAACGGTAGGAAAGTTCTAGCGGGTACGCCGCCGGCAGGTGCATTGGTGGTTCAGTGGTAGAATTCTCGCCTCCCACGCGAGGGAGCCGGGTTCGATTCCCGGCCAATGCATTGCAACGCCCTTTATTTCAAATGCTGCACGGTGTAACAGAGTTCAGCCCGATGCGACGGGTCCATTTCGCCTGGCTGCGCCCTCACCGATGTCCTGCTGCGCGGTTAGCAGGGTGTGTTCACTCAGCGTGTGGGGTGGGATGGGATCGTGTCGAAATCTCCGCTCCGCACGCTCCGTTTTTGAGTATTTTCACGGCGTAATCCATCGTTTCCTGGCATTAAGTAAGATCGACATAGTGAGATGACCGGCCGTGATCCCAGAATGATGGGCCAGACTCCATACGCCGAATGAGAATGAGATGAGAGTGGTGCTGGAAAAGCACTGGCGGGGCAGGCAGCATCCCAGGACCAGCAAAATCGATCTCTCGGGCAGGAGTCCTTCATCGGCAAGGGTACTGTCATATATCCAAACGTCATCAGTGACCTTCCTTCTCTCATATAGTCAGAAGTGGGCATTTTTGTTCACGATTGCAACATGGTAGCACCACTGACAACTCCTCAGATACTGAAGCAGACCATACTAGGTTCAAATGCAGAAAGCCAATGCCCTCTGACGAACGCAATCGTCTTTCTTTGTGCTCGATGGGACTCCAACCAGTGGATAAACAAAGATTGTAAACCTACTCAGGTCTTCACGACAGAGCGTCATTGATGTTCTAGCATTGAATATCTTTGAATAATGAGTGGCACAGACAGAGTCAATAGCCCGAGTCATAGTTTGAAGATATCCGGAGGAAAGTATCGAGGAGACGTCAGAGGTAGGTTCTTTACGCAGAGAGTTGTGAATGCATGGAATGGGTTGCCAGCTGTGGTGGTGGAAGCAGAGTCATTGGGGTCATTTAAGGAACTGCTGGACGTGCACATGGAGAGCAGTGAGTTGAGGGTTGCGTAGGTTACATTACATTAGGATTGAACCTCGGCACAACATCGTGGGCCAAAGGGCCTGTTCTGTGCTGGACTTTTCTATGTTCTATTCGAGGCTGGATTGGAGAAATAGTTGGAATGCTTCCAAAACCAAGAGAGGGGCAGGAAAGTGAAGTTGATCATTAACTACAGGGAGCAGGCTTGATCTGTGGGCTATTCCTACCACCATCGCTATGTTCTTGTGTTTATAAACATGAGCTGTGCTGACTGTGTGCACATAACACGTTAATGTTATCATTAAAGTAGAACTCATTTCCATTTTAAGAATAGCGTTC
Organism: Chiloscyllium punctatum; assembly: GCF_047496795.1. NCBI lineage: Eukaryota > Metazoa > Chordata > Chondrichthyes > Orectolobiformes > Hemiscylliidae > Chiloscyllium > Chiloscyllium punctatum. Next base: position 26,696,606 of record NC_092768.1, on the reverse strand, counting down.
TCCACTTGGTCAGGACCCATCTAGGCAAACTATAATTTGCAAGTAATAATTTTGAGCCTACAATCCCAGTTGTATTATTTACTTTATATATTTTGAAATAAAAGACAGTGTTCAGATAAAATCAAACTAGTCAAACAAACCGCGCTTCATTGCGATTTTCCTCCTTGGGTTCTCGCCATATCAGCAATGGAGAAAGTCAGGGCTGCAGATGCTGGAGATTGGAGTCAGTTTGCTGCGCCATAGGACAGAATATCAAGAATACCGGTTTTGTTTCCTGCTGGAGTTCAAACGGTAGGAAAGTTCAAGCGGGTACGCCGTCGGCAGGTGCATTGGTGGTTCAGTGGTAGAATTCTCGCCTCCCACGCGAGGGAGCCGGGTTCGATTCCCGGCCAATGCGTTGGAGCGCCCTTTATTTCAAATGCTGCACGGTGTAACAGAGTTCAGCCCGATGCGACGGGTCCATTTCGCCTGGCTGCGCCCTCACCGATGTCCAGCGGCGTGTGGGGTGGGATGGGATCGTGTCGAAATCTCCGCTCCGTTTTTGAGTATTTTCACGGCGTAATCCATCGTTTCCTGGCATTAAGTAAGATCGACATAGTGAGATGACCGGCCGTGATCCCAGAATGATGGGCCAGACTCCATACGCCGAATGAGAATGAGATGAGTGTGGTGCTGGAAAAGCACTGCCGGGGCAGGCAGCATCCCAGGACCAGCAAAATCGATCTCTCGGGCAGGAGTCCTTCATCGGCAAGGGTACTGTCATATATCCAAACGTCATCAGTGACCTTCCTTCTCTCATATAGTCAGAAGTGGGCATTTTTGTTCACGATTGCAACATGGTAGCACCACTGACAACTCCTCAGATACTGAAGCAGACCATACTAGGTTCAAATGCAGAAAGCCAATGCCCTCTGACGAACGCAATCGTCTTTCTTTGTGCTCGATGGGACTCCAACCAGTGGATAAACAAAGATTGTAAACCTACTCAGGTCTTCACGACAGAGCGTCATTGATGTTCTAGCATTGAATATCTTTGAATAATGAGTGGCACAGACAGAGTCAATAGCCCGAGTCATAGTTTGAAGATATCCGGAGGAAAGTATCGAGGAGACCTCAGAGGTAGGTTCTTTACGCAGAGAGTTGTGAATGCATGGAATGGGTTGCCAGCTGTGGTGGTGGAAGCAGAGTCATTGGGGTCATATAAGGAACTGCTGGACGTGCACATGGAGAGCAGTGAGTTGAGGGTTGCGTAGGTTACATTACATTAGGATTGAACCTCGGCACAACATCGTGGGCCAAAGGGCCTGTTCTGTGCTGGACTTTTCTATGTTCTATTCGAGGCTGGATTGGAGAAATAGTTGGTATGCTTCCAAAACCAAGAGAGGGGCAGGAAAGTGAAGTTGATCATTAACTACAGCGAGCAGGCTTGATCTGTGGGCTATTCCTACCACCATCTCTATGTTCTTGTGTTTATAAACATGAGCTGTGCTGACTGTGTGCACATAACACGTTAATGTTATCATTAAAGTAGAACTCATTTCCATTTTAAGAATAGCGTTCTCCACTTGGTCAGGACCCATCTAGGCAAACTATAATTTGCAAGTAATAATTTTGAGCCTAGAATCCCAGTTGTATTATTTACTTTATATATTTTGAAATAAAAGACAGTGTTCAGATAAAATCAAACGAGTCAAACAAACCGCGCTTCGTTGCGATTTTCCTACTTGGGTTCTCGCCATATCAGCAATGGAGAAAGTCAGGGCTGCAGATGCTGGAGATTGGAGTCAGTTTGCTGCGCCACAGGACAGAATATCAAGAATACCGGTTTTGTTTCCTGCTGGAGTTCAAACGGTAGGAAAGTTCTAGCGGGTACGCCGCCGGCAGGTGCATTGGTGGTTCAGTGGTAGAATTCTCGCCTCCCACGCGAGGGAGCCGGGTTCGATTCCCGGCCAATGCATTGCAACGCCTTTTATTTCAAATGCTTCACGGTGTAACAGAGTTCAGCCCGATGCGACGGGTCCATTTCGCCTGGCTGCGCCCTCACCGATGTCCTGCTGCGCGGTTAGCAGGGTGTGTTCACTCAGCGTGTGGGTTGGGATGGGATCGTGTCGAAATCTCCGCTCCGTTTTTGAGTATTTTCACGGCGTAATCCATCATTTCCTGGCATTAAGTAAGATCGACATAGTGAGATGACCGGCCGTGATCCCAGAATGATGGGCCAGACTCCATACGCCGAATGAGAATGAGATGAGAGTGGTGCTGGAAAAGCACTGCCGGGGCAGGCAGCATCCCAGGACCAGCAAAATCGATCTCTCGGGCAGGAGTCCTTCATCGGCAAGGGTACTGTCATATATCCAAACGTCATCAGTGACCTTCCTTCTCTCATATAGTCAGAAGTGGGCATTTTTCTTCACGATTGCAACATGGTAGCACCACTGACAACTCCTCAGATACTGAAGCAGACCATACTAGGTTCAAATGCAGAAAGCCAATGCCCTCTGACGAACGCAATCGTCTTTCTTTGTGCTCGATGGGACTCCAACCAGTGGATAAACAAAGATTGTAAACCTACTCAGGTCTTCACGACAGAGCGTCATTGATGTTCTAGCATTGAATATCTTTGAATAATGAGTGGCACAGACAGAGTCAATAGCCCGAGTCATAGTTTGAAGATATCCGGAGGAAAGTATCGAGGAGACGTCAGAGGTAGGTTCTTTACGCAGAGAGTTGTGAATGCATGGAATGGGTTGCCAGCTGTGGTGGTGGAAGCAGAGTCATTGGGGTCATTTAAGGAACTGCTGGACGTGCACATGGAGAGCAGTGAGTTGAGGGTTGCGTAGGTTACATTACATTAGGATTGAACCTCGGCACAACATCGTGGGCCAAAGGGCCTGTTCTGTGCTGGACTTTTCTATGTTCTATTCGAGGCTGGATTGGAGAAATAGTTGGTATGCTTCCAAAACCAAGAGAGGGGCAGGAAAGTGAAGTTGATCATTAACTACAGCGAGCAGGCTTGATCTGTGGGCTATTCCTACCACCATCTCTATGTTCTTGTGTTTATAAACATGAGCTGTGCTGACTGTGTGCACATAACACGTTAATGTTATCATTAAAGTAGAACTCATTTCCATTTTAAGAATAGCGTTCTCCACTTGGTCAGGACCCATCTAGGCAAACTATAATTTGCAAGTAATAATTTTGAGCCTAGAATCCCAGTTGTATTATTTACTTTATATATTTTGAAATAAAAGACAGTGTTCAGATAAAATCAAACTAGTCAAACAAACCGCGCTTCGTTGCGATTTTCCTACTTGGGTTCTCGCCATATCAGCAATGGAGAAAGTCAGGGCTGCAGATGCTGGAGATTGGAGTCAGTTTGCTGCGCCACAGGACAGAATATCAAGAATACCGGTTTTGTTTCCTGCTGGAGTTCAAACGGTAGGAAAGTTCTAGCGGGTACGCCGCCGGCAGGTGCATTGGTGGTTCAGTGGTAGAATTCTCGCCTCCCACGCGAGGGAGCCGGGTTCGATTCCCGGCCAATGCATTGCAACGCCCTTTATTTCAAATGCTGCACGGTGTAACAGAGTTCAGCCCGATGCGACGGGTCCATTTCGCCTGGCTGCGCCCTCACCGATGTCCTGCGGCGCGGTTAGCAGGGTGTGTTCACTCAGCGTGTGGGGTGGGATGGGATCGTGTCGAAATCTCCGCTCCGCACGCTCCGTTTTTGAGTATTTTCACGGCGTAATCCATCGTTTCCTGGCATTAAGTAAGATCGACATAGTGAGATGACCGGCCGTGATCCCAGAATGATGGGCCAGACTCCATACGCCGAATGAGAATGAGATGAGAGTGGTGCTGGAAAAGCACTGCCGGGGCAGGCAGCATCCCAGGACCAGCAAAATCGATCTCTCGGGCAGGAGTCCTTCATCGGCAAGGGTACTGTCATATATCCAAACGTCATCAGTGACCTTCCTTCTCTCATATAGTCAGAAGTGGGCATTTTTGTTCACGATTGCAACATGGTAGCACCACTGACAACTCCTCAGATACTGAAGCAGACCATACTAGGTTCAAATGCAGAAAGCCAATGCCCTCTTACGAACGCAATCGTCTTTCTTTGTGCTCGATGGGACTCCAACCAGTGGATAAACAAAGATTGTAAACCTACTCAGGTCTTCACGACAGAGCGTCATTGATGTTCTAGCATTGAATATCTTTGAATAATGAGTGGCACAGACAGAGTCAATAGCCCGAGTCATAGTTTGAAGATATCCGGAGGAAAGTATCGAGGAGACGTCAGAGGTAGGTTCTTTACGCAGAGAGTTGTGAATGCATGGAATGGGTTGCCAGCTGTGGTGGTGGAAGCAGAGTCATTGGGGTCATTTAAGGAACTGCTGGACGTGCACATGGAGAGCAGTGAGTTGAGGGTTGCGTAGGTTACATTACATTAGGATTGAACCTCGGCACAACATCGTGGGCCAAAGGGCCTGTTCTGTGCTGGACTTTTCTATGTTCTATTCGAGGCTGGATTGGAGAAATAGTTGGAATGCTTCCAAAACCAAGAGAGGGGCAGGAAAGTGAAGTTGATCATTAACTAGAGGGAGCAGGCTTGATCTGTGGGCTATTCCTACCACCATCGCTATGTTCTTGTGTTTATAAACATGAGCTGTGCTGACTGTGTGCACATAACACGTTAATGTTATCATTAAAGTAGAACTCATTTCCATTTTAAGAATAGCGTTCTCCACTTGGTCAGGACCCATCTAGGCAAACTATAATTTGCAAGTAATAATTTTGAGCCTACAATCCCAGTTGTATTATTTACTTTATATATTTTGAAATAAAAGACAGTGTTCAGATAAAATCAAACTAGTCAAACAAACCGCGCTTCATTGCGATTTTCCTCCTTGGGTTCTCGCCATATCAGCAATGGAGAAAGTCAGGGCTGCAGATGCTGGAGATTGGAGTCAGTTTGCTGCGCCATAGGACAGAATATCAAGAATACCGGTTTTGTTTCCTGCTGGAGTTCAAACGGTAGGAAAGTTCAAGCGGGTACGCCGTCGGCAGGTGCATTGGTGGTTCAGTGGTAGAATTCTCGCCTCCCACGCGAGGGAGCCGGGTTCGATTCCCGGCCAATGCATTGCAGCGCCCTTTATTTCAAACGCTGCGCGGTGTAACAGAGTTCAGCCCGATGCGACGGGTCTATTTCACCTGGCTGCGCCCTCACCGATGTCCTGCTGCGCGGTTAGCAGGGTGTGTTCACTCAGCGTGTGGGGTGGGATGGGATCGTGTCGAAATCTCCGCTCCGCACGCTCCGTTTTTGAGTATTTTCACGGCGTAATCCATCGTTTCCTGGCATTAAGTAAGATCGACATAGTGAGATGACCGGCCGTGATCCCAGAATGATGGGTCAGACTCCATACGCCGAATGAGAATGAGATGAGAGTGGTGCTGGAAAAGCACTGCCGGGGCAGGCAGCATCCCAGGACCAGCAAAATCGATCTCTCGGGCAGGAGTCCTTCATCGGCAAGGGTACTGTCATATATCCAAACGTCATCAGTGACCTTCCTTCTCTCATATAGTCAGAAGTGGGCATTTTTGTTCACGATTGCAACATGGTAGCACCACTGACAACTCCTCAGATACTGAAGCAGACCATACTAGGTTCAAATGCAGAAAGCCAATGCCCTCTGACGAACGCAATCGTCTTTCTTTGTGCTCGATGGGACTCCAACCAGTGGATAAACAAAGATTGTAAACCTACTCAGGTCTTCACGACAGAGCGTCATTGATGTTCTAGCATTGAATATCTTTGAATAATGAGTGGCACAGACAGAGTCAATAGCCCGAGTCATAGTTTGAAGATATCCGGAGGAAAGTATCGAGGAGACGTCAGAGGTAGGTTCTTTACGCAGAGAGTTGTGAATGCATGGAATGGGTTGCCAGCTGTGGTGGTGGAAGCAGAGTCATTGGGGTCATTTAAGGAACTGCTGGACGTGCACATGGAGAGCAGTGAGTTGAGGGTTGCGTAGGTTACATTACATTAGGATTGAACCTCGGCACAACATCGTGGGCCAAAGGGCCTGTTCTGTGCTGGACTTTTCTATGTTCTATTCGAGGCTGGATTGGAGAAATAGTTGGAATGCTTCCAAAACCAAGAGAGGGGCAGGAAAGTGAAGTTGATCATTAACTAGAGGGAGCAGGCTTGATCTGTGGGCTATTCCTACCACCATCGCTATGTTCTTGTGTTTATAAACATGAGCTGTGCTGACTGTGTGCACATAACACGTTAATGTTATCATTAAAGTAGAACTCATTTCCATTTTAAGAATAGCGTTCTCCACTTGGTCAGGACCCATCTAGGCAAACTATAATTTGCAAGTAATAATTTTGAGCCTACAATCCCAGTTGTATTATTTACTTTATATATTTTGAAATAAAAGACAGTGTTCAGATAAAATCAAACTAGTCAAACAAACCGCGCTTCATTGCGATTTTCCTCCTTGGGTTCTCGCCATATCAGCAATGGAGAAAGTCAGGGCTGCAGATGCTGGAGATTGGAGTCAGTTTGCTGCGCCATAGGACAGAATATCAAGAATACCGGTTTTGTTTCCTGCTGGAGTTCAAACGGTAGGAAAGTTCTAGCGGGAACGCCGCCGGCAGGTGCATTGGTGGTTCAGTGGTAGAATTCTCGCCTCCCACGCGAGGGAGCCGGGTTCGATTCCCGGCCAATGCATTGCAACGCCCTTTATTTCAAATGCTTCACGGTGTAACAGAGTTCAGCCCGATGCGACGGGTCCATTTCGCCTGGCTGCGCCCTCACCGATGTCCTGCTGCGCGGTTAGCAGGGTGTGTTCACTCAGCGTGTGGGTTGGGATGGGATCGTGTCGAAATCTCCGCTCCGTTTTTGAGTATTTTCACGGCGTAATCCATCATTTCCTGGCATTAAGTAAGATCGACATAGTGAGATGACCGGCCGTGATCCCAGAATGATGGGCCAGACTCCATACGCCGAATGAGAATGAGATGAGAGTGGTGCTGGAAAAGCACTGCCGGGGCAGGCAGCATCCCAGGACCAGCAAAATCGATCTCTCGGGCAGGAGTCCTTCATCGGCAAGGGTACTGTCATATATCCAAACGTCATCAGTGACCTTCCTTCTCTCATATAGTCAGAAGTGGGCATTTTTCTTCACGATTGCAACATGGTAGCACCACTGACAACTCCTCAGATACTGAAGCAGACCATACTAGGTTCAAATGCAGAAAGCCAATGCCCTCTGACGAACGCAATCGTCTTTCTTTGTGCTCGATGGGACTCCAACCAGTGGATAAACAAAGATTGTAAACCTACTCAGGTCTTCACGACAGAGCGTCATTGATGTTCTAGCATTGAATATCTTTGAATAATGAGTGGCACAGACAGAGTCAATAGCCCGAGTCATAGTTTGAAGATATCCGGAGGAAAGTATCGAGGAGACGTCAGAGGTAGGTTCTTTACGCAGAGAGTTGTGAATGCATGGAATGGGTTGCCAGCTGTGGTGGTGGAAGCAGAGTCATTGGGGTCATTTAAGGAACTGCTGGACGTGCACATGGAGAGCAGTGAGTTGAGGGTTGCGTAGGTTACATTACATTAGGATTGAACCTCGGCACAACATCGTGGGCCAAAGGGCCTGTTCTGTGCTGGACTTTTCTATGTTCTATTCGAGGCTGGATTGGAGAAATAGTTGGAATGCTTCCAAAACCAAGAGAGGGGCAGGAAAGTGAAGTTGATCATTAACTAGAGGGAGCAGGCTTGATCTGTGGGCTATTCCTACCACCATCGCTATGTTCTTGTGTTTATAAACATGAGCTGTGCTGACTGTGTGCACATAACACGTTAATGTTATCATTAAAGTAGAACTCATTTCCATTTTAAGAATAGCGTTCTCCACTTGGTCAGGACCCATCTAGGCAAACTATAATTTGCAAGTAATAATTTTGAGCCTACAATCCCAGTTGTATTATTTACTTTATATATTTTGAAATAAAAGACAGTGTTCAGATAAAATCAAACTAGTCAAACAAACCGCGCTTCATTGCGATTTTCCTCCTTGGGTTCTCGCCATATCAGCAATGGAGAAAGTCAGGGCTGCAGATGCTGGAGATTGGAGTCAGTTTGCTGCGCCATAGGACAGAATATCAAGAATACCGGTTTTGTTTCCTGCTGGAGTTCAAACGGTAGGAAAGTTCAAGCGGGTACGCCGTCGGCAGGTGCATTGGTGGTTCAGTGGTAGAATTCTCGCCTCCCACGCGAGGGAGCCGGGTTCGATTCCCGGCCAATGCGTTGGAGCGCCCTTTATTTCAAATGCTGCACGGTGTAACAGAGTTCAGCCCGATGCGACGGGTCCATTTCACCTGGCTGCGCCCTCACCGATGTCCTGCTGCGCGGTTAGCAGGGTGTGTTCACTCAGCGTGTGGGGTGGGATGGGATCGTGTCGAAATCTCCGCTCCGCACGCTCCGTTTTTGAGTATTTTCACGGCGTAATCCATCGTTTCCTGGCATTAAGTAAGATCGACATAGTGAGATGACCGGCCGTGATCCCAGAATGATGGGTCAGACTCCATACGCCGAATGAGAATGAGATGAGAGTGGTGCTGGAAAAGCACTGCCGGGGCAGGCAGCATCCCAGGACCAGCAAAATCGATCTCTCGGGCAGGAGTCCTTCATCGGCAAGGGTACTGTCATATATCCAAACGTCATCAGTGACCTTCCTTCTCTCATATAGTCAGAAGTGGGCATTTTTCTTCACGATTGCAACATGGTAGCACCACTGACAACTCCTCAGATACTGAAGCAGACCATACTAGGTTCAAATGCAGAAAGCCAATGCCCTCTGACGAACGCAATCGTCTTTCTTTGTGCTCGATGGGACTCCAACCAGTGGATAAACAAAGATTGTAAACCTACTCAGGTCTTCACGACAGAGCGTCATTGATGTTCTAGCATTGAATATCTTTGAATAATGAGTGGCACAGACAGAGTCAATAGCCCGAGTCATAGTTTGAAGATATCCGGAGGAAAGTATCGAGGAGACCTCAGAGGTAGGTTCTTTACGCAGAGAGTTGTGAATGCATGGAATGGGTTGCCAGCTGTGGTGGTGGAAGCAGAGTCATTGGGGTCATATAAGGAACTGCTGGACGTGCACATGGAGAGCAGTGAGTTGAGGGTTGCGTAGGTTACATTACATTAGGATTGAACCTCGGCACAACATCGTGGGCCAAAGGGCCTGTTCTGTGCTGGACTTTTCTATGTTCTATTCGAGGCTGGATTGGAGAAATAGTTGGTATGCTTCCAAAACCAAGAGAGGGGCAGGAAAGTGAAGTTGATCATTAACTACAGCGAGCAGGCTTGATCTGTGGGCTATTCCTACCACCATCTCTATGTTCTTGTGTTTATAATCATGAGCTGTGCTGACTGTGTGCACATAACACGTTAATGTTATCATTAAAGTAGAACTCATTTCCATTTTAAGAATAGCGTTCTCCACTTGGTCAGGACCCATCTAGGCAAACTATAATTTGCAAGTAATAATTTTGAGCCTAGAATCCCAGTTGTATTATTTACTTTATATATTTTGAAATAAAAGACAGTGTTCAGATAAAATCAAACGAGTCAAACAAACCGCGCTTCGTTGCGATTTTCCTACTTGGGTTCTCGCCATATCAGCAATGGAGAAAGTCAGGCCTGCAGATGCTGGAGATTGGAGTCAGTTTGCTGCGCCACAGGACAGAATATCAAGAATACCGGTTTTGTTTCCTGCTGGAGTTCAAACGGTAGGAAAGTTCTAGCGGGAACGCCGCCGGCAGGTGCATTGGTGGTTCAGTGGTAGAATTCTCGCCTCCCACGCGAGGGAGCCGGGTTCGATTCCCGGCCAATGCATTGCAACGCCCTTTATTTCAAATGCTTCACGGTGTAACAGAGTTCAGCCCGATGCGACGGGTCCATTTCGCCTGGCTGCGCCCTCACCGATGTCCTGCTGCGCGGTTAGCAGGGTGTGTTCACTCAGCGTGTGGGTTGGGATGGGATCGTGTCGAAATCTCCGCTCCGTTTTTGAGTATTTTCACGGCGTAATCCATCATTTCCTGGCATTAAGTAAGATCGACATAGTGAGATGACCGGCCGTGATCCCAGAATGATGGGCCAGACTCCATACGCCGAATGAGAATGAGATGAGAGTGGTGCTGGAAAAGCACTGCCGGGGCAGGCAGCATCCCAGGACCAGCAAAATCGATCTCTCGGGCAGGAGTCCTTCATCGGCAAGGGTACTGTCATATATCCAAACGTCATCAGTGACCTTCCTTCTCTCATATAGTCAGAAGTGGGCATTTTTCTTCACGATTGCAACATGGTAGCACCACTGACAACTCCTCAGATACTGAAGCAGACCATACTAGGTTCAAATGCAGAAAGCCAATGCCCTCTGACGAACGCAATCGTCTTTCTTTGTGCTCGATGGGACTCCAACCAGTGGATAAACAAAGATTGTAAACCTACTCAGGTCTTCACGACAGAGCGTCATTGATGTTCTAGCATTGAATATCTTTGAATAATGAGTGGCACAGACAGAGTCAATAGCCCGAGTCATAGTTTGAAGATATCCGGAGGAAAGTATCGAGGAGACGTCAGAGGTAGGTTCTTTACGCAGAGAGTTGTGAATGCATGGAATGGGTTGCCAGCTGTGGTGGTGGAAGCAGAGTCATTGGGGTCATTTAAGGAACTGCTGGACGTGCACATGGAGAGCAGTGAGTTGAGGGTTGCGTAGGTTACATTACATTAGGATTGAACCTCGGCACAACATCGTGGGCCAAAGGGCCTGTTCTGTGCTGGACTTTTCTATGTTCTATTCGAGGCTGGATTGGAGAAATAGTTGGTATGCTTCCAAAACCAAGAGAGGGGCAGGAAAGTGAAGTTGATCATTAACTACAGCGAGCAGGCTTGATCTGTGGGCTATTCCTACCACCATCTCTATGTTCTTGTGTTTATAAACATGATCTGTGCTGACTGTGTGCACATAACACGTTAATGTTATCATTAAAGTAGAACTCATTTCCATTTTAAGAATAGCGTTCTCCACTTGGTCAGGACCCATCTAGGCAAACTATAATTTGCAAGTAATAATTTTGAGCCTAGAATCCCAGTTGTATTATTTACTTTATATATTTTGAAATAAAAGACAGTGTTCAGATAAAATCAAACTAGTCAAACAAACCGCGCTTCGTTGCGATTTTCCTACTTGGGTTCTCGCCATATCAGCAATGGAGAAAGTCAGGGCTGCAGATGCTGGAGATTGGAGTCAGTTTGCTACGCCACAGGACAGAATATCAATAATACCGGTTTTGTTTCCTGCTGGAGTTCAAACGGTAGGAAAGTTCTAGCGGGTGCGTCGTCGGCAGGTGCATTGGTGGTTCAGTGGTAGAATTCTCGCCTCCCACGCGTGGGAGCCGGGTTCGATTCCCGGCCAATGCATTGCAACGCTCTTTATTTCAAATGCTGCACGGTGTAACAGAGTTCAGCCCGATGCGACGGGTCCATTTCGCCTGGCTGCGCCCTCACCGATGTCCTGCTGCGCGGTTAGCAGGGTGTGTTCACTCAGCGTGTGGGGTGGGATGGGATCGTGTCGAAATCTCCGCTCCGCACGCTCCGTTTTTGAGTATTTTCACGGCGTAATCCATCGTTTCCTGGCATTAAGTAAGATCGACATAGTGAGATGACCGGCCGTGATCCCCGAATGATGGGCCAGACTCCATACGCCGAATGAGAATGAGATGAGAGTGGTGCTGGAAAAGCACTGCCGGGGCAGGCAGCATCCCAGGACCAGCAAAATCGATCTCTCGGGCAGGAGTCCTTCATCGGCAAGGGTACTGTCATATATCCAAACGTCATCAGTGACCTTCCTTCTCTCATATAGTCAGAAGTGGGCATTTTTGTTCACGATTGCAACATGGTAGCACCACTGACAACTCCTCAGATACTGAAGCAGACCATACTAGGTTCAAATGCAGAAAGCCAATGCCCTCTGACGAACGCAATCGTCTTTCTTTGTGCTCGATGGGACTCCAACCAGTGGATAAACAAAGATTGTAAACCTACTCATGTCTTCACGACAGAGCGTCATTGATGTTCTAGCATTGAATATCTTTGAATAATGAGTGGCACAGACAGAGTCAATAGCCCGAGTCATAGTTTGAAGATATCCGGAGGAAAGTATCGAGGAGACGTCAGAGGTAGGTTCTTTACGCAGAGAGTTGTGAATGCATGGAATGGGTTGCCAGCTGTGGTGGTGGAAGCAGAGTCATTGGGGTCATTTAAGAAACTGCTGGACGTGCACATGGAGAGCAGTGAGTTGAGGGTTGCGTAGGTTACATTACATTAGGATTGAACCTCGGCACAACATCGTGGGCCAAAGGGCCTGTTCTGTGCTGGACTTTTCTATGTTCTATTCGAGGCTGGATTGGAGAAATAGTTGGTATGCTTCCAAAACCAAGAGAGGGGCAGGAAAGTGAAGTTGATCATTAACTACAGCGAGCAGGCTTGATCTGTGGGCTATTCCTACCACCATCTCTATGTTCTTGTGTTTATAAACATGAGCTGTGCTGACTGTGTGCACATAACACGTTAATGTTATCATTAAAGTAGAACTCATTTCCATTTTAAGAATAGCGTTCTCCACTTGGTCAGGACCCATCTAGGCAAACTATAATTTGCAAGTAATAATTTTGAGCCTAGAATCCCAGTTGTATTATTTACTTTATATATTTTGAAATAAAAGACAGTGTTCAGATAAAATCAAACTAGTCAAACAAACCGCGCTTCGTTGCGATTTTCCTACTTGGGTTCTCGCCATATCAGCAATGGAGAAAGTCAGGGCTGCAGATGCTGGAGATTGGAGTCAGTTTGCTGCGCCACAGGACAGAATATCAAGAATACCGGTTTTGTTTCCTGCTGGAGTTCAAACGGTAGGAAAGTTCTAGCGGGTACGCCGCCGGCCGGTGCATTGGTGGTTCAGTGGTAGAATTCTCGCCTCCCACGCGAGGGAGCCGGGTTCGATTCCCGGCCAATGCATTGCAACGCCTTTTATTTCAAATGCTGCACGGTGTAACAGAGTTCAGCCCGATGCGACGGGTCCATTTCGCCTGGCTGCGCCCTCACCGATGTCCTGCTGCGCGGTTAGCAGGGTGTGTTCACTCAGCGTGTGGGGTGGGATGGGATCGTGTCGAAATCTCCGCTCCGTTTTTGAGTATTTTCACGGCGTAATCCATCGTTTCCTGGCATTAAGTAAGATCGACATAGTGAGATGACCGGCCGTGATCCCAGAATGATGGGCCAGACTCCATACGCCGAATGAGAATGAGATGAGAGTGGTGCTGGAAAAGCACTGCCGGGGCAGGCAGCATCCCAGGACCAGCAAAATCGATCTCTCGGGCAGGAGTCCTTCATCGGCAAGGGTACTGTCATATATCCAAACGTCATCAGTGACCTTCCTTCTCTCATATAGTCAGAAGTGGGCATTTTTGTTCACGATTGCAACATGGTAGCACCACTGACAACTCCTCAGATACTGAAGCAGACCATACTAGGTTCAAATGCAGAAAGCCAATGCCCTCTGACGAACGCAATCGTCTTTCTTTGTGCTCGATGGGACTCCAACCAGTGGATAAACAAAGATTGTAAACCTACTCAGGTCTTCACGACAGAGCGTCATTGATGTTCTAGCATTGAATATCTTTGAATAATGAGTGGCACAGACAGAGTCAATAGCCCGAGTCATAGTTTGAAGATATCCGGAGGAAAGTATCGAGGAGACGTCAGAGGTAGGTTCTTTACGCAGAGAGTTGTGAATGCATGGAATGGGTTGCCAGCTGTGGTGGTGGAAGCAGCGTCATTGGGGTCATTTAAGGAACTGCTGGACGTGCACATGGAGAGCAGTGAGTTGAGGGTTGCGTAGGTTACATTACATTAGGATTGAACCTCGGCACAACATCGTGGGCCAAAGGGCCTGTTCTGTGCTGGACTTTTCTATGTTCTATTCGAGGCTGGATTGGAGAAATAGTTGGTATGCTTCCAAAACCAAGAGAGGGGCAGGAAAGTGAAGTTGATCATTAACTACAGCGAGCAGGCTTGATCTGTGGGCTATTCCTACCACCATCTCTATGTTCTTGTGTTTATAAACATGAGCTGTGCTGACTGTGTGCACATAACACGTTAATGTTATCATTAAAGTAGAACTCATTTCCATTTTAAGAATAGCGTTCTCCACTTGGTCAGGACCCATCTAGGCAAACTATAATTTGCAAGTAATAATTTTGAGCCTAGAATCCCAGTCGTATTATTTACTTTATATATTTTGAAATAAAAGACAGTGTTCAGATAAAATCAAACTAGTCAAACAAACCGCGCTTCGTTGCGATTTTCCTACTTGGGTTCTCGCCATATCAGCAATGGAGAAAGTCAGGGCTGCAGATGCTGGAGATTGGAGTCAGTTTGCTGCGCCACAGGACAGAATATCAAGAATACCGGTTTTCTTTCCTGCTGGAGTTCAAACGGTAGGAAAGTTCTAGCGGGTGCGCCGTCGGCAGGTGTATTGGTGGTTCAGTGGTGGCATTCGCGCCTCCGACGCGAGGGAGCCGGGTTCGATTCCCGGCCAATGCATTGCAGCGCCCTTTATTTCAAATGCTGCACGGTGTAACAGAGTTCAGCCCGATGCGACGGGTCCATTTCGCCTGGCTGCGCCCTCACCGATGTCCTGCTGCGCGGTTAGCAGGGTGTGTTCACTCAGCGTGTGGGGTGGGATGGGATCGTGTCGAAGTCTCCGCTCCGTTTTTGAGTATTTTCACGGCGTAATCCATCGTTTCCTGGCATTAAGTAAGATCGACATAGTGAGATGACCGGCCGTGATCCCAGAATGATGGGCCAGACTCCATACGCCGAATGAGAATGAGATGAGAGTGGTGCTGGAAAAGCACTGCCGGGGCAGGCAGCATCCCAGGACCAGCAAAATCGATCTCTCGGGCAGGAGTCCTTCATCGGCAAGGGTACTGTCATATATCCAAACGTCATCAGTGACCTTCCTTCTCTCATATAGTCAGAAGTGGGCATTTTTGTTCACGATTGCAACATGGTAGCACCACTGACAACTCCTCAGATACTGAAGCAGACCATACTAGGTTCAAATGCAGAAAGCCAATGCCCTCTGACGAACGCAATCGTCTTTCTTTGTGCTCGATGGGACTCCAACCAGTGGATAAACAAAGATTGTAAACCTACTCAGGTCTTCACGACAGAGCGTCATTGATGTTCTAGCATTGAATATCTTTGAATAATGAGTGGCACAGACAGAGTCAATAGCCCGAGTCATAGTTTGAAGATATCCGGAGGAAAGTACCGAGGAGACGTCAGAGGTAGGTTCTTTACGCAGAGAGTTGTGAATGCATGGAATGGGTTGCCAGCTGTGGTGGTGGAAGCAGAGTCATTGGGGTCATTTAAGGAACTGCTGGACGTGCACATGGAGAGCAGTGAGTTGAGGGTTGCGTAGGTTACATTACATTAGGATTGAACCTCGGCACAACATCGTGGGCCAAAGGGCCTGTTCTGTGCTGGACTTTTCTATGTTCTATTCGAGGCTGGATTGGAGAAATAGTTGGTATGCTTCCAAAACCAAGAGAGGGGCAGGAAAGTGAAGTTGATCATTAACTACAGCGAGCAGGCTTGATCTGTGGGCTATTCCTACCACCATCTCTATGTTCTTGTGTTTATAAACATGAGCTGTGCTGACTGTGTGCACATAACACGTTAATGTTATCATTAAAGTAGAACTCATTTCCATTTTAAGAATAGCGTTCTCCACTTGGTCAGGACCCATCTAGGCAAACTATAATTTGCAAGTAATACTTTTGAGCCTAGAATCCCAGTTGTATTATTTACTTTATATATTTTGAAATAAAAGACAGTGTTCAGATAAAATCAAACTAGTCAAACAAACCGCGCTTCGTTGCGATTTTCCTACTTGGGTTCTCGCCATATCAGCAATGGAGAAAGTCAGGGCTGCAGATGCTGGAGATTGGAGTCAGTTTGCTGCGCCACAGGACAGAATATCAAGAATACCGGTTTTCTTTCCTGCTGGAGTTCAAACGGTAGGAAAGTTCTAGCGGGTGCGCCGTCGGCAGGTGCATTGGTGGTTCAGTGGTAGAATTCTCGCCTCCCACGCGAGGTAGCCGGCCAATGCATTGCAGCGCCCTTTATTTCAAATGCTGCACGGTGTAACAGAGTTCAGCCCGATGCGACGGGTCCATTTCGCCTGGCTGCGCCCTCACCGATGTCCTGCTGCGCGGTTAGCAGGGTGTGTTCACTCAGCGTGTGGGGTGGGATGGGATCGTGTCGAAATCTCCGCTCCGCACGCTCCGTTTTTGAGTATTTTCACGGCGTAATCCATCGTTTCCTGGCATTAAGTAAGATCGACATAGTGAGATGACCGGCCGTGATCCCAGAATGATGGGCCAGACTCCATACGCCGAATGAGAATGAGATGAGAGTGGTGCTGGAAAAGCACTGCCGGGGCAGGCAGCATCCCAGGACCAGCAAAATCGATCTCTCGGGCAGGAGTCCTTCATCGGCAAGGGTACTGTCATATATCCAAACGTCATCAGTGACCTTCCTTCTCTCATATAGTCAGAAGTGGGCATTTTTGTTCACGATTGCAACATGGTAGCACCACTGACAACTCCTCAGATACTGAAGCAGACCATACTAGGTTCAAATGCAGAAAGCCAATGCCCTCTGACGAACGCAATCGTCTTTCTTTGTGCTCGATGGGACTCCAACCAGTGGATAAACAAAGATTGTAAACCTACTCAGGTCTTCACGACAGAGCGTCATTGATGTTCTAGCATTGAATATCTTTGAATAATGAGTGGCACAGACAGAGTCAATAGCCCGAGTCATAGTTTGAAGATATCCGGAGGAAAGTATCGAGGAGACGTCAGAGGTAGGTTCTTTACGCAGAGAGTTGTGAATGCATGGAATGGGTTGCCAGCTGTGGTGGTGGAAGCAGCGTCATTGGGGTCATTTAAGGAACTGCTGGACGTGCACATGGAGAGCAGTGAGTTGAGGGTTGCGTAGGTTACATTACATTAGGATTGAACCTCGGCACAACATCGTGGGCCAAAGGGCCTGTTCTGTGCTGGACTTTTCTATGTTCTATTCGAGGCTGGATTGGAGAAATAGTTGGTATGCTTCCAAAACCAAGAGAGGGGCAGGAAAGTGAAGTTGATCATTAACTACAGCGAGCAGGCTTGATCTGTGGGCTATTCCTACCACCATCTCTATGTTCTTGTGTTTATAAACATGAGCTGTGCTGACTGTGTGCACATAACACGTTAATGTTATCATTAAAGTAGAACTCATTTCCATTTTAAGAATAGCGTTCTCCACTTGGTCAGGACCCATCTAGGCAAACTATAATTTGCAAGTAATAATTTTGAGCCTAGAATCCCAGTCGTATTATTTACTTTATATATTTTGAAATAAAAGACAGTGTTCAGATAAAATCAAACTAGTCAAACAAACCGCGCTTCGTTGCGATTTTCCTACTTGGGTTCTCGCCATATCAGCAATGGAGAAAGTCAGGGCTGCAGATGCTGGAGATTGGAGTCAGTTTGCTGCGCCACAGGACAGAATATCAAGAATACCGGTTTTCTTTCCTGCTGGAGTTCAAACGGTAGGAAAGTTCTAGCGGGTGCGCCGTCGGCAGGTGCATTGGTGGTTCAGTGGTAGAATTCTCGCCTCCCACGCGAGGGAGCCGGCCAATGCATTGCAGCGCCCTTTATTTCAAATGCTGCACGGTGTAACAGAGTTCAGCCCGATGCGACGGGTCCATTTCGCCTGGCTGCGCCCTCACCGATGTCCTGCTGCGCGGTTAGCAGGGTGTGTTCACTCAGCGTGTGGGGTGGGATGGGATCGTGTCGAAATCTCCGCTCCGCACGCTCCGTTTTTGAGTATTTTCACGGCGTAATCCATCGTTTCCTTGCATTAAGTAAGATCGACATAGTGAGATGACCGGCCGTGATCCCAGAATGATGGGCCAGACTCCATACGCCGAATGAGAATGAGATGAGAGTGGTGCTGGAAAAGCACTGCCGGGGCAGGCAGCATCCCAGGACCAGCAAAATCGATCTCTCGGTCAGGAGTCCTTCATCGGCAAGGGTACTGTCATATATCCAAACGTCATCAGTGACCTTCCTTCTCTCATATAGTCAGAAGTGGGCATTTTTGTTCACGATTGCAACATGGTAGCACCACTGACAACTCCTCAGATACTGAAGCAGACCATACTAGGTTCAAATGCAGAAAGCCAATGCCCTCTGACGAACGCAATCGTCTTTCTTTGTGCTCGATGGGACTCCAACCAGTGGATAAACAAAGATTGTAAACCTACTCAGGTCTTCACGACAGAGCGTCATTGATGTTCTAGCATTGAATATCTTTGAATAATGAGTGGCACAGACAGAGTCAATAGCCCGAGTCATAGTTTGAAGATATCCGGAGGAAAGTATCGAGGAGACGTCAGAGGTAGGTTCTTTACGCAGAGAGTTGTGAATGCATGGAATGGGTTGCCAGCTGTGGTGGTGGAAGCAGCGTCATTGGGGTCATTTAAGGAACTGCTGGACGTGCACATGGAGAGCAGTGAGTTGAGGGTTGCGTAGGTTACATTACATTAGGATTGAACCTCGGCACAACATCGTGGGCCAAAGGGCCTGTTCTGTGCTGGACTTTTCTATGTTCTATTCGAGGCTGGATTGGAGAAATAGTTGGTATGCTTCCAAAACCAAGAGAGGGGCAGGAAAGTGAAGTTGATCATTAACTACAGCGAGCAGGCTTGACCTGTGGGCTATTCCTACCACCATCTCTATGTTCTTGTGTTTATAAACATGAGCTGTGCTGACTGTGTGCACTTAACACGTTAATGTTATCATTAAAGTAGAACTCATTTCCATTTTAAGAATAGCGTTCTCCACTTGGTCAGGACCCATCTAGGCAAACTATAATTTGCAAGTCATACTTTTGAGCCTAGAATCCCAGTTGTATTATTTACTTTATATATTTTGAAATAAAAGACAGTGTTCAGATAAAATCAAACTAGTCAAACAAACCGCGCTTCGTTGCGATTTTCCTACTTGGGTTCTCGCCATATCAGCAATGGAGAAAGTCAGGGCTGCAGATGCTGGAGATTGGAGTCAGTTTGCTGCGCCACAGGACAGAATATCAAGAATACCGGTTTTGTTTCCTGCTGGAGTTCAAACGGTAGGAAAGTTCTAGCGGGTGCGCCGTCGGCAGGTGCATTGGTGGTTCAGTGGTTGAATTCTCGCCTCCCACGCTAGGGAGCCGCGTTCGATTCCCGGCCAATGCATTGCAGCGCCCTTTATTTCAAATGCTGCACGGTGTAACAGAGTTCAGCCTGATGCGACGGGTCCATTTCGCCTGGCTGCGCCCTCACCGATGTCCTGCTGCGCGGTTAGCAGGGTGTGTTCACTCAGCGTGTGGGGTGGGATGGGATCGTGTCGAAGTCTCCGCTCCGTTTTTGAGTATTTTCACGGCGTAATCCATCGTTTCCTGGCATTAAGTAAGATCGACATAGTGAGATGACCGGCCGTGATCCCAGAATGATGGGCCAGACTCCATACGCCGAATGAGAATGAGATGAGAGTGGTGCTGGAAAAGCACTGCCGGGGCAGGCAGCATCCCAGGACCAGCAAAATCGATCTCTCGGGCAGGAGTCCTTCATCGGCAAGGGTACTGTCATATATCCAAACGTCATCAGTGACCTTCCTTCTCTCATATAGTCAGAAGTGGGCATTTTTGTTCACGATTGCAACATGGTAGCACCACTGACAACTCCTCAGATACTGAAGCAGACCATACTAGGTTCAAATGCAGAAAGCCAATGCCCTCTGACGAACGCAATCGTCTTTCTTTGTGCTCGATGGGACTCCAACCAGTGGATAAACAAAGATTGTAAACCTACTCAGGTCTTCACGACAGAGCGTCATTGATGTTCTAGCATTGAATATCTTTGAATAATGAGTGGCACAGACAGAGTCAATAGCCCGAGTCATAGTTTGAAGATATCCGGAGGAAAGTATCGAGGAGACGTCAGAGGTAGGTTCTTTACGCAGAGAGTTGTGAATGCATGGAATGGGTTGCCAGCTGTGGTGGTGGAAGCAGCGTCATTGGGGTCATTTAAGGAACTGCTGGACGTGCACATGGAGAGCAGTGAGTTGAGGGTTGCGTAGGTTACATTACATTAGGATTGAACCTCGGCACAACATCGTGGGCCAAAGGGCCTGTTCTGTGCTGGACTTTTCTATGTTCTATTCGAGGCTGGATTGGAGAAATAGTTGGTATGCTTCCAAAACCAAGAGAGGGGCAGGAAAGTGAAGTTGATCATTAACTACAGCGAGCAGGCTTGATCTGTGGGCTATTCCTACCACCATCTCTATGTTCTTGTGTTTATAAACATGAGCTGTGCTGACTGTGTGCACGTAACACGTTAATGTTATCATTAAAGTAGAACTCATTTCCATTTTAAGAATAGCGTTCTCCACTTGGTCAGGACCCATCTAGGCAAACTATAATTTGCAAGTAATACTTTTGAGCCTAGAATCCCAGTTGTATTATTTACTTTATATATTTTGAAATAAAAGACAGTGTTCAGATAAAATCAAACTAGTCAAACAAACCGCGCTTCGTTGCGATTTTCCTACTTGGGTTCTCGCCATATCAGCAATGGAGAAAGTCAGGGCTGCAGATGCTGGAGATTGGAGTCAGTCCATTGGTTCTTCCCTGCTAGAATCCTTCCCTCCTACGCGGGAGGACTGTGTTCGTTTCCCGCTCAATGCTTTGTGGCTGACATTGTGTCGCATGTTGCACGGCTCGGCATCGTAGAGTTCAGCCAAATGCACTGTCTGTTTCGCTTGGCTGCAGACTCACCAATTTCTTGCGGCGCGGTCAAGTTGAATGTGTTCACTCAGCGTGTTGAATCTCACAGAAATCGCCGCCACCCCGGACTCTGCAGGCTGAAGATGTTTTTTTTAATGTTATAATTGTACCAGCCTCCACCACTTCATCTGGTAGCAGATTCCGTCCATGCACCATCCTCTGTGTGAAAATCTTGCCCCGAAGGTCTTTTTCAATTTTTTTCTTTCTCATACTAAACCTCTGCTCTCTTCTGCTGGACCCTCTCACCTCAGGGTAAAACAAAACTTCTCTATTTATGCTATCCATGCCCCTCATGATTTTATTCACCGCGATGATGTCACTCCTCAGCCTCCGACGCTCCAGAGAAAACAGCCGCAGCCTATTCAGCCTCTCCTTATTGCTCATCCCTGGCAACATCGTTGGAAATCTTTTCTGAACGCTTTCAAGTTGCACAACATCCTTCTGAGAGGAAGAAGATCAGAATTGCACGCAATATTCCATAAGCTAGTCTTTCTCGACTTGATCACTGGTCGACAATATCAAGAACAGGAAAAAGGAGGCAGCAACCAACTGGACTTTGAAAATCCCTCTGAAGGTTCGCAGGAGGAATGGGGAGAATGAGTGGAGGTTCTGTTGCTCTCGGCAACAAAGCAAGTACCCTGCCGACCAGAAAAATCTCTGGTGTACAATCGCGGATCTCTAAACGGACTTAAGCAAATGAATCCTTTGCTGGTCAGGGGAATTGCCCGTGCTAACTTGCCCATTGTGTTAGATGATTAGTCAAGGGTAAATATAGAGTAGGGGAACCACTCTGGGTGGGTTACTCTTTGGAGGGTTGGAGTGGACTTGTTGGACCCAAGGGACCTGCTCTGTACTGTATGAAATGTAATCTAGCTCTCCGCCGTTCATCCGAGATGATTAAGGGGTCAAAAATGAGATGAGAGGAGTCAATTTAGAAAATCAATTTTTCCAACAGTAACTTATTCCGCCCACCCATCATGTAGTGGCAACCGCAATGAAAATATTTTCATTTGGACCAAGTTAAAAATCACACAACACCAGGTGTTGTGTGATTTTTAACTTTGTACACCTCAGTCCAACACCAGCATCTCCAAATCATTACATTTGGACAGCTGTCTTCCGTGATACCATGATGGACAAATTGCTCCACACATCTGAGGAATTTTTTTTTCAAGTAATGGCGAAGATGAGGGCTGCAGATACTGGAGATTGGAGTCAGTTTCCAGCGCCACACTCTTTCAACAAGACTGGTTTAATTCCCCGCTGCGATTCAAACTGTAGGAGAGTTCTAGTAAGTTGCGCAAGTACTTGCATTGGTGGTTCAGTGGTAGAATTCTCGCCTGCCACGCGGGAGGCCCGGGTTCGATTCCCGGCCAATGCATCGCAGAATTTTTTTTAATTCAAATGTTCCACGGTGTAACATACTTCAGCCAGATCGGATGCCGGTTTCGTCTGGCTGCAGACTCTCCAATTTCCTTCCACGATAAAGACCAAGCAGGAACTTGTTCACGCAGCGTTTGGAATCTAACAGAAATCTCTACTCCACACGGCTCTGCAGGCTTAACTTTTGTTCACTTTCATAACAGAATCTATAGATTTCTTGAAGAATGGCATTAAATAAAATGGACATAGTGCCATGCATGCAGTGGCAACTACCATGAAAATATTTTGATTTGGACAAACTTAAAAATCACACAATACCAGGTTAAAGTCCAACAGATTTAATTGGAAGCACAACCACCTGATGTAGGAGCAGTGCTCCGAAAGCTAGTTCTTCCAAGTAAACCTGTTGATCTGTAACCTGGTGTTTTTTGATTTTTGACTTTGTACACCTCAGTCCACTCCAGCATCTCCAAATCATTGCATTTGAACAGATGTCTTCCGTGATATCTGGATGTACAAAGTGCTCCACACATCAGATGAAGCATTATTTTTAAGTACAAGAACGGAGGTTACTGGGACAACGGTCAACGGAGCCGAAAGGTTAACTTTGGTTTCTCTGCACAGATGCTGCCAGACCTGCTGTGTTTTTCCAGCAACTTCTGTTTTCGTTTCTGATTTCCAGTATCCGCAGTTCTTTCGGTTTTCGTTTTCTTTAAGTGTCCTTGCTGTCGTCATGATGTGCAGGTGCCAGTGTTGGACTGCTTTGGAAACAGTCCAACACTGGAGCAACTGGAGCAGAACACTCTTCCGTCAACGAGAACTGAACAAAACTGGCGGCACAATTAATCATAGAATCCCTACAATGTGGAAGCAGAGCCTTCGGCCCAAAAAAGACCGCACTGACCCTTCGAAGAGCAACCCATTCCCCCAAGCTATATTTACCCCTGAGCAATGCATCTAACATATACATCCTGAGCACTATGGGCAATATAGCATGGCTAATTCACCTGACCTGTTCATCTTTGGAATGTGGAGAAATCCCACACAGACATCGGGAGAATGTGCAAACGCTCACAGAGGGTTTCCCGAGGCCCGAAGTTTGTGGTACTTCTTGGGAGTAGTTAGCAGGATCAAAGAGGGCAGCGTTGTCTGAGTTATGAAATCGTGGTATGCGCGAAAGAAATTCCCGATGCAGAATTTGAGTTATCGGGGCATTTTCTATTGCTGAAGATAAACGCAATTGTCTCAAATTTGTACAAAACCCCCATATTGCTCAGTATATTGTAGTATCGCAATTCAAGGCTCCCCGTCTCCAATATTCCGCGAATCTATAAGGACATTTCTCTGAAGATTGAGGAAAAGAGCATAAACCACGAACTCTTCCCGGTATTAGCGGGTTTTTTTTATATTTTCTGGGCCACTGGGATTACTTACAGTGTGGAAACAGGCCCTTCGGCCCAACAAGTCCACATCGACCCTTCAAAGAGCAACCCACCCAGACCAATTTCCCTACATTTACCCCTTCACCTAACACTACGGGCAATTCACCTGATCTTTGGACTGTGGGAGGAAACCGGAGCACCCGGAGGAAACCCGCGCAGACACGGGGAGAATTTGCAAACTCCACACAGACTGTTGCCCGAGGTGGGAATTAAACCTTGGTCCAAAAGAGAAAATGCTGGACAATCTCAGCAGGTCCGGCAGCATCTGTATGGAGAGAAAAGAGCTGCCGTTTCGAGTCTAACTGACCTTTGACAAAAGGTCAGTTAGACTCGAAACGTCAGTTTTTTTTTCTCCTTACAGATGCCGCCAGACCTGCTGAGCTTTTCTAGCATTTTCTCTTTTGGTTTCAGATTCCAGCATCCGCAGTAATTTGCTTTTATCCAGAATTGACCCTTGGTCTCGGGCGCTATGAGGCAGCAGTGCTAACCACTGCGCCACTGCTTGGACCGCAGGAGCCCCTGTGTAGTGAGTTTGGTTATGCAAACCATATTGGGGTCGGGGGGACGGTGGGGGAAGGTGGAGGAATCAGATCAATGGTGGAACAAACTCGGAAGGACTACTAAACTAAAACAAAACTGCCGATACTGGAGACCTGAAACAGCAAAAGGGGCTGGAGAAACTCAGAAAACCCGGTGACAACTGTGGACAGAAAAACAAAACCTTCTGTTTCTTTTTGGGGTTTCGAGGGCTCTCCACCTGCTGTCAACTCGTAGCTTCATTCATTGTTTGACAGGATTCGCTTTGTATAGAAAATGCACTCCATCAGATTTGATCTCGTCGAAACCTTCAAGCAAGGGCCTCACCGCCTCTAATGCAAAGGGGACGTGTTAGCTATGGCATAGTGGTTGCATCGTTTGTGAAAGAGAGGAGTATAAGAGAGATGGAGAGATCTATGGATATTATAATAATAATTGAGGGATTGAGAGAATGTGTGACAGCAGGTCAGACAACATCCCCGGAGCAGGAAAATCGACGTTTCGGTGCCTCCTGATGAAGAGTCCCGGCCCGAAACGTCGATTTTCCTGCTCCTCGGATGTTGTCTGACCTGCTGTTCTTTCCAGCAACACATTCTCAACTCTGATGGCCAGCATCTGCAGACCTCACTGTCTCGCAGAATGTGTGACAGAGCGAGTTTCTTTTTAAACCCACAAGATTTAATGTTGAGGCCTAGTTTGTTCTCTCAGATGAATGTAAATGGTATTAAACCACAGAGGTAATTAAACTTTTCTTAAAAAAAACTGATATCTATAAGCCAGCTTCTGGTGCCCTAAGTTTCTTTGCTCTGGTTTCTACATCACCACAATGATTGAAATTCGCAAGAGCTTGGTCCTTTTCACGCTGCTTTTGGACAAGGAAGGCGCTACATAAATGGAAGTCTTCTGGTTTTGCAAATGAAATCCAGTGTCACACAGGTCTAAACCCTCGAAAGGCTTTAATTCCCCCCGTTATATAAAGCGAATCAAAAACTAATTAAAGTATTGCACATCTAGGCCGCAGCCATCAGCTCGTTTCAGTTTCAGGATCCGCATCTTTTAGAAGTTTCGGCAGCGTTCGTAATCAGCAGCGAGCTCAAAAGTATACAAACAATCCCCGCCTGTTTCCGGCTCTCACCGTCGCCAATCCCCTGAAGGGCCAGCCTCTCGACCAGAGTTCTACTGAACCGCCATTAACTAACGCTGTTCATCCTTGATGTTGTTCCTGGGTTTGTTTCTCTGAGCAAAAGTCCACAAGATCGCCACCGGTGTAATTCTATGAGCATTGCAAATAATTTCACTGGGCATTCGTCGAACTCAGGTCGCCCAGCGGTGCAGAAAAATCGAAACAGAAAACTGGGCTCGGCATGGCTTCCAGAGAAGAGACCGAAAGCTTGACCGAGGAAGCAATCTGCCCCATTTGTCTCGATTTCTTCACCGATCCGGTAATATTGGAGTGCGGGCATAACTTCTGCCGCTCCTGTATCTCTCAGTGTTGGAAAAAGAAGATGAACTGCCCGCAATGCAGACAGAAGTGTGCAAAAAAAAGTATCCGGGTGAACCGGTCCTTGGCGAACCTGGCCGAGAAAGCGCGAAAAATAAAGCTGGAACCAAAAGAGCAGGATGGTCAACCCCAATGTGAGGAGCATCAGAGAGAACTGAAGCTGTTCTGTGAAACGGACAAGAAATTGATCTGTAACATTTGCAGAGATTTGCGGGAACACGGAGGCCACCGCCTTCAGCCGATTAAAGCCGTGATTGAAAACTACAAGGTAAAATGGAAACAGTTTTGACCATCTGATGATTTCAACAGATTTTCACATTCTAACGCTTTCATCCCGTGTTTTTTTCACCCAATGCCAGGATCATCTAAAAGCTTCCTTAGATTATCTCACACAGAAGAAATCCCAGATTGTAAAAACGGAACAGAAACAGAAACGGATGATTTCCCAAATTAAGGTGAGCTCTTCCTCTGCTGATATTTTCTGCGGGGGAGGGGGAGTGGGAGTGGAGGGAGGAGAGAAGTGGGGATTTTGAAAACCAGAATCAAGAGCAGAAACTGATGGGAAAAAGCTCAGCAGCATCTGTGGAGGGAAAGCCAGTATTAATGTTGTGGATCCAGTGACCCTTCTTCAGAACTGATTGTAGCGAGAACAGGGTTGGGGTACAATATATGCTGAAGATGGGGTAGGAAGGGATGATCGGTGGAGATGAAGCATCCATGATCTCATTTTCCGCTTGGGAACCCTGCAGCAGTTTAATACCAAGTTAATTAATTTTAGGCTTGAGCACCTCCTCTCATGCCTTTACCTGAAACCCCATGCACCAGGCCATGACATCACATGGGGAGCTACCACGACGCAATTAGCAAATAGTGATTACCCCAGACTGACCTTTACCATTCTTTTGTCTGTCCAACTGTGATGAAGAGTGAATTCTAGACTCGAAACGTTAACTTGCTCTCCCACGGATGCTACCAGATCCTCTGTGATATCCAGCATTTGTTGTTTTCAGCACAGACTCCAGCATCTGCAGTAATTTGCCCCTACACTTCACTATCATTCACTCCTTCCCCGCCCCCACCTTAGCTTTAACATACACCCAATCTTTTAACTCTTGTTAACTAACTTGTTAACGCTACCATGTCTCCACAGGCGCTGCCAATCTGCTGAGTTCAACCAGCAACTTCTGTTTTTCGTTTCTGGTTTTCTGAGATCTGTTCCCTTTATGGCGGGACGTTAATGAGGTTTCACATTTCATTTGGTAGGAACAGGCGATCAGTCTGCAGACCCACATCACATTTGAGTTCACTAAAATGCACCTGATTCTCACTGAGAAAGAGCAGCGTTTACTCAGAGATCTCAGACAAGAAGAGGAGAGGATTCTGGTGACTATTGAGAGGAATCTTGAGATTATCCAGCAGAATATAAATTCTATTGAAGATGAACTCTCAAAGTTGCAGAAACAAATGGAGCAGCAAGATGAGCTGACATTTTTGAAGGTGAGGGACCCTACTATCGCGACTTAGCTCCCTGAAACCTTTTCGCAAACCCGTCTTGTCTCAGTGTGTTCGGGGCCGGTTCTGCTGTAGTCACCAAACCGATTAAAGAAACAGCGGTTCATTGCGATTTTCCTCGCTCTATCAGCAATGGTGAAAGTGAGGGCTGGAGATGCTGGCGATTGCAGTCGTTTTCCACTCTTTCAACAAGACCAGTTTAATTCCCTGCTGGAATTCAAGCTCTAGGAGAGTTGTAGCAATAGGTGCAAGCAGTTGCATTGGTGGTTCAGTGGTAGAATTCTCGCCTGCCACGCGGGAGGCCCGGGTTCGATTCCCGGCCAATGCATTGTCGAGCTTTTTTTTACTTCAGATGTTACACGGCGTAATATACTTCAGCCAGATCGGATGCCTGTTTCGTCTGGCTGCAAACTCTCCAATTTCCTGCCACGATAAAGACCAAGCCGTTATTTCTTCACGGAATCTAACAGAAATCTCTACCCCACACGGCTCTGCAGGCTCAAGTTTTGAATATTTTCATTACATAATCGATAGGTCTCTGGAAGGTAATGGCATTAAATAAAATAGACATAGTGTCATAAAATGGTCTTGAGATGACCGGCCGTGATCTCAGAATGATGGGCCAGACTTCAGAGCTGATTGGCCTAACCCTGTGTGACTGTCTCTGTCACTCTCGCTGTCTAATCTTTTCGAGTAGAAAGCTTGTTGCGGTCTTTAGTGCCTGACACAAAGATTAGATTTTCAATACAATACCGTGAAAAGAAAACAACTGGGGGAAAGAAAGGTTGGGCTTCTGTCTGCTTTTGAAAGAACTGGCCTCTGCCAGAGAAAGTGGGAGAATGCTGGTTCAGTTACAATGTTTAAAAGGCAGTTGGATAACTTCGTGAATACGAAAGGTTTGGAGGGATATGTGCCAAAATCAGGCAGGTGGGACTAGTTTACTTCAAGAACATAGTCTCGTGGACTGGTTGGACCGAAGGGTCTGTTTCCACGCTCTCTGACTCTAATCCTACTCTTGCTCCAGAACGTGAGAATTGTCTATTCAAACATGCATTTAAATCCTTTATGAAAATTACTTTTGAAAATGCTACCCCCTACTCTCTCGTTAATTCAATCATTCCAAATCATCAAAAATCAGAATTTAAGGACGGTTCTTTGATTAATTATTTTGATGTTTTGAGTGTGTGACCCAACAGCTCTCTCAGTCCCTGCTTCTCTTTTAAAATTACTCAATTGAATTCACCAAGTCCCCTTCTAAATTGCACCAATTTATGCTTCCCTCAAATCCCAATTATCAACTTCAACAGCACTTTTGTAGCACCTCTCAATATGTTACCACTCTACTAACTTCTTTTCTTTGTTAATTCTAGGACAGCGTTTCCTGGAATGGAAGGTAGGACATTTTCTTGACTGAAATTAGACATTTGTTTTGGAAAAATAACTTAGAAAGTGGTGTTTTGCAACAGATTCTTACCTGTTTATCATGACACGTTCATGTTTGAGCCCAATTTTAAGTCATTCAAACTTAAAATCAGGTCGACAGAGTTGTTAGCTGTGCAACTATAGCTGATCGGATTTCAGCAGGGGCTTGCTGATTATGTTACCTAGTATGGTGATGAAGCGTCTAAAAATGATCCTTCCAGTTCAGCGAGCAAACCCACATCAGAAGTATAACTCTATGGATGTATATGTTTTATTACAATAATTAATCACTCTTGGATTTTATCAAAACACTTTTATTAAATTTCACAACATAAAATGTAAATAATACAACTGGGATTCTAGGCCCAAAATTATTACTTGCAAATCATAGTTTGCCTAGCTGATTCCTGACCAAGTGGAGAATGCTATTCTTAAAATGGAAATGAGTTCTTTGTTAATTAAAACATAAACATGTTATGTACACACAATCAGCACAATTCATATTTATAAACACAAGAACATAGAGATGGTGGTAGGAATAGCCTACAGATCAAGCCTGCTCCACTATTATTAATGATGAACTTCACTTTCCTGCCCATCCATTGGTTTTGTAAGCATACCAACCATTTCTACAATTCAGCCTCAAATATATTCAATGCTAGAACATTAATCGCCTTTGATTTTGAAGGACTCAGTAGGTTCACAATATTTGCTTATCCGCTGGTTGGAGTCATATCTAGCACAAAGGAATGTAGTTGTATTTGTCAGATGACATTGGCTTGCTGCATTTGAACATGGTCTGCTTCAGTATCTGAGGAGCTGTGAATGGTGCTATCATTATGCAGTCGTGAACAAAATTGCCCACTTCTGACTTTAAGATGGAAGGAAGGTCAATGATGAAGCAGCAGCACATGTTTGGGTCTGTGACAATATCTTGGACAATACAGCACAAGCAACTCTTATCTCTGAGTCAGGACTCCTGGGCGAAAGTCATACTAGAGATTTTTAAAAACATTTCAGCAAAGGTTGTATAGAAAATATCTAACCTAGACAATGTCCAGGCTTTGACTTTTAAGTAGCAAGTACGATTGCACAATACAAATGCCAGGAAATGACCTACCTATAACCATTTTCACAAGAACAATTTGAGATGGGCAATAACAATGACATAGCAAGGAATTAAATGCTCATCCCATGAATATATGAAAAAAACCTTCACACTTCAGATCAGTCATAGTTATAGTCGTAGTGAGGTACAGCACAGAAACAGACCCTTCAGTCTAACTTGTCCGTGCCACCTAGCTATCCTAACCTATGTGACTCCCATTTGTCAGCACTTGGCCTATATCCTTCTAAACCCTTCCTATTCATATATGCATCCAGACGCTTTTTAAATGTTATAATTGCACCAGCTTCCACCACTTCCTCTGGCAGCTGATTCCATACATGCACTATCCTCTGTGTGAAAAACCTCCCCTTTAGGTCTTCTTAAATTTTACCTTCTAATTCTGGACCTTCCCACCCCAGGGAAAAGACCCTGTCTATTGATCGTATCCATGCCCCTCGTGATTTTGTAAACCTCTAAATGTCACCCCTCAGTTCTTGCTAAACAGGTCCAGCCTATTCAGCCTCTCTACAGCTCAAGTCCTCTCTGGCAACATCCTTGTAAACCTTTTCTGAACCCTTTCAAGTTTCCTGTAATCCCAAGTGAATGCAACTGTGTTATACTGCAGTCAGACCTCACATCATCGGATTGAATCTTAGAGTGGCTTACTTTAAATAAATCAGATCTTAGGCACAGCGTGAGTTAAAGTAAATAGTACATTTTATATTAACTGTCCTGGTTTAGAACCAGAGGTTTACTGTCACATTCTGCCACAAGGGTAGAACTGGCATCTTGAACAGTTTTCAATCATGGCTAATGGCAGAAATGCCATTATGGGATATACTAAGAAAATGGTACATCCCTCTGCACCTGATTACACTGTGTTCCATTAAAATGATTAGAAATCTTCAAGAAGTAATTTTTGTGTTAAGGAAGATTAAAAATCCTAAATGATCAGCCCATTGTCCTGACTGTACCCTGTGTATTAATTTCTCTCAGCATCTACCCTATCATGCTGCAGTAGACTTTTGCATGCCTCAATGAGGTTGCCTCTCATTCTTGTAAACTCCAGAGAACATAGACCTAAATCACTCAGACTTTTACCATTGAACAATCTGGTCATCCCGGAGACACTACCTCTATTGTAGCTATGCGGAGTCAAAAATGCACATAGTACTCCAAATGCAAACTTACAAAACAATATGTAGAATTTTGACAAGACTTCTTTCCTCCTGTCCTTTTGTAATAAAAATGCATTGATAAAATAGAATATCTGAAGGTACTTCGCAGAACCATCATAAAACTGACATTAACATCAAGCCACGTAAGTAGATATTAATGCAAATGATTGAGGAAGGCTTTAGAAGATACCTTCATAGAGGAAAAAATTATGAAGAGGTAGCATTTTTCAGAGTGAACCCCTGAGCTGGTGGTGTTGACTGAAATCAGGAATGGTGAGGAAGTCATAAGTAGAGGAGTGCAGGGAATATGGTGGGAGTGAGGTTAAAGTGTATACATTAAGCTAAAACATCAAGCTGCAACTTAGATGTCTAAAACAGCTTCTAATATATTCAGAATTTAACTTTGTTTGCAAGTGCACAGGCTAAATGCTTATCTTCCCCTGTGGTATGTGGTGACTTAGCAATCAATGTTATCACATCATGAACCTTTCCCTTAACATGAGCATTTTGATTCCATGTCCTTGAATTTGAAATTGTCTTTTGCTCAGTTATAGAAACAAGGTTAACAATTCATTTTCTCTCACATTTGCTTTAAAAGGAAAGCACAGTACGAAAGGAAAATTGGCATGGTTTCATATTTGCATCATTACTGAAATATTCTCATTAAGACAAATTTACAACATCATCTGTTTAATATTCACAGGAGTAGTGTGGACTCTCATACATTCTCTGTAACAGATGTCGCCTTTTCTATTGGAAAGTTTAATGGGCCTTTACAGTACACAGCCTGGAAAGAAATGATAGACTCCATTAACCCCGGTAAAAGTTGCACATTCATTTTAGATTAACTTGTCTGACTATAAATATACTTAGGAATTGACTGAAGGCATTATGGAGGCTCAGATTAACCACTGGGTTTCCAGACAGTTATACTGTCTGTATAACCATGGTGGCACGGCGGATCAGTAGTTAGCACCATGGACCCGGGTTCGATCCCTGCCTCAGATGACTGTCTATGTGGAGTTTATACATTGCCTTTGTGTCTGCGTGGGTTTCCTCCCACAATCCAAAGACGTACAGGTCAAATGAATTGGCTGTGCTAAATTGCCCATGGTGTAAGGTGCATTAGTTACAGGCAAATATAGGGTCGGGGAATGAGTCTGGGTGGGTTACTCTTCAGAGGGTTAGCATGGACTTGTTGAGCAGAAGGACCTGTTTCCATATTGTAGGGAATCTAATCTAATCATAACCACTTGCAATAGTCCTGATGGGGATCCAAACAGCCACTTCAAGATCAGTGGTTAAATAAGACATTCTGCAGCCATTGAACACAATTTAAATTTTCAGTGAAGTTAATGGAAATAACTGCAGACCTTGCTATGAATTTCACCTTCTGAAGCACAAAACCATGGCACAGTTGCTTTGTTTTCTTTCATTGTTAAAAACGTTTTTTAAAAATCTACTCTATTACAGTTTCCCCTGTGCTCCATCCCCAAATATCCCTCACCATTCTCTTGTTTCCCACTTCCCTTCTCTTTCTAGCCTCCACTATATCTCTTCCCTTCAGCTCTCTCATCTCTTGCTATCTTTCTCTTCTTCACTTACCTCCTACTTCCTCCCTGCCTCTCTTTGCACATCCTCCCCATGTCTATGTGAGCTTCCTCTGGGTGCTCCCACAATCCAAAGCTGTGGAGGTTAGGTGAATTGGCCATGCTAAATAACCCATAGTGCTCAGTAGGTTAGGTGCTTTAGTCTGGGGTAGGTGTCGAGTAATGGGGAATGCTTCTGGGTAGGATACTCTTCAGACTAGTTGGGCTGAATGGCCAGTTTCCACACTGTAGGGATTCTAGGCTTCTATGACATTCTATTCTCTCTGTCTCAATACTCTATTTTCTTCTTCCTTTCACTTTCATTCTTCATTTTGCACACCATCTCTCAATGCTATTCCTTTCAAACCCTCTTTCCTATCTGATGTTTTTACTCTACTGTTCTGTCTCACAATATTGCTCACCTTTGACATTTTTTCTGCCCTATTTTTCACTCTTCTTTCCCAATTTTGTTCTGCATTCAGCCTCAAGCTATCCCTTCCTCGCTCCTAATTTATTTTCTGTCTCACATGCACTCTAGCTCCATTCCATTTATCATGCTGACTCCAGCCCTCTTGCCCTCTCCGATTCCAACCCATTAACCCACTCTTTCCTTGTGCTCTTTCCACACCCCATTCCTTTCTCCTGTACAATACCTGAGCTATCAGTCCTTCTTCTTCCTCTTCCCAAAGTCCACTTCCTGTCCACACAAACTTGTTCTCTTCCATCCTCTCTGAGACCACTTTCTCTCCTATCACTCATACTCCCTGATCTGGCACATTCACCTGTTGGTCTCCAACTCTCCTGCCACCTCCTCCTGTTCATTAAGCTCCCAGCCCACTGTCTCTTTCCATTCATGCACACTGCCTACTCTATCCACCATACTCTCATCATGATCATTTGTATTTTCCCATAGTTCCAACCGCTTTGACTCTGGATCTGGACACAAAGAATCCTCGGCTCATCCTGTCTGAGGACCGGACCAGTGTGAGACTCGGAGATATACCACAGCGGCTCCCTGATCATTCAGGGAAGTTTGATACCTGGCCTTCCGTCCTGGGATCAGAAGGATTCACATCAGGGCAACATTACTGGGAAGTGGAAGTGGGGAATAAGACTCAGTGGATTATTGGAGTGGCTCAAAAGTCTGTTCCGAGGAAAGGAGAAATTGACCTGAGCCCAGAATCTGGTTACTGGACTCTGTGGTTGGAATTTGGAAATTATTATTTTGCGGCCACCTCTCCCTCACCTACCCATCTCACTCCAATGGTGAATCCCCAGAAAATCGGGGTTTATCTCAACTATGAGGATGGTCAGGTATCATTTTACAATGCAGACAACATGTCCCATCTCTACACTTTCACCCATACCTTCACTGAGATAATTTTTCCTTTTTTTCACCCAGGATGGAATATAGATGGAAAAAACTCAGGAGCTCTAACAATCTGCAGCATTAAATGTTACTAATGGATCCATCCCATAATTTTACCCCGGCCCCCTGCCTCCTGCCAGTTGTAAACTGATGGGGGTCACTCTCAGTTACAGGTGGAGAAAGAAGCCAGGTTAACATTCTGGGAATAAACCCTGTATCCGAACTGGGAACTGAAAGATCAGCAAGGAACTGTATGGGGCTGAAGGGGAAAGAAGGAGGGGGAGAGAAGAAACAAATATGAGTTCAATTGTAGAGAGGAACTTACTGGGTAGAATGTGCTGTGAGCTGCAGGAATTAAGGGAGATGGTGATGTGACTGTTAATAATCCAGCAACCAGTTCTTGGTACAGGATTTGATTCCATCACTCCCATCTAGTGGTATTATTGCTATGTTATTAATCCAGACATCCAAGCAATGTTCTGGGGACCTGTGTTCAAATTCTACTAAGCCTCTAATAATGATCATGAAACCTAACTGTCAGAGAGAAAAACTATTTGGTCCACTAATGTCCTTGAGGGAAGGAAACAATCATGCTTATTTGTTATCCCTACATGTGAATCCAGGCCCACAGCAATGTTGTCAACTCTTAACTGCCTATTGATCAATTAAGGATGGTCCATAAATGCTGGTTTAGTGCAAAAGTGGAACTTAAGATGATTTATTAAAGTTTGGAATATTAAGTTTGTCTCAGCGAAGACAGTTGTCACTGTTTATCTTTTGTTAAAAATACATCTGGTTAACAATTCCCCATTGCCCTTGCGTGGTACGGCTTACCTGTAACACCAGTCCTGCAGCAATGACTCTTAACTGCACTTTGAAATATCCTGGCAAGGGCAACAAAGAACCTATCCATTCTGGCCAACAATACATTTAACAACGGAGCATCAACAACCCACTAGGGGAAGAGCATTCCAAAGATTCATAACCTTTTGAAAGAAGAAATGCCGTATCTCAGTCCGAAATAGTTGGTCCCTTTTACCGATCTGTGCCCCTACATTCTCCTCACTGTGTGCCCAGTTTAATCAGCCAAGGCAGAAGCATCTTTTCAATTTTGGCACTGTCAAGGCAACATGAGACTGTGCACCAAATACAGATTGCTTTCAAGAATTTTTTGCTTCCTTTTTCTTTTTAAAAACGTTTTCATCATTATTTCCATTCCAAACGAAGATTCTTCAATATTTCATAGTAACATTTGATTTATTTCAAGTTACTATGAATACCATAAAAGGTGGTCATGCACATTGAAAATGTTACGGTATTGATGACAAAAGAATCGTCAATGTCTGAATGTAGGGGTGAGAATGTCCATTTTATACCTCCACTCTCTTTAAACAATGCATCTTTGAAATGTTTCCAAAGACAGACTGTCTTCTGCTGTATTTGGCTTCATGGGCCTTCTTCATTTACAATGTACATACAGCACCTTTAACAAAAGAAAATAAAACGTGCAAAATGCTACTTTGTGAAGTTGCTCAGTTCTTTTTAGCCGATGTGTCTTTTCTGTTTCTCAGACATACTTTCCTGGAATATAAATGTTGAAACACAACACGCTTTTATTTATTTACTTATGGAAGTAGCTGGCTAACCAGCATTTATTGCTGGTAACTCTAGCCGCCGTTGGGAAATGGTAACAAGCTGCCATCTTGAACCGCTGCAGTACACGTGATGTATACAGTCATAAGAGTCAACAGACCTTTCGTTTCAAGTAATCCACGTCGACCATGTTCCCAAACTAAACTTGTCTCATCTATCTTTCCTGGCCCATATCCCTCCAAACCTTTCCTATTCATGAACTTATCCAAATGTCGTTTAAACATTGAAACTATACCTGCATCCACTACTTTCTCTGGCATAGAAAAGTTCTTTCGATAGCAGACAGAAGCAACATATTTTTCCCCAATTGATTTGTTTTGAGAGTACATTGAAAGTCTGATCTGTGTCAAGCACTGACAACACAACAATCTTTCACTCGAAAAGAGTGCCGCTCTCAGTGACAGTGACAGGCTCACACAGGATCAGACTATTCAGCAAATCGAGTCTGGCCCATCATTCCGGGATCACGACCGATCATCTGAAGACCATTTTCCGACACTACCCTCATTTCACTTGGTCATTCGTTTCTAGGAACCTATGGATCCTGTGTTGAAAATGCTCAAAAATTGGGCCTGCAGAGTGTGATGTTGAGATTTCTGCCAGATTCACCACGCTGAGTGAACAAATTCCTGTTAACGTCTATCTAAAATTGCTTGATCTTTATCGAGGCAGTAAACTGGAGAGTGTGCGGCCAAGGGAAACAGATATCCTGTCTTGCTAAACTGCATTATGCCCTGTTAAAAAAAAACATTGCATTGGCCGGGAATCGAACCCGGGCCTCCCGCGTGGCAGGCGAGAATTCTACCACTGAACCACCAATGCTTTCACAGAGGAAACTTGCTACAACTCTTATACAGTTTGAATTCCAGCAGAAAACTAAATATACATTGCCAAAGTAGCTACAAAACAAGTAGAAAGATCGCAATGAAATGATGATTGTTTAATCAGTTTAGTGACTACAACAGTACCGCTCCCGAATAGACAAATACAAAATAGGTTTTGTCTAATATGTTATTTTAACGAGTTTCACTAAACTAAGCCGCGATAGCTAAGTAATGGAATTCCAGGATTTTGACCCAGTGATAGTGAAGGAATATTTCCAAGACAGGCTGGTGAGTGGCTTCGGATAGAACTTTTCAGTGGCTGTGTTCCAACTTACTTGCTGCTGTTGTCTTAGATGGAAGTGATTGTGGACTTGGAAGGAGCTGCCTAAGCATCTTTAATGAATTGCCGCGGTGCCGTTTGTCGGTAGTACAAATGCTGCTATGATTTGAAGGTGCCGGTGTTGCACTGGGGTGGAAAAGTTAAAAATCACACAACACCAGATTATAGTCCAAATAAACCTGTTGAACTATAACCTGGTGTTGTGTGATTTTTAACATTACTGCTACTTGAGAGTCCATGACGGAGAAAGTGAATGCCTGTGGATGTGGAGGCAATTAAGCAGGTTGCTTTGTCCGGGATGCTGTCAAGCTTCTTGGGTAATGTTGGAGCTGCACGCATCCCAGCAAATGCAGTGTCTTCCATCACTCCTGACTTCTGCCTTTTAGGCTTTGGGGAGCTGGGATGTGAGTTACACAATTCAATATTCTTAGCCTCTGACCTGCTCTTGTGTGGTGACCAGTTGAGTTTCTGGTCAATGGTAACACCCAGGATGTTAACAATGGGGCATTCAATGATGATAACATCATTGGTTCTCAAGAGGCAGTGTTAGATCATTTCTTATTTGAACAGCATTTTTTGTCACATGCACTCGAATGACTGCCATGAAAGGTTTGTAATGTCACCTCTCAGCAGTACCTAGGTACAGATACTTTAAGTGTTGTTACAGTATTGAAATAGTAAAAAAAAAAGAATAGCATGGGAACACAGTGTTTAAAAGTCCAAAATGAGAATAAAATGTCTTTAATACACTTAAGCTATTGCCATTTTCACCATGAGTCCACGAAGGTCATAGCCTGTTATTTGTGTGGCGCGAACATTACTTGCCACTTGTCAGCCCAAGCTTAGATATTGTCCTGATCTTGTTGCATTTGAACATGCACTGCTTCATTATCTGAGGAGTCATGAATGGTGCAGAACATTATGCTATAATCAGTGAACATCCCACTTCTGACGGTATCGCAGAGGGAAGGTGGCTGGCAAAGCAGCTGAAGACTGTTTGGCCAATTTCACTACTCTGAGGAACTCCTGCAGAGATGTCCTAGAGCTGAGATGACTGACCTCCAACACCACAACAATCTCCCTATTATCAAATATGATTCCAGTCGGGGGAGAATGGGCTCTCAGTACCTGTTAACTTTTCTCAGGATTCTTGATGCCGCATCTGTTAACTATGGCTTTTATGTCAAGGGCTGCCACTTTAATCTTACCTGTGGAATTGAGCACTTTTGTTCATGTTTGTAGGCTGCAATGAGGTCAAGAGCTGAGTGGCCCTGGCATAACCGAAACTGGCTGCCAGTGGGCAGGTGCTGCTTGATAGCACTGTTGACATTTTCCATCACTTTACAGATGTTCAAGCATAGACTGATGGGGCAGTAACTGGCTGTGTTGGATGGAACCTGCTACTTGTGTATAAGATGTATATGGGCAATTTTCCAAATTGTTATGTAGGTAACAGTGTTGTACTGTAAGACCTTGGCAGACTTGCAGCAAGTTCTGGACCACAAGTCTGCTGCACTATTGCTTGAATAATGTCAGGGTGTGTAGCTTTTGTAGCATCCAAAGCCTCTAGCCATTTCTTGATATCAGGTAGAGTGAATCAAATTTGATAAAGACTGATATCTGCAACGCTGAGACTACTGGAGGAGTTTGAAATGGAACTTGGCAGTTCTGGTTGAAGATGGCTGTGAATACCTCATCATTTTGAACTGATGTTTTGGGCTCTTCCATCCTTGAGGATGGGAATATTTGTGGAGCCCCTTCCTTCAATGAGTTCTTTAGTTGTCCACCATCATTCACAATTGGATGTGGCAGGACTGCAGAGCTTAAATATCATCCATTTGGATTGCTTAGCTTTGTCTATCACTTGTAGCTTATTGCTGTTTGACATGCAGGTGGTAGCTTCACTACCTTGACACCTTTTCGAGTATGCCTGGTGTTGCTTCTGGAATGCCCTCCAATACTCTCAGTTGAACCAGGGTTGATCCTCTGGTTTGATTGAAGTGGTTGAGTGGGAGTATATTATCGCCCATAAGAGAGCAGATTGCTCTGGAATACAATTCATCTGCTGTTTTTGGCCCATGGAGCCTTATGGGTGGCCAGTCTTGAGTTGCTAGATCTGTTGGAAGTCTGTCCCATTTAGCAAGGTGATAGTACCACACAAAATGTGAAGGTGGGACTTCATCTCCACAAAGGCTGTGTGATGGTGATTCTTACCTATACTGTCATAAACAGATGTAGATTGGTAAGGATTATGTTACAATATGAAAGAACACAAAGGTCTAAAGTAAAAATCTTAACTAATCTCTGTCAAAAGCTGCCAAAAATCTGAATGAAATGGTTTTGATCTTTGAGATGGCAGATGAGAAATGATACAAGGACCCTGTTGCAATGCTA
Source organism: Chiloscyllium punctatum (assembly GCF_047496795.1). Taxonomy (NCBI): domain Eukaryota; kingdom Metazoa; phylum Chordata; class Chondrichthyes; order Orectolobiformes; family Hemiscylliidae; genus Chiloscyllium; species Chiloscyllium punctatum. The sequence continues at coordinate 26,657,323 of NC_092768.1, read as the reverse complement.
ATTAACAAAGCCAAGTCCAGTGCATTGGGCTAACAACTCAGATGTTTACAGAACAAGAGGGCAATTAGCCTATCATCTCTGCATTAGTTAACAAAGATCCAGCTACCTTTATACCATTTTCTAGTTCATGACCTATAGACCCTGTAGTTATGTCAAGTGAATATCTTAACACTGATTAAATGTTACAAGACTATCTAGTTCAACTACCCTTTCAAGAATTCCAGATTCCCAACACACTCTGGCTGAAAACAAAATCTATCCTCAATTCTACTCCTCACTTTCTACCTCTTACTCTAAATCAATGCCCCCTGATTATTGACCACTTGATTAATGGGAAAAGGTAAAAACAATGACTGCAGATGCTGAAAATCAAATACTGGATTAGTGGTGCTGGAAGAGCACAGCAGTTCAGGCAGCATCCAATGAGCAGCGAAATCAACGTTTCGGGCAAAAGCCCTCCTCATCTCTATCCTATGTGGTATACCCCGATTCCTCACACTGTGACTTCTGGTTCTGGATACACCCACCATTGGGAACATCCTCCCTGTGGAGGGCTCTGGCCCAAAATGTCGACTCTCCTGCTCCTCGAAAGCTGCCTGACCTGCTGTGCTTTTCCAGCAACTGTCGACACTCTCAACACCCCCACCCCATATCTACCAAGCCTAGTCCTGTTAGAATTTTATAAATTTCTATCAATCTGAACTTCAGTGAAAACAATCCTAACCTAGCCAACCTCTCCTCATGTCAGTCCCACCACCCCCACATTCGGCCTGGTAAGCTGTCACTGCACTCCCTAGAGCAAGAGCATCCTTTCCCAGAAAAGGAGACCAAAACTGCATACAATATTCTAGGTGTGGCCTCACCAAGGACCCTGTATAAGTGCAACAGCACATCCCTGTTCCTGTGCTCAAAGCTTCCTGCAATGAAGGCCAAAATACCATTTGTCTTCTTTACTACCTGCTGCACATTGACACCAATCTTCTCTCGAATGACATAAACCAAACCCAAAGACATAAATTTCCTCTTATTGGATATGAAGCAGCTCCACGGGCACAGAAAGATGATTTTCATTCTGTAACTCAGAATGAACATTTTCCATTTCTGTTCAAATTGGACTTCTGTACCAGATTGAAGGGAAAAACTAGGATGCTGCCAGTTCTTCACCAATTCCCAATTTCCTTCAGAAATGCTACTGTGAAGAATGTGCAAGTCAGTGAGAATTGCCCACAAGGCTAAAGCAGCACTTCCTAATTGCAGCTGTTAAACTTTGGAATCTTTTAGGCATGGAACTGTACCAGACACCAAAGGATTAACTTAACAGCTGCTATTATAGTTGCAAACTTATTAGTGATTAGAGTCTCTCAGTTATAGGCAATGATCATGGATATTGTCCTTCAAGACAGCCTCATGAAACTGCAGCCTTGACAGCACAATCAGCAACAGATAATATCAAAACTTGTACTTACATAGTACCTTTAATGTAATGCAGACTGCACAGAAACACTATAAAACAACATTTGATAATGAGTCACAAAGAAGCAAATAGGTCAGACAACCAAAGGCTCAGTTGACGATTTGATTTAAGGAGTGTCTGCAAGGAGGAAACTGAGAAAGAGAGGCAGACATATATAGGGAGGAAATTGCAGGGCTGGCTGATAATGGAGAAACATTTATAATTGGGAACACACAAGAGGCCAGAATTTGAGGATTGTAAATATTGCATAGGTTTCAAAGGAAGGAGTACATTACACAGGAAGGACAAAACCGAAGAGATGTTTTAAAATGATGCTGAAAACTTTAAAGTCAAGATGACATTTGGCTGCAGGCCAATTCACATCCAAGTACCTGAGATAAGGAGAATTGGGATTTGCTTTGAGTTAAGACATGGGCAGCTGAGTTTTGGATGACACAAAAATTAACAAGGGATACGATATGGAAGATCAGTTGGGAAAGTTAAAGCAAAAAGTTGAGTCTAGATTAAACAATGGTATGAACAAGGATTTCGGCAGAACTGAGCTAATTTGCCCGAAACGTCAATTTTCCTGCTCCTCGGATGCTGCCTGATCTGCTGTGCTTTTCCAGCACTGCTCTAATCTTTACTAAGATGGGGTGAACTCAAGATGGGGTGAACTCAAGTGATTTGATGGTGGTGGAAATGGGCGGTCTAAATGATGGAAGGAACATGAGGTTGGAAGTTCATCTCAGAATTAAAATGTGACATTGTAAGCAGAAGACTGACTTAATCTCAGACCATTTTCAGGAAGAGGGATAGAGTCCGTGGATAGGAAGTGGTGCTCAGAGCCAGTGCTCAAAATCAATTATTTTAGTCTTACCAATTTTTGGTTGGAGGAAATTTCTGTCCATCTAGTTCTGGATATTGGATAAGAAATCAAATAACTTAGGGACCGAGGCAGAATCAAAGCAGCTTGCAATATGAAACACTTTCCAGTTACAGGGATCATGAACATTAAAAGAAACAAATCCAATCTGTCAGAATGAATGTCACTCAGTACTAGGCAACATTAGTAACAGTAATGAAATCGCAATCCAACTCCTGCAGTCATTTGTGACGTCGTTGGTGACTCAGCAAGTTGGATGATTGAGTGAATCGCTTCCCACAAATAGTGCATGTAAATGGCCTCTCCCCGGTATGAATTCGCTGGTGTGTCAGCAGAATGGATGAACTCATGAATCCCTTTCCACATATGGAGCAGCTGAATGGCCTCTCCCCAGTATGAACTCGCTGGTGTATCAGGAGTTTGGATGAATTCATGTACCCCTTCCCACATACAGAGCAGGTGAAAGGCCTTGTCTCAGTGTGGGTTCGCTGATGTATCACAAGGGTTGATGACTGAGTGAATCCTCTCCCACACATGGAGCAGGCAAACGGTCTCTCTCCTGTGTGAACGCGCTGGTGTTTTAGCAAGTTGGATGGATGATTGAATCCTTTCTCACAAACTGAGCAGGTGAACGGCCTCTCCTCAGTGTGAATACGCTGATGTGTCAGGAGTGTAGATGACTGAGTGAATCCCTTCCCACACACAAAGCAGGTGAATGGCTTGTCCCCACTGTGAATTCGACAGTGTTTCAGCAGATTGGATGGATGATTAAATCCTTTTCCACAGATGGAGCAGGTGAATGGCTTCATCTCAGTATGAACCCGTTGGTGTGTCAGGAGATTGGATGACTGAGTGAACTCCTTCCCACACACAGAGCAGGTGAAGGGCTTCACTTCAGTATGGGTTCGCTGGTGTGTTACAAGATTCGATGATTGAGCGAATCCTTTTCCACACATGGAACAGGCAAAAGGCCTCTCCCCAGTGTGAATGCGACGATGATTTTCCAGCAGAGATGGGTAATTGAATCCCTTTCCACAGTCTCCGCACTTCCATGGTTTCTCCATGGTGCATGTATCCTTGTCCTCTGTAGGTTGAATGACCAGTTGAAACCTCATAAACACACAGAACCCATCTACAGGTCCTCTCTGCAAGGAATGTCTTTTCAGGGTTTGTAACTAATTAAAGCTCTTTCCACAGTCCATGTACTTGAACCCACTTACTTGGCTGTATGTATCCTACTGCTTTTCCAGTCACGCAGACATGAGAAATACATTTCTACAACCAGCAAACATTTCACTTTCCATATTGATGAACAATGGCATTCAGGCCCTGATGAATCGAATGAACTTGTCAGAGCATGACGTCATGGACAATTTGAATTTCCCACCTGCAATCCACCTCTTTTAAAATCTTATTTTAAAAAGCGTTTATAAAGTTTATTTCACGTAATTCATGAGAGATTTTTGCCTTGTTTCTATGGAACAAACTTGCCCATAATATCCAGAGATGTGTTGGCTAGCGATGAGGAAGCTACAGTTACAGGGGCATGGGTTGCGTCTGGGTGAGGTGGTCTTTGGAAGGTCAGTATGGATTCGATTGGCTGAATGGCCTGCTTTACACTGTAGGGATTCTATGAGAAAAAAAAATACCATTTGTTTCAACAATCTGTGTTCCATGCTCTCTCCCAACTTCAAGCATCAAAATCAGACTCCATTGCTCCATCCTCACCAGTTCTTTCCTCAGGACCCATTTTCATCCCCGGTATAGGCTGTCTGTTTTCAGTTCTCCTGCTCTGTTTGTCAAAATCTTATAAACCGATGTCGTGAAGAAATGTCAATGGACTAGAGGCGTTAACTCTGTTTTCATCTCTCCACAGATGCTGCAAGGACCTGCTGAATTTCCCAGCAAATTGTTTTTGCTTGCTTTCAATTGTTTTTCTATGCTAGTCCCGCGGATCGTGAGATTCGCCTGCACTACAGCAGCGGTTGTAGTATTGCCCCCCTCCTCAAACACCACCTCCTTTACCAAGATGGCCGCCGGCTCGCCGGGATTACCCAGTCCGGAGCGCGAGGAGGGAACCCCCGCATTTCCTGATCCGTCCCGACGCGAGACGGTGAGGCCGCACACCTCTGCGTTCCGCACCGCTGAATGCAGAAAGAGCCTTTGGGCTGTTATTCAGCGGCCTCTGAACTACCCCGGATGGTGGCTGAACCGTTCGGATACGGCCGTGACTTCAATCCCTGACGTGCTCCGTTCCGCCGAATGACGGACTCCAGCATTTTTAGCCCGCCTCCATCGCCTCACTGCGCATGTCTAAACACCACATTTTCCCCCCCCCCACACCCCGAAAACACACCGCGCCTGCGCATTCAGTGGTGTGGAACGATCCTGGCAGAGCAAATGCACTGGCTCTGAAGGTCCTTTATCCCTGGAGGTCACTGGTAATGTGACCTGCTTCTGAGCATGGCTTCAATTCCCATTTGTTCCAGAGGTGCATTATAACGTCCATGAACGGGTCGTTTGGAGAATGGATAAACGAATGAAAACATACATATCTCCCCTCTTCGGGCTTTTGCAGCACAGTGGTGGAGTCCCTGCCTCTGAGCATGGCCATTTGGTTTCAAGATCGACTTGTTCCAACATCTCTGAATGAATTGATATCGAAAATGTACTTTCAAAAATACATATTGGGCCCGGATGCATTCTGTGCAATAAAGGAACATGATGTTTTTCCTCCAACCTGAAACCTGGCTGCCTCTTGGATGCTGCCTGACCTGCTGTGCTTTTCCAGCACCACTCTGATCTAAACTCTGGTTTCCAGCATCTACAGTCCTATTTTTTGCCCTGCCAAATATGATCGGTCTTAGCTGAAGGTGCTTTCAGTGAAACAGACAATTTTCATCCTACAGTGAGCAGCAGAACTTAAAATAATGTGATATTTGCCGTGGAGGCCAAGCCATCAAATATATTTAAGACAGAGATAGATAGGTTCCTGTTAGTAAAGGGATCACGGGTGACAGTGAAAAGGCAGGAGAATCAGGTTGAATATCATATCAGTCCTGATCAACTGGCAGAGTAGACACGATGATCCAAGTGACGTAATTCTGCTCTTATTATCTTCTGGTCTTATATCAGTCCCATTCACATCACAATTAGTAATTTGACTGATTCGACAAGGAAACAATGACAGATGTTAGGATCATGGTCTGGGTGCAAGTGTTTGGGCTTAAGGTTAAAAATGATGTTACTGTTGGCATTTAGGACAGTTAAGACAGATTAGATAACTTACAATGTGGAAACAGGCCCTTCGGCCCAACAAGTCCACACCGATCTGAAACCCATCCAGACCCATTCCCCTTCAGTTACCCCTTCACTGAACACTACGGGCAATTTAGCATGGCCAATTCACCTAACCTGCACATTTTTGGACAGTGGGAGGAAACTGGAGCACCTGGAAGAAACCCACGCAGACAATGTGCAAACTCCACACAGTCGCCTGAGGCGGGAATTGAACCCAGGTCTCTGGCACTGTGAGGCAGCAGTGCCACCGTGCCGCACACTAAGGCAATTTGGACTATTGAGTCCACACCAGCTCTATGAAGATCATCCCACCCAAACCTTGGAACCCTGCATTCCCCATGGCTAATCCATTTAGCCTGCACAGCCTTGAACACTATGGAGTGATTTAGCACAGTCAACCACCCTAACCTTCACATCTTTGGACTCTTAGTAGAAAGGAAATAACTAGGAAAACGTTTTGGGATAAAAAAAACCAAAAGTTGCTGGAAAACCTTAGCAGGTCTGACTCCATCTGCGAAATCAAGACTTAATGTTTTGTTAGGAGAAAGTGAGGACTGCAGATGCTGGAGATCACAGTCGAGAATGTGGTGCTGGAAAAGCACAGCAGGTCAGGCAGCATCCAAGGAAAATGAGAATTGAAGTTTTGTGTCCAGTGATCCTTCCTCAGAACTGATGGGAGCTTGGAAAATATTGGGTTATATGCTGAAGATAGGGTGGGTGGGATGGGGTAAGGAGTAAGTAATAAATGGGATGAGAGCCCAAAGAGAGAGAAGAACAGTTGGACAGACAAAGGAATAGATAACACCAGAGTTAGGTGGGTGAATAACTGTTAATGGAGACTGTTACTGGCTGAAACAATTTTCAGGTAAGGAGCAGGATGTTTAGAGGGAATTTGATTATGTTTTTTCGTGTTAAGGATTTTGGATATCAAAACACGCTGCCAGAAGGGGTGGCAAAGTCAGGAACCCTCAAAGCAGTTAGGAACTATATAGATGAACACATGAAATGCCACAGCTTACTAGACTATGGGACATCTGCCAGAAAATGGGATTAGAGTAGATGGTGATGACCAGCACAGACATGATGGAACTCAGGGTCTCTTTCTAACAACAAATCATGAGTTGCTGCAAAAGCTCAGCAGATCGGGCAGCACCTGTGCAGAGAAATCAAAGTGAACATTTGGGTCCAGTGACCCTCCCTCAAGATTTGTCAATTTACTCTGGATGCAGTAGAGGCAGGACTTTTCTATGGAAATAGCCAAACTTGAGAACTGACATCATTCAGAGTTCAGCAGCAAAAAGGCATAAAGTGGAACAATTGGCAGCAGGATTTCAACTGGTCTCTTATCTGTGAAATGTCAACGAATTTCACTTGAAACATTCCTGGGCCAGTTGACACATGTAAAATGTTAAACACTAGATTTGTTGTCTAAATATTATAAAGATCGGTAAAAAAACTATCTCCCAACTGCCACAATGAATTCAGTTAACTCACATATGTGATTCAAAGTTGTATGATGGGTGCTGACAAAGGTAAGCACGTTTTCTTCAGAGTTGCTTGCCTTAAACCCAGGTACTTACAACAAACTTAACACATACCCGATATGGATATCAGATCGACATAAAAACACACTGACTTCAAAAGCAGTGTAATGAATCAAAATATGTGTTCATGTATATAAGAAAATTTGTTGGTGCTCACCATTTCATGCAGCATGTAAGATTAATAATACTTGTCTAAACTGCTACTTTGTGTCTGATTTGGGCATCTCTTGTGCACGCTTATAATCACTTTCTACAGTGGAAAAAAGGCCATTCGGCCCATTCAGTCTGCACTGACCCTCTTTATAGCATTCCACTCAGACCCCCACTCTATCCCTGTAACCCCATACTTACCATGACTAACCCACCCAGCCTGCACATCCCAAGACATATTGGGTATCATGGCCAATCCACCTAACTTTCACATCTATGGACTGTTGGTGGAAACCGGAGTATCCAGATGAAACCCATGCAGCCATAGGGAAAAGATCAGAGCTCCACACAGTCACCCAAGGCTGGAATCAAACCCAAGTGCCTGGTGCTGTGAAGCAACAGTGCTGACCACTGAGCCATCATGCCACTTATCCCATTTTACATTGATAATGTAATGGAAGCAAAGAATCAGTAGGTACTTTACAGGATGCACAGAGTGTACTCATTATATTACGGAGTGGATATGTGAGATCTTTACAGGGTTTGGGCACTTTAAATTAAGTAAAGTTTAAATTAAAGATCACAGTACTGAAGATAATAAGGCAGCATTGGATTTTGGGTAAAGTGCAGTAAACAGACAGTAGTGGTTCATGTATCTTCTTTGGACTGGAGGCATATAAACAATGGTATTCTCAATTCACTGCTGGGAAACCAGTGTTCTCAATATAGAGAAATGACCTTGGTTTGGCCTGTGGGGACTCTGCCTACAAAACCAAATGTTAAAACACTCTAATGGATCTTCCTGCTTGAAGAAATTGATCCATTAATTTGATTGTTAGACAAATGAGCACAGTCTACAAGGGTGAGCCTGCTGTATGCATGAGAAAGAATTTGCAACATTATACATCCTCACACACAATCAAGTTTACACTGAGGAGAAGTCATTTAATATGTCCAATCCACCTAATCTGCCCATGATTAGATTCCACACAGTATGGAAACAAGCTCTTTGGCCCAACAAGTTCACACCGACCCTCTGAAGAGTAACCCACCCAGACCCATTCTCCTGTCCTATATTTAACCCTGATTAATACACCTCACACTATGGGCAAATTTAGCATGGCCAATTCACCTGACCAGCATATCTTTGGATTGTGGAAGGAAACCCCAGAGCACTCAGATGAAACCCACAAAGACACGGGGAGAACGTGCAAGCTCAACATAGTCAGTCACCCAAGGGTAGAATCAAACCCATGTCTCTGGTGCTGTGAGACAGCAGTGCTAACCATCTTGTCACCACACCACCCCTTTGATTTGAATGTAAATTTGAATTTGCTTCTGCTGGTGTTCATAACAGATCTAACTGGGTTCAAGATAAACATTTTTTTGGTAATTATATTAATTTTATGTCCTCTACTTTCTGACTAACAAAGAGTGCACATCATTTTTCTTCATTTATTTGATAAATTGTGAATAATTCCACATTCAGATATCCGCTGACTCTTTTCTCTGATGAAAAGGGTTGTAGTTTCACTCATCTGTTCATATAACTGAAGCCTTTATGTCCTGCTAACAACTCAGTTAATCTCTTCTGCAACCTCTCCGAGATCTTGACATTCCTCCTGATGTAAAATCTCAAATTTCACCCAATACGTGAATCGGCCTCTGACTCTTAAAACAATTGGTTTTATCACCTTGAAATGTTGTAAGGGGCTTTCAATGGCTTACTAACAAGTGAACCCTTTGATGAGTCTGTTTTGGAGGACCTGGGTGTCTAGGTTTTGACCAGAATATGCACTTGGTGTTTTGTTTTACAAAGACTTGTCTGTCCCACGTGTGTAGTCTTACTTTGTTTGTCAGGAAATGCTGAACTGTCCATTTACACTTACTAATGAGTTCTGATGCCTCTTTGGTTTTCAATTGTCTTGGCTTGTATCTTGCAAAAGTCTGTCCCCGCCAAAATTGTCTCTCTGTGTCTGTATGTCTTGGCTGAGGTATTCCCAGTGCGCCTTGCTTTTTGGCTAAATTCTGTGCACTTTTTGTTTCATTGGTTGTGCTTGTATTTTTGACCTTCGTCTTTAATGATTTTTTACTTGAGCAGTTGCAAGCTGCTACAATTGCATGTAGCAACCAACATAAGACCCGTCAAGTTAGCAAGATCACACTCGCAACTCAACTTGACTACTACTTGATTTAAAAAGCACAGCAGGTCAGGCAGGATCCAAGGAGCAGGAGTATCGATGTTTTGGCATAAGCCCTTCATCAGGAATCAGCTTCATTCCTGATGAAGGGCTTATGCCCGAAACATCGATTCTCCTGCTCTTCGGATGCTGCCTGACCTGCTGTGCTTTTCCAGCACTACACTCTCGATTTTGATCTCCAACATCCGCAGTCCTCACTTTCTCCTACTACTTGTTTAATAGTGGAATTTAGCTATGATTCCAGCTGACAACATCTGTCTCTGGAAGTGTCCATGGTTCGATCCTTGTGCAAAATTGTTCTTTGAAGTTCTCCTAATGAAGGATTGTGGAGTCAGATTCTTATACAGATTTTCATCTTTCAGGTCTATGATGCGATATTATTCATGATTCTTTTGAGTTTTTCATCCAAATTATTGACTACTTCTCTTGAAACATCAAGTCAGCAGCTTATTTTCTTCAATAAGTAGTTTCCCTGTTGCCTGTTTCATTTGGTATTGACTCTCAGTTTGAAGACACATTTTTTCTTGTAACTATCTTCTTCAGTTCTTCAGCAGTGTAGTAAAGAACTCCAAGATTGCAATGGAAGATGATTGCTGCTTTCAAGCTCCTGGTCTTGTTTCTTTTTTATTTCTTTTACTTTTGTTTTTGTTCTTTTCTCCTCTTTAAAAGCGTTTTCGGCATCTTTGATGAGGTGAGAGTGGGCCCAGCCCTCTGACATATGCAGCAGCAGCAGCAGCAACAACAGGAGAATGCGACCTGCAGCTTGGAGGAAAGCATGTGCCTTGCAGCACAGAGGAGAGAGAGTGTGCCTAGCTAGGAGAGTGTGAACCAGCTATTCAACATGGTGGCACCGGCAGGGTAGGCCCGTCCATGTTCTTTTTATTCTTTTTCCTTTTCATCTTTTTTCTTTTCCTTCTTCTTTTCTTCATTTTCCTGATGTTGGGGGAGGCTGAAGTGGTGTTGGCGGTGACTGGGGTGGGGACTCCTGGTTTCTTAGGTCTGATGTGTGGATTCCTGGAATTGTTGGCCAGGGATCAGCTGCAGTGATGGTGGAATGGCTACTCCTGGCTATGAGAGGCTTGGAAAGAGGACCGTCCAGAGACCTTACATAAATCCTGGAGCTGTGTTTGGGACCTCAGTCAATGAAGATGAGCTCCATTTAACTACTTCCTTTTTCTTCTTTTGTACCTCAATATAGTGCTGTATTGTGGTGACAGAACACTTTCCACTGTATCTCCTTAGACAGCCCACATGGTGGGGGAGTCCAAAACTAGACGTCATAGGTTTGAGGTGAGAGGGAAAAGAATTAAAAGGGACCTAAGGGGTACCTTTTCATGCAGAGGGTGCATGTATGGAATGAGTTGCCAGAAGAAGTGATGGAGGCTGGTACAATTATAACATTTGAAAGGCGTCTGGATGGATATGTGGATAGGAACGGTTAAGAGGGATATGGGCTAAGTGCTGGCAAATGGGGCTAGATTAATTTAGGATATCTGGTTAGCATGGACGAGTTGGACCAAAGGGTCTGTTTTCATGCCGCACATCTCTATGATTCTATGACTCTATGTGACAATAAAACATTCAATCATTTATCTATTCATTCATTCCTCCATCCATCCATCTGCCCATCTACCTATCCAATTATCAAGCAAGTGTCAAAATAGTTTTGTTCATGTAGCTTCGACTCCTTTTCCCAGGCATGGCTAATGGCTTTCAATTCCAACATGAGTTTGTCTTTCTCCCTTCATAGTTTATTCCAGAGAGAGTTATTGCTGCTTTTAGTCTATCTTTGTTGATTCCTTCAATGTGTGAACAGTTATTAATGTTCTGAAGTTTATACGATTACAATGTTGTCTGGGAGTTTTCTAATCACACCTTGTTCTTTCATGTCTAGATCAATAATATTCACAACAAACAGCAAGGAATCCATTACTGAACCCTGTGGGACACCACTGGATACAAGCTTCCATACACTAAAACACCCTTTGACTATAACTATCTGTTTTACTGCCTCTAAGCCAATTTCAGATTCAATTTTTCCCATATCCCAATTATCCTTAACTTCTCAACCAGTCTTCCAAGCATGACTCTGTGTAAAGCCTTACTGAAGGCTATGTAACAGCACTAATTTCATTGATACACTAAATCACCTGCTCCGAAAATTCAATCAAATTTGTTAGACATGATCTTTGCCTGACAAAGACATGCTGACAATACGTGATTAATCTTTGCTTCTCCAAGTGAAGATTAATTCTGTCCCTCAGATATTTTCCTCATGGTTCCCCTACCACAGATGTTAGACTTGCTGGCCTGTACATTCTTGGTTTACCCTTCTTGAATAAAGGTACCACATCAGTTATCCTCTACCACTCTTCCTGTGGCCATAGAGCTTTTGAAAATTAATGTCAGAGCCCCTGCAATCTCCTCCCTTGCCTTTCGTAGCAGCTTGGGGTACATTGCAGCTGGGCCTGGGGATTTATCTGCTTTGAAGCCTACTAATACTGCTAACACCTCCTCTATGTCAATGCTCATTCATATTTCCCCTGCTTAATTTCTATATCTACATTGTCCTTCTCTACATTGAATACAGATGTAAAGCATTCATTTAAAACCTCAGCTTCCTGTTCCAGACACAGATTGCCACCTTGTTCCCTATTGGGCCCTATTCGTTCTCTGGCTATTCTCTTTCCACTAATAAACTTATAAAATGCCTTTGGAGTTTTAATGTTGTCTGCCAGCATTTTCCAATATCTGCTCTTCACTATTCCACTTTTTTTAAATAAACCCCTGCACGATCTTTACTCCTCTAAGGCATCCACTATTTTTGACCCTTCAGTATCTACCATAATTTCCTTTTTTATCCTTATTGAATTTTGTACATCCATTATCATCCAGTGTTCTCTGGACTTCTTTTATTCTACCCTTTATCTTTACTGGAAAAAGTTGGTTGGCCCTGCACTCTCACTATCAACCTTTCAAATGTCTCCTTCTGCTCTGATGTGGATATCTCTGCAAGTAGCTTCTCCCAGCTCACTTTGCTTAAATCATGTCTTACCTTAATAAATTCAGCTTCGTTCCAATCCAGCACCTTTATTTCTAGGCTATCTTTGACTTTATCGATATTAAATCGTACAGAATCTTGGTCATGATCACTGCAATGCTTCCCTCCTCCATACCTACCACTTGCCTGGCTTTGTTCCATAAAACTAGGTGAATCACCACCTTGTAGGTCTTGTAGCCCTTTCAAATGTGCTGGCTTAAAAAGCTATCTTGAACCAAATTTAATAACTCCACCCCCTCAAAGCCTATCACACTTTGTTTAATCCAATTATTACTGGAGAAGTTGAAATCCCCAAATATACTTATCCTGTTATTTTTACACTGAACTTTGCATAAGTATTGGTCTTTCTGATTATTTGGGAGTCTATAATATATCCCCGGCAAAGTGACTGCCCCATTTTGATCTAATTCTACTTACATGGTTCCATTTGAGGAACTTTGTAAGGTATCCCTCATGACTGAAGTAACTGACACCATGATTAATATTGCCACACCACCTTCTCTTTTACACTCTCTATCTCATCTGAAGATTCTACACACTAGAACATTGAGCTAACAGTCCTGTACCTTGCTGAACCATACCTCTGTGATAGCAACAATATCCAGCTGAGATGCAGTCTGAGGGAGGTTTCAAAATCATGACTGGGCTGGATTGGAGTAGATAGGGAGAGACGTTTCCCACCTGTAGAAGGACCAAGACCAAGAAGGTGTTCTTGTCTTTTTCTCTATTTGAAGTGATCTACAAAAGAAGCAAATGTGAAGTGAGAAAAAACTTTTTCACTCAGCAAGTGTTTAGGGTGCAGAATGCACTGCTTGGAAAAGCAGCAATGGCAGGTTCATTTGTAGTACTCAAGAGTGCATTGGATGATTATTTGGACAAAAATAGTGTGTGAAGGAGGGCAAATGCAGGAGATTAGCACAACGTAATGATATTCATCGAAGGAGCTGGTGCAGGAATAATGGATCTCCTTCCATGCTGTAACATTTCTTAGATTATGGGCCTTACTGAAGCCTCTGCATTCAGCCACTGGCTCCAGTTCCTCCTTGCCCAATTGCAAGATATTTTTCAGTATAAACAAAAAAACTGTGGATGTTGAAAATCAGAAATTGCTCAGTTTCTCAGTAGCTTCGGGGGGAAATTTGATCCTCAAAGTTCTGTTTTGAGCCAAGGTCACGCATGCATACCTCTCTCCAAATTGGACGTCTTGGGAACACCCCTGTCAATCCAACTGTACTTGCGTGTCACTTCACATTTAACTTGCACACTGACGTCACTTACCATCCAAAGATTTCCTGGGCTGCAGGATTCCTGTTTGTAATGTTTCTAATGTTCCGCAAAAAACGTGATCAATCTTCTCTGAACTGTTACCAAAGAAAGTATATCTTAAACAAAAAATATAAACCCCTTACACTTTTACCTGGGTTATTATCAAAGTTTTCTGGTTGCTAAATTGGATCCTCTCTGATTGTTGTCAAATAACATTATTTGGAAACAACTAACTCTGTGAGGCATTTTGCACATACAGCTTTTTAAACAAACAAACTCAATCTATGGGGCATAGGCATCACGGGTAACAGCAATATAAGTTGTCAGTCCCCAGTTTGCCTCCTGAGAAGATGAAAACGGGCCTTCTTCTTAAACCACTGCAGCCCATATGATGACAATGTTGTTTGGTAGGCTGGGGACGTCTGGAGGAAGGAACACTAATATATGCGTAAGTGAACAAGATAATCTTCTGTTCATGTAGTTTTTTAAAAAAAAGTCAAGAAAAGTGGGAAGGTAGAGAGGAAATTGTTAGACCCCTTGCAGGAATATTTTTATCATCTATAACTATGGGTGAGGTACCGGATGACTGGAGAGTGGTTAATGTCATGCCTTTGTTTAAGAAGAAATGCAAGGAGAAGCCTGAGAAGTACACATCTGTGAGTCTGACTTTGGTGTAAATTGTTGGAGGTAATTCTGAAAGTTAGGATTTATTTGTGTATAGAGAGGCAAGGAATGATTAGGGATATCAGCATGGTTCTGTGTGAGAGAAATCCTGGCTCACAAACTTGATTGAATTTGTTGATGAAGTAACCAAGAAGAATCGAGAGGGCAGAGCGCTAGACATTGTTTACTTGGGCCTTTGTAAAGTCTTTGACAAGGTTCCACATGGTGGACTAATAAGTAAAGTTAGATCACATGGGATTCAGGATGAGCTTGTCAATTAGATATAATATTAGCTTAATGACAGGAGAGAGAGTGATGTAGGAGGGTTGCTTTTCGGACTGGAGGCCTGTTACTAGCAGTGTTCCACAGGGATCAGTGCTTGGTCCACTTTTGTTTGTCAGTTATATGAATGATTTAGATGAAAATACTTCTAAGACATCGAGAGGGGTATGGATAGGGTAAATAGACAAGATCTTTTACCTGGGTTGGGTGGGTCCAGAACGAAAGCACATAGGTTTAGGGATGAGAGGGGAAAGATTTAAAAGGGACCTAAAGGGCAACTTTTCCACACAAAAGGTGGTGCATGTATGGAATAAGCTGCCAGAGAAAGTGGTGGAGGCTGGTACAATTACAACAGTTAAAAGGCATCTGGATGGTTAGGTACATGAATAGGAAGGGTTTAGAGGGATATGGCCAAGTGTTGGCAAATGGGACTAGATTAATTTAAAGGATCTGGTTGACATGGACAAGTTTCCATGCTGTACATCTCTATGACTCTATGACATAGTTAGTAAGTTTGTGGATGACACCAAAATTGCTGAGAAAGTGGACAATGAAGAAGGTTATCTAAGATTACAAAGAGATCTTGATCAATTGGTTGAATGGGCTGTGGGATAGCAGATAGAGTTTAATTTGGATAATTTGAAGTATTGCATTTTGGTAAAACAAACAAGGGCAGGACTTATCCAATTAAAAGTAGGGTCTTTGGTAATAGCGAACAGAGAGATCCTGAAGTTCACAATTCTTTGAAGTTTATGTCATATATAGACAGTGTGATTAAGAAAACATTTACCATGAGGAGAGGAGTTGGGACATCATGTTGAGGTTGGACATTGGTGAGGACTTTTCTAGAGTACTGTGTCCAGTTCTGGTCACACTGTTATACGAAAGTTATTATTAAGATGGAGAGGGTTCAGAAGAGAATTACCAGGATGTTGCAGGGAATAGAGGGTTTGAGTTATAAGGAGAGGCTGGATAGGCTGGGAGTTCTTTCACTAGAGAGTAGGAGGTTAAGCGATGACATAATAGAGGTTTATAAAATCATGAGGGGTATAGATAAGGTGAATGGCAGGTGTTTTTCCCTAGGGTGGGGATTTCAAGACTGGGGACATATTTTTAAGGTGAGAGGATTTTAATAAGACATGAGGGACAATTTTTTTACACAGAGAGTGATTCGCATGGCATGGACTTCCAGAGGAAGTGGTGGATGCGGGTACAGTTACAACATTTAAAAGACATTTCACTAAGTTTGTGAATAAATGTTTAGAGGTATATGGGCCAAGTGCAGGCAAGTGAGACTAGTTTAGTTTGGGATTATGGCCAGCATGGCCTGTTGGATCAAAGGGTCTGTTTCTGCGCTGTGTGACTCTGAATGCTTCCTTTTGTTTAACAATTTCACAGGGGTGTCATACAGAAACATTTGATGTTGAGACATGTAAGGAAATATTATGGGTGGTGACCAAAATGTTGGTCAAAGAGTAGATTATAATAGGGTTTCTTATGAAGAGAAATGATTCAGAAATAGAGATTTTTATCAAAGGAATTCCAGAGTTTATGGCCTTAGGAGCTAAAGACACAACCAACAATAAATAAGAAAAAGGGAAAATGCTGGATAAACTCAGAAGGTCTGGCAGCACCTGTACAGGAGTCCCTCCTCCCTATCTTTTATCTTAGCCTGCTTGGCACACCTTCCTCATTCCTGAAGAAGGGCTTATGCCCGAAACGTTGATTCTCCTGCTCATTGGATGCTGCCTGACCTGCTGCACTTTTCCAGCAACATAATTTTCAGAACAGATAAGAGAATACTTATAAAATGGGTGGGTTGTCTTATGGAGAAAAGTTGGATAGGTTAAGCTGGTATCTACTGGAACTTGGAGTAAGAGGTAACTTGATTGAAATGTACACGATCAGAGAGGTTTCAACGGGCTTCATGTGGAAACGATGTTTCCTTTAGCAGTTAATCTAGAGCAAGAGGTCACTGTTTAAAAGATGTCACCCACTGAAAACAGATGAGACAAGATATTTTCTCAAAGGGTCATGAGTCTTTGAAACACTTCCTGAAAAGGTAGTGTAAGCAGAAGGCCTTCAATTCTTTTGGGGAACATGTAGATTATTGGTAAATGGGGGGTGAGCGGGGGAAGGTGAAAGGGTATTGGGATAGAAAGGAATATGGATTTGTAGAATCAATCAGATCAGTATTGAACTTATTAAATGGAGTCAGCTTGATGGGCCAAATGCCTGAAACTTGTTTTTTGTTTGTATGTACATATTCTGTTGTTAGTAATATCCAAGGTAGGACCATCCTCATTGGCATCAGTTTCTGTAGATGTTAGCAATCAAAAACCCAATTAAAGGGAGTAGTATTCTGGATAAAATCATTATTAAAACAAGGTTTGTGTGGAACCCAGTGTGTCAACTTGTTTTGTTTTTAAAAACTAATTAGTTATTTCTATGAAGGCTTGCTGCCTTCAGTTTTGTCACTGAAAGCAAGTATGAGGAACTCACCAACCTCTTGACCACTAAGACTGGTACCAGCTACTGCCTCCCTCCCATCCAACAGTCACCATTTGCCCTTTCTCTAATTTTTCTCCTATCCTGCCTTATGCTGATAATATGACATACACTGCACTGGGGAGACCAAACATATGGTCACACTTTCATTCAACACCCAGGTTTTCCAGTGGTCTGTTATTTTAATTCTTGCCCTTGCTCTCACACTGGCATTTCAATCCTCCATATTGTCCCCGATGAAGGGCTTATGCCCGAAATGTCAATTCTCCTGCTTCTCGTTTGCTGCCTGCCCTGCTTTGCTTTTCTAGCACCACACACTCGGCTACTGTATTGTTCCAGTCAGGCTCAATGGAAGTTTGAGGAATAGCATGTTATCTTTTGATGGGGCATTTTATAGACTGTGGGCTCCATATGAGCTCAACAATTTCAGACCATAATCACTTTTGCTTTTGGCACATTTTGTTGTTTCTTTCAATGCCCCAAAATTCAATTTATCTGGAAGTATTTTACTCTCATCATCATTTTGTCTTTTTCCCCACCCAATTCTTGCTGAAACATCTATTTTATTTTTAACTTTTACCAATTGGGATGAAAGATCACAAAACTGATGCATCCACTGTTCCTTTCCATATGTTATTTATTAACTGTTACGTACTTGTAACCTGTCTGTTTTTGTTTCCATACTTGGGGTAAGCGGTCACTCTTATATTTTGGTCTGGGACTGAATAATATTCACTGTTTTATATCTAGTCATAGCATAAGCCCGTGTGACCTTTTATGCCTTGCCTGAAACAGGACCTCAGTTTCAGATGAGGAAGATATAATGATGCTGACAGTCAGTATAGTTGAGGAAGTGTATTTTGTGACTAGATTCTCCTATGTGAGGGACTTGAACTTATGATCTAGTGACTTGTTGAGAGTGCAATCCACAAACTCTGAGACCACTATAAAGTTGCTGGTTTCACTTTCCAAAGCTTGCCTAGGTGAATGCCTCCATTTGACTCTCAACAGGGCTTTTAGCCATTAAAACACCACAGCCAACTCAATCCTCTTATACATAATCCATCAGGGTGTGTTTCTTTCAGGCAGCTCACCTGATCGAGGCACATAGAGTCATAGAGATGTACAGAATGGAAACAGACCCTTCAGTCCAACCCATCCATGCCAACCAGATATCCCAACTCAATCTAGTCCCACCTGCCAACACCCAGCCCATATCCCTCCAAACCTTTCCTATTCAGATACCCATCCAAATGCCTTCTAAAAGTTGCAATTATATCAGCCTCCAACACTTTATCTGGCAGTTAATTCCGTACACGTACCACCCTCTGCGTGAAAAAGTTGCCTCTTAAGTCCCTTTTATATCTTTCCCCTCTCATCGAAAACCTATGCCCTCTAGTTCTGGACTCCTCCACGCCAGGGAAAAGGCTTTGTCTACTTATCCTATCCATGCCCCTCATAATTTTGTAAATCTCTATAAGGTCACCTCTCGGCCTCTCGGCTCCAGAGAAAACAGTCCCGGCCTGTTCAGCATCTCCACATAGCTCAAATCCTCCAACTCTGGCAACATCCTTGTAAATCTTTTCTGAGCCCTTTCAAGTTTCACAACACCTTTCCAATAGGAAGGAGACCAGAATTGCACGCAATATTCCAACAGTGGCCTAACCAATGTAGCATACAGCCACAACATGACCTCCCAACTCCTGTACTCAACACTCAGAGCAATAAAAGAAAGCACACCAAACACCTTCTTCACTATCCTATTTACCTGCGACTCCACTTTCAAGAAGCTATGAACCTGCACTCCAAGATCTCTTTGTTCACCAACACTCCCTAGGACCTTACCATTAAGTGTAGAAGTACTGCTAAGATTTGCTTTCCCAAAATGCAGCACCTCACATTTATCTGAATTAAACTCCATCTGCCAATTCTTGGCCCATTGGCCCATTTGATCAAGATCCTGTTGTAAACTGAGGTAAACTTCTTTGCTGTCCACTACACCTCCAATTTTGGTGTCATCTGCAAACTTACTAACTGCACCTCTTATGCTCGCATCCAAATCATTTATGTAAATGACAAAAAGTAGAGGACCCAGCACCGATCCTTGTGGCACTCCACTGATCACAGGCCTCCAGTCTGAAAAACAACCCTCCACCACCACCCTCTGTCTTCTACCTTTAAGTCAGTTCTGTATCCAAATGGCTAGTTCTCCCTTTATTATGTGAGATTGAACCTTGCTAACCAGTCTTCCATGGGGAACTTTGTCAAACGCCTTACTGAAGTCCATATAGATCACATCTACCACTCTGCCCTCATCAATCCTCTTTGTTACTTCTTCAAAAAACTCAGTCAAGTTTGTGAGACATGATTTCCCACGCACAAAGCCATGTTGACTATCCCTAATCAGTCCTTGCCTTTCCAAATATATGTACATCCTGTCTGTCAGGATTCCCTCCAACAACTTGCCCACCACCGACGTCAGGCTCACTGGTCTATAGTTTCCTGGCTTGTCCTTACCACCCTTCTTAACAGTGGCACCACGTTAGCCAACCTGCAGTCTTCCGGCACCTCACCTGTGACTATCGATCATACAAATATCTCAGCAAGAGGCTCAGCAATCACTTCTCTAGCTTCCCACAGAGTTATCGGGTAAACCTGATCAGGTCCTGGGGATTTTTCCACCTTTATGCATTTCAAGACATCCAGCACTTGCTCTTCTGTATTATGGACATTTTGTAAGGTGTCACCATCTATTTTGCTACTTTCTATATCATCCATATCCTTTTCCACAGTAAACACTGTTGCACAATACTCGTTTACTATCTTCCCCATTTTCTACGGGTCCACACAAAGACCGCCTTGCTGATCTTTGAGAAGCCCTATTCTCTCCCTAGTTATCCTTTTGTCCATAATGTATTTGTAAAATCCCTTTGGAAACTCCTTAACTCTATTTTCCAAAGCTATCTCATGTCCCCTTTTTGCCCTCCTGATTTCCCTCTAAAGTATACTCCTACCGCCTTTATATCTTCAAAGGATTCACTCGATCTATCTTGTCTATACCTTACGTATGCTTCCTTCTTTTTCTTATCCAAACCCTCAATTTCTTTAGTCATCCAACATTCTCTATACCTACCAGCCTTTCCGTTCACCCTAACAGGAATATACAATCTCTGGATTTTCGTTATCACATTTCTGAAGACTTCGCGTTTTCCAGCCGTCCCTTTACCTGTGAACATCTGCCCCCAATCAGCTTTTGAGAGTTCTTGCCTAAGACCGTCAAAATTGGCCTTTCTCCAATTTAGAACTTCAACTTTTAGATCTGGTCTATCCTTTTCCATTACTATTTTAAATCTAATAGAATTATGGTCACTGGTCCCAAAGTGCTGCTCCACTGACACCTCAGTCACCTGCCCTGCCTTATTTCCCAAGAGTAGATCAAGTTTTGCACCTTCTCCAGTCGGTACATTCACATACTGAATCAAAAAATTTTCTTGTACACACTTAAGAAATTCCTCTCCATCTAAACCTTTAACACTATGGCGGTCCCAGTCTATTTTTGGAAAGTCAAAATCCCCTACCATAACTACCCTATTATTCGTACAGATAGCTGATATCTCCTTACAAGTTTGTTTCTCAATTTCCCTCTGACTATTAGGGGGTCTATAGTACAATCCCAATAAGGTGATCATCCATTTCTTATTTCTCAGTTCCACCCAAATAACTTCCCTGGATGTATTTCCGGGAATATCCTCCCTCAGCACAGCTGTAATGTGATCCCTTATCAAAAATGCCACTCCCCCACCTCTCTTGCCTCCCTTTCTATCCTTCCCATAGCATTTATATCCTGGAATATTAAGCTGCCAGTCCTGCCCAATCCTTGAGCCACTTTTCTGTAATTGCTATGATATCCCAGTCCCATGTTCCTAACCATGCCCTGAGCTCATCTGCCTTCCCTGTTAGGCCCCTTGCATTGAAATAAATACACTTTAATTTATTAGTCCTACCTTGTCCCAGCTGCCCTGACTGTTTGAGTCGCTTCTGTTCTCAACTGTACCAGTCTCAGATTGATCTCTTTCCTCACTATCTCCCTAGTCCCACCCTTCCCCCCCACCCCTCCCCCCCACCTTACTCGTTTAAATCCTCCCAAGCAGCTCTAGCAAGTCTCCCTGCCACTATATTAGTCCCCTTCCAATTTAGGTGCAAAAACCGTCCTTCTTGTACAGGTCACTTCTACCCCAAAAGAGATCCAATGATCCAAAAATGTGAATCTTTCTCCCATACACCAGCTCCTCTGCCATGCATCTATCTGCTCTATCCTCCTATTCCTGCCCTCACTAGCTTGTAGCACTGGGAGTAATCCAAATATTACTACTCTCGAGGACCTCCTTTTTAAATTTCTGCCTAACTGTCTATAATCTCCCTTCAGAATCTCAACCTTTTCCCTTCCTATGTCGTTGGTTCCAACCTGGACCTCTTGCTGGCCTTTTGCCACCTTGAGAACATTTTGCACCCTCTCAGAGACATCCTTGATCCTGGCATCAGGGAAGCAATACACCATTCTGATTTTTCGCTGCTGGCCACAGAAACGTCTGTCTGTACCTTGGACAAGCGAGTCCCCGAACACAATTGATCGCTTGGAACCTGGCATACCCCTCATTGCATTAGAGCCAGTCTCAATTGGCTGTTTGTGCTACATTCCCCTGAGAATCCATCACTCCCTACATTTTCCAAAACAGCATACTTGTTTGAAATGGGTATAGCCACAGAAGGCTCCTGCACTAGCTGCCTACCTCTCTTACCTTTCCTGAAGTTAATTCATCTATGTGACATCCTTTGTTTCCTTCTCCCACCTCCACTTCTCTTTGACTGCGGTGGAACAACATTTCTGGTCATGGTTAGAGTGGTGCTGGAAAAGCACAGCAGGTCAGGTAGCATCTGAGGAGCAGGAAAATTGATGTTTCAGGCAAAAGCCCTTCATCAGGAATGGTGTCATTTCTGGTCATTTTTCTTTCCTGCCTGTCACCCTATTACAGACCTTACTTTAGATCTATTCCCATGCATTCCTTGCTCAATATCTATTCTATTGCATTAACTGCCACCTAAACTGTGCAATGCCCCGCTGAGTTTCAATATCCAAGAACATTGATCTCCCTCACTCTGTAAGTTTACAACCAATGGACTTCTGCAGTCCCACTGATGACTGGATAATCGCTCTAGACAAATTCAGGAAAACAAAGTTTTATTAGCAAGTCTGCAGAGTTGGGCACCCTTCTGAGTAAAAGGTGCCCCCAGGCTTACAAAGTTTCTCATTATATACAGCACATGTCCCTCCCCTCCTTGGCTCTAACGAGCCATGAGGTTCACATTCTTAAAACATCATTATTCTCCAATTTGCACCCTTATCACAAAGTCTGCAACAAATGTCTCCAGACCCTTCCCTTCCTGGCTCTAACGAGCCATGAGGTTCACATTCTTAAACTGTCATTATTCTCCAATTTGCACCCTTATCACAAAGTCTGCAACAAATGTCTCCAGAGTCTCCAAAGTTGTTGTCTTTCTCACCCTGTAGTCTTATCAGTCAAAGACTTATTCTTCTCGGTCTGTGCTAGCGGTCTTATCAATCTGTAGCAGATGTCTCTCGAGTCGTTTCCCTATCCTGCAGTCTTATCAGTCAAGGACTCATCCTTCCCTGCCTGTGTTAATGGTTTCATCAATCAAGGACCTGTTTGTTTTTACTCTGCTCACAAATTGTCAGCATTATGCACAATTTAAATTGTCCTACTCTTGAGTATACAAAATGTTTTAGAAAAGAAGCAAAGTTTTGTCTTTTATTATAGATCAGTCTGTGGTCTAGGCACATCTTAAAGTTTGAACCGAAATTACCTCTCACATGTGTGATTTTTAATTATGCCTCTGGGTGTTAGCGAGTCGCTCATTTATTAATTTGTGCACCTAGTTCTAGATTGACACACGGATGACGAAGTGCAATCATTTGACTGCTTTGCCGTCCAACAGTCAGAAGCCATTAAACAAACATCGTGGCCTCCATTGAATGACCTTCCTGTAATCGCCTCCCGCTGCAAGACTCGTCACCATGCCGCTACCTCCCAACAACGAGGCTCCCCATTGGTTCACCGGGACAGGAAGGGGCCGGCGCCAATTGGTCGGTCTCGACATCGATCGAGGCGGGATGGGCGGAGACGTATCACGCGCTCCGGAGCTGATTGGAGAACTGCGACGCCAATCAAACGGGGTGCAAGTCACGTCGCGTGAGGCCCCGCCCCATCGATTCAAGCTTGTGAAGGTTCCAGGTTGACCAGGCCCTTGGTTTGTGGATGATATTGTAACTTATTTTTGTTTCTGCCTTTATCTGTGTGTGTTGTCTGTGATGTTCTGATTAACTGGCCAGTCATTTAACCTGGCAATTTAGTTTGAGGTCACCTTGTAGTGACTGGTAGCTGGAAAGCATCATGTACAACTGCTGGGTTCCAGTTATACTGCAGAATGTGCATCAGGAGTCCCAAAGGAATCCCTGTGAAATTACAATACAGTAAAATAAAAGACTGCAGATGCTGGAGGCCTGAGATAAAATCAGCAGGTCTGGCAGAACCTAGGGAGACTTTGTGAAATTATGTTTCTGTGTCAGATTACAGTGCCACCTTGGCTTGCCTAGGTTAGGTTTGATTAACTTGTAGGTTTGTTTAAACCGGTTTCTTCCTTTCACTAGCCTTAGGATTTGGGTGTGAGAGCTATGTGATCTTGAACGTCTTTTGTTGCTCATTTGTTGCCCAGAGTTTGAATTGGTAACAGTGGAGAAACTGTCTGTGTTTGTGCTCAATACTGCACTGAATCTAACAGCACGTCCATTTTGGTGCAGAATAACACAAAAGTCCTGTAATTATTCAGTTAAAAATCACACAAAACCAGGTTAAAGTCCAACAGGTTTATTTGGAAGCACTAGCTTTCGGAGCACTCCTCCACTGATGAAGGGCTTTTGCCTGAAATGTCGATTTTCCTGCTCCTTGGATGCTGCTAACCTGCTGTGCTTTTCCAGCACCACACTCTCGATTATAACCTGGTGTTGTGTGATGTTTAACTTTGTACTATCTCAGTCCAGCACTGGCACCTCCAAATCATGACTGTAATTATTCAGTTCCCTACGGCATACAGTGCTGGAATCACTCCCCAGATTGCAATCAATGGAAAATTCTGTGCATTACTGAGAATTTGCACTCGAGCACTGGCTGCCTTTCTTCCTTCTTTGAAATGGAAACCCTTTGAAAGATTCATATTCTATGCAGTGCATTGTAAATGCATTTATAATGTTGTGTTAACTTCACAGCTCCTGCTAAGCACTTCCTTGACCATAAAAAACTTACTTGTATATTTTTTAAAAGTGTCATCAGGCATGTTGTGAACACACTCCTATAGAAGGTTGGATAAACTTCTGGCCCATAAGTAGGGACACTGCTTCTACACCTCAAAAGCACTTGAAAGCTTTCTTTTATGTTTGTGGAATATTAGATCTTTCCATATTAATACATTTTTTAAAAAAAGTATGTATTTCATGAAAGCATTGCCTCTGATTTAACATTCACCTGAATCTATTTACAATACTTCATTTTCTTTTATGAGTATTCAGAGAAACTGTGAATGACATGACATGTGCTTTTATTTTCTGGTTTATTGTGTGTGTGAAAATTTAATTCTGATCAGAGGTTTATCTGCTTTCAGATCTACTTACGAACATCAGTGCTGCTGCGTGCCGAAGCATCGGGTTCCAACATTGATTAGGAAAGGATAACTCACGCCATTGAGATATCTTGATCTTTGTGGAGAGCTTTCTTCAGAGTTAGTAGTGAGTGCCATTGCTGACCATGACATCAGAGCAAGTGTTAATAAAACTTGTTGCTTATTAGGATACCTGTAGTAATGTACCTGCAACCATAGATATGAGGAGAAAAGTGCTGAGATGGGTTGGCTCAGAGGCAACTCACAATGACAAACAATCAGCCTGAAAAGTGTTAGGTAAGCAGTTGCATGCTAGTTAACAACATTGATTCAGATTGTAGAGCACTTTCAGCCGTTGCAGTAGGCTCCGGTAACTCTTCAGGTAGTGATAGTCTGAATTTACTTTTCATATTTACCCTTTAATTTTGCACATTCTCCCTGTGTCTGCTGGGTTTCCTCCGGGTGCTCCGGTTGCCTCGCACAATCCAAAGATGTGCAGGTTAGGTAAATTGGCCTTGCTAAGTTGCCCATCGTGTTCAGAGTTGTGGACGTTAGGTGCATTAGTCAAGGGGTACATGTAGAGTAATAGGGTAGGGGAATGGTTCTGGGTGTGTTAATCTTCCGAGGGTTGGTATGGACTAGTTGGCCTGAATGGCTTGTTTCACGCTGTATAGATTCTATGATTCAAGGATAAGTGATGTGAATTTTGAAATGCAACATCTTTTGTTTCAGTCAAAAGGCTGGCTGGTACTTGCACAGTTTTTCATGAATGGAAGCGTTATAAAAGCTACATTGCGAGATATTGACATCTCTATTCTCTCCAGCACTTTTTTCTAATGAATCCAGCCAAGAGCAAATAAGCTGATATAATGTAACAAGTAATTTCTCCATAGGACTTTGCTGAACATAGTATTTCTGGCATTTCTGGTTTGGGATAATTAATTATTGCTGAAGGAATTGCAGGTGAATGAAATTTCATGATTTACAGCAATTCACTAAGACCCAATATCACTTGCGGGTGATCAGGAAATGCAACTTTGTCAGAATTGCACCAGATGCATGAGTGTATGTTTTCAAAACCTGTATATTTTTGTTTCTTTAATCCAGATCTTCCTGATAGAAGAAGACAATTTGAAATAAATGTTTATCTGGAATATGGTTGTCATCTCAAGCATCTTTCAAGGGTTCTACTCTTTTCTTAATGTACTGTAGGTTGTATAAAGATGGAGGACTTGCCTGAACTGTACATGATATTACAAGGCGAGGTATATCTTTCGATGTATACACACATTCTAATGTGCACTGTCCATAACCCTCTTTCAGTTCTGACTGGTGGCAAACAAATTCAACTCAAATTAATTTTTCAGGTTGCATCTGTAACAGAATATGGAGCATTTATTAAAATTCCGGGTTGCAAGCGACAAGGTAAAGTGTTGCTACAATTTGGTGCACAATATGTATATTTTAATGTTTTATACTTAGATGACATTTGTAAACTTCACAAATCCTTTCTAATCACTGAATAATGCTAAACATATGACATCATTGTGACTCTTGCAAAATTTGATATTCCCTGTTTTAGAAATTGCCTCATTCAATATTTGATGCCAGTTGTGAATTTTTCAAAGCTCACTCTTTTAAAGCAAGCTAGCAGTCTCAGTGGTATATGTAAGAAATCTCAACAGAGTAGAGAGCTCTGCCATAGCAGTGAAAGTTACTGAGCGATGTGCCCAGTACCCAAGATTGTGGGGCCACTGTGGCTAGGATCAATTGACGGAATGCTTGTATTATTTTTCAGGTCTGGTCCACAAGTCGCACATGTCAGCAAGCCGTGTGGATAATCCCTCTGAGATTGTTGATGTTGGAGAAAAGGTCTGGGTTAAAGTAATCGGGAAAGAGGTACAGGTGCTAACCCTGGAAGCTTTTGAAGCTGCATGCAATCTTGAGATCATTTTTCCAGTTTCTTTCCTCTGCTGGTCTGTGGAATAAATTGCTGAGTTTCCAAAGTGCAGCAGAATTTATTAGATGTTGATTATAAATGGATGAACAATTTTGTCGCGGTGCTTGTAAGACTCTTTCAGTTCAAGCACTTTTAATGAAATTGAAAATGCTGAGGTTACCAGGTCAGCTGCTATCTGAGAGAAGTTTGGCAATCATTCCTCACAACAAAGCAGGAAGAGAGGAAGGAGGATCAAAATGTAAGGAATGGTAGGACAGAAAGTAAGAGAAATTAAATGACAAAATGGTATTTCTGATCAGTAACTCGACCACCCTCACATTTTGTTTAATTAGTGGCAACTGTTTGTCAAGGTGTTGCACCCTTTTAAACCAATCTTTTTATATCCATCTGATTACCATCTCTTTTTACTTTGCGCCATCATCCCTTTTGTCATTTAAATTCACCTGCCTTCCAGCCCATCATAGAGCTTCCCTTTTGTTATTTATCCCAACGGAATTATGGGAATACACAGCAGGTCTGGCAGGTTTGTCAGGAAAGTAAACCAAGCTAATTTTTCAGCTTGGTGACCTCTCATTAGAACAGGGAACAGTTGCAAATGGAACAGGTTTGTAAGTATCCATGTGGACATGGAAAGGCTGGGGTGGGCAGTCATCCTTAAATCTATCCTTCTTTACATTATAGAGTCCCTGCTCTTTTTATATGTACACGGCGGCAGGTTTTCTTTTTGGGATGAAGCTCTTGTGTATGATATATGACGACAATTAAAACTAAGCTTTTGTTTTAAGGTAAAGGATGGCAAAGCCAAGCTTTCTCTTTCAATGAAGGCTGTTAATCAGGGATCTGGGAAGGACCTCGATCCAAATAACGTTATTCTTGAGTATGTGTTTTTGATCAAGGCTTTGGCTTGTTTTCTTGTAACATAGAGTCATAGAGATGTACAGTGTAGAAACAGACCATTCTGTCCAACTTGTTCATGCCGACCAGATATCCTAACCTAATCTTGTCCCTTTTTGCAGCACTTGGCCCATATCCCATTAAACCCTTCCTATTCATATACCCATCCAGATGCCTTTTAAATGTTGTCATTGTGCCAACCTCCACCACTTCCTCTGGCAGCTCATTCCATACACACACTACCCTCTGTGTGAAAAAGTTACCTCTTGGCTCCCTTTTATAGCTTTCCCCTCTCACTCTAAACCTATGCAGTCTCGTTCTGGACTCCCCCACCCCAGGGAAAAGATATTGTCCATTTATCCTATTCATGCCCCTCATGGTTTTATAAAACTCTATAAGGTCACCCCTCAGCCTCTCATGCTCCAGGGAAAACAGCCCCAACCTATTCAGCCTCTCCCTATAGCTCAAATCCTCCAACCCTGGCAACATGGTGGCGCAGTGGGTAGCACTGCTGCCTCACAGCACCAGAGACCCAGGTTCAATTCAAGCCTTGGGCGACTGTCTGTGTGGAGTTTGCACATTCTCCCCGTGTCTGCGTGGGTTTCCTCCAGGTACTCCGGTTTCCTCCCACAGTCCAAAAATGTGCAGGTTAGGTGAATTGGCCATGCTAAATTGCCCATAGTGTTTGGTGAAGGGGTAAATGTAGGGGAATGGGTCTGGGTGGGTTGTGCTTCGGCGGGTCGGTGTGGACTTGTTGGGCCGAAGGGCCTGTTTCCACACTATAAGTAATCTAATCTAATCTTAAAAAAACCTTGTAAATTTTTTCTGATTCCTTTCAAGTTTCACAACAATCCTTCTGATGGGAAGGAGACCAGAATTGCATGCAATATTCCAAAAGTAGCCTAACCAATGTAGTGTACAGCCAAAACATGACCTCCCAATTTTGTACTCAATACTCTGATGAAGAAAGGAAAGCAAACCAAAAGCCGCCTTCACTATCCTATCTACCTGTGACTCTAATTTCAAGGAACAATGAACCTGAACTGCAAAGTCTCTTTGTTCAGCAACACTCCCCAAGACTTTACCATTATGTGTGTAAGTCCTGCTCTGATTTGCTTTTCCAAAATGCAGCACCTCACATTTACCTAAATTAAACTCCATCTGCCACTCCTCAGCCCATTGGCCCATCTGATCAAGATCCCATTGTACGCTGAGGTAATCTTCACTGTCCACTACGTCTCCAATTTTGGTGTAATCTGCAAACTTACTACATATGCCTCCTATGTTCACATCCAAATGATTTATATAAATGACGAAAAGTAGTGGACCCAGCACCGATCTTTGTGGCACTCCACTGGTCACAGGCCTCCAGTCTGAAAAACAACTCTCCACCACCACCCTCTGTCTTTTACCTTCGAGCCAGTTTTGTATCCAAATAGGTGCTTCTCCCTGTATTTCATGAGACCTAATTTTGCTCACCAGTCTCCCATGAGGAACCGTGTTGAACACCTTACTGAAATCCAAATAAATCACATCAACTGCTCTGCCCTCATCAATCCTCTTTGTTACTTCCTCAAACACCTCAATCAAGTTATGAGACATGATTTCTCGGGCACAAAGCCATGCTGACTATCTCTAATCAGTCCTTGCCTTTCCAAATACATGTAAATCCTGTCCGTCATAATTCCCTCCAACAACTTCCCACCAGTGATGTCAGGGTCACCAGCCTATAGTTCCCTATTTTTCCTCGCCACCTTTCTTAAATAGTGGCACCATATTAACTAACCTTCAGTCTTCCAGCACCTCACCTGTGACTATCAATGATACAAATATTTGTTCAAGGGACCCAGCAATCACTTCTCTAGCTTCCCACAGAATTCTAGGGTACACTTGATCGGGTCCTGGGATTTGTCCATTTTTATGCATTTCAAGCCATCTAGCATCACCTCCTCTAATATGGATATTTTTCCAGATGTCATCATCTGTTTGCCCACATTCTGTATCATCCAAGTCCTCCTCCACAGTAAACACTGATGCAAAATACTCATTTAGTATCTTCCCCATCTCCTGTGGCTCCACACACAGACTGCCTTGCTGATCTTTGAGGGGCCCTATTTCTCCCTAGTTACCCTTTTGTCCTTAATATATTTATAAAAACCCTTTGGATTCTCCTCCACCTGATTTGCTGAAGTTGTCTCATGTCTCCTTTATGTCCTCCTGATTTCCCTCTTAAGTATACTCCTACTCCCTTTACAGTCTTACAAGGATTCACTCGATCTTTCCTGTTTTATACCTGATATATACTTCCTTCTTTTCCTTAACCAAAACCTCAATTTCTTTCGTCATCCAGCATTCCCTACACCTACCACCTAGAACTACAACTTTTAGATCTGGTCTATTCTTTTTCCATCAGTATTTTAAGACTAATAAAATTATGGTTGCCGACTCCAAAGTGCTTCCCCACTGACACCTCAGTCATCTGCCCTGCCTTATTTCCCAACAGAAGTTCAAGCTTTGCACCTTCTCTAGTCGGTACATCCACATACTAAACCAGAAAACTTTCTTGTCCGTACTTTAACAAATTGCTCTCTAGTACGCGCTTTCTTGTGCACACTTAACAAATTTAAACCCTTAACACTATGGCAGCCCCAGTCTATATTGGGAAGTTAAAACCTCCTACCATAACCACCCTATTTTTCATACAGATAACTGAAGTCTCCTTACAAATGAGTTTCTCAATTTCCCACTGGCTTTTAGAAGGTCAAAAATACAATCCCAATAAGGTGATCATCCCTTTCTTATTTCTCAGTTCCACCCCAATGACTTTCCTGGAATTATTCCCAGAATATCCTCCCCAAGTACAGCAGTAATGCTATCCCTTATCAAAAATGCCACTCCTACCCCTCTCTTGTCCCCCCCTTTCTATCCTTCCTATAGCATTTGTATCCTGGAACATTAAGTTGCCGGTCCTCTCCATCCCTGAGCCCCGTCTCTGTAATTGCTATGATATCCCAGTCCCTGAATTCATGTGCCTTCCTTATTAATCCTCTTGCATTGAAGTAAATGCAATTTAATTTATCAGTCCTACCTTGTTGTCTGCCTTGTTCCTGCCTGCCCTGACTGTTTGACTTGCCGCCTTTCCCAACTGTGCCAGTCATAGATTGACCTTTTTCCTCACTATTTCCCAGCTCCCACCCCCACCTCCTCACCTTACTAGTTTAAATCCTCTTGAACAGATCTAGCAAATCTCCCTGCCAGTATATTAGTCCCCTTTCAGTTCGGGTGCAATCCATTCCTTCTTGTACAGGTCGC
This sequence comes from Chiloscyllium punctatum, assembly GCF_047496795.1. Taxonomy (NCBI): domain Eukaryota; kingdom Metazoa; phylum Chordata; class Chondrichthyes; order Orectolobiformes; family Hemiscylliidae; genus Chiloscyllium; species Chiloscyllium punctatum. The sequence goes on along the minus strand of NC_092768.1, from coordinate 26,626,112 downwards.
TTCTGTCCAGAAAAGATTCCAATGATCCACAAAGTAGTGTGATAGTTGTGAAAAACTGAATCAGTGCACAGTGATCTGTTGCTCAGCTTCCCAAAACTTGGAATTTTTTGACCATTTTGCAAAACCTGAGATCCTTCTCAGCATGTGTTTTCTGTTTTAACTTTGTGTGTTCCAAATGAATAATTTGCTGAACAGAAAGAGATGAATAAAGTTTCAGATTTATGATGGTGTATGACACGCAAAATTGGGGCTTCGCTCTTACAACTGGAGGATGCGTAGAAGAGAAAATGGAGGATAAATGGGCATGATATTGTTGTCCACAGGGGATTAATTCTACCTTTTATGGGATTTTGTTTGTAGCCAGGATGAAAGAAGGAAGCGCAAGTTCAAAGACTTTACAGGGCAGAAAATAAAACTTGAAGCCGTTCTAAACACCGTTTGCAAAAAATGTGGATGTAAAGGTATGCAACATTTCCTAATTGGTTTTAGTTGATGTTAGGAGTTTCTAAAATAATAGCTTAAATACATCCTTTTAGGGACCTTGGTAAGTGCTGTTAATTCTAGTTCTGAGGAGGGTCACTGGACCCGAAATTTTGACTCTGATTTCTCTTAACGGGTATTGCCAGACCTGCTGAGCTTTTCCAGCAGTTTCTGTTTTGAGTTTGTAATTTTAACTGCGTCAGTTGGGGAGTCAGTAACTTTCTTGTCGATCTCAAGCTCTAGGACGCTAAGTGGTTTTGCCTCCTTTTTAAGATTGATACTTATTTAAGGATGTAAAAAGTTAAAAATCACGCATCACCAGGTTATAGTCCAGCAGGTATATTTGGAAGCACTAGCTTTCGGACCACTGCTCCTTCATCAGGTGTTTATGCAGTATAAGATTGTAAGACATAGAAAGTAGAACAAACATTTACAGTGTGATGCAACTACAATGATACATTTAAAAAGACCTGGATTATTTGTTAAGTCTCTCATCTTTTAGAGTGATCATGTTGGTTTCAGTTCATTCAAATGTAAATCCCAGAACTTTTTTATATTCTCAAGTGAGCTTTAACAAAAGGAGGTGCCATGTCAGCTTGGCCTTCAGGACAACACCATACAACCCTGTTTCGGCAGACACTGCAAGATGTATCAGAGTGTTGACATGGATATCACCATTCCACGTGGGGACACCTCCCACCATGTACGTGGCAGGTACTCATGTGACTCGGCCAATGTTGTCTGTTTCATACACTGCAGGCAAGGATTCCCTGAGGCATTATATATTGGCGAGACCGAGCAGAGGCTACGGCAACAGATGAATGGACACCACACAACTGTTTCCAGACAGGAGTGTTCCCTCTGAGTCAGGGAAAACTTCAGCGGTCCGGGACACTCGGCCTCAGACCTTCAAGTGACCATCCTCCAAGGCAGACTTCGGGACAGGCAACAACGCAAAGTGATTGAGCAGAGGCTGACAGCCAAGTTCGGTACCTATGGAGCTAACCTCAACCGGGACTTTGGGTTCATGTCACGCTACAGGTGACACCCCCCCCCCCCCCCGCCCCACGCACACACACCCACACACCCTTGCGCACACATGCACAGCCCTCAACATTCACACCCACATACATACCTCTCACAGATGTATACCCCTTTACACTCACGCTCACATACACATGCATGCACATGCACTCTCACAGACACTTACAGCCCACCATGCGCACACACGCATAAAAGTTTGTGGGGTGAATTTGTACTTGCAGAATTACGTTTTATTTTGTTCAAAAACTGCATGAATCCATTTAAGATTCTGTAAATCGCTTTTTTAGATATTGAATACAGGGGTGGCACAGTGGCTCATTGGTTAGCACTGCTTCCTCAGTGCCAGGGGCCCAGATTCAATTCCCACCTCGGGTGGAGTTTGCACATTCTCCCTGTGTCTGCGTGGGTTTCCTCCGGGTGCTCTGGTTTGCTCCCACAATCCAAAGATGTGCAGGTTAGGTGAATTGTCCATGCTAAATTGCCCATAGTCAGGGGTAAATGTCGGGGAATGGATCTGGGTGGGATACTCTGAATCGGCGTGGACTTGTTGGGCCAAAGGGCCTGTTTCCATACTGTAAGGAATCTAATGTGATCTCAGAATCAGTCTGAACATTGGGACACAGACAGACAGACTTTAACCGTACACATTTAATGTGTTATCTGAGCTGACGTAGCACTATTGTTAGAGTTCACTTGAGAATGTAATTTTAAAACATGTTCTGGGATTTATGTATGAAAGAACTGAAACCAACATAGTCATTCTAAAAAAAATGAGATACTTAACAAACAATCCAAGTCTTTTTCAGGTAGCATTTGAGTTGCATCGCACTGTAAACTTTTGCTATAAATTCTGTCTCTTACGATCTTATACTCCACAATCACCTAATGAAGGAGTAGTGCTTTGAAATAAATCTGTTGGACTATCATCTGGTATTGTGTGATTTTTAATTTTGTATTCCCCAGTTCAACACCAGCACCTCCAAATCACGTCAAATAATGAAACCGCGTTGCAGCTGTAGCACCATAGAGTTGCATAGCACAGAAACAAATCTTTCGGTCCACCTCATTCGTGCTGATCAGATATTCTAAATTAATCTAGTCCCATTTGCCAGCACTTGGCCCATATCCCTGTAAACCCTTCCTACTCATCTAACCATCCAGATGTCTTTTAAATGTTGTAATTATACCAGCCTCCACTGCTTCCTCTGGCAACACCGAAACAACACTTCTGTATGAAAAAGTTGCCCATTAAGTCCCCTTTAAATCTTTCTTCTCTCACCTTAAACCTATGCCCAGTAGTTCTGGATTTCCTTACTTTGGGGAAAAAGATCTCGGCTATTTTCAATGTCAATGCTGTTCATGATTTGTAGCTGAAACCCTCCAACTCTGGCAACATCCTTGTAAATCTTTTATGCCATCTTTCAGAGGAGACCAGAATTTAATGGAGTATGTCAAAGTTGGCCTAACCAATACAGAGGAACCTCGATTATCCGAATGAGGTGGGTGGGCACTATTTCATTCGGATAATTGATTATTCGGTTAATTGTTTTCCTCTGTGGCTCAGAATTTTCTATGAAGTCTGCTCCCCATTCAGGACACTAGTCAGCAGCACACCGTGCACGAGCCCCTGGTACCCCGCCTGCCTCCAACCCTGTCTGCGCCCCCAACACGCATGCCCATCCCCGCAAACTCTTCCCCCCACAAACCCTGTCTGCTCCCCCCCCCCCCCCCCCCCCCCCCAGTCTGCCCCCACCCCCAATTATTCCGATAATTGATATTTGGATAATTGAAGTTCCACTGTATCCTGTACTGCCATAACATGACATCCCAATTCTTATATTCAGTGTACTGACCAATAAAGGCAAGCATACCAAATATCATCTTCAGTAGTTTGTCTACCTGCGATTCCACTGAGAACCGCAAGGTCTCTTTTCTCAGCAACTCCCCAGGCCCATACTATTAAGTGTAAAAGTCCTTGAGGGATTCGCTTGATCCCAGTTGTCCATGCCTACCATATACCGCCTTCTTTTTCTTTCCCAGAGCCTCAATTTCTCTAGTCATCCAGCATTCCCTATACCTACCAGCCTTGCTTTTCACATTAACTGGGCTATAGTGCCTCTGGAATCTCGCTACCTCATTTTTGGAGACCTCCCACTTTCCGACCATTGCTTTCCCTGCGAATAGCCTCTCCTGATAAATTTTTGAAATCAATTGGTTTCCTCAAGATCATGTTCCACCACCAACTCTTTTGAGTTCACTTACACAATTTTCTCCTGACTGGATTGTAGAAGTTCGCCTGTGCTGAGGACAATGACTTTACTGTCAAAATATTCACTCAGCTTAGTGAGTTGTCCACCCTGGAACTCACATCGATGAGTGATATGCAAAATACTGGCTGAAACATCATCTTCAATAACGTACATATTTACTCGCCTAATATTGTCAAAATTAGCCTTACTCCAATTTAGAACTTTAACTTTTGGGACTTTTTAACTCAGCTTTATCCTTTTATATAGGTGCAGAGCAATTTGTCTTTGTGCTAATGGTTTTGTTTTCTTTGTCCTTTCATGGAATGTGCAATTCCAGGATTTGTTTCCCATTCCTCATGAGTCCTGCCTCTGAGCTGAGTGTCTTGCTAGGCTATTTCGGAGAGAGATTGGCAGTCAGCTACATGCTGTGGAGCCAGTGTCACACGTAAGCCTGTCATATTGATGGCAGATTCCTTCCCAAAAGACAGCACTGCGTGAGATGGGTTTTTACAACAATCCCTGATAATTGTCATGGTCCTGTCTATTGAATTTAAATTCCTGCAGTGTGCTTAGATTTGAACGCAAGGTCATTATCCTGACCTCAGGATTACTGCTCCAGAAGAAATAAGACCTAAAAATCCTCATTTGATGGCAGCACGCATCATAAGAATGGGGTTGTAAACTGGTCAGACCACAAAGTCCTGCTGCCTGGCACATGCTGTTGTGCAGTGAAAAGCTCACTGTTACCAAGCTAAGAAGTGGAAATTTAGTTAGATTATTCTAGCTGACGAGTGATGCATTTCCCATCCAACCTGCCTCACCACAGCACACTCCAAAGGAATACATGCTTAAGGGCAGGTTTGGACCCAGTGTTGATGGTCTCTGTGATAAATTAGCCTGATGCAATTGAGTTTGAATTAACTTTCACTCATTTAAGTCACATTTTTTTCCTTTGTTGAACAAAATCTTTTGTGCTTAACGAAAATGCCTGACAATTTCAGAAGGACCTTAAGCTAACTTTGTTTTCTTTGCTAGGACATTTTGCGAAAGACTGCTTCATGCAGCCTGGTGGCGTTAAGTACAGTCTCGTTCCTGATGATGAGGTGGAACCAGCTGACAGCTCCAGCCAATCTGAATTTCAGCCTCCAAAGAAGAAAAAGAAGGTACTCATTTATTTAGCGAATGCATATTCCGTCTATAATTCCAACTATCTGAGAGAGCTGTGCTCACTAGCATGCAAAACCTCAGATAGTTTAATTAATGGACATGATTCAGTGACATGCAGTCTCATCAGGTTTATGTTTGATTGCCAGGATATTTCTTGCTGGTGTCATAAAGCTGGAGAAGATTTGATGTGTTTTGTCTCTGCTCTGTTCAGATGCAGTTTAGAAGCATGGCCTGGCCAAGTAAGGCCTTGTTCATGGTCCATTGGGTCAGAAATGATGTTGAGCTTATTCTTTTTGTTATTCTTGTTTGGGATGTGTACATCCTTAGAAGAATCAGGATTTATTGCCCAATACTAGTTGCTTCATGGGAAAGTGGTGACGAACTGCTTTGAAGCGCTGCAATCCCTGTGGTGGAAGTATGCACATTGCAGTTAGGGAGGGAGTTCAAGGATTTGACCCAAGTAATAGTGCAGGGATGGTGATGTCATCCCAAATCAGGATGGTGTGTGGCTTAGAGAGGAACTTGCAAATTGTGGTGTTCCCATGCTTCTGCCCTTCTGTTTGTAAGTGATAGAATTCCCAGGTTTGGTCTTCCAGGCTTGGTCAACATCTTCTGACCACTATTCTTGCCATTGAAGTGAAAAGTGAATGTAATCAAGGATCGTTTGTTGTCCAGGTTAATGATTGCTACAAATCAGAAAGAATTAATAATGTAATGTAATAAATTGATTCCTTAATTGTAGGCTATGGAGAGGCATGGGTGGTGCACTCTTTAGACTGTGCTCTTTACGATGTTGACCATTTAAGGTATAGAAAAATAAAGATTCATGAGGTGCTGTAACATTGGGAAAATTATGTTTGAGCTGTACTTTATTGAAAATGTTGTTTCAGCCAGTATCTTGCATCAAGTTTCACATCACTCATCGATGTGAGTTACAAGATGGACAACTCACTGATTTGAATGAACATTTTGACAGTAAAGTCATTGGCCTCAGCACAGGCGAAATTCCACCATCCAGTCAGGAGAAAATTATGTATGTGAACTAAAAGGGGTTGGTGGTAGAACTGATTCTTGAGGAAACCTATTGATTTGATATTCCTGCAGACTGGCAAGGTGAGTCACATACATTCTGCAACATTGGAATGAATGCAGTACTTCAATTAAGGAGTAGACTCACATTGAAAAATTCAAACTACAGTCCTCTTGAAGAATTAAAATGCAAAAATGTAGTTCTGCAGTGTTTATCAGTAGTTGTTTAAGAATTTGTTTCCAGGAAATGACAGTCAGTGACCATTGTCAGGTTTTTTTTGAGTGCAGAAGTATGATTATCCAGTTCAGTCCCTTCTTGATGTGATCCACGTTCCAGTGCAATGAATTGGACAGCAATTAGTAAGACCTAGAAGGATCATCTTCCTTCCTAGCTATCCATTCCAACCTTCCCACTGACCAATCACAATCACCTGCATCCACCTATAGCCATCCAGCCTACCTTTCCCCTAGTTCCATCCTCTTCCTCTGTTTATTTCTCAGCCCCTCTCTCCCCTCCCCAGTCCTGATGAAGGGTCCCAATCTGAAATGTCAACTCCTGCTCCTCTGATGCTGCGTGACCTGCTGTGCTTTTTCCAACTCCATACTTTATTGAGTCTGACTTTCCAACATCTGTAGACCTCACTATCTCCGTAGGGATCTATAAAACTGAATTCAACAGTCATAGGATTATAGGAAACCAGTTTAAGTTTATAATAAAATAAATGGAGAGTGTGATGAAAGATGTGTATTTTACATATGTGTGTGTGTGTGTGTGTGTGTGCACAATTTAGAATTCAAAGTAGAAACAGATGAATTTTATTTATTTCTGTGAAGTGCTTTTTTACACAAGAAATAGTCAGGAAATCATAGAGTCATAGAGCTGTTGAGCATGGTCCAACTCATCCCTGCTGACCAGATATCCTAACTTAATCTAGTCCCATTTGGCAGCATTTGGGACATATTCCTGTAAGCCCTTCCTATTCATATACCAATCCAGATGCCTTTTAAATGTTGTTATTGGACCAGCCTCCACCACTTCCTCTGGCAGCTTGTTCCATACATGCACTACCCTCTGTGTGAAAAAATTGCCCCTTAGGTCCATTTTAAATCTTTCCCCTCTCAGCTTAAACTAATGCCTTCTAGTTTTGGACACTCTTACCCTGGGGAAAAGACCTTGCCTATTTACCCTATCCACACCCCTCATGATTTTAAAATCACCCCGCAGCCTCCGATGCTCCGGGGAAGACAATCCCAGCCTATTCAGCATCTCTCCATTGCCCAATCCTCCAAACATGGCCACTTCTTTGTAAATCTTTTCTGAACCCTTTTTAGTTTCACAACATTCTTCCTATAGTAGTGAGACCAGAATTGCATGCAGTTTTCCAAAAATGGCCTAACCAATGTCCTGTACGGCTGCAACATGAACTCCCACCTCCTATACTCAATGCACTGACCAACAAAGGCAAGCATACCAAACGCTTTCTTCACTATCCTCTCAACCTGGGACTCTACTTTCAAGGAACTGTGCGCCTGCACTCCACAAGTCTCTTTGTTCAGCAACACTCCCCAGGGTCTTACCATTATGTGCATAAGTCGTGCCCTGATTTGCCTTTCCAAAATGCAGCACCTCACATTTGTCTAAATTAATCTCCATCTGTCACTCCTGATCCATTGGCCCATCTGATCAAGGCCCCATTATTCTCTGATGTAACCTTTCTCGTTGTCCACCACACCTCAATTTTAGTGTCACCTGTGAACCTACTAACCATACCTCCTATGTTCACATCCAAATCATTCTGGGATATTGACTTAGTCCAGAATTTGTCAATTGCAGTGACTGCTAATTCCTATTGTGTTGATAGAAAAATATTCTCACTAATATAAAAGCAAAGAACTACAGATGCTGGAAGTCTGAAACAAAACATGCAAGAGAAACACAGCAGATCTGGCAGTATATAGAGAGAGAGAGTTCGAAACAGAGTTAATGTTTTGAGTCCAGTGACCTAAACATTACCTCTTTTTCACTCTATGAATGCTGCCAGAACTGCTGAGTTTCTCCAGTGCGTTTTGAGGAGGTATTTATATTATTGAGTTTATGGCAAGTCATTAAACAAGTCAGGCCAATAGCTTTATTTTCAGTTCAGAAGAATCTACGAGAAGTAAGTCGTCTTGTTTAAGCACTAGAGTCGAGTGCAGAAACAAGTTTAGTTTAATTCCAGGAAAGCAATATTATTTCTAGGGCAGTTCAGTGACCAGTTACTGCAGCAAAATGGTTTAGTTTGTCAAACCTCGAACCAGGAGAGCTATGACCTGCTGATGTATTTCAAAGGACAAAATAACCGTAGCCCAGTTTTAGCAACATACAGTCTCTGTTTTCTGAAAGGCAACAGTAACTATTTTCGAAATATTGGTGCAACTAAAGGTTTGATCTTCTACAGGATAAAGTAAAGAAGCAGAAGAAAAGTAAAGGCAAGCTGTCTTCCTCTGATTCTAATTCTTCTGAGTCATCGGACTCGAGCAGTGAGGAGGACCGCTCAGCCCCCAAGGCACATAAACATTCGGAAAAAACTCAACGATCACACAAGAAGAAAAAGCATAAAAAGCACAAGCATAAGAAATCCAGAAAGAGAGATTAAATCTTGGTATTTGGTAAAGAAAACTGGAAATCCTGCATGTTGTTCTCAAGCTGTGGATGGAAACCCCCACCAGAGAAAGTTGAAATGATGTGCTCTTCTTGTTTCTTAGTAATTTACTCTTGTAGATTGTATTTTCTCCCAAGTCTGAACCAAATTTTGAAATACACTAGATGTGTTATTTTGTTGTGGCGGAAGGCTTTTACAAAATGAAAGTATTCTTTTTTTTAAAAAAAATCCAGTTTATGTGTTTTGCACAATGGTTCAGACTGGTGTGTGGCTGCTCTACATTGAATCCCTTGAGCCTGTAATTGCATTGGGTGAAAATAACATAGAAATAACTTAACCCGACTCATTCAAAATTCCTTTACCCATATTTTAATGGAAACTGCTTATTTTAAATGAAATAATATCTTCATTAAAATACTGGACAAAAGAAAAAGCAGGTTGTAACCAATGTGTTAAACGTTCAAACACTTGCATCATAATTGTAAGACAATTGCATTGTACTTGAAAAGAATGAGTTTTCAGGGAGGTGAGAAGGAAGGTTCGTGTGGGAATAAATTAGCTCTTCCAAAGAACTAGCACAGGGAAAATTGGGCTGCTTTTGTGCTGAACTATTCCTTGACCCTGAGTTAGAGATGGAATTGAATGAACAGAATATATTCACCTTGCTCATGATAACATGGTAATTTTGTTTTTTAAACTCCACTCTGATTGTATTTAATTCAAAAATTAATACATTTACATCCTTTGCTCATCCTGGCCTTTTCCCAATGTTACGTTTTGTGAAAGTTTCTCACTTTGCTTAGTTTCTTATTTAATCCATAATATGGATTAAACTGATAATTTTCTACAATACAAGGCAAATATATAAATATTACACTGAATTCAAGATTCGTAACAATTGAAATGGTAGCATATAAAATGGTCAATTCATGGCCCAGACTGTCAACAGCCGCGGATACAGTTTTGAAAAAAAATTAGTGTGAGAAATAGTTCAGTGATGCAATTGATGGTAGATTCCTTTTTTGGGAGAAAAGGGTTGTTCTGTGCTAGGTTAAAAACAATGATTGCAGATGCTGGAAACCAGATTCTAGATTAGAATGGTGCTGGGAAAGCACAGCAGTTCAGGCAGCATCCGAGGAGCAGGAAAATTGACATTTCGGGCAAAAGCCCTTCATCAGGAATGTCCTATGCTGGCAGGCTGAGCAAATTGGGCCAATAATATTTGGAGTTTAAAGGAACGAGGGAGTATCTAACTGAAATAGGGAAGATTCTGAAGGATGTGGGCGTGTGACAGGATAGATGTGAATGGTTGTTTCCTCTCGTCAAGGAAGTCTAAAACGCAGATGACAGAAGTGGCTGATTATTTAAGGCTTAAATGAGTACCCCACTCAGTTACAAATCTTTGCAAGTGTCTGTCCCACTTTGCATGTGGATGCCCTTTTGGTCAATGAGCATGAGAGAGACAGATTATTGGCCTCCAAGGGAATCCCGGAACATGAAAATGGAGCTGATTGATAGAATAGGCTTCATGGCCCACTCTTGTTCATAGTTCTTGTCATCTAACCCAAATCAATTAATTTGTACAAACACTTATCTCAATCATTAATCCTATCTTAGTGGATCATTCAATTATGTAAAAATATGGGTGCTTAATGATTGTTTATCCAGCAGATTGTCAGCAGTGCAGAGTTCTTTCCATCTTCATTCGGTCCTGGATTAAAGAAGGGAAAGATCCTCTCAGTGAAAGTGTGGGTGTAAGTGTAGAGATGGGACATGTTGTCTGCATTGTAAAATGATACCTGTCCGCCGTCATAGTCCACAAAAACCCCGATCTGTGGATTTATACCTGGGCAAGGCATTTAGATCTTGGGGAGCTGGCAGCAAAATATGCATTTCCAGGATTTAACCTACCTGTCCAATAAACTGTCTTAGGGCTCAGATTCATCACCTCTTCCCTGTTCACAGACTCTTGGGCCACTCCCACAATCCATTCAGTTTTGTTCTCCACCTTTACCCCCCAGCAATGCCTCCCTGACACGAGTCCCTCCATTTTCAAGATGCAGGCACACTTAACAACCGTCTTCTGGGTTTGACAGTATGGCTGCCATTTGTCTCCGAATCTCTCACTGGTCCGGTCCTCAGACAGGATGAGCAGGGGATTTGCTGTGTTCTGATCCAAGGTCAGTCTGGCTGGAGCTGGGGAAAAGTGAAAATAGTTGGTGATTATAGAGAATGATGGAAATGATTTGTGTAAGTAGCTGTAGAGGGAAAAAGGGTGCTTGGTCAGGGAGGGAATAGCGACTTGGGGCTTTGAAGGGGCGCGTTACAGTGCAGAGACTCTCAGTGATACAGAAGGATGTTTGAGTAGGTGTATGGAAGGACAAGAGAAGAATGGGAGGGAGAAAGGTTCATGTGAAAGAAGGGAAGATACAGGATTGGAAGGGCAAGTGACAAAGAGTCAGAGGGTTTCAAGAGAGGTGGTGTGGTGGAAAATAGTGCATTGACTGGTGACACAGTCTCTAGAAGGAATGGAGCAGGAGGATAGAGGACTAAACAGGGCAACGCAGTGAGTGTGGGAAGATGATAAAATTTTTCCAGTATTTCTGCTCTCTGGGAGAGAGTCGTTCCACAGAGCATGAGTTAGCACAGTTTTTCTGGGGACTCAGGAGAAATCAGTGCACCAGCTGTAAGATGCACTGTAGGAACACAACTAGAATCGTAGAATCCTAGAATGTCTTCCAAACACACAACCTGTACCACCTCTAACGTCTAGGATAAAAGATGTATGAGAAACACCATGTAAAAGTTCACCTCTAAGATATAAGCTATTCCCTTACTGTAGCTGAGTTAGAATTATAGATCTCCCCGCCAAACAACACTGTGGATGATCTTGTACCCCATGCATACAAACAGTTTAAGGAGGAAGCTCACCTGTACCTTCTCAAGCTTGAATCGTGATTGGCTACACCAGCAATTATTGCCTATGATGCTGACATCTCATGCTCAAATAACAAAAGTTAACCCCCACCCACAGATGATGGTGATGGTAAAGAGTGTGGTGTGAGAGGGATGCTGACTGCTACAGAAAGGAAGAGAGCTACAACATATCAAATGAAGGAATCTAAATTGAATGCCTCAACAGAGAACATAGGGAAGAGATGATATACCATGTACTTGGGATAATATCGAACATAGAGCATTACAGGCCCTACGGCCCTCAGTGTTGCGCCGACCTGTGAAACCAATCTGAAGTCCATCCAACTTGAATTATTCCATTTTCATCCATATGTTTATCCAATGACCATTTAAATGCCTTTAAGGTTCGCAAGTCTACTACTGTTGCAGGCAGGGCATTCCATGCCCCTACTACAATATGAGTAAAGAAACCAGCTCTGACATCTGTCCTTTATCTATCACCCTTCAATTTAAAGATATGTCCCCTCAATCTGGCTATCACCATTCGAGGAAGAAGGCCCTCACTATCCACCCTATCTAACCCTATGATTACCTTATATGTCTCAATTAAGTCACCTCAACCTCCTCCTCTCTAATGAAAACAGCCTCATGTCTCTCACCATTTCCTCATGAGACTTTCCCTCCACACCAGGGAACATCCTGGTAAATCTCCTCTGTACCCTTTAAAATGTTTCCACGGCCTTCTTATAATGTAGTGACTGAAACTGCCCACAATACTCCAAGTGTGGTGGCACCAGAGTTTTGTACAGCTGTAACATGACCTCATGGCTCGGAAACTCAACCTCTCTACCAATAAATGCCAATATACCGTATGCCTTCTTAACAATCCTATCGACTTGGGTGGCAACTTTCATGAATCAATGCATATGGACAGCAAGATCTCTCTGCTCATTCACACTACCAAGAATCTTACCATTTGCCCAGTATTCTGTATTCCCGTTGCTCCTTTCAAATTGAATCACTTCACACTTTTCCATATTAAACTCCATTTGCCATCTGTCAGCCCAGCTCTGCAGCTTATCTATGTCCCTCTGTAACCTGCAACATCCTTCAGCACTATCCACAACTCCACCAACCTTAGTGTCATCTGCAAATTTATTAACCCATCCTTCCACACCCGGATCCAGGTCATTGATAAAAATGACAGTGGCCCCAAAACAGATCCTTGCGGTATACCACTCATAACTGAACTCCATGATGAACATCTCGAATCAATCGTCACCCTCTGTCTTCTTTCACCTAGCTAACTTATGATCTAAACCACCAAATCACCCTCAATCCCATGTGTCCGTATTTTGTGCAATAGCCTCCCATGGGGAACCTTATCAAGTGCCTTACTGAAATCCATATACGCCACATCAACTGTTTTACCTTCATCCACCTGTTTGGTCACCTTCTCAAAGAAATCAGTAAGGTTTGTGAAGCACGACCTACCCTTCACAAAACTGTTGATTATCCCTAATCAACTTATTCCTTTCTAGATTATTACAAATCCTATCTTTTATAACCTTTTCCAACACTTTACCCACAACTAAAGTAAGGCTCGCTGGTCTATAATTGCCATGATTGTCTTTACTCCCCTTCTTGAACAAGGAGATAACATTTGCTATCCTCCAGTCTTCTGGCAATATTCCTGTAGATGAAGACGACATAAAGGTCAATACCAAAGGCCCTGCAATCACCTTCCTGGCTTGCCAGGGAATCCGAGGATAATCCTATCTGACCCAGGGGACTTATCTATTTTCACACTTTCCACAATTGCTAACAGCCCCCCTTTGTGAACCTCAACCCAGTCTAGTCTAGTAGCCTGTATCTCAGTATTCTTGCAGACAAAATGTCTTTTTTCAGTGTGAATACTGACAAAAATATTCATTTAGCACTTTTATCTTCTCTGACTCTACACACAACTTCCCACTACTCTCCTTGAATGGCCCTGATCTTACTCTCGTCATTCTTTTATTCCTGACATACCTATAGAAAGCTTTAGGATTTTCCTTGATCCTATCTGTCAATACTTCTCATGTTCCCTCCTGGCTCTTAGCTCTTTCTTTACATCCTTCCTGGCTAACTTGTAACCCTCAAGTGCCCTAACTGAGCCTTCATGTCTCATCTTTACATAAGCCTTCTTCCTCTTGACAAGGGATTCAACTTCTTTAGTAAACCACGGCTCCCTTGCTCAACCACTTCCTCCCTGCCTGACAGGTACATACTTATCAACGGCATGCAGTAGCTGTTCCTTGAAAAAACTCCACATTTCAATTGTGTCCATCCCCTGCAGTTTCCTTCCCCATCCTATGCATCCTAAATCTTGCCTAATCACATCATAATTTCCTTTCTCCCAGCTATAACTCTTGCCCTGCAGTACATACCTATCCCTTTCCATCGATAAACTAAACATAACTAAAATGTGGTCACTATCACCAAAGTGCTCACCTACCTCTAAATCTAACACCTGCCATGGTTCATTACCCAGTGCCAAATCCAATGTGGCCTCACTCCTTGTTGGCCTGTCTAAGGATGTGTCAGGAAACCCTCCTGTTCATATTAGACAAAAACTGACCCATCTAAAGTATTTGAACTATTGTATTTTCAGTCGATATTTGGAAAGTTAAAGCCCCCACAACAACTATCCTATTACTATGACTCCCATTCAGAATAATCTTTGCTATCCTTTCCTCTACATCTCTGGAACTATGTACTAGAGAGTGTTAGATTCATCGCTTTCTGTCATGCAATTCCAGAATGAAAAGGAGTGCAAGAGGTCTGGTTCAATGAGACAATGGTAAAGGAAGGGTGCAATGAGAAAAATGCAGCAAAGTTGTTGACAATTTCCAAACTTAAACTCTTTTAATAATAAGCTGAAATAAATCTGGGTCCTCTGTAAGCTATCTGACAATAATTTGGCAATTGATTGTCAAGAGATATCGTGGATAAGTGAAACAGTGTGGAACACTGGCTCACTCCAGACTGGTGCTTTCTTTCCTCGCTCCTTTTGTTTTTTTCCCATCTTCTTGATGTCACAGGGAGGCCAGTGCGGTACTGATGGTAATTTCTGGCTCATAGGCCCAATGTATGGACTCCTGGAATGGTGGCGAGGCACCGGCTAAAATGATGGGAGAGCAGAGATTCCTGGGCTGCAATAGGTGCAGACAGTGGATTCTTTCTGTGGTGGTGGGTCGTTGAATGCAGCAATATTGGTGCCTGGAGCAGGGGCTATTGTTGTGGGAGGCTCGGAGCTGGGACCTTGCCAGAGTCTTGTTTGGGATCCTGGCCGATGAAGGTGAACTCTATTTAAGTACTTTCTTTTTATCTTGTACCTCAAAATGGTACTGGATTGTGGGCAACAGAACACTTATCATGGTATCTGCATAGATATTTGTGACAATAAATCATTCATTCATTCATATACATCTGAAAACTACCTTTGGTAATGTGGACTGTGTGCAGGTAGATTTTTAAGATGTCAGTAAGTATAAAATAATGTAGTGCAGTGCAAGGTGGGATGAGAAGCCATTGACAAAGACTAGTCAGATAGGAAAATGTGTGAGCAAGAAAGAGTATGGTGCTGGAAAAACACAGCCAGTCAGAATCGATGTTTCGAGCATAAACTCTTCATCAGGAATTCCTCATTCCTGATGAAGAGCTTATGCTCGAAACGCCGATTCTCCTGCTCATCGGATGCTGCCTGACCAGCTGTGCTTTTCCAGCACCACACTCTCGACTCTGATCTCCAGCATCTGCAGTCCTCACTTTTTCCCAGTCCCACTGTATAGGACAGTGGAGAGCCATTGGAGGTGAATGGAAATGCTAATTTAACAACTATACAGAGGTCCAAGAAATTGGAAGGCCAAATGCAAGATATTTGCTTTAGTATGATATGTTATTTCTGACCTTTAGTAGTGTAACTTTTGGGTTATGGCAGCAAAGAATATCTGGTTAACTTTGCTGGAATTTGGGTCTGAATTTCAGCAGTAACTGCTCGTTAAAGGATTTTGTTTAAGAAATTACGATAGTGCAACAATTGTAAAGTACAAGTGCAAAGACAAAAGGTTTGAGGGTAGGCATTTTTGAGATGGGGTTCACAAAATTTGGAAAGATCTGCTAGGACATAAGTTGAGAGATCCATTGATTTTGTTATGAAACAGGAAGATCGGTGTGCAGTGATAAAAAAATGCAAAGTTTCAGTAGACCAGAAGTTGGGTCCATCACAGGAATAAGCTGCAAAAAATCTGGAGATTATAGTAAAATCAGTTGTAATTCAGTTCAGAAGAGAGTCAACATCTGTGCAGAATCTAATACCATAGCAAAGGAAAGTTGATAAGCCTGTAGTGCAGCAAAGTGCAGTCTTGTAGTTCAATTTGGAACAAGTTGTTTAAAATTTGAAGTTATTGAGGGCAGGAGCAAAGGAATACTGGAGACAAATTTGGAAATTGGAGGTAGTCTAAAGGGTTTTTAAAGGAATATATATTTCCATTGCAATCTGCATTGCCCTGCAGATCATAGAATCCCTGCAGAGTCAAAGCAGGCTATTTAGCCCATCGAGTCCTCACCAACTCTTCAGAGAACATCTCACCTCTGTGAATCTGTATTTCCCATGGTTAATCCACCTAGCCTGCACAGTTAGGGCAATTTAACATGACCAATCCACCTAACCTGCAAATCTTTGGACTGAGGGAAGAACCACCTCCCCACCCCACACACACACACACATACACAGGGAGAAGAAAACTCCACACAGTCACCTGGGAGTGCAATCAAACCCACGTCCCTGGTGCTGTGAGGCAACAGTGCTAATCACTGATCTACCACTGCCTGCATGTTTCAGACATAATGCTTGACTCTTAATTGCCCTCTGAAATGGCCTAGCCAACCTTTTAGTTATTTCAAACCAGTACAGTAAAGTTGATATATCACTCTTTGAAATGAGAATGACATACTCTTCCGAACTGACCATGCAAGATTATACTTTTCCATCATGTAGGGCGCTTCTTGGAAAATTGAAAAGGTTATTAATGTAGAGTAGTCGTGCCAGACATAGTCAGAGGTGACATGACACAAGGTTATAGTTCAAGAGGTGTATTTAAGATCACAAGCTTTTGGAGAGCTGCTCCTTCGTCAGGTGAAGTGACGAAGGAGCAATGCTGTGAAAGCTTGTGATTTCAAATAAACATGTTGGACTATAACATGGTGTCACGTGACTTCTGGATCTGTCTACCCCAGTCCACCACTGGCATCTCCACATCATGCATGCCAGACATAGTAATTCTCACTGATGCATGCCTTATGACCAATGCCTCAGAGCCTCCATCACTCTACCTGGCATGTTCCAGGTAGATCCACAAGAGATAATGACATAATGCTGTCCAATAGACAGAGTGCATTCTTCGTAGCTCTCAATTTTGCTGGAGACTGTAAAGTTTCATGATATGGAGCAAACTGGAAGAAGGAAACCTCCTTGTGCTTACCAGTTATAGATTGCCCTTAGCTAATGAATGCAGGTCATTCTACTATAACACGTGTTTCGTCAGTGCAAATTTGCTATAATGCAAATTGATTAATTGTGGACATTGTTTGGATAACGTGAACTTTCTACTGAATGGGGATAGTGATTTTCTATTTGCAATTTTCTATAGCAGCTTTCCATAGCATAATTTTCTATAGCGCGAAGTTGCGGAGGAACACAACTGTCGTGTTATAGCAGAACGACCTATAGTTATTACTTTATTTTAAACACCACTTGGATGAATCACAAGTGGTAGCAAGTTCGCAAATATACTCTGGGTGGGGCACTTTGATATTCCTCACAAAGAGTGGATCAGTACGAGTAATGCATGATGACTGACCATGCAATAATTACAGGAGGAGGAGGAGGAGGAGGTCCTCGCAATGTGATAGGGGAACTGTGCAGCTGAAGTATTTGTGATCACTTTCAGCCTGGTGTGTCAAGTGGGTGATCCATCTAGACTGAAGCCCACAGCATTACAGATGGCAGTTTTCTGCAAATTCAATTGACACCACATGATAGCAAGAAATGGATGAATGCACCATATACCATGCTGTTCACAAGTCCTGATACATCCCATCTACAATATTGACTCTCTTGCAGTCGCTATTACCATCAGATACTACTCCTCCATTTGGGAACCTCTGCACAAAGTATTCAAGAATGATTTATGTCCCATCATGCCCGAGATTTCTACCAAAATCTAAACTACCTCGTTCCCACCAATACCTACCAAACTACTATCTGGCATCTGCAAAATATGTTTTGGGCGTTCTCAACATAGAACATTACAGTAAAGTGCAACCTGGAGTCACTTAACACACAGGGGAAATCATCACTGTTCATCCAAAGGGCAGTTGTGTATGACCTGTCCAACTACCACTGAATACAAGTCCTCAGATTTGATAATACAGTCTTTCTAAGAGAGTCCATCTGTCATAATTTAAGGATTTAGTTGACTTAGTGCACTGCCTAGTATTTATTTTGCAGCAATCTTCATTACGGTGGCACAGTGGTTAGCACTGCTACTTCACAGTGCCAGGGTCCCAGGTTCGCTCCCAGCCTCAGACAGCTGTCTGTGTGGAGTTTGTATATTCTCCCCATGTCTGTGTGGGTTTTCTCTGCATTCTCCGGTTTCCTCCCACAGTCCAAAGATGTGCAGGTTAGGTGAATTGGCTATGCTAAATTGCCCATGGTGTTAGGTGCTAGGCAGAGGGAAATGGACCTGGAAGGGTTACTCTTTGGACTGGTTGGGCTGAAGGGTCTGTTTAGTGCACTGTAGGGAATCTAATCTAGAAAGCAGCCATCATCACAATGCTGTCTGTCGAAACTTTAAGTTTGAATTTTGATTTCCAATGTCCAACATTACAGCAATGACAATTGCTCATAAATACTTCACAGGCTCTGAAGGGCTTTGGGTCACACTGCAGTCATGAAGATTTTTTTTGTAAATTTATGATACCTCTTCAGATGGGAGATGTATAAATTCATCTTACTGTTGCTTCTTTTTTCACTTTCATTTCCTGCCATTTATTTACGCCATTCTTGCCTGAGATGTCAGGGAGATGTCCTGTTTTCCACTCCTTGCTCCCTTCCACACTTCTACCTTGTTCCTTTCCACAGTAGAAAGAAGTCAGGGATGTGTAGATAGCAATATTGTTTTGGCTCTTTGGCTCTCAGAGCATGGTGAGTCTGTGGAATTCTTACACATAGAGATCTATGAAGCTGAGTCATTAAGTATATTCAAGGATGTGATACAGATTTTTAATCATGAAGGGAATTAGGAGTTATGGGAAAAGACAGTAATGTGGAGTTGAGGATTATTAGATCAGACATGATCTCAATGAATAGCTGAGCAGACTAAATAGGCTGACTGGCCTGCTTCTGTTTCTACTTGTCATGTCAAGTTGTTTTCCTACGTTTCAGGTTATCCCTGTCTGTGGCTGTGTTAAATTATTTGGTGGGGGTTATCTTCTCTACACTCCAATAAGAGTATACATTTCAGACTTACAATTTCCACAGTCTCTTCTCTTGACTAAAGTGACTAATACCATTTGACATATTAACCACCAAGTAACATATGTGCTGCATTTTCTGTTTGTCTTCCTGATAATTTGTTCTTGTGGCACAATGCAAGTGCACCTATCTCTGGGTTAGAGGGATTCGGTTCAAGTCTCTCCTACTTCAGAGAGACCTGAACGGGTTCATTGAAATATTTCCTGAAGATTCCTGACAGTTAGCCCAATGTTCTCTCAAATCTGAATTCTATAATCCACTGAAATCCCTTCAGTGCACTACATCTAGTGTTGATGGGTTCAACAAGGTATCCAGAGGAATCCCCAGAACAAAATAATGTAAAAATGAAGAGCATTTCCAGGTAGTATGATCACATAACTTGGGCTTGGAAGCCCAATTAGTTCCTTTGCAACTGGGTTTATAATGAGGAAAATTAATGTAAGAGTTTTCCCTGAGTGAATGGTGTCTATCATATCTCTCCAAGCTATGTATTGTAAAGGGCCATTGAACTTCCAAATGGACAGAGCAACATCAGGTGCTAACAGTGTTTGAGTCTCCGTACTACTTCTGTAAGTATTTTTTAACAGTTAGTGTTATGAATTCATCTTTGGTAGAATAGTTTACAAATGGTGATAAAGGTGGAGAATGGAAACACTATAATATAATTCTGCTGATGATTGTCCACAACATCATGGGATTTTGAGTTATTAGAACTGTTTGAACTCTGTTCCATTTAGCTTGATGGTAGTGCCCCATGACAAATGGAAAGTATCTTCTATGTGAAGAAGGGGCTTTGTCTCCACAAGGGCTGTTGCTTGTCACTTCTAAACTTAGAAAATTTTTTTGTGACAGGTAGATTGGTTAAATTAACTTCAAGGAGCTTCTGCCACCCCCTCACACCTTTGTTGATTCCCTTAGCATTTACCACAGGCCCTTTAGTACTCCCCTAGCTCAGAGTGGTGCTATGGAACCACACTTGTTGATGGACTTTGAAGTTTTTGATTAGGAGTACATTGTGTGCCCTTTCCACACTCAGTGCTTCTTCAAAGTTGTGTTAACAATAGAGGAGTTTAGAATCATCAGCCTATTGAAATATCTACCAACAATTCCTGATGGGTTAGCCCAATGTCCTCTCAAATGTGAGTTCCATGCTCGATTGAAATCCCTCATTGCACTGCACCTAGTGCTGATGGGTTCAACAATGTATCCAGAGGAACCACCAGAACCAAAAATGTAAAAATGGAGAGCATTTCCAGGCAGTGCGATCACGTAAGTTGGGCTTTTAAGCCCATTTAGTTCCTTTGCCATTGGGTTTATATGAGGAATATGAACATAATTATTTTACCTTGGTTTGGTAGGGAACGGTAGGGAAGTGGTGATGTAGGTGTTATCAGCAGGGGGTTTCAATGCCAGTGTTTCTACCTGAAACAATGAGACTTTATGTGGCCCAGAGGAAATGTGGAACACTTCCAATGCAACTTGTTCTGCTGCATGCAGCTGTACAGAGATCTTGTGTCTGTCCTGTCAGAGAAATGGGACATATCCAATGATTTACAAGAATGTTGCCAGTGTTGGAGGATTTGAGCTATAGGGAGAGGCTGAACAGGCTGGGGCTGTTTTCCCTGGAACGTCGGAGGCTGAGGGTTGGCCTTATAGAGGTTTACAAAATCATGAGGGGCATGGATAGGATAAATAGACAAAGTCTTTTCCCTGGGATGGGGGAGTCCAGAACGAGAGGGCATAGCTTTAGGGTGAGAGGGGAAATGCCTAAGGGGCAACTTTTTCATGCAGAGAGTGGTACGTGTATGGAATGAGCTGCCAGAGGAAGTGGTGGAGGCTAGTACAATTGCTACATTTAAAAGGCATTTGAATGGGTATATGAATAGGGAGGGTTTGGAGGGATATGGGCTTGGTGCTGACAGGTGGGACTAGATTGGGTTGGGATATCTGGTCAACATAGATGGGTTGGACCAAAGGGTCTGTTTCTCTGCTATACATCTCTATGACGCTATGATGATGGTGCCTGAGATCTTTTAAGATGCAATTGGATGAGCATGAATATGACTTATCTTTGGAATACCTTTTATTTTTGGTACTATTTTAAGAGGATGGGGAGAGTCTAGAAGAGCACATTCCAAACTAGCAACCTCAAACTCCAGCAATACAATAGCACTAGCTGTAGAGGAATACCATCATCTCAGTTTCCCCTGCATGCCACACATCATCCTGACTTGGAATTACATTGTCATTCTGTCAAAGTCATCAGGTAAAAATCCTGGAAACCCCTTCCTAACAGCACTGAGGGTGTTCTTGCACTCAAGGACTGCAGCAATTCAGCTCATGACACCCCCAAAGGAACACCATCACCATCACAACCATGCCAGACAATAAAGGAGGACATTGCAGTGCCATTGTCATTGCCATTTCAGTGCCAAGGTAAATTCAGCTGCTTTGTCCAGTTTAATATTTCTTTACAAGGTAAGGTCTTCATCCCAACAATAAGTTGAGTGACTTTACTCTGAACCGATTCTAAATCAATGATGTTTTCAAATAAGGAGACAAATACTTTGCACAATACTCTTGATATGGTCATACCAGTAAAACATCCCCACTTTTATATTCCACTCCTCTCATAATAAAAGGCAACATTACAGTTGCTTTCACAATCACTTGCTGTAGTTGCATAATGTTACTAAGGTATCAAGACATCCAAATCACTTTGCATCAGTGCAAGTATTTTGCATCAGTGTTTACTGTGGAGAAGGATATGGAAGATAGAGAACATGGGGAAATAAATAGCGAATCTTGAAAGATGTCCATAATACAGAAGAGGAGTTGCTGGATGTAATTAAATGCATAAAGGTGGTTAACTCTCGGGACCAGATCAGGTGTACTCCAGACCTTTGTGGGAAGCTAGGCAAATGGTTGCTGAGCCCACTTCTGAGATATATTTGTATCATGTCCATGGGTGAGGTGTCAGAAAACTGCAGGATGGCTAATGTGGTGCCATTATTTAAGAATGGTGGTCAGGAAAAGCCAAGGAACTATAGACTGATGAGCATGATGTCAGTGTTGGGTAAATTGCTGGAGTAGATTCTGAGGGACATGCTTTTGAGAAATCATGTCTCACTAAGTTAATTGAGTTTTTTAAAGAAGCAACAAAGAAGATTGATGAAGGCAGACCAGTGAACATTGTCTATGTGGAAGTCAACAAGGTATTTAGTAAGGTTCTGCGTGGTAGACCAGTTAGCAAGGTTAGACCACATGCAATACAGGGAGAACTAGCTATTTGGTTACAGAACTGGCTCAAAGGAGAAGACAAAGAATGGTGGTGGAGGGTGGAATTTTACATTGGAGCCCTGTGACCAGTGATGTACAACAAGAATCAGTGCTGGGTCCATTGCCTTTCATCATTTATACAAATGATTTGGATGTGAACATAGAATGTATGGTTAATAAGTTTGCAGATGACACCAAAATTAGAGATGTAATGGACAGCAAAGAAGGTTACTGCAGAGTACAGAGGGATCTTAATCAGATGGGCCAATGAGTTGAGGAGTGTTGAATAGAATTTAGTTTAGATAAATGTGATGTGCTGCATTTTGGAAAGACAAATCAGAGCAGGATTTATAAACTTAATGGTAAAGTCCTGGGGAGTGCTGCTGAACAAAGAGACTTTGAGTGCTGGTTCATAGTTCCTTCAAAATGGAATTGCAGGTGGATAGGATAGTGAAAAGGGTGTTTAGTATGCTTGCCTTTGTGCGTCAGTGCATTGAGTATAGGGGTTGGGAGGTCACGTTTTGGCTGTACAGGACATCGGTTAGGCCACTATTGGAATACTGCATAGGAATATGCAGTAGGAAGGGTGTTGGAAACTTGAAAGGGTTTAGAAAAGTTTTATAGAACATAGAACATTACAGTGCAGTACAGGCCCTTCAGCCCTCGATGTTGAGATGACCTGCCATACCAATCTGAAGCCCATCTAACCTACACTATTCCATGTACGTCCATACGCTCGCCCAATGACGACTTAAATGTACTTAAAGTTGGTGAATCTACTACTGTTGCAGGCAAAGCATTCCATACCCTTACTACTCTCTGAGTAAAGAAACTACCTCGGACATCTGTCCTATATCTATCACCCCTCAATTTAAAGCTATTCTCCCTCGTGTTTGCCATCACCATACTTGGAAAAAGGCTCTCCCTGGCCACCCTGTCTAACCCTCTAATTATCTTATATGTCTCTATTAAGTCACCTCTCAACCTTCTTCTCTCCAGCGAAAACAGTCTCAAGTCCCTCAGCCTTTCCTCATAAGACCTTCCCTCTATACCAGGCAACATCCTAGTAAATCTCCTCTGCACCTTTTCCAAAGCTTCCACAGCCTTCTTATAATGTGGTGTTTAGAACTGTACACAATACTCCAAGTGCGGCATTTTCTAGGCTATGGCTTCCCTCCTGATTAAGGAATCATTTTCCTGGAGGGTCCTTCACCCAGCAGAAGAATAGGAGTTGGCATGTAGCTGTGAGAGGCTGTCTCACACTTACCTTAGATCTTCTCTCACTGTGATGTATTGCTGGTGTGTGTTTCATGCTATGCTTTGAAATGCGTTGTGGGACTAAAGAGGATTTAACCTCCATGGGACATCCTATTAGTAATGCTGCTTTGGCGAACCAGTCTGGCAGTTACCAAAATGTTCGGCTCATGGTGAGGTGACTGATGCAGTCTCCAAAGTAAGTGAGCAGATGGATGCTGACAAGCAGGCAGCCTTATACCCAAAACTTCTGGTCCCATTGGGTTCACAGCAAAACCTGGTTAGAGACAATATGGGGATGAGTATGCCAAACCCGGGTAGGATACAGGAAGCATTGGGCGGCACTGTAGCACAGTGGTTAGCACTGCTACCTCACAGCGCCAGAGACCCCGGTTCAATTCTGGGAGACTGACTGTGTGGAGTTTGTCCATTCTCCCCCTGTCCGGATGCTCCGGTTTCCTCCCATAGTCCAAAAAAAATGTGCAGGTTCGGTGAATTGACCATGCCAAACTGCCCGTAGAGTTAGGTGAAGGGGTAAATGTAGGGGAATGGGTTTGGGCGGGTTGCGCTTCGGAGGGTCAATGTGGACTTGTTGGGCCGAAGGGCCTGTTTCCACACTGTAAGTAATCCCCCAGCTCAGATTCTGAGGGCGACCTGTCTAATTCAAAACCTTTCCCTCCAGATAACCCTACTGGCTCTGGCTACGTCCTTCCTTTTGTTGAAACTCCTAACCTGCTTCTTTGATTGTGAAAACAAAAAGGAGTGATTGTGGACGCCATTTGCTGGACTATGGCGTCCCTCCTGGTTAAGGAACCATTTTGCTGGAGGGTCCCTCACCCAGCAGAAGAATAGTTCTTGGCATGTAGCTGTGGGAGGCTGTCTCGCACATTGCTGAGACCCTCTCTCACTGTGACGTATTGCTGGTGTGTGTAGCTTAATTGCTCAGAGGCGCCTCCTCTTATCAGTTAGTTTCTCTTTCTCTCCGATATATTGTTAATATGTGTTGTTCCTCTAATTAAGGACATCTGTCCCGCATGTGTCACGGATCTCTGTAAACAGAATGTTAGGTGATAACTTTCAATCCTGTTTTCTTGTGGAATGCGTAGCGTCTTTTAGCTCGGACCCTGAGAGCTGACCCCTGATTCGATACCTCCTCGGATCGTGTTGACACGAGGATTAATGGTCAGCCCGTGTTGTAGCCCTGTCTTGATTTCTATCTAACGTAGTAACTTTCTGCTGCACTCCGGGATTCCATCGAGCCACTGTTCGGACGGAGGATACCCCCATGATGCATCTTGTAATAAACTGGTTAATGCTCAAGGTCCGCCTCTCGACATTTTCTTCAACACCGAGAGTCTATGAACAGGAAAAGTGGAGTTTAGAATTGCGACCGGATTCTGGATCGTGAGACTGTTATGAGGGACGTGTTTACTTAGCCGCCACCTCCCCCTCACTGACCCCCCCTCTCTCCCCGAGTATGAATCCCCGGAAGATCGGGGTTTCCTGGACTATGAGGGTGGACAGGCGTCATTTTAAATTGCTGACAGCATGTCCCATCTCCACACTTTCACTGAGAGGGTCTTTCCCTTCTTCCATCCGGGATTGAATGACGACGGGAAAAACTCCGCCCCGCTGACAATCTGCGGGATTAAAGGGCACTGTCAGATCCATCCCATAATTTCACTCCGTCCCCCTGCCTCCTGCCAGCTGTAAACTGATGGGGGTCGGTCTCAGTCTGGGGGAAAGAAGGAGGGGGGAGAGAAGAAACAATTAGAAGCTCCATTGTAGAGAGGGACTGGGTAGAACCCGGGGTCCTTCCTGCCTGTAATGTTGCACCACAGACGGAAGGTGGCGGTACTCTGACGTGCTTGCGATTGATCAAAGCAACGCCTCTGCCGCGGTGCGTTTAACTTGGCTGAGAAAAAAAGCAAAACTTACTTTAAAACGTTGATGCTGAATGATGTCTAGAAATAGATAGCAAACTTTGTTTGCATGCCGATCCAGAATCTGGATGTTTAAAAGCGTCCATGCGGAATTCGTAGGTTGCATTTCAAATTATCTCAACAAGTTTAAACGAAGTGATCGTCATCGAGAAACAGCAAGAATACTTGCACCAATGCCTGATCAAATTGCGTCGCGTGTGTTGCTTATCGGAATGAGATGATGGTGAGGGATGGCTCTAAATCTGCAAACCGGTGTGCCAGCGCAAATAAAAGGCCCTCATTATATTTAAAGGTGAATATCAGCAGCCACAATATGACCGAGTTGAGGGAAGAACCTACTGCGTTTTAAACATCCATTGAAACATGCTCAGATAATGATCAAAGTTGAATTTCATTTCTTGAGACATTACTCGGACGTGTTTGCGGTTAGTCAAAGCAAAACCTCTTGGGGACGGGGTGGGGGGGGGGGGTGGATGGGGGGGGGGGGGGGTTGTTGATGGGCGTGGGTGTGAGAGGGGAAGAGAGGAAGGTGTTACAACTGATAGAAACCAATTCCAGCTCTTCGCTGGAACAAACAAGACTTCCCTCCGTCGATGTCACATCCACGCTCTGCAAGTGTGTCGGTTCTATTTTTTTTCTTTTTTTTAAACCCCCACACTACCGCCTAACTGCGGTAGTGCTTATTTTTTTTCCCCCAGCACCCATGGTGTGTGTGTGTGCAGGTGTGAAACACAGTGAAAGACACAAAGTGCACAAATCTTTATTCAATTGCCACCACCAGGAAGATATGAAAAACACCCAAGTGGCCAGTGACAAGCACTGCCCTTCAAACCACAGGGCAATGCTGTGTGATCAAAACAGTGAAGGGGAGGCAGTGTGTCGGTTCTATGTAGGATTTGGCCAATTTACGTGAAACCACTGCCATATTCGTGGCTTAAATGTCTGGGCGATAAAGAACAGGCTGTCGGCAAACTCAATAGTGTCATCCTTTTGGTGACAAAATGATTCACTCACTAGCTTGCAACTCATCGATGGGCTGAGTCAAGCCCTACATAGGCGGAAATGGTGACGGGCTTTTGCCCGAAACGTCGATTTTCCTGCTCCGCGGATGCTGCCTGACCTGCTGTGCTCGTCCAGCACCTCTCTAATCTTGACCCAAGCCCTACATCATCGATCTCTCTAGTCGCCTGTCTTCAAATTTTTGTGAAATCTTGCCACCATCAGATCATTTCTAATTGATTTCGTTTAGTTATCAAACGTTTTGAACTTTCCTTCTGGTCAGCGCCCCTCAAATTCACCTTCCACCCGTTTTCTCGTAGAAGGCTGAATATTACTCATTGAACGTGTCTTCTGTATCTTTGCTCCAAAGTAATTTGACGCAATCAAGTCTGGACACCCTTGCGCATTCCTTTCTCAAAGTTGAGCTATTGAAAAAAAATATACTGACAAATAGCCCAGTCGAATCAATTCTTAGTATCCAGTCTTAAATATATGCAGAGAATTGATTAGAGTCATGAAGTTCCTAAGAAGGGTTATACCCGAAACGTCGACTGCTCCACCTCCTGATGCTTCTGGCTTGCTGTGTTCTCCCAGCCTCTTGCTTGTCTACCTTGGATTCGAGCATCTGCAGTAGCTTTTTTTGTCTCTAATTAATTAGATTGGGCCATGAGCACTCAAGTCTGAGGAATAGAATCCAAAGGGCTCTATGAAACCTGTTTTTGTTACGTCACCGGAAGTTTAACGTCTCCAGCTCAAAATCCTGAACCTCCTTCCCAATGTCTTGAGGATCTACCTACAGAAGGTTGAAGAGGCAGCTTACCACCACCACCTCTAGGGCAGTTAGAGACAGACAATAAATGCTGGTCCAGCCAGCGATGCCGACGTGCCACTAGTGAATAGCTTTCACTATTCTTTTCCAACTTCAGAGTACTTCCATTGTTCGCACAATTAGAAATTATGGTCCTAACACGCCCGCGTTCAAGTCATTAATATGTACCTGAAAAACAATGGCAACACTTGAACAAGGGTTGGACATGAACAAGCAACAGAAACGGCTGCTCAATTTTGGATAGCAAAAACGCGAAATCAAAATTGGACGTTCCCAAAGATGGTCACTTGTTCTGTTCCGGCTATCAATCGCAGAATCCAACGCGAAGTGGCGATAGAGGACGCACTGGAGTGTTAATCCTTTCTGGATTAGAGTGGTGTTGGAAAACCACAGCAGTTCAGGCAGCATCCGAAGGAGCAGGAATAATCGACGTTTCCGGCAAAAGCCCTTCATCAGGAATACAGGTAGAATGCCTGAAGGGTGGAGAGATAGGTGAGAGGAGGGTGGAGGTGGTGAGAAAGTAGCATAGAGTACAATAGGTAAATGGGGGTGGGGTTGAAGGTGATAGGCCAGAGAGGAGGGTGGAGTGGATAGGTGGAAAGGAAGATAGGCAGGTAGGACATGTCATGGGGACAGTGCTGAGCTGGAAGTTTGGAACTGGGGTGAGGTGGGGGAAGGGGAAATGATGAAACTGGTGAAGTCTACATTGATGCCCTGGGGTTGAAGTGTTCCGAGGTGTAAGATGGGGTGTTCTTCCTCCAGGCATCTGGTGGTAAGGAAGCAGTGGTGAAGGAGGCCCAGGACCTCCTTGTCCTCAGCTGAGTGGGAGGGGGAGTTGAAATGTTGGGCCACTGGGCAGTGTGGTTGATTGGTGCGGGTGTCCCAGAGATGTTCCCTAAAGCACTCTGCTAGGAGGTGTCCAGTCTCCCTAATGTTGAGGAGACCACATTGGGAGCAACGGATGTGCAGGTAAAATTTGATGGATGTGGAAGGCTCCTTTAGGGCCTTGGATGGAGGTGAGGGAGGAGGTGTGGGTGCAGGTTTTGCAATTCCTGGGGTGGCAGGGGAAGGTGCCAGGATGGGAGGGTATGTTGTGGGGGGGGGGGGGGGGGAGGGTGTGTGGATCTGACCAGATAGTCATGAAGGGAACGGTCTTTGTGGAAGGTGGAAAGGGGTGGGGAGGGAAATATATCCTTGGTGGTGGGGTCTTTTTGGAGGTGGCGGAAATGTCAGCGGATGACTTGGTGTATGCGAAGGTTGGTCGGGTGGAAGGTGAGCACCGGGGGTGGGGTTCTGTCCTTGTTACGGTTGGAGGGGTGGGGTCTGAGGGCGGAGGTGCGGGATGTGGACGAGATGCGTTGGAGAGCATCTTTAACCACGTGGGAAGGGAAATTGTGGTCTCGAAAGAAGGAGGCCATCTGGTGTGTTCTGTGGTGGAACTGGTCCTCCTGGGAGCAGATACGGCTTAGGCAGAGGAATTGGGAATACGGGATGGCATTTTTGCAAGAGGTAGGGTGGGAAGAGGTGTAATCCAGGTAGCTGTGGGAGTTGGTGGGTTTGTAAAAAATATCAGTGTCAAGTCGGTCATCATTAATGTTGATAGAGAGGTCCAGGAAGGGGAGGCAGGTGTCAGAGATGGTCCAGGTAAATTTAAGGTCAGGGTGGAATGTGTTGGTGAAGTTGATGAATTGCTCAACCTCCTCGCGGGAGCACAAGGTGGTGCCAATGCAGTCATCAATGTAGCGGAAGAAGAGGGGAGTGGTGCCGGTGTAATTACGGAAGATGGGATGTTCTACGCAGCCAACAAAGAGACAGACATAGCCGGGGACCATATGGGTGCCCACGACTACCCTTTTGGTCTGCAGGAAGTGGGAGGATTCAAAGGAGAAATTGTTAAGGGTGAGGACCAGTTCGGCCAAATGAATGAGAGTGTCGGTGGAAGGGTACTGTTGGGGACATTGGAAGAGGAAGAAATGGAGGGCTTGGAGGCCCTGGTCATGGCGGATGGAGGTGTAGAGGGACTGGATATCCATGGTGAAGATGAGGCATTGGGGGCCAGGGAAATGGAAGTCTTGGAGGAGGTGGAGGGCATGGGTGGTGTCTCTAATGTATGTTGGGAGTTCCTGGACTAGGGGGGAATAGGATAGTGTTGAGGTAGGAAGAGATGAGTTTAGTGGGGCAGGAGCATGCTGAGACAATGGGTCAGCCAGGGTGATCAGGCTTGTGGATCTTGGGAAGGAGGTAGAACCGGGCAGTGCGGGGTTCCCGGGCTATGAGGATGGAAGCTGTGGGTGGGAGACCTCCTGAGGTGATGAGGTTCTGTATGATCTGGGAGATGATGGTTTGGTGATGGGGGGGTGGAGTCATGGTCGAGGGGCGGTCGGAGGAGGTGTCCTCGAGTTGGCGTCTGGCTTCAGCCATAGAGGTCAGTGCGCCAGACTACCATTGCACCCCCTTTACCTGCTGGCTTGATGGTGAGGTCGGGATTGGAGCAGAGGGATTGGAGGGCGGTGCCCTGTGAGGGTGAGAGGTTGGAGTGGGGAAAGGGGGTAGACAGGTTGAGGCGGTTAATGTCCCGGCGGCAGTTGGAAATGAAGAGGTCGAGGGCGAGTCATAGTCCAGCACGGGGCGTTTTTACCTTGTTAATCCTTTCTTCAGGGGACGATCACTCCAATTAGTTCAACCAGAATTCGGAACGGGCGCTGTAAGGATACAAACTTGGAGAACTTTGCCAATGAAACAAACAAAGTTCTTATTTTCTGAAGTAGGGTTTATTTACGAGCTTTGTTTTGGGAATTAACACAAATGCGTCCATTGCACAGATTCACAGGTTTTTTGTTGTGACGAATTTATTTTTCAAAGTGGATTAGCAATCACTGGCCTCCAGTATAAGTACACAGTTAAAGAACATCAATAATAGATAATGTTTTCATATGTGATTTATTTTAATACTGCTTTTGATAAAACAGATACTTGCATAACAAGGATTTAAGGACTATTTCACCCTTGAGATAAAATAGAAAAAAAGAATTACAGTAGGTGATAACGGTGTCTCCTCTGACGTTTCAGGTAAGCTGCTTTTAAGATGTTTAATATTCTGCATTAATACCATATACATCCAGTTGGTTTATTCCTCAAGTTAAATAGACTGTGAAAAGCAAAATTCGTAGCAACCACACTCCATGTAGACGTTTAAACTTCCAGAAGCAGACCCCAATTTCATGTAAGAAAATCCTTCCATAAATACACAAGATACAACTTAACGCAAAATAAATGGACCGTTCTAGACAATGCAATTCTGGGCAATATTTACAGACCTGTGGTAAACCGACCCTGGTCAATGTTATTTGACGATGTTATATCCGGCATCGTGTATATTTGTAGTCGGTTAAACTAGCAGGTTAGAACAACTACGGGAAAAAAAACCCAAGAGAGGTTAATATAAACAAAAAAAAAATGACGGGAACACCCTACGGTCAGGCATGAGAACGGTACTTGGTCCGGGTTGAAAAGAGCCAAGTATCACAGCAGCAGCGGGTCTCCCGCCTCCCCTCTCCTTCACCCGAAAGTAAATCTGAGACTCCCCGCTAAAAAAAACACGTGACAGCGAGGATCCTCATCATCCTGAAGAAGGGCGAGATTTCGGGAACTTTCGGAGTGTAAGCATTGACAGCTGGTCAGACAGGGATTTCACCAATTCCAGATAATTTGTACAAAACGGGATGCCTTTTTTTTCTCTTCCTTTCTCCCCTTGCCCCACGTCCTGCAATATTATTATGGGGATCCTCTGGAAATACTCCTCTCCAGAGAAATGATTTGATGTCTCCCTGGAAAGATTCCCCTGAGCCCAGTTTGAGAACCACTGACTGATTCATTGCCAACACCGTCATGTAGCGCCACCTCCCGCCTGTGGAGCAATATTACAGACAGGAAGGTGCCCGGGTTCCGACAGCTCACAGCTCATTCTGGATTAGTGGTGCTGGAAGAGCACAGCAGTTCAGGCAGCATCCAACGAGCAGCGAAATCAACGTTTCGGGCAAAAGCCCTTCCTGATGAAGGGCTTTTGCCCGAAACGTTGATTTCGCTGCTCGTTGGATGCTGCCTGAACTGCTGTGCTCTTCCAGCACCACTAATCCAGTATTTGATTTTCAGCATCTGCAGTCATTGTTTTTACACAGCTCATTCTACCCAGTCAGTCCCTCCCTACAGTTGAGCTTTTATTTGTTTCCTTTCTCCCCCCTCCTTCTTTCCCCCAGCCCCGCAGAGCTCCTTGCTGATCTTTCAGTTCCCTGTTCCGGTACAGGGTTTATTCCCGGAATGTTAACTGACAACCACCTGTTTGACAACTGTCAGGAGGCAGGGAGACGGGGTGAAGCTATGAGATGGATCTGTCAGGGCCCTTTAGCCCCACAGATGGTCAGCGGGGTGGAATTTTTGCCATGGTCATTCAGTTCCGGATAGAAGATGGGAACAATTCTCTCAGTGAAAGTGTGGGTGAAGGTGTGGAGATGGGACATGTTATCTGCATTGTAAAATGATACCTGTCCACCCTCGTAGTCCAGAAAAATCCCGACCTTCTGGGGTTCTGTGTTCGGGGTAAGGGTGATATCAGAGCTGGATGTGGCAGCAAAGTAACCTCTTCCAGAGGCAAGTCCCACAATCCAGTATTGGGTCTCCAGTTTTGGGTCGTTAGTCTCTGTCCGGTCCATAGATTCTGGGACCACACCCACAATCCACCGACTCTTGTTGATCACTCCCACCTCCCAGTAATATCTCCCTGATGTGAATCCTTCCGATGCCAGGACACTGAGCCAGTGATCAATATTCTCTTGGGAGTCAGAGCGTGTCTGCAGCTTATCCCCCACGCTTACACTGGTCCGGTCCTCAGACACGATGAGCCAGGGACTCGCTGTGTTTGGATCCAGAGTTAGGGAGGCTGGAGCTGGGAGGAAAAGTTAAAAAAACAACAACATATCACTGAATTAGAGTGTGGGGAGATCAAAGGGAGAAAGGTAATTGAGAACTGTGGAAGAGTGTCGATAGAGGCAGAGGCCCGAGAGAACACAGGGAGGTGGAGGTACAGCGCTGGAGATGAATGATGAAGGAGTAGCAAGCAGAAGGTTAACTGAGATTATGTGTGGGGGGAGCGCAGAAAAGCAGGGGAAAGAGACGCAGGGGAAAGTGTAGTAACAAAATGCAACGGGATGTTTGACAAAAATATGGTGGGAAGAGGAGACAACAGAAAGTTGATGGAGAGTGTCAGAGGTGGAATATTGGTATTTGCCGTTCATTGCTGGGTGAAGATCCTGGAAACCCTTCTCTAACAGCATTTTGCATTTACATCGACCAAATTGACTGCAGCAAACAGAAACACACAAATTAGGGATGGCAATAGTGCTGGGTCAGCTGGAGACACACGCATGCCACGAATGAATGAAATAAAAAAGATTGCAGCTGTTCAAGAAAGCGAGCCATCATCTCCTTTTCAAAAGCACATTCCAATAAAGATTAAATTAAATGATGAGCGAGAGAGTGGTCCAAATTCAACCTCTTCTCCCCACTGCTCTCACAATCACAATCTCTCCAAGCACAACAATTTCAATAGCTTTGGGGGTTACATTTTATATTTTGTTGCCAATTCATAATCAAATTCTCCTAGCAGTTCCTGACACCTTGAAGGAACACTATGTCTTCCTTACTCTTCATAGTGCTGGATAAAATGGTTGGGAGAGATTTCCATCTCATCAGTCTTCAGATTTATATTGTAACCAGAGCAATTACAAGATCACAATCGGACTTGGCCAATGACCTGTTTGTAAATTGTGTCGCAGCTGCAAAAATAGACATCTCTTTCCTGCAGTAAATGTGGGGAACCTTGGTATGTTGTGTGTGCACAGTGCTTATACAGAGAACCCATCGGAAATACTGCAATTATTTCAAATTCTAGGTGCCCTGATCAAAAATATATCACAAATATCATCGTCAAAAATGTTCTTTAATCGTGATCACAATATTGTTTCCATGACTTAGTGTTGGAAAATTGATTGTCTCATTTCCTGAATTAGAACAGTGACTCGATCTCAAAGAACCATTGATTTTGAAGCCCACAGCGTCACATTATAGGCACCAAGAGCATTATTTAGCAATGAAGGCATCTTCTCTGTTTTCTGTGGTCAAGAGACTATATTTTTTCCAACTACTGCTTGACTTGCTTTTGCTTTTCCCAAGCACCTTCTCACCATTCTACCTCACGTCTACTCAGTATTGATGGGACTACCAAAATCTCTCCCAAGCCCACTTCCATCTGCTCACTCCCCAGTCCTGCTGAGCAGTGAATGATTTCCTGAATTCAACCAGCATTCATTACCACAGAGCATGGGCCCAAGCAGCAAACTGGTGGAAGACTGACTGACAATTCCTTCAGAAAGATTTGATCCTTTGACTGAATTCATAGGTCAAGCAGAAAATTAACCTCCCTCAATCTAAGGTGTTTTACCCACTTTTCACCGCCTTCCTTCGCCTCCCTACACCTCCAATGTTTCTATGTTTGACCTCACCTCTGTTTTCTCCTAGACACGGTTAGGTAATAAATATTAGAATGTCCAACTCTTTGATTCTGTTGCGGATGTGAACTTTTCAATTATTCACTACATCTCTCCATTATTCAGGGATAGAGCCATTGTATCTGAAGCCACATGTGTTGCCTAAAGAGTCTGATTAATTGCCTGTGAAGACAATATTTCCATTGCCTAAATGGAATTCTCATAACGACAGAATATCCCCCAGGATTTAAGGTAATGTCAGACTAGTCTGCATAAATTTGTTTATCATATCCTGACAGCTGTGCTTTATTGCTCTAGTCATCCAGATCCCTTCACTACTGTGATAATGGTTTCTGCCACTTACCCAGTAATTCCCACCTAAAGAAAATTATGCAAATAAAGATATTCCTGGGATTAACAACCGGCAATGTGTGTATTTAATCTGGGGTTTTAAAGACCATTTGGTGACTTTACAAGTATATTTGTAATCAGAAAAAAAATTAAATGAATTTTACCGGGGTCAATAGAGGCAATCATTTCTCTCCACACTGTATACTGTAAAGGCCCTTTGAACTTTTCAATGGACAAGGCAGTTGCATCAGCAATTGAGAGTAATTGGATATCCTCGCTAATCCTGTAAATAGTAAACAGTTGATGTGATAAATACGTTAAGGTTAGAAAATTCAAGGAATTATCTAAATTGTACAAATACTCCCAACTGGCAGCATTTGTTGAGTTAGAGTGAATATGACAGAAAATGAAATGTTAGTCTTTCTATAACTGAGTGAAAGATAACCTGGCAATGCAAGGGCAGGGAATTAGAACTCCTAGGTCAAGAAAATGTTTCATAGGCTGTTGCTATGACACCCCAAGAGAAGATAAGCATTAAGCCTACACGCTTGAGACAGTATTTTATACACAAAACTTGAAATTCAAAGAAGAAGACTGAAAATATTAAATGCGTAAACATCTAAGCATTGGGTGTTTACTTACCATCGAATTGTGCAATAGACAGGCACACAGCTCTCTGGGCATCTTGAGCTGCTCTACTTCTGGTCTCTTGCACACCTCTGATTGCAGCCTCTTCACTACTGGCAAACGTGCCTGAAATTGTCGAGTCCTTAAACTCTGAAAATCTCTCGCTAAATCCTGAGCCTCTCTACCTCTCGTTCCTTCTTCAATGTGGCCCACAAATCTGATCTCGTCATACGTGTTAGTATCTTCTTGTGTGGCTTGGTCTCAATTTTTGTTTTCTGACTTCTAATGTTCGATTGCAGAGCATTTATATGTTTAAATGCATTGAGGGCGCTATATGAATGGCTGCAGTTTTTTTGGACAGAGCAAATGAGATTAAACACAGAACTCCGTTCTGCTTCGGGACGTGGCCTTCTCAGGGTCATTAGGTGTCGTGTAAATTCAAACTTTGCAAAGATGAGCCGTGTGGCTCCCTCAGGGTCAATCTCAAAGTCATAGCCACACAAGACATTGGAACATCAGAGTATTATTTACATGTCAGGCTGTGCGTGTGTGTGTGTGTCTGTGTATTGCGGGGGCGGGTGGGGAGTGGGGCGAGGGGGGTGGTGACGCTGATAGGGGCGCATAAAATGAAGAGCGTCAGGGGCAGGGTTGATAGGAGCACCTGTTTCCCTTATTTGAATGTCAAATAACGAATAGGCACTTTTTAAAAGTGAAGGGCAGGGTTTGAGGATGTTTTTTACTTAGAGGGTGGAAGAATCTGGAATGCACTGCCGTGGTGTTGTTAAGGCAAGAGCCTTTGCATCTTTTATAAAGTGCTTGGATGAGTATTTGCAATATCATAACTTCAAGGCTGGAAAGTGGGACTAGTGTAGCTAGTTTGACGCAGACTCGATGGGCTGAAAAGTTTCTTCTCTGCTGTCTGAATCGATGTCGTCTTGTAATTTAATTTTAAAAATAGAGCACAGTTATGAGTCACTATATTAAAACGTATTACTGCAGTAAGATAAGTGGAGATATTATCTGCTAATTAATAATCATTTTAAAATATAATGTGTCTGTGCACAGGGATGAAATCGTTAATAATCATAACAACACACTCCTAAGATTTTTTTAAACAAACTTTGCATGACTTCAGTAAAATCCCTGTCCTACCTTTTCTTCAGGCACGCTTTCCCCTGAAATAAGTAAATTACAAATAATGAGGATGGGAGCAACAGATTTGAAGAGGAGATAGACAGCTGAAATGTGCAGACACCGGGCAAATATGATTTGACACGGAAGGGTAAAGTGGCGGATTTGGAATTAACACCGCGGAATGCCAAAGTAAACCAAATGCCTCAATTCTAAAGGAACCAAGTACTGGCGATCTGTAATATAAAGTAACAAACCGTCAACATAACTGGAATCAAACGTAGTCAATTTTCTTTTAACAACAAATCATGATGATCTGCAATGTGCTGACCGACACGCTAGAGGTTAAGAAAAACCCAACAGCAATTGCTTTATTCCTGATGGGGGGCTTTTGCCCGAAACGTTGGTTTCGCTGCTCGTTGGATGCTGCCTGAACTGCTGTGCTCTTCCAGCACCACTAATCCAGCAATTGTTCAGAATCAATGTGCGCGACACGCCCACGTAGTTTCCTGCATGTGCGTGTGCCAGAATGACAGTGTGGATTCAAGCGGGAAATCACGCTTATCCAACAAGAAAAGGATTGACCACAAATAATTAGATCACAAGGTCGAGTAGCAAGGTGGTTGCTGCTGTTCC
Organism: Chiloscyllium punctatum; assembly: GCF_047496795.1. NCBI lineage: Eukaryota > Metazoa > Chordata > Chondrichthyes > Orectolobiformes > Hemiscylliidae > Chiloscyllium > Chiloscyllium punctatum. The sequence goes on along the minus strand of NC_092768.1, from coordinate 26,589,415 downwards.
CGAGATATGATTTGGAGATTGCGGTGTTGGACTGGAAGCTAGTGTGTTTCCAATTAAACCTGTTGGATTATAAACTGGTGTTGTGTGATTTTTAACTTTGTCCCCGAGATAGTGTCGGAGAGGTTAGTTCAGTGACAACAGGAGAACCGTCGAAAAACAGGTACAAATTCAGCTTGATTCTATTTCTCTTTTTCAATAAATGCAGTATTAATTTAACAGGCATTTTGCAACCGGGTAAAGATTAACTGTACAATATGTATTCGCTTACCTTCGTAATTACCAGCTCATCTGCTTGCACCATCTGTTTCTGCAACGTTGACATTGTCTCCTCAATAGAATTTAAATTCTCCTGAATCTCTCGAAGGTTTTTCTCCATTGGTTCTACAATCCCCTCCTCTTCTTCCCTGAGATCTCTGAGCAAACGCTGCTCTTTCTCAGTGAGAATCTGGTGCATTTTAGTGAACTCGGATGTGATGTGGTTCTGCAGACTGCTGGCCTGTTCCTACCAAAATGAAATGCGAAACATCATAAACGTGCCGCGATAAAGGGAACAAAACCAGATTCCGGAAAACCTGTCCAAGGAGAGATTACTTTAGTTTCAGAAATCTTCTGTTTCTGTTTCCGTTCCATTTCTAAAACCGCCGATTTCTTCTTCGTGAGAGCATCTAAGGAAGATTTCAGTTGATCCTGGAATTGGGAGAGAAAATCACAGAAATAAAGCTTTAGACCACAAAAAACAATAAAACTCTCACTTGATAAATTATTTCCATAGAGCTTTAAGCCCGAGACCGGGGTTCAAATCCCACCTGCACCAGAAGTGTGTGATACCATCTCTTAACAGATTAATAAAAGAAAATATTAATAAAATATTTCCCCTTTTACCTTGTAGACTTCAACAGCCTCTTTAACCGGGATGAAGCGGTGCTCTCTGTGTTCCCGCGAATCTCTACAAATCACACAGATGAATTTCTTGTCAGTTTCACAAAACAGCTTCAGATCTTCCTGATGCTCCTCACAGTGAGGTTTACTTTCCTTCTCTTTCGGATCCAGCTGTAATTTTCGAGCCTCCTCGGCCAGATTCGCTAAGGCCCGATTTACCCTGAGATTTCTTTCCGGAAACTCCTCTCTACATTCCGGGCAGGAGTTTATCTCCTTCTTTTCCCAACTCTGGGTGATGCAGAAGCGGCAGAAGTTGTGCCCACACTCCAGTGTAACCGGACCGGTGAAGAAATCCAGACAAATGGGACAAATTGCCTCCCCTGTCAAACTCTGGAGCTGCTGTCTGGAAGCCATGTTCAATCTCAGCACTTCCGGATTCAAACAAGTTTAACTGCGGCTGTTGCAGTGCCGCTGTGCACATTCCGTTCCCCCGTTCCTCCCAGATTCACCGCAACAGTTTCTGAACAATTATTGTAAACTAGAGAGCGAAAGAGAGGAGGAGGACGAAGTGGACAGACGCGACGATCGAGGTGATGTCGCATTTTCCTCCAGTTTGAACTCTCCGTCGTCTAGTACGCTTTTGATGAAAAAGCGAAAATTGCACTTGCTGCCATGGTCCCGAGCACAAAATCCTGAAATGTCAGACAGTTATTTTGGATAATAGGCACATTTGGTCCTGTAGCAATTTGGATACTACATCAGCTCATTAGAAAACAAGTGGTAACTGTTGTTCTGTGTTTTCTTTTGTGACTGGCGGGTGATTTGCAGGGTTGGGACTGGATAACTTCTTTTTGTGTGCTAGACAGTAAAAATTTGAACGTAAACGTAGGCAGGCGTGATCAAGAGGTTTGCACACCAAATTAACTGAGGGGTTACATCCAAACCACTGAATTCTCCACCTCCCGATGCTGTCTGGATTGCTGTGTTATTCCAGCCTCATGCTGGTCTACCGTGTGATTGACGGCAATGGGGATGGATACATGTTGGCGGTAGACAGATATCATCGGACTTGTTGGGTAGTCAGGAAAAAAATGGCAAATTGAAGGGAGTGGAGACGAGAGCGAGTGTTTGGAAGGAAAACTGTTAGAGCCGGGTGGGGGTTGAGATTCCGTTGCCTCTTTGAAGACTGTACGCTCTGCTGAATACAATCCCTCTGGTGAAAAGACCCGGGTCCAGAAACTGAACTTGAAGCTAGTGAGTACACCGTTCAGTCAATAGCAGAAACCAGCATAAGTATCAAGCAGTGATTTCAGATGACAGGCACGGAGACGATAGTAGAAGGACTGGACTTATGATGTTCTGTTATATTCCCTTGAAGGTGTAGGTAAAGCACATTACCCCAACCTGGGTCATTCGAAAGTGCCCCAAAGCCCATAAAGTACAGTAGCTTGACAGTAGCTTGAATGCCGACTGATTGTAGTCTACGACGTTATGACTCTTCAAAGACGCATCAACTAAGGTGAGAATAACAACCGCCCTCCAAGCCTGGGGACTGTGCTCAAGAATCCGAAGTGAGACTCTAAGGAGAGACTACCACCTCTAACTCACAGGTGACATCAGCCTTGACAGAGAAACAGGTAATGGTCTGTTTCTGGAATGTTGGTTTGCTGTGGAAGCTGGGGGGATGATGCAATTGAGTTTCTAAACAAAAAGCCAAAAACCTGCTGATACTGTAAATCATAAACAAAAACAGAAGTTGCTGGAAAATCTCAGCAGGTCTGACAGTATCTGTGAATAGAAGTCATGAGGAAGGGTCACTGGACCCGAAATATTAACTCTGATTTCTCTTCGTATGATATTTTTGCATCATCGTTAGCTATGGGTGAGGTCTTAAAAGACCAGATGGTAGCAAATGTTGTGCCGTTATTAAAGAAAGGCTGCAAAGAAAAACCTGGGAACTACAGAGCAATAAGCTTAATATCTGTGGTGGGTAATTGACTTGAGAAGATTCTGGGGGATAACGTATAGATGCATTTGGAAATACAGGATTTGATTAGGAGTAGTCAGCATGACTTTGCAAGTGGGAGATCATGCCTCACAAACTTGTTAGAGTTGTTTGATGAAGTGACGAGGAAGGCTGACGAGGGCATGGTGGTAGACGTAGTCTATATGGATTTCAGTAAGACCCTTTTGTAAGGTTCCACATGGTTGGCTGCTCTGGAAGGTTAGATTGCATGGAATCCAGGGCAAGCTGGAAAATTGGATATAAAATTGGCTTGCTGATGGGAAGCAAATGGTAATAGTGGAAGGATGCTTATCAGACTGGAGCTCTCTGACTAGTGGAGTGCCTTAGCGATTGGTGCTGGGCCCATTACTGTTTGTTATCTATATCAATTATTTGGATGAGATTGTACAAGGCATGATTAGTAAGTTTGCTGATGCCTCCAAAATAGGTGGTATTGTGGACAGTGAGGAAGGTTATCAGAAATTATAGCAGGACCTGAATCAGTTTGGCAAGTGGGCTGAGAAGTGGCAAATGGAGTTTAATATAGACAAGATTAATAAATGAGGTCTTGCATTTCGAAAAGTCGAATCAAGGTCAGAATTTCATGATGAACGGTAGGGCCTGGAAGTGTAGTGGAACAGAAGGATATAGGTAGTCAGGTTCACAGTTCTCTAAAAGTCGAGTCACAGGTAGACAGGGCAGTGAAGAAGGCTTTTGGCGCACCAGACTTCATCAGTCAGGTCTTTGAATATAGTTGTTGGGAAGTTATGTTGCAGTAACACAAGATGTTGATGAGGCTGCCCACTCTGTACTACATCCTCAGGAGAATTCATACTCTCAACAAACAGTATTTCAACTCCATCTCAAACATCAAAAACTGTAAGTACAACAAACTTTTATCTACTCACTTGCATAACCAGCGCTCCTCAAACGGTCCAGAAGATTCCCTCTGGAACTATTTGGACTCCATTAGCCATGCGGCTGGTGCAGCCGCCACCCTCACGCTGATTGATGATGTCACATCTGCACCCATCATGGCCACTCCCACAACCACTTCCGCCCCTCACAGTTCCTCATACATCACAGGTGACATCACTTCCGCCGCTCACATCATCGCTGATGTCACACGCTCAGTGACCTCCGCCACCCCTACTGTGTCTGCCACCACTTCCGTCCTCACCAACGCCACTCACCTGCATTCTGCTGACACACCCCCCATATATCCCACTGTCACCATTCTCGGCCCCCAGAACCCTGAGGGGAGCACCACCCCTGCTCATGATTCCACCCCCATTCCACCCACCATCACACCCACTCCAGTTACTGGCACTGCGCCCACTCCCAGCTCCACACCCACACCAGATCCCAGCTCCCAGCCCTGCCGAGTTTTCACCATCCCTCCAGACCTTCCCCTCACTGAGTCCTCAGCAAAGGACTCACCTTCATCCCCCTCCATCCACATATCAATGGATTTAATACACGCCGTGAGGTCGAACAATTCTTCCACCGCCTCTGCCTCTGAGCTTACATTCACAATCAGGACTCCTGCCCATTTTCCAAGGACCCCTTCGCCCACCTCCAACGCACTGCATCCACCTGGACACCCCGCACTGGCCTATTACCCGCCCTCGACCTCTTCATTTCCAACTGCCACTGGGACATTAACTGCCTCAATCTGTCTACCACCCTCCCCACTCCAACCTCTCACCCTCACAATGCACAGCCCTCCAATCCCTCTGCTCCAATTCCAACGTCACCATCAAGCCAGCAGATAAAAGGGGTGCAGTGGTAGTCTGGTGCACTGACCTCTACACCACTGAAGCCAAACGGCAACTTGAGGTCACCTCTTCCTACCGCCCCCTTGCACATGACCCCACCCCCCCATCACCAAACCATCATCCCACAGACCATACAGAACCTCACCACCTCAGGACATCTCCCACCCACAGCTTCGAACCTCATAGTCCAGGAACCCCACACTGCCCGGTTCTACCTCCTTCCCAAGATCCACAAGCCTGATCATCCTGGCTGACCCATTGTCTTAGCATGCTCCTGCCCCTCTGAACTCATCTCTACTTACCTCGACACTGTCCTATTCCCCCTATTGCAGAACTCCCCACCTATGTTTGAGACACCACCCACACCCTCCAGCTCCTCCAAGATTTCCGTTTCCCTGGCCTCAACACCTCATCTTCACCATGGATATCCAATCCCTCTACATCTCCATCCGCCATGACCAGGGCCTCCAAGCCCTCCGTTTTTTCCTCTCCCAACGTCCCCAACAGTACTCTTCCACCGACACTCTCATTCATTTGGCCGAACTGGTCCTCACCCTTAACAATTTCTCCTTTGAATCCTCCCACTTCCTCCAGACCAAAGGGGTAGCCATGGGCACATGAATGGGCCCCAGCTATGCATGTCTCTTTGTTGGCTACATAGAACGGTCGATCTTCCTTAATTATGCCGGCAACACACCCCACCTCTTCCTCTGCTACATTGATGACTGCATTGGCACCATTTCATGCTCCCGCGAGATGGTTGAGCAATTCCTCAAATTCACCAACACCTTGACCTTAAATTTACCTGGACCATCTCTGACACATCCCTCCCCTTCCTGGACCTCTCCATCTCCATTAATGACGACTGACTTGACACTGACATTTTCTACAAACCCACCGACTACCACTGCTACCTGGATTACACCTCTTCCCACCCTACCGCTTGCAAAAATGCCATCCCGTATTCCCAATTCCTCCACCTCCACAGTATATACTCCCAGGAGGATCAGTTCCACCACAGAACGCACCAGATGGCCTCCATCTTTAGAGACCGCAAATTCCGTTCCCACATGGTTAAAGATGCCCTCCAACTCATGTTGTCCATATCCCACACCTCCGCCCTCAGACCCCACCCTTCCAACCGTAACAAGGACAGAACGCCCCTGGTGCTCACCTTCCACCCTACCAACCTTCGCATAAACTAAATCATCCACCGACATTTCTGCCACCTCCAAAAAGACCCCACCACCAGGGATATATTGCCCTCCCCACCCCTTTCCGCCTTCCACAAAGACTGTTCCCTCCGCGACTACCTGGTCAGGTCCACACCCCCCTACAACCCACCCTCCCATCCTGGCACCTTCCCCTTTCACCGCAGGAACTGCAAAACCTGTGCCCACACCTCCTCCCTCACCTCCATCCAAGGCCCTAAAGGAGCCTTCCACATCCATCAAAACTTTACCTGCACATCCACTAATATCATTTATTGAATCCGTTGCTCCCGATGCGGTCTCCTCTACATTGGGGAGACTGGACGCCTCCTAGCAGAGTACTTTAGGGAACATCTCTGGGACATCCGCACCAATCAACCACCCCGCCCTTTTGCCCAACATTTCAACTCCCCCTCCCACTCTGCTGAGGACATGGAAGTCCTGGGCCTCCTTCACCGCCACTCCCTCACCACCAGACGCCTGGAGGAACAATGCCTCATCTTCCGCCTCAGAACACTTCAACCCTAGGGCATCAATGTGGACTTCAACAGTTTCCTCAATTCCCCTTCCCCCACCTCACTCTAGTTCCAAACTTCCATCTCAGCAGTGATGATTTGTCCTACCTGCCTATCTTCTTTTCCACCTATCCACTCCACCCTCCTCCCTGACCTATCACCTTCATCCCCTCCCCCAACTCACCTTTTGTACTCCATGCTACTTTCTCCCCACCCCCACCCTCCTCTAGCTTATCTCTCCACGCTTCAGGCTCACTGCCTTTATTCCTGATGAAGGGCTTTTGCCTGAAACATCGATTTTGCTGCTCCTCGGATGCTGCCTGAACTGCTGTGCTTTTCCAGCACCACTAATCCAAAAACTTGGAGTATTATGTTCAGTTTTGGTCACCTTATCATAGGAAGGATGTTATTAAACTGGAAAGAATGCAGAAGAGATTTGCAAGGATGTTGCCTAGTCTCAATTGTCTCGGTTGTAGAGAGAGTTTGGACAAGCTAGGACTTTTTCATTAGGCCGTGGGAATTGAGCTAGCGGTGGCGGGGGGTGGGGGGGGGAGAGGGGGTGTGCTGGGGAGCTTATCGAGGTGTATAAGGTCACGAGAGGCATGGATAAGGTGAATGCATTCAGTCTTTTTCTTAGGAGTGGGGAATCCTGGAGTAGGTAGCATCAGTTTGAGGTTAGAAGTGAAAGAATAAAAGGGAACCTGAGGGACAACTTTTTTAATATAGAGCTTGGTATGCATATGGAATGAAGTACCAGTGGAAATGGTTTAGATGGGGCATTAACAATATTTAAGAGGCATTTGGACAATAAATGGATAGGAAAGGATGAGAAGGATATGGGCGAAGTGCAGGGAAATGAGGTTAGTCATTGGACTGGCGTTTTGGTCGGCATGGACTAATTTGGGCCAAAGGACTTGCCTCCGTGCGGTAGGATTCTATGACTCTAAATGTTTCTGTTCACGATCAATGCATCCTGGTTGGAAAAATGCTGCCGAAATACGTTGTGTTTGGGAATAGATTTATTTATTTATCCTCGTGAGTTCACATGTCACAATAAGTTAGATGTTGTTATTCTTCTTGCTTTGTGGATTCTTGACTCCATAAATTCCAATTTATTTTCGTTCATGTTCTTAATGGGACCGCCTGCAGATGAATTTGTTTCCTGATGGAATGAGTTAGCTATCGGTTCCCTTGTCTCCATCCCCTCAGCAAGCAAAACCACGATAATAGGATTACATCTTTCAATGCAGGTGATTTTACCCCAGTATGGATCGCGCTCCCGAGAGTCTTTCATCAAAACCACAGTGTGTGCATGTGCAGCGTTGGAAGTGATCAGACCATGCGCAAAGAGAGGAATGGCGATGGGAAACAGTCGGGGATTTGGAGGTGACGATGAAGCCAACAGATGGATGGGAAACTCCGTAAACGATTTATAGTAGCTGTAATTCCCGATTAATTACTTTCTTGCCAAGCGATTTGCAGCGGAGACTGATGGTCCCGAAGGGCCGTGTTGGGGACCACTATCTTGGGAAAGGAAGGGGGAGCTTTGATTTTGCGCAGAAGGTGAATGGGCGAGGCCTCACGTCTCTGTTCCCAAAAGACGGTAGTGTCTATCAGAGACGTTGATTGGTTATCGTACATCCCGTGGGACATTGGGCAGGGCCAAAGTGATGCAGAACGCATGCGCTACACACATGAGCGCAAGGTAGATATAGAGAGATATGTGACTCCGAGGAAAAGTGAAATGGTGCGACGGGGTTTGGATTTCAACACGGGGAAAAAGTTGCGGATTGGGGATTTACACGTCTGAGGGAACAAGAGAGAAAAATGTGTCTGTAGGAACTGGAATTGTCCAAGTTTCTACTTTGCACCGAATACGACGATTTTAGTAAACAGGGTATTGCAGGGAGATTTGCAGACCGGAAACTCAAACCAAAGATCGCATCAAGGTCGAACAGAGTCACCCAATTAATCAGGATCTGAATATCATCACTCATTGAATGCATAGGGAGAAGTGATGGTCTGTTCTGCGAATGGGAAAGATTTTAAGTATCAATCTTAAGGAGGACAAAAAAAAAACTGAGACACACAGGATTCAGGATTCTGATGCGCTGACTGTAAAACGAGCCTTAACTATATATTAGCTGGACAAACAAAAGGTCACATAATCTATTTCAAGAAAAAAATTATAAATATTCTGGGAATGGCGAGGCTTCAATGGATTGATCAAACTGTAGAGTTACAAGGACACCTAAAACATGGAGGAACTAGGAATTGATGAGGACGTGGGAAAGTATTCAACTGCTATCTAAATTGGAAATGCATTGACCCATTGACACTGGGGAGATGCAATTCACCTGCTCTGTGTGCTCTATGGAAAGGAGTTCACTAATTTATCCACCATCATTGGTCACTAACATGTTCACTCTGATAAGATAGCTTTAAAATATTTATGTTAAAAGAGTTTTAAATACAGCTGAGCTGCTGCCCATCATTCCCTTCCAAAATGGACCAAGGCCATTCATCTGCTGAGTGTGTGAAAGGGATCTATTATTTGGGCATCCAATGTGTTTTAGATTAGAAACAAAAACAGAAGTTGTTGAAAAAGCTCAGCAGGTCCGGTATCATCTGTGCAGAGAAATCAGAGTTAACATTTCAGGTCTCGTAACCCTTCCTCAGAAATTGATCCGGTTCTTCCATTCGGTCTGACGAAGTGTCACTGGACCCGACATGGTAACTCTGATTTTCTTCACAGCTGCTGCCAGGCCTTCTGAGCATTTCCAGCAACTTCTGTTTTTGTTTCTGATGTACAGCATCTGCAGTGCTTTCAGGTTTTGTTGATAGATGAGTGTGTGCGTAGGACAGGCTTGTTCCATGTATATCATACGATGAACTTTTTTTGTCGATTCTGAGAGGCATTGGTGAGTTCACAAATTACTTCAAGTATTAGATTCAGCTCATATCATTGTAGTTGATCGTACTCAGGATTGGACCAAGATTAGTCTCACACTTGAGCTTTTGTTTAGTTGATATTAATAACCCTTTAATCAGTAATGCAAAATTCAATGGCGTTCTTGTAAACATTGCATCTACTCAGTGATAGGGAAATTTGAGTGAGGGCTTGCTTTAAAGTGAATGGAATTCATCTAGGATCAGTGTTTTAAGGCAACTGGAGGCAATGACACATTGCAAGGAGTGAGATGGAGTAGCGATTTTGTAGTGACTACAGAAAAATCAGGATATACTTATTCAATCGAGCAGTAGGTTGCAGTTTAAAGAGTGCACTACTGTTATATGGCCGTGCTTGGTAATTAATGAAGCTATTTGTTTGAGTGTTTTGCTGAGGTAAAAAAAAATCAAGAAGTTGTATTTATTAAATAGCAGTACAATAAGGTGCACAGATTTGGATAGCAACAGAAGATGACAAAGGATTAATCACACAAAGAGGTGTTGTTCACAACCTAATTAAGAGCAGAATGTGAGTGGAATAAGAGTCTTACATGAAAATTAGAAAATTAAATAAGAAAACATTAATGGGGGTTGGGAGGTGTAATTCAGCTATCCTAATATTAATTGGACAAAAGAAGTGGGAAAGGTGATAAGTGAAGGTAGTTCCTATAATAGGTACATGATTTTCTCCTAATGCAGAATGTAAGAAGCCCAACAAGAGACGATTCACTAAGCAAAACCAGAAACTATTGGAGAAATTCAGTCTGTCTTATAACATGTGTAGAGAGAAAACAGAGCATGTGTTTCCAGGCCAGTGGCCCTAATTTAATTCTGAAGAAGGGCTATTGGACTTGAAACATTAACTGTTTCAAGTCCAACATACACTTGCTGTGAGATGTGCTGAATTTCTCCATCAGTGTATTTTTTTTGTTTCAGATCTCCAGCATCCGCAGTTCTTTGTTTCCCATTATTAGATTTAATAATGAATCTTGCCTTCAATAAAACATAGTAGGTAATGGAAATAATATTAGGGAACATCTAGGTATTTAGCGACAATAAAATATACATTAAGTTATTACTGAATTGGGGGAAAAGGCATGAGAATGTTTAATAGATTATATAAACATCAATATGCAGGAGGTCAACAGATTTTTGGAAAATAAACTTAATGACCGGCAAACAATGAAGTAGAAGAACTTTGAAATAATTTAAAGGTTGTTGAATAGGGTCAAGGAAAGCTATATTCACATACAAACAAAATAAATAAAACAATAATGAATACCATAGATTAAATAAGGCATAATGAATAAACTGATGTGAGGACAGAGCCAAGACACAGATGGTAGAAGAGAGAATGACAAGGGGAGAATGTTTAGGAGAGAAATCAATTAAAAAAAATGAGGAAAGGAGAAGAAGAATTTGAAGTGAGTAAAATATTGTACAGGCACAACAACAAAATATAACTCGGGCTGGGAACAGAGTCACTAAGATATGGACAGGATTCAACCACAGACAAGAACAAAATTGCAGAAATACTTAATAATTGCTTTAGTATTTCACAGGGAATTAAATCAGGTTGATATGAAGAGGAGATTAAAATGATATAACAGCATTAAAATTATATGAAGAATATTCAATTATCTAACCAAACTCAAAGGGCAAGGTTAACACCACGAGGAAAAGATAAAAAGGCTGATTCTCTTTTCTCATGAAACTTGAAGACTTGGGTAGGATGATGAAAGGTTTTGATTGGGTTTATTAAGAGTCACTGTTTCCTTTTTGTGTGAGAGAAAAACTCGAGTTGGTCAATATAAGATAGTCATCAAGCCTCAGATTATAACAGAATCTTGACCAGATGGGCCAATGGGCTGAGAAGTGGCAGATGGAGTTTAATTCAGATAAATTCGAGGTACTGCATTTTGGGAAAGCAAATCTGAGCAGGACTTGTACACTTAATGGTAAGGTCCTAGGGAGTGTTGCTGAACAAAGAGACCTTGGAGTGCAGGTTCATAGCTCCTTGAAAGTGGAATCGCAGGTAGATAGGATAGTGAACAAAGCATTTGGTATGCTCTCTTTTATTGGTCAGAGTATTGAGTACAGGAATTGGGAGGTCATGTTATGGCTATACAGGACATTGGTTAGGCCACCATTGGAGTATTGCGTGCAGTTCTGGTCTCCTTCCTATTGGAAAGATGTTGTGAAACTAGAAAGGGTTCAGAAAAGATTTAGAAGGATGTTGCCAGGGTTGGAGGATTTGAGCTGTAGGGAGAGACTGAACAGGCTGGGGCTGTTTCCCTGGAGCGTCGGAGGCTGAGGGGTGACCTTATAGAGGTTTACAAAATTATGACGGACATAGATAGTCTAAATAGGCAAAGTCTTTTCCCTGGGATTGGGGATTCCAGAACTAGAGGGCATACATTTAGGGTGAGAGGGGAAAAGATAATAAAAGAGACCTAAGGGGCAACTTTTTCACACAGAGGGTGGTATGGGTATGGAATGAGCTGCTAGAGGAAGTGGTGGAGGCTGGTACAATTGCAACATTTAAGAGGCATTTGGATGGGTATATGAATAGGAAGGGTTTGGAGGGATCTGGGCCAGGTGCTGGCAGGTGAGACTAGATTGGGCTGGGATATCTGGTCGGCATGAACGGGTTGGACTGAAGGGTCTGTTTCCATGCTGTACATCTCTATGACTAAGCCAAATGATATTCATAAATCTATTTCAGATTTCAATAATAACTTACATTTATACAAAGTTTTAATGTAATTCGACTTCTTAGGAACATTATTAAACACAATAGGACATCTGATGAGGTTTTAGATAAGCTGGCCAAAAACTCAGTAACAGGCATTTTAACATGTGGCTTAAAGGGAGTAAAAATATATGGAGTAGAAATGTGTGTGAAGGTGACTGAGCGTTTTGGGACCAAGCAACAATAGGCTATTTTATCAAGGTCAGAGTGTTTAAAACATGAATGCCCAAATGCCATAACACATCTTGTTAAAAATTAGAACACTAAAATTGAGAAGAATTTGATTTAGTATAAGACAATTGCCATTTGGAAGAGATGAATGGAAAAATACAATAACTAAGAGCAGACTTTGGCCAGTCTGTTTTGCTTAGCTATTTGATAAAGTCACTGATTTGAATGTGGCCTCAGTTCTCATTTTCATTTCTATGCCACTTCAATAGTCAACCTCCTGATGGCTCAAAAAATTAACTAATTCACTCTTGAATATGTTCAATAAACTGTCCTCGGCTGCTTTCTGGTACAGATAATGTCACAAACGTTTGACCCTCTGACAGAACGAAATGTTTTCCCCACCTAAGACATAAACGGGAGACCCCCTCATTTTAAAACTTTGTTACGAGTTCTGCAGTACCCACTGAGTACAAAACATGCTGCAGCATCCATCCTATCACATCCCCTCAGGATCTGAAACAAAAGCAGATAATCCTGGAGAAACTCAGCCGGGTCTGGCAACATCAGTGGACGAAAATCAAAGTGAATGGTTTGAGTCTAGTGACCCTTCTTCAGAATGGGCCCACTCAGGACTTTGTATGTTTCAGGCAAGTCCTAATTTGTCTCATTTCCACTGGGTTCTAGCCCAGTCTGCTCAATGTTTCCTTATAAACTAACCTATTTGCCTCCAAAATAACCTAATGAACTTGAACTGAACTGCTTTCAATGGAACTGTACCCTTTCCTACAAAAGAGACCAAAAATGTACACTGCTCATAATCAGGACCCTGTGCAAACATCAATTTTCATTTGCTTCCCTAATCACTAGCTATTCCTACATGTTATTGTAATTCATGTCGCATTACACACACAATCTTCTGTAGCATAGAGTTCTGCACTATAAGTACCATTTAAGTAATCTGTAGCTTTTTTATTTGTACTGCTAAAATTGACACTTTCATATTTTTCTGACATTACAGTCTGTCAACATGTTTCTTACTCAGTAAGTGTCCTTTTGGTGACTCTTACTGTTGTTGAGAACTTATTTCCTAAGTTTGTGCCAGCACAAATTTAGATAACATCTCTTTGATGCCTTCATCCAAATCAGAAGATACTCCAAATTGATATTTCAGATAATGTATCATTATTGGATCTACTTTTATATTTAGCACTGTTTGAACAGGTATTTTGCAAAGGATACCAGCTGCAGCAGGGAAAACTGTTGCATCTACAGAGGACAAAACCTTGTTGAGGGAAGTAAAATAATCTACATTACTTTGAGAGGTCATATGACCCAAACTGTGAGCATAATAATGCTATTGGATCTGGATGCAGGAACCTCGAAAGCTAACTTAAAAAAAAAACAAAAGTAATGCAGATTCTGTAAATATGAGAACACTTACCTGGAGCAGTAGCCTTTATTGTCTCTTCACAGGAGGGACTCATCACAATATTGATCAAATAGAGAATCTGTAATTTATTACCAAAGAAGTGAAATTGGTGAGCCATAACATCCAGGTAGACACAAAAGGCCAACAGTTTGTGTGCAAAATGACTTCATTTGCAGGGTAGCATTTGGGAGAATCATTCTTTTCTGAAATTACATGTTACTTGATCAAAGCATGTTTAAGATAAACTTTTCCCCCCACACTGGAGTGTTGTTTGTGTGCATATTTTTTCCTTTGAAGAAGTTTCATTAAGTATATGTATTTGCAGTGTAAACATTTTGTTAATATTCACCGACTTGAAGATTTGTTGGCAAGAAATAAGTTTTTTTTTACAGAGGAACCTGTGTTGTCTCAATTCTGATACTGAGTTATTCTAACTTTATTGTGATCAATGAAGGAGTGGAAAAAGGATGGGAATCAGTTTACCCCATTTCATTCAGTAACAGACTGTATATAGTTGAGGCCCAGTACTGATCCTTGTAGTGTACAGCCTACCAATCTCAAGTTACCTACTTATACTAAACTTTGCTTCCAGTTAGCTAGCCAGTCCTTTATCCATGCTAAAATGGAGACAGGAGCTAGGAAGTAAAGGTTGGAGCAGGTACCATAAGCAATGGTTTCAATCTTCTCCGTCCTTAATGCAAATAAATTTCACTCACCACCGTGCAATTTGATAACTGAGAAACAGCGGAGGATGAAGCCAAGTTGCGGTAAATTGAGGCTGGGTGTCATCACTGTACATGTATAAACTATATTTGTATGATGTCAGCAAAGAATAGCATATCAGCATTAAATAGGAGGGACAGTAGAGGAGCTGAAAAAAAGAAAATATTCCAAGTGACACTGTGGCTAAAGTTATTGAAAAAGTGAGATTAAAACCAAAGGAAGATCTAATGCATGAGAACACCAGTAAAAGAATGGTCAATAACCAATGAAGAATAACATTACTGTTCCTGTCTTGCCTGGTTTACAAACAACCATTTGTTGTATTCCTGGTCACAACTCATTAATCTCATGATAAGTCATAGCAAATGCAGATTGTGCATCCCACCAAGGTTCCACTCTACTATTTCCATTCATCAGACTCATGACTAATTCATCCAGAACACCCAACAAACCTTAATGACCTCTCTGCGACAGGTCCAGCTCAACCTTTTCAGAGAAATAACCACCCACCCATTACATTCCTTTATTTGTCACAGAGCAATAAGTTATAAAAGGCATTGGGAAGGTCCCACATATAATTGAAGAAAACATTTTAAATTGTTCTTCAGAAAGAATCCCAATAAATGTAATTTTGAGATCAGTGTGAACTGTACAAAATGTAAAGATCAGGTAAATATAGGATGAATGCAATCCTTGATTTTATCTAACAGGGACAAGATGTGGATGGTAATTAATTTCCTGGATAGTGTCCACGGTTGGTTTTCTATTTATATGTTATGACTTTCTTCCAGATTGTCCATTCAGAGTTCCAACCAGCTGACGTCAAATACTTGGATGGAAGGATAACAATCTACAAGAATGTTTTTAACTGTGGTGATTTATTTCACATTTATAAAGTATATTAACTCCAACTGGTGTTAGAGGGGTTACTTACATCCTCAGAAATAAATGCAAACTGTCAGAATGAACATGGTTCAGTCCTGATTGATATTAACCACAGCATTATCAGCAGAATCCAATCCCTGCTGTTGCATATGAACTCTCTGGTGTGTTATTAGGTGGGATGATTGAGTAAATCCTTTCTTACACAGAGAGCAGGTGAATGGCCTCTCCCCGGTGTGAACCCTTTGATGTCTCAGTAAGTGGGACGTACAGGTGAATCCCTTGTCACAGACAGAACACGTGAATGGCCTCTCCCCAGTGTGAGTGCGTTGGTGTGTCAGCAGGTGAGATGAATGGGTGAATCCCTTTCCACATGTGGAGCAGGTGAATGGCCTCTCCCCCGTGTGACCTCGCTGGTGCATCAGCAGATCTCTTTTCGTTTTAAATTTCCTCTCACAGTCAGAACATGTGAAAGGTCTCTTGTCATTGTGAACAAGCTGGTGTGTCAATAGGTGGGATGACTGGGTGAATCTCTTCCCACACATGGGGCAAATGAAAGGTCTCTCCCCAGTGTGAATTCGCTGGTGTGTCAGGAGGATGGATGATTGAGTGAATCTCTTGCCACACACAGGGCAGATGAATGGTCTCTCCCCATTGTGAACTCGCTGGTGTATCAGGAGATGGGATGATCGACAGAATCCCTTGCCGCAATCAGAACAGGTGAATGGTCTCTCACCGGTGTGATTGTGCTGATGTGTCAGCAGCTCATTTCTGCTTTTAAACCTCTCTTCACAGTCAGAACATTTGAAAGGTCTCTTATTGGTGTGAATACGTTGGTGTGTCGTAAGATGGGATGAGCAAGTGAATCCCTTCCCGCATATGGAGCACATATATGGTCTTTCTCCAGTGTGACGGCGTTGATGTATAGTAAGTTGAGATGATCGGGTGAACCCAGCCCCACAGTCAGAGCATCTGAATGGTCTTTTATCAGTGTGAACACGTTGATGGCATGTCAGTTCCTCTGAGCTTTTATAACACTTCCCACAGTCTGAGCATTTAAAAGGTCGTTCATCAGTGTGAACTCGTTGGTGCTTCAACAGGTTGGATGAATTAGTGAATCCCTTCCCACAGTTCAAGCAGGTGAATGGCCTCTCACCAGTATGAGTGTGTTGATGTCTCAGCAGATCCTGTTTACTTTTAAATGGCTTCTCACAATCAGGGCAGTTAAAAGGTCTCTTGTCAGTGTGAACATGCTGGTGTCTCAGGAGATGGGATGACTGAGTGAATCCCTTCCAACAAACGGAGCAGGTGAATGGCCTTTCCCCAGTGTGAACTCGCTGGTGTCTCAGTAGGTGGGACGAATCAGTGAATTCCTTTCCACAAACCGGGCAAGTGAACATCATCTCACCACTATGAATGAACTCCCAGCTCAATCAGGTAATGAACTGATTTATCACACACCCACCCGCCATTTACACAGTTTCTCGCTGATGTGACTGTAGCTGTGTATTAACAGGTCAGCCCTCAACCACCAACAAAATACGTGGACAGCTGCTCCCTGCTGAGCATGGTGCTTTTTGTTTCCATGTTTGAAGACCAATGTTGCTGAACTGGTTATCTATCAAGTTTTCTTATGCTCTGACAATTCCCCTCTTGTAATGTCCTGTAAAACAAATTTAAAAAGGAATAGGGAAATGAGAGAATATACACAAAAACACAAAGGCCCAAAAACAGAAATTGCACGAAGAGCTCAGCAGGTTTGGCAACATCTGTGGAAGAAAATCAGACTTAATATTTTGGGTCCAGTGCCTCTTCCTCAAAACTGATGGTAACTCGGAAAATGTTAGTATACATAGAGAAGGTAGGGTGGGGGAGGAGGTAAGGAGTAAATGATAGGTGCGATAGAAGTCAATGAGAGAGAAGAACAGTTCGACAGACAAAGGAGTGGATAATGATCTGGCTAGCGGGTGAATAGCTATTAAGGGAAACTGTTAGCAGCTAACAATGCAGTTTGTGCAATAGCAGAATATCTGATAATAAGCACAGAAATTGCTGGAAAAGCTCAGCAGGCCTGGCAACATCTGTGGAGAGAAATCAGAGTTAACGTTTCAGGTCAGCCGACCATTCCTCAGAACTACTGTGATAACAAGCCTGGTGTGTACGGGTTGGGATAAGGACATGGGTGAGCTCAAGTGTAAAGGTGTTGAACTCGATATTGAGTCCAGAAGGCTGCAGGGTTCTTCCAGCTTGCACTGAGCTTCGTTGGAGTACTGAAACAAACCTAAAGTGGAGATATTGGCCAGGAAACAAGGTGGTGTGTTGAAGTGGCAGATAACTGAAAGCTCGAGATCTTATTGCAGACAGAATTAAGTATTCTATCAAATGGTCACCCAGTTTAAGCTTTGTTTCCCCAATCATAGAATCCCTACAGTGTGGAAACACACCCTTTGGCCCAACAAGTGCACACCAATCCTCCAAAGAGTGACCCAAGAAGACCCATTCCTGTTATCCTATATTTCACCCAACTAATGCACCTAACCCACAGATCCTTGAATACTGTGGGCAATTTAGCATGGCCAATTCACCTAATCTGCACATCTTTGGATTGTGGGAGGAAACCGGAGCACATGGAGGAAACCCACACAGACAAGGGGAGAATGCCCAACAGAAGGGAGACCATATAAAGTGCAGTGAATGCAGTAGATTATACGAAGTATAGATAAAGTGCTGCTTCAGCTGGACGGTGCGTTTGGGCCCTTGATACTGAGGCAGGATGAGGTAAACACACAGGTGTTACACCTTTTGCATTTGCAGGGGAAGGTACCAGGGGAAGGCTGTGGAGATTGGGGGGGAGGAGCAGCGTTAGGAGTGAAGTAAGAGTGGACCATGTGAAAGTGAGGGCAAGGTTGAAATTGGAAGCCAAATCAATAAACATTTCCAATTCGAAAGAGAGGTGAAGTAGCACTGATGATATCACCGATGTACCAGATATACTCGGGATACCTATGATCCTGGGTAGATTCAAAGCATGAAGGATGAAACTTGAGTTGGAATCGACACAGGGCGAGTCTGGCCAGGAAGCAGTCACTGAGGAATGTGATGTGACTGTGGAAATGACTCTTAGCAAATACCACAATTTTAAAAAGGTGATCAGGAAAAGCCAAAGAATGATAGACCGGTGGTGAGCACATATTGGAGGGAATCCTATGGATAGGATTTTCATGTGTTTAGAAAAGCAAGGACTGTTTAGGGATGATCAACATGGCTTTGTGTGAGAAATTGTGTCTCACTACCTTAATCAAGTTATTTGAAAAAGTAATGAAGAGGATTGATGAGGGCAGAATGGTGGACATGATCTGTATGGGCTTTGGTAAGGCTTTTAACAAGGTTCCGCATTGTAGACTGGTTAACAAGGTTAGTTCACATGGAATACAGAGATAATTACCCATTTGAATACAGAACTGGCTCAAAGGTAAAAAGACAGAGGGTGGTGCTGGATGCTTGTTTTTCAGACTGGTGGCCTGTGACCGGTGTTGTGCCACAAGGATCAGTGCTGGGTCCAGTGCTATTTGTCATTTTTATGAATGATTTGGATGTGAATATAGGAGGTATGGTCAGTACGTTTGCACATGACACCAAAATAGGAGACTTAGTGGTCTACAAAGAAGGCTACCTCAGAGTACAAAAGGATCTTGATCAGATGGGCCAATGGTCCCAAGAGTGGTAGATGGAGTTTAATTTCGATAAATGTGAAGTGCTGCATTTTGGAAAGGCAAATCAGGGCAGGACTCATACACTTCATGCTAAGATCCTGTGGAGTGGTACTCAACAAAGAGACCTTAGAGTGCAAATTCATAGTTCCTCGAAAATGGAGTCGCCAGTAGATAGGATAGTGAAAGTGTTTGATATGCTTGCCTTAATTAGACAGTGCACTGAGTACAGAGCATATGTTGCATCTGTGCAGGACATTGGTTCGATCACGTTTGGAATACTACATGCAAGTCTGGTGTCCCTGCTATAGGAAGGATATTGTTAAACATGAAAGGGCTGAGAAAAGATACATGTCCAAAGATGTTGCCCAGGTTGGAGGATTTGAGCGATAGGAAGGGGCTGAATAGACTGGGGCTGCTTTCCCTGGAGCATTGGAGGCTGACAGGTGACCTTACATAGTTTATAAAATCATGAGGGGCATGGATAAGCTAAATTGCCCTGGGGTGGGGAGTCCAAAATTAGAGGGCATAGATTTAAAGAGAGAGGAGAAAGATTTCAAAGGGTCTTAAGGGTTACCTTTTTTCATGCAGAGGTTGGTAAATTGGAAAGGGACGAACATACCGGCAGGGAGATTTGCTAGAGCTGCTCGGGAGGATTTAAACTAGTAAGGTGGTGGGGGCGGGGAAAGGTGGGACCTAGGGAGATAGTGTGGAAAGAGATCAATCTGAGACTGGTACAGTTGAGAACAGAAGTGAGTCAAAGTCAGGGCAGGCAGGGACAAGTTAGGGATTAATAAATGAAACTGTAGTTATTTCAATGCAAGGGGCCTAAGAGGGAAGGCGGATGAACTCAGGGCATGGTTAGGAACATGGGACTGGAATATCATAGTAATTATAGAAACATGGCTCAGGGATGGGCAGGACTGGCAGCTTAATGTTTCAGGATACAAATGCTACTGGAAGGATAGAAAGGGAGGCAAAAGAGGAGGGGAGTGGCATTTTTGATAAGAGATAGCATTACAGCAGTGCTGAGGGAGGATAATCCTGGAAATGCATCCAGGGAAGTTATTTGAGTGGAACTGAGAAATAAGAAAGGGATGAATCACCTGATTGGGATTGTATTATAGACCTCCTAATTGTCAGAGGGAAACTGAGAAACAAACTTGTAAGGTGGTCTCAGCTATCTGTAAGAATAATAGGGTGGTTATGGTAGGGGATTTTAACTTTCCGAACATAGACAGGGACTGCCATAGTGTTAAGGGTTTAGATGGAGAGGAATTTGTAAAGTGTGTACAAGAAAATTTTCTGATTAGTGTGGACGTACCTACTAGAGAAGGTGCAAACTTTGCTCTACTCTTTGGAAATAAGGCCAGGCAGGTGACCTAGGGGTCAGTGGGGGAGCACTTTCGGGCCAGCGACCATAATTCTATTAGATTTAAAATAATGATGGAAAAGGATAGACCAGATGTAAAAGTTGAAGTTCTAAATTGGAGAAAGGCCAATTTTGACAGTATTAGGCAAGAACTCTCAAAAGCTGATTGGGGGCAGATGTCCGCAGCTAAAGGGACGGCTGGAAAATGGGAAGCCTTCAGAAATGAGATAATGAGAATCCAGAGAAAGTATATTCCTGTTAGGGTGAAAGGAAAGGCTGGTAGGTACAGGGAATGCTGGATCACTTAAGAAATTAAGGGTTTGGTTAAGAAAAAGAAGGAAGCATATGTAAGGAATAGACAGGATAGATCGAGTGAAGCCTTAGAAGGGGATAAAGGCAGTAGGAGTATACTTAAGAGGGAAATCAGGAGGGCAAAAAGGGGACATGAGATAGCTTTGGCAAATAGAATTGAGGAGGACTCAAAGGGTTTTTACATATACATTCAGGACAAAAGGGTAACTAGGGAGAGAATAGGGTCCCTCAAAGATCAGCAAGGCGTTCTTTGCGTGGAGCCTCAGAAAATGGGGGAGATATGAAACGAGTATTTTGCATCAGTACTTACTGTGGAAAAGGATATGGAAATAGATGGTGACACCTTGCAAAATGTCCAAATTACCGAGGAGCAAGCACTGGATGGCCTGAAACGTATAAAGGTGGATAAATCTCCAGGACCTGATCAGGTGTACCCGAGAACTCTGTGGGAAGCTAGAGAAGTGATTGCTGGGCCTCTTGCTGAGATATTTGTATCATCAATAGTCACAGGTGAGGTGCCAGAAGACTGGGTTGGCTAACGTGGTGCCACTGTTTAAGAAAGACAAGCCAGGGAACTATAGACCAGTGAGCCTGACGTCGGTGGTGGGCAAGTTGTTGGAGGGAATCCTGAGTGACAGGATGTACATATTTATTGGAAAGGCAAGAACTGATGAGGGATAGTCAACATGGCCTTGTGCGTAGGAAATCATGTCACACAAACTTGACTGAGTTTTTTGAAGAAGTAACAAAGAGGATTGATGAGGGCAGAGTGGTAGATGTGATCTATATGGACTTCAAAAAGGCATTCAACAAGGTTCCCCATGGGAGACTGGTTAGCAAGTTTAAATCTCACGGAATACAGGGAGATCTAGCCATTTGGATATAGACCTGGCTCAAAGGTAGAAGACAGAGGGTGGTGGTGGAGGGTTGCTTTTCAGACTGGAGGCTTGTGACCAGTGGAATGCCACAGGATTGGTGCTGGCTCCTCGACCTTTTGTCATTTACTTAAATGATTTGGATGCGAGCATAACAGGTACAGTTAGTAAGTTTGCAGATGACACCAAAATTGGAGGTGTAGTGGACAGCAAAGAGGGTTACCTCAGATTACAACAGGATCTTGACCAAATGGGCCAATGGGCTGAGAAGTGGCAGCTGTAGTTTAATTTAGGCAAGTGCGGGGTGCTGCATTTTGGGAAAGCAAATCTTAGCAGGACTTATCCACTTAATGGTAAGGTCCGAGGAGTGTTGCTGAACAAAGAGACCTTGGAGTGCATGTTCATAGCTCCTTGAAACTGGAGTTGCAGGTAGATAGGATAGTGAAGAAAGCATTTGGTATGCTTTCTTTTATTGGTCAGAGTACCGAGCACAGGAGTTGGGAGGTCATGCTGCGGCTGTATAGGACATTAGTAAGGCCACTGTTGGAATATTGTGTGCAATTCTGGTCTCCTTCCTTTTGGAAAGATTTTGTGAAACTAGAAAGGGTTCAGAAAAGATTTACAAGGATGTTGCCTGGGTTGGAGAATTTGAGCTATAGGGAGAGGCTGAACAGCTGGGGCTGTTTTCCCTGGAGCATCGGAGGCTGAGGGATGACCTTATAGGGGTTTACAAAATTATGAGGGGCATGGATAGGATAAATAGACAAGGACTTTTCCTTGAGGTGGGGGAGTCCAGAAGTAGAGGGCACAGGTTTAGGGTGAGAGGGAAACAATAAAAAAAGAGACCCAAGGGGCAACCTTTTCACAGAGGGTGGTACGTGTACGGAATGAGCTGCCAGAGGAAGTGGTGGAGGCTGGTACAATTGCAACATTTAAGAGGCATTTGGATGGGTATATGAATGGAAACGATTTGGAGGGATGTGTGCTGGGTGCTGGCAGGTGGGACTAGATTGAGTTGGGATATCTGGTCGGCATGGTCGGGTTGGACTGAAGAGTCTGTTTCAATGCTGTACATCTCTATGACTCTATGTAAGGAATGAGCTGCCAGAGGAAGTGGTGGTAGTTGGTAGAATTGCAACATTTAAAAGACATCTGGATGGGTATATGAATAGTAAGGGTTTATTGGGATATCGGTCATATACTGGCCAACAGGACTGGATTCATTTCAAATATCTGGTCAGTATGGACAAGGTGGACCCAAGGGTTTGTTTCCGTATTTTACATCTATCTGACTCCATGACTGTATGATCTGGCAAAACTCTGGGAATGGCAGTGAAATTAATGATGGTGGACAAAAAAAAAGATTGGAACGGAAATCCTGTTGGAAGGAGGTGCAGAACTTCTTCAAGGTGGCCGTGCGTAGAGAAAATCTGGCAGTGAATTAAATACTAAATAAAATTCTTCTCTCTAGATACTGACATTTTCCTAGCTATCATCAGCTTTCAGAAAGGGTCACAGGAGTCAAAATGTTAGCTCAGATTTCCCTCCGCAAATGCTGCCAGAACAGCTGGGTTTTTCCAGCAGTTCTAATTTTGTTGGAAAATGTCAGTTTTTATGTCGACATTGGGTGGGGGAAGAAAGGGTAAAGAGTAACTGCTTGGGAAATCTACAACATTCTGGACTCAATATTGAGTTCAACAACTTTAGGACTTGAGCTGTCCCACGTCTCATCTCTAGCCCACATGGCAGGCCTTGATATCACATTATTTGCTAATACACACAATCCAATGTTAGCTAGTAACAGTCCCCATGAATAACTATTCACTCTCCATCTTGATCACTACTCACTTCTTTGTCTGTCCAACTATTCTATCTCTTTGGGCTCGATGTCGTTTACTCCTTACCCTCTCTTCCCTAGCTAATTTCTGCATATAAACTAACATTTTCCTCATAATCATCATCACTTCTGAGGAATGTCACTGGACCCAAAATGGTAACTTGATTTCTGTCCACAGATGCTGCCAGACCGGTGCTCTTCCAGCAATTTCTGTTTTTGCTTCTGATTTTCAGCATTCACAGTTCTTTTGTTTTTAAACCACAAAGGCAGGTTGTGAAACTTCACTGAATTCATTTGTGGGACCAGCAGTAGGGAAAATTATTAACTTCAAAGCTGTTACTTATTGTAAGAACACAATTGCCTCACTCATCTCCTTCAGGGAGGGAATGTGTCAGTCAAACAGGGACTACAAAATTTGGATTCTTTGGATGAGAGCCACAGAGGTGCCAGTGAGTGAAGAAAAGTTTTGCACAAGCTGCAGATGCATAAAACTTTTCACAAAACCTCTAAAAACAAAAACTATTAACTACTGAAAAGAAAGGGGAAATCAAGTACATGGGAAACCATTGTTTCCAACTTTCCTTCCAATCTTATATTTTACATTCATACAGTACACAAAAGGCCCTTTGGCCTACTGAGTCTGTACCACCAAAGCTACACTAAATCTAAGATGAATCTTACTTTTCAGCACTAAGCCCATAGCACATTTAGAGTGCTCATACAAGTATTTTTTTAAAGATTGGGAAGTGCATTTGTAACCCCTCCCATTATCTGAGTGAAATTAGTTTGACTCAAATCCTTCGAAACCTTCTGTGTTTTACCTAAAATTATGTCCCCTAGTTCATGACCATTCAACTTAGGGTAATAGCAGCTTTCTATTACATCTGTCCATGCCCCTCATAATCTGATAAACCACTGTCAGGTACCCTCTCAAATCTGTTCCAAAGAAAACAAACTGAGCTTATCTAGAACCTCTTGATAGCTAAACTGCTCCATTCCTTTGCACCCCTGCAGTGCAATCACACTGTTCCTAAAGTGTGGAGGGTAAACCCGCACACAGTACCTCAGTTGTGATTGAATGAAAGTTCTGCACAACTCCAACATACTTTTATAATCTGGTTTGCTCAACTGATAAAGGGAAGTTTTACATAGCTGATCGGGTGAGCAACTTAATTCCCTCAAAGAATTTATATTTCTCACTAGTCCCACAGTGGAAATTGATATGCTGAATTGGGCTCAAAAGGATCCAGCAACTTCACCAAAATAGAGTCAGAGAGATGTACAGCAAGGAAACAGACCCTTCAGTCCAAATAATCCATGCCAACCAGATATCCCAACGTAATCTAGTTCCACTTGCCAGCACGTGGACCATTTCCCCCTGAACCCTTCCTTACCATGTACCCATCCAGATGCCTTTTAAATGCTGTAATTGTACTAGCCTCCACCACCTCCTCTGGCAGCTCATTCCATACACAAATCACCCTCTGCGTGAGGGGAGATGGTCAGACTTCCTTGGGTCCCTTGTGTGTATCAACATTATGTTGTTAATATTTAAATTAAATATATTATAATTTTACCAAAAACACTAAAGGTGAGGCAAAACTTTCCAAACCTTTTTGATCCTGGTGGTTCTTGGAAAATCATTAATGCGGTTGCTGTGATTTTCCTGCCACTTGTTTCAATAAATTGCGGGTAGTGTCGACATTGTTTCATGAGTTACCGCAAGGTCCCTTCAGTCTAATATTTACGTAACTGACTGTTAAGACTTTAAAATAATACTCGCATTTTCATTAACAAAGTCACCCAAAGATATTTTATACATGTGTTATCAAACTGAGTCCTATAGGCTTTAAGGAATACCTAAAGGAAGGAGAGAAAGGTTAAGAGACAGAAAGGTTAAACATCTCCTTTTTGGAGGTATAATAGGTGCTGGATGTGTTTTCCTGGAATTCCAGGAGCAAAATTTCTGGCTGTAACATCTGCTCCTTTTTTTGATGTATTTTAGGCGCTGAGGTGATTTCCTCGAATTCCAGGAAGAGAGAGAGAGAGAGCGTGAGAGACAGAGCACGCGAGCGAGAGAACGAACCTGCACAGTTACTGCCTTTGCTGTTTTGAATTCATGTATCGCTGGACATCGGAGTGCATCTGGGAAAATTAACAAACAGTGAATTTCACAACTAATCTTGGTGGAACCTGTTTGGGTGAAGTTCACAACACAGAATCAGATAAGTTAATCGTTGTTTTAAATGTGTCCAGTGGAAAGGCTGCTGTAGTGAGTGGAGTGGGTTCTTTCTTGACTATATGTTTTTGGAGATATGTCTGTTGATTAAATTTAAAATATAAGCCATAACTATGAATTTAATTTGGGGCAGTGTTTTGTAGAGGAATTAGACGGTGTTATCTTCTGGGTTTGTAAATTGTGAACGAGCGAAAATGGCCTTTAGTACAGTGATATGTACTTCTTCTCCGATGTGGAAGTTTAAAGAGGGGTTAAGGGTTACTGCGGATTATATCTTCCATAAATGCTGTTGGATGCGAATCTTGTCAGATCGAATGGATCAGATGGAGAGACAGTTAGAAGCGATGAGGAATTTGCAACAGCAACAGTATGTGATAGATGGCAGTTAGAGGAAGGTGGGAAAGTCTCAGATACAGTCACATAGATGGGTTAACTCCAGGAAAGGTAAGAGAGGTAGGCCCCTCGTGCAAGAGTCTTTTGTGGATATACCCAGGGAGATAGTGAGGAAAGAGATCAATTTGAGACTGGTACAATTGACAACAGAAGCGAGTCAAACAGTTAGGGCAAGCAGGGACAAGGTAGGACTAATAAATTAAAGTGCATTTATTTATTTGGAGGCAGATGTTCGCAGGTAAAGGGACGGCTGGAAAATGGAAAGCCTTCAGAAATGAGATAACAAGAATCCAAAGAACGTATATTCCTGTCAGGGTGAAAGGGAAGGCTGTTAGGTATAGGGAATGCTGGATGATGAAAGAAATTGAGGGTTTGGTTAAGAAAATGAAGGAAGCATATGTCAGGTATAGACAGGATAGATTGAGTGAATCTTTAGAAGAGTATAAAGGAAGTAGGAGTATACTTAAGAGGGAAATCAGGAGGGCAAAAAGGGGACATGGGATAGCTTTGGCAAACAGAATTAAGGAGAATCCAAAGGGTTTTTACAAATACATTAAGGACAAAAGGGTAACTAGGGAGAGAATAGGGCCCCTCAAAGATCAGCATGGCAGCCTTTGTGTGGAGCCGCAGAAAACGGGCGAGATACTAAATGAGTATTTTACATCAGTATTTACTGTGGAAAAAGATATGGAAGATATAGACTGTAGGGAAATAGATGGTGACATCTTGCAAAATGTCCCGAATACAGTGGAGGAAGTGCTCCATATCTTGAAACGGGTAAAGGTGGATAAATCCCCAGGACCTGATAAGGTGTACCCGAGAACTCTGTGGAAAGCTAGAGAAGTGATTGCTGGGCCTCTTGCTGAGATATTTGTATCATCAATAGTCACAGGTGAGGTGCTGGAACCCTGGAGGTTGGCAAAAGTGATGTCACTCTTTAAGAAGGGCGGTAAAGACAAGCCAGGGAACTATAGACTGGTGAGCCTGACCTCGGTGGTGAGCAAGGTGTTGGAGGGAATCCTGAGGGACAGGATGTACATGTATTTGGAAAGGCCCAAGGACTAATTAGGGATAGTCAACATGGCTTTGTGCATGGGAAATCATGTCTCACAAACTTGATTGCATTTTTTGAAGAAGTAACAAAGAGGATTGATGAGGGCAGAGCAGTAGATGTCATCTATATGGACTTCAGTATGACATTCGACAAGGTAGCCCATGGGAGACTGATTAGCAAGGTTAGATCTCATGTAGTACAAGGAGAACTAGCCAATTGGATACAGAACTGGCTCAAAGGTCGAAGACAGAGAGAGGTGGTGGAGAGTTGTTTTTCAGACTGGAGGCCTGTGACCAGTTGAGTGTCACAAGGATCGGTGCTGGGTCCTCGACTTTGTCATTTACATAAATGATTTGGATGCGAGCATAACAGGTACAGTTAAAAAGTTTGCAGATTACACCAAAATTGGAGGTGTAGTGGACAGTGAACAGGGTTACCTCAGATTACGACAGGATCTTGATCAGATGGGCCAATGGGCTGAAAAGTGGCAGATGGAGTTTAATTCGGATAAATGCGAGGTGCTGCATTTTGGGACAGCAAATCTTCACTTAATGGTAAGGTCCTAGGGAATGTTGCTGAACAAAGGGACCTTGGAGTGCAGGTTTATAGCTCCTTGAAAGTAGAGTCGCAGGTAGATAGGATGGTGAAGAAGGCGTTTGGTATGCTTTCCTTTTTTGGTCAGTGTATTGAGTACAGGAGTTAGGAGGTCATGTTGCGGCTCTACAGGACATTGGTTAGATTGCTGTTGGAATATTGCATGCAATTTTTGACTCCTTCCTATCAAAAAGATGTTGTGAAACTTGAAAGGGTTCAGAAAAAACTTACAAGGATGTTGCCAGGGTTGGACGATTTGAGCTAAGGGGAGAGGCTGAACAGGCTTGGGCTGTTTTCCCTGGAGCGTCTGAAGCTGAGGGGTGACCTTATAGAGGTTTACAAAATTATGAGAGGCATGGAGAGGGTAAATAGGCAAAGTCTTTTTCCTGGGGTCAGGGAGTCCAGAACTAAAGGGCATAGATTTAGGGTGAGAGGAGAAAGATATAAAAGAGATCTAAGGGGCAGCTTTTTCATGCAGAGGGTGGTATGTGTATTGAATGAGCTGCCAGAGGAAGTGGTGGAGGCTGGTACAATTGCAACATTTAAGAGGCATTTGGATGGGTATATGAATAGGAAGGGTTTGGAGGGATATGGTCTGGGTGCTGATAGGTGGGACTAGAGTGGGTTGGGATATCTGGTCGGCATGGACGGGTTGGACCGAAGGGTCTGTTTCCATGCTGTACATCTCTATGACTCGAAGTGAACCTGCACAGTTATTGCCTTTACTGTTTGAATTCATGTATCGCTGAACATTGGAGTGCGCCTGGGAAAATTAACAAACACTGGAAGCTGTTAAATTGCAACATTTAAAAGGCATTTGGGTGGGTATATGAATAGTAAGGGTTTGGAGTGATATGGACCAGGTGCTGACAGGTAGGACTAGATTGGGTTGGGTTATCTGGTTGGCATGGACGGGTTGGACCGAAGGACCTGTTTCTATGCTGTACATCTCTATGACTCTATCTGTCTATATTTCATGACTCTGTTATGCAGAGGGCACCTGAGTGTCCTTGTGCACGAATCACAAGAAGTTGGTTTGCAGGAACAATAGGTAATTAAGAAGACAAATGGAATACTGTTTTTCATTGCTAGAGAGATGGAATTTAAAAACAGGGAGGTTATGTTGCAACTGTGAGGCCACACCTGGAGTACTGTATCCCATTTTTGTCTCCTTACTTTAAGAAATGATACACTGGCACTGAAGGAGGTGCAGAGGAGGTTCACTTGGTTGATTCCAGAATTGAGGAGGGTTGGCTTATGAGGAGAGATTTAGTAGATTGGGACTATACTCATTAGAATTTAGAAGAATGAGAGGCAATTGTTTATCAAATATAAAATTATGTAAAGTATACATAAAATAGAAGCAGGGAAGTTGTTTCCACTGGCAGGTGAAACTAGAACTGGGGGTATAGCCTCAAAAATAAAGAAGAACAGGCTTAGGACTGAATTGAGGAACTTCTTCACTTAAAGGGTTGTGAATCTGTGGAACTCCCAGCCCAGTGAAACAACTAAAGTACCTTGTTGAATGTTTTTAAGACAAAGATAGATATATTTTTGAACAGTAAAGGAATTAAGGGGTATGGTGAGTGGGCAGGTAAGTGGACCTGAGACCACAATACCATCAGCCACGATCTTATAGAATGGCAGAGCAGATTCAGATAGCATACTTCTGCACCTATTTCTTAAGTAGGCATCTCTTATGTAAGCAGTACTTACACTAAAATGAGGGCATGTAAAGGCAATAAACTGCAGAGAATGCTGGAAATCTGAAACGAAACAGAAATCGTCGGGAATACTGAGCAGATTAAGCAGCATCCGTTGGAGAGAAGCAGAATTAAAGTTCGAGGTCGATATCCTTCGGTCAGCATCCATTAAAATACCTACCTAAAAAGGTGAGTAATGGCGGCTGTATTTCCCAGACGTCTCCGAATCTGAGAAATCGCTCAGATCCAACGCGGTCATTTCCCCATGAGCCCACAGTGCGCATGTCCGTCAGGGCCAGCCGCTGGCAGCTCCTTTGTTCCGAGTTGGACGCGGCGGAAACGACAGAAGAAACAGCACACGGCGACACAAGTGCAGAGACGCTGCACCATCGCTTGAGTAGTATCTCTACTCACTTTCGGGAGCCCTCGCCTATGGTCCAGTGGGCCCAGCGGTTCTAGTTCTGAACCGCAGAGGCTCAAACGACGCTCAATTGCACTCGTCGTAGTTCAGCTCCTGGGAGCTGTACTGCGCATGCTCCACCAACACCATCGCGCCACGAAGAGGCGGTGATTCGCTGCACATGCGTAGTTTCGCGATCAGTGTGTATTATCGCGGAATATTCTGGGTATATTGTTCCACCATTGATTGAGAGTGGCGGAAAGAAAAAGTTCGTTGGTCAATCAATATTAAAATATTTAAAATGGAATGATAATCAAAAAAGTTATTTACCATTCACTCAGTGATTGGTCTTACGAAAAATTATTGGTTACATTAATAGGCATTGCATTTAGTTCGATTTTAACTTTTATTTCATGAATTTAGTTACTTTTTTTTCTGCTCGTAGTACCACTCTCAGACTCACGGTCTCATTCATTTTCTTCCAGTATTTATCTACTGGTAGTGCAATGTTGCCTTGTGGCGTTTAATAGCGTTATTACTATCTTTGGGAGCGAACTGGAAAAGGTCAAGGTAGCAATATGTTGTTCAGTCATCACAATGCATGAGTGGCGGAGCTTGAAGCGGCCAGCCAGGCGAAACTTCGTGAATGTCGGCAAGGCAAAATATTTCTTTTCAAAGCAACTCAATATTTGCTTCCTTCGCAAAAGCGTATAAAATGGGTCAGAATTTTCTTTTCAATTACAAGTTGCAGAGAAGTTAGAGACAAATTTAAGCATTTAATTTCATTATTTCTGTGTTGCTGTTACAGCAGACAGGTATCACTTCTCACTGCATTTGTTTTGATATCTTCATATGCTTTCCCCTCCCCTCGAATCAACGTTTCGAGCATAGGCCTGAAGGACGGCTTTTCCAGCAACACATTTTTCAGCTTTTTTTCACTCTAACATTGGTTACTGTTCTTTCAGTTACTTTGGTCAAAAGATCTATTAACAAGTATTTCATGGCTTGTCCTGATTTTTTTTCGTTGGCTCCATGAAAATTATTAATTGATTAACATAGAACATAGAATATTACAGCGCAGTACAGGCCCTTCAGCCCTCGATGTGGCGCCGAACTGTCATACCAATCTGAAGCCCATCTAACCTACACTATTCCATGTACGTCCATATGCTTGTCCAATGACGACTTAAATGTACTTAAAGTTGGCGAATCTACTACGTTGCAGGCAAAGCATTCCATACCCTTACTACTCTCTGAGTAAGGATACTACTTCTGATATCTGTCCTATATCTATCACCCCTCAATTTAAAGCTATGCCCCCTCGTGCTCGCTGTCACCATACTTGGAAAAAGGCTCTCCCTGTCCACCCTACCTAACCCTCTGATTATCTTATATGTCTCTATTAAGTCACCTCTCAAACGTCTTCTCTCTAATGAAAACAGCCTCAAGTCCCTCAGCCTTTCCTCGTAAGACCTTACCTCCATACCAGGCAACATCCCAGTAAATCTCCTCTGCACCCTTTCCAAAGCTTCCACATCCTTTTTATAATGCGATGACCAGAACTGTATACAATAGTCCAAGTGCGGCCGCACCACAGTTTTGTACAGCTGTAGCATAACCTCATGGTTCTGGAACTTGATCCCTCTATTAATAAAAGCTGTATGCCTTCTTAACAACCCTGTCAACCTGGGTGGCAACTTTCAAGGATCTGTGTACCTGGACACTGAAATCTCTCTGCTCAGCTACACTACCAAGAATCTTACTATTAGCCTAATACTTTGCATTCCGGTTACTCCAATCAAAATGAATCACCTCACAATTGTCCACATTAAACACAATTTGCCACCTCTCAGCTCAGCTCCGCAGCTGTAACCTACACCATCCTTCGTTACTATCCACAACTCCACCAACCTTAGTGTCATCTGCAAATTTACTAACCCACCCTTCTATGCCCTCATCCAGGTTAGCAGTGGTCCCAACACCGACCCTTGCGGTACACCACTGGTAACTGGACTGCAGGATGAACATTTCCCATCAACCACCACCCTCTGTCTTCTTTCAGCAAGCCAATTACTGATTCAAACTGCTATATCTCCCACAATCCATTCCTCCACATTTTGTAAAATAGCCTACTGTGGGGAACCTTATCAAACACCTTGCTGAAATCCATATACACCATATCAACCGGTTTACTCTCATCTACCTGTTTGGTCACCTTCTCAAAGAACTCCATAAGGTTTGTGAGGCACGACCTGCCCTTCACAAAACCATGCTGACTATCCCTAATGAAATTATTCTTTTCTAGATGATTACACATTTCTTAAGAAACTTTTATTACATTATGGATGCAATGTTGATGTTGTATGACCTCAATAATCTTAGCAATGTTGATCATGTAATTATTGTCAGTTATATTTTTAAAAACCCATTTGCTTCACTAATGTCCTTTAGTGTTGAAATCTGTCTGACCCACACATGACCTCAGACACAGAAATGTGGTTGTCACTTTACTGCCTGCTGAACTGGTTTAGCAAAACATTCAGTACAAGGACAGTCAAAGATAAGCAACAAATGCTGGCCTTGCCAGCAACTCCCACATCCAGGAAAGATTACAAACAAAAATCGTAGCCTCTGCTATGTTGAACATTATGCCTTGTCTGTTTTTCACTCTTATTAAACGTGAAACAAACACAGTGTCTCCCATCTAAGTAAATCTCAGGCCTATCATAGCCTTTTCCACATTGAAGACATTGATCATTGGCTAATAAGTTTGGCAGTAAGATTGTCCTCTTCAGCAGCTGCCATCTGTTTTTTTTCAATGGCTGTCCTTTCTTTCATGGAGGCTTTTAGATCGCCTTTGAAATATTCACATTGATCTTATGTAAATGGTCTTTCTACCCATAGGATCAATGGGATAATTTCAAAGGTTATGAAAAGGGATTTTAACTTTCCAAACATAGACTGGAGCTGCCATAGTGTTAAGGATTTAGATGGAGAGGAATTTGTAAAGTGTGTACAAGAACATTTTCTGATTAGTATGTGGATGTACCTACTAGAGAAGGTGCAAACTTTGCTCTACTCTTTGGAAATAAGGCCAGGCAGGTGACCTAGGGGTCAGTGGGGGAGCACTTTCGGGCCAGTGACCATAATTCTATTAGATTTAAAATAATGATGGAAAAGGATAGACCAGATCTAAAAGTTGAAGTTCTAAATTGGAGAAAGGCCAATGTTGACGGTATTAGGCAAGAACTTTCAAAAGCTGATTGGGGGTAAAGGGACGGCTGGAAAATGGGAAGCCTTCAAAAATGAGATAACAAGATTCCAGAGAAAGTATATTCCTGTTGGGTGGGAAAGGAAAGGATAGGGAATGCTGGATGACTAAAGAAATAAAGTGTTTGATTAAGAAGAAGAAGAAAGCATGTGTAAGGTATAGACAGGATAGATCGAGTGAATCTTTAGAAGAGTATAAAGGCATTAGGAGTATACTTAACAGAGAAATCCGGAGGGCAAAAAGGGGACATGAGATAGCTTTGGCAAATAGAATTAAGGAGAATCCAAAAGGTTTTTACAAATACATTAAGGACCAAAGGGTAACGAGGGAGAGAATAGGGCCCCTCAAAGATCAGCAAGGCATCTTTGTGTGGAGCAGCAGGAGAGGGAGCAGATACTAAATGAGTATTTTGCATCAGTATTAACTATGGAAAAGGATATGGAAGATATAGAAAGTAGGGAAATAGATGGTGATATCTTGCAAAATTTCCAGATTACAGAGGAGGAAGTGCTGGATGTCTTGAAACGCATAAAAGTGGATAGATCCCCAGGGCCTGACCAGGTGTACCCTAGAACTCTGTGGGAAGCTAGAGAAGTGATTGCTGGGCATCTTGCTGAGATATTTGTATCATCAATAGTCACACATGAGGTGCCAGAAGATTGGAGGTTGGTTAACATGGTGCCACTCTTTAAGAAAGGTAGTAAGGAGAAGCCAGGAAACTATAGACCAGTGAGACTGATGTTGGTGCTGGGCAACTTGTTGGTTGGAATCCTGAATTACAGGATGTACATATATTTGGAAAGGCAAGGACTTATTAGGGATAGTCAACGTGGCTTTGTGGGTGGAAAATCATGTCTCACAAACTTGATTCAGTTTTTTGAAGAAGTTACAAAGAGGATTGACGAGGGCAGAGCAGTAGATGTGAGCTATATGGACTTCAGTAAGGTGTTCGACAGGGTTCCCCATGGGAGACTGATTAGCAAGGTTAGGTCTCACGGAATACAGGGAGAACTAGCCATTTGGATACCGAACTGGCTCAAAGGTATAAGACAGAGGGTGGTGGTGGAGAGTTGTTTTTCAGACTGGAGGCCTCTGACCAGTGGAGTGCCACAAGGATCGGTGCCTGGGTCCTCTACTTTTTGTCATTTACATAAATGATTTGGATGCAAGCATAAGAGGTACAGTTAGTAAGTTTGCAGATGACACCAAAATTGGAGGTGTAGTGGACAGCGAAGAAGGTTACCTCAGATTACAACAAGATCTGGACCAGATGGGCCAACGGTCTGAGAAGTGCCAGATGGAGTTTAATTCAGATAAATGTGAGGTGCTGCATTTTGGGAAAGCAAATCTTCGCAGGACTTATACACTTAATGGTAAGGTCCTAGGGAGTGTTGGTGAACAAAGAGACCTTGGAGTGCAGATTCATAGCTCCTTGAAAGTGGAATCGCAGGTAGATAGGATAGTGAAGAAAGCGTTTGGTATGCTTTCTTTTATTGGTCAGAGTATTGAGTACAGGATTTGCGATGTCATGTGCGGCTGTACAGGACATTGGTTAGGTCACTGTTGGAATATTGCGTGCAATTCTGGTCTCCTTCCTATCAGAAAAATGTTGTGAAACTTGAAAGTGTTCAGAATAGATTTACAAGGATGTTGCCAGGGTTGGAGGATTTGAGCTATGGGGAGAGGCAGAACAGGCTGGGGCTGTTTTCCCTGGAGTGCCAGAGGCTGAGGGGTGACCTTATAGAGGTTTACAAAATTATGAGGGGCATGAATACGATAAATAGACAAAGTCTTTTCCCCGGGGTAAGGGAATCCAGAACTAGAGGGCTTAGGTTTAGGGTGAGAGGGCAAAGATATAAAAGGGACCTAAGGGGCAGCTTTTTCACACAGAGGGTGGTACGTGTATGGAATGAGTTGCCAGAGGAAGTGGTGGAGGCTGGCACAATTGCAACATTTAAGAGGCATTTGGATGGGTATCTGAATAGGAAGGTTTTGGAGGGATATGGGTTGGGTGCTGGTAAGTGGGACTAGATTGAGTTGGGATATCTGATCGGCATGGACGGGTCGGACCGAAGGGTTTGTTTCCATGCTGTACATCTCTATGACTCTATGACTCTTATTAGAGAATTATTTGTGTGGACCTGATTCTGGCCTTTTCAGCACAATGTAATTATATTTCTGCTTTAATAATCCAGAGGCTAAAATAACAATCCAGTTATGTAAATTCAAACCCATGGCCACCAGTTAGGGAACTTATTTTGCCCAAGCTAAAATACAAAAATGGTGCAATTGCTTTACTCATCGTGGTCCATGGGCCACCAAAAGGTAGTTAAACATGTTTGTCAGTGAATTGCAGTGCACAAATAAAAGAATATATTGAATGGAGGACTCTAATTACTAAAAATGGACCACGTTAGTCGTGTGTAAAGAACAGACAGCTAAGCATTTTTAGAATGTGTTCAGTAGAATTATCTGCAGTAGTACATTTCCAGTGAATTGAATAATGAGACACTGCTGGGCCTTGTTTGGGGGAATGAGTTAGCCTAAATGGATTATGTGTGAATAGTGATCAATAATCATTTCCTAATGTTTAGGTTGGCTATGGAAAACGGCAAAAATAATCTAGAGCAAGAGTATTTAAGTGGGGGAAAACCATAATTAATGGTTCAAGAACATATCTGGTCCAGATCAATTGTATTCAAAGATTGACAGGCAAAACTGTAGCTGAACAATAAGCTGCACTAATAAAAAGAATTTTGATTTCAGGTACTGTTACATACATTTCACTGAAATGAGAAAACAAGTCAAACGAATGTAGAGCTCCTAGATGATGAATGACATAGAGCTTGAATTAAAAAAGGAAAATATAGGTTTTTTAAGAAAATTGATAAGGAAGAAGTCAGAGATAGATTATCTATAACTAAAGTGAAACAGATGAGATGCTTTCAAGGATATGGAGTAAAGTTAGTCAAAACTGTGGAGACGCTGGCAAATTTTCAAATTACATTTGGATTCAGGACTAATGAAAGAGGACTGAAAATCTGCACATTTAACACACGTCCAAACAAGAGGGTGTGGCGATATTACAATCCGGTCAGTTTATTTTCAGAGATGGGGAAACTTAGGAACAAAAGTTGGGACATATTCAATGGTTTTGCCATACTAAATTGCCCATACTTTCCAGGATATGCATTAGTCAGGGGTAAATGGAAAGTAATGGGGAATGGATTTGGTGGGATACCCTTTGGAGGGTCAGTGTGGACTTGTTGGGCCGAAGGACCTGTTTCCACACTGTAGCGATTGTATGATTCTATGAAATGTGGGGTAATTAAGGAAAGTTATCACAGCTTTCTTAAGGGAAAATCATGTTCTTTCAGTTTTTGACATGAGATAACAACGCAGTGATTGAGATAAAGTGGTTTACGTGCACTTCCATAAAATATTTTGTAAAGTGTAGCACCGTAGATTTTAGACGGACAGCACAGACGCAACTGGAAAAAAATACACTGTTTTGTTCTGTGCTCTATTGGAGATTGTTATAAAATGATGGGTGGGTTGCTCTTCGGAGGGTCGGTGTGGACTTGGTGGGCGGAAGGGCTTGTTTCCACACTGTAGGGAATCTAATCTACAGGGGCGATACAGTGGCTTAGTGGTTAGCACTGCAGCCTCACAGCATCAGAAACCAGGTTCAATTCCAGCCTCGGGCAACTGTCTGTGTGGAGTTTGCACATTGTCCCCCTGTCTGCATGGGTTTCCTCCGGGTGTTCCGGTTTCCTCCACCAATCCAAAGATGTGCAGGTTTGGTGGATTGGTATTAGGTGCGTCGTTCAGGGGAAATGTAGAAAAATAAGGGAATGGGACTGGGTGGGTTACTCTTCGGCGGGTCGGTGGATGGTTGCTGGGCTGAAGGGCCTGTTCCCATACTAAATTCCAGGCCAGCCTTGCTCACAGTTGAGCATCACAGCTAATCTCGGCGAATGTGAGACTGCAGATGCTGGAGATTAGAGTCTAGAGTGTGGTGCTGGAGAAGCGCAGCAGGTGAGGCAGCATCGGAGGAGCTGGAGAATCGACGTTTCGGGCAAAAGCCCTTCATCAGGTGAGATAAATGGGAGGGATCACAGCTAATCTGCCAACTCCTCTCAGGTTCGTTCCTACCCAAAGTCGTCCGAGATTTACTGTTAAAAAACATAACAGCGGGAATATCCATCACCGATAGGAAGGACAAGTGTTCAGGAGATTTAAGGGAAATATTGACGGATACTCATGCAGATCAAGCTCTGAGTTTTTTTTTTAACAAGGTTGTTACTCCCCGCTCCGGGCCTTGAGCGTCTCTCCTTCTGTCACCAACCAGGAAAAACATTCAAGGAAACACCATCTGACCCGCAAAGTTTCGACTGACAGTGTAATGAAATTAGTTGGTGCCTCCTTAAAAACGCTGAACCCATCCTGAGAACCACTGACCAATTCACCTCAAACACCATCGTGTAGCGCCACCGTGTGGAACAATATTACACGCAGGAAGGTCCCCGGAGCTCACAGTGACTTCTAGCTCCTAATTCTCTCTGTACGACTAATCGTCTATTTGTTTCTTCTCTCTCCCTCCTTCTTTCCCCCAACCCTACAGAGCTTTTTTGCTGATCTTTCGGTTCCCGTTTTGATACGGGGTTTCTTCCCAAAATGTTAACCTGGTTTCTCTCTCTCCACCAGAGACCGACCCCCATGTCAGTGCCCTTTAATCCCGGAGATTGTCAGCGGGGCGGAGTTTTTCCCATCATCATTCCCTCCTGGGTGGAAGAAGGGAAAGAGCCTCTCAGTGAAAGTGTGGGTGAAAGTGTAGAGATGGGACATGGTGTCTGCATTGTAAAATGATACCTGTCCATCCTCATAGTCCAGGAAAACCCCGATCTTCCGGGGATTCTCACTCAGGGAGAGGGGGGTCCGTGAAGGAGATGTGGCTGCAAAATAAACACTTCCAGCAACCAGCCTCAAAATCCAGTAACCGGTGTCAGGTTTTGGGTCTATGTCCCCTTTCCTGTCCACAGACTCTCGGGCGACTCCCACTCTCCACTCGGTCTTGTTCGCGACCTCCACCTCCCAGTAATGTCTCCCTGATTTGAATCCCTCTGATCCCAGTACAAAGGGGCAAGGATCAAATCTCTCCGAGGAGTCAGGCAGCAGCTGCCATTTGTCTCCATGTTTCACGCTGGTCCGGTCCTCAGACAGGATGAGCTGTGGGTGCGCTGTGTTCGGATCCAGAGTCAGAGACGCTGGAGCTGGGGGAAATTGAAACAATGCAGTTAGTGAGGGAGAGGCACTGCATGGGTTGGGACTGCATGGGGAGAGGGAATAATGTATACAGAAGCACAGAATGTGGAGGTACGATCGCTGGGAAAGGGGAGACTGGAGAATAAGTGGAGGAAGGCAACACGGTTGCCAAAAGGAGACATCACCTGATGAAGGAGCGTCGCTCCGAAAACTAGTGTGCTTCCAATTAAACCTGTTGAACTATAACCTGGTGTTGTGTGATTTTTAACTTTGTACACCCCAGTCCAACACCCGCGTCTCCAAATCATGGCCAAAAGGAGAGGAAGGGCTGAAGAACGGAGGGAGGAAAAGGGTGAGGAGAAAGAGAGAGAGAAAGAAACAGTGAGAAATGAAGAAATGGAAGCGTGAGGGGAGCGGGAAGTGATGAAAAGGGCATGGCGAGGAAGAGAGGTGGTGAGAAACAGGTAAATAGAGAGGGAGGTGACAAGTGGTAGTACAATAGTGGTGCTTGAGTGAAGACTGACCGTTGGAAAGGGGAGGGAAATTTGTTTGTGGGGGCAAGAATTTGAGAGCATGGTGTGGAGAGAATGGAGGAGGAGGGGGTGGTGAGCTTGTGCAGACAAGGAGCGAGAAGACTTGAGAGACAGAATGAAGGAACAGTAATGGGTACTATAGCGCGGGAAGGGAAGAGGAGAGGGAGCCCAGAAATTGAGGTGTGAGTAGGAAAGCAAATATGGATCAAAATGGAAACGTGGATATTGGAAATCAGAAACAAAAACAGAAATTGCTGTAAAACACAGCAGGTGTGACAGCATTTGTGGAGAGAAATCAGAGTTAACGTTTCAGGTCCAATGTCCCTCCTCAGAACGGATGGTAGCTCAGATAAATATGGTTTATATGCTGAAGACAGGGTGGGAAAGAGGGTAAGGAGTAAATAACAGGTGGACATAGAGCCCAAGGAAAGAGAAGGACAGTTGGACAGACAAAGGAGTGGATAACAATTAACCTAGGAGAATGAATAACTACTAATGAGGACTGTTAGTGGTTAACCATGAGTTATGGTCCCTTCAACATAGGGAAACAAAGTATAGACTGGGTGAACTCTTTGGAAAACATCTACGTTCTATCTGCAAAGAAGACCCTCAGCTTCCAGTTTCCTACTACTTCAACACATTACTTTGTTCCCTGGCCAACATGTCTGTCTGAGCCTTGCTGCAATGCTCCAGTGAAGGTCAGTGCAAGCTCGAAGAACAGCACCTCATTTTCTGCTTGGGAACTCTACAGCCTTCTGGAAACAATGTCAACACTTTTAGGGCTTGAGGCATCTTCTCCTTACACAACCTCCAACACCAGGCCTTGCGATTACATTGTCTGCTGTATTACAGAACCACTAACAATCTTTATTAGGAGCTTTTCATTCTCCAAGGTAATTGTCATCCACTCCTTTAGGTGAAAACAATGACTGCAGATGCTGGAAAGTTTTACTTGCACATCCACTAATATCATTTATTGTATCTGTTGTTCCCAATGCGGTCTCCTCTACATTGGGGAGACTGGACACGTCCTAGCAGAGCACTTTAGGGAACATCTCCGGGACACCCACACCAATCAACCACACTGCCCTGTGGCCCAACATTTCAACTCCCCCTCCCACTCTGCCAAGGACATGGAGGTCCTGGGTCTCCTTCACCGCCGTTCCCTCACCACCAGACGCCTGGAGGAAGAATGCCTCATCTTCTGCTTCTGAACACTTCAACCCCAGGGCATCAATGTGGACTTCAACAGTTTCCTCATTTCCCCTTCCCCCACCTCACCCTAATTCCAAACTTCCAGCCCGGCACTGTCCCCATGACCTGTCCTACCTGCCTATCTTCCTTTCCACCTATCCACTCCACCCTCCTCTCTGATCTATCACCTTCATCCCACACCCATCCACCCATTGTACTCTTTGCTACCTTCTCCCACCATCCTCCCCGACCTATCACCTTCATCCCCACCCCCATTCACCTATTGTACTCTATGCGACTCTCTCCCCACCAGCACCCTCCTCTAGCTTATCTCTCCACACTTCAGGCTCTCTGCCTTTATTCCTGATGAAGGGCTTTTGCCCGTAATGTCGATTTTACTGCTCCTTCGGATGCTGCCTGAACTGTTGTGTTCTTCCAGCACCACTAATCCATCATCCACTTGTTTGTCTGTCCAACTGTTATTCCTTCCCCTTGGGATCCATCTCAACCTCCCATTTACTCCTTATTCCCTCACTTCACCCTATCTGCTGCATAAAGACAGTCTATTTCTTAGCTGCCATCAGTTCTGAGGAAGCTCAGTGGACCCAAAACATTTACTCTTTTTTTTTCTCCACGGGTGCTGCCAGACCTGCTGAGCTTTTCCAGCAATTTCTGTTTTTGGAACTGTTTTTTAACTGGTGAGAAATGTGAACTGCATATTTCATTGGCAATGGAAGCTGCCTCTGGTTTAAATTTCTTTCCATGGCAATGTCAGGTGGCCCACGAAATCAATAGCAGAGAACAAACCGCCCCTATCCCCTCAAAGTGCTGAGCAAGTACTTCACATCTTCCTTCTCTCTTTCCATAACCTGTCCCCCTCCAGTTCTTTCCCCACATGCTCTTCTTTAATAAATTGAACTTATATCATTGGGGAAATCTGCACCTGTACTCCTTTCATTGCAATCTGCGTGTCTAGATTGTTAATCCAGTTACATTACCATTACACTGTACTCCACTGTTGCCCTTTGCCGGAGTGCTGCTGAGAACACCACCGGGAGTAGTGGCCACTGCTGGTAATCCAGGTACAGGAAATGTAAAAAAAGGGTCACCATTGGGGGTCTGGGAAAGTGGGGCATTTGGAGAGGGAAAGACAAGGATAGGTGGTTCAGAAGATAGGCTTTTAATGGCTTTTCCTGCCATCCTTTTCCTGGGTCCTTGATTGTAATCCCACCGCCCCACTGAGTCCCATTTCATTCAGTAGAAATGAAATATCTAACTGAGTGCTGCTCAATTCCTGATCTACCATTGGGTTGTAGGAGAGAAGGGCTGAGTGCAAGTATGTGACGGGACAAACAGGATGCTGCATTTAATTCTACCTGGCTTCAATGACTAGTTAATCCAAGGGCATGGAACCTGATTATCCTTCTCTCAGATAGTTTATTAATTCAGGTAATTTAAAATGAATTTTACCTGGATTGATGATGTTTATCATTTCTCTCCACGCTGTGTACTGTACAGGCCCTTTGAACTTTCCAGTCAACAATATGCCATCCTCTATTTTCATTATTCGTTGTTCTTCACCAAGCCTGCAAGTATTAAAATGGTAACATTGTAAATTGACCATAAATACTTTCATCACTTATATTTTGCATGACTTGAAGGATGCAATGAAATAAAAGTCAAGAATAGTCTTAGCATTATAAAGGCTAACAAGGACATAAAGACTTCAAATAGATTTTTTGAAAATCACTGAAAGGGACAGCATGCACACACAATCACAGGTGGACAAGGAGCCACCATTTCCCCCTCTCCCAGGTGAGAAAGTATTGAGGAGAGTTTTCCTCAGGTAATGTGTTTACTACTTATGTGGGGAGCAGAGTCTGCATGTCTGTGTGCTATCAGCACTCACAACGGTAACATGAGCCCTGCACATAGTTTCACAATGACCTTGAAAACCGGTTGGTACAGTTGACATACCTTCAATGATGATCCAGCATACATGACTAGGATAAATCTCAGTCAAACATCCTGAAGTCAGCGGTTTGGTTTGCACCTTCTGATCAGTGAGGACATTACGTGCCATTTAGGTATAGCTAATTAGACTCGATGAGGAGGTGCCAGTGTTGGACTGGAGTGGACAAAGTTAAAAATCAACACCAGGTTATAGACCAACGGGGTTATTTTGAAGTACCTAAAGGCATGTAGGCCAGGTGGATTACCCCTTGGAAGCATAAGAGTCAGGGATGAGATGCCCCTCGGAGGGGCCGAATGGTTTGCTGTAGAGAGTCTATAAACCTGCAGGCAGTTAGTTGCTATAACCTTGCCTATGTCATTTGAGTTGTTCCAAATTCCTCAAATTTAATTTTCTCCACAAACCTCCATTGTGCTCTAATTACAATCTGACGTTTTGTGATTGTGTGGGTGTGTCTGGTACTGTGTGTGTTGGGGAGTGAGTCATTGTGGAAAAAGTGAGGACTGCAGATGCTGGAGATCAGAGCTGAAAATGTGTTGCTGGAAAAGCGCAGCAGGTCAGGCAGCATCCAAGGAGCAGGAGAATCGACGTTTCGAGCATGAGCCCTTCTTCGGGCTCATGCCCAAAATGCTGATTCTCCTGCTCCTTGGATGCTGCCTGACCTGCTGCACTTTTCCAGCAACACATTTTCAGAGCGTATTATTGTGCCTGGAAGGGAAATTGTGATTCCAGTTTGTTTTGCTCCTTCACAATCTTCCATGCAAAGTGCAAAACTTCACACAGCCTGTTCAATCATTAACAGAGCACTCCCACCCCTGTGTTTTCACATTTCATTAGTCGATGATCCCTGAATTCTGTTACTTTATTGAGTAAACTAATGGTTCTGAAAGAGTAAATGTTCAAACTACAGTGAGCTCTGCCGGGTCACAGAGCCTCAAGTAGAGAACCAGGGACTCTGCTTAAGAACTAAAATAACTTTTATATCATTATTGAGATTCAATTAAAAAAAACACATTATTGCCTAAGAGAAGAGCTTCTCTTGCTGTGAATTATTTGTTGACCTGTGCATTATTGCTTGTACAGTTACAACATTTAAAAGGCATCTGGATGGCTATATGAGTAAGCAGGGTTGACAGGGATATAGGCCAAGTGCTGGCAAATTGGGCTAGATGAGGTTAGGATATCTGGTTGGCATGGAGGAGTTGGACAAAAGGGTCTGTTTCTGTGTTGTACTTCTCAATGACTCTACTAGCTTTCGGAACGCTGTTCCTTCATCAGGTCTGTTAGGCATTTAGACTACAATAGAATGCAATGGGAAAATAGTTAACCTTTTATGACCTCCGGGAAACGTATACCGAGCTTTGTATAAGTTTATTTTGTTTACTGTAGTAAGGCTGTAGTTTTGTTTTAAGACTGTTCGGAGGCTGAACAACTAGGTTTAAACTTTGAATTAACAGTTAGAATATATGACATTTACAAAGGCTAGGGAGAGTTGCGCTGTCCATTCAAAATAGGGTGTGTAACTGTATTTTAAGTGTAAAAGTCCTGACTATTTGTAACTGGGAGAGCCTTTGAGCACTTGTAGTAATTGAATCACTTATTCTTTGTACTCAAATTGCTAAGTGTCCACTCTGTTATTTAACACTTTCCATTTGACTCTTCAAAAATGTTCAGAGTTTCAGGGGGAGAAAAGCATGTCCTACCTTATCTTCTGGTTAGCTTCCTCCTGAAAGAAATAAATCACCAACAGTGAGGAAGATAGTAACAGACTCATGAAAGACATTGGCTGGTGAAGTGAGCTGACAAGGATCAGTTTTTTTTTTAATATTGAAAAGGTGAGCTGAAACTGACTACACTTCACATCAAGGCAACATTTGTCTGTGTATATCTTCAAGAATGCCGAGAAATGCTCGAGTCAATGGGAAGCAAAGAACATATCGGAGTCACACCTAGGACAAAGGAACTACATTGTGGTTGTGGACTTAATCATCTGAG
This sequence comes from Chiloscyllium punctatum, assembly GCF_047496795.1. Lineage (NCBI taxonomy): Eukaryota > Metazoa > Chordata > Chondrichthyes > Orectolobiformes > Hemiscylliidae > Chiloscyllium > Chiloscyllium punctatum. The sequence continues at coordinate 26,545,402 of NC_092768.1, read as the reverse complement.
CCCAGGACACCAAGAGTTCTTCAGGGTAGATATTTTCCGAATCAACTTGTTCAGAGATGTTATTACACACCTCTGGGGCATGTGGGTCTTGAACACTGGCCTCCTGGCATTCCTGATGAAGGGCTTATACCCAAGGGTCACCTCTCCTGATTCTCTGCCTGACCTGCTGTGCTTTTTGACTCCTGGGTCAGAGACAGTGTCTCTACCACTGTGGCACAAGAGCCCTGAAATTCTTAAAGTCGTGTCCTAGATTCAACCAACTTTAGTTGTTTTGTCAATGATCTGCCCTCCATCCTAAGGTCAGAAGTGCAGTTGTTCACAATGTTCGGCACCATTCATGACTGCTCAGATTTCAAAAGCAGTCTGTATCCATAAACAGCAAGACCTGGTGCTTAGGAGGTTCAAGCTTAGGTTAAAAAGTGGCAAGTAACATTCGAGACATACAAATGCCAGACAATGATCATCTTCAACAAGAGAGATTCTAACCATTGCCCTTGACATTTTATGGCATTACAATCATTGCTTAATTCCCCACTTTCTACATTCTGCGTGTTACCATTGACTAGAAACTGAACTGGATCAGACATAAACAATAATGCTTTAAAACAGTTCAGAGGCTAAAACTTGTCTGGTGAATAACTTGTCTCCTTTCTCCCCACTATCTATCCAAGGCACAGGTCCGAGATGTGATGAATGAGAGCAGCTCCAAAAACATTCAACAAGCTTGACATTATCCAGAACAAATCAGCCAACTTAATTGACAACCCAGCTTCAACATTCATTTCTTCCCAAGACAACAGTGTGCACCATCGACAAGATACACTGAAACAACTCACCAAGCTTCCTCCAGTACCACCTTCCAAATCCACGGTATCTGCCACGTAAAAGGATAATGACAGGAGATGCGTAGAAACAACACCATCTGTGAATTCCTGTCTAAGCCACACATCACCCTGGCTTCAAAATATACTGCCGTTGGTTTTTGTGTGACTGGGGCTTGTCCTGGAACTTCCTTCCTAAGAATAATATAGGTGGCCCTTCACTCCAATGACGGCCATGGCTCAAGAAGGCAGCTCACATCAGCTTCTCCGGAGCACTTAGGGATCAGAAATTAATGCTGGCCCAAACAACCACATCCCATGACCAAATAAAGAAATGTGTGTTTTAGATAGGAATATGGGGAACTGCGGGAACTTCAGAGAATTGGCAAAATCGGACTGTTAAGATTTGCTTTTCACAATAACAATGAATCAAAACAGATAATACTGTAATTACTCAGCAGTACTGGCAACAAGTGTGCAAAGGTTAACCAAATGAATGTTTCAGGTCATGGGCCTATTCTTTAGAGCTGGTAATCGGAATGTACTGCCTGACACGATGGGGGAAACATGCCCACAGCACTTTCCAAAATAGAATTGGGTGTAGACTTAAAAAGGAAAAAGATATAAAATTATTGTGAACTCCTAAACAATATTAAACTTGTGCAACACTAAAGTTAAGGGTTAAGATCACCACAATGCAATCCTGAGGTGTTACAGGTAGACAGTGTGAGAATCAATTAAACCAACAGCAGAACCACCCTGGTAAAGATAAGTCAATGGGTTAAAACCTGCTTCTCTTTGTTTAATTAAGTGCTGCATTTATTGCAATGTTACAAGTCAGTTGTTTTGTAACTGGCTGATGTTTCAGTGAGCAAACACATTGGACTGCAAACACTAACACCGTTTTCTTTTCACAGATGCTGCCAGCCCTGATGAGTTTCTCCAGCACTTTCTCAAGCATTCAAGCACCTCACCATCAGAAATGCCACCTCGTCTTTTTGCCTTATTTCTTTCTGCAGTTTTGAAATGTCCTTCTCAATAGAACTTAAATGTTCCTGAATCTCTTGACGGTTTCTCTCCATTGGTTCCAGAATCCTCTCCTCTTCTTCCCTGAGATCTCTGAGTAAACGCTGCTCTTTCTCAGTGAGAATCTGGTGCATTTTAGTGAACTCGGATGTGATGTGGGTCTGCAGACTGCTCGCCTGTTCCTACCAAATGAAATGTGAAACCTCATTAATGTCCCGCGATAAAGGGAACAAAACTAACCGAGATCCCAGAGAATCAGCACAGGGAGACCTCACCCTAATTTGAGAAATCTTCCGTTTCTGTTCCAGTTCCTTTTCTAGAACCGCCGATTTCTTCTCTGTGAGAGAACTTAGAGAAGATTTCATCTGATCCTGGGTTTGAGACAGTAAAACGACAGAATGAAATTTTAAACCATGGAAAATGTAATTTAGGAAAATCAGATGTCAAGTCATTTCCATTACCTGGTAGATTTCAAAAGCTTCATTGACCGGCATAAAGTTGTGAGATTTGTGCTCCCGCGAATCCCGACAAATCAGACAGATCAATTTCTTGTCAGTTTCACAAAACAGTTTCAGCTCTTCCTGATGTTCCTCACAGTGAAGTCGATTTGCCCTCTTTTTCGGATCCAGCTTTAACTTTCGAGCGTCCCGGGCCAGATTCGTCAAGGTGCGGTTTACCCCGAGGTTTCCTTCCGGGAACACCTCTCTACATTCCGGGCAGGAGTTTTCCCAACTCTGGGTGATACAGGTGAGGCAGAAGTAGTGTCCACACTCCAGTGGAACGAGATCGGTAAAGAAATCCAGACAAATGGGACAAATGATTTTTTCAGTCCTACTCTCGGCCTGCTGTCTGGAAGCCATGTTTACACACTCGACCCTTCGGTTTGAAACCGTTTATCCGTTTCAATGTTGCTGATGCTGTGCTGCCGGGAACATCCAGTTTTGTAATTTCCTGCTGAAGGTCACGGAATTGTTACAGTGCGGAATGAGACCGTACGGCCCTTTAGTACTGCACCGGCTCTCCCAATGACCGCTACATCTCCAGAGACGTCCCTCTGCTTTCTCTCCTTCATTCTGCGCATCGTTAGTTTTCAAATAAAAGTCAAAACCTCTTTGAAGGATTCGATTGAACCGACCCGCACCACATCCTCAGGATAGGGATGTCAGACTTTCGCCACCCGTTGGTGAAAACCCACCCTTTCACGAGTAGCATTACTCTCTTGTTTTAAAATCCTTCAATCACTTCTCCGCTCAGCCTTGGCTTCTCTCAAGAAAGCATGGCGTGGAGGTATCGGGGGTTTGACTGCGGTGGACAAAGTCAGAAGTTAGGAGAAAGTGAGGACTGCAGATGCTGGGGATCAGAGTTGATCAGTGCGGGTCAGGCAGCATCCGGGAGCAGGAGGATCGACGTTTCGGGGAAAGGTAGCCGAGACTGCAATGGGTAGCTGAAGGTGGAGGTGGAAGTGTTAGGTCGGAGCGGATAGGTAGGATGGAAGATGGATAGATAGGGCAGGTCAAGAAGACGTCGCCCAGTTGGAAGGTTGGATCTGAGATAATGTGGGGGGAGGGGAAAATGAGGAAACTGGTGAATTCCCCATCGATCCCGTGTGGTTGGAGGGTCCCAAGGCGGAAGATGAGGCGTTCTTCCTCCAGGCGTCGGGTGGTAAGGGTTTGGCGACGGAGGAGTCCCAGGACCTGCATGTCAGAAGTTACAGTCACCACATTATAGTCCAATAGGTTTACTTGAAACCGCAAGCTTTCAAAGCGCTGCTCTTTCCTCAGGTGAAGTCCAAGTAAACAGTTCTAGCTTTTCTAATATATCTTCATGACCAAAATTCCTCACCCCCGGAACCATTTCCATAAATCTATTGTTTTCCAATAATTCCTGAAGCGTAGTGCCTAGACTCGGATGCAATATTGCAGCTGGGTCATAGATTTCTATAACACAGAAAAGGCCCTTCGGCTCATCCAGTCTGTGCTGGTCAAAGATGTCTGCCTAACTAAAGCCAATTCCATTTTCCAGCACTTGGGCCTAGCCTGTGTGCTTTGGCCCATCTATTTTCTAACTTCCGAATTGTTATGACTGTTTCTGTCTCTACCACCCTCACATATTCAGATTTCTACCCCCCTGCTGGATGAAAAGGTTCTTCCTCGCATCTTCTCTAAACACTTACTTTAAATTTATGCTCACTGGTTATTGATCCCGCCATCAAGGGGAGAAGTTTCTTCCTGCTTATCCCTATGGAAGGACGTTGTGAAACTTGAACTGGTTCAGAAAAGATTTACAAGCATGTTGCCAGGTTTGGAGGGTTTGAGCTATAGGAAGAGGCTGAATAGACTGGACGTGTTTTACCTGGAGCGTCGGAGGCTGAGGGGTGAGTTTATAGAGGTTTATAAAATCACGAGGGGCATAGATAGGGTAAATAGACAAGGTCTTTTCCCTGGGGTGGGAGACTCCAGAAGTAGAGGACATAGGTTTAGGGTGAGAGGGGAAAATTTAAAAGTGACATAAGGGGCAACTTTTTCATGCAGAGAGTGGTGCGTGTATGGAATGGACTGCCAGAGGAAGTGGTGGAGGCGAGTACAATTGCAACATTTAAAAAGCATCTGGATGGGTACATGAATAGGAAGGGTTTAGAGGGATATGGGCCAAGTGCTGGCAAATGGGATGTGATTAATTTAGTATATCTGGTCGGCATGGACGAGTTGGACCGAAGAGTTCGTTTCTGTGTTATACATCTCTATGATTCTATCTCGATTATGTTCTGTGCTTTAAGGAAAATAAACCCGAAAATAAACTCGGTCAGCCCATTCTCTCTTCCTATTAAAACTCGCTAGCCCAGGCAACTTCAAGGTAAATCTCCTCTGCACTCCGCAATGCTACTACATCACTTCTGAATAAACACAGAAACCAGTCACAGCATTCATCACGGTATTATTACACACTCACATGTGTCCCATCCAGTTATGCATGCAGAGAGAAAACCGAGTTAGACCGTAAGACCATAAGACATAGGAGTGGAAGTAAGGCCATTCAGCCCATTGAGTCCACTCCGCCTGTCAATCATGGCTGATGGTCATTTCAACTCCACTTACCCGCATTCTCCCCGTAGCCCTTAGTTCCTTGTGACATCAAAAATTTATCAATTTCTGCCTTGAAGACATTTAGCGTCCCAGCCTCCACTGCACTCTGCGGCAATGAATTCCACAGGCCAACCACTCTCTGGCTGAAGAAATGTCTCCGCATTTCTGTTCTGAATTTACCCCCTCTAATTCTAAGGCTGTGATCACGGGTCATGGTTTCCTTGCCTAACGGAAACAATTTCCTAGCCACTTGGAGACATTCCACCCTCTCCAAGCCATGTATTATCTTGTAAGTTTCTATTAGATCTCCCCTTAATCTTCTAAACTCCAATGAATACAATCCCAGGATCCTCAGCCGTTCCTCATATGTTCGACCTACCATTCCAGGGATCATCCGTGTGAATCTCTGCTGGACATGCTCCAGTGCCAGTATGTCCTTCCTGAGGTGTGGGGACCAAAACTGGACACAGTACTCCAAATGGGGCCTAACCAGAGCTTTACAAAGTCTCAGTAGCACAACGGTGTTTTTATATTCCAACCCTCTTGAGATAATTGACAACACTGCATTCGCTTTCTTAATCACGGACTCAACCTGCATGTTTACCTTTAGAGAATCCTTAACTAGCACTCCCAGATCCCTCTGTACTTTGGCTTTACAAATTTTCTCACCATTTAGAAAGTAATCCATGCTTGTATTCTCTTTTCCAAAGTGCAAGACCTCGCATTTGCTCACATTGAATTCCATCAGCCATTTCCTGGACCACTCTTCCAAACTGTCTAGATCCTTCTGCAGCCTACCCACTTCCTCAGTACTACCTGCCTGTCCACCTATCTTCGTATCATCAGCAAACTTCACTAGAATGCCCCCAGTCCCTTCAGCCAGATCATTAATATATAATGTGAACAGCTGCAGCCCCAACACTGAACCCTGTGGGACACCGCTTGTCACCGGCTGCCTTTCCGAAAAAGAACCTTTTATCCCAACTCTCTGCCTTATGTCAGACAGCCAAACCTCAATCCATACCAGTAGCTCACCTCGAACACCATGGGCCCTCACCTTGCTCAGCAGCTTCCCGTGTGGCACCTTATCAAAGGCCTTTTGGAAGTCTAGGTAGACCACATCCACTGGGTTTCCCCGGTCTAACCTACTTGTCACCTCTTCAAAGAACTCCAACAGGTTTGTCAGGCACGACCTCCCCTTCCTAAATCCATGTTGACTTGTTCTAATCCGACCCTGCTCTTCGAAGAATTTAAAAACCTCATCCTGAATGATGGATTCTAGAATTTTACCAACAACCGAGGTTAGGCTAATTGGCCTATAATTTTCCATCTTTTATCTTGATCCTTTCTTGAACAAGGGGGTTACAAGAGCGATCTTCCAATCATCCGGGACTTTCCCTGACTCCAGTGACTTTTGAAAGATCTCAACCAACGCCTCCGCTATTTCCTCAGCCACCTCCCTCAGAACTCAGAGTTCAAGGGCAAACTGTGTTTCAGCGTAGCAGGGGAATAACTGCACCCATTTGGAACTGGACCTTGGACGCCAAATGGCTGGACTTGCTGTCAATGATCCGTTTTACGGAGTGTGACATCAAGGAGTCGTCGTCATAGACTCATTGCGATGTACAACAAGGAATCAGATCTTTCGGTCCAACTTGTCTCTGCCGACCAGATATCCTCAATTAATCTAGTCCCATTTGCCCATATTCATCTAAACCATTCCTATTTATATACCCATCCAGATGCCTTTTTAGTTGTAACTGTACCTGGTTTCACCACTTCCTGTGGCAGTTCATACCGGACACGCACCATCCAGAGAGCGCACATTCCGGGAATACATGTATTTAATATTTTTGTAGTTGTGAATAGCACATAAGTGCAGGAGTTTCCTGAAAATAAAACCGAGCCTCACGGGTCTAATTCCGGGGAAAATATGTTTTCTGGATGTGTCAATAAGGGTGTACCTTGGAGATTTTTCATCCTTTATGTCTAAGGATGCCACAGACAGTATTCTGTCTCAAATTCTGGATCTCATGCCTTAGGTTTGCAACCTGTAGTGAGTCCAGGAATGAAATGACTCCCTCCACGTCCATCTCCGCCTCCTCTGTCTCACTCTTCTCACCCTCCCCCACTGCCAGATTCCCCCATTGATCATCACCCTCGTGATCTGCATTCAAGAAGTTTGTTCGTTCTCGACTCTGTTCGTGCATCGAAGCGCTCCAATCTTTCCTTTGGGGGAAAAAAGTGGATTGGACAGAAACTTTGTTCAAAATTAATAATAATAATTCCGGGGAAATCATCTGGAAACCGCTGAACTCAAGGCATTCAGCAACGAAGTGTTAATGAAAGGAAAACCGGTTTGACCAAATCAGGGTGTGAAAATGGCTTCCAGACAGCAGCTCCGCAGCTTGACCGAGGAGATCATTTGTCCCATTTGTCTGGATTTCTTCAGGGACCCGGTTTCACTGGAGTGTGGACACAACTTCTGTCGCTCCTGTATCACCCAGAGTTGGGAAAATGGGCAGAGACATTCCTGCCCGGAATGTAGAAGTGAATTTCCCGAAATTAGCCTGAGAGTGAACTGGGCCTTATCGAGTCTGGCCGAGAAAGCTCGAACATTAAATTTGGAACCGAAGAAGGAGGAACGTAAACTTCAATGTGAGCATCATCAGGAAGATTTGAAGCTGTTCTGTGTAACTGAAAAAAAATTGAGCTGTTTAATTTGTCGTGATTCGCGTGAACACGCACTCCACAAATTCCTACCGATTAAAGAAGCAGTTGAAGTCTATAAGGTAAATGAGAGAGAGAAAAAAAAAATAAAAACGTACTATTTATTCACAATGGCATGGTCTAATTCTCTAAATTTCTCTCGGAATTTAGAATCGGCTGAAATCTTCCATTGATTCTCTCACTGAGAAGAAATCGGCAGTTCTCGAAACAGAACTGACCCAGAAACGGAAGATTTCCGAAGTGAGGGTGAGCTCTCCCTGTGCTGATTCTCTGGGATCTGGGTTAGTTTTGTTCCCTTTATCGCGGGACATTAATAAGGTTTCACATTTCATTTGGTAGGAACAGGCGAGCAGTCTGCAGACCCACATCACATCCGAGTTCACTCAAATGCACCAGATTCTCACTGAGAAAGAGCAGCGTTTACTCAGAGATCTCAGGGAAGAAGAGGAGAGGATTGTCGAACCAATGGAGAAAAATCTTCAAGACATCCGCCTGAAATTAAGTTCCATTGAAGTAAAGCTCTCAAAGTTACAGAAACAGATGGAGGAAAAGGACGAGCTGATATTTCTGAAGGTAGGATTATAATACTGGCCAGTGTATTAAAGTATTAATCACAAAAAAAGGTGATAACTTTGAATTTAATAAAGTACTCTTTTTTTTTAAATAGAAGCAGAATTAACCTGAATTTGTGCTAATTCCTGGATAGTTCTGCTGTTGTCACTATATTAACTGCTCCCACACTGTCTGCAGATTCTCAGGAATACAATAAATCTTTCGTGAATGAATTGTCATGATCTAGAAACTTATGAGTGGAATTGTTTCCCTATTCATAAGTGTAATTTTCTTCTTCTGATATTCACATTGTAATCCAGTTGCCATTTCACAGGGGTTTGTCTCATAAGGTGACTGTGAGAAATTGTGTCTTGAGTGTAGCTGATATTGAGATATAGTATCCGACATATAGACCATCTTAATTATATCATTAATTCTGCAACACAGAAAGAAACATAGTAAATTAGGGCACAAAAAGGCCATTCAGCCATTTAAGCCTGCTCTGTCATTCAATGTGATTGTGGCTGATCATCCAACAGATGAAAACCTTTTACTTTTTATCCAATTACCTTGAAAATTTGTGTGTTTACTCCCCCATTTAAACTGCAGCATTTAGTTTATATTGTCTCTCCTCATTCTTCCTGCAAAATACTTCACTTGTTGCAATTTTCTCCACATACCCTTTGATCCTTTAGCCCTAATAACTATATATGTAAAAAGAAAAATTTTGAATGTTTTGGCCTCAACCAATTTCTGTGGCAAAGAATTCCACAGGCTCACTATTCTCTGGATGAAGAAACTTCTTCTCACCTCAGTCCTAGGTGGCCAAGCCGGTATCTGTTGACAGTGGCCCCTGGTTCTGAACTTCCTAGTCATCAGGAATATCCTTCCTGCACTTATTGCGCCCAGTGTAAATTTCTATGAGAACCCTCCTCATTCTTCTAAATCCCAGTGAATATAGCCCAGTCTGTCTTCATATATCAATCCTGCCATGTCTTAAATCAGTTTGGTAACCTTTGTTGCACTGTCTATAAAGCCCGAACACCCTTCCTCAGTTAAGAAGATTAAAGCTGCACTTGCTACTCCAAATACGGTCTCACTAATGCTCTGTATAATTCAGTCCATCCTTCCGGTTTAATGGATGAGTTATCCAATTAATTTCACTGCCCCTGCCTTTTTCCGATGTAATGAGCAAATATCTCCTTTTCACATATATGAGTAATTCCCTCCGAAAAATTTCAACTAAATGTGCTTTCTCCATCATGTTGGTGCAAATCATTAACAATCATTGGTAAATGAAAACCTCTTACTTTTCATCCAATTACCTTGAAGATTTGTCTGTTTATTCTCCCATTTAAACTGCAGCATTTAATTTATATTGTTTCTCCTCATTCTTCCTGCAAAATACTTCATTTTCCCCTTCTGCATGAAATCTCATTCTGCTCAGTGTCTGTTTGTTTCATTATCCTATCTTCTCCTGAAATTGTTACTATCATGCTCAATAATTGTTGTTTTACTTATTCCAGGAGGAGGCTTGTCAGAAGAAAAGGTAAGAGCGTGTTCTTTACTGAAAAATTGTTGAGTTTGTTGCCAGGGTTGTTAGTGGATTTAGTTTCTTCAGACAATTCCAAAATTATCTTAAAAAAATTATTAATTGGGTGACAATAAACTTAATTTAATTTTTTAATAATAGTATAATTTAACAATGCTTTGAATAATGGTTTTGAAATATGGTATATCAATAATAGACCATTTTCCAAAGGTTCACAGTGGCCATTTTAAGCTCCAGTCTGCCATTGAGGTAAATTGACACTGAGCGAGCAACACTTCCTTGCCTAGATTTTCAAGTCTTGGGCCATTCAAGCAACTACAGGACATCTGATCAATCTCAGAAAGTCAGGTCTTAATGGAGAGTTCTTTTGAATATTTACGCGATAATGCATTATTGTTTTGTCACGAGCAGCAATTTTCATTTTTTAATATATTATACCATCTGAAGTGCTGCACAGTGGTGTTTGAGACTAAAATGTGACATTGAGTCCTCTAGGAGATGTTAACACTCAGCGGAGTAGGTTGATAGTAAATGCATTAAAGGAGAAAAGGGAATTGAAGATGAAGAGTTTTAAGGTGTTCTTTCTAGAGGTTAAGGACTGGGCAGCTGAAAGTCCAGCAACCACTGGTGGAGCAACTAAAATTAGAGACGAATCGAATATAATAGAATTATTGTTGCGTGCCCTCAAATAAGTACAGTGAAAAGTTACTTATGGTGCCATCTTACATACAATGGTACCTGTGTACAATTCTTAGTTACAGAATAGAGAAATGGAGAAAAACAAGTTACATGACAGCTATACACAGTATAACTATAGGTCAGAAAAACAAGAATCAAAGTTTAAAAGACAAATGTCACAATCTGGCTCCAAGAGCTCTCCCCAGCAGACTAGTGCAGGGGGCTTCCTCATGGCCTGAGCGCTGGCTGCTATCATGCACTTCACTGGGTTGCTGTCTCTCACTCCCACACCAGGCCATTGCCCCCACTCCTGCACTGGCCTGCTGCCACTGCTCCAGGTCAGATGTTGAAGAATTCAGGAGTAGAGGAGAGCAAAGTTTTTGGAGTGCTGTGTGCATAATTGGATAGTCAGCACGTGCCCAATTTTTAGTTGTTCAAGTATTTGCAGCCTTGAGAATTGGTTATGGTGCAGCAAGTTTTTGAGCTGAATGCCTTTCTTTTTAGAAAAGATTAGATTCCCTACAATGTGGAAACAGGTCCTTCAGCCCAACGAGTCCACACTGACCCTCCAAAGAGTAACCCACCCATTAGTGCACCTAACATTATGGGCAAGTTCACCTAACCTGCACATCTTTGGACTGTGGGAGGAAACCACAGCACCCGGAGGAAACCCACGCAGACAAAGGGAGAATGTGCAAACTCCACACAGAACAGTCATCCAAGGCTGGAATCGAACGTGGGGCTCTGGTACCGTGAGGCAGCACTGCTAACTACTGAGCCACCGTTTTTGTGTCAGCTGTGATGTCCTGCCATGAATCCAGTAGTTTAATGAATCTATTGGACCTTTCTTATTGATTTGGGCTTTTACTTTCTTTGTCCTTGTCTTCTCAAGATTTCATTTGCTCAGTTAAAGAAACAAGATTAGCCTTCTCTGACATGAAATGAACCCAAGGTTCTGAGAAGGTTGGAATAGCTTGACCATTCATATAATTTCTTTAAATATCCTAATGAAAATGAATTTCACGAGTTATTAATAACACTATTTATTTTTACAGTATTAAGGAGGAGTACCTGCCACTCTCAGTAAGAAATACTCCCCTGTCTACTGGAAAATTCAATGGTCCTTTACAGTATACAGTGTGGAGAGAAATGATGGACATCATTAGCCCTGGTAAAACTCTTAAAATTAATTTTCCTGATAATGAATTGAGTTGTGAAGATGCTACAGTGGCCTCCAAGGCTCAGAAAATGTACTTACATGACTGGCTGTTAAACCTCTAGACATTCTTAATTCTCATGTTTCTCTTTTCTGTGGCCTCCTTTGGATCGGTGTCTGAAGTTACCTGGCATTTTGCACCAAAATTCACTGGACCATAAGCATAAGCAAAAGCAAAGGCTGCAAACATTTGAACGACTGAAAGTTGACAAATGAAGGGATCTGTGCGATGAGAAGAATAGAGCATGAATTCTAATGTCCAACGCTAAGTTTGCAAGGGAAACTAGAGCGTTCCATTTCAAATCCTTGAGAGGATATTATTGACATATCCTCAGAAAGGTGTGTAGACTTTGGAGAGGAAAGGTTGGAGAGGTAAGAAAGTAGTGCAGAATTCTCCTGTGGCTATCTGTTCTCTAACAAGTATTTTGCTTTGGAAAAGATAAGGGGTGATGAACTGTCATAGGAATGTAGTACGAGCAGCCAGGTTTCTGGTACTAAAACTGGTTCTGCCATAATAAGTTGTGTCATGCGATTGATTGTCATAAGGACTCTCTAGTCAGGCACAGATAAATTTTTCTGTGGCTGACAGGGAGACATCAGGAGTAATAAGTTCCCACCCTGGTGTCAGGGTCAAAGATATCTTGGAGAAGATGCAGAATATTCTCAAAGCGGAGACAGACTAGCAGGGGATTGTTGTCGAAACATCTGTACAAACAACATAGGAAGAGAAAGAGATGAAGTTCTGAAGGGAGACTGAAGGAAATGAGGCAGGAGGCCAAAAAGCAGCTCCTTGAAGGTAATAATACAAGAATTTTGCCCAGTACTACGTGCTAGTGAGAGTAAGAATAGGAGGATAGAACAGATGACTATATGGCAGAAGTGAGTACTGCAGATGCTGGAAATCAGTCTAGATGAGAGTGGTGCTGGAAAAGCACAGCAGGTCAGGCAGCATCCGAGGTGCAGGAAAATCAACATTTTGGGCAAAAGCCCTTCATGAGGAATAGAGGCAGGGAGCCTCCAGGGTGGAGAGATAAATGGGAGGGGAGTGGGGCTGGGGAGAAGGTAGAAAAGAGTACAATTGGTGGATGGGGGTGGGGATGAAGCTGATAGGTCAGAGAGGAGGGTGGAGCGAATAGGTGGGAAGGAAGGTTGGCAGGTAGGACAGGTCATGAGGATGGTGCTGAGCTGGAAGATTGGAACTAGGTAAAGGGGGGGAGGGGAAATGAGGAAACTGGTGAAGTCCACTTTGATGCCCTGGGGTTGAAGTGTTCCAAGGCGGAAGATGAGGCGTTCTTCCCCCAGGTGTTGGTGGTGAGGGAGTGGCAGTGGAGGAGGCCCAGGACCTGCATGTCCTTGGCAGAGTGTGAGGACGAGTTGAAATGTTGGGCCACGGGGTGGTGGGGTTGATTGGTGTGGATGTCCCTGAGATGTTCCCTAAAGTGCTCTGCGAGAAGGCGACCAGTCTCCCCAATGTAGAGGAGACCGCATCGGGAGCAACGGATACAATAAATAACATTGGTGGATGTGGAAGGCTCCTTTGCGGCCTTGGATGGAGGTGAGGGCGGAGGTGTGGGTGCAGGCTTTGCAATTCCTGCAGTGGCAGGGGAAGGTGCCAGGATGGGAGGGTGGGTTGTTGGGGGCGTGGACCTGACCAAGTAGTCACAGAGGGAATGGTCTTTGCGGAAAGCGGAAAGGTGTGGGGTGGGAAATAGATCCCTGGTGGTGGGGTCTGTTTGGAGGTGGCAGAAATGTTGGCAGATGATGCAGTTTATGCGAAGGTTGGTAGGGTGGAAGGTGTGGGTTGGGTTGGAGTCCAAAGAGGTCATGAGAAAAAGATAAGTCTGAGGCTGGGACAGCTGAAAGGAGGAACATGTCAAGTCGTAAAGGTAGGCAATCGCAAGACAGAAGACAAGGGAAGACTGATAAATTAGAAAGTGCAAATATTTCAATGCAAGTAGCCTGATAGCTAAGGCAGATGAACTCAGGGAATGTGTAAACATGGAACTGAGATATCATAACTATTGCAGAAATGTGGCTCAGAGAATGGTAGGACAACTTAATGTTCAAGGATATAGATACTGTGGGAAGGATAGAAAATGGAACAAGACAGGAGAGGAAGTTACGTTTTTGGTTAGTGATGACACTGCAGCTGTACTTAGATTAGATTCAGTTCCCTCATTGTGGAAACAGGCCCTTCGGCGCAACAAGTCCACACTGACCCTCCGAAGAGTAACCCACTCCACTCTGACTAATGCACCTAACAACTATGGAAAATTTAACTTAAGGAGGTTACTCCTGGAAGTACATCCAGTGAAGTTATTGGGTGGAACTGAGAATTAAGAAAAAGGATGATCACCTTATTGGGGTTGTGCTATCGGCCCCTCAATAGTGAACAGAAAATTGAGAAGCACATTTATAAGGAGATCTCATATATTTCAAGAGTGATAGGGTAGTAATGGTCGGGAATTTTAATGTTTTTGTTTATTTGTGAGATGAGGGCATAGCTGGTGAGCCCATCATTTATTGCCCACTCCTAAGTGCCCAAAAAACAGTTGAGAGTCAATCACATTGCTGTGAGTCTGAAATCACATGTAGGGCAGACCAGGTAAGGATGACAGATTTCCTTCCCTAAGCGGTATTAATGAACTAGATGGGTTTTTCCGATAATTGACAATGGATTCACAATCATCATTAAACTCTTAATCCCAGATTTTTATTGAATTAAAATTGCAACATCTGCCTCTGTAAGGGTGTTCAAAATTAGAGATCAAAGGTTTATGTGAGAGGAAAAAGATACAAAAGAGATCTAAGGGACAATGTTGTTACATTGAGGGTGGTGCATGTATGGAATGAGCTGCCAAAGGAAGTGGTGAAAGCTGGTACAATTCCAACATTAAAAGGGCATCTGGATGGGTACATGAAAAGCAAGGGTTTAGAGTGATATAGGCCAAATGCTGGCAAATATTACTAGATTAATTTAGGATATCTAGTTGGCATGGACAAGTTGTAATGAAGGGTCTGTTTTCTTGCTGTTCAACTCTATGACCCAATAAGGTTGTCTTGACAGATGAAATTGTGCAAAATAGTATTAAAATCTTTCTAAAGCAGGGGTCACTCATTTTAAAATATGTGGAATCAATTGATTTATTAGCTTAAATGCAGTCATTGAAATCAATTGATATCAATGATGAAGAAAGCACTGATGACACAATATAGTGAACAATAAAGTTGTTGCATTTGGAAAATTTGTGAATTTGCGACTTACGCAGTATGGACACTATTGCGTAGCCAATGACTGCTGATGCTGGAACCTGCAATGAAAACAAGAAGTGCTGGAGATCACAGTGGGTCAGGCAGCATTCATGAAGAGTTATAGAGTCATAGAGATGAAGAGCATGGAAACAGACCCAATGGTCCAACTCGCCCATGCTGAACAGATATTCTACATTAATCTAGTCCTATTTGCCAGCACTTGGCCCATATCCCTCTAAACCCTTCCTACTCATATACCCATCCAGATGTCTTTTAAATGTTGCAATTTTACCAGCCTCCACCACTTCCTATAACAGTTCATTCCATACATGCACCACCCTCTGCAAGAAAAAGTTGCCCCTTAGGACCCTTTTAAATTTTTCCCCTCTTACCCTAAACTTATGTCCTCTAGTTTTGGACTCCCCCCAACTCAGAGAAAAGAGAGCAACATTGTGAGTTTAGATGACTCTTCAACTGGACATTATTGAATTCCTTTCATGGAATATAACCTCTCCATTTTGCTGATCATTTTTCCACTAGAGTCTCAAATTTCATGATAGCCAAATTAGAATCTAACGCAACTTCCTCTTTATTAGTAACTCCTTAGTTCTTATTAAACACACTGTAAATAAATTGTCTGTTTTACAAGAACCTAGATATTACCAGTACATGGCAAACTGGCCAGGTTTGTTCTAATATGTCTTCTCTGAGTTCTAAACTCAGTGGCCTCTCTTGGCGATGGTTGGTCTCAAGTTGTTGCTGTTGATGTCTTCGATACTTCTTCTTTCATACCTTTTTTTTTCAGTTTTCTGGTCTATTCAATGTCCTGCATCCTTGCACAAGACCCTCCGGGTTCTGAGCTTATTTCTCCAACAGCTGTGCAAACAGGAGATATGTGTTTCCATGGTTCTTAAAAATCTTATTTTATCCCATTTTGCAGCAGTTGAATAACCTTTTGCATCAGCCATTTGCCTCAGTAGTTAGTCGTCTGATTTTAATTTTTCCTTTCTGGTGTTTTATGTAAGGTTAACATAATTTACCATCATGCATTGTAGGCTTCAACTCTATTAGCCACAGGCCCACAGTCACCCATACAATATCAACTGTATGAAACATGTATTTTGAATTCTACATCATAGGGAGATGTTAGGAAATAGAAATATTTGATTTCAGTGGAACTTTTAATGCGAATCTCTTTGAGTTCTCAAGTGCAGGACAGTTTATAATTTTGCTTGTTGGGAATGGAGGTAAATGTTGCCCTTTAGCATGAGAAAATTAAAAGCTTAGTGGAGTAGTAAAAGTATCTTAGTGGCACCCCTTTCCGCCTTCTGCAAAGACCGTTCTCTCCGCAGGAACTGTAAAACCTGCGCCCCCACCTCCTCCCTCACCTCCTCCCTCACCTCTATCCAAGGCTCTAAAGGAGCCTTCCACATCCATCAAAGTTTTACTTGCACATCCACTAATATCATTTATTGTATCCGTTGCTCCCGATGCGGTCTCCTCTACATTGGGGAGACTGGGTGCCTCCTAGCAGAGCGCTTTAGGGAACATCTCCTGGACACCCACACCAATCAACCACACCGCCCCGTGGCCCAACATTTCAACTCCCCCTCCCACTCTGCTGAGGACATGGAAGTCCTGGGCCTCCTTCACCGCCGCTCCCTCACCACCAGACGCCTGGAGGAAGAACGCCTCATCTTCCACCTCGGAACACTTCAACCCCAGGGCATTAATGTGGGCTTCAACAGTTTCCTCATTTTCCCCTTTTCCCTCACCTCACCCTAGTTCCAAACTTCCAGCTCAGCTCTGTTCCCATGACTTGTCCGGACTTGTCCTACCTGCCTATCCCCTTTTCCACCTATCCACTCCACCCTCTCCTCCCTGACCTATCACCTTCATCCCCTCCCCCACTCACCCATTGTACTGTACACTACTTTGTCCCCACCCCACCCTCCTCTAGCTTATCTCTCTATGCTTCAGGCTCACTGCCTTTATTCCTGATGAAGGGCTTTTGCCCGAAACCTCGATTTCGCTGCTCATTGGATGCTGCCTGAACTGCTGTGCTCTTCCAGCACCACTAATCCAGAATCTCGTTTCCAGTATCTGCAGTCATTGTTTTTACCTATCTGTTATCGTCTAACAAGATCTGAAGGGATGCCTGAGACTGAATGGAATGAGGAAACAAATGATGAATATATTAACAAAGGGTTGATTGGGATGCATTGTTAATATAAATATGGGAAGTTATTAATCAGTAGATGTGAGTACGAAGGTGTGTAATTAATTGAAATAAAGCTCACATTTTAAGTGTGAATTTGAACTAATCCCACTACTTCCCTTTCTATAATTTCCACATTCTGACTCTCTAACAGGATTTGCTTTCTCTCCCTCCCTTTCATTCATTTTTTTCCTCTCCTCTTCCCTGTTCCTCATCATGTGCCCTTTTCCCTCTTGCTTTGTTCCCACCCCTTATGCCCCATGACAACCCTCATCCACCCCCAGCTTTTCTTTTTCATTTCTTTCATTCCGCAGTCCCTCTTCTATACCTCATGCTTCTGTTGTCTCCTCCCTCCCTTTTCCAGCCATCCCTCCATCGAACTGAATCTTACCCACCCACCTTGTACCTTTTCCCTTCTTTCCCTTAATAACTAATTTTGTTACTTTAACTTTCCCACAGTTCCAGCCTCTCTGACTCTGGATCCAAACACTGCAAATCCCTGCCTAGTCCTGTCCCAGGACCGAACCAGAGCGCAACTCGGAGAAAAGCCAACTGAACTTCCGAGAAAAGTGACACAGTTTGATCAGTGTACTTGTGTCCTTGGATTGGAGGGATTCACATCAGGGAGACATTACTGGGAGGTGGAGGTGGGAGACAAGACTGAGTGGGGCTTGGGTGTGGCCCGAGAGTCTGTGGAGAGGAAGGGGGGTATTGACCCAAGACCGGAGACAGGATATTGGGTTGTGTGGCTGATTCCTGGGAGTGGTTATTTAGCCGGCACTTGCCCCTCATGGAGCCGCCTGAGCACAAGTGTGAATCCCTGGAAGATTGGGGTTTTCCTGGACTATGAGGGTGGACAGGTGTCATTTTACAATGCGGACACCATGTCCCATCTCCACACTTTCACCCACACTTTCACTGAGAGGCTCTTTCCCTTCTTTCATTTGGGATCAAATGATGACAGGAAAAACTCTGCCCCGCTGACAATCTGTGGAATTAAAGGGCACTGACAGATCCACCTGATAATCTGACCCCATCCTCTTGCCTCCTGCCAGCTGTAACCTGTTGGGTGTGGGTCTCTGTGACAGGTGGAGAGAGAAGCCAGGTTAACATTCCGGGAATAAACCCTGTATCGGAACTAGGAACTGAAAGATCAGCAGGAGCTGTGTAGGGCTGGGGGAAAGAAGGAGGGGGAGAGAAGAAACAAATAGAAGCTCAATTGCAGAGAGGGACTGACTGGGTAGAATGAGCTGTGAGCTGCAGGAACCCGGGGACCTTCCTGCCTGTAATGTTGCTCCATGTTTCAGTGCAACATCACTGTTGCGAGTGCTAGACAATAGAAGGTGCACATCATTTTAAACAATGCAGTTTGGTTCCCCATCAGACTTTAGACATAAATCAAAAACAAAGTTTGTTTCATTTTCTCCTTACTGCTCTACATCCTTACTGTTGTAGCAGCCCATGATCTAAATCAGACAAAATGGCCGCGTGGGGCTTTTGTTTTTAGCTAACACAAGATCGTCAAAAGAGTTTGACAGTTCCATACAGCAGATGTTCACAGCTAGGTCGGTCGTCTCCATATAGATATACTGGATAAGGTGAAACTCTCCCTTGAAAGAAACATAAGGGAAGTTAATCAGGTTTCTGTCAACAGACAGTTCTAAACATACAAACATTTTAATAAGGAGCATTTTTGAAAGGTCTCGTTTACCCACAGTCCCAAGCATGTTATATAGTAAAAAGTAGAAAAAAAAAGTATGATCCTACTGTATTCTGAATTTTTTAGGTGATTGTAGAATTAGAAAGGCAGACACCAAACTAATGTGCAAAGGTTAGTTGCATTCCTTTAGCAAATGATTCAATGGCAGTAAAGAGAACTATGGTTTATTTGAGAAGATAAAGTGATAAATACTCTGAACAAGATCTCCAAAAAACACCATTGGCACAGGAGGAGGGCAGAGAATGATTGTAAAAAGATAGATCACAATTGGGGTGATATAAATAATTGAAAATTAAGTGCAAATAATTCAACAAATTCTTGCATCCAAAGATCAAAGGAAGAGTGATAGAGACAGATTACAAAATATAGAATGAAGATGTGGTTATGTTCTCTAACTGGTTGTTGAATCTAAACAAGTTTTGCTTAATAGGTTGGTAAAGTCAGAAGTAATTGAAGTTCACCATCATCAGTGGAATTCAAACAAATTACTTTTATTAAGAAAAGATAATTAGCAATGGAAAGTGTTTCGAGTAGAAATAGAAAGGATTTTTAAAAAATGAAACTTTAATTTAAAAATCACTTATAGCATGCAAATAGCAGGGGTCATAAATTGCAAGTTGTTTGTTTAATCTCTCAGGCTGAAGTTAGAGAGAGGTTGTTCTCAATTTGTCAGCTATAACACAGTAAGTTCATATTAGATTTGTTTTTAAAGACTTTATAATAATTGGTAGAGATTTGTGACATTAAAATTAGCATAGAATTTGGAAGAGTTGTTTGTGAAAAGGAACTATTTAGCTAATTGGTAAATAATGCGGTAGAGCCGGAAAATGTTTGGGAAGGCGTAAAACTGTCAGAAACATTGTAAGATCCCAAAGACAGATGATGGAGGTATCTGGTTAACATCATGAGATTATGGGAGGACCGAGAGCTGTCCATGGAGTTGCCAATCATTGATCATGTATGCAGTGGACTGGATGTATATCTTAGGGGGATGTGGCTAACAATGATGTCAAAGTTGCATGTAATTATTGTAATGGGAAGGTATAAAAATGTTGTATTTCACTGGACAATGCAAAGCATAATTGACTTCCGATCTGAGCTGTAATTCAGAGGGCAACTGGGCTCCACGTGAAAGCCAGATTCGGGGTGGTCTCTGGCCTCTCCCACATATGTGGCAATAGAGCTCTGAATAAAGATAGCTTGTGCTAAGGAACATAGACCTTAAGATTACTCTTTGATATTCCTCCCTACAACACTTACAAAAGCACTCTCCATGATTATCGACCACAGGCATTCAAGCACTTATTCAAGAAGAATATTTGTTTGGAACAGGCTCTACATCCATCATCACCTTGTGTAGAAACTTGAGAAGGCCCTCCTGATTTGAGATGACAATCCCTGTGGAATCATAGCACAAAATAACCAATTTCAGCCCATTTGACTGCCCAGCACTTTGAAAAGATAATTTGCGGTCCCATTCTCTCACTCTTCTTCTCTGGTTCTCATATAGTGTTAACCTTGAAGTTTTCATTCACAACTCATTTGAAAGTTGAAATAATTGCCCTCACCTTTCCTTCCTGTGTGTAACTTCCTGCTCATACTTTCTCTAGTTCTTGTGCAAATTCTAAGATCCATTTCTGCCAACCCCGACTGTTATTCTGAAACTGTGTCTCAGCAGCAAGCCAACCCGGACCTCCCATTTGGAGATAAACACACCAAGCAGTGCTCAGTAATTCTGGCACCACCTCCCAATTTAAACACAACCACTGCAAGCAGATAAGTGAGATATATTTGTTTCAGCGTTCATGTTGTTAGTGTATCTGGGGGTTGACCAGAATATTCTTTATAGTTTTGTATTAGGATCGATGTTAATTAGAAAGTGTACCTTCTGAAATAGAATTACCATATACTCCAACTAATATGTGTATACATATGTATTTTGACCCTATATAGTTCGGCATTCTGTTTTGTTTTGCAATTCTTCTGTGGTGTTTTATGACATTAAATACTGTTGCCTATGAAATATTCTACACAGACACTTAGACCAGTTTATTATTCATAAAACATGTTTATCCAAGTGCTATTACGATGTGAGCCAAACAAAGAACTAAGTATTTTTTAATGAGTTTCCAACACTCCAGTTCAATGTGCAAGACAAATCTGGGATTGTCCTTGTTTGCTTTTGAACAGTAGAAAACTTGGCCTCTTTGCATTCCATCAAGCCTGACTTGCGGAAAGTATTTAGCCAATTTTGTGTTGGGCATAGTTATTTAGGCTGTTGGCCACTTGGCCACAATCCTTCTTCTTGATCCTATGAGCCTGAGCGAATAGGATAATGCAATGCAAGTCACTATCCCTTCACAGCCTAGTATCTGAGTCTCAGACAATCAGCCCAAAATCCCTAACCCTTACGTGATAAAAACATCCTTAATTAAGTACTGTTAAAAAAAATTGCTTCTTAACTTTAAATTCGTACACAGAACTTAAATATAACAGGAGTCAAGACAAAACATGTCTTAAACATTTTCTGGAATGCAACACAAATCTCAAACATTGTAAAATCAAAAATAAAAACTGGTTTGTACCAGTTTTCAAGTATCAAAATACAAAGTGAATATTTACATCTGTGTTCAATGGATTCTTTATTGTATGTGTGGAAAGCATTGGTTGAACATTATCTCCCTACATAGTCTCTGAAGTAGTTCGTTCTTCCACTGGATGAATTTTAATTTGCCTGTGTCTGTTGGGGTGAAACACATGTACCCCAGGTGTGGGGTTGTGCAGTGTCTCAGTGATTAGCACTGCTGCCTCACAGCACCAGGGTCCAAGGTTCAATTCCAGCCTTGGGGACTGTCTGTGTGGAGGTAACGCATTCTCCTTGCATCTGTGTGGGTTTCCTCTGGGTACTGTGGTTTCCCCCACACTCCAAAGATGTGCAGGCCAGGTGAATTGGCCATGCTAAATTGTTCATAGTTGTTAGGAGCATTAGTCGGGGGGGGGGGGGGGTGGGTGGGTTACTCTTCAGAGGGTCGGTGTGGACTTGTTGGGCCGAAGGGCCTGTTTCCACACTGTAGGAAATCTAATCTAAAAAAAATTCTTGATTATTCAGTGTTATTAGTGAATTGATCCTGGCAATGCATTCCATGAGGTAGGTCTTCAAAATGTCTTCTAAGCTGATAGTTTATCCTGAAGGGAAATCTCGGTGGCATCTGTTTTTATTCTTGGATAATATCTCTGTATGGTTTTAAACATATTCCCCTTGCCCTCCCCCACTGGTGGAGATCTCTAATGGCCATATTTCAGTGCTGCCTTGCTGTTGTCTTGCTGAATTTTCCTCAAAAGATTTTTTTTCATTTTCCTCTTTTCATGTCTCATTTATGTCAAGCATAAATACTGGTCTGAGTTTGGAGCTGGGAGCGTGCTTGTGGCCATGCATCTGTATTTGGTCTGTGGTGTCTCTCATATAGAAGCATGTACAGTTAGGGCCAACTTTGCTTGGTCCTCCTTTCACTCTGCATGAATGGGGAGGCTAAAAGGGCTCGGCAGCTGCTACCTCACAATGTGGAGGCTGTGCTAATTAAGACGGGAAGACAAAGCGAAATGTTGCTGCGAATAGAAGGAATCGGGGCCACAAAGAGTTTTGGTCAGCCTCATCCACCTCATCGGAATATCTGATCAAATGTTTCCGTGAATCTCTGAGCCAAGCCGACTCCTGAAAACCCCACGAGTGGAGCATGACTTTCTTACATCTGGGGTGGCCAAGGTATCATCTCCTGGTTCCGTGGATTCAGATCAGGGCAAGCAACTGGGACATGGGGCTAGTGTCTCTCATCCTACTAGGGATATGTGAAACATGCTGTCATCTGGTTTAGCTGGTACCATCTGGTCCACTAGGATTCCACTAAGAGTACAATGGAACCTTGCGTAAGAAAGTTACCCCTTCCACCCCTTTTAAATCTTTTCCATCTCACTTTGAACTTATGCCCTCTGATTTTGGACTCCTCTACCTCGTGAGAAGACCTTGGCTATTCACTCTATCCAGGCCATTCATGATTTTGTAAACCACCATATGGTCACCTCTCAGCTTTCAACCTGCCAGGGAAAAATAGGCCCAGTTTAGTCAGCCCCTTCATACAGCCCCTTCAAACCCTCCAAAGTTATCTCTTGTCCTCTTTTTGCCCTCCTGATTCCCCTCAAGTATAATTCTACTGCCTTTATACTCATCCAGAGATTCACCCCTTCCCAGCTATTTGTATTTGCCAATATGCCTCCTATTTTTTTGCCTGGTTCCTCAATATCTCCAGTCATGCAGCATTCCCTATACTTACTATCCTTTCCCTTCACACTAACAGGAACATGCAGCCTCTGGACTCCTGTTGTCTCATTTTTGAAGGCCTCCCACTTTCCAACGGTCCCTTGACCTACGAATAGCCTCTCTCAATCAACTTTTGAAAATTCTTGCCTAAAACTGTCAAAATGGGTCTTACTCTAATTTAGAACTTTAACTTTTAGATCTGGTCTATACTTTTTCCATAACTAATATGGAAAAGCCCCAAAGTGCTCCCCCTCTGACACCACAGTCATGTGTGTGGTGCTGGAAAAGCATAGCAAGTCAAGCAGCATCTGAGAAGCAGGAATATCAATGTTTTGGACAAAAGCCCTTCATCAGGAATGAAGCTGGGCGGCTAGGGGATGGAGAGATAAATGGGAGGGAATGGGGTTGGGGGTAAGGTAACTGAAAGTGCAAGAGGTGTATGGAGGTGGGGGTAAAGGTGATTGGTTGGAGGTGAGGGTCGTGCAGATAGTGGGGAAGGAAGGTGGACAGATGGGACAGGTCATGAGGATGGTACTGAGTTGGAAGGTTGGAACTGGGGTAATGTGGGGGGAGGGGAAAAGAAGAAACTGGTGAAATCCACATTGATGCCATGGGGTTGGAGGGTCCCAAGACGGAAGATGAGGTGTTCTTCCTCCAGGCACCGGGAGGGTGGGAGGGGGAGTTGAAGTATTCGGCCTTGGGGCGGTGGAGTTGGTTGGTAGGGGTGTCCCAGAGATGTTCTCTGAAGCACTCTGTGAGTAGGTGTCCTGTCTCCCCAATGTACAGGAGTCTGCATCGGGAGTAACCGATATAGGAAATGAGGTGTGTGGAAGTGCAGGTGACATTTTGATGAATGTGGAAGGCTCATTTTGGGCCTTGGACGGAGGTTAGGGAGGAGATGTGGGCACTGGTTTTGCAATTCCTGCAATGGCGGGGAAGGTGCCAGGAGGGGAGGGTGGGTTGTTGGGGGATATGGACCTGGCAAGGTAGTTGTGGAGGGAATGGTCTTTCCAGAAAGCTGGTAAACATGGGGAGGGAATATACCTCTAGTGGTGGGGTCCATTTGTAGTTTGCAGAAATGGTGGAAGATGATGCAATGTATACGGAGGTTGGTTAGATGGAAGGTGAGGACCAGGGGTCCTGTCCTTGTTGCAGTTGGAGGGGTGGGAATCCCGGGCAGAGGTATGGGAAGTGGTTGAGATGCATTGGAGGGCATCTTCAACCACGTGGGAGGGGAAATTGCAGTCTTTAAAGAAGGAGTAGGACATGTCCTCCTGGGAGCAGGTGCAGTGGAGGCAAAGGAATTGGGAATAAGGGATAGCATTTTTGTCGGGGACAGGGTGGGAGGAGGTATAATCTAGGTAGCTGTGAGAGTCGGTGGGTTTGTAGAAAATGTAGAAAAGTCCCCATTCCCTTACCACCCGATGCCTGGAGGAAGAATGCCTCATCTTCTGCCCCACAACCCTATGTCATCAATGTGGATTTCACCAATTTCTTCATTTCCCCTCCCCCCCCCAACATTATCCCATTCCAACCTTCAGCTCAACACCGCCCTCATGACCTGTCCCATCTGTCCATCTTCCTTCACACCTATCTGCACCACCCTCCCTCTGACCAATCACCTTAACCCCCATCTCCATCCATCTATTGCACTCCCTCCCATTTATCTCCCCACCCCCTAGGCTCCCAGCCTCATTCCTGATGAAGGGCCTTTATCCAAAAGATCGATTTTCCTGCTCCTTGGATGCTGCCTGACCTGCTGTGCTTTTCCAGCACCACACTCTTGATTCTCATCTCCTGCATCTGCAGTACTCACTTTCACCACAGTCACTAGTCCTGCCTTCGTTCCCAACAGAAAGTCAAGTTTTGCTCCTTCTCCAGTAGGTACATCCATGTACTGAATAATTTTCTCGTACATACTTAAATTCCTCTCCGTCCAAGATCTTAATATTGTGGTAGTCCCAGTCTATGTTTGGAATGTTAAGATCCCCTACCATTACAACCTTATTCTTAAAGATATCTGAGAGGTCCTTACAAATTTGCTTCCCAGCCTCCTGCTGACTATTGAGAGTCCTACAGTAAAATCCCACAAAGGTGATCATCCCTTTTGTATTTCTCAGTTCCACACAAATAACTTCACTGGACATACTTCCAGGAATAAACTCTCTAATTACAGTCATAATGTAATCCTGAATCAAAAACTCCTCTCTTCCCCACCTTCCACCATTCCTATAGCACCTTTATCCTGTAATTTTTAGCTGCCAATCCTGCCCCTTCCTGAGTGATATTTTTATAATGGCTATGATGTTCCAATCCATGTTCCCAATGATGCCATAATTAATCTGTTTTACCTGTTCGGCCTCTTCCTTTAAAATAAATGTGGTTTAATTTATCAGTCCTACCTCATAGAGTTATCTCTTTTCTCACTATCTCTTTGGGCCACCATCTCTGGTTACTGGTTTAAAGCCTCCTGCGTAGCACTGGAAAAGCTCCCTACCAGTATATTGCTCCCCTTCCAAGGCAGGTGCAATCCGACCTTCTTTCAGAGGTCACCTCCACCATCGATGAGATTCCAATAATCCAAAAATGCAAATCCCTGCCCACTATGAAAGCTCCCCCACCACATATTCATCTGCTCTATCCCGTTCCCATTCTCACTAGCACATAGCATTGGGGTAATCTAGATATCACTACTCTGAGGGATCTAAGTTTTAACCTCTGCTTAAATCCATTTATTGTATCTTCAGAACCTTAGTCCTTTCTCTGTTTATGTGATTGGTACCAACGTGCATAATGAACTCTTGCTCTCCCATTTGAGAATATTTTGCATCCTATCTGTCTGTCTGGACCTGAAATGGCTGTCTGTTCCCTTGATTACAGTGTCCCCTATCACAATCAACCACTTGGAACATGACATACCCCTCATTACAGTCTTGGTACCACAAACATGGCTGTCAGTGTATCATTCCCCTACATTTTCCAAAGTAACATACTTTGAGATGGGATAGCAACAGGAGATTCCGGCACTACCTGCCTGTATCTGTGGTTTTTCTACCCTCCTAAAACTGCCATCTGTCACATCCCTTGCTTTCCGCAAATTCCTCATTGCCTCTAATTGCTGCTCCAACTGATCCATGTGATCCAATAAGATTCACAACCAAACACACTTCTTACAATCATAATCAACAGGAATACTGAAATTCTCCCTAATCTTCCAAATCTGGCAGAAAGAGCACATCAGAAAGAGCACATCTGGCAGAAAGAGCACATCAGAAAGAGCACATCTGGCAGAAAGAGAAAACACATGGCTTGGAAAGGGTGGACGCTAGGAAATTGTTTCCATTAGGCGAGGAGACTAGGAGCTAAGGACACAGCCTTAGAATTAGAGGGGGTAAATTCAGAACAGAAATGTGGAGACATTTCTTCAGCCAGAGAGTGGTGGTTCTGTGGAATTCATTGCCGCAGAGTGCAGTGGAGGGCGGGACGCTAAATGTCTTCAAGACAGAGATTGATAAATTCTTGATCTCAGTAGGAATTAAGGGCTACGGGGAGAATGCGGGTAAGTGGAGTTGAAATGCCCATCAGCCATGATTGAATGGTGGAGTGGACTCGATGGGCCAAATGGCCTTACTTCCACTCCTATGTCTTATGGTCTTATGGTCTTATTTTACTGAAGGCCATCTCTGCACCTTAATCTACAGACCCAAAGGATAGCATGGTATTACTGCTCTAAATACAATGCCCTAGGATACCATGGTACCTATGTTTTATATTTAAAAAGCTTCATCAAGAGACAGATATCAGAATAAAAATACCCTCACCCTACTCACTATTATAGATTTACAAAAAATAAAATAAAATTTTGAAGTTTTATTAGTATTAAAAACCACGACTTAGCTGCTTCAGCTCTGAAATCTTGACACTCCCAGCTATGAGCAGTTCCATCATAAGGTGTCTCCAAATTTCACTGTCTGCTCTTGGATTCAACTCTGATTTCCAGAGATGTTTGCACTTACACAGTCAGTCATCTTTCTTTTTATGTTGAACTCCAGAGCATTCTCAAGCCTCCCATGTGGTCTGTCCCCAAACTCCTGCTCTCTCTTTCCACCTGTTTAAAGTATTGCTGGTTTTTGTTTAAAGACCGAAACGCAACACAGAAACTTATAAAAACTGCAAGGTATTTAGTGCTCCAAGATATCATGGAACTCAGCTCCAGCACTGAAAGATACCGCAAAAAAGGATCAGCTTTTGCAGTCATAATTCTCTCACTTCCACCTTTCTTTTTCTTCTCCCTCAACATTTTCAAGAGGTACCAGGCCTCCAGTTGTAGATTAAGTGACATCATCCAAAGAATCCTCAACAGGCAGCAGGTCCCTTCACTTGCCATAGAAGCCGTCCAGAGGTGGTGACCGATCCATCAGTGTATGGTGCTTTGGCATTTTCTGCAGAATATCAGTCTGATTACAACAAGGTGGGGATTGTAAAATTGTTGTCATGTATTGTGAGTGGGTGTTTTGAAGATCCAGAATTTGGGGTGAGGAGCAAATAAATAATACTTTTACACTTGTAAAAAAAACTTCTTATGCTTTTTTTTTGCAAAGAAAGTTGTTTCTTTTGTTGTCCAGCTCTGTATTAGTGTCTGGCATCAGCACTTCAGTGAGATTATTTGGCGTCTCCTGGAAAGACTCCACTGACACTATGGTGAGAAGACTTTGTGTCCACCTGGAAAGATTTCACTGAGCCCACTCTGACAACCACTGACTGAGTCATCTCAAACACGGTGAATGTGTGTAGATGGGACATGTTGCCCTCATTGCAAAATGACTTTTGCATACCCTCATAGTTCAGGAAAACCCCAATTTTCTGGGGATTCACACCCAGGGCGATGGATGTCTGTAAGGGTGAGGGAGAGGCAAGATAGCCTCTTCTGGAGATCAACCCCAAAACCCAGTATCCGGTCGCTTTCCCCTTTCTTCAGACTCTCGGGCCACTTCCAGAATCTACTCAGTCTTCTTCCCCACCTCCACCTCCCAGTAATGTCACCCTGATATAAATTTCTTTGATCTGTGGATATATAGTGAGGGATCAAATCTCTCCAGGAAGTCTGGGAGTGGTTGTGGTTTGTGTCCAAGTCTCACATTAGTCCGGTCCTCAGACAGGAGGAGCCAGGGATCCGCTGTGTTGGGATTCTGAGTTAGAGAGGCTGGAGCTGGGTGAGAGATAAAAAAGCCATCAAAGATTTAGAGATAATCTGTAGGAAATGCATAGAGTTCAGTAATCAGAGAGAGTAGGAAAGATGGGCAGATGAGGGAACAGAGGGGGAGGGAGATTGGGGGGGAAGGGAGGTGAGGATAGGAGGGATGGAGAATAATAGCCAATTGTTATGACAAGGGGTAAACCCCTCAGCTAATTTAAACCAGCAACACAGAAAGGATTCACCCCATGCTGTAATGGGTGGCACAGTGGTTAGCACTACTGCCTCACAGTGCCAGAGACCTGGGTTCAATTCCAGCCACAGGTGACTAACTGTCTGGAGTTTGCACATTCTCCCCACGTCTGAATGGGTTTCCTTCGGGTGCTCCGGTTTCCTGCCACAGTCCAAAAATGTGCAGGTTAGGTGAATTGGCCATGCTAAATTGCCCATAGGGTTAGGTGCAGGGGTAAACATAGGGGTCTGGGTGGGTGTGCTTCGGCGGGTCAGTGTGGACTTGTTGAGCTGAAGGGCCTGTTTCCACACTTTAAGTAAGTAATCTGTTAAAATTCACGAGGCAAAGACCTATTCCAGTGGTCCCTATTAAAAGTAAAAATTAGCAACTTTATTCTTTAAGTCCAAACAGAGAATATTAAAACCAACAACTAGTTACAACGTCTTTCTTTTAAACCTATCTTTTCCCTTCCACTCTACAATACTCATCCATTAAAAAATCCCAGTCACTGTCGAATCTTCTCTTTTTATCTTCCTCTGCAGATTTTTCTTTGTTGTCTCTTTGATGTTGTCCTTCATACAGATAGGTACCTTTCAGAGAGCTGTTCTGCTGGCCGTCTGTACTTGTTGGTGGCTTGGCAGTTCTCTTACTAGTTGTTCAAAATGTCTGGTTTTATACCCCCAAACATCAGATTATTTAATATTATCAAACTAATTATTTTAAATTTGGTTGGACTTTGGTATCTTGGGGCATAATTTAAATCGATTGGCTGAATTTGAAGTTGTTCATGTTTCATGGCAACCCAGATGCGGCTATTTGTTTTGACCAAGTGTTACATTATTACCTTGTTCCAGACACTCTGTGCTTTGTCCTTGCTACCTTTTCAACTCTCTTAAAGGTACAGTACCTCTACACCTTCATAGCACAATAGATTTAAAGAGACAGCTAAATGGGAGCAAGAGTGAATGTTGGAGCAGTGGAAGGAGATTGAGAGTGGGAAAGTTGAGAGAGCATGAGAGGAAGGAGAGAAGAATGAGCTGAAAGGGGAGACTGAGTGTTGAGGATTATGATGAGACAAGGACAGGTGCCAAGTTGAAAAGGTAGAAGATAGATGGCAAATGGAGGGATTAAGAAATAAGTCAAAAATAATGGCTCAGAGGAAAGAAAGTTTGGGAATTGAGAGTGAGAGGAGAAGAAAAGAAAGGCTGTAATGGAGAGAGAGTGAGTGGGAAAGTAAGTAGAGGAGGAATGGAGACAGAAAAAGTAGGGGGAGGCCATATGTATAATAGGCGCAATGGAATGAGTGAGAATGGATGGCTGAATTAAAGCAACTACACAGGTAACCATTTGCAACAGAGATGGATCAGAGGGTGTGGGTGGGTCTGTGGAGACAGAATGGCAGAGGAAGTGAAATGAAATAAGAAGATCTGGAATGAGTAGAGAGAAGAACTGGAAAAGGATAGGTAGTAAGTGAGAGTGAGGAGTGACATTGAATACAGACAGACAGTGTGCTCATGAACTGGTGATATAGAGTGAATAGAGTAAGCAAAGGTAGGAGATTTCTTCAGGAAGGTTTTATAGGGACCCTAACAATAGTTACACTGTAGAATAGAGCTTTCAGGAAGAAATACATGGGGCAATTAAGAAATGTGCCACAATAATCAGGAGTGACTTTATGTGTAAGTTTTGGAGAATTTGTTTGTCATACATAGCCTGGAAAATTTGATCATTTAAGGTTTTGATACAATGTCTTCGAGCAGTAATTTCTAGTGTCAATTAGGAGCAGGCTGTCCTACAACTGGAACTCTGCAACAAGACAGTACACTAAGTGGCAACAATCACAATGTGGTTGCATTTCATGTTGAGATTGAAAGGCAGAATTGTGGGTCAATGACTAGTGTTTTAAGTTAAAGGGAAATATAGGGGTTTTTAAAATTCATTTGCGGAATACAGGCATTGTTAGCTGGCCTGCATTTATTGCCCACCCCTAGTTGCCCTTGAGAAGGTGGTGGTGAGCTGCCTTCTTGAACCAGTGTAGTCCACATGTTGTAGATTGATCCACAATGCTGTTAGGGAGGGAATTCCAGGATTTCAACCTTGAGATAGTAAAGAAATGGTGTTATATTCCGAAGTCAGGATGGTGAGTGACTTGGAAGGGAACTTGCACATATTGGTGTACCTAGTATCTGCTGCCCTTGTCCTTCTAGGCAGGAAGTGGTTATAGGTCTGGTAGGTATCATTTAAGTACCTTTGGTAAATTTCTGCAGCTCATCTTGTGGATAGTACAAGCTAATAAACATTGGAGGAAGTTGATGTTTATGGAAATGGTGCCTATCAATTGCACTGCTTTGTTGTGGGTGGTGTCAAGCTTGTTGAGTGTTGTAGGAGCTCCACCCATCCAGTCATGTGGGGAAAATTCCATCACATTCCTGAATTGTGCCTTGTGGATTAAGGTCAGGTTTTGGGAAGTCAGGGGCTAAGTTACTCATGTACCTATTCCTAGCCTCTGACCTGCTCTTGTGATCATTGTGTTTAGTGATGAGTCTAGTTGATTTTATAGTCAATGGTAATCCCTAGGATCTTAATAGTGTTGGTAACGACATTGAATGCCAAGGAATAACAGTTAAGTTATCTCTTATTGGAGAGAAATTGTGATAAGCCAGCGTTGGTTTAAGTGAACTGGGAAACTAGTATAAAAAGCAGGTTAGCAAAATTGCATTGGCAGATGTTTAAGGAGATGTTTAATAATACTCAGAGAATTGGTCTTTATAAATTGGGTATTACACCCTTCAATCAGTACTTTGTTCTGTTGACTATACAGATTCCTTCCCTGCATTGATATTCAATTGACGTTGGGGTCAGCCATTTACCAGTTATGGGGCAAAAGTCAGGACTGCAGATGCTGGAAATCAGAGTCTAGATTAGAGTGGTGCTGGAAAAGCACAGCAGGTCAGGCAGCATCCGAGGAGCAGGAAAATTGATGTTTCAGGCAAAAGCCCTTCATCAAGCCCTTCATGAATGGTTTTTGCCTGAAACGTCAATTTTCCTGCTCCTCGGATGCTGCCTGACCTGCTGTGCTTTTCCAGCACCACTCTGATCTAGATAGAAAGCAAAATATGAGAATGTAGAGGTTCCTGGGATTAACAGTTATCAATTTGAGTTTTAACCAAATAACTTGTACTCCCTTTAGTCCCTTCTCAACTCGCTTGATAATGAGAAATACTCATAACTGGAATTTTACTTGGGTTAATGATGTTTATCATTTCTCTCTACATTGTGTACTGTAAAGGACTGTTGAACTTTCTGACAGGTAAAATGACATCAGCAATTGAGAATAGGTGAGAGTCCTCACTGAATCTGCAATATTAAATTGTTTAATATAAATTAATTCTTTTATATGATTAAATAAACATTCCTAACTTCCAGCACTTCCTGTTAGAACATATGTCATAAAAAGAGAAATATTAATCTTTTTTCTATAACCGAAAAACATGTTGCTTGAAAGTGAAAGGACAGAGAATGTAAATGCAATTATGAAAATCAAGGCCCAAGGCCTGATAACAAATTAATTCTTGAGAAATTGACACAGCAGAGGAAAGGATAAACTTGTAACTATACATTTACCACTTTGTAGACAGATCTTGTAGAACAATGGCAAGAGCCAAAAATATTGGAAGCTGTATAAGTGTTAAAAAAAATCTGTGCAGCAACTTAATGTCAATTTACATGACAATGACTTTGATGAGGGGAGCAAGGGCAAGGAAGCTAAATTCACAGAGGATACCAGATTTGGTTGGAAACTATGCTGTGAAGGAGGAACCAAGTGGTTGGAGATTGACATAGGTAGTTTGAATGGGAGGGTAAAGTCAGACAGATAAAATAAAATGTTGTAATTAGTGACTTTGTTTACTTTGGCATGAAGATTGAAAAAATATATATCAAATTAATGGAAAATGTCTACAGATTTCTGAGATGGAGATGGATTAAGATGCTGTCGTGCTTGAATCACATAAAGTTACTATGCATGTACAGGATACAGTAATGAAGAGGGTTAATGGAATGCCAGTATTTTTTACATGATGAATTAAACATAGATGTAAAGATGTTATACTTCAGTTATATAAGAGATTGTTAAGACCGTGGCGGCACGGTGGCACAGTGGTTAGCACTGCTGCCTCACAGCACCAGAGACCTGGGTTCAATTCCCGACTCAGGCGACTGACTGTGTGGAGTTTGCACATTCTCCCTGTGTCTGCGTGGGTTTCCTCCGGGTGCTCCGGTTTCCTCCCACAGTCCAAAGATGTGCAGGTTAGGTGAATTGGCCATGCTAAATTGCCCGTAGTGTTAGGTAAAAGAGTAAATGTAGGGGAATGGGTGGGTTGCGCTTCGGTGGGTTGATGTGGACTTGTTGGCCCAAAGGGCCTGTTTCCACACTGTAAGTAATCTAATCTAAAATTATTTGTGCAATTGTAGCTCCTTAATTAAAAGAAGGATATAACCCCACTGAGACAATTCAAAGAAGGTTAACTACATTGATGTTTGGAATGATTGGAGTTTCTAATAAGGATGGTTTGGGCAGGCTGTACTTCCTTCCACTGGAGTTTAGTAGAGCGTATGGTTAACTTTACTGAATTGAACTATTTACGTTTCTGACTTGTTTTGACAATGTGCATGCGGGAAGGATGTTTCCTCTTCTGGGGTCAATTCAAAGCAAAGTTTAAAGTTTGGTGTGGCCATTTCAGGACAGAGATAAAATCATACAGAATGGAAACAGATCCTTCACTTCAACTTGTCTGCACCAAACCAAATACCCTAAACTGATCGAATCCAATTTGCCAGCATTTGGCTCATATCCCTCTCAACCCTTCCTATCCATATACCCATCCAGATGTCCTTTAAAAATGTTGTAATTATACCCATCTCCATCCTTGAGAATGGAGGCCTGTGACCAGTAGTGTGCCGCAAGGACTGGTGCTGGTTTGACTGTGTTTTTGTCATTTATATAAATAATTTGGATGTGAATATCAGAGGATTGAGTAGTAAGTTTGCAGATGACATCAACATCAGTGGTGTAGTGGAGGGTGAAGAAGGTTATCTCAGGGCACTTTGATCAGATGGGCCAATGGGCTCAGGTGTGGCAGATAGTATTTAGTTTAGATAAATATGAGATGTTGCATTTTGATTGGGCAAGCACAGGGGAGAACTTATAAGTTAATGATAGGCTCCTGGGGAGTGTTGCTGAACAAAGATACCTTGAGATGCAGATTCCTGGTTCCTTGCATGTGGAGTCGCATGTAGACAGGGTAGTGAAGAAGGTGTTTGGTACTCTTGCCTTTACTGGTCAGCCCATTGAGTATATTAGTTGGGATGTCATATTGTGGCTGTACAGGAATGTGAGGTTTTGCGTTTTGGGAAAGCAAATATTAGCAGGACTTATACACTTAATGATAAGGTCCTAGGGAGTGTTGCTAAACAAGGAAACCTTGGAGTGCAGGATCATAGCTCCTTGAAAGTGGAGTCACAGGTAGATAGGATAGTGAAGAAGGCGTTTGGTATACTTTCTTTTATTCGTCAGAGTATTGAGTACAGGAGTTGGGAGGTCATGTTGCAGCTGAAAATGGGAGAGAAAATTACAAAAGTCTGAATCCGTAAGGATGTGATCACATAATTAGCTGGTTCAGTCTTGATTTGGAGATGCCAGTGTTGGACTAGGGTGTACAAAGTTAAAAATCACACAACGCCAGGTTATAGTCCAATATGTTTAATTGGAAGCACTAGCTTTCAAAGCGCTGCTCCTTCTTCACGTGATTGATGATGAAGGAGCAGCGCTCCAAAAGCTAGAGCTTCCAATTAAACCTGTTGGGACTATAACCTGGTGTTGTGTGTGATTTTTAACCTGCTTCAGTCTATCTCCTTTTACCTAGGACATTTCAACAGCCTCTTTAATCATGATGACGCGGTTTTTTGTGCGTTCCCGAAAATCTTTACAAATCACACAGAGCAATTTCTTGTCAGTTTCACAAAACAGCTTCAGATCTTCCTCATGTTCATCATAGCCAAATTCATTTTCCTTCTCTTTCAGCTTTAAGCTTCGGGGTTTTTGGCCAGATTTGCTGAGGCCCGATTCACTCTGAGGTTTCTTTCTGGAAACTCCTCTCTACATTCTGGGCAGGAGTTTACCTCCTTTTCCCAACTCTGGGTGACACAGGAGCGGCAGAAATTGTGTCCACAATCCAATGTAACTGGATCGATGAAGAAATCCAGACAAATGGGACAAACTGTCTCCTCGGCAGAAGTAGGTACTGTGAATGCTGGAGATCAGAGTCAAGATTAGAGTGATTCTGGAAAAGCACAGCAGGTCAGGCAGAATCCAAGGAGCAGGAAAATATACATTTTAGGTAAAAGCCCTTCATCAAATATGTGATCAAGTTATCTCTTCAGTCATAGAGTCATAGAGATGTACAGCATGGAAACAAACCCTTCGGTCCAACCTGTCCATGCCAACCAGATATCCCAACCCAATCTAGTCCCACCTGCCAGCACCCGGCCCATATCCCTCCAAACACTTCCTATTCATATACCCATCCAAATGCCTCTTAAATGTTGCAATTGTACCAGCCTCCACCACTTCCTCTGGAAGCTCATTCCATACACGTACCACCCTCTGTGTGAAAAAGTTGCCCCTTAGGTCTCTTTTATATCTTTCCCCTCTCACTCTAAACCTAGACTTTGTCTATTTAGCCTATCCATGCCTCTCATGAGTTTCAAACACTAAAGCTGCTGTTTGGAAGCCATGCTCACATTCAGCACTTCGTGACTCAACCCGCTTTACTTAGTGGTTACTGAGCTGCCGAACACCTTCAAAGTCTTGCTCCACACCCACTGCATTTTGTTACTTGGTTGGCTGAATTGTCGGTTGCAGAGCAGTGTGATGCTAGCAGCGTGGATTCAATTCCCATCACCGGTTTGAGGTTACCATGAAGGACTCTCCTTCTTGACCTCTTCCCTCGCCTGAGGTCTGGTGGCCCTCAGGTTAAATCACCGCTTGTCGCTGCTCTCAAATGAGAGAGCAGCCCCTTTGGTCTGGTAAGACAATGGTGACACAATACAACAACAAGGGAGTGGGGTTGACATCGCAGTAATATGTCTATGGGTTTGACATTTGGAGCACAGACTAAGATTCTGTGACATGGGACTGGATGGGAATGAAACTCAATTAATTAGTCTGGAATATATTTAGCCCTAATAATGGTGACCCAAACACTAATATTGTTTTTTTAAAGAAACGCATCTGATTCGCTGATATCTAAATGGTTGCAACACACACAATAATGTGGTTGACTCTGAATCCCTCGGACAATACTCCTCTTTGGATGAGCCAAAGGGAAGTTTGATACAGAGCAGGGAGGGAGGAGGTAGGGATTGAGATCTCATTGAAAACAACAAATGCTGGAGATCACAGTGTGTCAGACAGCATCCATGGAGAAAGAGCAGGCTCATGTTTCGAGTCACCGTGCCTCTTCGTCAGTGCTGGAGTGAAGTGTGGAGGGGGCAGCATTCATTGTATATTTGAGGGGTGTGGGGATAATGGGGTGCCAGGTGCTGGTGGAGAAACAGATTGGAATGTTATGACAGAACAATTATTTGTCTCCTGCCAGGCTTGAAATGGAGCAGACTGGGGTAGGGAGAGGGGTAAGAGGACATGTTGACAAGAGAATGTAACAAGTAAAACTATAAGGGAAGAAATGGGAGTTGGTTCATGATTTGAAGGTGTTAAACTCAATATTATGTCCAGAAGGCTGTGGAGTATGAAGATGAGGTGTTGTTCCTCCAGTTTGCGCTGTGACTCACTGCAGCATACCGAGGACAGACAAATGGGGATGTGAACAGGAGACTGTGTTAAAATGACTGGCCATGGGTAGACTCAAAACATTAGCTTGCTCTCTCTCCATGGATGCTGTCTGACCCGCTGTGATCTCCAGCATTTGTTGTTTTCAGTACATATTCCAGCATCTGCAGAAATTTGCTCTGACATTGGGGTCCCATTGCATTTTCCTCCATAGACTGCGCACTACTGATTACAGACTCCCTGGTTAAACACACTGATCTGGATCCATAAACTGAATTGTTTAATTCGAAGCGCCCCACCTGAACCACAAAGTATAAACATCAAAATAATTTTGAAAGGTATTTACAAAGAAGATGCTTACAGCAATGGGAGGAGTGACACTCGGTTTTTGTCCGCTCCAAAAGAAAGACTGAAATGCTTAGAAATTCCAAATCATAGAAATTTCACAGCACGTTTCCAAAGCCCATTGTTGTATTTTGTAAAGCAAAATTTGAAAATTTGGCTCAATGGAATCATAGAGGAGAAAGTGAGGACTGCAGATGCTGGAGATCAGAGCTGAAAATGTGTTGCTGGAAAAGCGCAGCAGGTCAGGCAGCATCCAAGGAGCAGGAGAATCAATGTTTCGGGCATAAGCCCTTCTTCAGGAAAACCTGAAGAAGGGCTGATGCCCGAAACGTCGATTCTCCTGTTCCTTGGATGTTGCTTGACCTGCTGCGCTTTTCCAGCAACACATTTTCAGCACAATGGAATCATAGCCATCATGTCTGCAAATAAAACAAGTCAGGTAAAATATTCAAAGAAATTCACACTGGCAGAATAGCAATTTCTAGCATCACTAATGAGTACATGCACATGCTTTTTAAAATTTCAAAATATACTTTATTCTTCAAAAAAATCTCTTTGCATTTATATATTGTCACAAACACAGTTCAGTTCTGTATGGAGGCATATCAAGTAAACAAATATTTGAGTTTGACTCTATCCCAACAAACCCAAC
Source organism: Chiloscyllium punctatum (assembly GCF_047496795.1). NCBI lineage: Eukaryota > Metazoa > Chordata > Chondrichthyes > Orectolobiformes > Hemiscylliidae > Chiloscyllium > Chiloscyllium punctatum. Next base: position 26,507,967 of record NC_092768.1, on the reverse strand, counting down.
CTCCATACAGCAGCCTTCCAAGGGTGGGATCAAACCCCGGCCCTAGCATTCTGAAGCAACCCTGTTAACCATGTTGTCTGTGATCTTTATGGGTTTGTGATTGGATTGATCTAGGGTGCAGTGAATTAGAGGTGAGGTGAATCAATAGAATTGTGTTGCAGATCAGTGAACATTTATATAATTCCAGCAATTCAGTAAATAGTAGAATTGTAACAACAGAGAAAGACTGAGTGAAGTGAAAATTCTGAAGACAATTGTTAGATGTGTTTATAATTCTCAGGCGTCTGACCAGAATAGCGAGAGAGTGAGGATCTGTTCTGTTGGCAGAGAATCCATTTCCAGAAGTGATTGGCAATATAATCAAAAGTGACAGGAAGAAATAGATTTCTTAAACAAAGTTAAAAATCACACAACACCAGATTAGAGTCCACAGGTTTATTTGGAAGTATTAAAATAAACAACATGGTGTTAAGTGATTGTTAACTTTTTACACCCCAGTCCAACACCAGCATCTCCAAATCATTTCTTGAACAGGTAGCATTATGATTCTGAAATCCACAGTCTGCTGCATGTAGGTTCAATCAGAATGGTCTAAAAAGGACTGGATCATTATCTCAAGACAAAATGAAACAAAATCAGAACTGAAATGTTAGTAATGCAAAGAAAACATTACACAGAGATATCCTATTAAGCATCTGCAAAGGTGCTACTGGAAAACTGTAAGAAAAAGAGAAATTGCTTGTGGGATGGCAACATCTGTGAGAACTCTGAGGAGTTCTGAAGAAGGGTCTCTAGTTTGGAAGAGTTAACTCTGCTTTCTTCCCACAGATGCTGCAGACCCAACTGATTTTCACCAGCAATTTCTGTTTTAGTTTCAGGTCTCCAACATGAACAGGCCTTTGTTTTATTAAACAGGAATAACTGCTAATATCAGAATGTAAAGGAAGAGTTTACAGGTCTTACTGAGAATCAGATAATAGTTCCTCTTTGAGAAGTTAAAGACAGCGATGCAGCAGATTCAGAGCAGGAACACTTGAACAGCCTCCAAAATGCAGTGCAGCTGTCCAGCATGCAGAATCAATATCAGAGTCCACGAGGGTAGAAAATGCTAATGGATTTGCAATAGAAATGTCTGACCAGTGAGACTGGGTGAATTGTATCTGCATTTAGTCAAAACACACATTCCAAAGTGGATTGCTCAGAATTGGATTCATACCCCAATGGAGAGTAAATCAATTTTTTTGGGAATTCCATCATAACGTCCTTGATCTTAGGCCTTTATTCAGATTTAAGACTCCATATATTTTCTAAATATATACCCACTGTGCCCTCCCACCTTCACATCCAAATATTTTGCTTCCTCCATATATGTTTTCTTAATAATTATACCGTTTTGTTCATATTGCTTTTCTCTAGTCTTGACAAAATATATCACTTCACGCTTCCCTGCATTAAATTTCAGCTGTCACAGTAAATCCAAATTTTACAGCATCTGTGTAATTTATAATTATGGACACTACACCATCAATACATGTGAGAAAAGCAATGATCCTGGAACTGTCCTCTACGTAACATCATGGTGAATCTTATCCCCATCTAAAAAATAAAAATTCTCTGCAATTGTTTTATATCATCCAGCCAAATATATATTCAAGTCATCACTGTCATTCTTATTCTGTGAGCTGTGAAAACCTTTTTTTTGTGTGACATTTTTGTTAAATGTCTTTTGTAAGTCAATTAACAAGTTATCCTAAAAATCCTAATGGTCAATTCAATTCTGTTATTTTAATATAAATTGTTTTTATCATACCATCTAGGTTCCCTAAATTAATCCACACTTGTCTAACTGCATCTAAGATTAGCCTAAAGTTTTCCCACCAAGTTAAACTCACTGGCCTGTCATTAATGAGTTTATTTGGCCAAAGGGCCTGTTTCCACACTGTAGGGATTTTATGATTCTATTCTTACATTTCTTTTGAACAAGTCAAAATATTTGCAATTGCCTTGGCTTCTGGCAGCTACTTTTAAGAGGGAGTTGGATAAACACCTCAATGTAACAAAGAAATTGCAGCCCTATAGTGTGAAAGGCCCTGAATCTTTAATAGCTGTATAGCTTTACCCCAGGCACCTCTCCAGCCTCAAGAGCTAACATGTTCTGACTGTGTACAGCATACCTTATCTACACTAGCAATTATGGAAATCCTAGAGTAGATCTTAGTATCATTTTGGAGCAATACCTTCTCCATTCATCCAAGCCAGAGGCATTTGGAATCAACCAGTTCTAAGAATAAAGAACAATACCAAACAGGAACAGGCCCTTTGGCCCTCAAAGCTTGCACTGACAAATTTTGCCTAAGGATCCACAATCTAGAATGATTTATGAACCAAACAGGCAACATACTTTCATTTCTGTTTCGTGGACTTAACAATGAAATTTGTCATTTTTGTTAGAAGTTTCATCTGTTCCAGTGATTCTTGGATTGTACTGTTTGTACTACCTATTTCCAAATGTAATCATAAACTCCAATATGAGTTATAATTATAGCTATAATCTGAGCAGGTTACACACAAGTGTTGAATCATGCTTTTAATTGAAGAAAAGTCCTTTACATTGTAGTGATTTAAGAATCATTTCAGGAATGTGCAGAGTGTTAAAAAAAAAACTAAATCAGGAATAAATGACAACTCCAAATTCACTTATATTCTAGTGTATGCAAATTGAGCTGATTTAAAAGTGGTTAGAAATTATGTATCAATGATGTGGATGTGCAGGTGTTGGACTATGGTGGACAAAGTTAAAAATCACACAACACCAGGTTATATTCCCACAGGTTTATCTGGAAGTACAAGCCTTTGGAGTACTGTTCCTTCTTCAGGTAGCTGGTGGGTCAGGACCCAGAATTTACAGTAATATTTTGAACAAACCTAGATTGCTATTAAGTCTTTAATCACATAGAATGGGAGCACAGGTTTCGATTGATTAATAGGTAAATCCCACATCATCTTTCAAGTCACAATTCTGAGATAACAAAGTATTAATTTTTTAAAAGAGGTGGCATCTCAGCTCAGACAATGCAGTAAAGATGTGAGGTTAGAGTCTGTCTATATCCTAATGTTGAGTCAGGTTCTATGTTCGAAGTAGGAATTTATAAAATGCAACATTGACGGACTGCATGCATGGTGTGCTTTTTGAACAGAATAGAATGTATCTGCAAATACATATCTGCAAATGCAAATTCATTCCACATACTTATGTGTGTGAGTGCGCGTAGACGGAGGAGAGAGGTTGCCAGTGTGTGGGGGGAAGGGAGGGGCATAGTGTGTGAGTGTGTGCATGTAAATCTCATAAATTCTCTGGGGCAAATTTCCATTTGCAGATTTGTATTCACAGAAACATTCACATTTGTTCAAAAAGCACACAATCTGTCAGAAGTCAATGTAACATTTTATAAATTCCTACTTTGGAAATAAAACCAAATGTTAGGACACAGACCTGTTCTAACCTCACATCTCTAATGCATTGGTTGAACTGAGGTTTTTATAATACTTTAAGTTATCCCGGGACTGTGACTTGAAAGAAGGTCTGGGATTTACATAATAATCAATCGAAACCTCCATCCCCATTCTAAGTGATTAAAGACTCAACAGCAGTTAGGTTTGTGGATACATTGCATCAATTGTCTGACACTTTGATTATATCCAAACCAAAGGAGTAGCCATGGGCACCCGCATGGGCCCCAGCTATGCCTGCCTCTTCATAGGATATGTGGAACAGTCCATCTTCTGCAGCTACACTCGCACCACCGCCCACCTTATCCTCCACTACATCGATGACTGTATCGGCACTATCTTGTGCTTCCATGAGGAGGTTGAACAGTTCATCCACTTTACTAATACCTTCCACCCCAACCTCAAATTTACCTGAATCGTCTCAGACTCCTCCCTCCCCTTCCTAGACCTCTCCATTTCTATCTCGGATGACCGAATCAACACGGACATTTACTATAAACCGACCGACTCCCACAGCTACCTAGACTACACCTCCTCCCGCCCTGCCCCCTGTAAAAACACCATCCCATATTCCGAATTCCTTTGTCTCCGCCGCCGCATCTGCTCCCAGGTGGACCAGTTCCAGTACCGAACAACCCAGATGGCCTCCTTCTTCAAAGACTGCAAGTTCCCCCCAGACGTGATCGACGATGCTCTTCACCGCATACCCGCTCCTCCGCCCTTGAGCCCTGCCCCTCCAATCGTCACTAGGACAGAACCCCACTGGTCCTCACCAACCACCCCACCAACCTCCATTTACATCATATCATCCGTCGTCATTTCCGCCACCTCCAAATGGACCCCACCACCAGGGATATATTTCCCTCCCCTCCCCTATCAGCATTCCGAAAAGACCACTGCATCTGTGACTCCCTTGTCAGGTCCACACCCCCCACCAACCCAACCTCCACTCCCGGCACCTTCCCCTGCAACCGCAAGAAATGCAAAACTTGTGCCCACACCTCCCCCCTTACTTCCCTCCAAGGCCCCAAGGGATCCTTCCATATCCGCCACAAATTCACCTGCACCTCCACACACATCATTTACTGCATCTGCTGTGGCCTCCTCTATATTGGGGAGACAGGCCGCCTACTTGCGGAACGTTTCAGAGAGCACCTCTGGGACACCTGGACCAACCAACCCAACCACCCCATGGCTCAACACTACAACTCCCCCTCCCACTCCATGCAGGTCCTTGGACTCCTCCATCGCCAGACCATAGCAACACGACGGCTGGAGGAAAAGTGCCTCATCTTCTGTCTAGGAACCCTCCAACCACAAGGGATGAACTCCGATTTCTCCAGTTTCCTCATTTCCCCTCCCCCCACCTTGTCTCAGTCCCAACCCTCGAACTCAGCACCACCTTCCTAACCTGCAATCTTCTTCCTGACCTCTCTGCGCCCACCCCCACTCCAGCCTATCACCCTCACCTTAACCTCCTTCAAACTATCGCATTTCCAACGCCCCTCCCCCAAGTCCCTCCTCCCTACCTTTTTAACTTAGCCTGCTTGGCACACTCTCCTCATTCCTGAAGAAGGGCTCATGCCCGAAACGTCGATTCTCCTGCTCCTTGGATGCTGCAGTTACTACAGTTACTACAACTGTTACTACAGTTGTTATGGGGGATTTTAACATGCAGGTAGACTGGGAGAATCAGGATGGTATCGGGCCTCAAGAAAGAGACTTTGTGGAGTGCCTCAGAGATGGATTTTTAGTGCAGCTGGTGCTGGAGCCGACCAGGGATAAGGCGATTCTGGATCTGGTATTGTGTAACGAACCAGAATTGGTCAGTGACCTCGAAGTGAAGGAGCCGTTGGGAAGTAGTGACCATAATACAATAAGCTTCAATCTGCAATTTGAGAGGGAGTGGGTACAATCTGAAGTGACAATATTTCAGTTGAATAAAGGGAAATATGGAGCTATGAGGGAGCAACTGGCCAAAGTTCAATGGTATAATACCTTAACAGGGAAGACCGTGGAGGAACAATGGCAGATATTTCTGTGTATAATGCAGAAGATGCAGGATCAGTTCATTCCTAAAAGGAAGAAAGATCCCAGGAGGAGACATGGGCGGCCGTGGCTGACAAGGGAAGTAAAGAAGCATATAAGGTTAAAAGAGAAAAAGTATAACTTAGCGAAGATAAGCGGGAAAACGGAGGACTGGGAAGCTTTTAAAGAACAACAGAGGATTAGTAAGAAGGAAATACGCAGAGAAAAAATGAGGTACGAAGGTAAACTGGCCAAGAATATAAAGGAGGATAGTAAAAGCTTTTTTAGGTATGTCCAAGGCAAAAAAATGGTTAGGACAAAAATTGGGCCCTTGAAGACAGAAGCAGGGGAATATATTACTGGGAACGAAGAAATGGCAGAGGAATTAAATGAGTACTTCAGATCTGTGTTCACTGGGGAAGACACAAGCAATCTCCCTGAGGTAACAGTGGCTGAAGGACCTGAACTTAAGGGAATTTCTATTTGCCAGGATTTGGTGTTGGAGAGACTGTTAGGTCTGAAGGTTGATAAGTCTCCGGGACCTGATGGCCTGCATCCCAGGGTACTGAAGGAGGTGGCTCGGGAAATCGTGGATGCGCTGGTGATTATTTTCCAGAGTTCAATAGAATCGGGGTTGATTCCTGAGGATTGGAGGGCGGCTAATGTTGTGCCACTTTTTAAGAAGGGTGGGCGGGAGAAAGCAGGAAATTATAGACCAGTTAGTCTGACCTCAGTGGTGGGAAAGATGCTGGAGTCTATTATAAAGGATGAAATTACGGCACATCTGGATAATAGTAACAGGATAGGACAGAGTCAGCATGGATTTATGAAGGGGAAATCATGCTTGACTAATCTTCTTGAATTTTTTGAGGATGTAACTCGGAAGATGGACGAGGGAGATCCAGTGGATGTAGTGTACCTGGACTTTCAGAAAGCTTTTGATAAAGTCCCACACAAGAGGTTAGTGAGTAAAATTAGGGCGCACGGGATTGGGGGCAAAGTACTAGATTGGATAGAGAATTGGTTGGCTAATAGGAAACAAAGGGTAGTGATTAACGGCTCCATTTCGAAATGGCAGGCAGTGACCAGTGGGGTACCGCAGGGATCCGTGCTGGGACCGCAGCTTTTTACAATATATGTAAATGATATAGAAGATGGTATCAGCAATAACATTAGCAAATTTGCTGATGACACAAAGCTAGGTGGTAGGGTAAAATGTGATGAGGATGTTAGGGGATTACAGGGTGACCTGGACAAGTTAGGTGAGTGGGCAGATGCATGGCAGATGCAGTTTAATGTGGATAAATGTCTGGTTATCCACTTTGGTGGCAAGAACAGGAAGGCAGATTACTACCTCAATGGTATCAAATTAGGTAAAGGGGCTGTTCAGAGAGATCTGGGTGTTCTTGTCCACCAGTCAATGAAGGCAAGCATGCAGGTACAGCAGGTCGTGAAGAAGGCTAATAGCATGCTGGCCTTCATAACAAGAGGGATTGAGTATAGAAGCAAAGAGGTGCTTCTGCAGCTGTACAGGGCCCTGGTGAGACCACACCTGGAGTACTGTGTACAGTTCTGGTCTCCAAATTTGAGGAAAGACATTCTGGCTATTGAGGGAGTGCAGCGTAGGTTCACGAGGTCAATTCCTGGAATGGCAGGATTGCCTTACACGGAAAGACTGAAGCGACTGGGCTTGTATACCCTTGAGTTTAGAAGACTGAGAGGGGATCTGATTGAAACGTATAGGCTTATGAAAGGATTGGACACTCTGGCAGGAGGGAACATATTTCCGTTGATGGGGGAGTGCCGAACCAGAGGACACAACTTAAAAATACGGGGTAGACCATTTAGGACAGAGATGAGGAGAAACTACTTCACCCAGAGAGTGGTGGCTGTGTGGAATGCTCTGCCCCAGAGGGCAGTGGAGGCCCAGTCTCTGGATTCTTTTAAGAAAGAATTGGATAGAGCTCTTAAAGATAGTGGAGTCAAGGGGTACGGAGATAAGGCTGGAACAGGATACTAATTAGGAATGATCAGCCATGATCATATTGAATGGCGGTGCAGGCTCGAAGGGCAGAATGGCCTACTCCTGCATCTATTGTCTATTGTCTATTGTCTATTGTCTGCCTGACCTGCTGCGCTTTTCCAGCAACACATTTTCAGCTCTGATCTCCAGCATTTGCAGTCCTCACTTTCTCCTATAAATTCCGTGTCCTGTGATCCTGCCCACTAGCTACCTGACAAAGGAGCAGCGCTCCGAAAGCTTGTACATCAAAAGAAACCTGCTCGACTATCAACTGATATGTGATTTGGAACTTTGTCCACCCCAATCCAACACTGGTACCTCCACATCATGCAGGATTGACACGAACTGCTGATAATATAAACTTTGACGCGAGCTACATTTTTTCCGTCACTTCCACTCCCCACACACTTATTCTATAGTGATCTGATTTGGTGTCTCCCTGGATAGACGCAAAGTGCACCGGCGGTGAAATGATTCGGTGTCCCCCCTGGAAAGACTCCCCTGAGCCCAGTCTGAGACCCACTGACTGATTCATCTCCAACACCGTCATGTAGCGCCACCTCCCGCCTGTGGAGCAACATTACAGGCAGGAAGGTCCCCGGGTTCCTGCAGCTCACCGCTCATTCTCCCCAGTAAGTCCCTCTCTACAATTGAGCTTCTATTTGTTTCTTCTCTCCCCTGTCCTTCTTTCCCCTTAACTCTACACAGCTCTTTGCAATTCTTTCAGTTCCCAGTTCCGATACAGGGTTTATCCCCGTAATGTTAACCTGGCTTCTCTCTCCACCCGTCACTGAGACCGACCCCCATCAGTTTACAGCTGGCAGGAGGCAGGGGGACGGGGTGAAATTATGGGATGGATTTATTAGTGGTTTTTACCACTGCAGATTGTCAGCGGGGCGGAGTTATTCCCATCAATATTCAGTCCTGGACTGAAGATGGGAAAGATCCTCTCAGTGAAAGTGTGGGTGAAAGTGTGGAGATGGGACATGGTGTCCGCATTGTAAAATGACACCTGTCCACCCTCATAGTCCAGGAAAACCCCGATCTTCCTGGGATTCACACTCTGGATGAATGGTGTCGGTGAGGGGGAGGTGGCGGCAAAGTAACCACTCCCTGGAATCAGTCCCACGGTCCAGTTTCCGGACTCGGGGTTCAAGATATTGACTCTTTTCCTGTCCAAAGATTCTCGGGCCACTCCCAGACCCCATTCCGTCTTTCCTCCCACCTCCACCTCCCAGTAATGTCTCCCGGATGTAAATCCTTGTGATCCAAGAACAAAGGGTAGGGGATCAAATCTCTTCGGGGAGTCAGGGAACGGCTGCCGTTTGTCTCCGAGTCTCACACTGGTCCGGTCCTCAGACAGGATGAGCCAGGGATTCGCTGTGTTCGGATCCAGAGTCAGAGAGGCTGGAGCTGGAGGAGAGATCAAATAACACCGTCAGAGAGAGAGAGGGAGAGAGGAATCGAGAACGCGTGATGTGGGGGAGGGGGTTCAAAAAGGTGGGGAGGGCAGGAGAGAACATGAACACGTGTGTGTCGAAGGACAGGGTTATCATAGGGAGTAGAGTGAGTGGGTAAAGGGAAATTGAGAATAATGGGGAAAGGTAGGAGCAGACATAGCATATGACAAGAAAAGAGAGGCAAAAGAATGATCAGATATCTTTTAAGGGTCTTTGTATTGAATGTGAAATCAAAGGTGCAAGACTGGAGGCGTGTGAATTGATGGTAGATGGCAGCGAGAGTTCTGGAAAGGATTACTGGAGGGGGAGTTCAGAGAGTGAGGGATGAAAAGGGAAATTATGTTAGAAGAGACTAGGGCAATGAGATTATGGGGGAGTGGGGGGAATAGGAAAATTACAAGTAGAAATGGCAGTGTTAAGGATTTGGGTAGTATGGGATGAGAGAGAGGATGGCATCATTGGTGTTCAGCTTTTCAGTTGCCAGGGTGTGAAGCTCTGAAATTCTCTATCACTCCACAGCACATTCATTCCCTATAAGTCTCCTTAAAATCTATGCTTCCATGAAGATCTTGGTCACTTGAAATTATATCTTGTTATGCGGCTGTATTGAATTATCAAATAATAGCTCTGGGAAGTGTATTTGTGAGAGGATTATCACATTGTAAGTGCTAATGAAATATGAATTATGGAGCTATAGTCATAGAGTTGGACAATATGTTTCAGTCCAACTCGAGCATGCTGACCAGATATCCTAAACTGGTCTAGTCCTATTTGCCAGCATTTGGCCATATCCCTCAAACCCTTCTTCTTCATATTCCCTTCTAGATGCCTTTTAAATGTTATAATTGTACCAGCATCCACCACTTCCTTTGGAAGCTCATTCCATACACGCATCACCAAGTGCATGAAAAAGTTGTCCTTAGGTCCCTTTTAAATCTTTGCCTTCTCACCCCAAATCTGTGTCCTCTAGTTTAGATTCCTCTACCCTGGAGAAAAGGCTAATCATGTCTGTCATGATTTTATAAACCTCTATAAGGTCACACCTCATTGTCTGATGCTCCAGGAAAAATAGCCCCAGTCTTTTCAGCCTTTCCCTATTGCTCAAACTCTGCATTCCTGGTAAGATCTTTGCTTTCCCTCAAACCTACCTGAATGAAAGTCAACCTGCCACTCCTCGGCCTATCAGCGGATCTGATCAAGGTCTCTGAAATAACCTTCTTCACTGTCCAAGACATCAAATTGGTAAAAGGGGAGGGATAATAGGTGTTAGTGGATTGTGAGCAAGTATGAGGCTCAGGAGAGAGAGAGGAAAGAAAAAGGACGTAGTAAGAAGAAAAAAAGAGCTAGGAGAAAAGTATGGGAAGAAGAGGCAAGAGGCAGCTAGGGAGAGAATAGTTAGAGGTGAGAGAAAGAGGGAGAGCAAAAGAAGAGGGCTGTCCCACGAAATGTCATACTCGATTCACACCGTTAAATCTATTTCTCTCCAAAGTTACTGCCAGATATATAATTTTTTTACAGCACTTTGTTTTTAGATCAGAAGGTGCATTCAGTAGAAGTGGCAATCTCAGCAAAAAGCTGCAGCAAATCTGGAAATCTGTGGAAGACTATTGGAATTCAGCTCTTAAGAAGGGCAATTACTCAATCATTAAAGTTCTGTATTCCACTGTCAGGACAGACCATAAGTAGTGGCATGTTGATATGAAATAGTGAACAAGTCCCTGAGGCCTCAGCATTGACTCTGGAGACCAATAATGCAAAGGACAAAGCTGAAAAATATGCACCCATATAAGTAGATAATTTATCTTGGCCTTCTCATGAAATCCCCAACATCACTGATGTCAATCTTCAGTCAACTCTGTTGACTCTACATGATACCACAATGTTTGAAGGCGTGGAGTGCAACAGAATAAATAGTTCCAAAACAGCCCAGAGGAATTGTGTTCCAAAATTAGATGCTCTCTTAACCAGTTTTCCTGGTATAGTTACAATACAGGTATTTTAGTCTCCATGTAGAAAATAGCTCATGTATGTCCTCTTTGCAAAAAGCAAGAACATTCAGTGTAGCCAATTACTGACCCAATGACACACTCTCAATCACCAGCAGAATAATGGAAGTTGTTAAAAAGCAACATTTGCTAAAAAAAAAACTATCCATTTGGATTCTGTCACAACCAATTGGCCCAAAATATCATACAGACATAGTTCACACATATGTAAAAAAGGCAGAAGATGATAGTCAAGAATTTTTTAAAATCCTTTAGTTGGATGTGGCCAATGCTGGTTGGGACAGCTTTAACTTTTCATCCCCAATTAGTCTTGAATATCTTCTGAACTGTGCAGAAGGGAGATCCAAAATTCTGATACAATGACGGTGTAGGGGTGACAATATATTACCCTATCAGGACAATGTGTGCCATAGATGGGACCTTACATATAGTGGAGTCTCCATGTATCTGTTCTTTTACTCTTCTAGGTGGGTAAATGTTGAAGGTACTACTGTCTTCGATTTGCTGAGTTGTTGCATTGTCTCTTGTAGATGCTGAACACTGCTGACACTGTGAGTAGGTATTGAGTGAGTGAATATTTAAAGTGGTGAATGTAATGGTAATCAAATGAACTTTCTTGAATCTTTTTGAGCATCTTAAATGTTGGTGGAGCTGCAATCATCCAGGCAAGTTGAGAGTATGCCTTTAAACTCCTGACTTGTGGAATATGGACATAAAACGGGAACTCGGGAGGTGAGTTACTTGCCACGTGATTCCCAGCCTCTGACTTGCTGTTCCAGCCACAGGATTTACATAGCTGTCCAGTTTAGTTTCTGGCCATGACAACACCCAGGCTATTTATAGTGGAGCAGTCGTTTTCTTTCCAATGCATCTTTGTGTATTTATCATTTCTATATCTTTTAACCTAGAATGCTCATACATACCAGTCCTCTCTTGTGAAGAATAACGTCGCAACTTCAGTTACTTGATCTCAGCAAACAGAATCATAGTTTAAACTCAGTCCCTTCAATATCTCTGTGTATCACGACTTTGGTCGTGTCAAAACTTGCTGCAGATCAAATTTTCGTGGTGTACAACCAAATTGCATAAGTAATCATCTGGTTTGCTCTGCTTCAAGTGTATCACAGAGATATTGCATTAAGAACACTTATCTAATTCTCCACTGGAAATTCAATTTCAGTTCTGAAATCAGTGCTCTATTCCTTTGGTTCTGCAATGGCTCCAGGCACCCAGTGAAATTCAGAAAGCAAAATGTAAAAGCAGAGAGGCTTCAGAGGAGCAATCATCCAGTCACATAATTTGGGACCTTGGGTCCCCTTTTGTTAAAATCAAGTGAAATAATGTGAGTTTTACCCGGGTTAATGCCGCGCATCAATTCTTTCCACGTTATGTACTGTAAGGGACCTTTGAAGTTTCCAATAGACAGAGCGGATTCTGCTGTTGAGGGTAGGTGACACTCATCGTTGATCCTGTGCATATTAAGCAATTGATTTTACAAATTCTGCTTTGATAGAAAATGCTGTAAAATCCTCAAACAATCCTAACTTTCAATATGCTTGAGCATGAAGTACTATAAATCCATTAGCAACATATTTCCGAGTGAAACTAACAAACTGCAAAATTTCAGTATAAAACGTCTTACCTTTTCTCCAGACGAGTTTCATTCTGAAAAGAAAATCGCAAATATTTAGGTTGATGGTAACACGTTTCGGGGGGAGACAGACCGGCTGCTGAAATCAACAGACACAACACGGAAGTGTAAAGTGATCCATTTTGGAAGGAAGATTGAGGAGAGGATAAACTAAACTGGAGCTGACCATCAGTCCCGCTCACGGATACAGTGACTCTCACACTCCCACTGTCCCAGACACACCTACACACTCTCCACATGGAACTGGAACTGGATTACCGTGGGAGTTCCAAGAGGTAATTTCGCCCGGGGAATATGCAACTAATGGCAAAGTATCATGTTTCATCCCCGGGATTCTCCAAACAGAAGGCGGAAACCAATCCTTGGCTAACAAGTTGCACAGACACCATTTTAATTCGGTTCCTACTTTTCAGTGAAAGTGCATGTGCGCAGTTCACAGAGATTGCGGAAGTTTGATTGAACTAACCCACAATATATTCCCTCACCTTCAGAAATATCAGCTCGTCTTTTTGCTCCATCTGTTTCTGTACAATTGAGAGATTCTCCTCAATAGAATTCAAATTCTCCTGAATCTCTCGAAGGTTTTTCTCCATTGATTCCACAACCCTCTCCTCTTCTGCCCTGAGATCTCTGAGTAAACGCTGCTCTTTCTCAGTGAGAATCTGGTGCATTTTAGTGAACTCGGATGTGATGTGGGTCTGCAGACTGCTCGCTTGTTCCTACCAAACGAAATGTGAAACCTCATTAATGTCCCGCGATAAAGGGAACAAAACTAACCGAGATCCAAGAGAATCAGCACAGGGAGAGCTCACCCTCATTTCGGAAATCTTCCGTTTCTGGGTCAGTTCCATTTGTAGAGCTGTTGATTTCTTTTCTGTGAGAGAATTTAATGAGGATTTCAACTGATCCTGGGAGTGACAGCGAAAACAAAAAAGCAGAAGTGAGACCGTGAAAATGTGATAAACACATCATCTTACAAAATATTTCCACTTTACCCTGTAGTATTTAATAGCTTCTTTAATCTGTATGAAGCGGTGCTCTCTGTGTTCCGGAGCAGTGACACAATCCACGCAGATCAATTTCTTGTCAGTTTCACAAAACAGCTTCAGATCTTCCTGATGTTTCTCACAGTGAGGTTTACTTTCCTTCTCTTTCGGATCCGGCTTTAATGTTCGAGCCTCCTCGGCCAGATTCGCTAAGGCCCGATTTACCCTGAGGTTTCTTTCCGGAAACTCCTCTCTACATTCCGGGCAGGAGTTTATCTCCTTCTTTTCCCAACTCCGGGTGATACAGGAGCGACAGAAGTTGTGTCCACAATCCAGTGTAACCGGATCGGTGAAGAAATCCAGACAAATGGGACAAATTGCCTCTTCGGCCCAACTCTTAATCTGCTGTCTGGAAGCCATGTTCACACTGTAACTCAAACCGATTTGATTTTGGATTCCTTCAGCTCCCGATGACTTTTGCAGGGATTCTCGGAGAAATATTTATTTGCTCTAGGTCTTCACACGAGGTTAACAGTGTGAAAGCTAAATAGGTTGAGTGCAAGACTGGCTGTGGTCGAATGATAAAACTCAGCCGGGTGTGGTTAAAGCTCCAGGGAACATTGTCAGTTGAATTCGAGATTCCAAGTACTTTGGTCGTGTCTGAACTTGCTGCAGATCAAATTTTCGTGGCGTATAACCAAATTGCACAAGTAATCATCTGGTTTGCTCTGCTTCAAGTGTCAATAACTCAATTCGGATGACAGCTACAGAGAAGAGGGGCTCGCCAAGTGAGGTTCGGGTTTACCTATGAGAAAGCGAAGCGTGCGTTTTGGTAAAAACGCCACAAATCCAGGATTCTACCCAAACACTTTAAAACCAAAGGAGTATTTCTGGGCCGCGGAGATTTTTGCGAAAGTGGGAAACGATTCAGCTACCGGAAGAGCAGTCAGCGCACAATCGGACCGGAGACTTTAGCTGTTTTTCTCTCCACAGAAGTTGCCAGACCTGATCAGGTCCTTCAGTGCTTTCCGTTTATAATTCCGAATTCTAACATCCGCACTATTCTGTTCCCCCCAAACACGCTCACGCATTTTGGCACAACTCCTCAGTTGTTTGCAGAAGGCATGGTGGCTCAGTGGTTAGCGTTGCAGCCCCAGGGACCCGGCTTCAAATGTCGATGTGGAGTTTGCAAAGTTAAAAATCACACAACATCAGGTTATATAGTCCAACAGGTTTAATTGGAAGCACAGTAGCTTTTGGAGCGACGCTCCTTCATCAGGTGATAGTGGAGGGCTCGATCGTAACACAGAATTTATAGCAAAAATTTACAGTGTGATGTAACTGGAATTTATACATTGAAAAATTGATTGTCTGTTAAGCCTTGCATCTGTTAGAATACAGTGATCGTTTCACTTCTTTCATCTGTAAATCACAAAACCTTTTTTTAAAAGTTGCATTCTCGGGTTAGCTGTTAACAATGGTGATAGCTGGACAATATGTTGAAGGTGTTAGTCCCCTGTGTTCTCTGTCTATGACCTGATGTTTAGATTGATTCTAATCTAAAAAGTGAGATAACAGAGTTTTACATAAATTCATGCAGTTTTTGAGCTCAGAGTTCTACGTGAATATATGCAGTTATTGAGCAAAGTGCAATGTAACTCTGCAAGTACAAATTCACCCCACAAAATATACGTGTGCATGTGGGTCTTTGTCTGTCTGTGTGTGTGTCTGTCTGGGGTGGGGGTTGTGAGTGTGAGAAAGTGTGTGTGTGTGTATAGTGAGTGCAGTGTCTTAAGTCTGTGAGGGGGTGCATTTGTGAATGTGGGAGTGTGTGTGTCTATAAGGGTGTTTGTGGGTGTCTGTGTGCGCGTCTGTGTGTACCTGTGTCCATGTGTATGTGAGATAGTGTGTGTGTAGGAATATCTGTGTGTGTGTGTAGTGCAATGGTGATCACCTGTAATGTGACATGAACCCAAGGTCCCGGTTGAGGCCCTCCCTATTCTGGATTAGTGGTGCTGGAAGAGCACAGCAGTTCAGGCAGCATCCAAGGAGCTTTGAAATTGACGTTTCGGGCAAAAGCCCTTCATCAGGAATAAAGGCAGTGAGCCTGAAGCGTGGAGAGATAAGCTAGAGGAGGGTGGGGATGGGGAGAAAGTAGCATAGAGTACAATGGGTGAGTGGGGAGGGGATGAAGGTGATAGGTCAGGGAGGAGAGGGTGGAGTGGATAGGTGGAAAAGGAGGTAGGCAAGTAGGACAGGTCTGGACAAGTCAATGGGGACAGTGCTGAGCTGGAAGTTTAGAACTAGGGTGGGTTGGGGGAAGGGGAAATGAGGAAACTGTTGAAGTCCACATTGATGCCCTGGGGTTGAAGTGTTCCGTGGTGGAAGATGAGGCATTCTTCCTCCAGGCGTCTGGTGGTGAGGGAGCGGCGGTGAAGGAGGCCCAGGACCTCAATGTCCTCGGCAGAGTGGGAAGGGGAGTTGAAATGTTGGGCCATGGGGTGGTGTGGTTGATTGGTGCGGGTGTCCCGGAGATGTTCCCTAAAGCGCTCTGCTAGGAGGTGCCCAGTCTCCCTAATGTAGAGGAGATCGCATCGGGAGTAACGGATACAATAAATGATATTAGTGGGAGTAAAACTTTGATGGATGTGGGGTTGGGGAGAAAGTAGCATAGAGTAGGAAATGACCTGGGAGTTGTAGTGGGAGAGGGACTCCCTGAGATGCTTGTAGAGAGAGGAGGAAAACTTCTTCAAGGCAGGCATCCTTGTAAGAGGATTTGCAGCCCACCCCCATCCTCCTCTAGCTTATCTCTCCACGCTTCAGGCTCACTGCCTTTATTCCTGATGAAGAGCTTTTGCCCGAAATGTCGATTTCGAAGCTACTTGGATGCTGCCTGAACTGCTGTGCTCTTCCAGCACCACTAATCCAGAATCTGGTTTCCAGCATCTGCAGTCATTGTTTTTACCACCAAGATGCAAAACTTTATCCACTCTTGGAAAATATAGCAGGGCAGGTGATGAGGTGTCAGTGGGGAAGGACTTTGGGGCCTGCGACCATAGTTCTACTAGTTTTAAAATGATGACGGAAGAGGATAGGCCAGTTCTAAAAATTAAACTTCTAAATTGGAGTAAGGCCAATTTTGATGGTATTAGGCAAGAATTTCCAAACGTCGATTGGAGGTGGATGTTCGCAGAGAAAGGGATGGCTGAAAAATGGGAAATCTTTATAAAATGCGAATACAAGAATCCAGAGACAGTATATTCCTGTTAGGCTGAAGGGCAAGCCTGGTCGGTGGAGAGAATGCTGGATGACTAGAGAAATTGAGCTTTTAGTCAAGAATAAGAAGGAAGCATATAGCAGGTATAGAGAGCAGAGATTGAGTGAATCCCGAGAAGAGTATAAAAGCAGCAGGAGTATACTTAAGAGGGAAATCAGGAGTGCAATAAGGGGAGATGAAATAGCTTTGGCAAATAGGGTTAAGGAGAATCCAAAGGGATTCTACAAATGCATTAAGGACAAAAGAGCAACTAGTGTGAGAATAGTGTCCCTTAAAGATCAACAAGGTCACTGATGTGAGGAACTGTAGGAGATGGGGCGATACAAAACAAATATTGGTCTTTACTGTGGAGAAGGTTATGGTAGGAAAGAATGTGGGGAAATAAATAGTCATATCTTGAAAAAGTCCATATTACAGAGGAGGTGACGCTGGATGTCTTAAAATTGATAAATGTAGCTAAATCTCTGAAAGGTGATCTGGTGTACCCAAGAACTTTGTGGTAAGCTAGGGAAGAGATTGTTGGGCCCCTTGTTGAGATATTTGTATCATCAATAGCCACATGCAATGTGCCAGAAGACTAGAGGTTGGCTAAATTGGTGCCACTATTAAGGAAAGGTAAGGAAAAGGCAGGGAACTGTAGACCGGTGAGCCTACGTCTGTGATGGGCAAGCTGTTGGAGGGATTCCTGAGAGACAGGATTTCTGTATATTTGGAAAGGCAAGGACTGATTAGGGATCATCAACATGGCTTTGTACATGGGAAATCATGTCTCACAAACTTGATTGAGTATTTTGAAGAAGTAACAAAAAGGATTGATGAGGGCAGACTGGTGGACATAATCTATATGGACTTCAGTAAGACATTCAACAAGTTTCACCATGGTAGACTGGTTAGCAATGTTAGATCACATGGAATTGAGGGAGAATTAATGACTTGAATACAGAATTGGCTCAAAGGTAGAAGACAGAGGGTAGTGGTGGAAGATTGCTCTTCAGTCCGGAGGCCTGAGACCAGTGGTGTACTAAAGGACCAGTGCTGGGTCCATTGCTTTTTATCATTTATATACATGATTTGGATGTGAATATAGGAGGTATGTTTAGTAATTTTGTAGATGACACCAAAATTGGACATGTAGTAGACAGTGAAGAAAGTTACATCAGAGTATCACCAGATCTTGATCAAATGGGCCAATGGGCTGAGGAGAGCCAGATGGAGTTTAATTTAGATAAGGGTGAGGAAAACAAATCAGGGCAGGACTTATAGAGTCATAGAAATGTACAGTATGGAAACAGACCCTTTGGTCCAACTCGTCCATGTCGAGCAGTTATCCCAACCCAATCTAGTCCCACCTGCCAGCATCCAGCCCCAAATCCCTCCAAACCCTTCCTATTCATATACCCATCCAGGTGCCTTTTAAATGTTGCAATTGTACTAGCCTCCACCACTTCCTCTGACAGCTCATTCCATACACATATCACCCTCTGCCCCTTAGGTCTCCTTTATATCTTTCCCCTCTCACCATAAACCTCTGCCCTCTAGTTCTGGACTCCCCCACCCTAGGGCAGAGACTTTGTCTGTTTATCCTAACCATGCCCCTCATGATTTTATAAATCTCTATAAGGTCACCCCTCAGCCTCCGATGCTCCCCGGAAAACAACCCTAGCCTATTCAATGTCTCTTTATAGCTCAAATCCTCCAATCTTGGCAACATCCTTACAAATCTTTTCTGAACCCTTTCAAGTTTCACAACATCCTTCTGATAGGAAGGAGACTAGAATTGCACGCAATATTCCAACAGTGGGATAACCAATGTCCTGTACAGCCGCAACATGATCTCCCAACTTCTGTACTCAATACTCTGACCAATAAAGGAAAGCATACCAAATGTCTTCTTCACTATCCTATCTACCTGTGAGTCCATTTTCAAGGAGCAATGAACCCGTACTCCAAGGTCTCTTTATTCAGCAACACTCTCTCAGACCTTACCATTAAGTGTATAAGTCTTGCTAAGATTTGCTTTTCCTAAATGCAGCATATCACATTTATCTAAATTAAACTCCATCTGCCACTTCTCAGCTCATTGGCCTATCTGATCAAGATCCCGTTGTAATCTGCGGTAACCTTCTTCATTATCCACTACACCTCCAATTTTGCTGTCATCTGTAAAGTTATTAACTCTACCTCTTATGCTCACATCCAATGGTAGTGGCTTGGGGAGTATTGCCAAACAATGAGACCTTAGGGTGCAAGTTCACAGTTCCTTGAAAGTGGAGTTGTGGGTAAACAGTTTGATGTCAAAGGCCTTCATTAATCAGTGCACTGAATATAGGAATTGGGAGGTCATGTTGCAGTTGCACAGGACATTGGTTATGCCACTTTTGGAATACTGTATGTAATTCTGATTCCCCTGCTACAGGAAGAGTGTTGTAAAACATGAAAGGGTTCAAATAAGATTGAAAAGGATGTCACCAGGGTTGGAGTGTTTCAGCTATAGGGAGAGGCTGAATAGATTGGGGCTATTTTCTCTGGAGTGTCGGAGGCTGAAGGTTTATAAAATCATGAGAGGCATGGATAGGGTAAATAGACAAGATATTTTCCTCTTGGTGGTGAGTCTAAAATTAGAGTCCATAGATTTAGTGTGAGAGGGGAAAGATTTAAAGGGTCCTAAGAGGCAATATT
Source organism: Chiloscyllium punctatum (assembly GCF_047496795.1). Lineage (NCBI taxonomy): Eukaryota > Metazoa > Chordata > Chondrichthyes > Orectolobiformes > Hemiscylliidae > Chiloscyllium > Chiloscyllium punctatum. The sequence continues at coordinate 26,488,347 of NC_092768.1, read as the reverse complement.
TTCACTCAGAGGGTGGTGCATGTATGGAACAAAATGCCAGATGAAGTGGTGGTACAATTACAATATTCAAAAGACATCTGGATGCGTATGTGAATAGGAAGGGTTTTAGAGGGATATGGGCCATATCCTGGCATATGGGTTTAGATTAATTTAGGATTTCTGGTCATCATGGATGAGTTGAACCAAAGAATCCATTTCCAAGCTGTACATCTTTATGACATTATGAAGTGTGCAAGGGTGTTTTGCCGACTGGAGGTCCATTACAAGTGATGTTCTGCTGTGATTCCTACTAGGACATCTGCTATTTATGATATACATAAATGACTTGGATGAAAATGTAGATTGGTGGGTCAGTGAGTTTACAGACAATACAAATTTCAGTGGAGTTGTGGATATTTTAGTAGCTTGTCAAAGGGTACAGTGGGATATAGATCATTGGCAGGTATGTGTGGAGAAATGGCAGATGGAGTTTAATCCAGGTAAGTGTGAGGTGCTACACCTTGGGAGATCAAATGTTAAGGAAAACTTTATAGTTAATGGCAGATGCCTGTACAACATTTATGTACAGAGTGATCTTGGGGTTTAAGTCCATAGCTCTCTGAAAGTGGCCAGGCAAATAGATAGGGTGGAAGAGAAGGCATGTAGCATACCTGCCTTTATTGTTCAGGGAATTGAGTACAAGAATCAGGATGTCATTTTGCAGCCTTATAGGACTGTGGTTAGGCCATACTCAGAGTATTGCGTTCACTTCTGGTCCACACATTAAGGATGTTGAGGCTTTGGACAGGATGCAGAAAAGGTTTGCCAGGATGCTGCCTGGATTAGAAGGTATGAGCTATGAGGAAATGTTGCTTTCTCTGGAGTGGCAGAGGCTGAAAGGAGGCTTGACAGAAGTCTATAAAGTTATGAGGTGCATAGTTAGAGTTTACTGTCAGAATCATTTTCCCAGAGTTGAAATGTCTATTACGAGAGAATCTGCATTTAAGGTGAGAAGGGGGAATGTGCAAAGGAGTTTTGGGGACCAAGTTTTTTACACACAGTGGTTGTATTCTGGAATGAACTGCCATGGGTGCTGGCGGATGCGAAAGAGGTATTTAAGAGAGTTTTAGGTAAGCACATGTGTAAGCAAGGAATGGGGAGATATGGACCAATGGCTGGCAAAAGGGATTAGTTTAATTTGGCATCATGTATGGCATAGCATTGTGGGGTGAAGGGTCCATTCCTGTGCTATACTGTTCAATGTTCTATGACTCTATGGTATAATTCTAATTCGAAAGATTTTAATAAATAGTGTGTTTAATTATTAGTTTAAGAATACAAATAATTACATCATGATTTAAGGACCATGTCACTGATAAATGAGAGATAATCATAACATTGCCTCTGGTAACACTCTGGTGTGTAATGACTAAACTGCTTATGTGGTTAACCATTATACATTGATGGCAGTTCCTATATCACACTCACCACAGACAGATTGTCAAATCGCAGCAGTCTCACTTTATGTCGATGTTGAAATAACATCAGAATAGTTTCCTGTTTCATTGTATGAAAATATCCGACATGAATTTGGACTGTATTGCATACAAATACAAAGTGAGGGATAAAATCAAGCAAAAGGATAAATGTGTTATGATTCTTAGGCTTAATTCAGTTTTGATCATTCTCTGATTGTACTTTTGGTGAAGTATCCCAATTGCAGATTATTAACCAGACTTCTATCTCCAAATCTGACTGAGAATGCCACAAGCCCACATCATTTTACAGCTGGCAGAAGGCAGGGGGATGGGTTGAAATTATGGGATGAATCTGTCAGTGCCCTTTAATCCTGGAGATTGTCAGCAGGGCGGAGTTTTTCCCGCTATCATTCCATCTCAGATGGAAGAAGGGAAAGACCCTTTCAGTGAAAACGTGGGTGAAAGTGTGGAGATGGGACATGGTGTCCGCATTGTAAAATGACACCTGTCCACCCTCAAAGTCCAGGAAAACCCCGATCTTCTGGGGATTCTCACTCAGGAAGGGGAGAGTCTCAGAGGGGGAAGTGGCGGCAAAATAACCAATTCCAGGAAACAGCCCCACAATCTAGAATCCATTCTTTGGGTCCAGGTTGATTCCCTCTTTCCTCTCCACAGACTCTCGGGCCACTCCCAGACTCCACTCAATCTTCTCCCACACCTCCACCTCCCAGTAATGTCTTCCTGTTGTGAATCCCTCTGATCCCAGGACACACAGACATTGATCAAATCTCTCCGGGGAGTCAGGCAGCAGATGTGGTTTGTCTCTGAGTCTCAAACTTGTACAGTCCTCAACTAGGATGAGTCTGAGATTTGCTGTGTTCAGATCCAGCACCAGAGCAGGTGGACCTGCAGAAAGAGAAAATAACACAATCAGAGATGGGAGAGGGTGAGGGGGAGTAGAGAGAGGCAGAAAGTTAGAGTAACAGCAAGTTATTTTGAGAGAAGGATGGGGAACATTGTCAGGATGGCATGGTGGGGCAGTTGCAGGAAGGGAGTGGAGGGCATTTGCGAGAAGAGACTGTGAGGGAAGGGATTCTGGGGAAGGAAGGCTCTTATGGGGGAGTCTATAGTGGGAGAAGAGATAGTGTGGGAGAAGATTGTTGGGGAGTAGTAAGATTTGTCAGGATAGGATGGGATATAGTGAGACGGGATAGTGAGGTAGGTGATTGTGGAGGAGGGGATAGTTGAGGCAGTGAGGGGTCTAGGAAAATGGCACAGTGGTAGGATCGGGCCATGGTGGTGGGAGCGAGTGGGAGGGTGAGCGAGTGGATGGGAGTGTGTGAGAAGGAAAGGTTTCTGAGATTAAAGCTGAGCAGAGGATGGAGTTGCAAGAGACAGAGTTGGAAGAGGAATGGGGGCAGGAGCAAATCAGAGGATGGGGCAGTGCGGGGTAGTGGAGAGAGGGGCATAGGTTGAGTGGAGATCAGATCACAAGGCAAGGGGTGAATAGGCAGTAGTGAGAGGGGAATGAGTTTTAGAAAGTAGCAACCAGGATGGGAAGATTGGCTGGACAGAGATTGGGGGTTGGAATAATGTGTTGGGTGAGTGCTGTCTGTTTGAGATGGTGAATGAAAAGGTTTGGGAAGAGCCAGGGTGGATGGGAAGCAGGAGGGAGGGAGAGCATGAAGTGAGAAAGGTAACAAGATAAAAGATTTGAAAGAGTTTGGGGACAGTGTGTTGGTTGGAACAGGAAAGTGAAGGATTGGGGATAGGGTCTTGCAGGGAGAGTGTGGTGAAGAATGGAAACAAGGTGCGAAGAGTGAGGCAAGGGATCAGTGTTAGGGAGGGGAGATTTTATGGTGTGGGTGACTGGAATGTTTTGGCGAGGCAGAATGATGAAGAGGAGGGATTTGTACAATGATTTGGAGTGAAGGAAATCTGAGGGGAGATTGATGAGGTCTGAGCATTGTGAGGCATTAAGTAAATGGTGAGCAGGAGGGGGAATGAGTGGACATAGAGATTGTTGTGGAATCTGGGGGTGGTGGTGAGAGTCATTGCAAGGGTCGTAAGAGTTGAGTGAGTATTCACATGAGGTGAAGGGTTTGAGGGAGAGTAACATGTTGGGGAAGCTCAACTGGAGTGGACAGTGAGCAGGAGTGAAGAGTGAGCTGATTTTAAGAAGAGAGTGACTGTGAGGGGCAGAGGTTGATGAAGTGAGGGGGCATTGTTTGGGTGGGGAAATGAGCAAGATTGAAGAGTGATTATGGAGGATACAGTGGAGGAAGCTTGTGTGAGGAGGAGAGAGAAAGAAATATATGGGACAGGGGTCGGGAGAGATTGTGACGGAGAGAGAGGGGCATAGAGAAAAATATGGAAGCTGACAGTGAATTGGAAGACATTCTAAAGGTTAGGGAACACAAATGCAGTCCTTTGTGAGTCTGAAATGGAGAATTGCTCATGGATAAAAAAGGAGATGGCAGAATAAATACATTAGGATATAGTTACACAAAAGTAAAAGGAGAAACCTTTGGAAAATGTTCGGTCAGTAAAGGTCTCATGGGAATGAGGAATGGAGAACCATAATATGAGTTAAAAAGTGATGGTCTAATTAATGGGATTGAAACTTGACACATACGTACATAGGAAATACAAAAAGAGGTAAACAATTTGGTCCCTTAAGCCTGCTCCACCATTCAATAAGAAAATGGCTCATCCTAACATCTGTCATGTGGAAGGCATTTAGAACATATGAGAAAAGATAGGACACTTGGGAATCATTAACAGGATTAAGTAACATCAGAATAGGTCTATTAAATTCAATTCATGTTGAAATTAAGTAAAAGAAAGCTGTACTGGTATGAGGAATGAGCTTGCCTTGGTAAGTAGCAGAATGTTACTTAAAGGAAATGGCAATGGTGAACTTTTAAAGACAAATGGATAAACTGAAACAATTATTCATTCTCATCTGGCATAAAAATAGATGGGTTACACCCAAAACATCGTCTCCTACACCTCCTGATGCTGCCTGGCTTGCTGTATTTTCCAGCCTCCTGCCTATCTAAAAGAAAGATAAATGAGCACAGCTGTCCACTCAGTGCCAGTAACAAGCTGTTATGACCAGCTTTTAGTGCCCTCTTGCTACCACCATAATGCCATTTGTGAGTTTGCTATATGTTAGCCTGTGTGCCATTCCCTGGAGGGTCAGAAGCTGAGGGGTGACCTTATAGAGGTTAATAAAATCATGAGGAGCATGAATAGAGTAAATAGACAAAGTATTTTCCCTGGGGTTGGGGAGTCCAGAACTGGACGGCATAGGTTTAGGGTGAGGCGGGAAAAATATAAAAGAAACCTAAGAGGCAACTTTTACTCTCAGAGGCTGGTATGTGTTTGGAATGAGCTTCCAGAGGAAGTGGTGGAGGCTACTAAAATTGCAACATTTGAAAAGCCTTTGGATGAGTATATGAATAGGAAGGGTTTGGAGGGATATGGGCCAGGTGCTGGCAGGTGGCACTAGATTGGATTGGGATATCTGGTTGGCATGGATGAGTTGGACCAAAGGGTCTGTTTCTGTGCTGTACATCTCTCTGACTCTATTTACCACAATGAGGTGAATTGTGCAACAGTTGTCTTGAAGTTTATTTGCAAAACTGTTTAAAAGACTGCACCAGAACAGACTTATACGCGTTGTTTGGTTTTTGTGTTACTGATGTGACTGGACATTAGCCAGTCAGAGCAGAGGCAGGACTGGAGCAGATTGAACCTGGGGGTTACTACCAGCAGGAGCCTTTGGATAAAACCCTGAGGAGCAAAGCCTAGATCAAGGTGGTCAGAGCAGAACAGAGTTGGTAGAAATTTCATTGATTCCAGAAGTGGACCAGCTGAGGTGATGTTTGGGTTCAAAATGTTACATAGGGTTGACTTCTCAGGAACCAGATGTCAAGATTGCATGAGAACTGTCTGGAGGGAGATTGCTTGTGTTGAATGTGTGGCCAAACAGCTGATATAGGAAGGAGGGCTTCAGACATCTGGGTCATTGGGTTCTCTTCCAGGGCAGTTGGGAATTAGTCAAGAAAGATACTAATACTGGAATGGTACCAGTATCCATGTAGAGAGGTTTGTGCTGCCACTCTGGAGAGTTTACTGAGGCAAAGGGGTGTGAAACAGAGCAGTAGGTAAGAACATGGAGTTGTGGAGGAGAAAGCCAACATTATGTCAAATCTAATGGGAAGAACAGGCAAGGCTACGTTAATAAACACAACCATGATTGGTAGTCAGATTCATTTTAATGCAAGGATTAGAACAGGTAAAGCAGATGAGTTTACAGCTGGGGTTAGTACATTGTGGTAGCCAATACCGAACCTTGGTTGAGAGAAGGACAGAACTGGCAAATACAGTGTTTCGATGTTTTGTGTGAAATGGAGAGGGTTGTGAAAGTATGGAAGAGTCACATTCCTGATTAAGGAGAATGTCACAGCAGCGTGAAGAGAGTACATATTGGAGGGCTCAATAGAAAGGCCACATGGGGAGAACTTTTGAATAAGTAAGTGCAATCACTATAGTTTTTAAGATAGTTATGGGTAAGACTTAGAGTCACAGAGTCATTGACATGTATAGCATGGAAATAGATCCTTCAGTTCACTTTGTCCATGCCAACCAAATATCCCTACCGAAGCTAGTTCCATCTGCCAGCACCCGGCCCAGATCACTCCAAACCCTTCTTGATCACATACTCATCCAGATGCCTTTGAAATGTTGCAATCATACTAGCCTCCACCACTTCTGCTGGCAGCTCATTCCATACATGTACCATCCTCTGCGTGAAAACATTGCTCCTTAGAACTCTTTTATATCTTTCCCCTCTCACCCTAAACCTATGCCCTCAAGTTCTGGACTCCTTCACCCCAGGGAAGAGACTTTGCCTATTTATCTTATGCATGCCCCTCATGATTTTATATTCTTCTATAAGGTCACCCCTCAGCCTCTGCCACTCTGGGAAAAACAGCGCTAGCCTATTCAACTTCTCCCTATAGCTCAAATCCTCCAATCTTGGCAACATCCTTACAAATCTTTTCTGAACCCTTTCAAGTTTCACAACATCTTTCTGATAGGAAGGAGACCAGAATTGCACACAATATTTCAAAACTAGGTTTAGCAATGTCCTCACTAGCCGCAACATGACTTCCCAACTCCTGAACTCAATACTCTGACCAATAAAGGAAAGCATACCAAACACCTTCTTCACTATTCTATCTACCTGTGATTCCAGTGCTGAACTGGAGTGGGAGCGGGTGAAGGCTATTTACTACAGTATTAGGCAGGAACTGGATAAACTAAATTGGGGCTGCCTTCTGAGGATAAATCCATGTCTTAACATGTGGGAGTCTTTCAAAGGCCAGTTAATAAGATTCAGACCAGCAAGTTCCTGTGAGAATGAAAGGTAACGATGGAAAGATTTGGGAACCTTGAATGACAAGAGATTTGAAAGTTTAGTCAAAAGTGAAAGGAAGCATACGTAAGGTTTAAGAAACTGGAAATCAAACAAGATCCTTGAGGAATATAAAAGAAGCAGAAAATAACTTAATCAAGAAATTAGGATGGCTAGAAGGAGCCATGAAATGTCCTTGGCAAGTAAGATTAAGGAGAATCCCAAGGCATGTAAATATACACTAAGAACAAGAGGGTAGGTAAGGAAAGGATCAGTCCAGTCAAGAGAAAAGGACGATGTTTACACAAGCAGCCAGAAGATATGGGTGAGGTCCTTAATGAGTACTTCACATTGGTATCATCAACGAGAAGGACATGGATCACAGTAAATATAAGGATGGTTATGTTGGTATTCTAGATATGTCAATATTAAGAAAGAAGCGCTGTCAGGTGTCTTGAAAATAACTGAAGTAGACAAAATTTCCTGATGGGATCTATCTTATGAAATGAAGGAGGCAAGGGAGATGAGTGCTAGGGTCTTCATGGAGACCTTTGCATTCTCTGTAGCCACAGGTGAGGAGCCAGAAGACTGAGGAATAGCCAATATTGTTCCTTTATTGAAGAAGGGCATCAAGGATAATCCAGGAAAATTGTAGGCCAGTGAGCTTGATATTAGTGGTACAGAAATTATTGCAGAAGATTCTTAGAGATAGGATTTACTTACAATTGGTAAAGAATGGGCTTTTTAGGCATAGTCAGCATGGATTTATGCGGAGAAGGTCTTGTCTCACAAAGTTAATTGAAGCTTTTGAGGAAGCGGTTGTGAGGGTAGGACAGTCGATTTGCTTGTATGGACCTTTCTAAAGCACTTGACAAGGTTACTCGTGGTAGGCTGGTCAAGAAGATGAAATCATGTGGGATCCATAGTGAGTTCGCAAGCTGGATACAGAACTGACTTGCTCATAGAAGGCAGAGGGAGTTTGGAAGGGTGTTTCTCTAACTGAAGGTCCATGCAGGGACCTCTGTTGTTTGTGAAAATGTGGTGGTCTGATTAGTCAGTTTGCAGATGACATGAAAATTAGTGGAGTTATGTACAGTGATGGTAATCAAAGGATAGAGCAGGATATAGATCAGTTGGAAAGTTCGGCAGAGAAATGGAAAATGGAGTTAAATCCAGACAAGTGTGAGGTAATGAATTTTGGGACGTTAAATACAATAGGAAAGTATACAGTAAATGATGGGACGCTTTGGAGTATTGATATACAGAGGGATTGTGGGGTCCAAGATCATAGCTCTCTGAAAATTGCAACTCAAGTAGATGAGGTGGTAAATATGGCATACAGCATAATTGCCTTCATCAGTCAGGGCACTGAGCAAAAAGGTTGGCAAGTTATGTTGCAGCTCTACAAGACTGTAGTTAGGCCACATTTAGAGTATTGTGCACAGTTCTGCCGGCTACATTATAGGAAGGATATGGAGGATCTGGAGAGAGTTCAAAAGTGATTTATCAGGATGTTGCCTAGATTGGAGTGCATTAGCTATTAGGAAAAGTTGCATAAACTTGGATTGTTTTTGCTAGATAACCAGAAGCTGAAGGGCAAGCTGACAGAAGTATATAAAATTATGAAAGGGCATGGATTCTGTTGTTTGTTGCGGAGTCTTTTCCAGGAAGTGTGGAATCTCATTGAAACGTAAAATTTAGTGAGGGGCCTAGATGGAGTGGATGTGGTGAAGCTGTTTCCATTAGTAGGAGACCCAATGGCACAGCCTCAGAATGAAGGGATAACTTTTAGAACTGAGGTGAGCAGGAATTTCTTCACCCAGAGAATGGTGATACTGTGGAACTCATTGCCACAGAAGGCTGTGGAGGTCAAGTCACTGAGTATATTTAAGACAGAGAAAAATAGGCTTTTGATTAGTAAATTGATCAAATGTGAGGGGGAAAAAAGGCAGAATGTATTAATTGCTATGATATCCCAGTCCAATTTTCCTAGCCATGCCCTGAGTTCATCTGCCTTCCCTGTTAAACCCCATTGCATTGAAATAAATGCAGTTTAATTTATTAGTCCTGCCTTGTCCCTGCCTGTCCTGACTGTTTGACTTGCGTCTGTTCTCAATTGTACCGGTCTCAGATTGATCTCTTCCTCACTATCTCCCGAGGTCCCACCTCCCCCCACCCCAACCACCTTACTAATTTAAATCCTCCTGAGCACTCTAGCAAATCTCCGTGCCAGTATATTAGTCCCTTTCCAATTTAGGTGCAATTCATCCTTCTTGTACAGGTCACTTCAAACCAAAAGAAATTCATGTGGTAATCTTTTAAATAAATTCTGTTAAGCTTAAAACTAAGTGCTTTGACTAGCTGCATCATTCCTGGGACTTCTGCATTGCACGTGCTTACAACAACATGCAAACTTATGGTCTGGGCTACTTTCTTGAAATGCTTTGAAAGGGTCTGGTCTGGTCCAGAACAAGATACTGGCAGATTTTGTCAGATTATCCAATGTTAATGATTTACTCTGAATTTCCCATGCACTCTTATCCAAAACCTTAGTGACAGAAGGCCAGTATGATGAGGAGGCTGTGCTGTCTCCGGGCTTCATGGCATTCAATCCAACATAAAAGGATTCTTAATGTCAGTATCCAATTATGTTACTGATCTGTCTTATACCTTCAGATTGCTAATCAGAGGTATCTCTCTCTCTCTCTCCCTGAATCTTTTGGAAGAAATGTGACCACGTCTCATCCTGTTCCATCGAGCAGAGTCTGGATGAAGAGGTGATCTTGGATGCTTTCATGGTGTAGGCTGCTGAGTCCATCTTATCAAGATACTCCTTGACACTGGCTCTGATTAACTGCAGCAGAAGCAGATACAAGATGATTTTCTGGAGTCGAGACATTTCATACCACCTCTCTCTTGCCTTCTGGAAATATTTAAGTATCAATAACCTTTTAATATTCATTCGACTGCTTCCTATCTTCTTTCCATTTTCCCAACCTTTGAGTTCCTCAACACTGAGTTCTTTAATTTTGTTTAGTGTCTGAATTGACAGTGTTGTCAAAGGTAGGGAGTGCTCAGCAGGGTTTGATCAATAGGGTCACTAAAAATATCAGCCTCATTATACCCAAACTGCATTCTGACCATCTATTCTGAAAGTTCATGAATATCAAAGTTCAGTGATGTTCATTGTATAATCTATGACCACGTTCAACCTATGGATGCTTATGTTTCCCTACTATTTGGAGATGTATACACTTTAATGTGATCACCACAATCCCTTGTTTATCCAGTACTGACACAGATTGCCTTTTCTATGAAATAAGTTGCCTAATTCACAATATATTAGACATCTGTTAACATTGGGTCTGATACCTTTTCATCTTCCAGATAACTATTAGGATGATGTCATCCAAATATTACTCCAGATGAAGCTAATTATCTCTAAAGTAGAAATTTTGTTTCTCTGGTCATAGAGCCATAGAGATGTACAGTATGGAAACAGATCCTTTGGTCCAACTCATCCATGCCTACCAAGTGACCTAAAGTAATCTAGTCCCATTTGGCCTCTATCCCTCAAAACCCTTCATATTCATATATCCATCCAGATGCCTTTTAAATGTTGTAATTGTATCAACCTCCATCATTTCTTTGGGAGCTCATTCCATATACGCACCAATCTCTGCCTAAAAAAGTTTCCCCTTAGGTTCGTTTTAAATCTTTCCCCTCTCACCTCTATCCCTATTGTTAGACAAATGTCTTCACTAATTTGACAGCCAGTGCTGATTGCTTCAGCCAGTTACTGAGATATATGCACTGGATAATACAAAAAGGAAGTCGTCCTGAGATTAGCTACAATAAACTGGGGCCTTGGAGTTCATTTAGTCCCCACACAACTTGATTTATCATCAGGAAAATTAATGTGAGTTTTACCTGGGTGAATGGCATTTAGGATTTCTCTCCATGCTGTATACTGTAAAAGAGCTTTGAAATTTCCTATAACCAGGCCAAATTCTGCTACTGACAATTGTTCAGATGGATCACTAATCCTGCAATTATTAAACCATAGATTTTACAAACTCCACTTTGTCAGAGTATTCAAAAGTGATTTAAATGATCAAGCTTTGAGTACTTTTTGTGTTTCAGCAAATGTGGTTCAAAATGAAACGTTAATCTTGGTTTTATAACAGAGTAAGGGTAACTTTAATAAAGAAAGGACATGGACTTAGGAGCAAGCAGGTTAAGAAAAAGAGGTTTTAACCTGACAGTAGATTACATTCTAATACATCACTTGCTTGAGCTTGTGGAACTGAAAATATCTAATAACCTCATATCCAACTGGTTAATCTGTGAGTTCCACAACCCTCCAACAGTTCTGAAGAAGGCTTGCTGAACCCAAAATGTTAACTTTGCTTCCCATCCATAGATACTCCCAGACCTGCTGAGATTCTCCAGCAATTTCTGTTTTTGCCTTTGAGAATTCTGCTATTCTACTTCGTGTCCCATGAACATCTCCCCCACTGGAGATTGGACCTTCAGCTGAAGAGGCCTTCAGCTCTGGAATTCCCTCCCTAAACCTGTTTCCATTTTGATCATTACAAAAAGAAACTATTACTGTTCCCACACTGCAATAAATTATGAAAAAAATGCTTGAGTTTGAACCAAAACTGAATTATTGTCACTTTAAACACTTTAAAGCAATAGAGTCATTGTGTCATACAGCACAGAAACAGAACCTGCAGTTCAACCCGTCCATGCTCATTGTGTTACTAAACTAAACCAGGCCCACCTGCCTGTTTTTTGCCCATATCCCTCCAAACTTTTCCTATTAACCTATCTATCAGAATGTCTTTTAAGCATTGTAACTATACTCGTATCCACTCTTCCCCAGCAAGTTCATTCCACTCATGAACCACACTCTGCATAAAATGTTGGCCTCATGTCCTTTTTAAACCTTTCTCCTGTCACCTTAAAAATATGCTCATTGGTTTGAAGTCCCCCTCCCTAGGGAAAGACCATTATTATTCACCTTATCTATGCCCCTCATGATCTTATAAACCTTTATAAGGTCACCCTTCCTATGCTTCAGTGAAAGAAGTCCCAGCCTATCCAACCTGTTTTTATAACTCAAGCCCCCCCACTCCCAGCAACACCTGGCAAATCTTTTCTGATCCCTCTCTAGCTGAATAATATCCTTCTAATAACAGGACAATCAGAAATGGACACTGTTCTCCAGAAGAAGCCTCACTAAGAGGACTCCTGTATAACTTCAACATGATGTCCCAACTCCTATACCAACCTACTGTTAGCCACTAACTGTCTCCATTCACAGCTATTCACTCTCCTAGCCAGATTGTTGTCCACTCCTTTGTCTATCCAATTCTTCCTCTCTCTCTTTGGGCACTATCCCCACCTATCATTTGCTCTTTACCCCCTCCCTCAAGCCTATCTTCTGCAAATAAACCAACATTTTCCTAGCTACCATCAGTTCTGAGGAAGGGTGTCTGAAACCAAACGTTAACTCTGATTTCTCCTCACAGATGCTGCCAGACCTGCTGAGCTTTTCCAACAACTTCTATTTTGTTTCTGATTTATAGCATTTGCAATTCTTTCAATTTCTTTACTCCAAGTCTGAGTCACTAAAGTATGTTAAGCCCCTTCTTAGCTACACTGTCTACCTGTGACACAAATTACAAAGAATTATGTACCTGAACCCCTAGATCTCTGTTTGATAACATTACTTAGGGCCCTACCATTAATTGTAGAAATTTGCTTTAACAAAGGGTCAGTTAGACTTGAAACGTCAGCTCTTTTCTCTCCTTGCAGATGCTGCCAGACCTGCTGAGATTTTCCAGCATTTTCTGTTTTGGTCATTAATTATATAAGTCTGACCCTGGTTGTTTTACCAAAATGCAATGCCCCACCTTTGTACAAATTAAACTCCATCTGGTACTCCTCAGCCCATTGACCTAATTGATCAAGATCTCTTTGTAATCTTAGGTAACCTTCTCCACTGTGCATGAATTACAAGTCATTGAGTTATTTTGCAAACTGTGCTATCTTGGGAAAGCAATCAACATATTCAAAGACTCCTCTCACCCAAATATACTCACTTCCACCCTCTTCTGTCAGGCACAACATGTAAAAGTTTGAACAGATCTACAAACAGATTCAAGAACAGCTTTTTCCCAGCTATTATCAGACTTTTCAACAGAAATCTCTCTCTCTCTTTGCACCTTCTCTGTAACTGTAATAATCTTTCCTGCACTGTGCTGTATTACCTTGATACACTTTGTATGGTGTGATCTGCCTGTATTGTACACAAGCATTTCACTTTATCTCGGTACATGTGACAATAATAAATCAAAAATGAAATCAAATAAAATGAGTGTCCAAAATTCTCTTCCGACAAGCTGCGTCCTGAAAGAAATGAATCACAAACGGTGAGGATGACTGTAACAGATTTCAGGAGGAGACAGACAGGCTGCTGAAATGAGCAGACACAACACGGAAGTGGAAAGTGATCCATTTTGGAAGGAAGATTGAGGAGAGGGTAAAATAAACTGGAACTGACCATCAGTCCTGCTCACAGACACAGTGACTCTCACACTCCCACTGTACCAGACACACCCACACACTCTCCACATGGAACTGGAACTGAATTACAATGGGAGTTCCACTAGATAATTAAACTTGAGGAACATAGAGAAAGGTACTTGGCAAATATTAATATTAGAATTCATGCTCGGGAGCTGGCCAGCATTTCCAAAGTTCTGCAGTGTGCAGGCAATGAATTCAGTGACAAGAGCAAAACCGTCCAATATTTCAGGTGAATTCAGATCATAGGTCTTGTCAGTTAGTGCGATGTTAAGGTTAAGAGTTATCGCCAATGATTTAAAATTTGTGTACAAATTGACTGAACTGACCACCAATATATTTCCTCACCTTCAGAAATATCAGTTTGTCTTTTTGCTCCAACTGTTGCTGCAACTTTGAGAGTTTCTCCTCAATAGAATTTAGTCTCCCGAATATCTCTACGGTTTTTCTCCATTGATTCTACAATCCTCTCCTCTTCTTCCCTGAGATCTCTGAGTAAATGCTGCTCTTTCTCAGTGAGAACTTGGTTCATTTTAGTGAACCCGGATGTGGTGTGGGTCTGCAGGCTGCTCGCCTGTTCCTACCAAATGAAATGTGAAACCTCATTAATGTCCCACGGTAAAGGGAACAAAACTAACCGAGATCCCAGAAAATCAGCACAGGGAGAGCTCACCCTCACTTCGGAAATCTTCCATTTCTGCTTCAGCTCCATTTCCAAAACCATCAATTTTTTTTCTCTGCGAGAGAATCTAAGGAAGATTTTATCTTATCCTAAAATTGACAAAATATTATATAACTGAAGTGTTCAACCGTGAAAATGTGATAAATCTTTTAACGTGTAAAGTATTTCCCTTTACCTTGTAGATTTTAATAGCTTTTCCAGTCGGGATGAAGCGACGCTCTCTGTGTTCTGGAGCTTCGACACAATTTGAGCAGATCAATTTCCTGTCAGTTTCACAAAACAGTTTCAGATCTTCAAAGTAAACAGTGAGGTTTACTTTCCTTGTCTTTCAGATACAGCTTAAAATTTTGAGCCTCCTCGGCCAGATTCGCTAAGGCCCGATTTACACTGAGGTTTCTTTCTGGAAACTCTTCTCGACATTCCGGGCAGGAATTTATCTCCTTGTTTTCCCAACTCTGGGTGATACAGGAATGGCAGAAGTTGTGTCCACAATCCAGTGCAACCGGATCGGTGAAGAACTCCAGACAAATGGAGCAAATTGTCTCCTCCGTCAGCCTCTGGAGCTGCTGTTTGGAAGCCATGCTAAATCTCAGCAGTTCCTGGTTCAAGCTCTAGGCAGTATCCCTGGAGGGACGAGACCAGACCACCATTGGGATGGCATATTATTCTGGAGAGTAAGAGTAGTTATCCCAGGCAAATGCTGCAGCCAGATATTGGCTCAACTCCACCAGAGTCATCCAGGGATTTCCATAATGAAAATGTTGGCGAGAAGTTATGTCTCATGACCAAAACTGGATGCAGACATAGCCACATTTGTGGGACAGTGCCCTGAGTGCCAACAAGGACATAAATGACCATAATCGGTTCCATCACGTATACAGAAATGGTCGGTTAAACCCTGGACTTGGTCACATGTCAATTATGCCAGTCTTTTCATCGGCTCAATGTTTTTAATTCATTGCGGATATGCCAACTCAAAGTGGCTGAATGTGAAAAGAGTTCATTTGAAAAACAGGGGGATGATGATAGCAAATCCATGAGCATCTTTTGCAATGCACAGCCTCCCAGAAGTGTTGGTCACAGACACAGGCCATCATTGATCAGCAGGGAATTTGCATATTTCCTCATGTCAAAATAGCATTCAGCACATATAATCCAATGACCTGGCAGAAAGAGGAGTCCAGACTTTGAAAGCAGGCTTAAAGAAACAGATTACAGCTTGGCTCGATACCAGAAACTGTCCTGGTTTCTGTTTGATTACAGAACCACCCCTCATGCATCTACAAGTGCACCTCGAGAGCACAATTGATAATGAGGAGAAGACACTGCCCCAGTTTAAGCCAGATATTCCCAGAACTTTGAGGGGGGGGGGAGCGGGGAGGTGGCGGGGTGTAAGAGCATCACAAATGCCAATACCAGTCACCAGACTCCACTAATTCAGAGAGACAGTTGCTCGAGGCAATGAAGCTTGCTGTGGAAACCATGGAAATGAACTTGCATGGTCAACATGAGATCAGTTCTCATGATGCAAAAGGTTTGGACAAGTGAGTCAGGCCTGAACAAGCATGTGGACCACATGAACATGGCAAATTCACAAATAGGGCAGGAGCGAAACATATTCAGCCCCTCAGAACAGCTGTCTGTCGGAACTCCTGGATTCTTCCCTTCCATCTGGCATCAAAGAAACCTTGGAGTCTGAGATGGACACTGTGGATGCTGCAACGTCTACACCATTACCACTTGAAGAAGAGGAACAAATTCTTCTGAGATGCTCTGGGCACAAGAGGCGGGCTACAGTCCCATAATGCTGCCAGTATCCGAGGCAGAGTCAGAGGAACCTGACCTGGTGAAAAAATGCTCCAGGACAAGATATCAGAAAGAAAGGATGTAGTGATTGGAACAAGGTGAGTCAGTTGGACTTCATTGAATGTGGGTTCCCTGACTGGAGCTGTTAGCCTGGTCCAGTCAGGGAATCCTGGCTAACAGATAGAAACAGGAATGTCAGGGGATCTGTTCATTCTGGGAGCTGTTCCTAATGTGATTGGATCAACGTCAAGAACTATGTGTGTGTGTAAATAAAAGGTGACCTGGTGATGGTATACACATCCCCAACCCCCATTCACCCATTGTACTCTTTGTTACCTTCCTCCACCCTCCTTTATGACCTATCACTTCCATCCTCACCCCCATTCACCTATTGTACCCTATGCTACTTTCTCCCCAGCCGCACCCCCACCCCCCATTTATCTCTCTACTCTGCAGGCACCCTGCCTCTATTCCTGATGAAGGGCTTTTGCCCAAAACATCGATTTTCCTGCTCCTCGGATGCTGCCTGACCTGCTGTGCTTTTCCAGCACCACTCTAATCTAGACTCTGGTGATGGTATTGTGAGAAACGAAGCTCACTCAATTCAATAATTTCAGTCCGTGACAAGATCGGAATCAGTAATGTAATTTATTTCGCTTTTGCAAGAGGGGTGTGGTGTCCACTGTCCACAAGGTAGGGACATACACACACTGAATTCAACTAGTACACAACATTTATGTAATTTGGTTCCTATTCTTTCACCCAATTGCTCATCCCCTGTTTACATCTCCCACCTCTCTAAGACCGGCGCCGATTACTCTTGTGTATCTCTTGCCTTATCTGGTCCTGTCTGTGATAAAATGCTTATTTCTGGCCTCACAAGGCCGTTTGACCACATCCTGTTGTGGTCCATTGTTAGGTATATCTTCCTTCACTACCATCTATTTCCCTCACTTGTTATGACCTTATGACTTCATGACTTCTTGATTGTGGTTTGTTCTTGCTTTTGCAGAAGCGGGAAATAGATGCTTATAACTACGGTTTGTACAGGCATATCTAGCTTAACCCCCTCTCCTCACAGCACCTTATCTATTTTTCTGTAACATCTACCATCTATTTGCAGGCATACTTCATTCTTGCATGCACATTTTAGCTAATACAAAAACAATTATGTATTTCCTTCACATAGTTTTCATTCTTGTTGACTCAGCTCTTGGCTGAAACAATTATACACTGGTGTGAGTTAATTTACCTTGCATAAGTAATTATGATTGCAGAAGTAACACTACTTTACCTATTATATCCCACAGTATACTGACCACCATGAAATAATTTAATTTTCAGCTTCCTTGCCATTGTGGTTCGGGGACAACGAAATGAGGAAAGAGTACAGACAGAGGACACATGTCTCCTCTCTAATCCATGTATTCACTGCTTTAAACCCAGAAATTATGGATTATATTCTCTACACTATCCAATCCCTTTTACAGCCAGTTCCACATTCTCTTGATCCTCTGTTAATAAAAAGCCTCTCAATGTTGGATGGAAGATTCCACTATGATCAGCTTTCTTTATTTCTGAGCCAGTGTCAGTGGGAAGGTAAAGGTTACCTCCCTGTCTGGGAGGTAACAGCATCAACAGAAAATGCACTGCATCATCTCTCCAGCCTTCTTCTGGAAAGCAACATTTCAGAAACAGGTGGGAAACTGTCTCAGCTCCATTGATAGGTGTCAGTTTTGGTTCAGTGGGAGCACTCTGACCGCTGAGTCAGTTCAGAGTAATGAGGCCTGGAGAATAATCCAGTTGGACCCTGCCATGTGAGATGTGGTGTTTTTCGGATGTGCCAATAAACTGTCACCAAGTATGTTCTCCAAATTTTTGTGTTGATTATATTGTGACATTATTCTAGCCTGAGAATGGGAGTATATTCTGTCGTAATGACTTACATTTCTCCTTAAATCAATATTCCCAAGCCATCTGTTCTGATCATTGGCTTCAGTGCTGTGCTCAAGATACCTGATGAACTTCCTACATCCCAACTGTAACTCCATTTCAGAAATGGTCAATGTGCTTTAAAGTGCTGTGGAACATCTCATTGTTGTGAATGGCGCTACATATATGTAAGAATCTTCCAGATCTATTCTCCAAGAAGATTTCAATGTCTCTCATTTAAAATAGATGTATTTTATATGGATTTCAGTAATGCCTTCAACAAGGTCCTAGATAGGAACTGATAACGAAGGTAAATGTTCAGGATATCTAGGGTAACTTGGCAAGATGGAACCAAAATTGACTTAGTGGCAGGCGTCAATGGATAGCAATGGAAGGCTGTTTGTGTCACAGCAGACTGGTGTCCAATGGCATACCAGAAGTATCAATGCTGGGTCCCTTATTGTGTGTGATGTACATGATAATATGAAGTGGGGGAGGGGTGACGACATGTAAATTCACAGATTAGCCATGTGATTGAGAGTGAAGAGGAAGGTGTTATGTTACAGGAGAATGTAGATGGATTGGTTAGGTGAACAGATCAGTTGCAGATGGAATTTAACCCTGAAAGTGTGATGTGATGTACTTTGGAAGTGGCTCAGTGGTTAGCTCAGCTGCCTTACAGTGCCGGAGACCTAGGTTCAATTCACACCTCTGGCAACTGTCTGTGTGGAGTTTGCAAATTCTCCCAGTGTCTGCGAGGGTATCCTCTGGGTGCTCTGTTTTCCTTCCACAGTCCAAAGATATACAGGTTAGGTGAATTGGCTATGCTAAATTGCCCGTAGTGTTAGGTACATTAGTCAGGGGTGAATGTAGTAAAATAGGTCTGGGTAGGTTACTCTTCGGAGGGTTGGTGTGGACTTGTTGGGTGAAAGGGCCTGGTTCCACACTGTATAGGGAATCTAATCTAATCATGCAACGCCGTCAACATCCAAATAATTTATAAAGTTGTAAATTAATTCTAAATAGACAAAACTCGTAGAAGGGCTTATGCCCGAAACGTCGATTCTCCTGCTCCTTGGATGTTGCCTGACCTGCTGCACTTTTCCAGCAACACATTTTAAAACTTGTAGACTGTATTTTAATTGTAATTTTAATTATGCATAATTACATTATGATTTTAGGACAGTTTTGCTGATGTGGATAGTAATAGACAGACCAATAAATCAGAATAAACCACACTTTTGACTGTAGTAACAGTCTGATGCAAAATAACCGACCTGATTTTATTTGTTTAAACTTTGCCTATTAATGGCATATGAAAACGATCAGTTCAGGCATGACGACATTCACTACAGAATAGGCGGAAGTGGGTACTGCAGATGCTGGATACGCCCCCCCCCCCCCCCAACCACCCACAGAAGCTCCATCTACTCTTTTTTCTTTGACTACATTACATCCTAGTCAAGATGAGAGTGGTGCTGGAAAAGCACAGCAGGTCAGGTAGCATCCAAGGAGCAGAAAAATCGACGTTTCTGGCAAAAGCCCTACACTACGGAATGTCAAATCAGTCTTTGCAGCTGTGTTGTCAAATACAGATTTTGAAATAATGTCAAGATCTGTTGTAAATTAAAATCTGATCTGAATTTGGAATGCGCGGCATGCAAATAGAAATTTTTGGGTACTATCGAATAAAAGGAAAAATGCGTTTATGATTTTAGCGAGTTTTGAGAAGATTGTTATGCGTTTCTGATATTTGGATTTAATTCGGTTTTGATGAACGCAGCCCCTGGTTGTCAGATTGTATTTTTATTGGAGAATTCCATTCTCAGAATGTTAACCTGGTTTCCCTCTCCACCTCTGACTGAGACTGACCCTCCCCCATCAGGTTACGGCTGGCAGGAGGCAGGGGGACGGGGTGAAACTATGGGATGGATCTGTCAGTGCCCTTTAATCCCGCAGATTGTCAGCGGAGCGGAGTTTTTTCCCGCCGTAATTCCCTCCCAGATGCAAGAAGGGAAAGACCCTCAGTGAAAGTGTGGATGAAGATAGGACATGGTGTCCGCATTGTAAAATGACACCTGTCCACCCTCATAGTCCAGGAAAACCCCGATCTTCCGGGGATTCATACTCGGGGCGGGGGCCAGAGAGGGGGAGGTGGCAGCTAAATAACCTATTCGGCAAACTGCTGCACAATCCAGAATCCGCTCTCCGGGTTTGTGGTATTCCCCCCCCCACCTTCCCCTTCACACACTCTCGGGCCACTCCCAGGCTCCACCAGGTCTATCTCCCTTCCCCCTTCCCCTCTCTATTACGTCTCCTTGATGTGAATCCCTCTGATCTCAGGTGACAACCAGAAATCAAATCTCTCCGGGGAGTCAGGGAGTGGCTGTTCTGTGTCTCTGGGTGTCAGACTGGTCCGGTCTTCAGACAGGATGAGCCGGGGATGCGCTGTGTTCGGATCCAGAGTCAGAGAGGCCGGAGCTTGGGGGGAGAGATCAAATAACACCGTCAGAGAGAGAGGAAGGGCGTGAAATTGAAAGTTAAAGTAACCGCAAGTTATTTAGAGAGAGAGACACACACACACAGAGTGGGGACGATGGTGAGGAGGGAATTTTGGGAGAGGAGAAAGGATCGTGAGAGAGAAGGGAAGGATATTACAGGAGCGGAGGGTAACGTGTGAAGAGACTGAAGGGAAAGGCGCGGCATAGGAGAGTGTAGTCAATGGGGTAAAAACAATGACTGCAGATGCTGGAAACCAGATTCTGGATTAGTGGTGCTGGAAGAGCACAGCAGTTCAGGCAGCATCCAAGGAGCTTCGAAATCGACGTTTCGGGCAAAAGCCCTTTTTTCCTGATGAAGGGCTTTTGCCCGAAACGTCGATTTCGAAGCTCCTTGGATGCTGCCTGAACTGCTGTGCTCTTCCAGCACCACTAATCCAGAATGTCGTCAATGGGTCGGGTTTGGAAATAGAGAGGAGTGTTGGGGAAGGCGAGTGTAGAAGGCCATTCGTTGTGAGCATGGGAAGGCGAGGGACGTGATGTGGAATGGGGTTGGGCGAGCAGATTGTGAGGGAGAAAGAATTGGATCATTTAGATTCAGGTTTTACTGAGATGTGTAATCAATTGCAGGATACAAGAGTGCGGTGAAAGGTGGACAATATGGTCATGCACAGTGCCATCTTAGAGACCAAGTACTATGGTGCAGAATCTTAATTACAGAAATGCAGAACGAAAGCAGTAAGTTTTAACAAGTTCAGCACTGCAGTCTTCTGAGCATAAATGCAGAAAAATAAGGAAATAAAGTTAAAATGTCAAACATGACAGTCCTTTCTTGAGCCACGGACCTGCAGGTGCTTCAAGCCTGGGCTTCCACAAGAGGGCTCACTGCCCCCCCTCACTAGGCTAAGACCCACCTGGCACACCAGGCCTTGCCACTGGCTCATTGCTAACTACCAACCCTCATGGCCAAACAGTTTAACTATCCCTTCCACTCCACCAAGGACATGAAAGTCCTAGGCTTCCTCCACCTGATGCCTGGAGGAAGAACACCTCAGCTTCTGCCTTGAGACCGTCCAACCACACGGGATCAATGTTGAGTTCACGAGTTTCCTCATCTCCCCTCCCCACTGTCCCTTATCTCTCATCCAACCCTCCAACCTGGCACCGCCCTCTTGAACTGTCCAACCTGTCCATCGTCTTTCCCACCTATCCGCTCCACCCTCCGTTCTGACCTATCACCATCACCCCCCACCTTCATCTGCCTATCACATACCCCCCCCCCAAACCCCACACCCCTCCCATTTATCTTTTGGCCTCCCCCTTTGAGCCTCCCCCACATTGTTGATGAAGAGCTTATGCTCAAAATGTCGACTCTCCAGCTCCTCAGATGCTGCCTGATTGGTTGTGCTTTTCCAGCACCACATGTTTTGACAGCCGCTGCTGCAATGCATTGCTGCTGCTGTCTCATAGCTGACCACCACTGTCGCCGTCCTTTGCTGCCAATCACTGCTCATTGCTGCCACTGCCATTGCTGGAACTCAACTGCTGCCAATCTTCATGGCCACCATTGCCTCCATGGCCCCAGTTTGGTGAATGATCAAGTTCCGTTTTGGACCTCCTATCCCTTGTGCTGGGTTCATGCAAGGCCTGCTGCTGATGCCATCTGAGCTCAAGAGGTAAATAAGGAAAGCATAAGATAGAGAAAAAAAGAAAAGAGAAAAATAAGAACAGAAAAGCAGTCAGGGTGGATGAGTTCCAGCTCAGGAGCCCTACTCCGCTGGCATCTTGCATGTGGCAAGAAGAAAGGGTGACAAGTGCAAAGCAGAAGGTGATACAAATTGGGTGGTGGAGAAGAAGGCACAAGAACAGAGGTGAATGTGCAGTTAAGACACAGGGGCAAGTGGAGACTGAGTTTCTGGGAATAGCAACCAGGATGGGAAGATTAGCTGGAGAGAGGGTGAGGGGTTAATTTAGTGGTTGAGTGAGTGCTGTTTGAGACAGGGATTGCAAAGTTTTGAGACAAGGCAGATGGATGGGATGTGAGGAAGCAGGAGAGACAGAGTATGAGGTGAGATGGGTAGCAAGATGGAGAATTGGTAGAAATTTGGGGGCAGTGTGTTGGTTGGAAGAGCAAAGTGAAGGCTCAGAGAGAGGAGCGTGCAGTGGGGAAAGGACATGAGGAGTGAAGAGTCAGGCAGGGGATCAGTGTTAGGGAGGAGAGATTTTAGAATGTAGGTGACCAGAATGTTTGGGGGAAATAGAATGATGGGGCAGAAGGATTGTACAATGGTTTGGAGAGAATCAAATGTGAGGCAAGATTAATGGGGGCTGGCCAGTGTGAGGGATTAAGTAAATGGTGAGCAGGAGGAGGAATGAGTCTGCATAGAGAATGCTGTGGAGTCTGAGAGGGGGGAAGAAGGAGTTCAATGGTGGTCAGGGTTGAGTGAGTATTCATGTGAGGTAGAAGGTGACAGGCGAATGAGTTTGAGGGAGAGTGATATGTTAGGGAAACTGGAATGGACAATGAGCAGAGTGAAGAGGGAGCTGATTGTGTGAAGAGAGTGATTGTGAGAGGGAAATATATGGGGAGTAGATAAGAGAATGGGTGACTAGGAGTGTGAAGGGAAGAGGGGGAAATCCATTTTTTTTTGCCTAAGCCAGTATTTGTTGCCATTCCCTAACTGCTCAGATAACAGTTAAGTGTCAACCACATTCCTGTGGGTCCGGAGTCACATGTAGGCCAGACTTGATAAGGATGGCAGTTTCCTTCCCTAAAGGACATCAGTGAAACAGATAGGTTTTCCTGACAATCAAAAATGAATTAATGGTCATCAGACTCTTCAGTCCAGATTTAAAAAAAAATGTTTAATTAAAATTCCACCACCTTCCGTGGTGGGAGTCCAACCTTCACTTGTGACTCTGAATTAATGCCACCAGGCCTGGGGTATGGGGAGTAATGAAAAGAGGCTGAAAAGGCTCTGGTTGTTTTCATTGAAGCAGAGAAGGTGAGAGGGACCTGGTGGAGGCGTATAAATTATGAGGTGCATGGACAGGGCAGACAGCAAGCAGCTGCTCGCATTAGCTGAAAGGTCAATAACAAAAGTGCACACTTTTACAGTTAAGAAAGGAGGTTTAGAGGAGACTTGAGAAAAATCAATTCACCTAGAAAGTGACAGGGGTCTGGAATTAATTGTTTGGGGGCGATGGTTAGAATAGATGATAGGAGCAGGTAATAGGAGTCTGTTCTGCCATCCAGTTTGATCATGGGTGATCATCAAGAGCAGTTATGGTATCCCTACATGTGAGAAACAAAGCCCAATCACTTCAATAATTTCAGTCCGAGACAAGATCTGAATCAGTAGTGCCATTTATTTTACACTTGCAAGTGGGTGTGATGTCCACTGTCTACAAGGCAAGGGACATACACACACCAAATTCAATTCATACACAACATTTATATGATTTGATGTCTATTGTTTTACACTGCTCCCTCCCCTGTTTACATCGTCCACTTCCCTAAGACCGGCCCCCATTATCCCTGTTTATCTCTTGCCTTATCCGGCCTTGTCTGTGACAAAATACTTATTCCTGGCCTCACAAGGCTGTTTGACCTCATCCTGCTGTAGGTCATTGTTAGGCATATTCTTTCTTCATCATTATCTACCCCCTTCATCTGTGCCTTTCCCGAGGCCGTTCTGATCCCTAGGACCCTTTTAATTGGGGTTTGTTCCTGTGTTTTTGTAAAAGTGGAAAGCACATGTTTATACCTACTGTTTGTACAGGCGTATCTAGCTTAACTTCATCCCCTCACAACATGTTATCTACTTGCCCATAATGTCTACCTTCTGACATACAGTTTTAGCTAATACAAAAACAATTATATATTTCCTCCACATCGTTTCCATTCTTGTTGACTCAGCTCTTGGCTAAAACAATTACACACTGGTGTGAGTTCATTTTACTTTGTAAGATGGAATTGCAGAATTGCAGAAGTAACATTAATTTACCTATATCCCACAATTTCCCCCTTTTCTTTAATTACTATTTGTTATCTTCTGCATTTTTCTTTTAGGGGCACCTGTTTCATCAAGGCTGTTTCAATCAGTCTTTGGGTGAGCCCTCGTATGATCATTTTTATTAATTGTTACCCACCAAAAGAGAGCTGACACAAAGCCTGCTGCAATCTGGTTACAAGCCTTGAATTCATCAGGTACCCCCCTAGGGACTCCTACCGAATCAAGATAAATCCTGTCATCGAAAGAAGTGTCTAACAGTAATCTCTTACCCCTTCCCTTTTTCCCTCCTATCTTTTCCTTCTCAAATGCCAGGGTAAATGGAATTGCCAATTGTACAATTGCACATATCCCTCTCCAATCTGGAGGTAGCGTGGGTCTCAATATTTTGCCTCCACAGTCCCACCACAGATCCGCTCGGGGAACCTTCAGAGCTGAGTAGTTCCCTCCCTTCTCCATTTCGGTTACATTCTTAATTTCTGTACATAATTTCAGCTCCCCCAAATCTTTCGACTGACTTGTACCTCGTCTACGCACACACGATGTGTGATTTCCAACTGCGGCAGAAAACAGGGGGGGAACTTTTACATCTTTCTTCTCCAAGGGAGGGAACATCAGAGATAGGGAGGTACAATTCCTATCATTCCATGCAGTCTCATCCTGATACAGGGCTATCATACATTTCATGCCCTTCCTGCCTCGCTTCCACCGAGTGGAAAGGGAACCACCTGGGCCACTGGCCGACCAGAGGCACATGCATCGCAATTGCTCTTGTTCAGACTTTTTACAGTAAACTTTACCCATTCAACCCAGGCATTTGCATCCCCGTACCCAGTTTCTATTTCAATGGTCTGTTTCAAGTCCTTTACCTCTATAAATTTTACTACTTTAGGATCAGCGGGAGGGGTGAAAGATTGTATCTTATTACCCAGTAGTTCTACCCGTTTTCCCTGTCCTACGCTAATTCAAAAACAATAGCCCAAGAAATCCTTCCCATTTGCTTTCATTTCTATCCCAAACATTTCATTTCATTGTATCTCATAGGTGCTCCCCCCCCCCCTCCCCCACCAACCAGGATTGTTTCGTGCCATGTGGTTTTCCTTATCGTTCGGTATATTGGGTTACACTTTTTATCGGGACAATCACGAGCTGGTCGGAAGGGGGCCTGGTGTACTGTGACAAGACCATTATACTAAGTACCATCCCCAAGGCTATCCCCATAGGACTTAAGATGTATCTCAGAGCTGCGGTACTGTCTCTGATTATCTACATCCCCACAATTTACTAAGCTGCATACATCAGCGTCTATTACTTGTGGATTATCAGACTTGGGGACCGTTAATAATACATATGACAATGATATTTGACAAAATCCCAATACTAAAAGGGCTAGCATCATATCTCTAGCAGCATTCCCAGTATTCTAACCATCATGCTGAATATACAATCTTACAGAAATAATCCCGCGCTTGCGTCGCCACTGTATAATTAGTTACTCAAAGTCTCTTTAGCCTGAGTTTCAGCGAATCTTGTTTTGATTCGGCTGTCCAGACTTCTTCCTCAACTGGAGATTCCACTGGCCCTTTGATCCGAGTGTAGTGAGTCCAGCCTTTCTCTGCTGTCCTTATCGCTGTTTCAGGGGTCAAAAGAGCCTGGTACGGCCCTTCCCAGTCCGGCTGCAATTTAGTCTCTGTCCATGATTTT
This sequence comes from Chiloscyllium punctatum, assembly GCF_047496795.1. Lineage (NCBI taxonomy): Eukaryota > Metazoa > Chordata > Chondrichthyes > Orectolobiformes > Hemiscylliidae > Chiloscyllium > Chiloscyllium punctatum. The sequence continues at coordinate 26,462,236 of NC_092768.1, read as the reverse complement.
ACTAAGATTCAATCGCCCGGCTGGATGGGATGAACGGTGCATTCAAGGGGTGGAGTCTGTGCCAATAAACCCTGTTTCCTGAGGAAAAACAAAGAGGAGGACAAGCCCAGTATATACTTCTTTAAAAACAAATCTTTAGTTTCAGGACTTGGCAATTCTCCATTCGTTCCCAAGTAAGGTAATCCAAATAAGATTTCATAGGGGGATAGTCCCAAATCTTTCCTTGGGGCTGTTCGTACTCGCAAGAGAGCTATAGGTAAACATTTGGTCTAAGGGAGTCTGGTTTCTATTATCAATTTAGAGAGCTGTCATTTGAGTGTTTGGTTCATTCTCTCAACCCTTCCTGATGATGGCGGGTGCCATGGAATATGGAACTCCCAGGAAATTCCCAACCCTTTCATTACCCCCCGTAACACTTTAGAGGTAAAGTGAGTTCCTTGGTCGGAATCAATATGGTTCACGAGCCCATATCGGGGAATTATGTGCTCTAATATTGTTTTAGACACTTCACTCGCAGTGGCGGTAGCTAGGGGGTATGCCTCAACCCAATCAGATAAATGATCTACTATGACCAGCATATATTTTAGTCTCCCTACCCTGGGGAGTTCAGTATAATCTACTTGTATATTCTGGAAAGGTCTCAATCCTGGGTCTCTTCCTCCCGGGGTCTGTTTTCTCAAGACTTTCTTATTTACCTTTCTGCATATGATACATCCCTCACATATTTGTTTAGCAATTGTATATATTCCTTTACATCCATATTCCCTAAGAACCAAATCACACATTGCTTGTACTCCCCAATGGCTGCCTTGGTGTAGGACAGCCATAATGTCTCGCATCATCATTTTGTTCAACATTCTCCTTCCATCAGGTAACATCCAATGCCCATCTGCTGTTTTTACAGCCCCTAAATCTCTCAATTCTTTTTCTTCGCTTTCAGTAAATATAGGAGCTTCCCGAGGACCTGGGACAGTAGGTATTAGGGAATGAATCACCACTTCTTGTGGGTTCAGGGCTGCTTCCTTAGCCACTTCATCGGCTAATCTATTTCCCCTAACCTCTGGTTCATTTCCTTTCTGATAACCATTTACATGCACGACTGCTATTTCTCGGGAAAGTAATAGGGACTCCAAGACTCGTTTAATCAATTCTTCATGTACTAATTCCTTCCCCCTTTTTACCCCCGAAACAGTAATTGACTGTGTTGACATTCCTACTTTCTTTGGTTTAAAATTCAGCGATGACCGTGCTGCCCCCGTATCTACTAGGAAGACTACCTCTTCCCTACAGAGTCCCACCTTCAGGTTTATCAAGGGTTCCTGGTGGGTCCCGGGGGCAGGAACCCCTGACACCCCTATTCTTCATCAAAATTCATAAGCGTAATTGCCCTCTCTTCCCTTTTCAGAGCAGGACACTCCCGCTTAAAGCGCCCTATCTTTCCGCAATAATAGCATCCTGCCTGTGGAGACCTCCAGCTCTGACCCTGTCGCTCGAACCCTCTATCAAACACTCCCCCTTGTCCTCTCTGCCCTACATGCTGCCACCCGCCGCTCCGATTGGTCACTATTGGTTCCATTCTTTTCTTAACTACCTCATCAACCGCAGCTACCATCATTTTCACCTTCTGTTTCTGTCTCTCATCCTCTCTCTTTACAAACACTTTCTGTGCTTCTCTTAACAATTCATCTAATGGCTTTTCACTCCACCCTTCTATTTGCTGTATCTTTCTCTGTATGTCTGGCCATTCCTTTGTCACAAAAATGTACTTTCAAAAGACCCTGTGCCACTGGGTTCTCAGGGTTCATTCCTGAATATTTCCACATTGAGTCTCTTAATCTCTGCAAAGAAAGCTGAAGGGGTCTCATCTTTCTCCTGTCTAACTTCAAAGATTTTAGTCAAATTCTGTGACTTTGGAACTGCCTCTCTTATACCTTTTAGAATCAGGTCTTTCAATTCCTTCATTTCTTCTCTATGCTCCGGACTTTGGTTTTCCCACTGGGGGTCTCTGAGGGGAAACTTCGTCTCTCCCTGTCCAGCATCCCCATCTCCAATGGGGTGTTCCCTGTCCCATATTTTAATGGCTGCTCCCCATATAAGTTCCCTTTCTTCCCCAGTAAATAGTATATTCAAAATAGACATTAACCCAGCCAGGTATACAGACTGGGCCCCAAAAATTGATCAGTTTGTTCAGACAACCCTACCGGATCCTCAACCAGGACCTTCATTTCTTTTTTAAATGTTCTGACCTCCCCACTGCTGAGGGGGACACTTACAAACCCAATCTCTTTGTCCCCTATTGGTACCTCCCGAAGGGGATAAGTCATTACATTCTTCCCCTTTTTCTTTTTTTAAAGAAATATTGCAATATTTCTAGCTCCCCATAACTTCAAACACCAATTCATCAATTCATGCTTGACTAACTTTAAAGCCTGTTCCAAACTTGTAAATATATTTATATATTTACGTTCATTTATTCAGTATTTAATATTCAAAATGTAAAATGCATACAGTTCTCAATTTTGAAATCCACTGTAATCACTCAGTTTTAGTCCCTTAATTTAAATCCAAAATTAGTTTTCTTAAATAGTGCTGACCAATCATTGCTCAATTACAATACTATAGGTCGTGAAATAATCAGAGCTGCCTTAAAATTATTTGTCTATTCAAGTTTTAAAAAAACCTTCTAATGCATGAACAATGGCCGAATCTAAGGTCACAGATATTAACCATAGGATCGTGTTTTTACTACAATCTAATGTTGAACTGAAACTTCAACTGTCCTCCATAAATCGCTTTCATGTAAAGATAAAAGCGATTAGTTAGAAACTGATAGTAAGGCAGTCATGACCTGTAAGAAGAACAGGAGTTATCATTCTTTTTTTTCATAATCTCTATAGAATCCTTAACTTTAAAAGAAATCATGTTAAGTTTCCATAATAAAAATCAGATTCAAAACAGTCCCGGAACTCAAGCTCCAGGGAATAAAACGCAAACATTCAATCACCAACAAACAAATGTGCATTCAAACCAAATCACAAAGGGTTAAACTTTCTACCAGCTGTACAGCTCTTTTCATTCTCTCTCTCTCTCTCTCTCTCACACTCATTGACAAATAAATTCAGATATTTACAAACCCAGTCTTTGTCCGACCTGAATTTTGGCCAAAAGAGGCGGGACGAAGAATGGATTCCTTAGTCCATATGAAGCAACAATATTTAATCATCTTTTTCCCCTGTACAAGTATTATTTTGCCAATTCCACAACATCCTCCCCAAAGGACTTTCTGGAGGTATGTTGTAAGGGACCCCGCCTCCAATTCCATTGCTTTTTCCTTCTTTTGTTTTCCCGGAGGCTTTTTCCTTACCCACGGCACAACCCATATTGAGTTCCTTCGTTAGTCCCTTATTAACTACTAAAACTCAATCCCGACCACCAAGGCAATACTTAAAAGTCAGGTTTCTTACCTTGGTCTGTGCACAGAGTTGCCTGGCCCCTTTGTGCCATATTGTCTATCGAGCTTCTATCACTGTCTGATTCAGATGTCTCTCTTGTGGGATTCGTACCAGTCGCCCAAGGGAGCAGACCAAACCAGGACACGAGACCGCTCCTCAATGGGGAACGGGATGCGTCTTCCCAGTGTCCAAGGCCAGCCACTCCCCCCGGCGATGGAAGAAAATCCCGGACAGCCCCCAATTGTGAGAAACAAAGCTCACTCACTTCAATAATTTCAGTCCAAGACAAGATCTGAATCAGTAGTGCCATTTATTTTACACTTGCAAGTGGGTGTGATGTCCACTGTCTACAAGGCAAGGGACATACACACCAAATTCAATTCATACACAACATTTATATGATTTGATGTCTATTGTTTTACACTGCTCCCTCCCCTGTTTACATCGTCCACTTCCCTAAGACCGGCCCCCATTACCCCTGTTTATCTCTTGCCTTATCCGGCCTTGTCTGTGACAAAATACTTATTCCTGGCCTCACAAGGCTGTTTGACCTCATCCTGCTGTAGGTCATTGTTAGGCATATTCTTTCTTCATCATTATCTACCCCCTTCATCTGTGCCTTTCCCGAGGCCATTCTGATCCCTAGGACCCTTTTAATTGGGGTTTGTTCCTGTGTTTTTGTAAAAGTGGGAAGCACATGTTTATATCTACTGTTTGTACAGGCGTATCTAGCTTAACTTCATCCCCTCACAACATGTTATCTACTTGCCCATAATGTCTACCTTCTGACATACAGTTTTAGCTAATACAAAAACAATTATATATTTCCTCCACATCGTTTCCATTCTTGTTGACTCAGCTCGTGGCTAAAACAATTACACACTGGTGTGAGTTCATTTTACTTTGTAAGATGGAATTGCAGAATTGCAGAAGTAACATTAATTTACCTATATCCCACACTACAGAAGACAGAGCAAGTGCACCAAAGGTTCACTTAGCTGTTACCTGGAGTGACAGGACTGCCATCTGAGGAGAGGTTGGTTTTCACTGGGTTTAGGAGAATGAGAGGATATCAAATTGTAATGCATAAAATTCTAAGAGGCCCCATCAGACTAGATGCAGGGAGGATATTCACCCTCATTGAGGAGTCGAGAACCAGGGTGCCTATCTAAACATACGGGTTAGGACTGAAATGAGGGAACATTACTTCAGGAAGTTTTCATCTGTGGTATTCACAAGCGCAAGAGGCTGTAGAGGCTCGATCACTGAGTATGTTTGGGGAAGACGGTTATCATTTTTTAGCTATTGAAGGCATCAAAGGAAAAAGAGGAGGAATGTACCATTCAGCTAGAAATTTGCCATGATTATATTGAATAGTAGAGCAGATTTGAAGGCCAAGTGGCCCACACTTGCTCCTAGTATCTATATTTCTCTAAAGGATGAGAAGCTGTTCCCAAAAGTCACTGTGAACCTGACTAGAACTAGAGCTTGCCAAGCACAGACTGTTGACTGTCTTCAGGGGCACCTCTGCTCGATGCTGACATTTCTGTCCTTGCGTCGAGCACAGTGTCAGAGCAAGGCAATAAATTCAAATGACTGGCCACTGGAATGATGTTTAATGACAGAGCAGAGGTGTTTCTGAAGATAGTCACCAACCTGTGCATGGCATATACCCTGAAACTCTCATTATGGCTTCAGGGATGGAACTTTATCTTTCAAATAGAAACTGTACCATCTCTGGATTCAACATGGTGTTCAACTATTTCATTGCATAAACAAGCTCCTGTAATCGATTTGCATCATTTTTGTTTGATTGGTTTGGTTTTGTTCTTTGAGTTGGTGGCAGAGACATCATTGGGTTTGCTATTTCTTTGCTGCCTCCATTCCCTTTGGCCTGTGCAAGAGTTTATTAATAAGCAGATATATGTCCTACAGATCATTATGTTGAGAAGAGGGCCAGTAAACGTGATTCAGTCCTGGATACCATGCTGTGGAGGTGCCAGTGCTGGACTGGGGTGGACAGGGCCAAAACCACACGATACTGCGTTGTAGTCCAACAGGTTTATTTGAAACCGCAAGATTTTTGACTTAGTCTTGGATGTGATAAACCATAAAAACCTATGTTGCTAATTGTGAATTCACTGGTCTGACAGAAGATGGGATGATTGAGTGTTACCATCCCACATATTGACCAATGAATTGTCCTCCCAAATGTGACAGCACTAGTGTGCAGTGAGTTGAGATAATTGCCTGACCCCAAACCTCAGTGACATCGTCAGATTTGTTTTTGGTTGGAATGAACCCATGGCTGAAACAATAATTAGCTGGTACTTTTAAATCTATATTTTCCTAGTTTCAACCCAGATTCAACAAATTGGGAGCTGGAGTCAACTTATTTTTTGTTATTCAGTATCAATCAAGGGCATTGCTGTGTGGAAGTTTGACTCTCAACTCCGGACCACACAAATTTCAGTTCAAAAGTAGATGCTTTATTTCTGGATAGCTGGTAAGAGATTCTGGGTGACAACAAAGGAGTCTCATAGCCTTCTTGTGATGAATCTCTGATTAGCAAGGTTAGATCTCATGGAATACAGGGAGAACTAGCCATTTGGATACAGAACTGGCTCAAAGGTAGAAGACAGAGGGTGGTGGCGGACGGTTGTTTTTCAGACTGCAGGCCTGTGACCAATGGAGTGCCACAAGAATCGGTGCTGGGCCCTCTACTTTTTGTCATTTACATAAATGATTTGGATGCGAGCATAAGAGGTACGGTTAGTAAGTTTGCAGATGACACCAAAATTGGTGGTGTAGTGGACTGCGAAGAGGGTTACCTCAGCTTACAACAGGATCTGGACCAGATGGGCCAGTGGGCTGAGAAGTGGCAGATGGAGTTTAATTCAGGTAAATGCAAGGTCCTGCATTTTGGGAAAGCAAATCTTTGCAGGACTTATACACTTAATGGTTAGGTGCTAGGGAGTGTTGCTGAACAAAGAGACCTTGGAGTGCAGGTTCATAGCTCCTTGAAAGTGGAGTCGCAGATAGATAGGATAGTGAAGAAGGCATTTGGTATGCTTTCCTTTATTGGTCAGAGTATTGAGTACAGGAGTTGGGAGGTCATGTTGCAGCTGTATAGGACATTGGTTAGGCCACTGTTGGAATATTGCGTGCAATTCTGGTCTCCTTCCTATCGGAAAGATGTTGTGAAACTTGAGAAGGTTCAGAAAAGATTTACAAGGATGTTGCCAGGGTTGGAGGATCTGAGCTACAGGGAGAGGCTGAACCGGCTGGGGCTGTTTTCCATGGAGCATCGGAGGCTGAGGGTTGACCTTATAGAGGTTTACAAAATTATGAGGGGCATGGATAGGATAAATAGACAAAGTCTTTTCCCTGGGGTCAGGGAGTCCAGAACTGGAGGGCATAGGTTTAGGGTGAGAGGGGAAAGATATAAAAGAGAACTAAGGGGCAACGTTTTCATGCAGAGGGTGGTATGCGTATGGAATGAGCTGCCAGAGGATGTGGTGGAGGCTGGTACCATTGCAACATTTAAGAGGCATTTGGATGGGTATATGAATAGGAAGGGTTTGGAGGGATATGGGCTGGGTGCTGGCAGGTGGGACGAGATCGGGTTGGGATATCTGGTCGGCATGGACAGATGGACCGAAGGGTCTGTTTCCATGCTGTACATCTCTATGTTTCTATGTTTACTTGCAAGCAGTGTATTTTATATCTTATTTGGATGTGACTAATGCAGAAGTCTTTAAGTCACATGGCTGATTGCCATTATATTGTTCAAGACAGATATTTCACAATATTACAATGCCCGGTAATTGCTGACTTTCTGTGACAAATAGTGAATGGTTTATAGGAGCTGGTTATTGCATTACACACAATTGTATGTTAATAGGTAAGGGTCTTAGATAATAGGATTTCTGTTTTGTTCCTATTGTTAGTCTTCACATGCCCTTGTTACTAGGTAAGGAGGTACGTTAATAGGGACAGAAGGCAGTTAATAAGATCAATAACCAAGGCTATCAGTTTTGTCCAGGGAGAACAAACACCTTTGCCTGGCACATGTATAGCTCCAAACCATTTCGACAGTTAGGAAACAGCAGCCAGATCCTAACTGTGATCTCCAGTCTCATTCTGTCAGAAGACAGGCACGCAATCGAACCTGCAGTAAGTCACATTAACAGGGGATCTTTTAACCTTTGAGTTCCCAATACATCATCATAAGCAAGTGAATTTTTTTTCTTTTGTGGTTCCCAAATTTCATCAGCTGGGTGGGCCAGCATTCTTGAGTCCCTAGACACTTCTGAGAAGGTGGTGTTGAGTTTTTTTCTTCTTGGGTGAAGTCTTCCTCATTCTTAATTACCATTGCCTTCGATCCTCCTTACACCCATCCTCAAAACCCTCCTTAACACATCCGCTTCTTCCTGACACCAGCCTCTCCTCCTCCACCTGTTCTTTGTCACCACCATACTCACCCTGATTCCACAATCCCTCCCCCTAAACTCTATCCATTCTGTACATTATCAAATTTCTGTTCCCTTCCTCAAATAAACTCTATCCACCTTACTCACCGACAATCTTCTCATCCTCCTACTTTCTCCTCACTCCAGACCTTCCAGATACCCATTTTCCCCATCTCACTGTATTCTCCTCTTCATGCCTATATTTCTCATGTCCTCGTAAATCTATTACCCCCTCCTCCTTGTTAAAGTACAGATTTGAGATGGCCCAGGAAATCCCTTGTGGACTCAACCCGTAAGTCTCTTTTGGTTTGTCCCCGAGATCGTACTCTTTGGTAGTCTGGAATAAAAAAACCTCTTCCAGACAATTTAGTTTAATTTTAGTCATCTCCTTTATTTACCAACAGCATCACTGTTACAACATAACACTGATACCAAAAGCTAAACTAATTAGTCCTAATAACCCAGGAGAGTAGGATACTGCTCTTCCTTTAAGAGCCCTCGCAGGCTACTCTGTCTTACTGTCGCAAACTGGCTCCATTTACACAAAAAGTTTACAAAAACACTGCATGTTCATAATTAGACAGAAAACAGTGAAGGACAATAATTCATAAGGGAGAGAAGTTAATTGACAAGTCAGTGTGCACTTGACTGATCACTGCTGCAGGCCCATAGCCATTCATCAGGAGGGAAAAACAAATCCAGCCGAGTTAAGCATCTACTGGTGAGATAAGATAAGTTCCTATCAGAAAGAGGTACCAGTCTGAATTAAATGGGAGATGTCATAAGGTAACCTTGCACAGCTCGCATGTCAGATGCAATTGTTTTACAAAATGGCTTCTTATCAACGTGGGCAAACTTTTGACCTTAAAATGACACATTGTGCCAGAATCTCTTCAGTGACAGGTTTAGAATACTTTTTAGTCTAGGAGCAGACTCCTGCTTTTTAACTTAAGCACAGAATTATTCTGTACCTGAGGCTGAGATGTTACCGTAAGGTTGCATTTAAACTGATTCATTAGCCTTGAATTAAATTTGCTTTCTTTTCAGAGTTGTGATTCAAATTCAGATAAGACATAAGATCAGATTGACAGTGGAGCAGTCATGGTCTGCAAAAACAACAAGTAAGTTAAAGCTTCATCAATATTACTTTTTACAGAGTTTGCATTTCATAACCAATAATGGTTACTCATCATCATCATCAAGTGTCAAAATGCAATTAAGTTCAATCCATAGCAAAAAAGCACAAAGAGTTAATTTTCTATTTGCTTCGGCAGTCCCAGCACTAAAATGGTCTCTCTCTCTACTTTCTCTTTAGTCTCTCTCTCTTCTCTCTCTCTCTCTCTCTCTCTCTCTCATTGAGTTGTCCAATTTCAAATAATTTCCCTTCCCATCCCTGTCTCCTTTCCCAGCCTCTCCTCCTCTCTTCCACTCTTCTCTACCACCAACCGGATTCATTCTTTCCATTGACCAACCAGCACATACCCTCTACCTGTCTTGATCACCACCTCACCACCCTACCCCGCCACCCCCTTTTTCTGCAGCTTTCCCCACAACCACCCTCAATCCTGAAGAAGGGTTACACCGAAAACATTGACTTCTCCACCTCCTGATGCTTCCTGGCTTGCTATGTTCTTTCAGCCTCCTGCCTGTCTATTAAAGAAAAAAGAGTGTTCCAGTCTCTCTTCATAGCAAGGAAATATCTGTTGACCAGTAGGACCTTGGGAAGCACTGAGGGTCAGAGAGATCTCGGTGTGCATGTCCACCAGTTTCAAGTTTCAACATTGGTGGATAATGTGATCAAGAAAGCACGTAGTATATTTGCCTTTGCTAGCTGAGGCATAGAGTTTTAACAGCAGGGAGGCGATGCTGAAAATGTGTGAATAGTTGGCCAGGCCACAGCTAGGTCATTGTGTGACATTCTGGAATCCACATTATAGATGGGATGGGTTTGCACTGGAGAGGATGCAAAAGAGATTTACCAAGATGTTGCCTGGGCTGGAGTGCTTTACGGATGAAGTCATGATTTGGAGATACCGGTGTTGGTCTGGGGTGTACAAAGTTAAAAATCACACAACACCACGTTATAGTCCAGCAGGTTTAATTGGAAGCGCACTAGCTTTTGGACCGTCGCTCCTTCACCTGATGACTATCACCTGATGAAGGAGGGACGCTTCAAAAGCTAGTGTGCTTCCAATTAAACCTGTTAGACTATAACCTGGTATTGTGTGATTTTTAACTTTTTACTGATGAAGAGAGATTGGATAGTTTCTGTTTTTTGTTTGGTGAAGGAGATTGATCGGGATCATGATTGAAATGCATAAAATTACAACGGGAATAAATAGAGTAGACGGATAGAAACATTTCCCATGATGGAAGGCTCAATGATCAGGGTCATAGATTTAAGGTCAGGGGCCATCAGTCTTCAATGTGGAACCTTATCAAAAGCCTTGCTGAAGTCTAAGTCAATAACATTGAAAGCATTGACCTCACCTGCAAACCTAGTCATGTCTTTGAAAAATTCAATAAAGTTTGTCAAACATGAGCTCCCCTTAACAAAACCATGCTGACTATTCTTAATTTGTCCCTGCCTCTCCAAATGCAGATTAATTCTGTCCCTCAGAAATGCTTCCAATAGTTTCTGCACCACTAAGGTTAGATGGACCGGTTCATAATTTTCTAGTTTATGAATGTGCTTCCTTTTTGAATGTGCTTATGTCAGAATGCAACAAGTGGAATACAAGGGCAAGGGAGTCAGAGTGCTAGGATTGATGGAAAGGGGGACAACTTGAGAGTGAAACAGAGGGACTGGGATTGCGAATGAGCCAGATGGGGAGTAATGAAGAACTGGGACCAGAGAGTGAAGACGTAACATGACTGGAGAGACAAGAGGAAAGATTAGAGTGGGTGAGGGGGTAGGGGAGGTGAAGGGGTGACTGAAGTACAGGAAGAGTGAGGGGGAGTGGAATGTAAAGCAGAAGGAGAGAAAGAGCTGAGGATTGGGAAGGGTGAGTGATGGAACAGGGGAATCAAGGATTGAGAGGAAGTAGAGATTGAAAGGCAGGAGATTGTGAAAGACCTGCGAATGTGGGGACAGTGAAAGAGAGACTTGGGTGAGAGGGAAGCAAGAGTGAGTAGGATGAGTGGAGAGATTGGGGAGGAAGGGAAGAGGAGAGTGAGGAAGAGGAGAGTTTAAGAGCAGATGAGCAGATCACAGGCAGTGTTGAGCAATGGATTGGCAGGGCACGGGGAGGTGGGAAGATCAAGGTGTTATGGGATTTTTGGGAGGAGGTATGAGGGGATATCAACTATATTGGGACTGTTCTGTAATTCAAGATTTCATTCTGGGTGCTGGTTCAGACCTTCCCAGGATGCAGATTTGTCGCTGATTGCTGGGGTGTCAATAGGGCCTGTCACTGTACTTGGGGGTAGCAGATTCCTAGCCTCAGGGGTCTTGGGGATGGAGCTGGCATGAGACAGCATCAGGACCAGCAGAGGTCTTTTGGCTGTGCTCCCCTTGCCCATTGTTGCACTTTTAATCCCTTTCCCCTTTCTTAAGGTCTTCCTACATCTACTCCCTGCTTACACAGTTTCATCTTTGCCCTCCACAAGGAAATATCCACTTGTCATATTCATCAGAGTTGTTCACCTTGATGGGAGGCAGCATGGAGAAAGGGAGGAGGATGGGAGAGTGGTGGGATCAGGAGGGTGAGATAGTTGGAGAGTGTAGAAAGCAGAGGGAAGTGAATAGGGAGTGAGAAACTGTAGACAGAGTGCAAGAGGCTAGAGGAGCGAGAAAAGTTAGTCAGTGAGGTGGACGGTAATGCAGGGCACCAGAGAAAGGGACTGGAGAGAGCAAGGCACCAGAACAGTAGGGAGGGAAGGAGATCAGATGGGAAGGGAGGGAAGAGAGTGAGTGAAATGGGGAGATGAGAGAAATGTGTGAGGGCGTTTTCATTGGGAAAGATTATGCAAATTGTGTTGGAGTGAAAACAGGAAAGAGAGTGGATTGCGATAATAAGTAGGAAGGGGAAAGTTTGTGAAAAAGGTTGGTCTTTGCAGGGTTGGAGAAGACTTGAAGGGCCAAATGGCTTCTTTCTGCACTGTAGGAATTCTAAAATGTGTTTTTTTGGTTAATTATTAGAGAGTACAGAGGATGTGGGGTGTGGACTGATTAGGGATAAAGAAAGGCAGTTTGAAGAGTGAGGCAGGGAGATGAGAATGAGAGGAGGAATGAATGCCAAGACAGAACACATATTCAATATTCCCTCTTTAAACAGTTTTATAAACTGGAGAATTGATGTACTGGGGACTCAATGCAATCTTGATCTTCCATTGAATGTGTCATGAATTGTACAAGTCCCATTCACAACAAAAGACTGAAGAATGATTTGACCACTGGTGGAAGTAGTCAGAGGTTCAGAGATTCACACAGCGTGAAAATACCTTCAAGCTATTGAGTCTGCACCAACATAACATCACTAAATGTGCACTAATTCCAGTTTCCTGGAATATGCACTTGTCTCATATGCTTAAATATCATGGGGTTACATGGTGGGGGTTGGTTCTGAATAGACCATTGTGGCCACAATCTGATGAATGGCAGAACAGTTTAATTGGGCTCTATAGAATACTAATCCTAATTGTTTCTGTTAGTTTTGTGCTCCTTGTGTTTTATTAGGTCCACTGGGAATCCCATCAGCAATAATAGACTGTATTTGTTATGTTGGTGCCCTGCCCAACATTGAAACTGCAGCTGACATAATTAAAACAGGTGACTACGTCACCATGACAACACTGTTTCCCTGACCTTGGTGTAAACAAGTTAGTTCTCTCATTTCCAACATTTGAAGGTGTATTCCTCAAATCACTTCACTGGTTCAGAAGCTCTTTTGCCATTCTAAAGACACGTGGGCAGCATTTGAATAAAAGGTGTATTTTTTTCCTCCTCTCCTTTGAGATTATTTATCTGTGATTATGAAATGATTTTATTATTCTCACTGCTGCTCATTGCTCCTTTTTCTCTTTCCTCTACCATCTATATTCCTGCTGCTGCCACCTCAACAGCATACCTTCTTCACCCAGAAATAATAGCAGACATCTTCCTCAAGATGTCCTCAGCACATTCCCACACTCCACTCCAAACATGTGGGGAACTGTGTTGATTGAAAATCCAACTATTGAACTGAATTGTGAGCATGATCAAATACATGGAGTAGCCACTGAGTTCACTGCTTGATCAATGGGATCAGCCTCACTACATCCAAAATATATTGTCATCATCCATTACAAAAGTTTAATAATATTTCTACATTCCTGAATAATGTGCAACTATGGTCAATAATTAAAAATGTATCTCTCTACTGTTTTGAACATGAACACATCTGTTTTTAACCGATGGTCTCTGAAAGTTGATTTTTACCTAGGTGAACGGCATCTAACATTTCTCTCCAAGCTGTGTATTGTAAAGGGCCTTTGAACTTTCTGATAGACAGAATTCTACTACTGAGAGACATCGATCTTCAGAATTAATCCTGTAATAATTAAGTAGTTCATATTGCAAATTCAACTTTGTAAGAGAATTTCAGAAATAGTCATGATTTCAGCAGTTTTTGTGTTGAAGTAAATGAGGTTGAATGTGAAACTTAAACTTGTTCTTATAACACAATGAAATGCAAAGGCAAGGAATGAAAAGATCCAGCTTGACAGAATAATGTTTATGATGTGATAATTCATTTGTTACTAAAACATCACACATTAAGGAGAGGAAAAATATTTCAGTTGTGCAATTGTTGTATTGTAAACAGGGTTTGTGCAACAAAGAAGACAAGGGAAAACATCTTGTTATGACCAGACCAAATCCCCTCAAAATATACTGAGAAGATAGCCTTGACCCTGATGTTTTCTTGCTTTTAAAGGCAGGTGTAAGATGGTGTGTTCTGGAAGGAAATTAAAGAAAAGGATTCTGGGTAATTCAAGATGGAGGATGGGAAAAAATTACAGGTGAAAGAGGGATAGTTAGATGGAAACGGTTTAGATGGAAATGTATGAAATGCTGGCAAGTGGGACTAGATGAATTTTGGATATCTGGTCGGCATGGGTGAGTTGGGCGTGTGCTGTATGTCTCTATGACTGTATGACTATGACTCTGATTGGTCAAACCCACTTTAAATTTTTTCACCTATAGGTAAAATACAAATGATAGAAATAAAATTGGAATAAGTTAACTCTCCAGGAGAACTTAAGAGAATAAGTTATTTAACGAATGAACAGCAACTGTTCGAACAAAGTAACATCCCATTAACACAACCTTGGCAAAGGCAAATTCAGTAAAATGGATGATCTCACATACAATTCTTGTAGCAGGAGGATAACCACATTTTATAACGGGGAGAGAGATAACAACTTCCACACCATTTACAAGACTCCAGAGACTACTGAAAGCTAAAACCAAAATCCTGAGTTTTGTTGGAGCTTGACTCCACCCCATTATGTTGCTTCTATTATTCCAAATTAAAAAAAAAACAAAACTAGCTGGGACCAGAGCAGAGAGCTCAGACCCAAGTTTGCAACACTTGCTTTCAAAAGAAACAAGACAGAACAAATTACTATTAAAGGCACATCTGATAACGATCTAAAAGTCTCAGGCCCAACTGTATGATATGTGGGTCCCACAATCTGCTTCTGGCCTCGAGAACACCTCTAGACCTCGCTTGTCTATTGGAGGTTAGACCTTTAGTTGCCCAGAGACTCAGCTCTGGAACTCCCTCATCCCTGAATCTCTCAGTCTCTCTTACAGTTTGCTCTCATAAGAAGTTCTGAAATCTACCCCAATTATCTGTCTGAATATCTCAGTGTTAACCTTTGATTTCTAATGCTTCCTTGGATTCCACTAAGATCGCTCACAAAATTAAAGGCGCAATGTACATAAAGGATAGTGTTATTAAGATTTAAGAATAGAAGCATAATTGTATCTTCAAAGCGTTGAGTGTTGTGAATTCGTCAGGAGCCATACAGAGATAGGATTGGTCATTTCTTGGAAACATGGTTCATGTGTGTTTGTCTCTCAGGGGCAGGGGGAAGGTTACAATAACACAAACAGCCCAAATC
Organism: Chiloscyllium punctatum; assembly: GCF_047496795.1. NCBI lineage: Eukaryota > Metazoa > Chordata > Chondrichthyes > Orectolobiformes > Hemiscylliidae > Chiloscyllium > Chiloscyllium punctatum. The sequence goes on along the minus strand of NC_092768.1, from coordinate 26,447,205 downwards.
AGGTCAGTGATCACTTCCAGCCTGAGAACCAGGTTGTATTATTTACAGACATCTTGTCATTGATTCGAATATTGGAGAAGAGTTTTATAAAATCTACAATCGGAGTAAAATATCGCAGATGCTGTCGTACTGAAAACAAAATGCTGGAAATCACAGCGGAGTCAGGCAGCATCCGTGGAGAGAGAGCAAGTTAATGTTTCAAGTGCAGATGACTCTTCACCATAAAACTGGTTACTGTTAAATGCTGTGAATGGCTCCTTATTGTGTGAAGATAATCATGTGTGAATCATAAACAGAGTTACTGTCGCCCCAAAAAACAACCATGATAAACTGTGCAGAATTTCAGGAAAGAGCATGTCCTACCTTCTCTTCCGACCAGCTTCCTCCTGAAAGAAATGAATCACAAACAGTGAGGATAGCAGTAACAGATTTCAGGAGGAGACAGACAGGCTGCTGAAATGAGCAGACACAACATGGAAATGTGAAGTGATGTATTTTGGAAGGAAGGTTGAGTAGAGGGTACGATAAACTGGAACTGACCATCAGTCCCACCCTCAGACACAGTGGCTCTCATACTCCCACTGTACAAAACAGCCACACACTCTCCACACTTGATTACAATGGGAGTTCCAGGAGAAAATTAAACTTTGGCAAGACTTGGTAACAATTGGTGTCAGTGACAAATTTCAGCTGATCCGGGAATTAGGAGAGAAAAGGGACAGAATTAAAATGTTTGAATGTGAAGATGTTTTAAAGTTTTCCCCTTCTGAAACATTTCCTCTTTTATCTTGTAGACTTCAACAGCTTTGCTGATTGGCAGGAAGTTGTGAGTCTTGTGTTCCCACGATTCTCTACAAATCAGACAGGTCAATTTCATGTCAGTTTCACAAGTTCCCTCTGATGTTCTTCACAGTGATGACTACTTTCCTTCTCTTTCGGATCCAGCTCAAATTATCGAGCCTCCTGGGCCAGATTCGCTAAGGTCCGATGAACACTGAAGTTTCTTTCCGAAAATTCCTCTCTACAATGCAGACAGGAGTTTCTCTCCTTTTCCCAACTCTGGGTGATACAGGAACGACATAAATTATGTGCACAGTCCAGTATAACCGGATCGGTGAAGAAATTGAGACAAATGGGACAAATTGCCACCTCGGTCATTCCCATGAGCGGGAGCCATGTTCCCGCTCAGCACTTCTTGATTCAAATCGCTTTCACTTCCTATGTTACGTGCTGGATGAACACATTCAGTTCAACTATTTCACGATGAATGCCACTGAAGTTCTCAGAGTAAACTGGAGTTTGAGCTCCTGACATTTTCCCAAGAGGAAAGAAAAATGTAAATTTCTAAAAGTGGAACAAGGTACAGCGGAACACAGAGCGATGGCGGAGATCATGAGTTTTACTGCAGACTGAACTCACTCTCGCTTACAACCCCCGGAGGAAGCCGATTTAAAATCCAAATCGGTCACCTGCATTGTATGAGTGACTTCAGACGGGCAACCTCAATCACAAAGTTCAGCAGACATTTTAAATGACAGAGACATAAATCTTCTCGTGCAACGTTTCTCAACTTAAGGGGGCATTCAACGACCCCTTAACCTTGAAGTCATGCAAAGCCCCCAAATCACCAAAGTCTGTTTTTGCACATGTAAGTGCAATACACTGCAGTGCTGAAAATGGAAAACTTTGTCGTGAAATACGTTTTATAGACAACACAAAATAAATGTTATCATTCATTACTGTTCTTACTGTCCACCTAGCTTTGGCTTACCCTGTGTAAAGTTTAGTCTGTGATAGCAAAATAGTCAATGCGATCCTTGTGGTTCATGTTGCCTTGCTAAATCATATACATCTGGTTCAATTTTTGTCAAAAGCAATCTCAGGTCACCACGCTGAACAACATCCACGCGATTGCGGGTCTTGTCTTGTATTCTGGTGACAGCACTGAATCCTTTCTCAACCAAATAAGAGGTAGGAAACCGCTTTGCCTCTTCGCTTAATAGCGGGAATCGACATCGGGTGGCATCTTGAATCCAAAGAAGGGGCTCACCCATTTGCGAAAACCCAATTCTCTTTGCAGTGTCATTTCGGAGCTCTATCATTTTTTTCCTGAAGGCGAATGCCAATTTCTTCTGCGCATGAGATAAAGGGGTCAGTCAGTCAGCCATGGAGGGATCTCCATCACGATAAGGTCAGTAAATGGTATTTTCATGTCATCCTGCAGTGCATGAATGATAGGTAAGACTATCAATAATATCACAGCAACCAATCAGAGTGCACACCTCCATGGGTGCAGGGAAAATAACAGACTCGTGCGACTATGCGACTATCCATCTGCACACAGCAAAGCCCTTCAAGGACATGGCAGTCTTCCGAGTGATTGGTAAGCTCTCTACATGTGCATGACTAGATAGGTAATTGATCATCAGTAACATCCTCTGCGATGTTGTTTAAACTCGGGAACTGGTAAAACTCACGACGACTGATATTCTGATGAAAGAGATCAAGTTTCTTAATAAAAGATGTAACAGCATTCCTTGCTTTTATGAAACTCACATTATCTCCTTGTATCTGCATGATCAGCGAATCGCACTTATCGAATGTATCCCCATTTCAGCTTTCATACAAAGGTTTTCATTATTTCTGTGTAGGAATTCGATGGTAGAATTGAACAGTTCATGGAAACGATTGGGGCGTTTTCCTTTCGAGAGCAATCTCACTTCTGAGTGTAGCAGCAATTGCAGAAATTCATCTTCATTATCTTTACAGAGTTGGCGGAGAAGTCATTCATTCAGAGCATATCTCTTCATATAATTTACCACATCTAACACCACTTGTAGAATGGTTGAGGGCTTCACTAAGTTTCTTTGCAGCCAGATGCTGCGGATGGATAATGTAGTGTACTGTGAAAACATGTGGCACTTCTCTCTTTAATAATGCGACAAATCCCTGAAATTAGCCAGTCATAGCATGCTCGCCATCTGTAGCATAAGCAACAATGTTTTTGAGGGGAACAGACTTTTTATCAAAATAATCCTTGACGCAGTCAAAGATAGTCCTTACCTTTGGTATCTGTTGTTCTTCTTGTATTTCATTTTTGTTGATGAAATATACGTACCCCCAAAGTACTTTTATCAATTTGTAAGGCGATTTCTTTTGATATCAAAAGGGAACATAATTTATCCTCAACATTTGAAGCAATTTCATCAATGTGCCTTCTCACGGAATCATTGCTAAGAGGAATATGCTTGATAGTCATTAATGGTTCCTGATGTAGCACGGTTGATAATACTTTGGCAATAGCTGGAAGCACCAACTATTCACCCACGGGATGAGGTTTACCACATTTTACAATTAGCTTCATTATGTTGTATGATGCCACAAGGCCACCCCCATTTGTGGCTCCCATCTTTGAAAAAGCAGTGGAAATTGTTGGTCGCTGATTGAATTTATTCTTTATTGTTTGAAAATATGCCAAATCTTTGTCCTTTTTGTCACTGTGTTTCTTTTCCAAATGTTTAATAAGACAGGAAGGCTTCATGGCCTCGTTGGAAAAACTTTGTTCACAAAGCAAGCAGTGGTAACTGCTTATTAGATGGAGAGCGAATAAAGCCATATCGCAAATAGTCCATGCCTATCCTGCCCGACTTATTCGCTGAGGCCATTTTCACACTGTCGCTCGAATACTCTGATGGAATCATGGGTATTACCTTATCACGATAATTTTAAGACGTTCAGACAAGTGGCAAAATTTGATTGGCTAATTAGCTGTAATGTGCATTCATTCTGCCACTCCATAGTGGGTGGCACGGTGGCACAGTGGTTAGCACTGCTGCCTCACAGCACCAGAGACCTGGGTTCATTTCCCACCTCAGGCGTCTGACTGTGTGAAGTTTGCACATTCTCCCCGTGTCTGCATGGGTTTCCTCCCACAGTCCAAAGATATGCAGGTCAGGTGAATTGGCCATGCTAAATTGTCCCTAGTGTTAGGTAAGGGGTAAATATAGGGGTATGGGTGGGTTGTGCTTCGGCGGGACGGTGTGGACTTGTGGACCCGAAGGGCCTGTTTCCACACTGTAAGGAATCTAAAAACAGTTGAAAAGCTACATTTCGTCTTCCTAGAATCAGTGCCAGCTATGAACGAGTTCAAATGGTTTGCCATTCACAGAGAAGACTATTAATAATAACACAGCAACCAATCAGAGTGCACACCTCCATGGGTGCAGGGAAAATAACAGACTCGTGCGACTATGCGACTATCCATCTGCACACAGCAAAGCCCTTCAAGGACATGGCAGTCTTCCGAGCGATTGGTAAGCTCTCTACAAAGTCATTTAGTGCCCCGTTGCTGCCCCCTTTGACCTTAACGCCCACAGAAAGAAGGCAAATGCCCCTCAGGGAGTGCTTCCGCCACGTTGAGAAACAGTGTTCTAGTGTAATGGATTTGTCAGGTGATTGCATTTGTGTAGCGCCGTTCGCAACAATGGGCTGTCTGGGTGCTCTGGTTTTCTCCCACGGTCCAAAGATATGCAGGTTAGGTGAATTGGCCATGCTAAATTGCTTGTAGTGTTAGGTGGATTAGTCAGGGGAAAATATAGGGGGGTGGGTTTCTCTTTGGAGGGTCGGTGTGGACTTGTTTGGCCGAAGGGCCTGTTTCCACACTGTAGCTAATCTAAACTAAATGGGAAAGGGATAAAAACGGGTAAATATATGATAGTTTCTGTGTCATCTGTTATTTGTAAATTGTTAATTTATTATCAAGGATGAAATAGCAGAGCCTTTAGAAATAGTAATAGGTCAAGCAAAGTCATTGTGGCATCATGGAGGGTCAATTTTGCCTGACAAATTTTCTACAATTCTTTGAGGAGGTCATAAACAGAATAGGTAAATGGATTGCAGGGAATGTAATATTCTTGGATGTACGAGGTGGTGTTTGAAGAGATAATATAGTTTAGGCTGCTAAATAAAGCCACAGTTTTGGAGGTAGTATATTAGCATGGTGAGAGGATTTCCTAAATAATAGAAAGCAGAGAGTTGAAATAAGGGGTACATTTTCAGGATGGCAATCTCTCACCAGTTGTGTGCCAAAGAGATTGGAGCTATGGCATGAATGTTGAAAGTGAGTGTAGTATAGGCAAGTTTGGGCATGACATGAAAACAGATGGAAAGGGAATTGCTGAGGATAACACAGAATGTCTACAGAGGGATATAGGTATGTTACGTATATGAGCAAAACATTCACAGTTGGGAAGGGAATCTCACATCAGTGGTAAGGAAATCTTTGGAGAAAATGCTGAAGGAGAAATATGAATTTTCATTTAGAGAAGCAATGTTTGATCAAGAGTAAACAACATGGCTTTGCCAGAGGGACGACATGCTAAACAAGGTTTGTTGAACTTTTCTAGGAGGTGACCAAGTGTGTGGATGATGTTCATGCATTTGATATAGTTTATATGAATTTCAGTACGGCCTTTAACAAGGGTTCATATCGAAGACTGATACAGAATGTCAAAGCACATGGGATCCAGGGTAACTTGGCAATGTGAAAGGAAAATTGGCTTAGTGACATTAGACAGAGGGTAGTGGTAAAAGGCTGCCTTGAGTGACTGGATCCTGGTGTCCTGTGGCATACCACTACTATCAGTGCTTGGCCCCTTATTGTTTGTGGTACATGTAAAAAATGTAGATGAGAATGTTGTCAGTGAGGAAGAAGGTCTTCAGTTACAAGAGGACATAGATGGATTTGCTAGATGGCTACATGGACTTTAACACTGATAGGTGTGAGATGATGCATATTTGAAGAAATAACAAAACAAAAGCATATTAAATATAATATAGGACACTACAAAGCCTTGAGGAGACTTGGGGTGCTTGTCCACAGATCTCTGAAGGTTGCATGCCTTTGTCAATCAAGGCAAAGAGGACTTTTATTAGGCCACACCAAGTGTACTGTGTGCTATTCTGGTCACTGTATTATAGGAAGGATCTTATTACACAGGAGGTGGTGCGGACAAGAATCACCAGCATGTTGCCTGGCATTGAGCATCTTTTCAACACAAAACAGTTGAACTGATTCTGGTTGTTTTGTTTAGAGCAGAGAATGGGAGTGGGGGTGGTGTCTTGATGCAAGTGTACAAATTAAAAGGATGCATGGACAGGGCAGGTGTTCTTCTTGGTTAAATAGTCAATAATAAGGGGCATATTTTTAAGGCCAGAGGTTTACCGAACACTTAAGCAAACATAAAATTATCCACAGGGTGGCAATGATCTGGCATGCGCTAAGTGGCAGTGCAGTTGAGATGGGTAACCTCGCAACTTTATCATGTGCTTGGGAAGTCATAACATTCAAGGCAGGGGCCTAGAGCCGGAAGGTGTGACTACTGTAGATTTAAGTCGAGAGACTGGTGCTGGAAAAGCACAGCAGGTCAGGCAGCATCTGAGAAGCAGGAGAATCAATGTTTCAGCATTGGCCCTTCATCAGGAATTCCTGATGAATGGCTTATGCCTGAAATGTTGATTTTCCTGCTCTGTGGATGCTGCCTGATCTGCTGTGCTTTTCTAGCACCACACTCTGTACTCTGATCTCCAGCATCTGCAATCCCACTTTGTCCTATTGTATGTTTAATGTATTTTTGGGTGGACAGACTGGATAGGTCAAGAGACCTGTTCTTTGATTCTATGAAACTAATCTGGTGAAATATATGTTTAAGATCTTTGGACAGAAACATAGAGGAGATAAATATTACCTCAATGGGAAAAGACTGCTGAAGACTAAAGAGCAAAGGTATTTGGGAGTCCTCATCCATAAATCACAAAGGGTAGAATCCATTTACAGTGGTAATAAGGACGTCAAATAAAACATTGGTCTTTTTTCAAAGTGAGTGAAATATTAAAGTAGGGCAGAATTACTAAAACTGGAAAAGGCACTAGTCACATCGAAACTGGAAATCTGTGAACAGTTTTCAGAAACTATGTCTTGATATTGGCAGCACTCTAAAGAATGTTCATTCACTGATACCTGGTATGGATAGATGATGTATGAGAAGAAATTGAGTCATAGAGATGTACAGCATGGAAACAAACTTTTTGGTCCACCTTCCCATGCTGACCAGATATCCCAACCCAATCTAGTCCCACCTGCCAGCACCAGGCCCATATTTCTCCAACCCTTCCTATTCATATCCCCGTCCAGATGTTGCAATTGTACGTGCCTTCATCACTTCCTCTGGCAGTTCATTTCATACATGTATCACTCTCTGTGTGAAACAGTTGCCCCTTAGGTTTCCTTTATATCTTTTCCTTCCAACCCTAAACCTATGCCCCCTCGTTCTGGATTCCCCCATTCCAGGGAAGAGATTTTGCCTATTTATCCAATCCATGCTCCTCATAATTTTACAAACCTCTATGAGGTCACCCCTCAGCCTCCGTCGCTCCAAGGAAAACAGCGACAGCCTATTCAACCTCTCCCTATAGCTCAAATACCCCAACCCTGTAAATCTTTTCTGAACCTTCTCAAGTTTCACAACATCTTTCCGATAGGAAGGAGACCAGAATTGCACACAATATTCCAACAGTGGCCTAACCAGTGTCCTGTACAGTCGCAACATGACCTCCCAACGCCTATACTCAATCCTCTGACCAATAAAGGAAAGCATACCCAATGCCTTCTTCACTATCCTATCTCCCTGTAACTCTATTTTCAAGGAGCTATGAACCTGCACTCCAAGGTCTCTTTGTTCTACAACACTCCCTAGGACCTTACCATTAAATGTATAAGTCCTGCTAAGATTTGCTTTCCCAAAATGCAGCATCTCGCATTTATCTAAATTAAACTCCAACTGCTACTTCTCAGTCCATTGGCCCATCTGATCAAGATCCCATTGTAATCTGAGGTAACCTTCTTCACTGTCCACTACATAGACTATTTTGGTGTCATCTGCAAACTTACTAACTGTACCTCTTCTGCTCACATTCAAATCATTTAAATGAATGATGGAAAGTAGTGGACCAAGCACCGATCCTTGTGGCACTCCACTGATCACAGGCCTCCAGTCTGAAAAACAACCCTCCACCACCACCCTCTGTCTTCTACCTTTGAGCCAGTTCTCTATCCAAATGGCTAGTTCTCCCTGTATTCCATCTGATCTCACCATGTTAACCAGTCTACTCATGGGAAACCTTGTCAAACGCCTTACTGATGTCCATATGAATCACATCCACCACTCTGCCCTCATCAATCCTCAATCAAAAACCTCAATCAAGTTTGTGAGACATGATTTCTCATGCACAAAGCCATGTTGACTATCACTAATCTGTCATTGTCTTTCAAAATACATGTACATCCTATCCTTCAGGATCCCCTCAACAACTTGCTGTCAGGCTCATTGGTCTATAATTCCCTGGCTTGTCCTTACCGCCTTTCTTAAACAGCGGTACCATGTTAGCCAACCTCCAGTTTTCTGGCACCTCACCTGTTACAATTGATGATAAAAATATCTCAGCAAGGGGCCCAGCAATCACTTCCCTAGTCACAGGTTTTTGGGGTACACCTGATCAGGTTCTGGGGATTTATCCAATTTTATGCGTTTCAAGACATCCAGACTTCCTCCTCTGTAATATGGACATTTTTCAAGATGTTACCATCTATTTCCCTACATTCTATATCTTCCATGTCCTTTTCCACAGTGAACACTGATGCAAGATACTCATTTAGTATCTCCTCCACCTCCCGTGGCTCCATAAAAAGGCTGCCTTGCTGATCTTTGAGGGGTCCTATTCTCTCCCTAGTTGCCTTTTTGACTTTTATATATTTGTAAAAAACCCTTTGAATTCTCCTTAACTCTATTTGCCAAAGCTATCCCGTGTCCCCTTTCGCCTTCCTGATTTCCCTCTTAAGTATACTTCTACTGCCTTTATACTCTTCTAAGAATTCACTCGATCTATCATGTCTATACCTCACATATGCTTCCTTCTTTTTCTTAACCAAAACCTCAATTTCTTTAGTCTTCCAGCATTCCGTACCCCTACCAGCCTTTCCTTTCACCCTAACAGGATTATACTTTCTCTGGACTCCCATACTCTAGACATCCCTTTATCTGCAAACCTCTGCTCCCAATCAGCCTTTGAAAGTTCTTGCCTAATACCATCAAAATTAGCCTTTTCCCAAATGTAGAACTTCAATTTTGAGATCTGGTCTATCCTTTTCCATCACTGTGTTAAAACTAATAGAATTACGGTCGCTGGCCCCAAAGTGCTCCCCCACTGGCACCTCAATCATCTGTCCCGCCTTATCTCTTAAGAGTAGGTCAAGTTTGCACGTTCTCTAGTAGGTGCATCCACATTTAGGCGGAAACACATTGGAATGTTATGAATGAGAGGTAACCTTATTGACACTTGGAAGATTCTTGGTGGACTTGACAGAGTTTGATGAGGAAAGTTTTATTCTTATTGTGTGAGCGCTGAGGACAAGAGGCCATCATTTCAGAATGAGTCCCACAATCAAACAAAGATGAGGAGGAATTTCTTCTCTTAAGGGGTAATTAAATCGATGGAATTCTTTGCTGCTGGGAGCTGTTGAAGTTGGCTCCTTCAGTAAATTCAGCACTGAAATCAGTAGAATTTTAAACAATAAGGGAAAAGGGCAGGAGAGTGCACTTGAGGGCTCTCAGATCAGCCATGATCAAGTTCAATGGGGGAGCAAACTTTGAATGCCCTACCTCTGCACCTACATCTTACGATATGCTGATACTGTGGCTGAGATGGAAAGCCCTTTGGTGAGATTCAAACATGGAGGTCTGTGAAGGATAGTCACAATCATTTGTTGCTGGTCATTTTAAGGAGCTTTGGAGAATAATGATGTTTGACAATAAGATTATCATTCATGATAAGCATGGCTGAAGTTTAGGCTTTAGCACCAAAATGGAAAGATACAAATTTATGGCTTCGACAAGGTGGAGCTGTAGAGACAGTGTGCCCCAGAGAACTCAAGAAGAGGGTTAGAGCTGGAGATGCAGCTGATTGGATAATCTCAATTTTACTGAGAGAAAGTCAATAAGATCCAAGCACTGATGGTGTAGGAACAAAGGAGAGGACTTCAACAAGAATTAATTTAAAGATAGAATGTGCTGGAAAAATATTTTTCAGAAGGCAGCTTCTCCGTACCGAGATAAACGGATTTAATGTGATCAGTTTGTGATCTTTCATGAGAGAAAGGAAAAGTTGCAAAATCCAATGACGCTGGAGTGAGAGCTCAGTTGGGACAGGAATAAAAAGAATGTCTATGACAGGGTGAAACACAACTGAGATTAAATTTAAGAACAACTCGTCCTTCAACTCCAAAGAAAGTGGAGGTGGTGCAAGGAAAGAAAGAGAGAAAGAAAAATGTGCTCGGAGCTCATGAAAGAACAAAAATATCTGAAGCATGCAAACAAATGGACTCAAAATAATGTCAGGTTTACAGACGGAAATTGCTGAACTCAATGTTGAGTCAAGAAGGCCAAAGTATACTTCCTTAAGCAATCAAGTGATGGGGAGATACTGAAGATAATGTGTATTCAATTAAAAGAAAGTGTTGGGAAATTAGTAGAGTTGAAGTCTGAGAAATCACCAGGCCTTGAAAATCTAAACCACAGAATGCTAAATGAAGTAGTTCTGGAAATGTTGGATGTATTGGTATTCCTCTTCCTAAATTCCAGACACTGGAGCAGTTCCTGCAAATTGCAGGGTGGCAAATGTAGGCTGACTGTTTAAAAATCAGGAAGGCAGAAATAAAACAAAACATCTCTTGCATCTGTAGTGGAGGTTATGCAAAAGTCGATTAGTAAAGCTATGATAACAGAATTTTTTTAAATTAAGAAGATTTGGTAAAATCAGCTTAGCAAATCATGCTTACTGATTTACTGTGCTTTTTGAGGGTGTGACGAGTGGAATAGGTAAGACAGAAACAATGGTTGAGCTGTATTTGGATTTCAGGAAGCTTTTGTTGAAGTTCACATAAGAAGCTGGTAAGTGAAATTTAATGCACATAGGATTTGGAATAATGTATTGGCATGGTTTAAGAACTGCCTGCCAGAAATTGGGGGTTGAAATAAATGGGTCTTTTTTCACATGGTAGTCAGTGAATAGTGATTTATTGCATGCATTAGTACATGGGCCCCAGCTACTCATATCTATGAAGATCTTGAATGAAAGAATAAAATGAAACATTTCCAGTTTTGCTGATGACAAACAAAAATGGAATAATGAGCCACGAAGAGGATTCAAGGATTCCTCAGGGTGTTCTGATTATTTTTATTGAAAAACCATATTTCAAATGGATTTGTGACCATGCAACACTTCCAACACTGAATAATTTTAAATGTTGCATTGGAGTTATAAATAGGAATAGTAATACACTATTACTCAAATTATTATTAAGATAAAGAGATTGTGTTTTAAGGACAGTTTCACTCAAGTACGGAATAATAACACAGATCAATAAAGCAACAATAAATGATAATTGTGACTCCATTAATACTCTGGTGTAAAATAACTACTGTTTTATCTCTGATTATACATTATCCGTTCGTGACATACACAACCGAACAATTCACACATCACATCCACGACAAGTTTGTCAAATTACTCTTCTCAGCAGTTTCACCCCATGTAAATGTTGAAACAATCTACTTTAATGTGAACTAAAATCTGCAGAAACATACAAGTTTTCTTCCCTCTCAGTTTTATTTCAGAATGCCAGCATGTGCGTGATATTCTGGGCAAGATTCTGACTTAATTCACACCCAGAAACTGAACTAGATGTGACTTGTGCAAAGGTGTTATGTTATCCAAACATGGCAAAAACCGAAAGCTTTAACATGATGTCAAAAAAAAGCAATTAACTTGAAGAGAAAATGATCAAAATACTCAGGATAGGCAGCCTGTGTCATGCAATGATTTGGTGTCACCCTGGAAAGACTCCCTGAGCCCAGTCTGAGACCCACTGATCCAACACCGTTATGTAGCGCCACCACCCGTCTGTGGAGCAACATTACAGGCAGGAAGGTCCCCGGGTTCCTGCAGCTCACAGCTCACTCTACCCAGTCAGTCCGTCTCTACAATTGAGCTTCTATTTGTTTCTTCTCTCGTCCCTCCTTCTCTCCCCCAGCCCTTGCTGATCTTTCAGTTCCCAGTTCTGATACGGAGTTTAATCCCGGAATGTTAACCTGGCTTCTCCCTCCACCTGTGACTGAGACCGATCCCCATCAGTTTCCAGCTGGCAGGAGGCAGGGGGACGGGGTGAAATTATGGGATGGATCTGTCAGTGCCCTTTAATCCCGCAGATTGTCAGCGGGGCGGAGTTTTTCCCTCCGTCATTCCCTCCCGGATTGAAGATGGGAAAGATCCTCTCAGTGAAAGTGTGGGTGAAAGTGTGGAGATGGGACATGGTGTCCGCATTGTAAAATGACACCTGTCCACCCTCATAGTCCAGGAAAACCCCGATCTTCCGGGGATTCACACTCGGGGAGAGGGGGGGTCCGAGAGGGGGAGGTGGCGGCTAAATAACGGCATTTGGGTAACAGCCACACAATCCAGAATCCAGTCTCCGAGCTCGGGATGATCCCCCCTTTCCTCTTCACAGACTCTCGGGCCACTCCCAGACCCCACCGGGTCTTCCCTCCCACCTCCACCTCCCAGTAATGTCTCCCTGATGTGAATCCCTCTGATCCCAGGGCGCATTCCCAAGGATCAAATCTCTCCGGGGAGTCAGGAAGCGGCTGCCGTTTGTCTCCGAGTCTCACACTGGTCCGGTCCTCAGACAGGAAGAGCAGGGGATTCGCTGTGTTCGGATCCAGAGTCAGAGAGGCTGGAGCTGGCGGAGAGATCAAGTAACACTATTAGTGGTTTCGAGAGGGGAAGGTGAGCGGAGTATGAAAATGTGCGAATATGTGTGTGTGTGAAAGAGAGAGAGGCTTTTAGATTCTTGGGTAAAAACATTGAGGGTTTGATTGAGGGGCTGGAATTGATGAGAAAAGGGTGCGTAGGGGAGGGGATTGTGGAGAGGGTAGATGCGAGGATTTTTGTGGAAGTTAGGGGACTTAGGGGAAGTAGAGCGGTACAATAGATGAGGAGGGGTCCTGGGCAGTCAGGGTAATGGATTGTGGTACAGAGGATTATGCGGAAGGGAAATGGGTTGGGAGTGAAGGGGTAGTGGGGAAGGGCATTGAGGGGCTGATAGTGAAGAAAGGAAAGAGATTGTAATGGGTAGGGGAGCAGAGGTGACAACAGACAAGATGATTGGGGTAGGAGATACGAGAGTGGGTGAGGGGACTATGGAGAGTAGAATTTGGGGCATTCTGAGAGAGAGAACTGTGCATGCAGGGTGGAATTGAGGGGGAGAATTGGGATGGGTGGGGATGGAGCAGGCCAGTTATCAAGGGAGATGGCAGTGGAGAGTGGGAGAGAGAATTGTGCTGGGGCATAGTTGGAGAGGGGAGAAAATTATGCAGGATTTAATGGGATAGTGGGAGAGAGTACAGTGAGTAAGAGTACTATGTAGGTGGAGGATTGTGAGGCAGAGGAGTTTAGAGTAAGGGGGAGGGGATGTAGATAGGGACAGGATCAAAAAGATTTCGATGTATTATAACACGCATATGAAAATACAATGAAATAAAGATACAGTGTTTTTCATCTGTTAAAATTTGATGCAATCCAGTGGCATCTTGAAACATTGAATATAATGCACGATTTTACTGCAATAGAGTTACCCTTCACTACTCCTCCAGGTGCTGCTTGACATCCGTCAGGGTCAGTGGTCCCAGTTAAGGACCCTTTTCAAGTGGACATAGACAAGTTGAGTGAATTTGCAAACGTGTGGTAGCTGCAATATAAAGTGGTAGTGTGCATTGCTATCCACTTCAGTAGGAGAAACAGAAAGTCACAGTATTATTCAAATGGTGGTATATAAAGGAACATGAATGTCCTTGTGCACTGGTCACTGAAAGTAAGCTTGCAGATTTCAGGAGCAGTTAGGAAGGCAAATAATATGATGATTTTCAGTGCAAGATGGTTTGAGTACAGGAACAAGAATATCTTCATAGAATCAGAAAATATTTGCAAGGATATTGACAGGGTTGGAGGATTTGAGCTCCAGGGAGAGGCTGAATAGGTTGGGCTGTTTTCCCTGGTCATGAGGAGGGGAAGAAGTTGTTATGATTACAATCTGACCATCATGATCTTGTCAAATGGCAGAAAAGGGACTGAATAACCTACCACTGCTCCAAGTTGTTTGTTCTTTTGTATCCTTGTGTCTTAATAACACCACTGGAAACCCCATCAAAAGTAATATAATGTATTTGTTATCTGGTTGTCCTCCCCAAAATGCCTAAACCTTGTTAACGGCAAATTAGTTCACTCAATTCCTATCTGCCAACAGTGTCTAGTCCTCAAACATCCATCACTGGTCCAAAATTCTTTGGGCCATGCTGTGGGCTCATAGCCAGCATTTAAAGAGCAGCCATTCTTTTCCCCCAGAATCTCCTTTGTGATGATTTCTCTGTGACTACGAGGTGAGTTTATTCTTCTCACTGCTGCTCCTTGCTCCTTTGCTCTCCTTCTGCCCTGTTATACCGATGTTGTGGGCAAATTATCACAAAGTACCTTTAATTCAGCTGCTTACTAAGAAACCTCACAGATAGTCAAATACCAAAACAATTATTTGAGCTATATTGCATGTAGCAACCAAAATAAGTCTCGTCAAGTAAGCAATTTGAGTCTCATAACTCACCTTGGAAATTACCAGATTATTAGTGGAATTTAGCTGTGATTTGAAATTGTAACATCTGTTTGTAAATGTCCATAGAATCACAGAACCCCTGCAGTGTGAAAGCAGGCCACTCTGCCCATCGAGTCCACACCGAACCCCTGAAGAGCATCCCACACAGGCTCAACATCCCCCCAACCCTGTCACCCTGTATTTCCCATGGCTAACGCACTTAACCTACACACCCCTGGACACTATGGACAATTTAGCATGGCCAATCCAACTAATCTGCGCATCTTTGGACTGCTGGAATCAATACATGTCCAATATACATCCATCAAAAAGGATCATATGTGGGAACCCCACCACCTTTCCCTGAGTCTACATTTAGTTCTGTCACCTCCTCTGCCCCAGAGTCCATCGACCCTCCTGGTCACCCAGCACAGAAGCATCAAAACCAGATTATGTAAACAACTGCCTTGTCTGCCACTCAATTGACTGACATCAGTAAAAAGGTCATGCTCTTCAGTGTTACTTCTGATCCATACTCCTTCTTAGATGAGATTTACCAGGAAGGGATATTCAATGGGCTAGATAGGGAGGAATAAACCAGGTCAATCCTTACATGCCTAATCCTGTAAAATTAGCATAAAATCAGGTCTGACAGACCCACAGAGTACCGGCAGTGGTACCCTGGAATAAACGATGTCAATGGCCCTAGTAGGTACTGGATATGAAGGGGGGGGGGGGGGGGGGGGGGGGTGGTGGTCCCAAGGATGGTTTACATAAGTGTCATCAGAGATAAAGGAAACATCTAAACTGTTCTGAGGAAGGGTCACCAGTGATTTCTCTGCACAGATGCTGCCAGACCTGTTGAGCTTTTCCAGAAATTTCTGTTTTTGTTTCTGACTTACAGCATCCACAGCTCTTTCAGCTTTTACTTCTCATATATTATTAGCTTGGACACCCCTCAGAATATACCCCTCCCCAAATTACTGTTGGATGGGAGGATCAAAGATGGCATGATGAGCAAGAACCGCTTAGCAAGTGGACCCTCATGTTCGAAGGAATGGATATCAATTTTAAATGCATTTGAGTACCCACTTGTTTAGCAGACAACCTCACCTATTCTGGTGATGCAACCAGTGTGAAATTATAGCCAGCAGCAACACCAAAGGGCCATTGTACCTAAATGTCAAGGGAGGGCAACCAGACAGGAGGTTGAAATAGCCGCTGAAGTTTTTCATGGTTGAGAACAGGAAAACAGACTGTGATTTATATGTTCATGATCACTGAGGCAACCACATAAATGAATTAACTTAACACCACCACCACCACTGCCCCCCCCACCCCAAACCCTGTACACAAGTTTGATACAGTCTCATCAATTGTAGTTCATCAGGAACAGCTCCCGCCACTGCTAAGTATCTATTCTAACAACATGGAGGTCTGTAACAGACTCACAGTCTTCTTCCCACTGTGGGAAAAGTGGGGCTTCATCTCTGTAGACAGAAAGCTCCTCCCATATTCACCTCTGTTACAATTCATTGTGAAGCATGTCCAAGGCAGAGTTATAGGGAACAGCCAGAAACATTAGAGTAGATGAACTGACTAACCAGTGATAACCCTGGTAGTGTTCAAACCATGAACCAATACAAACTATGGCCATTGCAATCAAACACACAGGCACTGAGAATCTGAAACAAGCTCAGAGTTCTGACCCAAATTTGAATCACATCCTCCAAGGGAAATACCAAGGCAGATATAAAAAAGAAGAAAATAAAAATTCAATCAATTTTGGCCTGGTTGCTATGTTGGGCCATTCCATGGCCACGATCAAACAATTTATCAATATCATGATGGCCATTGACATTAAGGGGTTGATATCATCCGAGAAAGGATAGAAGATTTGCGCCAGTGGCCCAAACTTGACAAAGAGCATCATGTTACATTATTAGTTAATAGAACAACACATATCAGTATGCTAACAAGGGAAACTTAAGATCCACATGACCATGAGAGGGTCCATGGACCAAACTTCAGCTTGACTAGATCAGACCCCTACCTACCTAACCAAAGAGATTCCAGTATGTTCTAATTATCGCTGATACTTTTACAAATGGATTGAACCATTCCTACACACACAAACACAACAACGATCCTGACCAAGGTCTTGACCAACATGTTTTTTAGAATGTGGGGCCTTCCCCATACTATTGAATGGCACCACTTCACTGGACAAGTCATGCAAGAATTCATGGTGCTCTTTGCATCAACCAAATGTTTCACATTGCCTACCTGTCCAATCCAGTATGATTGTTCAGTGCATGAATTAAACATTTAAAGATAATTTAGGAAAACAGAACAACATAGTAGCACTACGTGGGATGTTGTACTACCCGTTGTCCTTATGATTGTAAGGAAATCGGTTTCAAGTTCCACGGCGTTAACTCCACATCATCATATGACAGCGTGACATGTGAGAAGAATGACATCTCTAGTAGGCTCGGATCTACTAGAATGCAAAACAGTTGTCCTAACGCACGAAGCTATTGCCACATGCTGCTGGAAAACATAAGAGCTGTGCAAATGGCTGCAGCAATAAAAATCAGCACAAGACAAAATCAGAGTTATTCTTATTTCGTTAGCAACATTCAGCCATCAGGATATGAGGTGTGGCAACAAGTTATGTTACAAGTCTGTCAGCCTTATTCCTTCCTAGCCCCTAGGCTTTTGGTACCCCATTCCATTGTGAATAAAGTTAGCTCCTCAGTATATCAACTTGTCTTGGATTCAGGCAAAATGGAATAGCACCACATAAACCAAGTGAAGTCCTATTCTCCTCAAAATAACTCCCATCACTTTCACACTCGGTTGGGAGAAATGGAGTCTGATATACATCGAGAGCTGGATAATCCCAGTACCCGCTTTGACCTCAACTACAGATCGGACCTTCAGACTCAGGATCGCCCCCACACCACTCTCAGATGCCATTCAGGATGAGGAGTTGATACCAACTTCCTTTGCAACTAAACACTGTTCTTGTAATGTTCCCAACTGGTCTCCCGACCTAGGGGCTAAACACAGCACCACACGTGCAAATTGCAAGACCCAGTTATAGAATACGCCTGGTTTGAGGAGGTCCCCTTCCCATACACTAATAACCAGCTCTGATGAGGATGCAGTCTCACTGGTCCCAACAATGGGAACAACTCTGTAAACCTGCCTCAATTGTTACCATTCACTGAACCCCAACACCCACACATTAAATATGTTCAAAGAAAAGGGGCACCTGGAATGGAAATTTGACAACTGAGTAATGTTACTTAAATCATAAATCAGACATTGAACAATGATGTTTATAGGAAATACACTTGACTTTGTTTGGAAGTGTGTCAGAGAAAACACTCCAAGGTAACAACACTCCAAGTCTATTCAATGCTCTTTATTTGTATATTGTTTAAGCATTATTGGTTTTAGTAGAAATGTTGCCCGGACAAATGGGAAATGAAGGTATCCAAGATACCAT
The DNA here is from genome assembly GCF_047496795.1 of Chiloscyllium punctatum. NCBI lineage: Eukaryota > Metazoa > Chordata > Chondrichthyes > Orectolobiformes > Hemiscylliidae > Chiloscyllium > Chiloscyllium punctatum. The sequence goes on along the minus strand of NC_092768.1, from coordinate 26,428,936 downwards.
GGTACAACACATCTGTTGCCATGATGTAGGTAAACTGGATCCTTTGGATTTCCCCTGTGAAATCAAATAACTTCAGGTGTAATAATCAAATTATGGCATACAGAAAACCCAATGGGAGTTCCTTGCTTTATTATATGAATGTAGGATCACAGCTGATTGAAGGGACTCTCTGAAAATAGTGCATGGTAGGTGGGGTGCCTGGCACATAGACAGGACAAAAAATTAAAGTTAGGCCTATGATGTCCTGGGAGATTCCACCAGGCAGAATTTCTAAATTATGAAATTAAATATGGGACAAAGGCCGGCAGTGGAATGTCTTCCCCAGCCTGTCCCACAAGTATTCCAGGACCTCATAACAGACTGGTGATTAATCCTAGTGGTAAAATTTAGTTCAATAGTTTACACCACAAATATTTGCTGATAATAATAGATATATCAGGGATCCAGCTACTGGAATGAAGTCCTTTTCTACTGAAGTGACTATACTGTCACCTGACTCCTAGAATAATGGGATGGAGAACAGGAAATATGAGGACAAGCCACAGCCCATAACTAATAAGTGTGAAAGAAGGAAACTCCTTTATGGTCTAGCTACAGCATACGGGCCAGGACTGTCACCAGTTTGGCTAATTTGGCTAATAAATCTATTTGGCTAACTTGGATAATAAACTCAGAAACTTGACTCGTCATGTCAGACAAGTCTTGGAGGAATAAATGAGGACTACCAGTAGGAGACAGCAGGACAACTGATGGAAAATCAGACTAGCCATCACTTAGTGACCATCCTCAAAGATCATGCAAAAAACATCAACCAGATCACCCAGGGTAAAATCGTGGATGACAGCAGGCAGCAAAATGGCACTCTGCATATTATCTATGGCAACTGGCTGGTGGAGCAACTAAGGGAGGATCTCAGATAAGCTAACCAGAGGCAAGCGAAGTCCTGGATCAGCAATGAAGAGCTGAAACATCTGGTCCAGGAAAGAAGACAGATCAATTTTTTCAGCTGCCAATTGAGGCAGTTAACCAAGATGTTGGTCAACTGCCTCAATTGGTGCCTCACAGCGTCAGAGTTTTGGATTCAATTCCAGCCTTTGGTGATTGTATGTGTAGAGTTTGCCCATTCTCTCCATATCTGTATGGGTTTCCTCCCACAGTCCAATGAGGTGCAGGCCAGGTGAATTGGCCATGCTAAATTGCTGATAGTGTTAGGTGCATTAGTGACAGGGAAATGGGTCTGACTGGGTTACTCTTCAGAAGGTTGGTGTGGACTTGTTGGGTCAGATGATCTATTTCCATACTGTAGGGAATCTAATCTAAAAAAAATGTGCTTTAACAACAGCTGCAAGAACAGTCTTGGTGAGGCCCTAGGCTTGGTGCTAGGAATCCCAATTATTCTTGATGATGCAGTGGGGTTGAGACCTTTTAAGCTGAAAACATTGCCTTTATAAAGAAAGGAATGTGGGTGGAGTATAATAGTACTTTTCCATATGCTGGAGAAAGAAAAGGGACACTGTAAGGGACCACTCTGAGTAAATGAGAACAATCGGACCATATTATTGTATATCCATACCCTTTCTCTTAGTGAACCTCCCCTGCATATTTTCAAATAATTACTGAATTAAATTGCACTTTCAAGGCGAGGAGTCTGAGGACTGAAGTCACAACATATAGGGAGGGGAAGAGAAAGTTAATCGCTTTCATGTATTCACTTCAATCATGAAACACCGTTATGGGGAGTCAACATGCAATGTCATTGATATCACTTTTTGTACTAAACCTCACATTCTTGCACGGATAGGAATAATGGAACTAATCAACATCCATCGAAGGTGAGGTTTAAAGATCTGGGGCTGAAGCATACACATTCTTCAGTGGATTGGCCTCCTTTCACATTTAACTGTCGACCTCTTTGCATTTACTTTGGTGCACTGGCAGTTAAGATTGCCAATTGGAAAAGAGAGATATCCCAGAAGATGGACATACTTACTATGAGTAATACACATATTCACATGCACTTTCTCTGCACGAGTCCAGGGTTATTATCACTACCCTTACCTCTATTGTTCCTGTTACTGGATTTTGTATATTGTAATGCAGGCTATTTTTATGTTTATGTATTTGAGTCTCACGAATTTTGTATGGGTTGTCACAACAGATTTATTTTCTCTCAATCTGTACACGCAACCAAATCACTCAGCAAGTGTACAGTGGTTTGCAATAGCTTTCACAATGACATGGAGCCTCGTCTTCCTATCAATAACCAAAACTAACCTTCCACAACTGGCAAAAGAAACCTGAAAGAACTGAAGATGCTGGAAATCAGAAACAGTTCCAAAGAAGGGCCACTGCACTCAAAATGTTAAATCTGATTTCCATCCACAGATGTTGCCAAACCTGTTGTTTTCCCATAATTTCTGTTTTTGCTTCTACAACTAAATTTGAAATTCATTTGCATTAGCTTTTTCCATTCAAAAAGGGGGAAAGGTAACAGCCTCCTGGCTACTAAAATACAAATAGATTGCCAACTTGGCCAAACAGTGAGGGATGGGTTAGGGTCAGGTTGACCAAGTTCCTCAAGAAACTTGATAGATTAAAAACACAACAGCCAGCTACTAAAGATATTAGCATGGTATAAAATGACACATCTGGTCAACATTTACACTGGATAGATATATCCCTAACAATGGATGGTGTGGTGGCTCAGTGGTTAGCACTGCTGCCTCACATCACAAGGGATGCTGGTTCAATTCCAGCTTTAGGCAACTGTCTCTGTGTGGAGTTTGCACATTCTGCCTGTGTGGGTTTCTTCCTGGTGCTCTGGCTTTGTCCCACAATCCAAAGATGTGCAGGTTACATGAATTGGTGGTGCTAAATTTCCTATAGTGTTCAGGGATGTGTAGGGCGGTGGGTCTGGGTGGATACTCTTCAGAGGGTTGGTGTGGATTTGTAGGGCTGATGGGCTCTTTCCACACTGTAGGGATTCTAATTCTATGTCAATCAAATAAAAGAGGACTGCATACTTTCAACCAAAATGAGACAGAAAGGCACCCAAGGCCCTGCTACACAAAAAAATGAAGTTTGAACAACCCATCCCAATAATGGTTTGACAATGATTGTCAATATTTTGAACCATTAAGCGGGTCTACCTGATTGGCTAGAACTGTAGAAAGCTCCATAAAACTATAAGACAGGGTTTACCTGCAGGTTGATATTTTAGAACGTCTAGAAATGAAGAAGAAGTGACCACTGTGGCAGAGGCAAGGACCAACTGAACTCCCAGAGTGAGAGAGAAAGAGAGCAATCGCTTTGCAAACCAGATTAAATTTAACAGACGCTCTGGGGTCACGATTAGGAATAATTTTGAGAGCATTAAAATCTTTCTTTGCTTGTTCCTTAGCACAGTTGCAACAGTTTGTTTTGGTGTCAACTTGTGTCTGTAGTGATTTGACTGTTTCATTATTGTGGGATACCTGGGAAAATTCTCTTATAATCTATTGGTCAAAGTGCCTTAAAGGGCACAGACAATAGAACCAAGCAGCATCTTGTCTCAGTCCACTCTCCCGAGTGGAAAAAAGTTTCACAATATAGAACTGGTGCAGAGCCCTCAGAATGAATGGCACATCTGATCAAATTCATAGAGTGGTCAGTGGGTTCATTCCTCAATCAATGGATCACTCAAAATATCAGCTGCATCATGTCTAACTTTTTTATCGCTCTCCCCTATGAGAGTTTATGGAAATCTCTACTTTGTAGAATTCATGTTCAACCTTTGGATATTTACCTCTCTTCTGTTTTGTACTGAGCACTTCAATTAGTTCACCGTACTCCCTCCTTTGTCCAACACAAATTCTGCTTCTGCTGCCTCTTCTCCATTAAATTGAATAATTCCACCCAACATTTAGGCATCCATCAACACTGTGTCTTCCAGATAAATACAGTAAACTGTCATCCAAATCAATATCCAGATAGGGACAATCTTCTCTCATTTAGACATTCGGTTTCTCTATTCCATTTCTTAGACTGATCCTTCACTAGTCTGATACACAGAGCTGATGGCTTCAAATACTCACCCAGATACACACAGAGTAAGGAAAATATGAAAAGGGAGATTCTATGGGATTGACAACTGGCAATGCGAGTATTTAAACCGGATCTTGGAGCTTATTTAGTCCCTTCACAACTGGAGTTATCATCAGGAAAATTAATACGTGTTTACCTGGGTCAATGGTGTGTATCATTTGTCTCCAGACTGTAAGCTGTAAAGGGCCAGTGAACTTTCCAATAGGCAGCGCAAAATCTGCTATTGAGAGATGCTGATGATCATCACTAATCCTGCAATTATTAAACAAATCCAAAATAAAAATTCCACTCTGTTAGAATATTTCAAACATGATTTAAATAGTCAAGATTTCAGCACATTTGCGTTTGAACAAATGTGATTAAAAGTAAAATATTAAGTTGTTTCTAAAACAGAGCAAAAGATAACATGAGAATGCAAAGGCAAGGATTGGAAAACCCAGGTCAAAGAAAAGTCATAAACTTATAACTTTAGTTACTAAGACATCACTCAGCACAGGAGATTATAAACATTCCCCTGTGCCCTTGCTGCATTGTAAACAGAGACTGGAACAAAGATTGAAAACACTTCAAAGCCTCATGTGAAACTCTGTAACAGGTGGGGCCCACAACCCTCGGAGAATCCTGCTCCTCTACTTCCCGCCTCTTTAACATCTCTGATTTCAGTCACTTCCCCATTGCGGAGCTTGGCCCTTCTGCTGTTGAGGCTTTCAGCTTTGAATTCCTTTTCTAAATCTTTCCATCTTGCTATTGCTATTTTCTTCTATAAGATGTCCAAATCCAGTCAGATATATTAATCTCTCGGTGTTATGTTTTGCTTTCTTTTACTGCTGTCAAATGACCTGGGACCGTATATTTCATAAAAGGTACTATATAATCACAGCATTGTGTTGATGTGGTCAAGCAGGTTACGGTGTGAGTTAGTGTCATTAAAAGCTTTAAATTTTGACTGTCAGGAGGTAATCAGTGACAGAGACGGGTGGTCATGGTTACCTGGAAACATGGGCTGTGTGACCCTCTCAGGGTCAGGGGGAAGGTCAGAGACACACAAACAGCCCAAATTCAGTCAGTGATCACTTCCAGCCTGTGAACCAGGTTATATTATTTACAGGCACCTTGTCATTGATTACAATATTGTCAATCAGTTTTATGAAATCTAATACTGTTTCAATCATACATTACAGTCGCTTGTGAACATGAGTAGAGTTACTGTCACTTAATAAATTAACTCTTAAAGCGACAAGAATAACTAGGAAATAAACCCATAATAACCTGTCCCTCAGTTATTGAGCAAACTGTGCAGAGTTTCAGTAAAGAGCATGTCCTACCTTCTCTTCCAACAAGCTTCCTCCTGAAAGAAATGAATCACAAACAGTGAGGATGGCAGTAACAGATTTCAGGAGGAGACAGACAGGCTGCTGAAATGAGCAGACACAACACGGAAGTGTAAAGTGATACATTTAGGAAGGAAGATTGAGGAGAGGGAAAAATAAACTGGAACTGGCCAGTATTACTGCTGACAGACACAGTGACTCTCAAATTCCCACTGTACCAGAAACACCCACACACTCTGCACGTGCAACTGTAACTGGATTACAACAGAAGTCCCAGGAGATAATAAAACCTGAGGAATTTGAAGACACTATTAGCAAAGGAAGTCTGGACCAGGCCAGACTCCCTTAAGGCATTTCAAGAAAGTAGCCTGAACCCTAACTTTGCCAGTTGTTTTAAACAGGTGTAACATGGATAATCCAGGAGTGATGCAGTTGGCCCAATTTAGTTTTAAACAAAACGGAATTTATTTGCAAGATTACTGAATGAAGCACAAACAAAAGAGAACAGAAAATAGAATAACTGTATCCAAAACAGATGATCCCAATTTAGTGATGCTGTTCCAAATACTTGCAACAATCCACATAAGCATCCCTTTGCAAAACAAGGAAAAAGTACAACACTGGTTCTTACAGGAGAGATGTCAGAGAGAGGGAGGATCAGCATGGAGCTGTTTCTTTGGGTCCAGCAGCTTCACGACTGCCTGCTTGCTAAAACCAAACCAAGCCAACCACAGCAAAGCTGAGCTGGTCGGACTGACCACTCCCCTTTCATTGTATGGGTGTCTTTATCTCTAAAACTCGAAAGCCTTTTGCCTGAAGCAGTACGTGTTAGCTATAATCAAATTGGCGCTAAACACTTCAAATCTAGACCTCCTGGAGTCTCTGCGTTTGAGAACCCTCTGAAAAAAACAAGGGCAACATAATTTATTTCGACTTCAGTATTTGTCAGGTGTGTGATACGTATTTAACTTATTTTGAGTTATTTTGACATGTTTTGGGATTTCCCGTGAGATTGAATCATCTACTATATCAGTGTATATTTTTCTTAATTAAATGAGCCAACAGAAGATGACGTGATACGCATATTCATTTGCATACCCTGCTGTGTTCACAAAACATTACTGACTTGTGCAAGTACAGTGTACTAAGGTAAAACTTCATGTTTCCCTCCAGTAAATGAGGATTATGTTATTTATTCACGAGCTTTAACGTTATATCATTTAAAATTGGTGATCATGGCTGGAACAGATCAAATATACCCTCACCTTCAGAAATATCAGCTCGTCTTTTTGCTCTATCTGTTTCTGTAACTTTGAGAGTTTCTCCTCAATGGAATTTAAATACTCCTGAATCTCTCGAAGGTTTTTCTTCATCGGTTCCACAATCCTCTCCTCTTCTTCCCTGAGATCTCTGAGTAAACGCTGCTCTTTCTCAGTGAGAATCTGGTGCATTTTAGTGAACTCGGATGTGATGTGGGTCTGCAGACTGCTCGCCTGTTCCTACCAAATGAAATGTGAAACCTCATTAATGTCCCGCGGTAAAGAGAAACAAAACTAACCGAGATCCCAGAAAATCAGCACAGGGAGAGCTCACCCTCACTTCGGAAATCTTCCGCTTCTGGGTCAGTTCTGTCTTTAAAGCTGCCGATTTCTTCTCTGTGAGAGATTCTATGGAGGATTTCAGCTGATCCTGGATTTGCGAGCAAAAATTGCACAATTAAAGCGTGAGACAGTGAAAATGTGATAAACTCTCAGCTTTCACGTTTCTCTGTTTACCTTGTAGATTTCAACAGCTTCATTGATCATCAGGAAGCGGTGTTCTCTGTGTTCCCGCGAACCTCTACACATCACACAGATCAATTTTTTGTCAGTTTCACAAAACAGCTCCAGTTCTCTCTGATGTTCCTCACAGTGAGGTTTACTTTCCTTCTCTTCCGGCTCCAGCTTTAATTTTCGAGCCTCCTCGGCCAGGTTCGCTAAGGCCCGATTTACCCCGAGGTTTCTTTCCGGAAACTCCTCTCTACATTCCGGGCAGGAGTTTATCTCCTTCTTTTCCCAACTCTGGGTGATACAGGAGCAGCAGAAATTGTGTCCACAATCCAGTGTAACCGGATCGGTGAAGAAATCCAGACAAATGGGACAAATTGTCTCCTCGGTCAGTCTCAGGAGCTGCTGTCTGGAAGCCATGATCAATCTCAGCACTTCCTGATTCAAACAGCTTTCAGTTTTATAAAATACTTTATAAAAGATCTTAAAGTAAGGGAACCCTTAGGAAGCAGCGATCATAATATGGTAGAGTTCAGTCTGGAGTTTGAAAGAGAGAAGGCAAAATCGGATGTAATGGTGTTACAGGTAAATAAAGATAATTATGAGGGCATGAGAGAGGATCTGACAAAAATAGACTGGAAGCAGAGGCTAGCGGGGAAGACAGTAGAGCAAAAATGGCAGGAGTTTGTGGGTATAACTGAGGACACTGTACAGAGGTTCATCCCCAAGAAAAGGAAGATTATCCACGGAGGGATTAGATAGCCATGGCTGACAAAGAAGTCAGGAAATGCATTAAAGAAAAAGAGAGATCCTATAAAGTGGCCAAGAGCAGTGGGAAATCAGAAGTTTGGGAAGGCTACAAAAACAAACAGAGGATAACAAAGAGAGTAATAAGAAAGGAGAGGGTCAAATATGAAGGTAGGCTAGCCAGTAATATTAGAATTGAGAGTAAAAGTTTCTTTTAATACCTAAGAAACAAACGACAGGCAAAAGTAGACATTGGGCCACTTCAAACTGATGCTGGAAGCCTAGTGATGGGAGATAAGGAAATAGCAGGAGAATTTAACAAGTACTTTGCGTCAGTTTTCACAGTGGAAGACATGAGTAATATCCTAACAATTAAAGGGTGTCATGGGGCTGAGTTGAGTATGGTTGCCATTACAAAAGAGATAGTGCTAGAAAAGCTAAAAAGTCTTAAAATTGATAAATCTCCTGGCCCCGATGGGATACATCCTAGAGTTCTGAGAGAGGTGGCTGAGGAAATAGCAGAGGCATTGGTTGAGATCTTTCAAGAGTCACTGGAGTCAGGGAAAGTCCCGGATGATTGGAAGATCGCTCTTGTAACCCCCTTGTTCAAGAAAGGATCAAGACAAAAGATGGAAAATTATAGGCCAATTAGCTTAACCTCAGTTGTTGGTAAAATTCTAGAATCCATCATTAAGGGTGAGGTTTGTAAATTCTTTGAAGAGCAGAGTCTGATTAGAACAAGTCAACATGGATTTAGTAAGGGGAGGTCATGCCTGACAAACCTGTTGGTATTCTTTGAAGACGTGACAAGTAGGTTAGACCAGGGAAACCCAGTGGATGTGGTCTACCTAGACTTCCAAAAGGCCTTTGATAAGGTGCCACACGGGAGGCTGCTGAGCAAGGTTAGGGCCCATGGTGTTCGAGGTGAGCTACTGGTATGGATTGAGGATTGGCTGTCTGACAGAAGGCAGAGAGTTGGGATAAAAGGTTCTTTTTCGGAATGGCAGCCGGTGACGAGCGGTGTCCCGCAGGGTTCAGTATTGGGGCCACAGCTGTTCGCATTATATATTAATGATCTGGATGAAGGGACTGGGGGCATTCTAGCGAAGTTTGCCAATGATACGAAGTTAGGTGGACAGGCAGATAGTACTGAGGAAGTGGGGAGGCTACAGAAGGATCTGGACAGTTTGGGAGAGTGGTCCAGGAAATGGCTGATGGAATTCAATGTGAGCAAATATGAGGTCTTGCACTTTGGCAAAAAGAATAAAAGCACAGACTACTTTCTAAACGGTGAGAAAATTCATAAAGCCAAAATACAAAGGGATCTGGGAGTGCTAGTCGAGGATTCTCTAAAGGTAAACATGCAGGTTGAGTCCCTGATTAAGAAAGCAAATGCAATGTTGTCACTTATCTCAAGAGGGTTGGAATATAAAAGCAGCGATGTGCTACTGAGACTTTATAAAGCTCTGGTTAGGCCCCATTTGGAGTATTGTGTCCAGTTTTGGTCCCCACACCTCAGGGAGGACATACCGGCACTGGAACGTGTCCAGCAGAGAGGATGATTCCTGGAATGGTTGGTCTAACATATGAGGAACGGTTGAGGATCCTGGGATTGTATTCATTGGAGTTTAGAAGATTAAGGGGAGACTCAATAGAGACGTACAAGATAATACATGGCTTGGAAAGGGTGGATGCTAGGAAATTGTTTCCATTAGGTGAGGAGACTAGGACCCGTGGACACAGCCTTAGAATTAGAGAGGGTAAATTCAGAACAGAAATGCGGAGACATTTCTTCAGCCAGAGAGTGGTGGGCCTGTGGAATTCATTGCCGCAGAGTGCAGTGGAGGCCTGGACGCTAAATGTCTTCAAGGCAGAGATTGATAGATTCTTGTTGTCTCGGGGAATTAAGGGCTACGGGGAGAATGCGGGTAAGCGGAGTTCCAATGTGACTGCGCTGGTGAACTCTTGCACTTCAAAGATTTCATGATGAATGTCGTCAAAGTATTCACAGTCATTGTTCGAATCTGGTTTTGAGCTGTCGACATTTTCGCAGTGAGGAATACCGAACTTAAAATGTTGAAGGAGAATCCAGCTTTGAGGAACACAGAGTGACAGTTCACTCCGAGCTCTTGGTATTTTTGGAACAAGCTGCTGACCATCACAAGGAGTAACCGTGAGACTGGGTGGAATCAGTCTCAACAGGACATTCAGACAGACATCTTTGCAGGCTGTGGGACAAGGAGAAGAAATATGAATAAAGTAGAGGCACGGAGGATACCTGTCTGTTTTCTTGAATGCCAAGGCTTTTTACAATCAGCTGATTTTCTGTATTTCTGACACAGACTCGGTGAGAAGGGTGCATTGAACACAGAGTCTGACGGACACTTCCGGGAACTCACGGCATCGACAGAAAATGCGTCGCCTTAAATGTCCAGATTTCCTCGGTAAATGAACATTCTAGCAATAGTTGGAAAACTGCCTCTGGCCTCGTGATATGTGAAGAAGTGTGGTGCTGGAAAAGCTCAGCAAGTCAGGCAGCATCCGAGGAGCTGGAGAGTTGACGTTTCGGGCTTTAAGCCCTTGATCCTGTTCCTCAAATGCTGCCTCACCCGGTGTGCTTTTCCAGCACCATACTCTTAGACTCTGATCTCCGGCATCTGCAGTCCTCACTTCCTTTTAGTGATAGGTGTCAGTTAAGACCATAAGATATAGAAGCAGAATTAGGCCATTCAGCCCATTGAGACTGCTCCACCATTCAACCCCATTGTCACGCTGTCTTCCTGTAACCCTTAATCCCCTTGATAGTCAAGAACCTATCTATCTCAATCTTAAATACACCCAATGAGCTGGCCTGCACAGTCTTCATCAGAGACAAAAAAAACCTGAAGATTCTGCAATCCAAGGTAGAGAAGCAGGAGACTGGGAGAATATAGCAAGCCAGGCAGCATGAGGAGGTAAAGAAGGGTTACACCTTAAACATTGACTTCTTCACCACCTGATGCTGCCTGGCTTGCTGTGTTCTCCCAGACTCCTGATTGTCTGCACAGCCTTCTTTGACAATGAAATCCATAGATTCACAACTCTCTCGTTGAAGAAATTTCTCATTATCTCCATTCTGAAAGATCTTCCCTTTACTTGAAATCTATGCCCTCAGGTCCGAGACTCTCCTACCAATGGAAACATCTCCCCAACATCTACTCTGTCCGGGCCATTTGGTATTCTGTATATTTCAACTAGATGCCCCCATCATCCTTCTAGACTCCATTGAGTATAGAAGCATGGTGGCTGAAGGGGCGGCACGGTGGCTCAGTGGTCAGCACTGCTGCCTCACAGCGCCAGGCACCAGGGTTCAATTCCCACCTCGGGCAACTATCTCCCCGTATCTGCATGGGTTTCCTCTGGGTGCTCTGCCTTCCTCCCACAGGAGGAAAGATGTGCAGCTTAGGTGAAATGACCATGCTAAATTGTATTAGGTGTAGGGGAATGGATCTGGGTGGGTTGCTCTTCCGAGGGTCGGTGTGGACTTGTTGGGCCGAAGGGCCTGTTTCCACACTGTAGGGAATCTAATCTAACTCCGGGGTGAGTCCATCTGGTCCAGGTAATTTATCCACCTTCAGACCATTCAGTTTTTCTAGCAACTTCCCCTTGTTGATAGAACATAGAACATAGAAAAATACAGCGCAGTACAGGCCCTTCGGCCCTCGATGTTGCGCCGACCGAAGCCTACCTAACCTACACTAGCCCACTATCCTCCATATGCTTGTCCAATGCCCGCTTAAATGACCATAAAGAGGGAGAGTCCACCACTGCTACTGGCAGGGCATTCCATGAACTCACAACCCGCTGAGTAAAAAATCTACCCCTAACATCTGTCCTATACCTACCACTCCTTAATTTAAAGCTGTGTCCCCTGGTAACAGCTGACTCCATACGCGGAAAAAGGTTCTCACTGTCAACCCTATCTAAACTCCTAATCATCTTGTACACCTCTATCAAATCTCCCCTAAACCTTCTTTTCTCCAATGAGAAAAGCCCCAAGTGCCTCAGCCTTTCCTCATACGATCTTCCTACCATACCAGGCAACATCCTGGTAAACCCCCTCTGCACTCGTTCCAATGCCTCCACATCCCTCCTATAATATGGCGACCAAAACTGCACACAATACTCCAGATGAGGCCGCACCAGAGTCTTAACAACTGCAACATGACCTCAGGACTCCGGAACTCAATTCCTCTACCAATAAAGCCCAGTACACAATATGCCTTCTTCACAGCACTATTTACCTGGGTGGCAACTTTCAAAGATCTGTGTACATGGACACCAAGATCCCTCTGCTCATCCACACTACCAAGTAGTCTACCATTAGCCCAGTAATCCATCTTCTTGTTACTCCTACCAAAGTGAATGACTTCACACTTAGCTACATTGAATTCCATTTGCCACCTTACTGCCCAGCTCTGCAACTTATCTATATCCCACTGTAACCTGCCACATCATTCTTCGCTGTCCACAACTCCACCGACTTTCGTGTCATCCGCAAACTTGCTCACCCAGCCTTCAAGCCCCTCCTTCAGGTCATTTATAAAAATGACAAACAGCAATGGTCCCAAAACAGATCCTTGTGGAACACCGCTAGTAACTGCGCTCCAAGATGAACCTATACCATCAACTACTACCCTCTGTCTCCTTCCAGCCAGCCAATTCCTAATCCAAACCTCTAATGCACCCTCAATGCCATACCTCCGTAGTTTTTGCATTAGCCTGCCATGGGGTACCTTATCGAACGCCTTGCTAAAATCCATATACACCACATCTACTGCTTTACCCTCGTCCACTTCCTTGGTCACCTTCTCAAAGAATTCAATAAGGTTTGTGAGGCATGACCTGCCCTTCACAAAACCATGCTGACTATCCTTGATCACATTATTCCTATCCAGATGTTCATAAATCCTATCCCTTACAATTCTCTCTAAGACTTTGCCCACAACAGAAGTTAGACTCACTGGCCTATAGTTACTCGGGCTATCCCTGCTCCCCTTCTTGAACAAGGGGACCACATTCGCTATCCTCCAGTCTTCTGGCACTATTCCCGTAGACAACGATGACATAAAAATCAAGGCCAATGGCTCTGCTATCTCCTCCTAGCTTCCCAGAGGATCCTAGGATAAATGCCATCAGGCCCACGGGACTTATCTATTTTCATCCTTTCCAGAATTTCCAACACCTATTCCCTACATACCTCAAAGCCGTCCATTCTAATTAATTGTGACTCAGTATTCACATCGGCAACAATGGCCTGTTTCTGAGTGAATACTGACGAAAAGTATTGATTTAGTGTCTCACCGATCTCCTCCGCCTCCACACACAACTTCCCACTACTATCCTTGACTGGACCGATACCTACCCTTGTCATCCTTTTCTTCCTGACATACCTATAGAAAACCTTTGGGTTTTCCCTAATCCTACCAACTAAGGACTTTTCATGTCCCCTTCTCGCTGCTCTTAGCTCTCTCTTTAGATCCTTCCTGGCTACCTTATAACTCTCAATCGCCCCAACTGAACCTTCATGCCTCATCTTTACATAGGCTGCCCTCTTCCCTTACACAAGGGATTCCAATTCCTTGTTAAACCATGGCTCCCTCACAAGACCCTTTACTCCCTGCCTGACTGGTACATACTTATCAAGGACACCCATTAGCTGTTCCTTGAACAATCTCCACATATCATTTGTGTTCTTCCCTTGAAGCCTATTTTTCCAATCCACGCATCCTAAGTCATGCCTCACCGCATCATAATTTCCCTGCTCCCAGCTATAACTGTTGCCCTGCAGTGCACACTTATCCCTCTCCATCACTAGAGTAAAAGTCACCGAGTTGTGGTCACTGCCCCCGAAGTGCTCACCTACCTCCAAGTCTAACACCTGGCCTGGTTCATTACCTAGAACCAAATCCAGTATAGCCTCATCTCTTGTTGGCCTGTCTACATATTGTGTCAGGAAACCCTCCTGCACACATTGGACAAACACTGACCCATCTAACAAACTCGAGCTATAGCTTTCCCAGTCAATATCTGGGAAGTTAAAGTCCCCCATAACAACCACCCTGCTACTTTCACTCTTCTCCTGAATCATCCTCGCAATACTTTCCTCTACTTCTCTCGGACTATTAGGAGGCCTGTAGAAAACTCCTAACAGGGTGACCTCACCTTTCCTATTTCTAACCTCCGCCCAAACTACCTCAGATGGCAAGTCTTCCTCCATCACCCTTTCTACTGCTGTAATACTATCCTTGACAAGCAATGCCACACCTCCCCCTCTTTTACCCCCATCTCTGACCCTACTAAAACATTTAAACCCTGGAACCTGCAACAGCCATTCCTGTCCCTGTTCTACCCACGTCTCTGTAATGGCCACAACATCGAAGTCCCAGGTACCAACCCATGCTGCAAGTTCACCTACCTTATTTCTTATACTTCTGGCATTGAATTATACACACTTCAAGCCACCTTCCTGTTTACAGGCACCCTCCTTCGAGATCGATGCCATGTTCCTAACCTCCCTACACTCAAGGTCCTGTACCCTAAAGCTACACTCCAGGTTCCCATGCCCCTGCAGAGTTAGTTAAACCCTCCCAAAGAGTACTAGCAAACCTTCCCCCAAGGATACTGGTGCCCCTCAGGTTTATGTGTAGACCATCCTGTTTATAGAGGTCCCACCTTCCCCAGAAAGAATCCCAGTTATCCAAATACCGGAATCCCTCCCTCCTGCACCACCCCTGTAGCCACGCATTTAACTCCTCTCTCTCCCTATTCCTCGACTCTCTATCACGTGGCACGGGTAACAAACCAGAGACAACAACTCTGTTCGTTCTAGCTCTGAGCTTCCAACCTAGCTCCCTGAAAGCCTGTCTAACATCCTCATCCCTCTTCCTACCTATGTCGTTGGTGCCAATGTGGACCACGATCTGGGGCTGCTCCCCCTCCCCCTTAAGGACCCGGAAAACACGATCAGAGACATCACGTACCCTTGCACCTGGGAGGCACCATACCAATCGTGAGTCTCTGTGGCCCCCCAAAACCGCCTATCTGTGCCCCTCACTATTGAGTCCCCAATAACTATCGCTCTACCTTTCACCACCCTTCCCTTCTGAGTAACGGGGACAGGCTCCGTGCCAGAGGCCTGAACCTCGTTGCTTACCCCTGGTAAGTCATCCCCCCCACAAGTATCCAAAACGGTATACGTGTTCTTGAGGGGAATGACCGCAGGGGGTCCCTGTACTGGCTGCTTCCTCCCACTCCCCCTCACTGTCACCCATCTCTCTATAACTTTCGGAGTAACTACTTCCCTAAAGCTCTGATCTATGACCCCCTCTGCCTCCCGAATGATCCGCAGTTCATCCAACTCCAGCTCCAGTTCCCTAACACGGTCTTGGAGGAGCTGGAGATGGGTGCACTTCTTGCAAGTGTAATCAGGAGGGACGCTAATGGCTTCTCTCACCTCATACATGTTGCAAGAGGAACATTGCACTGCCTTCGCTGCCATCCCTCTAAAAGGTAAATTTTAAAAACTGGTTCTAAAGAAACAAACAAGCAAAATGCAGCACTTACCTGCTTATCACAACGGGTTGTATTATTAGGTTAGAAGAGGAGGGTGGGTGGGAGGCTCTACCCCTGTAGTGCCTCGAGTTCCTCGCCTGCGCGCTTTTATAAGAAAAAATACCTTCCCAGGTAAGCTAGCGTGACACCAGCTTCCGGGTCCGCTAGGCGCTTAAAAAAAACTTTAAATTTTAGCCGTTAAAACAACAATAACTGGACTATACCGCGACTTAAAAAAACCCAGCAGACAGCCGTTACCTGCTCCGCCCAGAGAGTGAGACCTGAGTATGGCCACCATACTCAGGTCTGCTCCTCACTTTCTTGAATTTTTAGCTATTACTCATATCGTAGAGACTGATGTGAAGTAATCATTCAGTTCTTCAGCCATTTCTTTGTTTCCCACTACTAACTCTGCTGTGTCATTTAGCAACAGTGCAAAGTTTACTGTTTCCCCTCTTTTGAGACATACAGCACAGAAACTGCCCCAAAACAACCCAGAAATTGCTGGAAAAACTAAGCAAGTCTGGCTGCATCTGTGGAGAGGAATCAAAGTTAATGTTTTGGGTCCAGTGATTCTTCTTCAGAACTATTGCTTTGAGGAAACAGACCATTTGGTCCAACCCATCTGTGCAGACCAGATATTCTAAACTGAATTGGTCCCATTTACCTGTGTTTGGCTCATATCCCCCTAAACCCTTTCTAATCCTGTACCCATTCAGATGCTTTTTAAATTTTATACCTACCTTTAATGCCTCCTTTGTCTGCTCATTCCATACGCATACTCTGCGTGAAAAAAGTGCCCCTCATGTCCCTTTTAATTTGTTTCCCTCTCACCTTAAACCTATGACCTTTAGTTTTGGACTCCCCAATCTTAAGGGAAAAAAGACCTTGTCTTCTTACCCTATCAATCCCCCTCATGATTTTGTAAAACTCTATAAGGCCACCCTGCTGCCTCCGATGCTCCAGGGGAAAAGAAAGACCCCAGTCTGTTGAGTCTCTCTCTGCAGCTCAAACCCTAGTTTCGATAACATTTTTTAAAATTTATTTTTGCATCCTTTCAAATTTAATAACATCCTTCTGATAGCAGGGTGACCAGAATTTTAAGCAGCACATTATCCTAAAAGTGGGCTAACGAACACCACAATATGACTCTCCAACTTCGATACTCATTGCACTGACCAGTGAAGGCAAGTGTGTCAGTTGTGGCTCAGTGGGAGCTCTCTTACCTCTGAGAGCAGTCAGGCCATCGAGGCCTGGACAATAATCCACACCGACTCTGCCTGGCTGTACTGAGTAAGTCTTGGGGTTTTCGAACGAGTCTTTAAACTGTCACAGAATGTGTTCTCTATGTTTGTTGTAAATAATATGACATTCTTCTCACCTGACAATGGGAATATCTTCCGTCTGCAATGACTTACCTTTCTCACTCAACTAACATCCGCAAGCCAGCCGTTCTGGTCACTGGTTTCAATGCAGTGCTCGAGATGCCTGATGAACTTTCCACATCGCAAGAGTAACTACATCTCAGAAAAGTTGAATGTTCTGTAGAGTGCCACAGGACATCCCATTTTTGTGAATGGCGCTATATACATGCAAGATCCTTACAGGTTTCTTCTCCGAGAAGATTTCTTTCTCTGACTTTAAAATATTTTTGTAATATTACAATACTTTGTGACTGAGAATGATTGGCTGCAGTTGTCCACACAATTCATTTTACCAATCTGGGTTTCACCAGAGGATTTGTAGTCCGCAGTGAGTTCACTCTGCAGCAAATTTCAGGGAGAACTCACGCCCCACCTATTTCCAACACCACCCTCTGTCTACCTTTCTGTTCCTATATGTTTTAGTCTGTTGTCTCCTTCACAATATTAAGAATATGTTTCCTTTATATGAAAATGTCGTCAGGACTATAAACGGGGAACTCATTGATGAGTCCAACACCTGTGTTGAATTCCAGGTTTAGATTATTAACCTGAACTCTGTGAATGACTGCACCCGTTCGACCTTATAAACAAAGTGGCTAAATGTCTGTGAACTGTTTTAAATGATAGATACATAAATCTTCATGGAAAATGGACTTGTGAGGTTATTATATTGATCTAGCGCCACTTATAACATTGCAATGTCCCTCGGCACTTTAAGGAAGGTTTTTGTTGTGATGTTGGAAAGTACATCAGGCATCTGATGAAACCATGACAAGAACAATTGGTTTGGGGATATTTGCGGAGAGAGAAATTGAAGTCGTTACAGACAAAACATATTCCCACTGTCAGGTTTAGTGAAGATAGCCATGATGTGAAGGAATCGACGATGGACAAAGATACAGGTTATAGCCCACCAGGTTTATTTGGAAGCACTAGCTTTGGAATGCTGCTCCATCATCAAGTGGTTATGAAGCAGGACCATAAGATACAGAATTTATAGTAAAAGATTACAGTGTCATGCAACTAAAATGATATGTTTAACAAACTTGGGTGGTGTGTGAGTGGTTAGCACTGCTGCCTCACAGCACCAGGGACCTGGTTTGATTCTGGCCTTCGGTAACTGTGTGTGTGTGGAGTTTGCACATTCTCCCCGTTTCTAAGTGGGTTTGCTCTGGGTGCTCCGGTTTCCTCCCAAATTCCAGGAGAAGTGCATGTCAGGTGAATTGGCCATGCTAAATTGCCTGTAGGGTCAGGGGTAAATGTAGGGAAATGAGTCTGGGGAGGTTACTCTTTGGAGGGTCGGTGTGGACTAATTGGGCCTAAGGGCCTGTTTCTATGCTGTAGGGAATCTAATTGAGATTGTTAAGTCTTTCATCTTTTAGAATGGGTTGCAGGTTTGTCTCCTTAAAACAAAACACTCAGGGAGCTCAAAGCTGTTTATCCCTGCTTCTGAAGCAGATATACTCGCACCATGGTGTCAGTACCAATCTTCAAGAGAAATAGGATAGAATATTTCTTAAAAGGCACAAGCTGGTCACAACGAGAACTTGAAGCATCGTAACATCCAAAACTATGGGCCCAGGTCCAGAAGTTGGGTTTAGTGTCGACTTAATATATTTTTGGCTGGAAAAACTCAATTGGTCATAAGACCTATTGTGTACCACATGTTTCAATTATTCTATGTAACATAATGTGGGGAAATGTAAAGTTAAGTTCTTTGACAGGCAGCATAGAGGAGCTGAATATTTCTTAAATGGGGAAAAACCGCAGAACACTAAAGGACAAACAGACTTGGGGGTCCCCAACAATGATTCACAAATGCTAGTACTGATATTCAGTGGATAACAGGTGAGTCAAAATGAAATGTAGGCAATTCACTTAAAGTAGTAAGGATCTGCTAAAACTATACAAGGCACTCGTCAGATTAAACATGGAAAACTGTGAACAGTTTTCAGAAAATATATATTGGCATTGGGAGTAGTCCAGTGAATGTTCACTCGCTGATACCTGGTATGGACAGATTGTCTTATGAGAAGGAGGTGAGTAGGTTGGGGCTGTACTGACTGGAATGTAAATGAATGGCAGGCATCTTCATTGAGGCATAAAAGACTTTTGGTGGACTTGACATGGCATCTGTGGGAAGTTTTATTCCCATTGTGAGAGAGTTGAGGACCACAGGGCATAATCTCAAAAGAGTCAGGCATTTAAACAGAAAGGTGGAGGAATTTCTTCTCTCAGAAGTGTTTGAATCTGTAGAATTCTTTACTCTGAGTGCTATTGAAGTTGATTCATTCTGTATGTTATGATGATGCCACTCCTTTAGCAAGGTTATGTTGTCCTTGGCTTTTTTTTTTCAGACAGTTCATTAAAGTTGTAGACTGGGGTTGAAGAGTTTTAGGGCCAATTTGATTATAGGTAACAGATACTGCCTCAAGCAGAAGGCTTTCAAGTTTAAATAAAACACTTGTGTCATGAAAGGGGAGAGGCCAGTTCTCCCAGCCCAGCTTTCTCAGGTTTGGTTTGATCTTTAGCAGTAGTGTGAAAACAAAAAGCTGCTGGGCCAAGGAAACAGGTCTAGATTGATACTCTCTCTTTGACTTCTCTACCGTAAGACCCTGTGTTTGATTTCAGCTCTTGTGCCAGCGTGTTCATGGGGATTGTTCCAAGTGTTGGGAACAGCATCATTAAGTTGTATAATTTGTTGGTTTTCAGATAGATTGTTATTCTGTATTCTGTTCTGTTTTGTTTGTGTTTCATCTTGGTAATCTTGTAAATAAATTCTGTTTTGTTTAAAACTAAAAGGCTTGACCAGTGGTATCTTTCCTGGAATACCCATTTTACACCTGCTTAAAACAAGTAGCAAAGTTAGTGTCTGGGTAACCTTCTTGGAATGTTTTGAGGGAGTCTAGCCTAGTCCACAACAATATTCAATGCTGAAATGTGTGGAATATTAATCAGTAAGGAAATCAATGATTCTGGGGAAAGGCAGGGAAGGGGATTTGAGGGCTATTAGTTCAGTCATGATCAATTCAATTGGGAAACACACTCAATGGGTTGAATAGCCTATTTCTGGACCCATGCCATATGGTGTACTAATACTGTGGCTGGGGTGGAAACCTCTTTGGTGAGATTCAAACATGGAGTTGTGGAAAAGATAGGCACAAAGTTTTGCTGGTGTTTTACTTTTAACAATATTTTTCAAGTCAAATTTTCAAGGAGTTTGGAGAAAATGATGTTTGGAGGTAGGATTTTCATTTGCCACAAGCATGGGTAAAGAGAACTGATTGATGATTATGGGAGGCTGATGTACAGAACCAGAAGGGAGGGAACCGATGACAGGATTAGGTAACATGAGGAAGCTATGCTGTCAGCAATTATTCAGAATACGAGAAAGTGAGGACTGCAGATGCTGGAGATCAGAGTCAAAAAAATGTGGCACTGGAAAAGCCCAGTAGATCAGGCAGCATCCTAGGAGCAGGAAAGGAGACATTTCAGGTATAAGCCTATCACTTGGAATGTCAGAGTACAGATGAGGAAGTGAACATTTTGCTTCATGGATAAGACAAGCCCTGAGCAAGAATGAAAAATGGCAAGAAAGATGCAAGTTTAAGGCTTGGACAAGGTGGAACTGTCGAGGCAACGTGGCCCAGAGAACTCAAGGAAAGGACAGAGAGTGCAGATGCAGCTGATTGGATGGCCTCAATTTTACTGACAGCAAGTCAATAAGCTCCTTGCAATTGTTGATGCTGAGGTTGGAGGATAGATGGAGAGGATTCACCAAGAATCAAGTTAAATACAAAGCGCTGGGACAAGTCTCAGTCAGTTCCATGAGTTTTGTGTAGAGCGTGAAACAGAATGAATGTATCAGGTGCACGACTTTTCATTAGAGAAGGGAAAAGATACAAGATATAATTGGTTTTCAGTGCATTCTGTGGTGGATGAGGACAAAAGGAATATCGATGATGCAAAAAGAAAGAAAGAAACAAAAGATGTACCTGGAGTTTGTGCAATTCTAAATGAAAGAACAACTTCAGTAAGGCTTTTGACAAGGTCCCACATGGGAGACTGGTGAGCATGTTTAGATCTCATGGAATACAGGGAGAACCCTAACCCTAACCATAACCCTAACCCTAACCCTAATTCTAACTCTAATCCATTGTCTACAGGAATAGTGCCAGGAGACTGGAGGATAGCAAATGTGGTTCCCCTGTTCAAGAAGGGGAGTAGAGACAACCCTGGTAATTATAGACCAGTGAGCCTCACTTCAGTTGTTAGTAAAGTGTTGGAAAAGGTTATAAGAGATAGGATTTATAATCATCCAGAAAATAATAATTTGATTAGGGATAGTCAGCACGATTTTGTGAAAGGTAGGTCGTGCTTCACAAACCTCATTGAGTTCTTTGAGAAGGTGACCAAAAAGGTAGATGAGAGTAAACCGGTTGATGTGGTGTATATGGATTTCAGCAAGGCATTCGATAAGGTTTCCCACAGTAGGCTTTTGTACAAAATGCAGAAGAATGAGATTGTGGGAGAGACAGCAGTTTGGATCAGTAATTGGCTTGCTGAAAGAAGACAGAGGGTGGTAGTTCATGGGAAATGTTCAGCCTGGAGTCCAGTTACCAGTGGTGTACCGCAAGGGTTGGTGTTGGGTCCACTGCTGTTCGTCATTTTTATAAACGACCTGAATGAGGGTGTAGTAGGGTGGGTTAGTAAATTTGCAGATGACACTAAGGCCAGTGGAGTTTTGGATAGTGATAAATGATGTTGTAGCTTACAGGGAGACATAGATAAGCTGCAGAGATGGGCTGAGAGGTGGCAAATGGAGTTTAATGCGGATAAGTGTGAGGTGATTCACTTTGGTCGGAGTAACCAGTATGCAAAGAACTGGGCTAATGGTAAGATTCTTGGTAGTGTAGATGAGCAGAGAGATTTCGGTGTCCAGGTACACAGATCCTTGAAAGTTGTCACCCAGGTTGACAGGGTTGTTAAGAAGGCATACAATGTTTTAGCTTTTATTAATAATAGAGGGATCGAGCTCTGGAACCATGAGGTTATGCTACAGCTGTACAAAATTCTGGTCGACCGCACTTGGAGTATTGTGTACAGTTCTGGTCACCTCATAATAAGAAGGATGTGGAAGCTTTGGAAAGGGTGCAGAGGAGATTTACTAGGATGTTGCCTGGTATGGAGGGAAGGTCTTCTGAGGAAAGGCTGAGGGACTTGAGGCTGTATTTGTTAGAGAGAAGTTTGAAAGGTGACTTAATAGAGACATATAAGATAATCAGAGGGTTAGATAGGTGGCCAGGGAGAACCATTTTCCAAATATGGTGATGGTGAGCACGAGAGGGCATAGCTTTAAATTGAGGGGTGATAGATATAGGACAGATGTCAAAGGTAGTTTCTTTACTTAGAGTAGTAAGGGTATGGAATGCTTTGCCTGCAACCGTAATAGATTCACCAACTTTAAATACATTTAAGTCGTCACTGGACAGGCATATGGATGTACATGGAATAGTGTAGGTTAGATGGCCTTCAGATTGGTATGACAGGTCGGTGTAACATCGAGGGTTGAAAGGCCTGTACTGTGCTGTAATGTTCTATGTTCTAACTAGCCATTTGGTACAGAACTGGTATGAAGGTAGAAGACAGAGGGTCGTGGAGGGTTGTTTTTCAGACTGGAGGCCTGTGACCAGTGGTGTGCCACAAGGATTGGTGCTGGGTCCACTACTTTTCATCATTATATAAATGATTTGGATGTGAGCTTAAGAGGTATAGTTAGTAAGTTTGCAGATGACACCAAAATTAGAGGTGTAGTGGACAGCGAAGAAAGTTACCTCAGATTATAATGGGATCTTGACCAGATGGGCCCATGGTCTGAGGAGTGGTATATCGAGTTTAACTTAGAAAAATGTTTGGTGCTGCATTTTGGAAAAAGCAAGTCTTAGCAGTACCTATACACTTAATGGTAAGGTCCTGGATAGTGTTGCTAAACAAAGAGACCTCAGAGTGCAGGTTCATATTTGCTTGAAAGTAGAGTCACAGGTAGATAGGATAGTGAAGAAGGTGTTTGGTATGCTTTCCTTTATTGGTTAGAGCATTGAGTATAGGAGCTGGGCGGTCATAGTGGGGCTGTACAGGACATTGGTTAGGTCACTTTTGGAATATTGTGTGCAATTCTTGTCCCCTTCCTATCAGAAGGATGTTGTGAAACTTGAGAGGGTTCAGAAAAGATTTACAAGAATGTTGCCAGGGTTGGAGGATTTGAACTATAGGGAGAGGCTGAATGTTTTCTCTGGAGCACCAGAGGCGGAGGGCTGACCTTATAGAGGTTTATAAAATCACAAGTGGCACGGATAGGATAAATAGACAAGTTCTTTTTCCTGTGGTGGGGCTGTTCAGAACTGGAGAGCATAGGTTTAAGGTGAGTGGGGAAAGGTATAAAAGGGACTTAAAGGGCAATGTTTTCATGCCCTTTCATGGAATGAGTTGCCAGAGGAAGTGGTGGAGGCTGGTACAATTACAGCATTTAAATGACATCTGGATGGGTACATGAGGGTTTAGACTACATGCTGGCAAATGAGGAGTTGGACCGAAGGGTCTGTTTCCATCTTATACATCTCTATGACTCTAAAATCTGAAGTATGAAAACAAACACTCACAAAATGAAGTCAAGAATTTGAAATTGTTGAACTGAACGTTGAGTCACGAAAACCTACAGAAAACCTTGCTGAAAAGTGAAAGTCGAGGGAGATAATGAGGATAATCAGTACTTGTAAAAAATAAAATGGTGTTGGAGAAATTAAGAGAGATTAATATGATAAGTCATTAGGCAATTTTGAGAAAATGTGGAGCTCAGGTTGAAGTTCAGGTTGTAAGTTTGCTTGCTGAGCTGGTAGGTTTGTTCTCAGACATTTAGTCACCATGCTAGATAACATCATCGGTGAACCTCTGTTGAAGCTTCACCAGAGGCTCACTGATGTTACCTAGCATGGTGACAAAACGTCTAAGAACAAACCTACTAGCTCAGTGAGAAAACTTACAACCTAAATCATCAGGTTCCACAAATCTACACCACAGAGGGCTGAAGGAAATTGCCCTGGAACTGTTTGATGCATCTTCTAAAAATCTATTGACTTTGGAGCAATTCCTACAGAGTGGAGTCTGGCAAATGTAAGGTCACTGTTTAAAGAAATGGAAAGAGAAGAACAATATAATTACAGATGAATTAGCAGTGCCTCAATTCTTGGGAAAAAGCCAGAGTCTATCATAAAAGACATTATAAAAGATTATTTGGAAAGCATTAGCAGGACTAGGCAAAACAGTGTGGGTTTATGAAAGGCAATTCATGCTTAACTAATGTACTGTTTTTCTTTGAAGATTTAACAAGTCAAATTGATATGGGAGAACAGCGGATTTGGTGCATTTGGATGTTAGGAGAGCTTTTGTTAAGATCTCACATCAGAAGGCTAGTAGGTAAAATTAAAGTAAATGGGTTTGCAGATAATGTTTAACATGGATGGAGAATTGATTGACAGGTCAGAAAAAGAGAGATGGAAAAAAGTGGATGTTTTCTGGGTAGTGTGTGGTGACTAGCAGTGAACCACAGGGATCAATGGTTGGGCTTCAGATATTCAGGATATATAAAAATCATTTGGATGAAGGAGCCAATTACAACATTCCGAGTTTGCTGATAATTAAAACAAGGTGGGAATGTGAGTTGTGAGCAGGGTGTAAAGAAATTTTAGGGTGACTTAGTGGAGTGTGTGGGCAGACTTATGACAGATACAGTGTAGCATAGATGGGCATGAAGTTTTGTAGTTTGATGTGAAAAACAGAAAGGCAGAGTAATATTTAAATGTGTTGTACAAAGGAATCTAGGTGCCCTTGTACACCAATGAAAATAAGGAAGTGCAGCAAGTAATAAGGAATGGAAATGGTACAATCCACTTCATTGTACTCATCATCCTCCTTAACCCCACCCCCTTTTCTTCCTTCTTCCCAAATCCCCAATGGCATTTTCTATACTCCCGCCCTTTTCATTCCTCTGTTGCATTTTCCATGCGTAGCCATTTCTTCTTCACCTTCTCCAACTCTCTCAATCACCAAGTGCTTCCTCATCATTCCACCTTCTCACAGCAGCCAGTTTAGCCCACTCCGATCCCCATTCACTAACTGTATCTCAAGGGTATTGGATGGTTATGACCAGTACCTCTGCAGGGAATATTAATGGGAGGGTCTACGAGAATTTGGAAAGTATGAAGGGTTTGACAGAGTAAATAAGGAGAGACTGTTTCTAGTGGCAAAGAGATCACTAAGCAAAGGGATGGAATGTAGGCTCATTACAAAAGAAGTAGAGTGAGGTGTGTGGGGAGTTTCACATTGCCAGTTATGAATGCAGAGCCTCCTAGTGGCCTGAGGAAAGCTATAACAGTATCTTCCAAACTTTAACTGTGAGCACTTCAATGTAAAGAGTATTGGAAAATGGGGTGCAGTGAAGAGATGGCAGGGGGTGGTGGTAAATTAACTCGACGGGCACTAGATGAATACTTCAAACAAGACACCTCTGTGCCCTATTGACGATATTCTGCCCCTTCTGATTTTCTGATCTTGTGTTGCTTCCCACCTGAAACAGGTGGATATCCCTCTGTTCATCTCAGGACTGTTACGACATGGGGTAAACTCTTCTGCTTAATTTAAAACCAGCAACACATAAA
Source organism: Chiloscyllium punctatum (assembly GCF_047496795.1). Classification (NCBI taxonomy): domain Eukaryota; kingdom Metazoa; phylum Chordata; class Chondrichthyes; order Orectolobiformes; family Hemiscylliidae; genus Chiloscyllium; species Chiloscyllium punctatum. Next base: position 26,403,278 of record NC_092768.1, on the reverse strand, counting down.
AGATTTATCCCATGCAGCAATCTCTGAAAATTTGAGAGGCCAAGAATAAACTAAAAATTAACAACTTCATTTCTTAAGGTATAACAGAATAATAAATAATAACTATTTCCAACTCCATCATCTAATTTACCGTTTACCTTCCCCTTCCACAACATACATCGGATAGAACTCCCAATTAAGATTTACAAAACAAAACTTTTTATCTGTAAACCAGGCAGCTTTCAGTTCTGCTATTTGGATCTCCTTATGTCTTCTTTTCTTCATCTTAGGGATTTTGCTTCACACGTTACTGATTGATTAACATACTTTTAAGACAGCTATTTTTCAGGCAGTCTTTTTACATGCTGGTAGCTGGTATTTCTCCTCTCGACTGTTCAATTTTCCCCAGGTCTTATACTCCCAAAGCATCGGCATGTGTCATTGGCTTTTAAGATTGTCACTATACTAAATTCAAACTGGATTGGAGTTTGGCATTTTTGGGATATAATTTAAACTGATGGGCCTAATTCGAATCAGTTTTGACATTTTCATGTAACCACCTACTTAGCTACCCCCGTAACTGGAGCACCTGTTACATTGTACCTTATTGAGAACACTTGGTGCTGTCACTGCTAGCTTTTAACTCTCTTAAAAAGGTACAGTACACCCACAACTTCATAACAGGAACAGGCCCAAGAGGGGTTGGCAGTTATGTCTGTAAATTTTAGTAAAATTTCCATTTAATCAGGCCAGAGGCTCATTAAATCATTCAGATGACGTTAGAATATATAGCATACAAATATAAAGTATGGGGGAAATATCAAATAATAGAAAAAGAATGTATTGATTTCAATTTAATTCCATTTTGATGACCACGGCCTCTGGTTCTCTGACTATTTTTATTGAAAAATCACATTTCAAATGGATTAATGATTTGGCGACACCAGCAACATCCCAAGAATTTATAATGTGGTAGATAACTTTAAAATAAAAAAAAATGTACAGTGTCTTTTAAAAATTTAAATAAATGAAATTTTAGGACAATTTCCCTCATGTGGACAATGATAGTACATCAATAAACCAGAGAATCATAACTTTAATTCTACTAATAGTCTGGTATATACTGATTGAAATCAATTTATGTCATTAAACATGATCAATTAATGACATATACACCCACGAAATTTACGTATCATATTCAATACAGATTGTCAAATCAATTTTCACTACATCAGAAAGTGAGGACTGCAGATGCTGGAGTTCAGAGTTGGTGCTTGAAAAGCACAGGTCAGGCAGAAACTGAAGAGCAGGGGTATCAATGTTTTGAGCAAAAACTCTTCATTAGGAATGAGGCTTGTGGGCTGGAGGGCTGACTACACCAGTTTCCTTATTTCCCCACTTTATCCCAGACCCAACCTTCTAACTCGGCACTGCCCTCTTGACCTGTCCATTGTCTTTCCCACCTATCCGCTCCACCCTCCTCTTTGACCTATCCCCATCTTCATTGCATTCTCAGCTGGCTTCCCCCCACCCAGCCCCACCCCCTCCCATTTATCTCTCAGCCCCCATCCCTGGCCCATAAGCCTCATTCCTGATGAAGGGCTTATGCTCAAAACTTCAATTCTCCTGCTCCTTGGATGCTGCCTGACCTGCTGTGCTTTTCCAGCACCACAATCTTCACTACAGTCTTACTCCATGAGGATGTTCAAGATAGATTACTGTTTCAATGTGACTTCAAATGTGCCATTAATTTGGCATATATGGCATTCAAATAAAAGGTGTAGAATAATATTGAGTAAAACAAAAATATGTGTTGATCTTATTATTCTTGGCTGTAATTAAGATGTCAATTCAGTTTTGATGAGCAAAGCCCTCTGTTCTCTAGTTATTTTTTGTTGAAGAATCCCATTTCTGGAGTGTAAAGCTGACTTCACTCTCCATCTGTGACTGAGGCCAACATCCATCAGTTTACAGCTGGCAGGGGCAAGATGGAGGGTGCAAAATTATAGACTGATCAGTCAGTGCCCTTTAATCCCACAGATTGTCAGCGGGGCGGAGTTTTTCCCGTTAAGTTTTGGTCCCGTACAGAAGAAGGGGAAGAGCCTCTCAGTGAAAGTGTGGGTGAAAGTGTGGAGATGGGACATGGTGTCCGCATTGTAAAATGATACCTGTCCACCCTCATAGTTCAGGAAAACCCCGATCTTCCGGGGATTCATACGTGGGGAGAGGAGGGTCCGTGTGGGTGAGGTGGCAGCAAAATAACCACTTCCAGGACTGAGCCTCACAATCCAGTGTCCGGTTCCTGGGTTTGGGTAAATTCCACTTTTCCTCTCCACAGACTCTCGGGCCACTCCCAGACCCCACCGGGTTTTCTCCCCCACCTCCACCTCCCAGTAATGTCTCCCTGATGTGAATCCCTCTGCTCCGAGGACACAAAACCAGGGATCAAATCTCTGTGGGGAGTCAGGGAGCGGCTGCTCTGTGTCTCCGAGTCTCACACTGGTCCGGTCCTCAGACAGGATGAGCTGGGAATGTGCTGTGTTCGGATCCAGAGTCAGAGAGGCTGGAGCTGGGGAACGAAACAGAACAACCACAATCAGTGACAGGCAAAGGGAGGGGTTAGGGTTGGAGAGTTGAAAAAAAAAGGCTGTTGGTGATTTCGACAGGGATAGGATGTGTTGTGGGAATGCATTTGGGGAGAATGTGAAACAGGAGGAAATAATGTACTTGGCAAAGTGGAACACAGAGACAGTCGGACCACAGAGATGGGACTGAGTGAGAGGGTGATCAAGAGGGAATGAGTGATGGGGTTGGGACAGTGAAGAAGTGAAATGTAATGAGTGCCAAAGAGTGAAAAGGAAGGGAGTAGGACTTGGGGAAGACAAGGCAGGGGAAGGGAAGGATTAAAACAGAAGAAGGGGGCAGCTGAGGCAGATGGACGTTGGGTGAAAAAAGGGGCGGGTGGAAAGGCAAGGGAGTGTGAAGAAGAGGCAAGAGGATTCCAAGGATGTTGGAAGTCAACAGTGTCATGGACGTGTGAGAAAGTGGAGGTGAGAGAAAGTGAAACCGAGAGGGAGGAAGAGTTTATGAATAAAAGAGAGAGGAGGTGATGGGTGGAGGAAGAGATAAGTATGAGATAAATAGTGAGCTGGGGAAAGGGGAAGCAAGTGTTCGGAAGAGCTGGATTGAAGTGTCTGAGAATGAGGGGTATAACACAGTGAATGAAATTGGGACAGACAGGAGAGAGGGAAAACAGAAGAGGGGACTAAGAGCAGGGTGATGGAAGGATAGTTTGGAGAGGATTAGGAAGGATTAGGATTAGTGAGGGGAGGGGAGGGGAGATTAATCTGTAGGGAGTTAATAGCGAGCAGGGAAGAGATAGTGTGAGGGGTAGAGTAATGGAGAGATGGCTGAGAGATGGGAGTGTGAGGGGGTGACAGTTGAAAAAAAAAAGGATAAAAGACTGAGGTTGGATAATAGAGAGAAGGACAAGGGTTCAGGGAGAGCAATGCTAAAGGATAGGAGTGAATGGAAGGCAATCGGATGCAGAGGGTAAGGGTGGAGTGAATTTAAGGAAGAGAGACCCAGATGGGAAGGAAAGCTAAGGGAGAGAGAAGGTGAGGAGCTGGAGAGGCTACAGGTTGAGTGGAGTCTGTTTGAGACTTAGACTGATGCGGTAGGGAATAGAGAGCTGATAGGCAGCTGAGCATGTTGTGGCTGTACAGGACATTAGTTATCCCACTTTTGGAATATTGTGGGCAGTTCTGGTCTCCTTCCTATCAGAAGGATGTTGTTCTGCAGTTTATCCAAGTCCCCCTGCAACCTGTAACATTCTTCCAAACTGTCCACCACTCCACCGACTTTAGTGTCATCTGCAAATTTACTAACACATCCACCTATGCCTGCGTCTAAGTCATTTATAAAAATAACAAACAGCAGTGGTCCCAAAACAGATCCTTGTGGCACACCACTAGTAACTGGACTCCAGGCTGAATATTTTCCATCAACCACCACTCGCTGCCTTCTTTCAGAAAGCCAGTTTCTAATCCAAACTGCTAAATCACCCTCAATTCCATGCCTCTGCATTTTCTCCAACAGCCTACCATGTGGAAACTTATCAAAGGCTTTACTGAAGTCCATGACTACCATGTCAACTGCCCTACCCTTATCTACATGCTTGGTCACCTTCTCAAAAAACTCAATGACGTTTGTGAGACACAACCTGCCCTTGACGAAACCATGTTGACTATCTGAAATCAAAATTGTTGCTTGCTAGATGATTACAAATCTTTTCTCTTATAATCCTTTCCAAAACCTTTCCTACAACAGAAGTAAGGCTCACTGGTCTATAATTACCTGGGTCATCTCTACTGCCCTTCTTGAACAAGGGCACAATATTTGCAATCCTCCAGTCCTCTGGTACCAAACCTGTAGATAACGTTAACTCAAATATCATTGCCAAAGTCTCTGCTATCTCCTCCCTAGCTTCCCAGAGAATCCGGCCCGGGGACTTGTCTACTTTCACTCCTTCTAGAATTGATAACACCTGTTCTTAACTAACCTTGATCCTTTCTAGTCTAATATCTTGTACCTCATTCTTCTCCTATACAATATTCTCCTTTTCCTGAGTGAAAACCAATGAGAAATCGAATGTCTGGAAAAGTAAGTACGATGAAATGGTGATCCAGTGCATAACCAAAACACTATTAACATCAAGGATTTTGTCCTACACTTGGGACTTTCCCCATCAGAATGGGTCTGTGACACCAGGGCCATGGAATTTCCCATCAGACTGGAATTCAAGGACAGTGCTGTGAAAACTGAGGTTCAGCTCGGAGTTCCAGCCATCCTTCAGGACCGTCTGACAACGAGATGAGTTTGTTCAATATGTCAAAATTCATTCAGACTGGTAGATACACTCATTAGTTTGCATATGCCTAAAGCAGATTAAGCTATAAGTGTTCTTTTTCTCTCGAAGGAATTGCTGGAGATAGCAGCAGAAATAACCCAATGTATTTGTTACTTAATTGTCCTCCTCAACACTTACACCAAAAAGACCATCACTAAAATGTGTAACTTCATTATAAACACATTGCTGTTTTGCTGGTTTTGCTGTGTGTAGGTTTGTTCACTCAGTTCCAACATTACAACAGTGGATATTATTCAAAAATCCTTCACTAGTTCAGAAATGCTTTGCACCATGCTTTGGGTGTTGTTAGGTGGTATTAAATAGAAGAAGGTTATACTACTTTCTTAATCTTCCTTGTAATGATTTCTCTGTGATTTGGAGGGGAGTTCATGGTTCCCACTGCTGCTCACAGCCTCTCTTTCCCTCTCCCTTGTCAGTCATATTCCAAACATCCCAAGTAATGTAGCTCTCCTCATGCAGAACTGATGGCAGAAATTTTACCAATTTCCTCAAGAATGCCTCAGCACTTTCCTGCACTCTCACATGTGTAAAACTGGCTGGGAACATGACATTGAAGCCCATCCCTCGAAATGAATTAAACATCCGATCAAATTCATGGAGTGATCAGTCCATGAATTTGATCGGATGTTTAATTCACTGCTTGATTAATTAGATTGCTCCTAACATAAGCCTCACCATAAGCAAACTATGTTATCACCATTCATTATGGACGTTTATGGATATCTCAAATTTGTTGTACGATCTGTGACTGCGATCAATCTATAAACAGCTATCTCTTCATTGTTTTGAACCTTGAACAGTTCAGTAAGGGCACAGCACTCCCTTCTTTATTCAGCATAGATTCTGATAAACTTAAATTAGCTAGAACACTAGAGTTATACAGCACTCAAGCAAGCCCTTTGGTCCAGATTTCATTATTAATCAGGTAAAGGCCAAGTTGAGTTTTTTTTTTATATCTGCAGCCCAGGAACAGGCTCTTCAGCCCTCCAAGCATGAACCGATCAAAACGTACTGTCTAAACCTGTCGGTCAATTCCTAAGCATTTGTTTTCCTCTGCTCCCCACCTACTCATACATCTGTCCAGATGCATCTTAAATGAATCTACCGTGCCTGCCTCTACCACCTCTGCTGGCAACGTGTTCCAAATATCCACCACCCTCTGTGTAAAGTACTTGTTGCGTGTATCCCCCTTAAAATTTCCACCTTGGACCTTGAAAGCATGACCTCTCGTTATTGAATTCTTCACCCTGGGAAAAAGCTTGTCTCTATCCACCTGGTCTATATCCTTCAATGGTTTTGTAAATCTCAATCAGGTCCCCCCTCAACCTCCTTTTTTCTAGTGAAAATAAACCTAACCTGCTCAACCTCTCTTCATAGCTATCATTTCCATACCAGGCAACATCCTCGTAAACCTTCACCGTACCCTCTCCAAAGTGTCCACATCCTTTTGGTAATGTGACGACCACAACTGTACACAGTATTCTAAATGCAGCCGAACTAATGTCTTGTACAATGTTAACATGACTCGCCAGCTCTTATACTCAATACCTCATCCTATGACAGCAAGCATATTATATGCTTTCTTGACCACTCTATTCACCTGTGTGGCAACCTTCAGGGTACAATGGACCTGCACTCCCATATCTCTCTGCCCATCAACTTTTCCCAAGGCTCTTCCATTTATTGGATGACTTGCTCTATAATTAGACTTGCCTAAATGCATCACCTCACATTTGTCTGGATTGAAAGCCATCTGCAACTTTTCTGCCCAACTCTGCAGTCTATCTATATCCTCCTGTATTCTCTGACAGTCCCTTATGCTTTCTGCTAGTCCACCAATCTTTGCATCATCTGCAAACTTGCTGATCATAGCAACAGTGCCCTCTTCTAGATCATTTATGTGTATTAAAAACAACAGTGGCCCCAATATTGACCCCTGTGGAACACCATTGGTCACCTTTTTCCATTTCAAGAAGCTCCCTTCAACTACTACTCTGTCTCCTGTTGCTCAACCAGTTCTTTATCCACCGAGCTAGAACATCCTGCACACCATGTGACTTCACTTTCTCAATTAATCTACAATGGGGAACCTCATCAAGCGCCTTACTAAAGTCCATGTATATGACATCAACAGTCCTTCCTTCATCTAACAACTTGGTCACTTCCTCTAAAAACTCTATTAAGTTGGTAACACATGCTCTTCCTCGCAAAAAACCATGTTGCCTTTCACTGATAAGCTCATTCTTTTCGAAATATAAATAGATTCTATCTCTCAGTACCCTCTCCAGCAACTTCCCCACCACTGACATCAGGCTCACTGGTCTGTGGTTACCCGGAATATCCCTACTACCCTTCTTGTATAGGGGGGCAACATGAACAACCTTCCAGTCCTCCGGCACCTCACCTGTATTTAAGGATGCCACAAAGATATCTGTCAGGGCCTCAACAATTTCTTCTCTCGCCCCTCCCCTGGGATAGAACCCATGCGGTACTGGGGATTTGTCCACCTTAACCTCTAGCATACCCAACACATCTTCCCTACTTATGCCAATGTGATCCAGACTAGTCAAACATCTATCTCTAATCTCAAGATTCATTATGTTCTTCTCCTCAGTGAACACTGATTCAGAATCCCACCCATTCTCTCAAGTCCGGCAAACAGCCTTCCTTCAATATCTTTTAGTGGACCAATCCTTTCTCTAGTTACTCACTTGCTTCTTATAGAAGAATAAAATGCTTTGGGATTTTCCTTAATTCTGTTTGCTAAAGCTATTTCATGACCCCTATTAGCCCGCTTGATTCCTCGTTTAAGACTTGTCCTACTCTTCCGATATTCCTCCAGGGCCCGTTCTGTTCTTAGCTGCATAGACATTATGTACACTTCCCTTTTCCTCTTGGTTAATTGAACAATTTCTCCTGTCATCCACGGTTCATGAATCTTGCCCTTCCTATCCTTTGCCTTCAACGGGACATGCCTATCCTGCACTACCACTAACCTATCTTTGAAAGCCTCCCACATTTCAAATGTGGACTTCCCTTCAAGTAGCTGTGTCCAATCCACATTTCCCAGCTCCTGTCTAATTTTGATATAATTGGCCTTGGCCCAGTTTAGCACTCTTCCCTTAGGACCACTCTCTTCTTGTAATGGACTTGCTGACTTAAGGGATTTATTTTGATTGCTACATGCAACAATCATTCTTTCAGTACTGGACTGAGAGTTCTTTGAATAAGTAGCCAAATTAAAGGTAACTTGTGGTGATATGTGTCTTTGATTGCGAATTCTATTAGTTCTATTAGATTACATGGATCAGTTGGAGTGGCAGTTAGAGACGACAAGGAATTTACAGTGTGATGAATCACAGTTACAGGAAGGAAGAAAAGCCGTTGATACAGTCAGGTAGATGGTTTAACTCCAGGAAAATTAGGAGGGGCAGCCAGGTAGTGCAGAAACCTCAAACAATTAGGCTGTTTTCAAAAATGTAGGGTGATGAGCTCTCAGGGGAATGTAGCATTAACAGCTAAGTTTCTCGTACTGAGAATGGCTCCATGTAATAAGGGGTATATCAGGTTCCAAGTGATCAATTTTAATACGGGGACTTGCTAATCAGAAGCAGAACCATACCTTTTTGCTGCCAGCAGAGAGAAATCAGAATTGTGTGTTGTCCTCCTGGTGACAGGATCAAGGACATCTTGGAGAGGGTGCAGAATATTCTAAAAGAGGAGAGGGACTAGCAGGAGGTTGTTGTACACATTGGAACTAACGACATAGGAAGGGAAAAGGATGGGATTCTGAAGGGAGATTACAGAGAGTTAGGCAGGAATTTAAAAAAGGAGGTCCTTGAGGGTAGGAATATCTGGATTACTCCCAGTGCTACGAGCTAGTGAGCGTAGGAAAAGGAGGATAGTGCAGATAAATGTGTGGCTGAGGAGCTGGTGCAGGGGAGAAAAGGGTTCACTGGAATCTCCTCTGGGGTAGACGTGACCAGTACAAGAAGGATAGATTGCACCTGAATTGGAAGGGACCGAATATACTGGCAGGGGAATTTGCTAGAGCTGCTCAGGAAGATTTAAACTGGTAAGGTGGGGGAGTGGGACCCAGGGAGATAGTGAGGAAAGAGATCAATCTGAGACTGGTGCATTTGGGAAAAAGAGCGAGTTAAACAGTCAGGGCAGGAAGGAACAAGGCAGAGAACAAGGTAGGACTGATCAATTAAAATGCATTTATTTCAATGCAAGAAGCCTAACAGGGAAGGCAGATAAACTCAGGGCATGGTTAGGAACATGGGACTGGGATATCATTGCAATTACAGAGACATGGCTTGGAGATGGACAGGACTGGCAACTTAATGCTCCAGGATACAAATGCTATGGGAAGGACAGAAAGGGCAGCAAGAGAGAAGGGAGAGTACCGTTTTTGATAAGGGATAGCATTATACTTATGTAGGATATTCCTAGAAATACATCCATGGAAATTCTTTGGGTGGAAATGAGAGTTAGGAAGGGATGATCTGCTTATTAGGGTTGTATTATTGATCCCCAGTAGTCAGCGCAAAATTGAGAAACAAATTTGTAAGGAGATCTCTTATCAGGAAGAATAATAGGGTGGTTATGGTGGGGGATTTTAACTTTCTAAACATAGACTGGGACTGCCGTAGTGTTAAGGGTTTAGATGGAGAGGAATTTGTTAAGAGTGGACAAGAACGTTTTTTGATTTAGTATGTGGATGTACTGACTAGAGAAGCTACAGAATTTGACATATTCTTGGGAAGTAAGGCAGGGCAGGTGACTGAAGTGTCACTTTGGGTCCAGGAACCACAATTCTATTAATTTTAAAATAGTGATGAAATAGGATAGACTGGATCTAAAAGTTGAAGTTCTAAATATCAGAAAGGCCAATTTTAACAGTATTAGGCAAGAACATTCAACAGCTGATTGGGGACAGATATTCGCAGGTAAAGGGACGGCTGGCAAAAGGGAAGCCTTCAGAAATGAGATATCGAGAGTCCAGGGACTGTATATTCCTGTTAGAGTGAAAGGGAAGGCTGGTAGTTGGAGGGAATGCTGGATGACTAGAGAAATTAAGGTTTTTGTTAAGAAAAAGAAGGAAGCATATGTCACATACAGACAGCAGAGATGGAGTGAATTCTTAGAAGAGTAGAAAGGCAGTAGGAGTATACGGAAGAGGGAAATCAGGAGGGCAAAAAGGGGACATGAGATAGCTTTGGCAAATAGGGTTAAGGAGAATCCAAAGGGCTTTTACAAATACATTTCAGAACAAAAGGGTAGGGAGAGAATAGGACTCCTCAACGATCACCAAGGCAGCCTATGTGTGGAACCACAGGAGATGGGGGAAGATACTAAATGAGTATCTTGCATCAGTGTTTACTGTGGAGAAGGACATGGAAGATATAGAATATGGGGAAATAGGTGGTGATAATTTGAATAATGTCCATATTACAAACAAGGTGGTGCTGGATGCCTTAAAATGCATAAAGGTTGATAGATCCCCAGAACCTGATCAGGTGTACTAGAATTCTTTGGGAAACTGCAGAAGTGATTGCTGGTCTCTTGCTGAGCTATTTGTATCAACGATAGTCACAGGTAAGGTAATGGAAGACAGGAGATTGGCTAACGTGGTGCCACTATTAAAGAAAGATGGTAAGGAAAAGCCAGGGAACTATAGACCAACGAGCCTGATGTCGGTGGTGGGCAAGTTGTTGGAGGGACTCCTGAAGGACAGGATGTACATGTATTTGGTAAGTCAAGGACTGATTAGGGATAGTCAACATGGTTTTGTGCATGGGAAATCATGTCTCACAAACTTGATTGAGGTTTTTGAGGAAGTAACAAAGAGGATGGATGAGGGCAAAGTGGTAGACATGATTGATATGGACTTCAGTAGGTAGTTCGACAGGGTTCCTCATGGGACACTGGTTAGCAAGTATAGGACATGGAAAACAGGGAGAACTAGCCATTTGGATACAGAACTGGCTTGAAGGTAGAAGACAGAGGATGATGGTAAAGGGTTGCTTTTCAGACTGGTGGCCCATGACCAGTAGTGTGCCATAAGGATTGGTGCTGAGTCCACTGCATTTTGTCATTTACATAAAATATTTGGATGGGAGGTATAGGAGGTATAGTTAGTAGGTTTGCAGATGGCATCCACATTGGAGAAGTAGTGGACAGTGAAGAAGGTTACATCAGATTACAACGGGATCTTGAACAGATGGGCCAATGGGTCGATGAGTGGCAGATGTGTTTAATTTAGATAAATGCAAGGTTCTGCATTTTGGAAAGGCAAATATGGGCAGAGATTATACAGTTAATGGTAAGGTCCTGGGGAGTGTTGCTGAACAAAGAGACCTTGGAGTGCAGGTTTATAGTTCCTTGAAGGCTTTTGGTACGTGTTCCTTTATTGAACAGAGCATGGAGTTTAGGAGTTGGGAGGTCATGTTGCGACTGTACAGGATGTTGGTTAGGCCACTTTTGGAATATGGTGTTCAGTTATGATCTCCCTCCTATTGAAAAGATGTTGTGGAACTTGAAAGGGTTCAGAAAAGATTTACAAGGATGTTGTCAGGGTTGGAGGATTTGAGCGACAGGGAGAGGCTGACTGGGATGGGGATGTTTTCCCTGGAGCATTGGAGGCAGAGGGATGACCTTGTAGAAGTTTATAAAATCATGAGAGCTATCGATAGGGTAAATAGACAAACTCATTTCCCTGGAGTGGGGGTGTTGCGAACCAAAGGGCTTAGGTTTAGGGTGAGAGGGGAAGCATGTAAAAGGGACCTAAGGGCCAATGTTTTCATGCAGAGGGTGGTGTGTGTATGTGATTCCAGAGGAAATGGTACAGTTACAACATTTAAAAGGCATCTGGATGGGTGTATAAATAGTTCAGAGGGATATGGGCCAAGTGCTAGAAAACAGGACTAGATTAGGTTAGGATATCTGGTCGGCATGGGCGCGTAAGACCGAAGGATCTGTTTCCGTGCTGTACACCTCTATGATTCCATACAACAACAACCAATGTATCTACACTCCTAATAATTTTATAAACATTCAGAAGGTCACCACTCAGCCTCATATGCTCCAGGGAAAAATGACCCAGCCTATCCAGTCTCTCCTTGTAATCAAACCTTCCAGTTTCAGTCACATTCTTGGAAACCAGTTTTGGACCCTTCCATTTTAATAGCATCCTTCCTATAGCAAGGTGACCAGAATTGTATGCAGTACTCCAAATGTAAACCTACCATTGCCTCATACAGCTTGTACTCAAATCTCTCACTGATGAAAGCAAGTGTAACAAACTGTCCTGCCGACCTTTGACACCACTTTCAAGGAACTATGTAACTGTACCCTCAGTGTTGCTGTTCAGCAACACTTCCCAGGGCCCTACGATTAGCTGTGTAAACCTTGCCCTGGTTTGTCTTACCAAAATGAATTTATCTGAATTAAACTGCATCTGCCATTCCTTGGCCGACTGGCCCAGTTGATCAAGATCTGTTGTAGTCTTCGATAACCTTCTTCACTGTTCACTATAACACAAAGTTTGGTGGCATCTGCATTCTTATTAACCATGCCCCCTATATTCTCATCAAAACCATTTATATGAATAATGAATAACAGTGTACCCAATACCTATCTGTGTGGCGCACCACTGGTCACAGATTTCTAGTACAAACAACCCTCCAGCACCACGCTTTGTCTCTGCCTTCAAACCAACTTTGTGTCCAACTGGCTGGCTCTCCTTGGATCCCACGTGAGCCAACATTACTAATCAATTAACCATGTGAAACCTTGTTGAAGACCTTGCTAAAATCCATGTAGACAACTATCTCCTTGGTCACCTGTTCACAAAACTCAATCCAATTTGTGAGAATTATTTCCCACACTCAAAGCCATGTTGACTATTCCTAATTAGTCCGTGTCTTTTCAAATGTACATACGTCCTGTCTCTCAGAATCCTCTCCAACAACTGACCCACCACTGATGTTAGGCTCACTGGTATTTAGTTCCCTGGTTTTTCCTTGCCGTCTTTCTCAAATAATGCCACAAGAATAGCCACCATCCTGTCTTCCAACACCTACTCTCTGACTATCCAATTACCACCATAGGATTAATTATATTGTATCTGGTGGTAAATGTGTTTTTGAGATAAAAATAGCAAAAATGTCATCCAAGACATTCCTTTCTCATTTTGAATATCATTTGCTGTATTTATCATGAGTCGACAAGGAAGTGCTGATGCTGGAAGTCTGAAATAAATACAGAAATTGCTGGTGTGAAAGCATAGTCAAATGTTTCAAATCTGGCAAAGTTGTTCTGATGAAGCATCAGTGGACTGGAAACATTATACCTGCTTTCTCCCCACAGGGGCTGTCAGAACTGCTGAGTTTCACAAGCAATTTCTGTTCTTGTTTTTCCATTCCTTGTTACAGACAGATCGTATCACTGATTTGACGCTCAGCGCTAAAGGCTTCAGCTATTTCACAAGTTGTACACACAGAAATATGAAAAGAGAGAGAGAGTCTTACAGGATTAATAACAAATAATATGAGTATTTAAAATGTGGCTTTTCATCCCAACATAACTGGATTTATCCTCAGGAAAATTAATGTAAAAGTTTTACCTGGGTAAATGACGTTTATCGTTTCTCTCCATGTTGTGTACTGTAAAGGCCCGGTGTACTTTCCAACAGATAGGACTAAATCTGTAGTTGAGAGTTGCTGAAGTTCATCACTAATTCTGTAATTATTAAAACATATGATGTTACAAATTCCACTTTGTCTGAATATTTCAGAAGTAATGTAAGTGGTCGAGCTTTCAGCTGTTTTGCATTTTGGCCATTGTGTTTGAAAATGAAATGTTAATTTTTTTTGCACAACAGGGCATAAGTAATTTGATAATGTAAGACTGAACACCCAGTGAAGAGAAAGGGTTTATAACCTTTCAACAGATTAGGCATTCCGACAGCACACTCAGATTATTAACAATTCCTTCCCCCCCCCCCCCCCCCCGCACTTGCTGTGTTATTAACAGAGCATGTGGAACAAAGACAAAGACTGAATTATTTCCAATGTTTAATGTCCAAATGTGCATTATGAGAGCTGCTCAACTCCCCTGGAATCCTACTCTTTTTCTAGTGTCCTGTTGAACATCTGGTTTCATTTGCTTCCCATTGCTAGTTGATCTTCCGCTGCCGGGTTGACCAGCTTTGGAATTCCCTCTCGAAATCTTTCAATCTCTTTATTGGTTTTATCCCATGAGATTTCCTAAAATCCACATTAGTCAACTGCAATAATACTTTGGTTTATGTTTTGATTTCAAATGTTTCTGTGAAATGCCTTGGGACATCAAATTATATTAGGATGCAATATAAATACAGAATATTTTAAGGTTATACACTGAACAAATACAATAAAAACAAGAACCATTATTCCATCTTAAAATATGACTGTCTTGACTTGGTCAAAAGCCATATAGAGAAGTGGCCATTCCCTGGAAACATGGGCCATGTGTCACTGTCAGGGTCAGGGGAATGTCACAGTGACGCAATCAGCCCAAATCAGGTCAGTGATTACTTTCAGCCTCAGAACCAGGTTATATTATTTACAGGCATCTTGTCATTGATAATAATGTTGTAGAACCATTTTATAAATTCAAATTCTGTTTCAACACTGCAAATAGTACCTGAAATGAAGTCAATTGCGTAGAGTTACTGTCAGCAAATAAACAACTCTTTAAAACAAGGACAATAACCAGGAAATAAGTCCATAATAACCCATCACTGAGTTATTGAGTAAACTGTGCAGAGTTTCAGTAAAGAGGATGTCCTACCTTCTCTTCCGACAAGCCGCATCCTGAAAGAAACGAATCACAAACAGTGAGGATGGCAGTGACAGATTTCAGGTGGAGATAGACAGGCAGGCTGCTGAAATGAGCAGAAACCATGCAGAGATGTAAAGTGATACATTTTGGAAGGAAGATTGGGGAGAGGGTAAAATAAACTGGAACTGACCATCAGTCCCGCTCACAAACACAGTGACTGTCACTGTTCCAGACATAACCACACATTCACCAAGGGTGAAGAATGGAGCTAAAAGCCACACCAGCCATGATCAACTCAGTCCACTCATATGTCATCATAGACACGGAGAACATGCAAACTCCACACAGGCTGTCACCCAAGTTTGGAACAGAGCTCGGGTCTGTGGCCCAAAGAGGCAGATGTACGAATCACAAGACCACCATATTGCTTCACTTTATGATCTCATGTCACATGGAACTGAAATTAGATTACAATGGGATCTTTGTATTTTATTCACAGGAAGAGGATGTCGTTGACTGTATCAGTATGTGTAGCCCATCCCTAATCACCCAGATGGTAATTGCAATGAAGAGTCAAAATCATTGTGATGGAGTCACATGTATTCCAGCTCAGTGAAAGATGGCAGCTTCCTTCCCTTAAGGACATTCGTCAACCAGAATTTTCTTCCTCCATTCGGTAACAGTTTTATGGCTAGCATAAGATTCTTAATTCAAGAATGTTATTTAATTCAATTTCCACCCTGTGCCGTGGCAGAATTTCACCCAGACCATTACTTGGATCTCTGGAATAATAGGTAAAAATAATGACTGCAGATGCTGGAAAGCAGAGTCTAGATTAGAGTGGTGCTGGAAAAGCACAGCAGTTCAGGCAGTATCCAAGGAGCAGTAAAATCAACGTTTCAGGCAAAAGCCCTTCATCAGAAATACAGGGAGAGAGCCTGAAGGGTGGACAGATAAGTGAGAGGAGGGTGGGGGTGGGGAGAAAGTAGCATAGAATACAATAGGTGAGTGTCTCTGGATTAATAGTCTAGTGACAACACCACTAGGCATTCAACTCCACATGTGACTTGATGCCAAGCTTGTAGAATACCAATCAACAATCTACTAGATAATGCCACTAGGAGATAACAAGACTTGGTAATATGAAGGTAATAACAAAGCAAGAATCAATAGCGAAATTCATTCCTGTGAGGTTGTCAGTTTTACTAAGAATCTGCAGTGTGGAAGCAATTAGTTGAATGAAAACAGAAAAACTGTGCATAGCGTCAAAAGTTCACTTGAATTCATCTTCTATTTATTTCAGTCAATTTTCTATTCATTGAGCTACCTGATGAAGGAGTGATGCTACAATAGCTTCTGCTTTTAAAGAAACCTGTTGGACTATAATTTGGTGTTGTGTGATTTTTAAATTTGCTGCCCACCCCCAACCCCCATCTCCTTGCTGGTCCAACACCAAGACCTCCATATCATATTCATTTAACAGTTAATATCAGTAATTTTATGGGTGTTTTGGAGTCTTGCAATAGATTGAATCATCTGCTATATAAATAGACCTTTGTTTTCCATATGATGAGCATCAAAAGAGGACAAGATGTGCTGTTTTTTTAGATCCTACTGTGGTCGTTAAACATCATTCATTTTGCAGATACATTGTGTGAGGGTACAACTTTATGTCTCCCTAAGATAGGTGAGGAGTTGGCTATTTATTCATGAACCTCAGTCTTATAACTTTTCAATGGGTGATAGCTTGAGAGAACCATTGCTATCTTTACAATTAGAACATTTTAGTTTGGAGCCGAGCAAGATAAACCACCAGGCAATGTGATTGTGCGGTCTAAATCAATTTTATACATAATGTCACAGAGTCATACAACACAGAAAAATACTCTTTGGTCCAACTCATCCGTGCCGACCAAATATCCTCAGCTAATCTAATCCCATTTGCCAGCTATTGGCCCATATCCCTCTAAACCCTTCCTAATCATATACCCATCCAGATACCTTATAAATGCTGTAGTTGTACCAGCCTTCACCACTTCCTCTGGCAGCTCATTCCATTCACATACCACCCTCTGAATGAAAAGGTTGCCCCTTGGGTCTCTTTTATATCTTTCCCCTCTCACCCTAAACCTATGTTCTCTAGTTCTGGATTCACCCACCCCAGGGAAAAGACCTTGTCTATTTATCCTATCTATGCCCCTTATGATTTTATAAACTTCAAAAGGGTAATCCCATAGCCTCTGACGCTCCAGGGAAAACAGCCCCAGCTTATTGAGCCTCTCCCTATAGCTCAAATCCTCCAACCTTGGCAACATCCTTGTAAATCTTTCTGAACACTTACAAGTTTCACAACATCCTTCCAATAGGAAGGAGACCAGAATTGCACACAACATTCCAAGTGGCCTAACCAGTGTCCTGTACAGCCTCAACTCCTATACTCAATGCTCGGACCAATAAAAAAAGCGTACCAAACACCTTCTTTACTCTCCTATCTACCTGAGAGTCTACTTTCTAGGAGCTAGGAACTGAACTCCAAGGTCTCTTTGTTCATCAACTCTCACCAGGACCTTAAGTTAGAAGTCCTGCTCGGATTTGATTTTCCAAAATGCAACACCTCTCGTTTATCTAAAGTAAACTCCATCTGCCATACCTCAGCCCATTGGCAATCTGGTTAGGATCTGAGGTAACCTTCTTCGCCATCCGCTACACTTGCAATTTTGGTGTCATCTGCAAACTTACTAAGTATACCTCCTATGTTAACATTCAAATCATTTACATAAATGAAAAGTATTCGACCCAGCACCAATCCTTGTGGCACTCCACTGGTCATAGGCCTCCAGTCTGACATATAACCCTCCACCACTCTCCTCTGCCTTCTCACCTTCATGCCAGTTCTGGATCGAAGAAGCTAGCTCTCTCTGTATTCCATGAGATCTAAACTTGCTAACTTGTTTCCCATGAGGAACCTTGTTGAATGCCTTCCTGAAGTCCATGTAGATCACATCTACCACTCTGCCCTCATTAATCCTCTTTGTCACTTCTTCAAAAAAACTCAATCAAGTTTGTGAGACATGATTTTCCATGCACAAAGTCATGCTGACTATCCCTAATCAGTTCTTGCCTTTCCAAATACACAAAAAATCCTGTCTATCAGAATTCCCACCAATAACTTGCCCACCACTTATGTCAGGCTCACTGACTTTTCCTTCGCACCTTTCTTAAAAGAGTGGCACCATGTCAGCCATTCCCCAGTGACTATCAATTAGATTAGATACTCTCCTGTGTGGAAACAGGCCCTTCATCCTAACAAGTCCACCCCAATACTCTGAAGAGTAACCCACCCAGACCCATAATTCCCTCTGACTAATGCACCTAACACTATGGACAATTTAGCATGGCCAATTCACCTGAGCTGCTTATCTTTGGACTGAGAGAGGAAAGCAGAGCACCTGAAGGGAACCCACACAGACATGGAGAGAACGCATAAACTCCATACAGACAGTCGCCCAAGGCCGGAATCGAACCTGGGACCTTGGTGCTATGAAGCAGCAGTGTTAACTACTGAGCCACCTGTGCTGCCAACGATACAAATACCTCAGCAAGGGAGCCAACAATCACTTCCCTAGCTTCCCACAAAGTTCTGGGGTACACCTGATTGTATTCACTTTTATGCATTTCACAACATGCAGCACCTACTCCTCTGTAATATGGACATTTTTCAAGATGTCACCACCAACTTCCCCACATTTTATATCTTTCTTGTTCAGCTCCACAGTAAACACTGGTGCAAAATACTCGTTTAGTATCTCCCCTATCTCCTGGGACTCCACGGAAAGGCTGCCTTGCTGATCTTTGAGGGGTCTAGTAACATTTCTCATCATGAGTGACGCTTCACTGAACTCACCGGAAGACATTGCCTCACCTTCAGAAACATCAGCTCGTCTTTCTGCTCCATCTGTTTCTGCAACTTTGAGAGTTCCTCCTCAATAGAATGTAAATTCTCCTGAATCTCTCGAAGGTTTTTCTCCATCGTTTCCGCAATCCTCTCCTCTTCTTCCCTGAGATCTCTGAGTAAACGCTGCTCTTTCTCAGTGAGAATCTGGTGCATTTTAGTGAACTCGGATGTGATGTGGGTCTGCAGACTGCTCGCCTGTTCCTACCAAATGAAATGTGAAACCTCATTAATGTCCCGCGATAAAGGGAACAAAACTAACCCAGATCCCAGAGAATCAGCACAGGGAGAGCTCACCCTCACTTCGGAAATCTTCCGTTTCTGGGTCAGTTCTGTTTGTAGAACCACCGATTTCTTCTCTGTGAGAGAATCTAAAGAAGATTTCAGCCGATCCTGAAATTGGGAAAAATAATTACACAATTATATTGTCATACAGTGAAAATGTGGAAAAAAAACGTCTAGTTTCACCTTTTACCTTGTAGATTTCAACAGCCTCATTGATCATCAGGAAGCGGTGCTCTGTGTCCGCGGGAATCTCTACAAATCGTGCAGATCAATTTCTTGTCAGTTTCACAAAACAGCTCCAATTCTCTCTGATGTTCCTCACAGTGAGGTTTACTTTCCTTCTCTTCCGGCTCCAGCTTTAATTTTCGAGCCTCCTCGGCCAGATTCGCTAAGGCCCGATTCACCCTGAGGTTTCTTTCCGGAAACACCTCTCTACATTCCGGGCAGGAGTTTATCTCCTTCTTTTCCCAACTCTGGGTGATACAGGGGCGGCAGAAGTTGTGTCCACATTCCAGTGAAACCGGATTGGTGAAGAAATCCAGACAAATGGGACAAATTGTCTGATCTATCAAACTCTGGAGCTGCTGTTTGGAAGCCATTTTCAGTTTCGGTATTTCCTGATTCCTTTCTCATTAACACTTGGCAACGAATTTCCTGGACGTACTGCAGAGCCGACCTGACGCATAGCAAAAATAACTAGCCAGACAGATACGGATAACTCACTCGCAGACTTTACCACTCTGCGAAGTTTCAGTGTGCCTCCGCTGGTGGACACATTCGGTTCAACGAATGTCTATCATAAACTGCCTTTTAAAACAAAAAAACTGTCCTCTCAACCTGTGCGCACGAGAGGAAAAAGGAACTTAAAATGTTGAAGATCAAACCAGGTCGAACACGGAGAACGCAGAGGAGATGGGCGGGGAACGAGGTCTCCTTAAACTTCCTTAAAACTCACACGACACCAGGTTATAGTCCAACAGGTTTAAATGGAAGCACGAGTTTTAGAACAGAGAACATTACAGCACAGAACAGGCCCTTCGGCCCACGATGTTGTGCCGAACATTTGTCCGAGCTTAAGCACCTATCCATGTACTGATCCAATTGCCGCTTAAAGGTCACCAATGATTCTGACTCTGCCACTCCCACAGACAGCACATTCCATGCCCCGCCCCCGGGTAAAGAACCTACCCCTGACATCCCCCCTATACCTTCCACCCTTCACCTTAAATTTATGTTCCCTTGTTGTACTCTATTGTACCCGGGGGAAAAGTCTCTGACTGTCTACTCTATTTCCCTGATTTTCAACTTTGTACATCGCAGTCCAACACCGCCATCTCCAAATCCTTGAACTTCAGTTCACACTGGATTGAAGCTGATTACAAACACTGTGCTGAAATCCGATATAAAACCCGAATGGCAAACTGAATTGGGTGAGTGCTTGCAGTCGGCCAACATCAAACACAAACGTGCAGGAGACATTTTTATAAAATGAGACATACAGGAATTTTCACGGAGAAGAAGAGTGATGTTTTATTTTTCAAAGAACATGTGGCCGTTGCTGAAATGCTAGCGCTATACTGTGATGTAGGAAGTGCATCAGGCACCAGGGCACATTAACCAGAACAGTTGGTTTGGGGCATTGGTAAGGCGAGAAATGTAAATCACTGCAGTCGGAGGATATTCCCATTGCCAGATTAGAATATTATCGTCATATTATCATTTACACCAAAGGCAGAGAACACACCCTGTGCCATTTTAAAGAGTAATGGGGAAGATCCCATATCTCACAGTGCCTTAAACCTTCTCAGACCCGCATGGCAGGTTCCATCTGGATTATAATCAACAAGGTAAAAACAATGACTGCAGATGCTGAAAATCAAATACTGGATTAGTGGTGCTGGAAGAGCACAGCAGTTCAGGCAGCATCCAACGAGCAGCGAAATCAACGTTTCGGGCAAAAGCCCTTCATCAGGAATAAAGGCAGTGAGCCTGAAGCATGGAGAGATAAGCTAGAGGAGGGTGAGGGTGGGGAGAGAGCAGCATAGAGTACAATGGGTGAGTGGGGGAGGGGAAGAAGGTGATAGGTCAAGGAGGAGAGGGTGGAGTGGATAGGTGGAAAAGAAGATAGGCAGGTCGGACAAGTCAAGGAGACAGTTACTGAGCTGGAAGTTTGAAACTAGGATGAGGTGGGGGAAGGGGAAATGAGGAAGCTGTTGAAGTCCACATTGATGCCCTGGGGTTGAAGTGTTCCGAGGCGGAAGATGAGGCGTTCTTCCTCCAGGCGTCGGGTGGTGAGGGAGCGGCGGTGAAGGAGGCCCAGGACCTCCATGTCCTCGGCAGAGTGGGAGGGGGAGTTGAAATGTTGGGCCACGGGGCGGTTTGGTTGATTGGTGCGGGTGGACTTCAACAGCTTCCTCATTTCCCCTTCCCCCACCTCATCCTAGTTTCAAACTTCCAGCTCAGTTACTGTCTCCTTGACTTGTCCGACCTGCCTATCTTCTTTTCCACCTATCCACTCCACCCTCTCCTCCTTGACCTATCACCTTCATCCCCTCCCCCACTCACCCATTGTACTCTATGCTACTCTCTCCCCACCCCCACCCTTCTCTAGCTTATCTCTCCATGCTTCAGGCTCACTGCCTTTATTCCTGATGAAGGGCTTTTGCCCAAAACGTTGATTTCGCAGCTCGTTGGATGCTGCCTGAACTGCTGTGCTCTTCCAGCACCACTAATCCAGTATCCATCTGGATTATAGTCCAGGCCTCGACGTCCCTAACCTGACTCAGAGGAAAGAGCGCTCCCACTGAACCACAACTGACACCTCCCACTGGAGCCCAGGCAGTTTCCCCCCTGTATCTGGAATGTTTCAGTGGAGTTCTGGAGAAATATTGCTGTGCGTTTTCTGTCGATGCTGTGACCTCCCTGAAAATTCGATAAGACAGGCATTTGTGTTCAATGGATCCTTCCCATCGACTCAGAAATAAAGAAAATCAGCTGACAGTGAGAAGCCTTGGAACAGAGACCTTTGAGTGCTGTTTCATAGCTCTTTGAAAGTGGAGTCACAGGTAGACAGGATAGTGAAGAAGGCGTTTGGTATGCTTTCCTTTATTGATCAGAGTATTGAGTACAGGAATTGGGAGATCATGTTGTGGCTGTACAGGACATTGGTTATGAGTTGAAAAGTGTGGTGCTGGAAAAACAGCAGGCCAGGCAGTGTTTTTCCAGCACCGCACTTTTCAACTCTGGTCTCCAGCATCTGCAGTCCTCACTTTCTCCCAGGACATTGGTTAGGCCATTGTTCAAATAATGCGTGCAATTCTGGTCTCCTTCCTAAAGATGTTGTGAAACTTGAAAGGGTTCAGAAAAGGTTTACAAGGATGTTGCCAGGGTTGGTGGATTTGAGCTACAGGGAGAGGCTGAATAGTCTGGGGCTGTGTTCCCTGGAGCATCAGAGCTGAGGGGTGACCTTATGGAGGTTTATAAAATGATGAGGGGCATAGATAGGATAAATAGACGAGGTCTTTTCTCTAGGGTGGGGGAGTCCAGAACTAGAGGGCATAGGTTTAGGTGAGAGGGGAAAGATACCAAAGTGACCTAAGGGGCAGCTTTTTCACACAGAGGGTGTTGCATATATGGAATGAGCTGAAAGAGGAAGTGGTGGAGACTGGTACAATTGCAACATTTAAAAGGCATCTGGATGGGTGTATGAATAGGAAGGGTTTGGGGGGATATGGGCCAGGGTCTGGCAGGTGGGACTAGATTGGGTTGGAATATCTGGTCGGCGTGGACGAGTTTGAACTGAAGGGTCTGTTTCCGTACTGTACATCTCTATGACTATGATTATGACTTATCTTTGGGATTGCGTTGTATATAAAATTAATGTTATATTTCCCTAATTCATTGCAAGTGCAGAAAGTTTCAAGGATGGATTAAGAGCTGACACCTGCTGACAGAAGCGGCAAGCTGCATGAAAATTTAACCATCAGAAAGCTCAAAAACGAAATGTCTTTGAACGTTCTACATATCACACTGCTTTTATGTAGACAGAGTTAACGGTTCAAGTCAATATCACTGCTTTTACTGAATCTATTTCAGAAAGATGTAAAATTTGAGAATAATTAAGTTCCACTGTAATTATAAATACCGTAGACAAATGTGAGGGCTGCAGATGCTGGAAACCAGAATTTAGATTAGAGTGGTGCTGGAAAAGCACAGCAGGTCAGGCAACTTCTGAGGAGCAAGAAAATCGACATCGATTTTCCTGCTCCTTATAAATACCGTGTCTAGTCCACTCTTGGTGAACTGTGTACACCATTACAATTCAAGGATAATCTTGCCTTAGTGTGTGTGCGCAAATAATTTCCATGACACTAATTTCTGCTGGAAATGTGATTCAGATGGCAGGTTGAGTGGGCTTGGTATATCCCTGGAGTTTAGAGGAATGAAATGAGATCTCACTGAAACATTTAAAGTTGTTAAGGATCTTGGCTGATTCTGAGAGGACGTTTCCTTTGACTGGAGTGTTTATAACTCTATGTCATTGTGAGTGAGGTGAAGAAGGTGCAAAAGTTACATCTGAGTGTGAACGAGAGGCTGGTACTTGTCCAATGGACTTTGTGGATGCAACGATCATCGCCAAAGGTGCAGCATCTCTTCCCTCACTTCCCATAGAAACCTTGGGTAAAACCCATCTGGCCCACGGCACTTACTTATCCTCACATTTTGTTTTTCAAAATTTCCAGCACATCCTTCTTCTTAACATCAATCTGTTTGAGCGAATCAGGCTGTTCCATGCTGTCCTCACAAATGACAACGTCCCTCTCACTAGTATTCGTTAAGGACCTTACACTTCCTCCAACTCCAGGCACGAGTTCCTTCCACTATCCCTGATCAGCACTACCCTCACTCTGGCCAACATCTAGTTCCTCACATAAGCCCCTTAAGCCCACAGATTGCCAATGGTGTGGACTTTTTCCCATCAACTTTCTGTCCTGTATAGATGAAGGGAAAAAAATCTTCTCAGTGAAAGTGTGGAGATGGGACAAGTCTGCATTATAAAATGACACCTATTCACCCTCACAGTCTGGGAAAACTCCGATATTCCAGGAATTCACACTCAGGTATTGGGGTGGGGGGTGGGGGTGTCCATGAGGGTGAGGTGATGGCAAATTAACCTCTTCCAAAGTGGAGTTCCAGGTAGGTAGGATAGTGAAGAAAACGTTTGGTATGCTTTCCTTTATTGGTCAGAATATTGAGTACAGGAGTTAGGAGGTCATCTTGCAGCTGTACAGGACATTGGTTTGGCCACTATTGGAATATTGCATGCAATTCTAAGTCTTTTCCCTCGGGTCGGGGAGTCCAGAACTAGAGGGCATAAATTTAGGGTGAGAGTGGAAAGATATGAAAGACACCAAAGGGGCAACTTTTTCACACAGTGGGTGGTACGTATATGGAATGAGTTGCCAGAGGAAGTGGTGTAGGCTGATACAATTGCAACATTTAAGAGGCATTTGGATGGGTATACGAATAGGAAGGGTTTGGAGGGATATGGGCCGGGTGCTGGCAGTGGGACTAGATTGGGTTGGGATATCTGGTCAGCATGGACGGGTTGGACCGAAGGGTCTGTTTCCATGCTGTACATCTCTATGACTCTAAGAAATAACCCCAAAATTGAGAATCTAGTCTTGGGGTTCAGGAAGATTCACTCTTTCCACCTCACAGACTCTTGGATCACTTTCAGAACCGATTTTCTCCTCCCTCCCCTCCTTCCCCTCCTAGTAATGTCTGCCTGATGTGAATTCTTCTGATCCCAAGGCAGTACCAGGGATCAAACCTCACTGCAGAGTCAAGGAGCCACAGTACTGCATATCACACTGGTAAAGTCCTCACACAGGATGACCTGGGGATTTGCTGTGTTCAGATCCAGAGTCAGAAAGGCTGGAGCTGTGAGAAGAAACAAAAATAACTGAGTCAGTGAAAATGTGGGGGAGAGGGGAGATGGTGGACTTTTAAAAAGACGCAGTCTATGATTTTGAAAGGGAAGGTAAGTGTAGTGGAAATGTTGGATGACATTGGGGATGGTGAGGGATTGTGAGGCATGGGAAAGCAGGGCAGAGGGAGGGTAATTCATGGAGGTGCAAGTGAGTGTTGCGGATTGAACAGTGAAGGAGAATGAGGAGTGAGAGAGGTACAAAATGGCATAGTGCAATGGGAGAACAAGGTGAGGGAAAGGATGAATAAAAGAGAAGGGTGAGGAAAAGGTGGGGTGCAAGTTGATGGAGAGTGAGAGTGGATGGAAGGGCAGGGAAAAGTGAAGAGGAAGGATAAGGGTGCAGAGGACAGTGGAGGTGGAGAATGTGAAGGTGAAAGGATGAGGGATGGGGAAGAGTGTGTGAATAAAGAGGAAAGCAGGTCAGGGGAAGGGGTGGAGGTAATTGTGAGGCAGACAGGTGAACAAGAGAGAGGGGAAGCAAGTGTTGGGGGTGCAGGATCAAAGTGAAGTGTGAGTAAGGGACATTACACAGTGAAGGAGAGCATGAGCTGTAAGTGATGGACAGAGTACAGTGAAGACATAGAAAAGTGTGTTCGCTGTGCAAGGGTGGTGGGATGGAAATGGAGGGGTGAAGGTCAGTGGGGATAGAAGAATAGATATGATGAGAGTAACTTGGAGGGGATTGGAAAAGAGCAGGGCAGGGCAACAGGACACTGGTGAGGAGGGGTTGAGGACTAAGCAGTGGGAGTGGGGGAATTCTGGGTTTAGGGTTAGAAGCAAGCTGGGGAGAGGGAGAGTAAGGGAGAAAGTAATTGGGTGGGGGTTAGCAAATGGGAGTGTGTGTGTGGAGAGAGTGAGAGATCAGTGTCAAAATGAAGTAAGGAGGGGGTGAGACAGAGAGTGGAGTGGAGATGTGTTGTGGAGAGAGGGGACACAGATTCAGGAAAGAGCAGTGCACGAGGGACAGATTAAATGAGCTGCAATGGGAGGCAAGAGGCAAGAGTAAATTGAGTTGAAGGAAAGAGAGACCCAGATGTGAAGACAAGCTGAAGGAGAGGGTGTGGGCAAAGGGTTGGAGAGGCTGTAGAGCATGGAGTCAGCTTGAAACTTGAGTGAAGTGGGTGGGAAGGGTGAAGTGATGAACAGCTGGACTGGTGAGCAAATGAAGAAGCAAAAGGGAGGGGTAGTAGGAGATCAAGGTGGTATGGAGAGGGGAGGGTATGAGGAGAACAATCAAGGAGTGGAGGCTGTTCATATTAGTGAGGGTGGTTTGGAGAATGTGAGTGACCTGAATGTTTGTGGGAAATGCAATGATGGGACAGGGATTAGAAAATGATTGAGGAGGTGTGGGAAGACAGTGAGGATTTACAGATGGTGATCAAGAGGAGGAATGAGTGCATGTGGGATATTCTGAAGTATTGGGGGTGGGAAGAATGATTTTAAGGTGTGGGTGAGGTGGAATTGAGGGCAGTAAGGGTTGACTGATGTTATTGTGATGCAGAGGATGTGAGGAGAATGATCTTCAGGGGACAGTGACTGGTCTGGGAAGCTCAGCTGAGACAGACAGTGAATGGAGTTTGAGCTGCGAGAGAGGAGATTGATTGGGAAGGATAGATCTGATGGAGTGACAGGTATTGACTGGAGGTTCAGCTGAGGTAGATTGAACAGTGCCGTGGAAGGTAGAGTGGGGAGTGAGACTGAGGAGGAGAAAGAATAATGTATATGAGATAACCGTAGGGACAGATTGTGAAGGGGAGTGTGTGGATGGGAAAAGAAACATATGAACTAGAAAGGATTCTATATACTAGTAAAAACCAAAATAAGTTTCATGAATATAGATGTAGGCTCTTTGTCATCCATAATGAAGAATGGATAATTAAAATAAAGGAGATAGCCAGAATTTGTTTATTTAGTCATGCATATCGGCATGACTGGCTGAGCCAGCATTTCTTACATGTTCCTAGTTGGCCTTGAGAAGGTGGTAGTGAGCTGCTTTCTTGAACCGTTGTAGTCAATGTGCTGTAGATCGATTCACAATGCCCTGGTTGGGGGGAAGGGGTGGGGGGGGGGGGGGGGGGGGTGGGGTGGGCGTGGGGGGATTTCCAGCGTTTGGACTCAGCCACAGTGAAGAAACAGTGATACGTGTTCTCATTGGAAAGAAGAAGGCTAAGAGGGGATTTGATACATACAAGATGATCAGAGGATTAGATAAGGTAGACAGTGAAAGTCTTTTTCTTAGGATGTACGAGAGGGCATAGCTATAAATTGAGGGGAATAGATTTAAGATGTCAGAGTCAGGTTCTTTAGTCTAATGGCATGGAATGCCGTGTCTGTCAATGTAGTTAACTCAGCCACATTAGGGAGATTTAAACAATCCATGGATAAGCACATGGGTGATGGGATAGTGTATGGAGATGAGCTTAGATTAGTTCACGGGTCAGCACAACATCAAGTGCTGAAGGGCCTGCTCTGCACTGTGTTGTTCTGTGTTCTATATTTCCAAGTCAGGATAGTAAGTGACTTGGAGACGAACTTGCAGGTCGTGGTGTTCCCATGCATCTGCTTTTCTTGTCCTTCTGGATGGAAGTGGTTGTGGGTTTTGAAGGTGCTATCTGAGGATATTTGGTGAATTTCTGCATCATTTTGTTTCTTCTTCATTTGTTTTGGTTATGTTCTTTCAGTCGGTAGCTCACCTGCATCAGGCAAATATTACATTTACCTTTTTCTATTCTGGTCCCATCTTCATTCCTCTTGGCCTTGGAGACACACTCTTAAGCCTTAAATCTCTCCAACTAACCTATCACAGATCTTCCACCACTCACCACTTTCTGAACACCTATTACTTCTGAAACATTTCCTTGTTCTGATGAAAAGTCACAGGCCTCAAATGTTGCTCTGTTTCTCTCTAAACACGGATGTTTCCTAACTCTGACTAGCTGAGTTTTTCCTCAGCATTGTTTGTTTCACTGAATTCTGCTTTTCAAAAGAAAATGACATGCTTGAAGCGTCAATAAGATTCAACACATCATATGTTAAACACAGAGGTGATTTATTTGATTTATTGTATTTTCAAAAATGAGCTAGCTATGTCTCTTGTGCAAGAGGAATCAACGATTAAGGGGAAGCGTGGGATTGGGATATTGAGTTTGATGTTCAACCATCATATCGAGTGGTGGAGCAGGCTGAAGGGTTGCATGGTGTACTCCTGCTCCTATCTTCTTTGTTTCTGTGATCACATATGTTCATGGTCCACCGTGCAATTATTCTGTCTATAACATGCATTTCCAGCTTATTTATTCTTAGTAATATTATCATTTGTGATGATTCTGCCCCTTAACAAGGTTAATTTGTCTTTGTTTTTTTTTAATCGAGAGGGGTCATAAAGTCAGTGATGCCGATATGTCTGGAAATGGCTACCTTAACAATGGCAAGGGAGCAGCCAGTAGTCCCAATTTAGGCTTTTTTCTAGTTCAGTTTGTTTTAGCAGGCAGACAGAACCTGCTATTAGCAGAGAAGCTGCTACAGTGAAAAGAGATTCCATGCTTCAACAGGTATTTTTTGCCTGACCTTTCTGTTTTGGGAGGAACTATCTTTGCTCCTCACAGTACCTAGGATTGGGAATCATAGTCTAAACATCAGAGGCAGAAATTTCATGTGGGAAATCAGGAAACACAACAGATGGTATTAGAGGTTTGGAATTCTGTTTTGCAAATTAATATTGCTGTAATTAATCATTAAAATCAGAAACTGATATTAAACTTGAGAGGGTGCAGAAAAGATTGACAAGGCAGAGAGGCTGAATAAGCTGGGGCGTTTCTTTCCTAGAGTATCAAAGGCTGAGGAGGTGATCTTGTAGAGGTTTATAAAATCATGAGTGTCATGGATAGGTTGAACAA
Source organism: Chiloscyllium punctatum (assembly GCF_047496795.1). NCBI lineage: Eukaryota > Metazoa > Chordata > Chondrichthyes > Orectolobiformes > Hemiscylliidae > Chiloscyllium > Chiloscyllium punctatum. The sequence continues at coordinate 26,374,416 of NC_092768.1, read as the reverse complement.
CCAAGGTATTTTTTCCCCTGAGAGTGGGGGAGTCCAAAACTGGATGACATAAGTTTAAGTCAGAGTGGAACAATTTAAAAATATCCTGAGGGGTAGGTTTTTCATGCTGAGTGTGGTGTGTCTGTGGAACAAGCTGTCTGGGGAAGTGGGTACAATTACAACATTTAAAAGGCACCTGAATGGAGTTATGATTCGGAGGGGTTTAGGGGGATATGGGTCAAATGCTGAGAAATGGGATTTGGTCAGATTGGGATTTTTGGTTGGCACCACTGAGTTGGATCAAAGGGTATCTTTCCATCATGTTTAAATCTATGACTCTATCTCTTAATAAGAGTTATTAAGGGATATGGACCCCTAGCAGGTTATGGCAGTTGGTCACAGATTAATTGTAATCTCATTGAATGGCAGAACAGGTTTGAAGGGATGAATGGCCTCCTGCTCCAATGCTCTTGCAAATGGAAATCTATCATTGGAATTCCATAGAATAATTACACAACCTTGCAGAATTTACCTCGGTTAATTTCGATGATAGCAAAATCTAGGAAGTTTGAGAGTGACAGTAATCTTCTCTGTGGATGAACATACTCTCCCCATCATCAGTGGGGAGTTGTTGTCCATGCTTTTGCAGATAAAACTGGATTTTCCTGGCGTGAAATTTCAACGTTTGCTCTTTCAAATGTTAGCAAAATGTGGAATGCTCCCCCTCAAAAGACCATGGATATCGAGACAAATAAAGCTTTCCAAGAGATCAAGAAACTGAAACTGAAGTACATGAAAGAATATGTGATCAGTTATGATCGAATAGAATGGCAGAGATTGCTTGCAGGAGTAAAGGGCACATTCGTGTTCCTGTGATCAGCTCAGTCCTTTCAGGGACAAAGCTTCAAGTGACTGATTCAGATCTCGTGGTAAAGGGGAGCAGTGGACTAGTCCTGGTGTCCAGACCAACATTCTTCAAACAACCAGAACTGTCAAAGAGAGATAAAACCATGATTCATTTCATTTTCTCCTTTTGGGATTGTGCTTTTGATGAACTGGCTTCTGTATTTCTCAAACTTATTGTGGCAGCAGGAAGTTTCTGGGTTGGCCTGAGTTCACAGGTAGACAGGGTAGTGAAGAAGGCGTTTGGTATGCTCGGCTTTATTGGTCAGTGCATTGAGTATCGGAGTTGGGAGGGCATATTGCAGCTGTAGAGGACATTGGCTAGAACACTTTCAAAATACTGTGTTCAATCCTGGTCTCCTGCTATAGGAAGGATGTTGTGAAACTTGAGCGGGTTCAGAAAAGGTTCACAAGGATGTTGCCAGGGTTAGAGGGTTTGAGCTATAGGGAGAAGCTGAATAGGCTTGGTCTTTTTTTCCCTAGAGCATCAGAAAAGGGGTGACCTCGTAGAAGTTTATAAAATCATGAGGGGCATAGATAGGGTGAATAGTCAAGATCTTTTCCCCAGCATAGGGGAAGTCCAAAACTAGATGGCAGAGATTTAAAGTGAAAGGGGAAACATTTAATGGGACCTAAGAGACAACATTTTCATGCAAAAGGTGGGTGCATCTACTAAATGAGCTGCCAAAGGAAGTGGTGAAGGCTGTTAAAATTACATTTAAAAGACTTCTGAATAGGTATATGAATAGGAAGGCTTCAGTGTAATATGAGCCAAATGGAACTCGAATAATTTAAGATATCTGGTCAGCATGGATGCGTTGGACTAAAGGGTCTGTTTCTGTGCTGTACATCTCTATGACTCAATTTCAAGATGTCTTTCATTTTTCAGGTGCACCACTGCCACTTGCTGACAGAATCTCATTGATGTATGAAAGAAATCCAGCAAAACAACTCAAACAATGAAGCATATCTGAAGAATCAATTGATGTAATGGCCTATAGTTCAAACAGCTTCTGTGGCAAGGAACAGAATTAGTGTTCGAAAAATATTTTTATGTTCATTCCATTGAAAAAATGAATCTCTTTTTGGACAGGCAAAGTTTAATCAGGGCTTGCTAGAATAGCCTTTTCAAAGGGAGGTCATGCTTAACATTTTCACAGCTTAAAAATAAGGGGTAGGCCATTTAGGACAGAGATGAAGAGAAACTTCTTCACCCAGAGAGTGGTGAGTGTGTGGAATGCTCTGCCCCAGAAGGCAGTAGAGGTCCAGTCTCTGGATTCGTTTAAGAAAGAGTTGGATAGAGCTCTCAAGGATAGTGGAATCAAGGGTTATGGAAATAAGGCAGGAACAGGATACTGATTGAGGATGATCAGCCATGATCATAATGAATGGTGGTGCAGGCTCGAAGGGGAGAATGGCCTACTCCTACACCTAATATCTATTGTCTATTTTCGGTGGAAGTTTTTGAGGAGGTGATCAGGTGTATCAATGATTATATCACACTTGATGTAGTTTATGTGAATTTCAGCAAGGACTTTGAGAAGGTCCCACACGGGAAATTAATTTTAACATACTCAGGTAGCTGGGAGCCAGGATAATGTGACAATTGAGAGTTTAAAATGGCTTATTGGTCAGATACAGAGGGTGATGGTAGAAATCTGTATGTGTAACTGGAGGATATTGTCCAGTGGCATACTGCAGGCATCAGTCCTGGATCCTTTGTTGTTTGTGATGGATTAGAATGTGGTGAGGGGCATGGTAAATACATTTGCAGATAACACTAAGATTGGCAGTGAGAAAGAAAGTTACAGTTAAAATAGGCAGATTGGTCAGATAGGTAAACCACTGGCAGATGAAATCTAACCCTCATTAAGTGTGAGGTGATAAGACCATAAGACATAGGAGTGGAAGTAAGGCCATTCGGCCCATCGAGTCCACTCCGCCATTCAATCATGGTTGCTGGGCACTTCAACTCCACTTACCCGCATTCTCCCCGTAGCCCTTAATTCCCCGACACAACAAGAATCTATCAATCTCTGCCTTGAAGACATTTAGCGTCCCGGCCTCCACTGCACTCTGCGGCAATGAATTCCACAGGCCCACCACTCTCTGGCTGAAGAAATGTCTCCGCATTTCTGTTCTGAATTTACCCCCTCTAATTCTAAGGCTGTGTCCACGGGTCCTAGTCTCCTCACCTAACGGAAACAATTTCCTAGCATCCACCCTTTCCAAGCCATGTATTATCTTGTACGTCTCTATTAAGTCTCCCCTTAATCTTCTAAACTCCAATGAATACAATCCCAGGATCCTCAGCCGTTCCTCATATGTTAGACCTACCATTCCGGGGATCATCCATGTGAATCTCCGCTGGATACATTCCAGTGCCAGTATGTCCTTCCTGAGGTGTGGGGACCAAAACTGGACACAGTACTCCAAATGGGGCCTAACCAGAGCTTTATAAAGTCTCAGTAGCACAACGGTGTTTTTATATTCCAACCCTCTTGACATAAGTAACAACATCGCATTCGTTTTCTTAATCACAGATTCAACCTGCATGTTGACCATTAGAGAATCCTCGACTCGCACTCCCAGATCCCTTTGTACTTTGGCTTTACGAATTTTCTCGCCGTTTAGAAAGTAGTCTGTGCTTTTATTCTTTTTGCCAAAGTGCAAGACCTCATATTTGTTCACGTTGAATTCCATCAGCCATTTTCTGGACCACTCTCCCAAACTGTCCGGATCCTTCTGCAGCCTCCCCACTTCCTCAGTACTACATGCCTGTCCACCTATCTTTGTATTATCGGCAAACTTCGCTAGAATGCCCCCAGTCCCTTCATCCAGATCATTAATATATAATGCGAACAGCTGTGGCCCCAACACTGAACCCTGCGGGACACCACTCGTCACCGGCTGCCATTCTGAAAAAGAACATTTTATCCCAACTCTCTGCCTTCTGTCAGACAGCCAATCCTCAATCCATCCCAGTAGCTCACCTCGAACACCATGGGCCCTCACCTTGCTCAGCAGCCTCCTGTGTGGCACCTTATCAAAGGCCTTTCGGAAGTCTAGATAGACCACATCCACTGGGTTTCCCTGGTCTAACCTACTTGTCACCTCTTCAAAGAATATGATGCTCTATAGAAGACGAAGACAAAGGAGTAAGCATTGAATGGCAGGACACTAGAGACCTCTGAGGAACAGAGGGATCAGAGGGTGGTTATGCACAAATCCCAAAAGCAGTCAGACAGGATAATATGTTAGTTAAGACGACATACGTGATATTCGATGTTAACTGTAGTGGCTTATGTTACAAGATCAGAGAGATTATGTTGGAACTTGTCAGGTCTTTGGTTGGAGAACTGTGTAAAAGTCTGATCATCTGCTTTATCGGATTTGATTGCACTGGAGTGGGTACAGAGCACATTCACCAGAATGTTGCCTGGTGTGAGCAGTTTGGCTATGAAGACAGGCTGGATAGCTTGGGTTGTTTTGTATACAGCAGAGAAAGTTGAGGGGTGACCTGCTATAAGATTATGACAGGTATGGAGAGGGTGGATAGAAAGCAGCTGTCCTGCTCAGTTTAAAGGATTAGCAAAAAAGAAACATAATTTTAATGTAAAAGACAGTAAATTTATAGGGGACTCAAGGAGAAAAGGTCACCCAAAGGCTGGTGGAAATCTGTTATGCACCACCTGTGAGGGCATTTGTGAAATCTCACAACCTTTAAGAAGTACTTGGATGATTAGTTGGTGTCATACCATTCAAGGGTATGGATTGTGCACTGGAATGTAGAACTAGTGTAAATTGAGAGTAGCTTTTCATCAATGAAACTCTTTGGCCTGAACCGCCTCTTCTTTACCATATATTTGTAAGATTCTATGACTCTATGAATGCATCCAAGTGCCCTGTTAAGACATGCTTAATTATAGCTTCCAACATTTTGCTTATGAGAGAGGTTAAGTGAGTAAGCCTATATCTGCAATTGAGCTGCTATTTGTTTCTTCTCTCCCCCAGTCCTGCAGTGTTCCTTGCTGATCTTTCCGTTCTCAGTATTAATACCAGGTTTATAAGTGGAATGTAAACTCGGCTCTCCTTTGTACAATTGATGATCCTATTCACTCTCCATCATGTACATTGACAAACTGAAGTATTCTGCGCATTTTTATCCTCTGGGGTTTGCTGTGTTGGTGATAGTGCCAGAAAAATACGTTCCCAAGAAAATGATTTGATTTACTGCACTTTGATTAGTTCCCCTTTCACATTCTTCCCCCGGTGCTCCATCTCAAAACTGTCCTTTTCACCTATTTCTCATAATGTTTATTTTCTCAGCTGCAGATTATAGTTTGTGTCAAACCTTTATTTCAACTCTCTGAGTGAACATCAGTTCATCCTTGATGGAATTATAAACGTTCAGTTAATTTTACAGGTCCACCTGGAATAGTACACACTGTTTAGCTTCAATTTTGAACAGAAAAAGATCACCAAGAAGATATTGTCACTCGATTGTACTCAAATTGCATTTGGATAGGGCCCCCACTTATAACTGTGACAGAAACCCATCAGTTGACAGCTAGTAGGAGATAATGAGAGTGTGCAAAATTATGGGATGGATCAGTTAGTGACCTTTAAGCCCACAGATTGTTAGAAGTGCAGGATTTTTGCCATCGAAATTCCATCCTGGATTGAAGATGGGAAAGATCCTTTCAGTGAAAGTGTGGGTGAAAGTGTAGAGATGGCACATGTTATCCACATTGTAAAATGATACCTGTCCACCCTCATAGTCCAGGAAAACACCAATTTTCTGGGGATTCACATCTGGCTTGAGGCAGACCCCTGTCGGGGATGTAAGAGCAAAATAGCCCTTTCCTGAGATCAGTCCCATCACCCAATATCCCGACTCAGGTTTTGGGTCGATTCCCCCCATTCTCTTTGCAGATTCTCGGGTCACTCCAACGCCCCATTCAGTCTTGTCCCTAACCTCCACCTCCCAGTAATGTCTCCCAGATGTGAATCCCTTGGAACCCAGTACAAAGGCCCAGGAATCAAACCTCCGTGGGCTTCTAGGGAGAGACTGCCGTTGGTTTTTATGTCTCACGCTGGTTCGGTCCTCAGACAGGATGAGTTGTGGATGGGCTGTGCACGGATCCAGAGTCAGAGAGGCTGGAGCTAGTAGGAAGTTGAAAGAGCAGAATTATTTATTTTTTTCTACTGTGATTTCTTCAAATATATTTATTTTTAACCTGCCCGCATTATCTCTGGGCTGTATTCATAGAATCTGTTGCCTGTCGATGGTTTGAGCCCGGACTCAGCACAGCAGTGACCAAAGAGGCTGGAGGGAAAGGTTACTGAAACAACAGGAGTGAAAAAGACAATTGCACAGCAGAGAAGAGAGAACCCAGAGAAGGTGGATAAAACAGTGAATATAATGTAGAATGAGAGTGGAGGAAAAAATGAGCCTGAAGGCTGTGTGTGTCAATGCGAGGAGCATTTGTAATAAAGTGGATGAATTAACTGTGCAAACAGTTATTAATGCATATGATGTAATTGAGATCACAGAGATCTGGTTCCAGGGTGACCAAGGGTGGGAACTCAATGTCCAAGGTTATTCAATTTTTCAGATAGATAGTTGGGAAAAAAAGGTGAGGTGGTGTAGCGTTGCTGGTTAAGGAGGAGATTAATATAATGATATGGGAGGACATTAACCTGGATGATCTGGAGTCAGTATGTTTCGAGCTGCAGAAGACCAAAGAAAAATACATTAGTGGGAGTTAGGTACAGACCAGCAAACAGTAATTGTAATGTTGTGGACTATATCAAACAAGAAATTAGAAATGCATGCACTAAGGGGACAGCGGTTATTATGGGTAACTTCAAACTACATATTGATTGGACAACCAAACTGGCAGCAACGCAATGGAGGAGGATTTCCTGGAATGTATGAGGGATGTATTCCTCAACGAATATGTCGAGGAACCAACTAGGGAGCATGCCATCCTAGACAAGGTATGGTATAACAAGAGAGGATAAGTTAGCAACATTGTGTTGTGAGATCCTTTGGGGAAGAGTGACCACTTTATGGTTGAATTCTTCATTAAGATGGAGAGTGCAACAATTAAATCTGAAATTAGGGTCTTGAACTTAAGGCTAACTTTGATAATATGATTGGCTAGGATAAGCTGGCCAAGGACACTTTAAGGATTGATGTTGCATTGGTAATGGCAGACATTTTAAGAACATATGGATGAATTTCCTTGTCTGGTGTTAAGAGTAAATCAGAGAAGGTAGCTTAACCATGGCTAACAAGGGAAATCATGGATTGTGTTAAAGTTGAAGATGGGGCATACAAGTTGACCAGAAAAAGCAGCAAACCCAATGACTGGGAGAAATTTAAAATGTAGCAGAGGAGGGTTAAGGGTTTAATTCAGAAAGTGAAAATAGAATATGAAATTAAACTGTGAAAAACATAAAAACTAACTGCAAAAGCTTTGATAAATATGTAAGAGAAAAAGTGGTGAAGACAAATGTAGGTCCCTTACAGATAAAATCAGGTGAATTTATAATGGACAACAAAGAGATGGCAGACTAGTTGAACAAATCTTTTGATCTTTACTCACTAAGGAGGACAAAAATCACCATCAGGAAATGCTTGGAGATAGAGGGTCAAACATGAAGAAGGAACTGAAGGAAATCTTTATTAGTCATGAAATGGTATTCGGGAAATTGATGGGATTAAAACACGACAAGTCCTGAGGGCCTGATGCCCTGCATCCCAGAATACTTAAGGAAGTGGCCTTAGAAATGACTGATTCATTCATGATAATTTTCCAGCATTCTGTTTACGCTGGAAGAGTTCCAATTGATTGGAGGGTTGCTAACATAAACCCACACTTTAAAAAAGGAGAGAGAGAAAACTATAGGCTGGTTATCCTGACATTGGTGGTGGGGAAAGTGGTGGGGAAAATGCTGGAGTCACTCATTAAGGATATAATAATTGAACACTTGGAAAGCACTGATCGAATCAGTCCTAAAGAGCGCAGATTCACTAAAGGGAAATCATGCTTGGCAAATCCTTTGGAATTTTTTGAGGACATGACCAGTAGAGCGGATAAGGGTGAATCAGGAGATGTTGTGTGTCTGGACTTTACACACAAAAATTAGTAAGGAAAATTAAAAGTTTATGGTATTATCATGGATAGAGGACTGGTTGACAGACAGGATGCAGAGAGCTGAAATAAATGGCTTCTTTTCAGAGTGGCAGGCACTGATGAGTGGGGTACTGCAGGGTTCAGTGCTGGGACCTCAGCTGTTCACAATATACATTAACTATTAGGACGAATGAATTGAACGCAATATCTCCAAATTTGCAGATGACACTAAGCTGGGTAGCAGTGTGTGCTGTGAGGAGGATGCTAAGCAGCTACAGGGTGACTTGGACAGACTGGCTGAGTGGGCAAATACTTGGAAAATGCAATACAATGTCGATAAATGTGCGGTTATATGCTTTGGTCACAAACGCAGGAAGGCAGATTGTTATCTGAATGGTGGCAGTTTAGGAACAGGTGAGGTGCAATGAGACCTGGGTGTTATGGTGGAACAGTCGCTGAAAGTTGGCACGCAGGTGCAGCAGGCACGCAGGCAGTGAGGAAAGCTAATGGCCTGCTGGCCATTGTAGAGAAAGGATATCAGAGTAAGGATGTCTTGCTGCAGTTGTACTGGGCCTTGGTGAGGCCACACCTTTCCTAGTCTGAGGAACAACATTCTTGCTATTGAGGGGATCCAGTGAAGGTTCACCGAGGCTGATTCCCGAGCTGGCAGGATTGACATATGAGGAAAGACTGGTTTGACTGGGTTTGTATTCACTGGAATTTAGAAGAATGGTGGTGGTAGTGGTGGGGGGGGGGGGGGGGTGTTCTCAAAGGAACTTATAAAATCCTGATGTGACTGGACAGGCTAGATGTGGGAAGAATGTTCTTGATATTGGGGAAGTGCAGAACTAGGGGGTCACAGTGTAAGAATAAAAGGTAGGCCATTCAGGACTGAGATGAGGAAGAATTTTGTCACTCAGAGTGGTGAACCTGTGGAATTTTCTTCTACGGAGGCTGTTCGGGTCAGTTCATTAGATATATTCAAGTGGAAGTTGGAAGCACTCCTTGGCTACAGGTATCAAGGGCTGTGGGGTGAGGGCGGGAATGGGATACAGAGATTACATGATCAGCCACGATAGTACTGAATGGTTGTGCAAGCTCGAAGGGCTGAATGGCCTACTCCTGCACCTATTTTCTATGTTTCCAGAACAAAAATACAGTGAAAGAGAGAATAGGGGAAAGAAAGGGATGGAGCAGCAGACGGTGTACAAATTTGGATGACGGAGGAAGTGTTACTTGAAAGGGCAGGAGCATGCAGACTGTGCATGGATGCTTGAGAAGGCTGGTCTGGGTGTGGGAGAGGAAGAACTGGATGAAATAAGGTGGATCTGCGTTAGGAGCGGCCAGACTGGATGAGGGCAGGCTGCATGGGAGGGGAGAGGGCAGTGTGTGTGACTCGATATGGCTGTGTGCGAGGGCAGGTGTGGAGTGAAAACAGCCCAGAATGAGAGATGGTGGTGGCTTGGTGAAGAGCAAAGAGCTGGGTGAAAGCACGGGCCCGGGTCAGTGAGAGTGACTGGATGCGGGAAGGATTGGCTTGGTGCAAAGGTGGGACAAAGTGAGAGAGGGTGCCTCTGGGTGAACGAGAAGGACAGGGTGACAATGAGGGGCTACCGAAAGAGAGCTGTGCAAGAGACAAAGGACAGGGTTAGAGGCAGATTTCAGTTAATGGATTTGGTGAAGGAGGGCATAAACTGATTGATAGAGGGAGGATATCAGTGAGAGAGGCCCGGACTGAGACAGGGCAAGTCTGCATGAGGCCGGACGGAGTCAGGTTGAGAGAGGAGGTAAGGAACAAAGTGGAACTGAGCAATTCTGAGACTGCACGAGGTGGTACTTATGGACAGAGAGGTCGAGAGGGTACATATGGTGAGTGCGGCTGGATAACAGCTGACTGAGGAACACTAAAACAAAATATCACTAAAATAAAACAAGGAACTGAGGATGTTGGAAATCTGGAACAGAAACATAAACTGCTGATGAAACTCAGCAGATCAGGCAGCATCTGTGGAGAGGAACCAGCGTTAACATTTTCAGATCTAGCAAGACTTCTTCAGAAGAGTCTGAAGAAGGGACATCGGACCCGAATTATTAACTCTGCTATCTCTGCACAGATGCTGCCAGACCTGCTACGTTTCTCCAACATATTGTGTTTTTGATTTATATTTCCAGCAACGGCAGTTCTTTGCTTCATTTCAGATGAGATGGGGGAGGGGTTGTGTGTGAGAGTGCGGAGTCTGGGTGATAGAGGTGGGACTGAATTGGGTTGGACGGGGCTGAGGAGAACGAGAGGGGTGGTGAATGAGAAAAAAGAGATTGGGCCCGCCTGAGTGCATGATGGTTGGGCTTAGGCAGGGGCTTGAGAGAGGGGTGGGGCACTAGGCAAAAAGGAGACCTGAGGCTGGGGTGTTTGTGTCCTGGGGTAGTGTCCTCAAACCTGGAAAGGGAAGCCCGGGCTCAAGTCCTACCTGCTCCAGGAGGTGTGTAATAACATCTCTGAAGAGTGTGATTAGCAAAATAGGTTCAAGGCTGTGATAGACAAATTTCTAATCAGTAAAGGAATTCAGATTTATGGGGCCGTAGCTGGAAAGTGGAGTTGATGATTAGCAAGTCGGTCATGATCTCGTTGATTAGCAGAGAGAACCTGATAGGCAAGATTGTCCACTTCTTTTATGGTCCTGTGGATTGGAATAGAGGGTGTGGCCTGGCAAGGTGCGGGGGGGTCTGACTGAAGTGCTCAGGATTCGGGTTCTGGCTGGCCAGAATACACAAAGGTTGAAAGAGATCGGCTGTTCAGGGATGGTTGTGAGCAGACAGCAAGTGTAAAAGGATAGACAATAATTGGAGAGAAGTGGAAGAGACTCAGCAATGTACTGGGGATAGTCAACACACAGAGGAGCGGCAGATTAAAAATAAATGCTTATGGAATGGGATGAAAAGTGGGCAGCGAGAGACACACAGAAATCCAGAGAAACGCTTGCAATGGTTTTCTGTGCTACTTAATGAAAGTTGCATAAATATAATCACTACATGTGCACATCTTTGATAACACTCTGTGGCTGAAATTAATGCAGGCTACTTTAAAATTGCCCTTTGGGCAGACATTGGTTAAAGCAGCTGAAAGAGGATTTGAACGGTTTGGGCCTGCAGTGAGCAGCAGAAATCCTGTCAAATGGGAAAAGTGGTTGCCTGCTATGAAACAATGAAGAAACTCAGCAAATGTAAAATTGCCCAGAGAGAGTGAAAAGACTGCTTTGTTTCTTCACAGGACACCTGGGCTCCAAGGCTAGCATGTTTCCCCTGCATGGGCCAGGGATCTGGAATTTGAACGTTTCCAAGCTGATCAGAGCCTGACTGTGAGAACCTGGGAGCTTTTGAGAGTTCGTTCTGATTTTGACAGATAGATGGATAAATGACATGTTTTGTACCTGGGACTGGTCACCTTATCATCGGGTTTGGACACTTGGTTTCTTTGTGTCATTTCCAATCTTGAACGCTACCCTCAGGTCATCCCTTGTCTAGGGCAAAACATCATGGCCTCACGACACATGGACATCAGTCATTAGCCTGGGAATTGGTATATGCTCTTCCAATTGTGTATTGTAAATTAGAAAAAAGACAGAATGTAAGAAATTTACCAGGGTGAATGAAGTTAATCATTTTCTTCCAAGCCATGTATTGTAAAGGGCCCTTGAATCTTTCGATGGGTAGGACAGCTGATGCAACTGTTATCATTTGAATGTCGTCACCAGTGCTGTGAGTTTTCAAAAGCTGATGTTAAAGTTTATAATGTGTTAAACTTTTTATCCCCCTGAAATTTATGCCAAATCAAGCAATGTCAGTAAAGGCAGTGTCCTACCTCCATTTCTGGTTAACTTCCTCCTGAAATATTAAGAAAAAGAGGAACAGTGAAGGTAGTAGCTGACTTCAGAATGAAACTAGTCCCACAGAAGAGTTATATTGGATTCAACGTGTTATGTTTTTCTCTCCAAAAATGTTGCCCAGGCCAGCTGAATTCCTCCAAGATTGCTTTTTAAACAGAAGGCAAATAACGACTGACTTTGTGAAGCGTGAAGTGAGTCCAAAAACGGAAATACATGGGTTCCACATGCACGTCAACAAATAAAGTGTAACATGTTTTTTAACCGTGTCTTGTTGGCTAAAAAGCATCCATTGTTGATGTGGAGGAATCTTTCTCCATAATTTTCAAAGTGGAACATGAATATTAAAGTGTCAATAGATGTAGAGCTGGAAAAGCACAGCAGGTCAGACAGCATCCAAGGAGCAGGCAAGTTAATGTTTTGGGCCAAGACCCTTTATTGCGATTTGGGAGGGAGGGGAGCCCAGAAGTAAACAGAGGGAGGGGGCTGGGGCTGGGGGAAGAGTAGGTGGGATGGTGATAGGTGGATGCAGGGGGTTATTGTGATTGGTCCGTGGGAAGGATGGAGCTGACAGGTAATTGGGAGGATAAACAGGTTAAGTCAGGTCAGGGAGGTGAAGAGAAGGCAGGGGTGAATGCAATAGATGAGGTTGTATGAAGTGCAGGTGAGTCTCTACTGGATCTGGAAGGCGATTTGGGATCTTAGACAGAGGTGATAGGGGAGGTGTTGCAGCAGACGTTTACCTCTTGCAGTTGCAGGGAAATGACTGGGCACAGTGAAGTTGGTGAGGAGTGTAGAGTTGACGAGGGAGTCACCGAGTGAATGGTCCCTGCAGAAAACTGACAGGGGTGGGAGAGGAAATATCTTTTTGGTGGTGGGGTCTGATTGTAGGTGATGGAAAATGTTGGAGGATGATGCATTGGATTCAGAGGTTGGTGGTGTGGTTCCTGACGATTTAGGGGACTCTATCTTTGTTGTTGGGAGGAGGGAGAATTTGAGGGCAAAAGTGCAGGAGATGGAGGAGATGTGGTTGAGGGCATCCTGAATTACAAAGGAGGGAAAACTATGGTCCCAAAAGGAGGAGCATATCTGGGATATCCTGGAGTGGAAGGCCTCATTCTGAGAACAGATGTGATGGAGGCAGAGGAGTTGGGAGTGTAGGATAACATTTTTCCATGAGGGTGGATGAGAGGCAGTGCAGAGGAGGCAGTTGTGGGAGTCAATGGGTTTGAAATGGATATCAGTGGTGAGTCAGTTTCCGGAGATGGAGACTGAGAGGTCCAGGAAGGGGAGAGAGGTGTCAGAAACAGTCCAGGTGAATTTGAGGGCAAGGTGGAATGTGTTGGCAAGTTGACAACTGCTCAAGTTCCTCGCGGGAGCACAACACGCACCTATGCACTTATCAATATAGCGGAGGAAAAGGTGAGGGATGCTGCCGGTGTAGTTGTGGAAGAGGAACTGTTCCACGAATCCCGAAAACAGACAGGCATAGATCGGGCTCATGCAGGTGCCGGTGGCCACCCTGTTTGGTTTATTGGAGTGATGAGCATGGGAGTGGATCAGACAGAATGACGCATTTCGTTGACTTTTGAATACTGCAGAGAGATATCAGTCTCTCGCACAGCCACAGTCAGATTGACCCTAAATGTGGGACATGTGTGCAAATATAACATGAGTTTCTGGAAGATGTTTACCTTGCGTAACACAGACTTAATCACAAACCAGTGTCAAAATTGCGATATTTCAGTCCAGGGAGGGAAAAGGTGTTTTGGAGATACGTACATATAAATCTTCGACAAGAACAGGATTGCTTCATCGAAACAAACACAGAAAATGTTTCAGGAATTCCGAATAAGAGCCATGTCGGACTCGAGAAACATTAATTCCATTTTTTCTCCACAGATGCTGCCAGATCTGTTGAATTTCTCCAGCATTTTCTATGTTTGTTTCAGATTTCGAGCACCTACAGTATTTTACGTTTATTCCCTCATAGGCAATCGGGTTTCACTTGTTTCCGTTTTGTACCACAATTGCCGAATTTATTTCACTTTAATAATTAGTTATTTTGTAACTGAGTGAAGTTTCACTGAACTGAGCAGCAACATAATCCTCACCCTTAGAAATATCAGGTCGTCTTTTTGTTCCATCCGTTTCTGCAACTTTGAGAGTTTCTCCTCAATAGAATTTAAATTCTCCTGAATCTCTCCCAGATTTTTCTCCATTGTTTCTACAATCCTCTCCTCTTCTTCCCTGAGATCTCTGAGTAAACGCTGCTCTTTCTCAGTGAGAATCTGGTGCATTTTAGTGAACTCGGATGTGATGTGGGTCTGCAGACTGCTCGCCTGTTCCTACCAAATGAAATGTGAAACCTCATTAATGTCCCGCGATAAAGGGAACAAAACTAACCGAGATCCCAGAGAATCAGCACAGGGAGAGCTCACCCTCACTTCGGAAATCTTCCGTTTCTGGGTCAGTTCCGCTTCAATTGTCTCTGACTTCCTCTTTGTGAGAGAATCCAATGAACATTGAAGATGACCCTAGCATTGGGAAAGACAATTACAGGATGAAAGCGTTTGACAATAAAATTAATCGCGTAATCGATTTCGTTCTACTTACCTTATAGATTTCAACTGCTTCCGTAATTGGCAGAAAATTGTGAGACTTGTGTTCCCGCGAATCTCGACAAATCAGACAGATCAATTTCTTGTCAATTGCACAAAGCAGCTTCAGATCTTCCTGATGTTCCTCACACTGAAGTTTACTTTTGTTCTCGTTCGGGTTCGATGTTAATTCTCGAGCTTTCTCGGCCAGATTCGCTAAGGCTCGATTTATCCTGAGGTTTCTTTCCGGAAACTCGCTTCTACATTCTGCGCAGGAGTTTATCCTATTCTTTTCCCAACTCTGGGTGATACAGGAGCAGCAGAAATTGTGACCACAATCCAGTGTAACCGGATCGGTGAAGAAAGCAAGGCAAATGGGACAAATCGTCTCCTCGGTCCAACTCTCTCCCTGCTGCCTGGCTGCCATGTCGAAACTAAACACTTCTTCCGGGTTCAATTCACTGTCAGGATTTAAAGTTTACACTTTGCTGAATACATCCAGTGCCGTGATTGGCCATTGAGATTCACTACAATGCTCAACAATTTGGTGTCCTGCCTCGGCTCCCTTTTTCACCACCCCCACCCCTCTTTCTACCATACTCCGGTTCTGTCTCCCTATTCTGCTGTGGGCTCTACCACCCTCTTTTGAAGCCGATGGGACACAGGGTTATAGCTAACAACTCACCAGTTCATCATTTCAACACTGAACTCGAAGTTCAAACAGTGTCGGAGCAACAAACGTGAAAAACAGTTGAGGTGGAGTGACTGAATTTTCACAGAGCATTCTGAGTGGGATGAAGGACAGACTCGGTGGAAAAGGGGAGTAAGAGGGCAAGGATGTTTTGCTCTCTACGGTATTCAGTGCCGACTATAATGTGGGGAAACGTGGTCCAGATCCAACTTCTGCAGATGCACAGGCACCATCCCCCCACCTTTTCCTCTGTTACATTGATAACTGTATAGGTGCCACCCAATGCTAAAAACCAGGAGGTTGAACAGTTCATCAACTTCACCAACACCTTCCACTCTGACCTTAAGTTCACTCGAACCATCTCAGACACATCTCTCCCCTTCCTGGACCTCTCTGCCTCCATCTCCAGTGACAAACTCAACACAGACATCTATTTCAAACCCACCAACTCCTACAGGTATCTGGACTACCCGCCTCCCATCCTACCCCACTCGGGCAAATGCTCTATCCCTTCGTCTCAATTTCTCTGTCTCCGCCATATCTGCTCAGAGGAGGAGCAATTCCACTCTGTGACACTGCAGGTGGCCTCCTATTTCAGGGACCAAAATTTCCCCTCACATGTGCCCTCCAGCAATCTCCTCCACTTCCTGCACCTCTGCTTTTGAACCTCAACACTCCAACGCAACAAGGATAAAACCCTCCTGGTCCTCACCTTCCATCCCACTAATATCTAGGTACAAAGCATCATCCTCCACCATTTCTGCCACCTACAAACAGACCCCCACCAACAGAAACATATTCTCTTCCCACACCTATCAGCGTTCCACAGATGTGACCTGCCCATCTTCTTTCCTGTCTAACCACTCCACCCTCCCCACCGACTATCACATCTCCATTTGCATCCACCTTATTGCCTTCCCAGCTACCTTGCCCCCAGTCTCACCTCCACCTTGCTATTTATCTCTCAGGCTTCTTTGCCCCCACATCCGAATGCAAAGCATATGCCCAAAATGTCAACTCTCCTGCTCCTCAGAAGCTGCCTGACGTGTTGTGCTTTTCCAGTGCCACATTTTTCAATTTTAAGTACATACAAGCATATGAATGGAAGACACAGAGGCAGGTGGAGCCGTTGAGCCTGCTCTTCATTCAATATGATAAATACTAAATTTTTACCTCAGCTCCCATTTACTTCTCAGTCAATATATCTATTAAATTATTCCAATATCCCATAACTGCATCAGAAATGTGTTTATCTCCGCCTTGAATGAGGATCCAAAATCTCATGGGTTGGATAATTTTGCAGATTCACAGCGCAAGAAGCTGCGACTTGTCTCATTCACATATAATATTGAACATGTGCATAACCCCTCAACCTATGTTCTCGATCTCCCAGCGAATGTTTTTACCCTTTGAAGCCCTTTCAAATATCATTTAACTTTCAAAAGGATTATCTCTCAATCTTCCAAAGATCTTTGAACACAGACTCTCATTCTTTCATAATCAGAAAACACTCTCAGCTATGAATGTTCAGCATACATCCTCTAGGTTTGGATTTGGTGATCAAATGTACACACAGTTCATCTGACGTGGTCTTACTAAATACTTATGCAGTTGAAGTGAACCTACTTTAATGCTGCACTGCATTCCCATTAAAACAGAGGTCAATGTGTTCTTTGTCTTCCTAATTGATCGTTGCACTGCCATTAGTGGTCCTTCTACAAATACACCTTAATTTCTGTAATTTTCATAATTCAGATGTTAACAATTTGAAGAAACAACTTCATTTCTTTTGAGTGAAGTAAATAACATCACCATTTCCCAAATTAATCCATCACCTGCTATCTTGCTTGATAAAGATGACAGGATCTCTTTCCTGTGTCTTTGTGGCCTCCTTCTTCTATCCTCACATAGTTTCCTATCATCTGCAAATTTGGTAATATGACTCTTGGTCTTTTTACCTATAATATTGACACAGATTGTAAACATTGTAAAAATTGTAAGTCCCTGTGCACTAATCATTCTGGCAGTACATGAATGACAGTCTGTCAACTTTAAAAGATTCCATTTATCCCAATATTCTATACATTCTGAATCCTTAATTCACACCAATACATTCCCCTTCTCTATGAAGAGAGACAGTTAACTCAACTGCTTATCTATATTTTTGTATATATGAGTATACAACCTTTGCTAGCTCCCCATAACGTACCCTATCAATTACATTACCCCAGAAGGCTGATTAATTTGTAAATTCCTTGATTCCTTTTTGAAAACTTACCTCAATCCCATATGATCAGACAATACTTTTTAGACTTCCTTCATAATTTCACTGATTTCACCAGGACAGGCTCATATTACCACCTCTTTCTTTGATTTCATTCCCTCTTTGACGATTATGAATTCTCTTAAGCAAGGAGGTGGAATCAGCGCATAATATTCAGCAGTCTCACAAATGCGTTATACAACTGAAATAATACTTCTTTACTTCAGTACTCAAATCATTGCAATAACATTTAGCATATCATTGGTCTTACTAATTATTCGTTGCAATGACACAGTAAATTTAGACTCATAGGGATGTACAGCATGGAAACAGAACCCTGAGTCCAATTCGATCATGCCGACCAGATATCCTAAATTAATCTAGTCCCAATTGCCAGCTCAAGGCCCATATCCTTCTAAACCCTTCCCATTCATGTACCCATCCAGATGCCTTTTAAATCTTGTAATTGTACCAGCCTACACCATTTTTCTGGCAGCTCATTCCAAACACACACAAACCTCTGTGTGAAAATGTTCCCCTTTAGGTCCCTTTTAAATAAGAACATAAGAACCAGGTGCGTGAGTAGGCTGTCCAGCCCTTCGAGTCTGCTCTACTATTCAATAAAGGTCATGGCTGATCTTTTTGTGGACTCAGATCCACCTATCCGTTCTCTCACGGTATCCCTTAATCCCTTGATTGTTCAAAAAAATCTCCCTTATCTTTAAAAACATTTACTGAAGTAGCATCAAGTACTTCACCAGGCAAGGAATTCCATAGATTTACAACCCTCTGGGTGAAAAAGTTTCTTCTCAATTTAGTCCTAAATCTTCTCCCTCTAATCTTGAGACAATGCCCTCTTGTCCTAGCTTCATCTGCCAGAGGAAACCTTCTCTCCACTGTTATCTAATCTTTTCATAATTTTATATCTTTCCATAAGAAATCCCTCATTCTTCTGAATTCCACTGAATATAATCCCAATCTACTCAGTCTCTCCTCATATGCCAACCCCCTCAACTCTGAAATCAGCCTAATGAATCTCCTCTGCACTCCTTCCAGTGCCAGTACATCCTTTCTCATGTAAGGAGACCACAATTGCACACAGTACTCCAGGTGTGGCTTCACCAGCACCTTGTACAGCTGGAATATAATCACTCTGCTTTTAAAATTTACCCTAATGATATTATAAATCTCTAGAAGGTTCTCAGCTTCTGACACTCCAAAGAAAACAGCTCCAGCCTATTTAACCTCACCCCATAGCTCAAACCCTCCAACCCTGGCAACATCCTTGTAAATCTTTCCTGGACTCTTTCAAGTCCTAGAACATCCTTTCTATAGGAATGAGACCAGAATTCCAAATATGGATACCACTTCAACATCAACATTTCTAAATCTTGGGAGAGAGAGAGAGAAAAAATAAATAAGTGGTCAACTATACAGGGGGACTTGCAGAACAGAATGAGTGATGAACTACAGGAACCAGGCGATCTTCCTGCCTTTACTGTTGTTGCACAGGTGGAAGGTGGCATGGTATTGCTTTGTCAAGAATCAGAGCAATACCTCTGATGTCAAGCGCTGTTGTTAAATTATATTGTGCAAACATCACTTTACAAAAGCGATTGTAATTAAATTCCATAAAGTTTATCCACAATGTATTTTGTTTTTGAAAATTTGCCTCTGAATCTAATCTGTTCTTTCTCAAGTGGTGTTACAAATTCTGTGTACAGGAGTTAAGGTGCAACTGGATTGAAATGTGAGAAGCTGCAGATTAAATGTGTAGTTACCTATTCTTGGAGTAGTTCTTAAGTGAACTCAGGAACTTTAATTGTATTGGCAGATGCTTAGGAACAACTGATAGAGTTTGTTGTTCAAAATAAACACTGGAGCAGCAAAGCAAAGATGTACTGGAGTGACACAGGAATGTGACAGAGATTATCACACAAAAGGTTGAGAAAGGTTAAAATAATCTGGACTAACCTGGTTTATTCTGGCCATGTATGCCTTCCAGTTAAATAAAAACTACAAGGAGGAGTGGTCAGCGAAGATGGCTATCTGTCTGTCTATCTATCCAACAGGATCAGATGGACTGAGGAATGGCAGATAGAGTTTAATTTAGATAAATGAGAGGTATTGCATTTGGGTAAGGCAAGTTGGGGCAGAACTCACAGAGTTAATGATAAGGCCTTTGGGAGTGTTGTCAAACTAAGAGACTCTAAGGTTACAGGTGGTTAGCTCCTTGAAAGTGTAATAGCATGTAGACAGAGTGGTGAAGGTGGCATTTGGCATGCTTGCCTTCCTTAGTCAGTGCATTAAGTATAGGTTTTGTGACCATATGGGACATTGATAAGGCCACTGTTAGAATCCTGTGTTCAATTCCTATTTCCCTGGTGTAGGACAGATGTTGCAAAACTTGAAATGTTTCAGAAAATATTTATAAGAATGTTGCTGGGATTGGAGGTTTTGAATTATAGGGAGACACTCAACAGGCTGGTGCATTATTCTGTGCAGCATTGGATGAATGGGGTGACATTCTCCAAGTTCAGAAATTCATGTGCGACATGGATATGGTGCATAGTCAACGTCTTTATTTTTGTAGGGGTGTCCAAAGCTAGAGCTGAAAGGTTTAAATTGAGGGGGAGAAATTTAAAAGGGATTTAGCAGCAATTTTTTTATGCAAAGGGTTGTGTGTGTATGGAACGAGCTGACGCAGGAAGTGGTGGAGCCGGGTGAAATTAGAGTCAGAGAGTCATAGAGATGTACAGCATGAAAACAGACACTTCAGTCCAACCCGACCATGCCGACCAGATATCCCAACCCAATCTAGTCCCACCAGCCAGCACCTGGCCCATATCCCTCCAAACCCTTCCTATTCATATACCCATCCAAATGTCTCTTAAATGTTGCAATTGTACCAACTTCCACCACTTCCTCTGGCAGCTTATTCCATACCCGTACCACCGTCTGCGTGAAAAAGTTGCCCCTTAGGTCTCTTTTATATCTTTCCCCTCTCACCCTAAACCTATGCCGTCTAGTTCTGGATGCCCACACCCCAGGGAAAAGACTTTGCCTATTCACCCTATCCATGCCCGTCATAATTTTTTAAACCACTATATCGTCAGCCTTAGCCTCCGACGCTCCAGGGAAAACAGCCCCAGCCTGTTCAGCCTCTCCCTATAGCTCAAATCTGCCAACCCTGGCAACATCCTTGTAAACCTTTTCTGAATGCTTTCAAGTTTCACAACATCTTTCCGATAGGAAGGAGACCAGAATTGCACGCAATATTCCAACAATGGCTGAACCAATGTTCTGTACAGCCGCAACATGTCCTCCAAACACCTGCACTCAATACTCTGACCAATAAAAGAAAGCATACCAAACACATTCTTCACTATTCTATCTACCTATGACTCCCCTTTCAAGGAGCTATGAACCTGCACTCCAAGGTCTCTTTGTTCAGCAACACTCCCTAGGATCTTACCATTAAGTGTATAAGTCTTATTAAGATTTGTTTTCCCAAAATGCAGCACCTTGCATTTATCTGAATTAAACTCCATCTGCCACTCCTCTGCCCATTGGCCCATCTGGTCCAGATCTTGTTTCAATCTGAGGTAACCCTCTCCGCTGTCCACTACACCTCCAACTTTGGTGTCATCTGAAAACTTACTAACTGTACCTCTTATGCTTGCATCCAAATCATTTATGTAAATGACAAAACGTAGGGGACCTAGCACCACTCCTTATGGCACTCCACTGGTCACAGGCCTCCAGTCTGAAAAACAGCCCTCCACCACCACCTCTGTCTTCTACCTTTGAGCCAGTTCTGTATCCGTATTCCATGAGATCTAACCTTGCTAACTAGTCTCGCATGGGGAACCTTGTCGAACACCTTACTGAAGTCCATATAGATCACATCTACTGCTCTGCCCTCATCAATCTTCTTTGTTACTTCTTCAAAAATCTCAATCAAGTTTGTGAGACATGATTTCCCAC
This sequence comes from Chiloscyllium punctatum, assembly GCF_047496795.1. Taxonomy (NCBI): domain Eukaryota; kingdom Metazoa; phylum Chordata; class Chondrichthyes; order Orectolobiformes; family Hemiscylliidae; genus Chiloscyllium; species Chiloscyllium punctatum. Next base: position 26,352,967 of record NC_092768.1, on the reverse strand, counting down.
GCACAAAGCCACATTGACTATCAGTCCTTGCCTTTCCAAATACATGTACATTCTGACCTCAGGTTTCCCTCTAACAACTTGCCCGCCACTGACGTCAGGCTCACTGGTCTATAGTTCCCTGGCTTGTCCTTACTATCCTTCTTTGCCAACCTTCAGTCTTCCTACACCTCACCTGTGATGATCGATGATACAGGTATCTCAGCAAGAGGCCCATCAATCACTTCTCTAGCTTCCCACAGAGTTCTCTGGTACACCTGATCAGGTCGTGGGGATTTATCCACCTTTTCCCATTTCAAGAATTCCAGCACTTCTTCCTCTGTAATCTGGACATTTTGCGAGATATCACCATCTACTTCCCTACAGTTAATATCTTCCATACCCTTTTCTACAGTAAATACTGATGCAAAATACTCATTTAGTGTTTCCCCCATTTTCTGTGGCTCCTCACAAAGGCCTTTGTGACTGGGGGGTGTGATACCTGTCGAATTGAGGGACTGACGGGTTGAACACCATGGGAGGTAGTGAGCCTCGGGGGAAGTAAAATAAGATGCCAGGGAAAACGAATAGAGAAGTCCCAGAAAAACATTCCTCCGGAAAGTCCTTTGGGAGGGATGTTCCCCTAGGTTTGATTGGGGTTAAAGTCCCCTGGGTTTGATTGGGGTTAGAGTCCCCTGGGTGTGATTGGGGTTAGAGTCCCCTGGGTGTGATTGGAGTTAGAGTCCCCTGGGTTTGATTGGGGTTACAGTCCCCTGGGTGTGATTGGGGTTAGACTTCCCTAGGTTTAATTGGGGTTAGAGTCCCCTAGGTTTGATTGGGGTTTGAGTTAGAATTGCCTTGGTGACTGGGAGTGTGATACCTGTCAAATTAAGGGACTGGCAGATTGACCACTATGGGAGGCAAAGGAAGCAAAAATGAGGTGCCTGGGATAAAGGGTAAAGAAGTCACAGAAGACATCCCTCTAGAAGGTCCCTTGGGACGGATGTTGAAAAATTGGAAAAATAATTCTGTTCAAGGGAGAAGGATAAGAAAACTATGATAAAATATTGTTGTTTTGTTTGGACCAAAGAAAGTATTCGTCCACCATCGGTCTTTTGGCCGAAATATGGGTCAGACAAGGATTGGGTCTGTCAGTTGTTGAAGTCAAATGAAAAACAATCTTTCTGTAAAGAGGAGTCCGACCATGTCTCCTGCTGGCAGGGCAGTCGAGACGCGCATTTATATAGTATGAAAACTATGACAGGAAAGGAGGAAAAGTCACCCTCAGCACCTCCTCGCCCTTGGGACGTTCTTGACCATTTGCCCCCGCCAAATGACACCCACCCCCAAAACGAACCTGATGATCTACAAACCGATGGCGCTGGGTTAGGGGTGGTGGATGGTGGCTGAGGCGTTAATTACGGAAGGCCTGCTGGAACTCTGCATGTTCCCCTATAATACCCCCATTTTGCCAGGAAAAAAAAGATGGTACCTATCATGTGGTACAAGATTTAAGGGTGCTTAGCAGGATAGTACGGACTCGACATCCGGTAGTCCCTGATCCTTATACCCCCTTGAGTCAAATCCCACACGACCACAAGTGGTTCAGTGTGGTGGACCTAAAGGACGTCTTTTGGGCATGCCCCCTGGCAAAGGAAAGCAGAAACATGTTCGCCTTCGAGTGGGAATACCCAAGAACGGGGCGGAAACAGCAATATAGATGGACAGTGCTTCGTCAGGGATTCACTGAGTCCCCAAACTTGTTTGGCCAGGTTTTAGAAAACATTTTGGAAAGGTTTATAAGTCCCCAAAGGACAAATTTGCTGCAATATGTAGATAACCTACTGGTCACGGGACAAGATGAGTAAGGAACAATGGAAGCAAGTAACCAATTGCTAAATTTTCTGGGACAATAGGGATTGAGGGTTGCGAGGAATAAATTACAATATGTAGAAAGGGAAGTAAAATACTTTGGACACCTGGTCAGTGAAGGGAAAAAGAAAATAAGTCATGAAAGGATTGAAGGGATAGTGGGAATGCCACTCCCTCGGACTAAACAGGAATTGAGGAAATTTCTGGGGCTAATGGGATACTGTAAATTAGATTTAGATTACTTACAGTGTGGAAACAGGCCCTTTGGCCCAACAAGTCCACACCGAAGCACAACCCACCAAGACCCATTCCCCTACACCTAACATTACCGGCAATTTAGCATGGCCAATTCACCTAACCTGCACATTTTTGGATTGTTGGAGGAAACCGGAGCACCCGGAGGAAACCCACGCAGACACGGGGAGAATGTGTAAACTCCATGCAGAGAGTTGCCTGAGGCAGGAATTGAACCAGGTCTCTGGCGTTGTGAGGCAGCAGTGCTAACCACTGGGCCTCTGTGCTGCCCAAATGGATTGATTCGTATGCCTAAAATACAAAGAAATTATACCTTAAATTGCTGGAAGAAGAACCACAGTTGTTAAAGTGGACAGAGGAAGAAAAAGAATTAGTGGAAGGATTAAAGAAAAGTTGGATCCATGCCCCTGTCCTTGTGTTGCCTTCCCTAGGCAAGCCCTTTCACTTGTTTGCCACTGTTGATAAGGGAGCAGCCCTAGGGGTCCTGACCTAGCAGTGGGGATGGATGAAACAGCCGGAAGCATTCTTGTCTAAATTATTAGATCCAGTTTCTCGAGAGTGGTCCAAGTGTGTGCAGGCAGTAGCAGCAACTGCACTACTGGTGGAAGAAAGTCAAAAACTCACATTCGGAGGGGCATTGATAGTAAGCACCCTGCATCAAGTACGGGCCATAGTGAACCAAAAGGCAGGGCAGTGGCTTACAGACTCTAGAATTTTAAAATACGAAGCAATTTTAATAGAGAAGGATGACCTTATGTTGATCACAGACACTTGTCTGAATCCAGCTACTTTTCTCTGGAGGGGGAAGGACATAGCTCCCTCGATCCCAGAACATGACTGCCTTGACATCATTGAATATCAGACTAAAGTAAGAATGGAATTTAGGGACTTCTCTCTCTACGCAGGGGCCAGACTGTTTGTGGATGGGTCCTCCAGAGTAATTGAAGGCAAAAGACACAACAGATATGCGGTAGTTGATGGAACGGAGGGGAGTGTAGTCGAGGCTAGTAGGCTGCCCAATGACTGGTCGGCACAGACTTGCGAACTCTATGCGTTAGAACGTGCACTTAAGGCCCTGGAGGGGAAGGAAGCGGCGGGAGCTGGGCGGAAGTGAAGTCAGAGCGCAAAGTCGGTCGGGAAGGTAAGTGATTGTTATTTGAGTGGAGAAGGACTCAATCAGCTGAACAGGTAAGCTACTTAGTGTTCTTGTTTTGGAGACTAAGTGTAGAGTTATGGCAGCACAGGCAGTGGAATGTTCCTCCTGCAGGATGTTTGAGGTAGGGGTGACCACCGATGCTCCTGCCGACTTCATCTGTAGGAAGTGCAGCCAGCTCCAGCTCCTCACAGACCGTGTTAGGGAACTGGAGCTGGAGTTGGATGAACTGAGAATTATTCGAGAGGCTGAGAGGGTGATCGATAGAAGCTACAGGGACATAGTTACGGCAGAGAACAGAGGTAGCTGGGTACAGTTAGAGGTGGGAAAGGGAGGAAGCAGGCAGTGCAGGGATCCCCTGTGGTCGTTCCCCTTAACAATAATTATACCGCTTTGGATACTGTTGGGGGGGAAAGCCTAGAAGGGGTAAGCTGCAGTGACCGGGTCTCTGGCACGCAGTCCGGCTCTGAGGCTCAGAAGGGAAAGGGGGAGAGGAGGAGAGCGCTAGTTATAGGAGACTCTATAGTTAGAGGGACAGACAGGCGGTTCTGTGGACATGGGCGAGACTCTCGGTTGGTTTGTTGCCTCCCGGGTGCCAGGGTCCAAGGCGTCTCGGATCGTGTCTTCAGAATCCTTAAGGGGGAGGGTGTGCAGCTAGAAGTCGTGGTGCACATTGGCACCAACGACGGAGGTAGGAAGAGGGGTGGGGAGGTCATTCAGGAGCTCAGGGAGTTAGGCTGGAAGCTGAAAGCTAGGACGGACAGAGTTGTCATCTCTGGGTTGTTGCCGGTGCCACATGACAGTGAGGCAAGGAATCGGGAGAGAGTGCAGTTGAACATGTGGCTGCAAGGATGGTGTAGGAGGGAGGGCTTCAGGTATTTGGACAATTGGACTGTATTCTGGGGAAGGTGGGACCTGTACAAGCAGGACAGGTTGCACCTGAACCAGAAGGGCACCAATATCCTGGGAGGTAGGTTTGCTAGCACTCTTCAGGGGGGGTTTAAACTAATTTGGCAGGGGATGGGATCCGGACTTGTAGTCCAGCAAATAGGTTAGCTGTTTTTCAGGATGTCCAAGAATGTAGGGAGCCTATGGAGAAGGTATCACTGACAGGTAATACTTGCGGACACAGAGATGGGTTCAAGTGTGTATACTTCAACGCAAGGAGTATCAGAAATAAGATGGGTGAACTTAAGGCGTGGATTGGTACTTGGGACTATGATGTTGTGGCCATCACGGAAACGTGGATAGAAGAGGGACAGAAATGTTATTGGAGGTTCCTGGTTACAGATGTTTCAGTAAGATTAGGGAGGGTGGTAAAAAAGGAGGGGGTGTGGAGTTGCTAATTAGAAATGGTATAATGGCTGCAGAAAGGCAATTTGAGGGGGATCTGCCTTTGGAGGAAGTATGGGCTGAAGTCAGAAATAGGAAAGGTGCAGTCACCTTGTTGGGTGTTTACTATAGGCCCCCCCATAGCAGCAGAGATGTGGAGAAACAGATTGGGAAACAGATTTTGGAAAGGTGCAGAAGCCACAGGGGCGTAGTCATTTCAACTTCTCAAATATTGATTGGAAGCTCTTTGGATCAAATAGAATGGACAGGGTCGTGTTTGTGCAGTGTGTCCAGGAAGCTTTTCTAACTCAGTATGTAGATTGTCCAACCAGAGGGGAGGCCATATTGGATTTGGTACTCGATAACGAACCGGGACAAGTGATGGGCTTGTTAGTGGGTGAGCATTTTGGTGATGGTGACCACAATTCTGTGACTTTCACCTTGGTTATGGAGAGAGATAGGCGCATGCAACAGGGTAGGTTTTACAATTGGGGGAAGGGTAAATACGATGCTGCAAGACAGAATCTGAGGAGCATAAGTTGGGAGCATAGGCTTTCAGAGAAGGATGTCATTGCAATGTGGAACTTTTTCAAGGAACAGATATGATGTGTCCTTGATATGTATGTATCTGTCAGGCAGGAAAGAGATGGTCGTGTGAAGGAACCTTGGTTGACGAGGGAGGTTGAATGTCTAGTGAAGAGGAAGAAGGGGGCTTACATAAGGTTGAGGAAACCAGGTTCAGACAGAGCGTTGGAGGGATACAGGATAGCCAGGAGGGAGCTGAAGAAAGGGATTAGGAGAGCTAAGAGAGGGCGTGAAAAATCTTTGGCGGGTAGGATCAAGGATAACCCCAAGGCCTTTTATGCGTATGTGAGAAACATGAGAATGACGAGAATGAGGGTAGGTCCGATCAAGGACAGTAGTGGGAGACTGTGCATTGAGTCGGAAGAGATAGGAGAGGTCTTGTATGAGTACTTTTCTTCAGTATTTACAAATGAAAGGGATTGTATTGTTGAAGAGGAGAGCATGAAATGGACTGGTAAGCTAGAGGAGATACTTGTTAGGAAGGAAGATGTGCTGGGCATTTTGAAAAATTTGAGGATAGACAAGTCCCCCGGGCCTGATGGGATATATCCTAGGATTATGTGGGAGCAAGAGAGGAAATTATAGAGCCGTGGGAATGATCTTTTCGTCTTCACTGTCAACAGGGGTGATAGCAGGGGACTGGAGAGTGGCAAATGTTGTGCCCCTGTTCAAAAAAGGGAATAGGGATAACTCCGGGAATTACAGGCCAGTTAGTCTTACTTCGCTGGTAGGCAAAGTAATGGAAAGGGTACTGAGGGATAGGATTTAGGAGTATCTGGAAAGACACTGCTTGATGAGGGACAGCCAGCACGGATTTGTGAGGGGTAGGTCTTGCCTTACAAGTCTTATTGAATTCTTTGAGGAGGTGACCAAGCATGTGGATATAGTGTACATGGATTTTAGTAAGGCATTTGATAAGGTTCCCCATGGTAGGCTTATGCGGAAAGTCAGGAGGCATGGGTTAGTGGGAAATTTGGCCAGTTGGATAGAGAACTGGCTAACCGGTCGAAGTCAAAGAGTGGTGGTAGATGGTAAATATTCAGCCTGGAGCCCAGTTACAAGTGGAGTTCCGCAGGGATCAGTTCTGGGTCCTCTGCTGTTTGTAATTTTTATTAATGACTTGGAAGAGGGAGTCGAAGGGTGGGTCAGTAAATTTGCAGACGATACGAAGATTGGTGGAGTTGTGCATAGTGAGGAGGGCTGTTGTCGGCTGCAAAGGGACTTAAATATGATACAGCGCTGGGCTGAGGAGTGGCAGATAGAGTTCAACCCTGTGAAGTGTGAGGTTGTCCATTTTGGAAGGACAAATAAGAATGCGGAATACAGGGTTAACGGTAGGGTTCTTAGTAAGGTGGAGGAGCAGAGGGATCTTGGGGTCTATGTTCATAGATCTTTGAACGTTGCCACTCAGGTGGATAGAGCTTGTAAGAAGGCCTATGGTGTATTAGCGTTCATTAGCAGAGGGATTGAATCCAAGAGTCGTGAGGTGATGTTGCAGCTGTACAGGACCTTGGTAAGGCCACATTTGGAGTACTGTGTGCAGTTCTGGTCGCCTCACTTTAGGAAAGATGTGGAAGCTTTGGAGAGGCTGCAGAGGAGATTTACCAGGATGTTGCCTGGAATGGAGAATAGGTCGTACGAGGATAGGTTGAGAGTGCTAAGCCTTTTCTCATTGGAACGGCGAAGGATGAGGGGTGACTTGATAGAGGTTTATAAGATGATGAGGGGAATAGATAGAGTAGACAGTCAGAGACTTTTTCCCCGGGTACAACTGAGTACAACAAGGGGACATAAATTTAAGGTGAAGGGTGGAAGGTTTAGGGGGGATGTCAGGGGTAGGTTCTTTACCCAGAGAGTGGTGGGGGCATGGAATGCGCTGTCTGTGGGAGTGGCAGAGTCAGAATCATTGGTGACCTTTAAGCGGCAATTGGATAGGTGCATGGATGGGTACTTAAGCTCGGACAAATGGTCGGCACAACATCGTGGGCTGAAGGGCCTGTTCTATGCTGTATTGTTCTATATTCTATGAAGGAACTGTCTACACAGATTCTAAGTATGCCTTTGGGGTGGCACACATTTTGGAAAATATGGCAGGAGAGAGAACTGGTAAACAGTAGAGGGAAAGAACTAGCCCAATGAGGCATTAGTTCAGCAAGCATTGGAATCCCTTTTGCTGTCAAAGGAGATAGCCATAGTCCACATTAATGGTCATCAGAAGGGAGATGATCCCGAGATAAGGGGAAATAGGTTGGCGGATGAAGCCGCTAAGGAGGCAGCTCTGAACCCACAGGTCACCCCATTATTTACCTTGGTCCCGACAATACAGGAACTGCGGGGAGACCACTATTTAGTGCGAGGGGAAAGAAGGGTTTGGAGAAACGAGGGCTATGAAAACAGTAGAAGGGAAATGAGTGCTACCCAATGGTCGGGAAATGTTATCCGAGATGCTGATGCGATAAATCATGGCTGTCCTCCATCAGGGGAGTCATTGGGGAGTGCAGGCAATGTGTGATTTGGTTCTTAGGAAATGTGGATGTAAAGGGATATACACGACTGCCAAACTGATGTGCGAAGGCTGTGTAACATGTAAGAAGATAAATAAGAAGGTGCAAAGGAAAAAGGTCCCAGGAGACCCTGGGCTAAGACCATTCCAGAGCATTCAGGTGGATTACACTGAATTGCCCTGGGTAGGAAGGCTAAAATATATGTTGGTTATAGTAGACCATTTATCCGGTTGGGTGGAAGCATACCCCCTGGCCGCAGCAACAGCAAGTGAGGTGTCTAAGATAATTCTTGAGCAGATAGTTCTCCAGTATGGGATATTGGAGCGTATAGACTCAGACCAGGGGAAGCCACTTCACCTCTAAGGTGCTCCAGGGAATAATGCAAAGTTTGGAAATCTCCTGGGATTTTCACACACCCTGGCACCCTCCGTCTTCAGGGAGGGTTGAGCGGATGAACTGTTTTAAAAGACAGTTGTCCAAATTGGTAAAGACCAGAATCCCCTGGACCCAATGTTTGCCGATAGCACTCCTACGAGTGTGAACGGCTCCAAGGAAAGATTTGGGTCTGTCCCCTTATGAAATATTGTTTGGGCTGCCATACTTGGGAACGACAAGGGGACTGCCGAGACTAAGGACTTGTTCTTAAGATAGTATATACTGGTCCTATCCTCCTCTTTGTCTTTTTTCAGGAGACAGGGTTTACTCGCACAGACTCCATCTTTTGCCGTTCATCCAATCCAGCCGGGAGATTGGGTCCTTGTGAAGTCACGGACAGAGACTAAATTACAACTGGATTGAGAAGGGCCGTACCAGGCTCTTTGGACTACTGAAATCAGGATAAGGACAGCAGAGAAAGGTTGGACTCACTACACCAGAGTTAAAGGACTAGTGGAGTCTCTGGTTGAGAAAGAAGTCTGGACAGCCGAATCAATGAAAGAACCATTGAAACTCAGGCTAAAAAGACTTTGAGTGGTTGATTATACAGTGGTGACGTGAGCGTGGGATAATTTCTTTAAGATTGTATATTAAGTCTCTCGGTACTTCAGCACTATTTTTGGAATGAGGTGTTTACTTAGGTATATGATCTTAGCTCTCCTAGTCTTAGGATTTTGTTGAACCTTGGTGTGGTCCTCTTGCTTGGTGGTAACAGTCCCCGAGAGTGCTAATCCGCAAGTAATAGATACCAATGCCTGCAGCCTAGTTGATTGTAGAAATGTAGGAAATCAGAGGCAGTATAGGTACTCAGAGATACATCTTAAGTCCTACGGGGATGGTCTTGGGGTGGTACTTGGATTAATCCACTCGTCACAGTACACCGGGGCCCCTTCCGGCCAGCTCGAGTGTCCCGATAAGAAGTGTAACTCAATATATTTAACGATAAAGAAAACCACATGGCACGAAGCGGTTCTGGGAGGGGACACCTATCAGGTCCAATTAAATGAAACATTTGGGATAGAGATGAAAGCAAAAGGGAAGGATTTCTCAGGCTGTTGTTTCCACAATCAGGTGGGCAAAGGCAAGTGGCCAGTCTAAGTGAATGAAAAGATCACTCGGGTGCGACAGGTATATCCTTTCGCCCCTTCCAACAACCCTAAGGTGGTAAAAATTATAGAGGTGAAGGACTTAAAACAGACCATCAAAATAGAAATTGGCTGCGGGGATACAAATGCCTGGCTTGAATGGGTAAAGTACGCTGTGAAAAGTCTGAACAAAAACAATTGCTCTGCTTGTGCCTCCGGTAGGCCAGTGGCCCAGGCTCCTTACTGCTTGGGTGGCAGCGAGACAGGAAGGGCATGGAATGTATGATAGCCCTGTATCAGGTTAAGACTGCATGGAATAATGGGAATTGTACTTCCCTATCACTAATGTTCCCTCCCTTGGAGAAGAAAGATTTTAAAATCCCCCCCACATTTTTGGCCACGGTCGGCAGTCACACACTGTGTGTTATTAGACAAGGTCTAAATCAGTTCAGAGACTTGGGGGAGCTGAAATCGTGTATCGAAATTGAAAATGTGACCGGAACGGACAAGGGAGGGAACTACTCAACGCTGCAGGTTCCCCGAGCGGATCTGTGGTGGTACTGTGGACGGAGAAAACTGAGACCCACCCTACCTCCAGATTGGGGAGGCATATGTGCAATTGCACAATTGGCAATCCCATTCACTTTGGCATTTGAATTAGATTTGAATTAGATTAGATTACAGTGTGGAAACAGGCCCTTCAGCCCAACAAGTCCACACCGACCCGCCGAAGCGCAACCCACCCATACCCCTACATTTACCCCTTACCTAACACTATGGGCAATTTAGCATGGCCAATTCACCTGACCTGCACATCTTTGGACTGTGGGAGGAAACCGGAGCACCCGGAGGAAACCCACACAATTGGCAATCCCATTCACCTTGGCATTTGAAAAGGAAAGGATTGTGAGAAAAGGGAGTCGGAGTAAAAGATCATTATTGGATACTTCTATTGATGATCAGATACATTTAGACTCTAGAGGAGATCCTAGAGGGGTGCCGGATGAGTTCAAGGCTCGCAACTGGACTGCAGCAAGTTTTGAGTCGGCTCTCTTCTGGTGGGTAACGGTCAACAAGAATGTGGATTGGATAAACTATATTTTCTACAATCAGCAGAGGTTCATTAACTACACTAGGGATGCAGTCATGGGTATAGCAGAGCAGCTCGATGCAACCAGCAGAATAGCTTGGGAGAACAGAATGGCCTTCGACATGATCCGAGCTGAGAAAGGTGGCATGTGCGTGATGTTAAGGGGGATCTGTTGTCCCTTTATTCCAAATAACACAGCACCCGATGGTTCAATCACTCCAGCCCTGCACGGGTTGACTACCTTAGCAGGGGAGCTGGCTGGGAATTCAGGAGTAGACACATCACTCGCTGGGTGGCTGGACTCATGGTTTGGGAAATGGAAAGGTGTAGTGGTCTCCATACTCACCTCCTTGATAGTGGTTGCTGGAGTACTGATCGCTATAGGATGTTGCATCGTACTTCTGCACGGGGACTAACCCAGTGGCTGATTGAAACGGCCCTGACTAAACAAATGCTCCAAATAGGTAGTCAGCGAGAGGAACTCTACCTGTTGAACAATGAGGGGATGAGTGACCTTGAAGAAGTTTCCAAGATAGATGAGGTCTCAGGGATGCTGCTGACACACTTGGAGGCGGCCAGTGAGGGATATGTAGAAGACAACAAAATATTAGCCAAAAAGGGGGAATTGTGGAAAATGTGGCTAAGTGTTGCTTCTTATGAAATCATAAAGACTCAGCGTGCAGAAGTGATAAGACCCAGTGTTGTGTCAGCAAAAGTAATAAGACTCAGCAATCAAGGGGGGGTTGCACGCTAACAACAGGGCACAGACAGATGTGGTAAGCCGATTAGATTAGCAGCTGCACAGAGCAATACAATTGTCACATATGAGGTAAAAGGGGAGGTACAGGGAGGCTCAGAGAAAAATGTATAAATGTATAAATAATATTATTCAGAAGTGTGCCTACTTTGTGGTCACCCGGGCTTGCAAGAACGTATGAATAAAGACTGCTTCGGAATTTTACTTGGACTAAAATTATTTGGCAGTGAGCTTTGTTTCTTATGCTATGATATCCCAGTCCCATGTTCCTAACCATGCCCTGAGTTCATCTGCCTTCCCTATCAGGCCCCTTGCATTGAAATAAATGCAGTTTAATTTATTAGTCCTACCTTGTCCCTGCTTGCCCTGACTGTTTGACTCACTTATGTTCTCAACTGTACCAGTCTTATATTGATCTCTTTCCTTGCTACCTCCCTAGGTCCCACCATCCCCCCACCCCTCCCCCCACCTTACTAGTTTAAAATCCTCCCGAGCAGCTCTAGCAAATTTCCCTACCAGTATATTAGTCCCCTTCCAATTTAGGTGCAATCCATCCTTCTTGTACAGGTTACTTCTACCCCAAAAGAGATGCCAATGATTCAAAAATGTGAATCCTTCTCCCATACACCAGCTCCTCAGCCATGCATTCATCTGCTCTATCCTCCCATTCCTGCCCTCACTTGCTCGTAGCACTGGGAGTAAGTCCAGATATTACTACTCTTGAGGACGTCCTTTTTAAATTTCTACCTAACTCTCTGTAATCTCCCTTCAGAATCTCAACCTTTTCCTTTCCTATATCATTGGTTCTAATGTGGACAATGAAGTCTTGCTGGCCACTTTCCCCCGTGAAAACATTCTGCACCCTCTCTGAGATATCCTTGATCCTGGCACCAGGGAAGCAACACACCATTCTGCTTTTTTGCTGCTGGCTACAGAAACATCTGTCTGTACCTCAGACGACAGAATCCCCGAACACAATTGATCTCTTGGAGGCATTAGAGCCAGTCTCAATACCAGAAACTTGGCTGTTCGGGCTGAGAATCCATCACCCCCTACATTTTCCAAAACAGCATACCTGTTTGAAATGGGTATGTCCACAAAAGACTCCTGCCCTAGGTGCCTACCTCTCTTACCTGTCCTGGAGCTAACCCATCTATGTGACTGTATCTGAGACTTTCCCCCCTTCCCATAACTGTCATTCCATCACATACTGTTGCTGTTGCAAATTTCTCATTGCTTCTAACTGTCTCTCCAACTGATGCATTCGACCTGATATTTTCGCATCCAACAGCATTTATGGCAGATATAATCCACAGTAACCCTTAAACTCTCAAAACTCCCACAGCTGACAAGAAGTACATATCACTGTACTAAAGGCCATTTTTGCTCCTTCACAATCTACAGACCCAGAAAATAACATTGCCTTATTCCTCCACAAAACACTGCACCATGTTAAATTAATAGTTTTGGCTTATATTTTAAGTTTAATCAAGAGACAAATCTCCAAAAACATATAATCAAAAAAGAACCCACTCTAGTCACTACAGCAGCCTTTCTGATGGACACACCTAAAACAACGATTAACTTATCTGATTCTGTGCTGTGAACTTCACCCAAACAGGTTCCTCCAAGATTAGTTGTGAATTTCACTGTTTGTTAATTTTCCCAGATGCACTCCACTGTCCAGCGATATATGAATTCAAAACAGCAAAGGCAGTAACTGTGCATATAGCATTTCAAAGGCATCTGAAAGGTTACATGAAAAGGAAGGGTTTCGAGGGATATGGGCCAAATGCTGGCAGATGGGACTGGATCAATTGAGGATATTTGGTCGGTAATGGACTAGTTGGACTGCAGGGTTTGTTTCCATGTTGTATAATTCTATAATTCCATGAACAAGAAGAAGTTCTAATATGAAAAAAAGTGACAGCTTACACATTCAATTGAAACAAGATGAAAGTATATGATGAGGAACATTATAAAGGATGCAGATAGATTGAAAACTAGAACAAAATATAGAGTTGCAAGCAGAAATTGCAGATTGTAGGGAGAACGAAAGGATACAAGGAGGGTTCCAGTGGAATTAGTTCAACAACATTGTTGCCTTTCTTGAAGTAGACCATCCTTCTTGCATAGACAAAACTAAACAACCCCGACATAAATAGATGAACAATAAGCAACGAAAGCTGCAATACATGCTAGTGAGAGATGTGACCGTGATACATGCTGTGATCGCTGTTTTCTGGAGGTTTCAGACTTTACTAGGATAGGGTACTGGAAAGCAAGTCCTTGACCATCTCAACTGCCTTATACAGTAAAGGACAAGACATTTGATACAGTACGAGACAACAAATCTGTGAGGAAATGTATGGGTTAAGGAATAAAAGGGGCAATAGCAACATGGATACAAAATTGACTGAATGATAGGAAGCAGAGAGTGTAATGGTCAATGGATATTTTCAGGTTGGAGGGGGCTTGAAGTGGAATTCTGAGGGATAAATATTGGGACACATGCTTTTCCTGATATACACATTAATGATCTAGACCTTAGTGGCTCAAGGGTGGTACAGTGGCTCAGTGGTTAGCACTGCTGCCTCTCAGCGCCAGGGACCCAGGCTCCATTTCAGCCATGGGCAACAGTCTGTGTGGAGTTCCCTGTATCTGCGTGGATTTCCTACGGGTGCTCTGGTTTCTTCCCACAATCTAAAGATGTGCTCATCAGATGAATTGGCCATGCTCAATTGCCCATAGTGTTAGGTGCATTAGTCAGGGGTAAATATTGGGTGGGGGAGGGGGTCTGGGTGGGTTGCTGTTCGGAGGGTAGGCATGGTCAAAGGGTCTGTTTCCATACTGTAGGGAATCTACTCTAATCTAATCAACTCTAAAGTTTGCTAATTATGCAAAACTGGGAAGAATGATCAATTGTGAGGACAGTATCAAATTCCAAGAAGGACATGGCCAGATTGGCCAAGTGGGCAAGAGGTTTGCCAATGACTTTGAACTGAGAGAGCAGTATAAGGTGGTGCATTTTGGTAGAAAGAGCACTGAAAGACAATATGAAACAGTGAGTAAACTCTAAAGGTCTGCAGGAGCAGATGGACCTCAATGTATACATGCATATATTGTGAAAGGTGACAAGGCACATGGATGGAGCAGTTAACATACCATGGGCATCCTCAGCTTCATTAATAGGGACACAGAGTACAAGAAAAAGGAGGTGATGTCCTTATATAAGACATTCATTAGATCTCAGCTGCAGTATTGTGTACAGTTGTTGGTACCATGTTATAGAAAGGATGCAAACATCTTGGAGAGAATGGGACCAATGTGACTCACAAGAATGGCCCCAAGGATGAGACACTTCAGTTATGAGGACAGATTGAAGAAACTGGACTGTTTTCCTTGAGATAAGGTAGAAGAGAGGAAATGCAACAGAGGTTTATAAAATCATGAGTGGATTCAATGGAGTAGATATGGAGAAACTGGTGAAAAGAACAAGACTGAAGGCAATAATTTAAAGTGACTTGCAGAGGAGCAAAAGTGACAAGAGAATAAAAACCTGCTGCACTCAGCAATTAGTTGGGATATGGAATGCACTGTCTGGAAATGTTTTGAAGACAGTCCAGCGGAGGATTTCAAGAGGACATTGGATCATATGTTTTAAAATAATATGCAGAGGTATAGATAAAATGAGAGAATTAGGACTAGGTTATGTTACTCATTTGAAAAGCTGACGCAGCTGTAATGGGTCAAAGGATCATTTCTGCACCATACGACTTTTTGATTCATGATGGTGGATTTGGATCCATGTCCCCAGAAAATTTTGGGTTACCATCCAATTAACACTACCCTCCAGGATGGCAGAAATCTAGCTTGAACTTAGAACTACAAAATTGTTTTCAGGAAAAAAAAGAGATTTACCTTTTTAAAGAATCTTTCAGTCTAATTCTTACAGTCTTCATTGTCGCTGAGATACACCCTATGAAATGCTAAAATATTGAGAGACAATAAGAATAATTAGGTAAAGTCAAAGAAAAGATTATTCTATTTTTTGGAAAAAGGCCAGAAATTATCAGGATGGCTCATTAATTTTTAAAACAAAGCGCAGAAAGTTACAACACAATGTCAGTCGGTGAACATTTTCTTCTCTGATTGGCTGAGATTTGCTTTTGTCAGACACAGTTCAAATCTCACCATGGCAGTAAAATTTGAATTCAATATAGACCTGGAATTAAAAGCTAGCTGAAGAAAAAACATCTTACAAATTGGTGTGGTTTTGGACTTGCCTAAAGTTTACATATCTAAGTTTACACACACGATTGGACATTATTAATTAATTTGACGTCTAACCAGACCCGCAGTGCATTTTGTTCTTAAGTTTTTAAGATTGGTTTCGAGAGCCACTTAACAACAAATACCCCAGCCAGGGAACCAGCAACCTTGCAGATTCAAGAACGTAACTACTGAAATCAAATTCTGAACCAAAGCTTCCATCTTTCAGAAATTTGCTCTTGACCAATCAGCCATGTGTTATTTTCTGACAACTCTAAATGTGATTAAGATCACTCCTGCAATAGGATTAGGCAATCATTTGTATGTCTGATATAAATCTACTTTTAAAATCAAGCAATCTTGGACAGTTTTTAATGCATTCACAGTGTGTGGACATCACTGGCTCAGGATCAGCACTTAATACCCATTCCTATTTGCCGAGGGACAGACACAGAGAGAGAGAGAGAGAGAGAGACAGAGATAGATAAAGAGAAAAAGAAACCTCCACTGCTGTTTGACACAGCACAACTACTGCCTTTACTGTTTGTATTTCTAGGCATAGGAGTGTGTCTAAGACAAATTAACAAACAGCGAAATTCACAGCTGACCCTGGAGGAACCTGTTGTAGGAGAGCTAACTGCACAGGTGGAAGTAAGTGCATGGCTTTTAAGTATAACCTTGCTGTCTTTTTTTTAATAGTGAGTAGAGTGGGTTCTCTTTGGTTATATGTTTTATTGAGATCTGTCTCTTGATTAAAATTCAAAAATCTAAAACATAGGTATGAAGTTAGTGTGGAGCAGTAAGACTGTGCTATTTTCTGTATATTGTTAAAGAGCAAAGATGGCCTGCAGTAGAGTGACGTGCTCTTCCTGTCAGATGTGGGAGATTAGGGAGAGTTTCCATGTTACTGATGTTCAAGCCTGCAGTAAGTGTGTTTGGTTGCGAATCCTATCACATCACATGGATCAGCTGGAGCGGCAGTTAGAGGCAATAAGGAATTTAGAGGAGCTATGGGGTGTGATAGACGTCAATTAGAGGAAGGGAGAAAAAACGCAAATGCTGTCAGATAGGTGGGTTGCCACCAGGAAAGGTAGGAGAGGGAGGCCTGTAGTGCAGGAGTCGTCTGTGAGTAGCCCAACTCAAACAAGTATGCTTTTTTCAAAAATTTAGGGGGTGATGGACTCTCAGGGGAATGTAGCATGAACAGCTGAGTTTCTGTATCAAGACTGGCTGTAATGTAATGAGGGGGTCTGTCAGGTTCCAAGCGATTGATTGTCATAGGGGACTCTTAAGTCAAAGGCTCAGACAGATATTTCTGAAACCAACAGCGAGAAATCAGAATGATGTGTTGCTTCCCTGATGGCAGGATCAAGGATGTCTCAGAAACTGGAGACAGACCAGCATGAGGTTGTTGCACAAATTGGAACTCGTGACATGGGAAGGGAAAAGGATGAGGTTCTGAAGGGGGACTATAAGAAGTTAGACAGAAATTTTAAAAAGGAGGTCCTCGAGGGTAGTAATATCTGGATTACTTCTGGTGCGAGAACAGAGCAGATGAAACCATGGCTGAGGAGCTGGTGCATGGGAGAAGGATTCACATTTTTCAATCATTGGAATCTCTTCTGGGATAGAAGTTCCCTGTACAAGGATGACAGAGTGTACCTCAATTGGAATGGGACTAATATACTGACAGGGAGACTTGCTGGAGCTCCTTAGGAAAACTAGTAAGGTGTGGGAGTGGGACCCAGAAAGATAGTGAGGAAAGAGGTCAGTCTGAGACTGATACAGTTGGGAAAAGGATCAAATGGAGACGGACCAGTAGAGAACTGTAGTGGAGACCACTAGTGAACTATAGGCCGGTGAGCCTGACCTCTGTGGTGGGCAAGTTGTTGGAGGGAATCCTGAGGGGCAGGATGTACATGTATTTGGAAAGGCAAGGACTGATTCGGGATAGTCAACATGGCTTTGTGCGTGGGAAATCATGTCTTACTAACTAGTTGAGTTTTTTGAAGAAGTAACAAAGAGGATTGATGAGGGCAGAGCAGTAGATGTGATCTATATGGACTTCAGTAAGGCCTTTGACAAGGTTCCCCATGGAATACTGATTAGCAAGGTTAGATCTCATGGAATACAGGGAGAACTAGCCATTTGGATACATAACTGATTCAAAGGTAAAAGACAGAGAGTGGTGGTGGAGGGTTGTTTATCAGACTGGAGGCCTGTGACCAGTGGAGTGCCACAAGGATCGGTGCTGGACCCTCTACTTTTTGTTATTTACATAAATGATTTGGATGCGAGCATAAGAGGCACAGTTAGTAAGTTTGCAGTTGACACCAAAATTAGAGGTGTAGTGGACAGCGAAGAGGGTTACCTCAGATTACAACAAGATCTGGACCAGGCGGGCCAATAGGCTGAGAGGTGGCAGATGGAGTTTAATTTGGATAAATGCGAAATACTGCATTTTGGGAAAGCAAATCTTAGCAGGACTTATACACTTAATGGTTAGGTCCTAGGGAATGTTGTTGAACAAAGAGACCTTGGACTGCAGGTTCATAGCTCCTTGAAAGTGGAGTTGCAGGTAGATAGGATAGTGAAGAAGGTGTTTGGTATGCTTTCCTTTATTGGTCAGAGTATTGAGTACAGGATTTGGGAGGTCATGTTGCTGCTGTACAGCACATTGGTTAGGCCGCTGTTGGAATATTGCGTGTAATTCTGGTTTCCTTCCTATGAGAAAGATGTTGTGAAACTTGAAAGGGTTCAGAAAAGATTTACAAGGATGTTGCCAGGGTTGGAGGATTTGAGCTATAGGAAGAGGCTGAACAGGCTGGGGCTGTTTTCCCTGGAGCGTCAGAGGCTGAGGGGTGACCTTATAGAGGTTTACAAAATTATGAGGGGCATGGAGAGGATAAATAGACAAAGTCTTTTCCCTGGGGTAGAGGAGTCCAGAACTAGAGGGCATAGGTTTAGTGTGAGAGGGGAAAGATATAAAAGAGACCTGAGGGGCAACGTTTTCATGCAGAGGGTGGCACATGTATGGAATGAGCTTCCAGAGGAAGTGGTGGAGGTTGGTACAATTGCAACATTTAAGAGGTATTTGGATGGGTATATGAATCGCAGGGGTTTGTAGGGATATGGGCCGGGTGCTGGCAGGTGGGACTAGATTGGGTTGGGATATCTGTTCGGCATGGACGGGTTGGACCGAAGGGTCTGTTTCCATGCTGTACATCTCCATGACTCTATGACTAAGTCAAACAGTCAGGCAGAAACAAAGCAGAGAACGGGGACAATAAAACTGCATTTATTTCAATGAAAGAGGCCTACCAGGGAAGACAGATGAACTCAGGGTGTGGTTAGAAACATGGGACTGGGATATCATAGCAATTTCAGACACATGGCTCAGGGATGGACAATACTGGTAGTTTAATGTCCCAGGATACAAATGTTATGAGAAGGATAGAAAGGGGGCAGAAGAGAGGAAGGTGGGTGGTGATTTTGAGAAGGGATAATATTACAGCTGTACTGAGGAAAGATATTTTTGGGAATATGTCCAGGGATGTTATTTGGGTGGAACTGAGAAATGAGAAAGGGATGATTACCTTATTGATATTTTGCTCTTGACCCGTCAATGGTCAGTGGCAAATTGAGAAACAAATTTGCAAGGAAATCTCAGTTTTTTGTAAGAATAATAGGGTGGTAATGGTCAGGGATTTTAACTTTCTAAACATAGACTGGGATGCCATAGTGTTCAGGGTTACGATGGAGGGGAATTTGTTATATGTGTCCAAGAAACTTTTCTGATTTAGTATGTGGATGTACCTACTAGAAAAGGTGCAACCTACTCTTGGGAAATAAGACAGGGCAAGTCACTGAAGTGTTTTCAATAATAAACTGCTCGGGTACGAAGCCAGGCAATGGCCGATTCCAAGTCACCAACACAAAACTCAGCTCAGCCTCAACACTCTGGCCGAGATCCCCCTCCCACTTCCTGGGTGACAAGTGAACAACCATTCGGTTTCCAGGGTTCCCGGAAAACCACGCTGATTCATCAGGTTGGCTGGGTTAAGGTCCAACCCACACCGACATTGGCCAGAAACCTGCCTCCCAGTCGGTGACCGACGGTTCGCTTGGCCAATCCATTACACCGGTCTCGCAGAAACCCACCTCAATCACCCTGGTGACAGATAATGCGAGTGATCCCACCTCACTCATTCAGTGGCCAATCCACTGGTCATCCTTATGAATCCTGGAATGGAGCTTGGTTGGAAACAGTGAATTGGAGCAATGCAGAATCAGTGGAGTTGAGATACAAGTCCCAATTCTTGTATCTTTCGCTAATGTTGCCTCTATTGGATGTCAGTGGCCTGGGTTAAATTCCTGCACAGACTGAGGTTACCATAAAATACTTCCCTTCTCAACCTCTTCCCTCCCCTGAGAGTTCTAGATGGGGGAAAGGCAATTATAATGCAATTAGGCAAGACTTAGGAGGCATAGAATGGAGCAGCAAAATGCAGGGGGTGGGGACAATCGAAATTTGAGCTGGTTTAAGGAACAGATATTGCGTGTCTTTGATCGGTATGTCCCTGTCAAATAGGGAGGAAGTGTTAAGGTAAAGGAACTGTGGTTTACTAAAGAAATTATATCTCTTGTCAAGTGGAAGAGGGAGGCTTAGGTGACATTGAGGTGAGATGGTTCAGATGAGGTGATGGATATAGCTAGAAAGGATTTAAAAAGAGAATTAAGAATAAGGAGGGGACATGAGCAGTCTTTGGCAGGTAGAATAAAGGACAACTATAAAGCTTTCTATAGATATGTGAGGAATAAAACAATGATGAGGATTGAAATAGGGCCTGTCAAAGACAGCAACGGGAAGCTGTGTGTGGACCCTGTGGAGATCGGAGAGGTACAAAATGAATATTTCTCATCTGTTTTCATGCATGAAAAGCAGAATATTGTAGAATATTCAGGAGAAGACTGAGTTATAGGTTATTAGACTTGACAGGATTGAGGTTAGCAAGGAGGAGGTGTTATCAATTCTAGAAGGTGTGAAAGTAGATAGGTCCCCGGGGCCTGATGGGATACCTGAAGACATATGCACCCCCAGTCATTAAGTCGTAGAGGTATACAGCACAGAAACAGACCCTTCGGTCCAATTTGACCTTGCCGACCAAATATCTTAACTAAATTTAGTCCCATTTACCAACGCTTGGCCCATATCCCTCTAAACCCTTCCTTTTCATACACCCATTCTGATGCCCTTTAAGTGTTGTAATCGTAGAATTCTTCTGGCTACTCATTCCAGACGCACGCTGCTCTCTGCATGAAAATGTTACCCCTTGGGTCTGTTTTGTAGTATCTTTCTCTTCTCACCTTAAACCTATGTCCTCCACATTGGGGGAAAGACCTTGCCTATTTACCCTTTGTTTGTCCCTCATGATTTTATACATCTCTATAAGATCACCCCTCAAACTCTACCTATTGCTCAAACCCTCCAAACCTGGAAACATCCTTGGAAATCTTTTCCCAACCATTTCTAGTTTCATAATATCCTTTCTGTAGCAGGGAGACAAGAATTGCACACAACACTGCACTCCACTCTAAAAGTGGCAGAACCGATGCCCTGTACAGCCGCAACATGACCCCATGTACTCAATGCACTGACCAATAACTGCCCCAGTTGTTGTATCTTTCACTACTATTGCCTCTATTGGATGTCCAGTTTGTGATGCGGAGTGATGTCAATAGCATGGGTTAAATTCCTGCACCAAATGAATTCTCTGGGAAGCTAGGAAGGAGACGGCCGAGCCTTTGGCCTTGATCTTTGAGTTGTCATTGTCTACAGATTTAGTACCAGAGCACTGGAAGATTGCAAATGTTGTGCCCTTGTTCAAGAAGGGCAGTAGAGATAACCCAGGTAATTATAGACTGGTGAGCCTTACATCTGTTGTAGGAAAAGTTTTGGAAAGGAGTATAAGAGATAGGATTAATAATCATCTAGCAAGCAACAACTTGATTGGAAATAGTCAACATGGATTTGTCAAGGGCAGGTCGTGTCTCACAAACTTGATTGCATTTTTGGGGATGCGACCAAGCATGTGGATGAAGGTAGGGCAGTTGACATGGGTGTACCTGGACTTCAGTAAAGCCTTTGACAAGGTTCCAAATTGTAGACTACTGGAGAAAATGCAGAGGCATGGGATTGAAGGTGATTTAGCAGCTTGGATTAGAAACTGGCTTTCTGTAAGAAGGCAACAAGTGGTGGTTGATGGAAAATATTCAGCCTGGAGTCCAGTTACTCGTGGTGTGCCAAAAGATCTGTTTTGAGACTATTGCTGTTTGTCATTTTTATAAATGACTTTGACGCTAGCATAAGAGGATGAGTTAGTAAGTTTGCAGATGATGCAGTGGAGTGCTGGACAGTATGGAAGAATGTTGCAGATTGCAGGGATAAACTGCAGAACTGGGCTGAAAGGTGGCAAATGGAGTTCAATGCAGATAAATGTGAGGTGATTCACTTTGGAAAGAATAACAGGAAGGCAGAACACTGGATCAATGGAAAGATTCTTGGAAGTGTGGATGTGCAGAGGGATTTTGGCTTCCATGTACATAAATCCCTGCAAGTTGCCACCCAAATTGATAGTGCTATTAAGAAGGCATACAATGTGTTAGGTTTTATTGGTAGAGGGATTGAGTTCCGGAGCCATGATGTCATGGCTGTACCTGTACAAAATTCTAGTGCAGTCTCACTTGGAGTATTGTGTGCAGTTCTGGTCACACCATTACAGGAAGGATAAAGAAGCATTAGAAAAGGTGCAGAGGAGATTTACCAGGATGTTGCCTGGTCTGAAGCGAAGGTCTTATGAGGACAGGCTGAGGGACTTGGGTCTGTTTTCATTGGAGAGAAGAACGCTAAGAGGGGATTTAATAGTGACATACAAGATGATCAGAGAATTACATAGGGTGGACAGTGAGAATCTTTTAACTAGAATGATGACATCTGCTTGTACAAGGGGGCATAGCTTCAAATTGAGGGGTGATAGATTTAATACGTTAGAGGCAGGTTCTTCACTCAGAAAGTGAATGCCCTGCCTGTCAATATAGTTAACTCAGCCACATTAGGGGCATTTAAACAGTCCTTGGATAAGCACTTGGATGATGATGGGATAGTGTAGGGTGATGGACTTAGATTAGTTCATAGGTTGGCACAACATTGAGGGCCAAGGGGCCTGTTCTGTGCTGTATTATTCTATGATTTATGAGGCATGGTAACACTCAGGTTAAACTAGACATCTTCATGGTATGGCTCCGGTGACATTATCTTTACCTTCAACATTTCTACTGAAATGATTAACTTTTCACATCCCTGCCTAAAAGTTACTGACTACTGGTATGTCAAACCAACCTATGTTTTCAACATGTACATTAGTATTCACCATACCATTCATACTGCTTTCAAGCTGCTATCTGTAAATCGGAAATTTACCCCAACCAGGTGAGAAACACTTCATATCTCCAAACTCTTAACCATACATTGTAATTATATTTCTTGCCCTCTAGACAAAGTTATAGTCATACTGTCACAATCCCTGTTATTTTATGGGATTTAATTTGTATGTAAGCATGTTGAGTATATCTTAATCAAATGCCTTCTGGAAGTCCAAATACAGCACATCAACCATCCTGTGGCAAGAACATACATCCAAAACTAAATTTAATGAGCAACTAATCAACAAGTTCAAAACCAAGAAGGCTTTTAATGGAATACATAAGCTGTTTCCCACTGGTGGAAACCACAGAAGATACCGATGCAATTTATTTAGGAAAAATAGAATGGATCAATATGAACAAGATTTTCAGCACACACATATTTGTGATCTGGACTGCACGAACTGTCAGCACAACAGAGCAATTTCTGTAGCAACTTTCCGAAAACAATTGGGATTAACACTTCAACATAAAGAGAAAAACAAATTAACGGGGAAAGGCACTGAAGAGGGATCAGGTACACAAAACTGAGGACTGCAGATGCTGGAAACCAGAGTTTAGATCAGAGTGGTGCTGGAAAAGCACAGCAGGTCAGGCAGCATCCGGGAGCAGAAAAAAATCGATGTTTCGGGCAAAAGCCCTACATCAGGAATAGAGGCAGGAAGGCTCGCCACCCTGGATCAGCTGAATAGCTCTAACCAGGTACAACTATGGGCAAAAATGACCAATCAATCATCTTCTTTTCACTCTGATTTTATGATCTTATGTTGTTTCCTGGCAGAAACAGACTGGCATTCTCGCTGCCTCTCTTAAAATCTTATTCAAGAGGTGATGACTTAAGTATCAGAGTAAATATTACGACCATTTCCCAGCATTTTCAACTGCATTTAATCTATGTTTACCACCCTTAGGGTTAGCATGCTGTAAACCAAGCCTCACAATACCTAGAGACATAAAAAATGGTGAAGTGTCTTTAAAGCAGTGCAGTACCCCTATCTTTCTAACCTTTAGACTAAGGTTGATAAAAAGCACAGATAATGTTTCCGGACTGGATAAGATTTATTTTGTACGGTAAGTAATTTGACTGTGGCTACATGTAAATACAGACAAACCATTGACATTAAACGTGACTAACAAAAATTCAATTTCTTTATACACTCTCCCTTTAAACACTGACAAATGAACAGAGAAAATAATTATTGGTGGACGTAAATAAAAAGGACTGGAAGTAAGTTCACTGCTCTTTGCATCATCATCTGGTGTTGAGATGGATGATCTTTCTTCAGCTAGCCAGGCCATAAGTTGTCTTTTGCGAGAAGCTTTTTTTTAAAACTGCAGAAACAAGCTTCTGCTGGGCGGAACATATACATACCCTTCTGTGTCATTTCTTTTTTCTCTCTCACTTTCACAGTACCTTTGTCTCTGCAACTTGATTCCATTCTAACCAAGTTGGCTGAGACCAATCAGTTTCACTTGTAAACAACTGCTTGGCTCCTGGTGAGCTGCCAATTTGGTGAAGGGCTTATGCCCGAAACGTTAATTCTCCTTTTCCAGCACCACACTCTCGACTCTGATCCTCCGCATCTGCACTCCTCAGTTTCTCCCCGCCAATTGCACTGAACCTGTTGTCACAGAGTGGAGTTCACACGAGGCATCAAATTTCAGGCTGTGAAATTATGCTGGCAACCTGATAAATCCTTTTCAAAACAGTCCATTGTTCTTGCAGTCCACAGTCTTTAATGACTCAAACTACCCCCAACCCATAAAAGTACCTATTTTAGAATAACTGCTCTTAAGATGGCTCAAATTTATATGTAATGGCTGCTGTAAGTACTCAGCCTCTTGTGCAATTTGTCATTAAAATTTAAAAAATGTTTTGCTTCAGCTTTTTAGATGTAATAGGCAAAAGCGAGGAGACTGCAGATGCTGGAAACCAGAGTTTAGATTAGTGGTGCTCGAAAAGCAGAGCAGGCCAGGCAGCATTGGAGGAGCAGGAAAATCGACGTGTCGGGCAAAAGCCCTCCATCAGGAATGGAGGCAGCAAGCCTCCAGGATGGAGAGATAAATGGTTTTGGGTGGGGGTGGGTTGGGGAGAATGTAGCAAAGAGTGAATGGGGGTGTGGATGAAGGTGGTAAGTCAGAGGGGAGGGTGGAGTGGATAGGTGGGAAGGGAGATTGGCAGGTAGGATAGGTCATGAGGACAGTGCTGAGCTGGAAGGTTGGAACTGGGGTAAGGTAGGGGGAGGGGAAATGAGGAAACTGGTGAAGTCCACATTGTTGCCCTGGGGTTGAAGTGTCCGAGGCAGAAGATGAGGCATCGGGTGGTGAGGGAGCGGCGGTGGAGTAGGCCCAGGACCTGCATGTCCTCAGCAGAGTGTGAGGGGGAGTTGAAATGTTGGGCCACGGGGCAGTGGGGTTGATTCGTGTGGATGTCCCAGAGATGTTCCCTGAAGCGCTCTTTGAGGAGGGGTCCAGTCTCCCCAATGTAGAGGAGACCACATCGAGAGCAACGGATACAATAAATGACATTAGTGGATGTGCAGGTAAAACTTTGATGGATGTGGAAGGTTCCTTTAGGGCCTTGGATGGAGGTGAGGGAGGAGGTGTGAGCAAAGGTTTTGCAATTCCTGTGATGGCAGGAAAAGGTGCCAGGATGGAAGGGTGGGTTGTTGGGGGGCGTGGACCTGACCAGGTAGTCACGGAGGGAAGGGTCTTTGCGGAAAGCGGGAAGGGGTTGGGAGGGAAATGTGAAAGTTGATAGGGTGGAAGGTGAGGACTGGGGGTGGGGGGGGGGGGGGCGGGCGGAGGTTCTGTTCTTAGATTTCATGCCAAATGGAGTCAATTTTATTTTAAGAGAGTCTCCTTTGTTCCAGTGATACTCAGATTTTCCTGTTTTGTTTTGCTTGAAGATTACTTTCTACATGCAATCATGGACCCCCAGTATAGATTATCGTTCATCATAATAGCCATAATACAAATGGGTTACATGCAAAGAATGTCACAAAGCATTTAGTTAAACCGATAATGGCACAGTTGTGATTTAGATCAATTCCACTCAAGCAGACAGCAAAGATACTGACCATGAAATCAGTGATGTTGAAGTGGAGTCTTTTTTAAATTCAGTTAATCAGCTAAGTGGTTGATTTTATTTAGTTAGAAATCACACAACACCAGGTTATAGTCCAACAGGTTTATTTGGAAACACTAGGGCGGCACGGTGGTTAGCACTGCTGCCTCACAGCGCCAGAGATCCGGGTTCATTTCCCGCCTCAGGCGACTAACTGTGTGGAGTTTGCACGTCCGTGTTTGCGTGGGTTTCCTCCGGGTGCTCCGATTTCCTCCCACAGTCCAAAGATGTGCAGGTCAGGTGAATTGGCTATGCTAAATTGCCCGTAGTGTTAGGTAAGGGGTAAATGTAGGGGTATGGGTGGGTTGCGCTTCGGCGGGGCGGTGTGGACTTGTTGGGCCGAAGGGCCTGTTTCCACACTGTAAGTAATCTAATCTAAACTAGCTTTTGGAGCGATGCTCCTTCATCAGTTGGCTGTGGAGTGTTATTGTGTATAATTTTATACTCCACAACCACCTGATGAAGGAGCATCGCTCCAAAAACTAGTGCTTCCAAATGAACCTGTTGGACTATAACCTGGTGTTGTGTGATTTCTAATATATATAAAATTTCCAATTTTAACATTTTTTTCTGTAAGTAATGAAAAGTAGTTTATGTTATATATCAGATTTATTAAAAGTTTCTTAAGCTAAATATTATGAAGGGAATATATGAATTACTGAGTGAGGTGGCTAGTAGATTTATAGAAGTGATTACATTGCAGGATCAGTCAGATAGATGGGTTACTGTCAGGAAAGGTAAAAGGTCTCCAGTGGCTATTCATCTATCAAATCGATATTCAGTTTTTGGAACTGATGAACGGAATAGTCTCTCTGTGGAAAATGGAAGGGGTAATCAGTTATTGTCAATTTGGAATGATTCTTATGTTAAGCAGCATTTGATAAAATTTAATAGAATTATTGTTATAGGGGATTGTCCTGTCAGGGGCATAGACAGGAGATACTGTGACAGTGAGCCTAAATTTAGGGTGGTTTGTTGTTTTCCTGGTGCTAGGATTAAGGATGTCTCTAAATGTTTCAGCATATTGTTAAAGTTGAGATTGAGAAGCCAGAAATTATTGTACACATTGGTAGGAATGACATTTTTAGGGAAAATATAAATGCAGTACAGAATGAATGTAAGAGGTCAGGTAGAAGGTTAAAAAATAGAACCTTAAAAGTAGTAATTTCTGGTTTACTCCCAATGCCAAACTCAAATGAGGAAAGGAACAAAAGGATAAAGGAAATACATCAATGACAGAAGATCTGGTATGTTGTTCAGGGATTTAGATTTTTGGATAATTTGAAAGTCTTTTGGGACAGAAAAGACCTCTTGAAAACCTGAACTAGAAAGGGACCAATATCTTAGTAGGGAGATTTTTGTTTGTTCCTTTAGCGTAGACTTTATGTTGGTAGTGACGGGTAGGGGAGGAATCATAAGTAACAATGTGAATAGAAGGATTGATGGGAAATGTTCTGAATGTAAAGAGAACACACCAGTTAGAAAAGAAAGACAAGAGAGAGAGTCAGAGTATGTAGTAACTCTGACAAACTAAATTGCATTTATTTCAGACTTATGAACTTAGGGCATGCTTAAGAACATGGGGTTGGGATGTCGTAGCTATTATAGAAACTTGGCTGAGATGGACATGTCTGGCAGCTCAATGTTCTAGATTTTAGATGTTTTTGGAAGGATAGGAAAGGAGACAAGAAAAGGGAAGGGTGTGACATTTTTGATTAAGGAATACATTCCTGACATAACGAGAGAAGATATTTCTGAAAATTCGTCCAGTGTCAATATAATGATAGAAATTAGAAATAATCAAGTAAAAATCACTTTGATTGGATTGTACTGTAGGTCCCCCCCATAGTAATAGGAAAATTGAGGAACAAATATGTGGGGATTTCTCAGATATATGTCAGCATAATACGTTTGTAATAATGGGGAGTTTTAATTTTCCTAACATTGACTGGGGCTACCATAGTATTAAAAGTTTGGATGGTGAAGAATTTTTAATATGTGTTTAAGAAAATTTCCTTTATCAATATGTGGATACTCCAAATAGAGGAGGAACAAAACTAACTCTTCTTTTGGGCACGACTTGCAGGTGCCAGTGTTGGACTGGGAGGACAAAGTTAAAAATCACACAACACCAGGTGGTAGTCTGGCAGGTTTATTTGTAAGCACTAGCTTTCAGAGTACCACTCCTTCATCACGTGGCTGGGCAATAGGGCAGGGCAGCTGACTGAAGTAAAAGTGGAGAAATACTTTAGAATTATGGCCGCTAGAACTATTAGTTTCAAAATGGTTATGGAAAAGGATAAGCCTTTCATTTTTAAAAAAATGGAGTAAGGCAAATTTTAATGGTGTAAAACAAGAACTTTCCAAAGTTGACTGGAGTAGATTGTTCATAGGTAAAAGGACATCTGACAAGTAGGAAGCATTCAAGAGTGTGATGACAAATGTTCAGTGGCATTATGCTCCTGTTAGAGTGAAGGGTAAGGCTGGTAAGATTAAGGAACAATGGATAAATAAAGATATTGAGCTTCCAGTCATGAATATAAAAGAATCTTATTTTCGATATAGACTACGTGAATCAATTGAATTTCTTAATCAGTTTAAAGAGTATTGGGGCATTCTTAAAAAAGAAATCAGGAAGCAAAGATAAGAAATGAGATAGCATTAGCAGATAAGATTAAGGACAATCCAAAGAGATTCTATAAATACGTTAAAAGCAAAAGGATAACTAGAGAGAGGGTGGGGCCTTTTAAAGCTCAAGGAAGTCATCTTGTGTTTAACCCTAGGAAATCGAGAGATATTAAATCAATTTTTCACGTCAGTTTTTACTATGGAGAAAGAACTGGAGACTAGAGAATGCAGAGAAATAAAGTTTGATGTTCAAAAACAGTTTACACTACAGAAGATAATTTTCAGGAGGTCTCAGAGAATATAGAAGTAGACAAATCTCTGGGTTCTGATCGAATGTTTCCCAGAACATTGTGTGAAGTAGGGGAGGAAATTGCGAGACCTCTTGCAGAAATGTTTGCATCATCTGTAACTACGGGTGAGCTGCCTGATGACTGGAGACTGGCTAATGTTGTACCTTTGTTGAAGAAAGGTTGGAAGGAGAATCCAGGGAGCAATAGACCCAGGAGTCTGACTTCAGCTGCGAGTAAATTGCTGGAGGCAATTATAAAAGATAGGATTTCAGAACATTTAGAGAAGCAAAAATTGATTGGGGATAATCAGCATTTTTGTGCAAGGAAAATCATATCTCACAAACTTGGTTGAGGTTTTTGAAGAAGTTTCCAAAAAGGTCGATGATGGCGGAGCAGTAGCCATTGTGTATTTAGATTTTAGTAAAGCCTTGACAAGGTTCCGCAATGCAGACTATTAAGTAAAGTTAGGTCACATGGGATTCAGGGTGAGCTTGCCAATTGGATACATAAGTGGCTTATGGACTGGAGACAGAGAGAGATGGTGGACTAGAAACCTGTCACCAGCGGTGTTCCACTGGGATTGTTTTTGAGTCCTCTTTTGTCTGTCATTTATATAAATTATTTGGATGGCATGGTTAGTAAGTTTGTGGATGACATCAAAATTATTGCATAGTAGACAGTGAAGAAGGTTTTCTCAGAATACAAAGAGTCCATGATCAAATGGATCTACGGGCTAAAAATGGAAGATGGAGTTCAAAGTGGATAAATGCTAGGTATTGCATTTTGGTTCAACAAACAAGAGAAAAGTATATAAAATTAATGGAAGGACCTTGGGTAGTGTTGTGGAATAGAAGGCCCTAAGAGTGTACGTACATAATTTTTGATTTTTGTATCACATGTTGACAACATGGTTAAAAAGGGATTTGACATGCACCTCCATTTAGGGCCCCAAACAGTCCTTCCAGGTGAGACAGAGCTTCACCGGCCTCTCTCCAACCTAGTTTACTGCATCAGGTGCTCACAATGTGGTCTTCTCTACACTGGGGAGACCAAAATTAAACTTAGGGAGCAGTTCATCAAGCATCTCAGCCAAACCCACAGGGGCCGACTGGATCTCCCCATCACCGCCCATTTTAATTCCCCTTCTCACTGTCTTTCCAACATGACCATCCTTGGCCTCCTCCATTGCCAAAGTAAACCAAACCGCAAACTGGAGGAACAACACCTCATCTTCCACCTGGGCAGCTTACAGCCTGGAGGACTCAACACTGAGTTGTCCAATTTCAAATAACCTCCCATCCCAACCCCTCCCCCTCCCTTCCAGTCCCACCTGCCACCAACCAGAATCATTCCTCCCACTGACTATCCAGGTTGCATTCTCCACCTGTCTTCACTTGTTCCCACTTTACCACCCTGCTCCCACCACCTTGTTTATCTGCAGTTCCCCCTACACCCATCCCCAGTCCTGAAGAAGGGTTAGACCTGAAACATCAACTTCTCCACCTCCTGATGCTGCCTGGTTTGCTGTGTACTTCCAGCTTCCTGTCTGTCTTCATTGCTTAGTCCTTTGAGTATAGGAGTTGAGAAGTTGTACTGAGGTTGTACAGGATGTTGGGGAGTCCTTTTCTGGAATACTGTGCCCAGTTATAGTAAAGATATTATTAAGCTGGAGAGAGTTCAGAAGAGATTTACCAGAAGGTTGCTGGGTATGGAAGGATTTTATTATAAAGAAAGGCTGGATAGGCTGGATTTTTTTTCACTGGACTGTACGAGGTTGAGAGGTGACCTGATAGAAATTTATAAAACAATGAGATGTATAGAGTTAATGGTAGTTGTCTTTTCCCTTGGAAGAGGATTTCAAGTCTAGGGGGTACACTTTGAAGGTGAGAAGAAAGAGATTTTAAGAAGATATGAGTGGCATTTTTTTTTCACAGAGGGGGTGGTTCATGTGTAGAAATTTAGATAGGTACATGAATAAGAAAGGTTTTGTGGGGGGTGGGGGGGGGGGCGGAATATGGACCAACATCAGACAGGAGGGATTCGTTTAGTTTGGCATTATATTCAGGGTCTGTTTCTGGGCTGTATAACTTTAGGACAAATGGAGTTTAATCCAGACAAATGTGAGGTGATGGATTTTGGAAGGACAAGTACAGGTGGAAATTACACAGTCAATGGCAGAACCATTCACAGATCACTGAGGGTGACAGCACAGGTAGATAAGATTGTTTAAAAAAAGTCTTATTGCATGCTTGTCTACAATGGAAGGGGCATCGAGTATAAAGATAGACAAGTTATGTTGCAGCTTCATAGAACTTTAGTTCTGGTCACCACACGAGCAGAAGTATGTGGATGCTTTGAAGAGTGCACAGAAAAAGTTTACCAGGATGTTTTCAGGTATGGGAAGTCCATTATGAAAAAAAGTTGGATAGACCAGGTTTACTTTCACTGGAACACAGGAGGTTAAGGGGTAACCTGTTAGAGGTTTATAAGATTGTGAATGTCATGATAGAGTGGACAGTATGAGGCTTTTTCCCAGGGTGGAGGGCTCAATTGCTATGGGACACAGGTTCAAGTTGCAAGGAGGGAAGTTTAAAAGAGATGAGCGAGGCATGTTTTTCACACAAAGGGTAGTGAGTGCCAGGAATGCACTGCCAGAGGAGGTGGTGGAAACAGACATAATAGCAGCATTGAAGAAACACTTGAATGAATACATGAATAGGAAGGGAATAGAGGGATATGGATCCAGGGTCAAAGCGACTGTTCCTATGCTGTATTGTTCATTGTTCTTTGACTGTGTAACTATGAATCCGTTAACTTTCTAATGCATACCAACTGAAATGTTTAATGCAGTTACACGTTATCTATTCACGGCAAACTGATCTGTATATTTCACATACTAGTCCAGATATCAAATGAGCATTCACAGCAGTCTCACCCCATTTAGGTGATTGAATGACACAAGGTAGGTTCCTATCATAATGTATATTCAAAGGTGCCAAAACATACAAATTTCCACCTCTCCAATTTTCTGGAGAGTGACATTTTAGGCAATATATACAGACTTTTGTAAAATCAGTTTCCTTCATCGGTGATACTAAATGACGGAAGTATGATACCACAGCTTGGATTTAGTCAACCCAGCATTTTTACAACAAATAAACACGCAACAAATTAAAATAAACAGGAAATAATGAAAATATTCAGCAGACTACATTCTCATACCTGGTAATTTGTACAATGCAGAGCATTTTTTTTAAAATGCTGTTTTGTTTTCTGCCTCACCCCTTCCCTATATTATGCGTCTCATTACCCCCTCTCACTTCTTGTTGGTGAAATGTTTTGGTGTCCCCCATTGAAAGATTCCACTGAGCCCAGTCTGAGAACCATTAACTGATTCATCTCCAACACTGTCATGAGGCACCTCCTTCAGCCAATGGAATAACATTTCAGGCAGGAAGGTCCCTGCATTCCTGCAGCTCACAGCTCATTCTACCCAGTAAGTCTCTCTCTCTCTATACAGTATTGAGCTTCTATTTGTTTCTTCTCTCCCCCTCCTTCTTTCCCCCAGCCCTACACAGCTCCTTGCTGATCTTTCAGTTCTCAGTTCCGATACAGAGTTTATTCCCGGAATGTTAACCTGGCTTCTCTCTCCACCTGTGACTGAGACCGACCCCCATCAGTTTACAGTTGGCAGGAGGCAGGGGGATGGAATGACATTATGGGATGGATCTGTCAGTGCCCTTTGATCCCATAGATTGTCAACGGGGCAGAGTTACTCCCGTCCTCATTCCATCCCGGACTGAAGATGGGAAAGACCCTCTCATGGAAAGTGTGGGTGAAAGTGTGGAGATGGGACATGTTATCTGCATTGTAAAATGACACCTGTCCACACTCATAGTCCAGGAAAACCCCGATCTTCTGGGGATTCTCACTTAAGTTGAGGGGGGTTAATGAGGGAGCTGTCACAGCAAAATACCCTCTTCCAGGATTAAGCCACAAAATCCAGTAGCCAAGCTTTGGCCTCGGAACTATAATCCCTTTCCTGTTGACAGACTCTCGAGATGCTCCCAAAATCCATTCAGTCTTGTTTCCCACTTCCACCTCCCAGTAATGTCTCCCTGATGTGAATCCCTCTGATCCCAGCACACACAGCCAGGAATCAAATCTCTCCGGGGAGTCAGGGAGTGGCTGATTTTCGTCTCCGAGTCTCAAAGTGGTTCGGTCCTCAGACAGGTTGAGCCGGGGATTCGCTGTGTTTGGATCCAGAGTCAGAGAGGCTGGAACTGGAAGAAATTAAAAAATTTAACAGTGTCAGTGAGTTAAAGATAGGGAGGCGAGGTGCTGGTGCAACGTTAGAGAGCACCCTGAAGGGAGAAAAATGAGAGACAGAAATTGGTAGAGGGAAGGCAATGGAGAACAGACTGTGTGGTGCCAAGAAAGGGATTAAATGAAAGACCAAAGGATTGGGGAAAGGGCAGTGAGCAGAGAGGGACTGTGGAAGGGAAGAGGAAGAGGCAGCGTGTCAAGGAGGGGGAGAGGGAGTGACAAAGCTGAAGATGGTGATTGAGTGAGCTTCAGAATGGTTGAAGACAAAAATAATGTAGTGGCTCGAGACAGGAAGCTCTGAATTTCATGTAAGTTTTGGACTTCTCATCTCCTAAACAATTTCAAATGGGGGATTACAATACTTCAAGTGTGTGGAAACATAACTTCTCTTTTTGCTAAAAATGTGGACAATATAATATAAAAGCAGCAAAATGCGTTCAGTATTTCAATGTACTTGGTGGAAGTGATGCTTGAATACAGTGATACTAACGATGGACCATCATCTTGCTGGGCTAAAACATGCAAATGAACAACTCGGGAAAAAGTACCTAGTTTGATATTCTCAGCCACACTGCCATTCATGAATAAATTATGTACAAAATCTATTTGAAATGAACGTGACTCCAGGCACCAGCAAAAACAAAATGTAAAAAGACAAAGTAGGCACAGTCAGTACATTACCTATAATGCACAAACATTAATAATCAAAAATAATGCATGACATCAATATGAAGACCTCTGTTTTTAAAGTACTTGAAACATATTCTCTTTTGCGTAGGTTTCAACCAACCCTGGATGTTCAGTGGGGAACAACAAATCAATTAAGTCCTTCTTCCCTTCACCCACACTCAAACTGTGATCAACTCCTGTCTCCTCACAACACACACCTGTCTTCCAAACCCACCTCCTTGCGTCCACACACTCAAATCACTCACTTGCTTTCAACAACATAAGCACTCTCTAATCGCCTTCTCCTTTTTCCCTGCAATTCCTGGCTTTCTCCAACTTGCCCATATGTCGGAGAGCTGGATCAGGAAAAACAGAATAGCAATAAGTAAGCAGATAATGAGAAACATTTCAAAAATCCTAAAACTTTGTTTTAAATAAAACGCTGTTTGTGATAAACCCAAAACTTTAGGCCTAGACGCCAGTCCTTAGCCCCACTCTTCTCTTTAATGAAAGGTATCCAGGTTCTTGAAATTCACATCTGGTTT
The DNA here is from genome assembly GCF_047496795.1 of Chiloscyllium punctatum. Classification (NCBI taxonomy): domain Eukaryota; kingdom Metazoa; phylum Chordata; class Chondrichthyes; order Orectolobiformes; family Hemiscylliidae; genus Chiloscyllium; species Chiloscyllium punctatum. The sequence goes on along the minus strand of NC_092768.1, from coordinate 26,318,584 downwards.
CATAACACAGTTATTTTCTGTCTTATCAGACCATAAGCTGTGCAGAAATGAGGAAAGGTTGGGCTGGATAATAGTTTATCATTACTGTTTCACTTAAATGCACCCACCAAAATGAATGTAACGGTTGCCAGTACAGGAACTGACAGGAAATCTAGGGTAGTCTTGCACATGTGGGATAGAGGTAAAATAGTGTTACTTCTGCAATCATAATTACTTATGCAAGGTAAATGAACTCACACCAGTGTATAATTGTTTCAACCAAGAGCTGAGTCAACAAGAATGAAAACTCTGTGAAGGAAATATATAATTGTTTTTGTATTAGCTGAAATGTGCATACAAGAATGAAATGTGCCTGCAAACAATGGTAGATGTTACAGACAAATAGATAAGGTGTTGTGAGGGTGTAGATTAAGCCAGATATGCCTGTACAAATAGTAGTTATAAGCATCTGTTTCCCACTTTTGCAAAAACAAAAACAAACCTCAACTAAAAGGTCATAAGGCTCAATATGGATGAGGGATGGGAGGAAATGTTACAAGTAAGGGAAACAGATGGCAGTGAAGGAGGATATACCTAACAATGGACTACAGCAGGATGTGGTGAAATGACAAAGTAAAACTTGTACTTTGTTATGCATAAGGCCGGATAAGGCAAGAGATAAACAATAGTAATGGGAACTCGGTTCAGAGTAGTAGGAGGAAGGAAGGAGAAACGAATCCTATATAAGATATGTACTTGCTAAACTCTGCGTGTCTATTTTAGGCACCACGCTTGCAAGCGTATAATAAACAATCCTGTTGGTTCAGATCTTGTCTCGGACTGAAATTATTGAAGTGAGTGAGCTTCGTTTCTCATACACAGAATTTGTTATTATGGTAGGGTACGGTTGGGGTGGTGTACTGGGGAGGGGGGGTTAGTTGTGGGCAAATCTCATTTAAAAACACATTCTCCATGAAAAAAAACAGCAGGTTTCAGAATCACACAATTTTTGCAGTGCTGAAGCAAGAATACCACAACTGGGATTTATTTTAATGTAATTCTGCCATCACCTCCCTGTAACACTGCACATTGATAGTCAGTTATCTGAAAACAATCTCTTTTTGAGTGATTCAATTGAATCTCCTTGCATCAGGCTCTCAGACAGAACATTCCAAACTTTAAACACTTACTGCCTGCAAGAGTTGCGTTCTCAACCACTTTTGCTCCTTTTGCTAATTACTTTAAAGATGTCCAAAAACAAAACCTGAAACAACTGCAGATGCTGGAAATCTGAAACAAAAACAGAAATTGCCAGGAATGTCTGGCGAGCATCTGTGAAGAGAAATCAGAGTTAACATATTGGGTCCAGTTACCCTTCTTCAGAATTTTAAATATCTGCTCCCTCACTCTTGGTCCTTTCACATGAGGGGAAGTAGAAAATCTTTCATCTATTCTCTCCAGATGCCTCATGATTATCAATGCCGGACACCAAATCTCTTCTCAACCTTCTTTCCTCCAAGGTAACAATCCTTACTTCGCTGATTTATTTTCACAACACAGGATTCTTATCCATCCAACGTCTTAATTTGAGCCTTAAAATATTGTTCCAAAAATGCATACCATACTCCAATTGGCACCAATCTGGAATTGCATAAATGGCAGGAAATGTAATGCAGATCAGAAGGCTTTAGATTTATGGAGACTTGGGACTGGTTCTCAGACAGCTATAAGCTGCACATAGAGGATCGATTATACCTTAGCAGGAACAAGGTTAGTACCCTCACAGGGAGCTTGCAAATGCAGTTGAGGAGGGTTTAAAATCATTTGTCTGGAGATGGGGACCCAAGTGGGAATTCAGAAAGAAGTTGAAAGTTGTAAATGAAAGCGGAAAGAACTGAAATCAAATCTCAATTTAAATTCACAAAATATGTGCAGTGTTAAAAGGGGGTAAGTCTCGTGGTTGCATGTAACAACATAGGTTAAATGATCATACAGATTTAAGTAAAACTACATAATTTAGTTACCATTATGGAGCTGTGGCTGGAGGATGTCCAGCCCTAGTAACTGAACCTTAATTCAACATGTTTCCTTCAACGTTTAGGTTGGAAAGAAAGAAACTTTGGTGAGACAATACTGAAAATAAGGGATGGAATCAGTATATTATTAGGAGAAAAACTCACTGTGGATAGTTTGTAGAATATTTGGGGGTTACATTGAGAAACAGCAGAAGACTATACACACTGGTAGAAGTGGATAATAGGCAACCAAATAGTAATGGTAGGGTAAGGTATGCCATAAATCAGTAAAGTAGAATTGCCTGTAGCAAGGGGAATACAGTGATCATGGATAACTTCAATTCATGTATAAACAGGATCAATCCACTTCATTCCAGTGCTGTGTAGGAAAAATTTCTGGAATGTGTTTGAGGAAGTTTTCTGGAGCCAGATTAATTTAGCTCATTAGCTAGTATTATGCAATGAGAAAGGACTAATTAATAATTTTGTTGCAAAATGATCTTTTGGGGCTTTAACCATGGTAAAATCATTAAGTTTTTCAAAGATGTGGTTTAATCTGAAACTAAGGGCTTAAATCAAAGCAAGGTTAACTATGAAGAGGAAACTGGTTTAAAAAAAGATTAAGATGTACAATAGTAGATAGATAAAGACTAGCAGTTAAGACATAAATACTTTTCAAAAAAAAGTAAACATTAATTTGGAGGAAATGTAAAATTAAAAATGAGACAAAAGGATGGAAAAGAAAGTTGAAGATAATATGAAACCAAAGGAGGGTCCTTATGAAGTTGACAAAAAATGTAGTAAGTGAGTATTCTGTGATTTTTAGAATTCACAAAGTAGGAACTTTGATAAAGCTAGATTAGAACACACATGTAAAAATGGAAGAAACATAAAAATGGATTGAACAATACTCTATAGCTATATAAAGTGGAAACTATTAACAAAGTAAATCTTGGTCCATATCAGGAACAGAAAGGCATATTAACAACAGGAAATCCAGACATGGCAGAGAAGGCAAAGAATTGCTTGTTCTATATTCACAGTGGAAAACACAAAAAGTCTCCACAAAATAATTAAGACCACCGGCCTAGTGAGCGTGTGAAATTGACAGAAATTAGTATCAGACCAAATGTCATATTGGAACAAACAACGGGACCAAATGGACACATTCAGAGAACCCAATGACTTCACCCTGCAATGTTTTAATAATTGGCTGCAGATATAATGAGGGTCATTTTCCAGCGTTGTTTTAGTCCGCAATCGTGCTTACAAATTGAATGGTTTGAAGAGGTTTTTTTTCACTCTTTAAGATGAAAGGCAGAGATAAAGCACTGAATTACAACTACATTTGCAATAAAATTCCTGTATTTTGAATGTGAGCATTGCTCAAAAATGATTCATTGTCTCTGAAGATCTATGGGTCTTGCTGGAAGCAAGGAGTCAGCTTTTAAGTGCAAAGGTGTTTCTTTCTCTTTTTAATAAAATTTACCTATGACCATGAGGCAAGTTGATACTTTTTGTTGCTCCTCACTCCTTTCCTTTCCCTCTGACCCCACCCCATCCCTCTGTTGTATTTATGCCATCCTGTGCACACCTCCCCTCCCTGCCCCCACACGCATGCATTGGAGGCGTCTGTCAGTTTCCTGCCTTTTGCCTTCTCTCGTTAGAGGACCTATGTTTCTACATTTGAAAACCATAGAAACAGTTTAGGGTAGACTTACAGGATTGTTGCCAGGGTTGAAGGTTTTGAGCCAAGAAGGAGAGGCTGAATAGGCTGGGGCTGTTTTCCTTGGAGCATCAGAAGCTGAGGGGTGACCTGATAGAAGTTTATAAAATAATGAGGGGCATGGATAGGACCAACCGACAAGGTATTTTCCCTGGGGTGGGGGAGTCCAGGACTAGAGGGAATAGGTTCAGGGTGAGAGAGAAGCTTTAAAAGGGACCGAAGGGGCAACCTTTTCATGCAGAGGGTGGTGCATGTATGAAATGAGCTGCCAGAGGAAGTATTGGAAGCTGGTACAAGCATTTAAGAGACATCTGAACGGCTATTTGAATAGGAAGGGTTTAGAGGGATATGGGCTAAGTGCTGGCAAATAGGACTAGATTAGATTTGGAGATGCCAGTGTTGGACTGGGGTGTACAAAGTTAAAAATGAAACAACTCAGGTTGTAGCCCAACAGCTTTAATTGGAAGCACTAGCTTTCAAAGCACTCTGAAAGCTAGTGCTTTCAATTAAACCTGTTGGACTATAATCTGATGTTGTGTGATTTTTAAATTTAGGACTAGATTAGGTTAGGATATCTGGTCGGCATGGACGAGTTGGACTGAATGGCTTGTTTCCGTGCTGTTCACCTCTATGATTCTATGATTGTTATAGTAAAGACTAAACCTCAGATCGGTCTCTGTTCTAATTCATAGTCTGAAGTGAGCAGTGATTTCCCTGATACATTGTCCACACAATCAATGGAGTTGTTTGAAAAAATAATAATTTCACAATCTGAACAATTGCGCTGAGCTCTCTTTTTCATGAATTTGAGGATAGTCCTAATTTTTTATAGGCTGTTTGACCGTGTTAAATCCAGAGATATTTTCTAAGTCTTGAATCCTAACAAAATTGAATAATATCAGCCCACAGCCTCCCTGATCCAGTGCAGATTTGCAATCGCTGCAGTTTCCTATTTGTCTCAATTTCAATTCCAATTCCACCTGAAATGGTTAACTGCCTGTTAGAACATTATTCTTTTTAATGACTTCCTGGTCGCCAAGGGGTTCAAGTCCTGTCTGTTCATGCTGTGGCCAGGGGTCCACTGTTCTGGCTATAAACTTCCCTTCATCGCTTTAACATCACATGCTGATGACCTCAGGCACTTACCCAGAGGAATTCACAGAAAACAAAGTAGACAATGGACAATCTCCTGCTGTCAGCTACTGACAATGTGAACATTTAACTTGGCACCTTGGAGTCCTACACAACTGCACTTACAATCAAGAAATTAGATATAGGAGTTTTACCTGGGACAATGGCGTTGAACATTCCTCTCCAGATCATGTACTGCAACGGGCCGTTGAACTTTCCAATAGTCAGGTTTATCGAAATTAACTGATGTACATCACTAATCCTATAAATATTAAACAGTTTGTGGTTAAGGAAAAAGCATTTGTTAGGATATTTGAGAAATAATTTAAGATTTCAATTTTTTTTTTACCTTAGTGATTGTGGTAGAGATAAAATGTTAATCTCGTTTCTGTAACTGAGCAAAAATTAATGACAAATGCAAGGAAGGAGTATGGAAACGCCCAGGGCAAGAAATAGGCCCACAGCCTGAAAACCAATTAGTTGCTAAGACATCACACACTGCAGGAGGGGACATGCATTAGCCCATGCACTCAGTGGATTATAAACAGCTTGGAGAACAAAGACAGAGGTTGGGAATACCCAAAACCCCATGCCCAACTATATAATACGTGCCCCTCAACTCTGCAGGAATCCTGTTGTCTAGATTTGGCCTCTTGATCATGTCTGAAATTAATAGCTGCACTATGGGTGGTAGGACCACGGCGATCAATTACCTCTGCAATTCCCTTCCTGATTTTCTAATTTCTAAGTCTCTCTTCCTTATTTTCAAAAACACTCTCTATGTTATAGCTCTGGAGTCAATAGACAATAGGTGCAGGAGACGCTATTCTGCCCTTCGAGCCTGCACCACCATTCATTATGATCATGACTGTTCCAGTCTTATCTCCATAACCCTTGATTCCACTATCCTTGAGAGCTCTATCCAACTCTTTCTTAAATGAATCCAAAGACTGGGCCTCCACTGCCCTCTGAGGCAGAGCATTCCACACAGCCACCAATCTCTGGGTGAAGAAGTTTCTCCTCATCTCAGTCCTAAATGGTCTACCCCGTATTTTTAAGCTGTGTCCTTTAGTTCGACACTCACCCATCAGCGGAAACATGTTTCCTGCCTCCAGAGTGTCCAATCCTTTAATAACCTTATATGTCTCAATCAGATCCCCACTCAGTCTTCTAAACTCAAGGGTATACAAGCCCAGTCGCTCCAGTCTTTCAGCGTATGGTAGTCCCGCCATTCCAGGAATTGACCTCGTGAACCTACGCTGCACTCTCTCAATAGCCAGAAAGTCTTTCCTAAACTTTGGAGACCAGAACTGCACACAATACTCCAGGTGTGGTCTCACCAGGCCCTGTACAGCTGCAGAAGAACCTCTTTGCTTCTATACTCAATCCCTCTTGTTATGAAGGCCAGCATGCTATTAGCCTTCTTCACTACCTGCTGTACCTGCATGCTTACCTTCATTGACTGGTGTACAAGAACACACAGATCTCTTTGGACTGCCCCTTTACCTAAATTGATTCCATTTAGATAGTAATCTGCCTTCCTGTTCTTGCCACCAAAGTGGATAACCATACATTTATCCACATTAAACTGCATCTGCCATGCACGTGTCCACTCACCTAACTTGTCCCAGTCACCCTGTAATCTCCTAACATCCTCCTCACATTTCACCCTGCCACCCAGCTTAGTATCGTCAGCAAATTTGCTAATGTTATTACTAATACCATCTTCTTTATCATTAATATATATTGTAAAAAGCTGTGGTCCCAACATTGATCCCTGCGGTACCCCACTGGTCACTGCCTGCCATTCTGAAATGGAGCCGTTTATCACTACTCTTTGTTTCCTGTCAGCCAACCAACTTTCAATCCAAGTTAGTACTTTTCCCTCAATACCATGCACCCTAATTTTGCTCACTAACCTCCTATGTGGGACTTTATCAAGAGCTTTCTGAAAGTCCAGGTACACTACATCGACTGGATCTCCCTTGTCCATCTTCAGAGTTACATCCTCAAAAAAATTCCAGATGATTAGTCAAGCATGACTTTCCCTTCATAAATCCATGCTGACTCTGACCTATCATGTTACTACTATCCAGATGTGCAGTAATTTCTTCCTTTATAATTGACTCCAGCATCTTTCCCACCACTGAGGTCAGACTAACTGGTCTATAATTCCCTGGTTTCTCTCTCAAACCTTTCTTTAAAAGTGGGACAATATTAACCACCCTCCAATCCACAAGAACTGATCCCAAATCTATCGAACTCTGGAAACTAATCACCAACGCATCCACGCTTTCTCGAGCCACCTCCTTCAGTACCCTGGGATGTAGACCATCAGGCCCCGGCGACTTATCAACCTTCAGACCGAACAGTCTCTCCAACACCAATTCCTGGCAAATATAAATTCCCTTCAGTTCAGGTCCTTCAGCCACTGTTACCTCAGGGAGATTGCTTGTGTCTTCCCCATTGAACACAGATCTGAAGTACCAATTCAATTCTTCTGCCATTTCTTTTCTCCCCATAATATATTCCCCTGTTTCTATCTTCAAGGGCCCAATTTTAGTCTTAACCATTTTTTTGCCTTTCACATACCTAAAAAAGCTTTTACTATCCTCCTTTATATTTTTGGTCAGTTTACCTTCGTACCTCATTTTCTCTCTGCGTATTTCCTTCTTAGTAATCGTCTGTTGTTCTTTAAAAGCTTCCCAGTCCTCTGTTTTCCCACTTATCTTTGCTATGTTATACTTTTTCTCTTTTGACTTTATATGTTTCTTAACTTCGCTCATCAGCCATGGCCACCCATGCCTCCTCCTAGGATCTTTCTTCCTTTTTGGAATGAACTGATCCTGCATCTTCTGCATTATACACAGAAATATCTGCCATTGTTCCTCCACTGTCATCCCTGCTAAGGTATTGCACCATTGAACTTTGGCCAGCTCCCCCCTCATAGATACACAGTTCCCTTTATTCAACTGAAATTTTGTCACTTCCGATTGTACCATCTTCCTCTCAAATTGCAGATTGAAGCTTATTGTATTATGGTCACTACTTCCCAATGGCTCCTTCACTTCGAGGTCCCTGATCAATTCTGGTTCGTTGCACAATACCAGATCCAGAACGGACTTCTCCCTGGTAGGCTCCAGCACCAGCTATTCTAAGAATCCATCTCAGAGGCACTCCACAAAGTCTCTTTCTTGAGCTCCAATACCATTCTGATTCTCCCAGTCTACCTGCATGTTGAAATCCCCATAACAATTGTAGTAACATCTTTGCAACAGGCCAATTTCAGCTCCTGATTCAACTTACATCCGACATCCAGACTACTGTTTGGGGGCCTGTAGATAACTCCCAAGAGGGTCTTTTTACCCTTAGAATTTCTCAGCTCTATCCATACTGACTCTACATCCCCTGATTCTAGGTCCCCCCATGCCAGGAACTGAATATAATCCCTTACTAACATGGCCACCCCACCCCCCTGCCCATCAGTCTGTCCTTACGATAGCACATGTAGCCTTGAATATTCATTTCCCAGGCCCTGTCCACTTGAAGCCACGTCTCATTTATCCCCACAATCTCGTATCTGCCAATTTCCAAAAGAGCCTCAAGCTCATCCGTCTTATTTCTAATGCTTCGTGCATTCATATATAGTATTTTTAATTTGTTACTGTCCTCACCCTTCCCATCAACTCCTATTTTGCTCAACCTTACAGTATGATCCCTTTTTGAGTTTTCTGCTTCATTGATACAGTTGTCTTTCTTGACTTCCCTTGTTCTAACTTTCCCTTCAATTTCCTTCTTTAACATCCAGTTTGTCCCCTCCCCCCGCTACTTAGTTTCAACGCAGCTGTGCTGCAGTAGCAAACCTGCCTGCCAGAATGCTGGTTCCCAACCTATTAAGGTGCAAACTGTCTCTCTTGTATAATTTATGCTTACCACAAAACATACCCCAGTGATCCAAAAATTTAAGTCCTTGCTTCCTGCACCAGTTCCCCAGCCACACGTTCTCCCTGTTTCTGGCCTCACCAGCCTGAGGAACTGGAAGCAAACCGGAGATAACCTTGGACGTCCTGCTTTTCAGCCTTCTTCCTAGTTCTCCGAAGTCCCACTGTAGTATGTACCTCCTCTTCTTCCTGACATCATTTGTGCCGACATGTACCACTACCTCTGGTTCTTCACCTTCATCCTTGAGGATTTCTTGCACTCTGTCTGTGATGTCTTTAACCCTGGCACCAGGAAGGCAACACACCATCCTCAAGTCCCGCCTGCTGCCACAAAAACCCCGGTCAGTTCCTGTTACTATGGAGTCCCCTATTACCACAGCTCTGTGCGACGTCCAACTCTTCCGCTCTGCCTCCACGGCAACTTTTGATTGACAGACCTGGCCTCCTCGTAGAGTGGCAGTGTCATCTGTCTCTACTGTTTCCAAAAGATTCAACTTGTTCCTGACAGGTACTTCCCCCGGGGTCTGTTGCACCAGTCTCCTCTCTGCCTTCCTCATCGTCTGCTCTCTTCTGTTTGAATATTTCATTATGCAAGTCGATATAATGTATTGCCTTCTAAAGCTTATGTAAAAATTGCCTGAGGGAAAAGGCACTATAGAAATGCAATTAATTCCTGCTGAATACAGAGTTAGAGTGTATAGTTTTTCTTTCTTTAAAAGTCTGAATGACCTTTAAGCTATGACTTTCTCAGGTTGATCTGAAGCCTTGCAGCAACATGGATCTTGCAAACATGGACACTGAGGCTTGCTCAGATTGAGCTGGATGATCACAGCTACGCAAACAGTATAACTCAGATGAAAGATCACCTCCTACCTCCAATCTGGGTTGTATTGTTTACATGGCATCTAGTCAATTTTAGAGTCATAGTCATAAAGATGTAGAGTGGACATCTTCGGACCCTTTGGCCCAACTCTTCCACGCTGATCAGTTAGCATAATGGAATCTTGCCCCGGCTGCCAGCGTTTGGCCCATATCCCTCTACACCTTTCCTATGCACATACTGATGCATTTTAAAATGTTGCAATTGTACCAGCCTCCAACACCTCCTGTATCAGCTCATTCCATACGCACATCACCTTCTGCGTGAAAATGTTGCCCCTTAAGTCTTTTTAAAAATTTTTTCCCTCTTACCTTAAACCTACGCCCTCTAATTTTGGACTCCCCCGCTCTGTGGAAAAGACCTTGTTTATTCACTCTATCCATGCCCCTCATGATTTTATAAACCTCTATCAGGTGACCCCTCAGCCTCCAATGATCCAGGGAAAAGAGCTCCGGCCTATTCAGCCTCTCCCTGTAGTTCAAACTCTCTAACGTTCTTGTAAACCTTCTTTGAACCCTTTCCTACAGCAGGTTAAAGTCAGTGTGTTGGTTATATAACGCTGAAATAAATACCGTAACAAGCTTCTGGTTATAAAACACACTCGTGCGCGAAGCATCAGCGGAGATGAACCAGCCTTTAGGTAATAGCGATAACCACAAAATAAATCTACAATCGCACTTTACTGTATTATTGAGCAAACTGTGCAAGTTTTTTGTGCCCTACCTTCTCTTCCGAATAGTTTCATCCTGAAATAAAGTAATTGCGAACAGTGAGGACGGTAGTAACAGGGTTCAAGGGGAGAGAGGCCGGTGAAACGAGCAAGCGCAACACGGAAGTGTAAATGTATTCCCGAAAGAGAGGCAAAATAAACTGGAATTCAACAGCAGCCGTTTACACATACACGCACATGTGAAACGGCAACATAATTGGAATGGGGCTTCCCGGGGGTAACAAAATGAGAGTTGGAAAGGAAACAACAATTAAATAAAATACTCAGGTCAGGTGTTACATTCCCCAAAAGTTGCCACGCATTCCGGAGGTATGTTGAGGAGCCAGTTAGCCCAGTAGCAACCGCAGGACATAACGCAAAACATAATCAGGCATTTAGATCTACTTCTATCTTTTTAGCAAATGTAATATTTGTTTTCCTTTTATAAGTTATTGAATCACTGAACTGACTCACAATATTTTCTGTCACCTTCAGAAACATCAGCTCGTCTTTTTCTTCCATCAGTTTCTGCAACTTTGAGAGTTTCTCCTCAATGGAATTTAAATTCTCCTGAATCTCACGAAGGTTTTTCTCCATCGGTTCGACAACCCTCTCCTCTTCTTCCCTGAGATCTCTGAGTAAACGCTGCTCTTTCTCAGTGAGAATCTGGTGCATTTTAGTGAACTCGGATGTGATGTGGGTCTGCAGACTGCTCGCCTTTTGCTACCAAATGAAATGTGAAACCTCATTAATGTCCCGCGATAAAGGGAACAAAATTAATCCAGATCCCAGAGAATCAGCACAGGGAGAGCTCACCCTCACTTCGGAAATCTTCCGTTTCTGGGTCAGTTCCGCTTGTAGAACCGTCGATTTCTTCTCTGCGAGAGAATCTAAGGAAGATTTCAACTGATCCTGGAATTGGAGAGAGAGAGAGAAAATACAGAATTAAAGTGTTAGATGGTGAAATTATAATAAAACTCTAACCTTTTAAAATTTACCTTGTACATCTCTACAGCTTCGTTCATTGGTAGGAAGCGGTGCTCTCTATGTTCCCGAGAATCTCTACAAATCAGACAGATCAATTTCTTGTCAGTTTCACAAAACAGCTTCAGATCTTCCTGATGTTTCTCACAGCGAATTTCACTTTCCTTCACTTTCGGATCCAGCTTAAAGTTTCGAGTTTTCTCCGCTAGGTTCGCTAAGGCCCTGTTTACCCTGAAGTTTCTTTCAGTAAATTCCTCTCTACATTCCGGGCAGGAGTTTATCTCCTTCTTTTCCCAACTCTGGGTGATACAGGAGCGGCAGAAGTTATGTCCACAATCTAGTGTAACCGGATTGGTGAAAAATTCCAGACAAATGGGACAAATTGCTTCCTCGCTGAAAATCTGTAACTGCTCTCTGGAAGACATGATCACACTCAGAACTTCCTGATTCAAATCCTCGTTACTTTGGATATTCGTACGCTGCGGAACATCTTCATTTCCAAGATTTCCTGGTGAGGTTCACTGCAATAGTCGTATATTATATCGTGAAGTATACCTTCAATTTTCTCACGGGTCGATAAAAAGTTAGCGCAGTTGGGAGAATGAACAGAGTTCGAGGACAGACGGGAAGAATTCAGTCCGCCGAAGGTGAGAGAATTGTACGTAATGTTGTAAAGGATGAGAGAGGGAGTTTCAGGAGGCGGAGAAGGGCGGGGTCAAGATGAGATTGCATTTTTCTCCAGTCTGGGCTCGCTTCCGCCTACCAAGGCTCTAGTGAACCTGTAACACCCGGATTTCTAAAGATTTAAAAAATCCCTGAAGAGGCAACCTTTTCATGCAGATGGTGGTGTGTGTCTGGAATGAGCTGCCAGACGAAGTGTTGGAGGCTGGTACAATTATAGCATTTAAAAGGCATCTGGACGGGAATATGAATAAGGAGGGTTGAGAGGGATATGGGCCAAGTGCTGGTGAATGGGATTAGATGAGTGCAAGGTTTGTGAAGGTTGTGAAAAAAAAAATCCATGCAACGACTGCCAGAAACACTGTGTAGGACAAACAGGAAGAATGTTAGCCACCAGGATACACAAACACCAGTTAGCCACAAAAAGACACGACCCTCACTCCCTCTTAGCCCTACACACTCAGGAAAAAAACCCACCATTTCAACTGGGACAGGCTAAGCAAAGACATGCCAGAGAATTCCTAGAGGTCTGGCACTCCAACCACAATGCCATAAACAAACACATAGGTCTAGATACCATCTATCAACCCCTCAGAAAATGAACAGGAAATGACATCACCACGAACCCCTAGAACCCCATCCAGGACAAACATATAAATAGAAAGCAGGAGACAACAGCTTTGCTTCACTTGGAGGTCCCCACTGATGATGTTACCTAGCCAGGTAATTAAACATCTGGATATCAAACCTACAGCTCAGTGAGCAAACCTACACCCTAGGGTCTAGATGAGGTTAGGATATCTTGTCGGCATGGACGAGTTGGACCGAAGGGTCTGTTTTCATGACTCTATGACTCTAAGTGACTATGTTCCTCCGAATTCCCCCACATTATCCTCCTCATCCCGAGTGTGAATCCTCGGAAGATCGGGGTTCCCTGGACTATATGGCAGGAATTACTTTACAATGCAGACAACATGTCCCATTCCAGACTTTCACTCACACTTTCAATGAGAGGCTCTTTCCTTTCTTCTATCTGGGAGGGAATATCGATTGGGAAAAACTCAGCCCTGCTGACAATCTGCAGGATTAAAGGGCACTGACAGATTCATCCCATAATTTCACCCCGTCCCCCTGCCTCCTGCCAGCTGTAAACTGATGGGGGGTTGGACTCAGTCACAGGTAGCGAGAGAAGCCAGGTTAACATCCGGGAATAAATCCTGTATTGGAACCGGGAACTGAAAGGTCAGCAACCAAATATACACAACTGGGGCGCTTGGGGATGGGGGTGTGAGGAAGTTGGTAGTGGTGGAAGTTGAGAGAAGAAAAAAAAATCGAAGTTCATTTGTAGAGAAGTAATTGTTGGGTAGAATGAACTGAGAGCTGCAGGAACCCGGGGTATTCCACTCTGCAATATTTCCCAACAGGCGGAAGATGTATGAGATGAATAGGTGCCAGAGAGGCTGAACAGGTTGGGGCTATTTTCCCTGGAGCATCGGAGGCTGAGGGGTGACCTTATGGAGGTTTACAAAATGATAACAGGCAAGGATAGGGTAAATAGGCAAAGTCTTTTTCCTGGGGTTGGGGAGTCCAGAACTAGAGGGCATAGGTTTAGGGTGAGAGGGGAAAGATATAAAAGAGACCTAAGGGGCAACCTTTTCAAGCAGAGGGTGGTACATGTATGGATGAGCTGCCAGAGGAAGTGGTGGAGGCTGGTATAATTGCAATATTTAAAAAGCATTTGTATGGGTATATGAATAGGAAGGGCTTGGAGGGATATGGGCTGGGTGCTGGCAGGTCGGACTAGATTGGGTTGGGATATCTGGTTGCCATGGATGAGTTGGACTGAAGGGTCTGTTTCCATGCTGTACATTCTCTATGACTCTAAGCATTAGAAGCGGCATCATTGCTAAGATACATTGGTAGAATTAGAATATTTGACCCATTGATCCCTGTCCACATTCATAGTTCATGAAAACCCCGATTTCTGGAGATTCATACTTTGGGTGAGGAGGGTAGTGCAGGAGGGTTCGATGGAACATAGTCACTTAGAGTCGAAGAGTTACGGAAACACATCCTTCGGCCCAATTCATCCATGCCGACCAGATATCCTAACCTCATTTAGTTCCATTTACCAGCAGTTGGCCCATATCCCTCTTAGAGCTGAAAATGTGTTGCTGGAAAAGCGCAGCAGGTCAGGCAGCATCCAAGGAACAGGAGAATCGACGTTTTGGGCATAAGCCATTCTTCAGGAATGAGGAAAGTGTGTCCAGCAGGCTAAGATAAAAGGTAGGGAGGAGGGACTTGGGGGAGGGGCATTGGAAATGCGATAGGTGGAAGGAGGTCAAGGTGAGGGTGATAGGCCGGAGTGGGGTGGGGGCAGAGAGGTCAGGAAGAAGATTGCAGGTTAGGAAGGCGGTGCTGAGTTCGAGGGATTTGACTGAGACAAGGTGGGGGGAGGGGAAATGAGGAAACTGGAGAAATCTGAGTTCATTCCTTGTGGTTGGAGGGTTCCTAGGTGGAAGATGAGGTGTTCTTCCTCCAACCGTCGTGTTGCTATGGTCTGGCGATGGAGGAGTCCAAGGACCTGCATGTCCTTGGTGGAGTGGGAGGGGAAGTTGAAGTGTTGAGCTATGGGGTGGTTGGGTTCGTTGGTTCGGGTGTCCCAGAGGTGTTCTCTGAAGCGTTACACAAGTAGGCGGCCTGTCTCCCCAGTCTAGAGGAGGCCACATCGGGTGCAGCGGATGGAATAGATGATGTGTGTGGAGGTGCAGGTGAATTTGTGGCGGATATGGAAGTATCCCTTGGGGCCTTGGAGGGAAGTAAGGGGGGAGGTGTGGGCGCAAGTTTTGCATTTCTTGCGGTTGCAGGGGAAGGTGCCGGGAGAGGAGGTTGGGTTGGATGGGGCGTGTGGACCTGACGAGGGAGTCACGGAGGGAGTGGTCTTTTTGGAATGCTGATAGGGGAGGGAAGGGAAATAGATCCCTGGTGGTGGGGTCCGTTTGGAGGTGGCGGAAATGACGGCGGATGATACGCTGTACATGGAGGTTGGTGAGGTGGTAGGTGGGACCAGTGGGGTTCTGTCCTGGTGGCGGTTGGAGGGGCGGGGCTCAAGGGCGGAGGAATAGGAAGTGGAAGAGATGTGGTGGAGGGATTTTGCAAGAAATGCAAAACTTGCGTCCACACCTCCCCCCTCACTTCCCTCCAAGGCCCCAAGGGATACTTCCATATCCGCCACAAATTCACCTGCACCTCCACACACCCAATGTGGCCTCCCCTATATTGGGGAGACAGGCCGCCTACTTGCGGACGCTTCAGAGAACACCTCTGGGACACCCGAACCAACCAACCCAACCACCCCGTAGCTCAACACTTCAACTCCCCCTCCCACTCCACCAAGGACATGCAGGTCCTTGGACTCCTCCATCGCCAGACCATCGCAACACGACGGTTGGAGGAAGAATGCCTCATCTTCCGCCTAGGAACCCTCTAACCACAAGGGATGAACTCAGATTTCTCCAGTTTCCTCATTTCCCCTCCCCCCACCTTGTCTCAGTCAAATCCCTCAAACTCAGCACCGCCTTCCTAACCTGCAATCTTCTTCCTGACCTCTCTGCCCCCACCCCACTCCGGCCTATCACCCTCACCTTGACCTTCTTCCACCTATCGCATTTCCAACACCTCTCCCCCAAGTCCCTCCTCCCTACCTTTTATCTTAGCCTGCTGGACACACTTTCCTCATTCCTGAAGAAGGGCTTATGCCCGAAACGTCGATTCTCCTGTTCCTTGGATGCTGCCTGACCTGCTGCGCTTTTCCAGCAACACATTTTCAGCTCTGATCTCCAGCATCTGCAGTCCTCACTTTTTCCATATTTCTCTCAACCCACCCTATTCATGTTCCCATCCAGATGACTTTTAAATGTAATTGTACCAACCTCCAACACTTCCTCTAGCAGCTCATTTCATACATTTATTGAAATGTAAATAAGCACAGTTCTTTACTACATCGCAGAAACAGAATGAGATCTCCAGATTCTGGATTCTTACTTATAAAACCAGTTGATTGACCCCGAGTGTAAAATTGCTGATGGTACAGTGTTTTTTAAAAAAAAACTACCTATTTCAGGGATGTCATGACAAACCACTGAATCAGATGGGACTTGACGTTGGGCTTCCTGGCTCAGCGATAGGTAGATTGTCATTGCACCACAAGACCTCGCATTATTTGAGGTATAAAAGAAACCTGGAAGTTTCATTCACACGCAATATATTGCAATGGTCCAGCCTTCACCACATTGGAAAAATGTGTGATGTTGATACGCCAGTGCTGGACTTGGGTGGACAAAGTTAAAAGTCACAAAACTAATTACTCACAGTGGTAGGCAGCAATGAAAAGAAGTATATATAACCTGGCATTGTGTGAGTTTTTACATTGGAAAGAGTCTGAGAGGTGGGAACACCCTACAGTTTTAGATAGTGAAACCTCTAACAACAGTGGAATTATACAATGCAGAAGATGTTTATTTGGCCTCCCTCAGATGAATAAGTGCCAGCCCTTTGAAAGGACTTTCTAGCTTGTCCCATAACCTTTCCCTATAGTTTCCTTCTGCAAAAACTATTTATTCAATATACCTTATCGCTCAAACAGCGCTTTCCTGAGAATAACTTAATGTAGAAAATGCCAACCACCTTTTCCAACACGATGGCCAATTTCTCTGCTTCCACTAACACTTTGCATCAGACAACATGTCTCAGTAGGGATTCTGACCTGTATATCTCAGGGAACATAGCAAACAGTGCTTGGCAATTTTGAGAGCACCTTCTGATTCAGCCAACTCTTCAAACAGATAAAACAAGAACTTTCATATCAGAGAATAAGTCAATAATTATAAAAAAGTATTAAGAACATAAGAATAGGAGCAGGAGTAGGCCATCTGGTCCTTTGAGCCTGCTGCGCCATTTAGGAAATCATGGTTGATTTTTTGTGGACTCAGATCCACTTACATGTGCTCGCATCGTATCCCTTAATTCTTTTATTTTTTTAAAAATCTATCTTAGCTTTAAAAACGTTTACTCATCAACTACTTCACTGACAAGGAATTCCATAGATTTACAACACTCTGGGTGAAGAAGTTCCTTCACAATTTAGTCCTAAGTCTGCTCCCTCTCATCTTGAGGCTATGCCCTCTTGTACTACTTTCACTGCCAGTGGAAACATCCTCTCTGCTTCTATCTTATCTATTTCCTGCGTAACTGTATACGTTTCTATGAGACTCCCCCCTCGTTGAGGTTCTGTTTGCCGAGCTGGGAATTTGTGTTGCAGACGTTTCGTCCCCTGTCTAGATGACATCCTCAGTGCTTGGGAGCCTCCTGTGAAGCACTTCTGTGATGTTTCCTCCGGCATTCATAGTGGTTAGTTTCTGCTGCTTCCGGTTGTCAGTTCCAGCTGTCCGTTGCAGTGGTCAGTATATTGGGTCCAGGTCGATGTGCTTATTGATTGAATCTGTGGATGAGTGCCATGCCTCTAGGAATTCCCTGGCTGTTCTCTGTTTGCCTTGTCCTATAATAGTATTGTAGTCCCAGTCGAGCTCATGTTGCTTGTCATCTGCGTGTGTGGCTACTAAGGATAGCTGGTTGTGTCATTTCGTGACTAGTTGGTGTTCATGGATACGGATCGTTAGCTGTTTTCCTGTTTGTCCTATGTAGAGTTTTGTGCAGTCCTTGCATGGGATTTTGTACACTATGTTGGTTTTGCTCATGCTGGGTATCGGGCCCTTCGTTCTGGTGAGTTGTTTTCTGAGAGTGGCTGTTGGTTTGTGTGCTGTTATGAGTCCTAATGGTCGCAATCGTCTGGCTGTCAGTTCGGAAATGTTCTTGATGTATGGTAGTGTGGCTAGTCCTTTGGGTTGCGGCATGTCTTCGTTCTGTTGTCTTTCCCTTAGGCATCTGTTGATTAAATTGTGGGGGTATCGGTTTTTGGCGAACACATTGTATAGGTGTTCTTCTTCCTCATTTAGCAGCTCTAGTGTACTGCAGTGTGTTGTGGCCCTTTTGAACAGTGTCTTGATGCAACATTTGTTTGTGTTGGGGTGGTTGCTTTCGTAGTTCAGGACTTGGTCTGTGTGTGTGGCTTTCCTGTATACCTTTGTGATGAATTCTCTGATCAGTGTTCTCTGTACCATCACGTCTAGGAATGGGAGTTGGTTGTCCTTTTCTTCCTCTCTAGTGAATCGGATTCCTATGAGTGGGGCGTTGATGATCCAGTGTGTGTTCTCTATTTCTGTGTTTTTAATGATTACAAAGGTGTCATCCACATATCTGATCCAGAGTTTGGGTTGAATTTGCGGTAAGACTGTTTGTTCTAATCTTTGCATTACCGCTTCTGCTATGAGTCCAGAGATGGGTGAGCCCATGGGTGTGCCGTTGATTTGTTCATATATTTGGTTGTTGAATGTGAAATGTGTTGTGAGGCACAGGTCCAGTAGTTTGAGTATGCCGTCTTTGTCGATAGGTTCACCGTCCTGATGTCTGTTCTGTTCTACACAGGAAAGCCACACACACAGACCAAGTCTTGAACTACGAAAGCAACCACCCCAACACACACAAAAGAAGTTGCATCAAGACACTGTTCAAAAGGGCCACAACACACTGCAGTCACTAGAGCTGCAAAAAGAGGAAGAAGAACACCTATACAATGTGTTCGCCAAAAACGGATACCCCCGCAATTTAATCAACAGATGCCTAAGGGAAAGACAACAGAACGAGGACATGCCGCAACCCAAAGGACTAGCCACACTACCATACATCAAGAGCATTTCCGAACTGACAGCCAGACGACTGCGACCACTAGGACTCATAACAGCACACAAACCAACAGCCACTCTCAGAAAACAACTCACCAGAACGAAGGACCCGATGCCCAGCATGAGCAAAACCAACGTAGTGTACAAAATCCCATGCAAGGACTGCACAAAACACTATACAGGACAAACAGAAAAACAGCTAACGATCCGTATCCATGAACACCAATTAGCCACGAAACGACACGACCAGCTATCCTTAGTAGCCACACACACCGATGACAAGCAACATGAATTTGACTGGGACAACACTACTATTATAGGACAAGGCAAACAGAGAACAGCCAGGGAATTCCTAGAGGCATGGCACTCATCCACAGATTCAATCAATAAGCACATCGACCTGGACCCAATATACCGACCACTGCAATGGACAGGAGGCTCCCAAGCACTGAGGATGTCACCTTGACAGGGGACGAAACGTCTGCAACACAAATTCCCAGCTCGGCGAACACAACCACAACAATGAGCGCCTGAGGTACAAATCTTCTCACAAAATCTGAAGCCCCCCTCATTCAGAAGAATGTGCTTGGCAATTTTGAGAGCATCTTCTGATTTAGACAGACACTTCAAACAGATGAAATGTGGAGTTTCATATCAGAGGATAAGTGAATAATTATAAAATGTATTTATTGCGATGTAGTCAATATGTTAATGGATGTAGGTTTGTTCATTGAGCTGAAAGGTTCACTTCCAGATGTTTCGTTACCTTACTAGGTAACATCTTCAGTGGACATCATGCGAAGCAATGCTGAAAATTCCTGCTTTCTCTTTATATGTTTGGGTTTTTCTGGGTTGATGATGTCATTTCCTGTGGTGAAGTCACTTCCTGTTCCTTTTCTCAGGGTGGGGTTAGATGGGGTCTAACTCTTTAGAGTTCTGGTTGGAATGCTATGCTTCTAGGAATTCTCTTGCGCGAATTCTCATCACCAACCCAAAGAAACCCAAACATATAAATAAAAAGCAGGAATTTTCAACATTGCTTCGCATGAGGTCCATTGAAGATGTCACCTAGTAAGGTAATGAAACGTCCGGAAATGTCCCTTCCGGCTCAGTGAGCAAACCTACATCCAAAACCTCAACCTGAGCTATAAATATTCCAAAATTCATCAATGTGTTAATTTATGGAATAGGTATATCGTTTGCCTTGACCAAAAATCATTCAAATATCCTGTTTTGTAATTTAGTGCTTCAATGAAATGCCTTATTTCTTCAAATGCATTACGTACATAATAGTTGTTCTCATTTTGTTTGAATATTATATAGCTGAAACTTTATATTCATCAAAGAGACAATTCGATCTTGCAGGTAGAAAATTTAATGTAATAAGGAAAGCATGGCAATTAATGGCTTTGTGCATGGGAAATCATGTCTCACAAACTTGAGTGAGTTTTTTGAAGAAGTAATAAAGAAGATTGATGAGGGTAGAGCAGTAGATGTGATCTATATAGACTTCAGTCAGGCGTTCGACAAGGTTCCCCATGGGACACTGATTAGCAAGGTTAGATCTCATGGAATACAGGGACAACTAGCCATTTGGATACAGAACTGGCTCAAAGGTAGAAGACAGAGGGTGGTGGTGGAGGGTTGTTTTTCAGATTGGAGGCCTGTGACCAGTGGAGTGCCACAAGGATCGGTGCTAGGCCCTCTACTTTTTGTCACTTACATAAATGATTTGGATGCGAGCAAAGAGGTACAGTTAGTAAGTTTGCAGATGACACCAAAATTGGAGGTGTAGTGGACAGTGAAGAGGGTTACCTCAGATTACAACAGGATCTGGACCAGATGGGCCAATGGGCTGAAAAGTGGCAGATGGAGTTTAATTCAGATAAATGTGAGGTGCTGCATTTTGGGAAAGCAAATCTTAGCATGACTTATACACTTAATCGTATGGTCCTAGGGAGTGTTGCTGAACAAAGGGACCTTGGAGTGCAGGTTCATAGCTGCTTGAAAGTGGAGTTGAACGTAGATAGGATAGTGAAGAAGGCGTTTGGTATGCTTTCCTTTATTGGTCAGAGTATTGAGTACCGGAGTTGGGAAGTCATGTTGCGGCTGTACAGGACATTGGATAGGCCACTTTTGGAATATTGCTTGCAATTCTGGTCTCCTTCCTATCGGAAAGATGTTGTGAAACATGAAAGGGTTCAGAAAAGATTTACAAGGATGTTGCCAGGGTTGGAGGATCTGAGCTACAATAAGAGGCTGAACAGGCTGGGGCTATTTTCCCTGGAGCGTCGGCAGCTGAGGAGTGACCTTATAGAGGCTTACAAAATGATGGGGGGCATGGATAGGATAAATAGGCAAAGTCTTTTCCCTGGGGTGGGGGAGTCCAGAACTAGAGGGCATAGGTTTAGGGTGAGAGGGGAGAGATATAAAAGAGACCTAAAGGGCAACGTTTTCACGCAGAGGTTGGTACGTGTATGGAATGAGCTGCCAGAGGATGTGGTGGAGGCTGGTACAATTGCAACATTTAAGAGGCATTTGGATGGGTATATGAATAGGAAGGGTTTGGAGGGATATGAGCCGAGTGCTGGCAGGTGGGACTAGATTGGGTTGGGATATCTGGTCGGCATGGACGGATGGACCGAAGGGTCTGTTTCCATGCTGTACATCTCTATGACTCTATGACTCTAAAAGAAAGGTATTCAGGAATATAGGCGAAAGTGAGAACTGCAGATGCTGGAGATTAGTTGAGAGAGTGGTGCTGGAAGAGCACAGCAGGTCAAGCAGCATCCACGGAGTGGGAGAGTCCACATTTCGGGCAAAAGCCCTTCATCAGAAATATTCAGTAATATGCCTAATCAAATTAAAAGTTTGGCTACAGCCAAAGTATTATACCAATTTCTGCTTCGCATCTTGGGTGGTGCAGAGTAGATTTTCTTGACAGGTTCCAGAAGTGAGGGACTTTAGTCACATGGTCAGTTTTGAACTGGGTTTTCTTTTCCTTTAGGATGAAAAGGATTATTAGGGAGAAGCATAGCAGGGTCATACCTGATCATGTTGGCTTTATGGAAGTTACACACATAGAGAAAAGAAACTGTTCCCTTCAATTGATAGTAGAAGGACCAGAAAACGTTTTTTTTTTGGTGACAGTGGGAAGAATAAATTGTTTGCATACAATGATAGTAATCTCACAATGTTATATCTGGTGTGAGCAATTAATTATTTCAGAGGAAATTAATTGGGGGTTTCAAGGAAATGAACTTTTCCAACAGTGAAAAATTGAAATTGTAAAGAGACCATGGAATTATTGTGGCAGAATGAGGCAATAGACTCCCCTTCTGCCTCACAATGGGCTGTATTAAAAACATTATTAAAAAGAAAAGAACTCAAATCCCGGCAGCTTCATTATCATGGATATGTTGTTGAGGGATCTTCATTGGAAATGTGCTAATGATTCCTAGAGGACTGACCTCCGGGTTCAAGACAGAATGAAGCTAACACCTCTGGCTGGAACCGACATTGCAAGGATTCCTCAGTAACACAGCTGTAATCATTACAGCACCAATTTCAGACAAACAAGTGGCGTCATGACTCTCCAAACCACAAGGGCATTAAAAGAAAAATGAGACTTCTGCGGCACCCACAGCTAGAGAAAATATGTAAGGTAATGATTAGGCTTGCAAAATGTAGTTGCTCAGAAATATAGAATAAATTAATGTAATTACAGTGGATTATTTTCAACAGCTGCTTAAAAACTGTTCCCTACAGATACTTTGAAAAAAGATCAATGATCAAATGTCTATTTATCTCATCCTTTTATAATTGATTCTTGGGCTTTCCCTACTACTAGAGCTCTTTGACGAAGTTACCAAGTTGTTAGATGAAGGAAGGGCGGTTGATGTCATATACATGGACTTTAGTAAAGGGTTTGATAAGGTTCCCCATTGTAGACTAATGGGGAAAGTGAAGTCACATGGTGTGCAGGGTGTTCTAGCTAGGTGGATAAAGAACTGGTTGAGCAACATGAGACAGAGAGTAGTAGTTGAAGGAAGTTTCTTGAAATGGAGAAAGGTGACCAGTTGTGTTCCACAGGGGTCAGTGTTGGGGCCACTGTTGTTTGTAATATACATAAATGATCTAGAAGAGGGCATTGTTGGTATGGTCAGCAAGTTTGCAGATGACACAAAGATTGGTGTAGTAGCAGAAAGCATAAGGGACTGTCAGAGAATACAGGAGGATATAGATAGACTGGAGAGTTGGGCAGAAAAGTGGCAGATGGCTTTCAATCCAGACAAATGCGAGGTGATGCATTTATGCAAGTCTAATTCTAGAGCGAATTATACAATGAATGGAAAAGCCTTGGGAAAAGTTGATGGGCAGAGAGATAGAACATAGAACATAGAACATAGAAGAATACAGCGCAGTACAGGCCCTTCGGCCCTCGATGTTGCGCCGATCAAAGCCCACCTAACCTACACTAACCCACTATCCTCCATATACCTATCCAATGCCCGCTTAAATACCCATAAAGAGGGAGAGTCCACTACTGCTACTGGCAGGGCATTCCATGAACTTACGACTCGCTGAGTGAAGAACCTACCCCTAACATCAGTCCTATATCTACCCCCCCTTAATTTAAAGCTATGCCCCCTTGTAATAGCTGACTCCATACGTGGAAAAAGGTTCTCACTGTCAACCCTATCTAACCCCCTAATCATCTTGTACACCTCTATCAAGTCACCCCTAAACCTTCTTTTCTCCAATGAAAACAACCCCAAGTGCCTCAGCCTTTCCTCATAGGATCTTCCTACCATACCAGGCAACATCCTGGTAAACTTCCTCTGCACCCGTTCCAGTGCCTCCTATAGTATGGCGACCAAAACTGCACACAATATTCCAGATGCGGCCGCAGCAGAGTCTTATACAACTGCAGCATGACCTCAGGACTCCGGAACTCAATTCCTCTACCAATAAAAGCCAGTACGCCATATGCCTTCTTCACTGCACTATTTACCTGGGTGGCAACTTTCAGAGATCTGTGTACATGGACACCAAGATCCCTCTGCTCTTCCACACTACCAAGTAGTCTACCATTAGCCCAGTAATCCATCTTTTTATTACTCTTACCAAAGTGAATCACCTCACACTTAGCTACATTGAACTCCATTTGCCACCTTTCTGCCCAGCTCTGCAGCTTCTCTATATCCCGCTGTAACCTGCCATATCCTTCCTCACTGTCTACAACTCCTCCGACTTTCGTATCATCCGCAAACTTGCTCACCCAACCTTCTAACCCTTCCTCCAGGTCATTTATAAAAATGACAAACAGCAATGGTCCCAAAACAGATCCTTGCGGAACACCGCTAGTGACAGCACTCCAAGATGAACCTTTGCCATCAACTACTACCCTCTGTCTTCTTCCAGCCAGCCAATTCCTAATCCAAACCTCCAACTCACCCTCAATGCCATATCTCTGTATTTTCTGCAGTAGCCTACCATGGGGGACCTTATCAAATGCCTTACTAAAATCCATATATACCACATCTACCGCTTTCCCCTCATCTACCTCCTTAGTCACCTTCTCAAAGAATTCAATAAGGTTTGTGAGGCACGACCTGCCCTTCACAAAACCATGCTGACTATCCTTGATCACATTATTCTTATCCAGATGTGCATAAATCCTATCCCTTACAATTCTCTCTAAGACTTTGCCCACAACAGAAGTGAGACTCACTGGCCTATAGTTACTAGGATTATCCCTACTCCCCTTCTTGAACAAGGGAACCACGTTTGCTAGCCTCCAGTCCTCTGGCACTACTCCTGTAGACAAAGAGGACACAAAAATCAAGGCCAATGGCTCTGCAATCTCCTCCCTTGCTTCCCAGAGAATCCTAGGATAAATGCCATCAGGCCCAGGGGACTTATTTATTTTCACCCTTGCCAGAATTTCCAACACCTCTTCTCTACATATCTCAAAGCCATCCATTCTACTTATTCGTGCCTCAGTATTCATATCGACAACAATGTCCTGTTCCTGAGTGAATACTGACGAAAAGTATTCATTCAGTGCCTCCCCAATCTCTTCAGCCTCCACACGCAACTTCCCATTACTATCCTTGATTGGACCTATTCCTTCCCTAGTCATTCTTTTATTCCTAACATACCTATAGAAAGCCTTAGGGTTTTCCCTAATCCTACCAACTAAGGACCTATCATGTCCCCTCCTTGCTGCTCTTAGCTCTCTCTTCAGGTCCTTCCGGGCTACCTTATAACTCTCAATCGCCCCTATTGAACCTTCACGCCTCATCTTTACAAAGGCCGCCCTCTTCCATTTAACAAGGGATTCCAATTCCTTATTAAACCACGGCTCCCTCACACGACCCTTTCCTCCCTGCCTGACAGGTACGTACTTATCAAGGACACTCAATAGTTGCTCCTTGAACAAGTTCCACATATCAATTACGCTCTTGCCTTGGAATCTACTTTTCCAATTCACACATCCTAAGTCATGCCTCAACGCATCATAATTTCCCTGCCCCCAGCTATAACTCTTGCCCTGTAGTACACACTTATCCCTCTCCATCACTAGAGTAAAAATCACCAAATTGTGGTCACTGTCCCCAAAGTGCTCACCTACCTCTAGTTCTAATACCTGGCCTGGTTCGTTACCCAGAACCAAATCCAGTATAGGCTCACCTCTTGTTGGCTTATCTACATATTGTGTCAGGAAACTCTCCTGCACACATTGCACAAACACTGACCCATCTAACAAACTTGAGCTATAGCTTTCCCAATCAATATCAGGAAAGTTAAAGTCTCCCATAACAATCACCCTATTACTATCACTCTTCTCCTGAATCATCTTCGCAATCCTTTCTTCAACGATTCTAGGACTATTAGGAGGCCTGTAAAAGACTCCTAACAGGGTGACCTCTCCTCTCCTATTCCTAACCTCAACCCAAACTACCTCAGATGGCAAATCTTCGTCCATCTTCCTTTCCACCGCTGTAATACTATCTTTGACAAGCAAAGCCACCCCCCCCCCTCTTTTACCCCCACCTCTGACCCTACTAAAACATTTAAACCCTGGAACCTGCAACAGCCAATCCTGTCCCTGATCTAGCCACGTCTCCGTAATAGCCACAACATCGAAGTCCCAGGTACCAACCCACGCTGCGAGTTCACCTACCTTATTTCGTATACTTCTGGCATTAAAGTATACACACTTCAAGATCTGGGAGTGCAGGTCCATTGTACCCTGAAGGTTTCTGCACAGGTGGATAGAGTGGTCAAGAAGGCATATAATATGCTTGCTGTCATTGGATGGGATATTGAGTATTAGAGCTGGCAAGTCAAGTTAAAATTGTACAAGACATTGGTTCGGTCGCATTTAGAATATTGTGTATAGTTCTGGTCACCAAATGGGTGGCACGGTGGCACTCACAGAGACCTGGGTTCAATTCTTGCCTCGGGCAACTACCTGTGTGGAGTTCTCCCTGTGTCTGCGTAGGTTTCGTCCGGGTGCTCCGGTGCTCCCACAGTCTAAAGATATGGAGAGGGTACAGAGAAGGTTTATGAGGATGTTACCTGGTATATAAGGTGCTAGCTATGAAGGTTGAGTGGTTTAGGTTTATTTTCACTAGAAAAAAGGAGATTGAGGGGGGACCTGATCGAAGTTTACAAAATCATGAAGGGTATTGACAGGGTGGATCGAGATAAACTTTTTCCCATGGTGAAGGATTCAATAACCAGAGGTCATGCTTTCAAGGTGAGAGATTTAAGTTTAAGGGGGCTACACACAGCAAGTACTTCACACAGAGGGTGGTGGGTGTTTGGAATGCATTGCCAGCAGAGGTGGTAGAGGCAGGCATGGTAGATTCTTTTAAGATGCGTCTGGACAGATGCATGTGTAGATGGGGAGCAGAGGGACATAAATGCTTAGGAATTGACCGACAGGTTTAGACAGTACATTTGGATCGGCTCAGGCTTGAAGGGCCGAAGGGCCTGTTCTGGTCTGTAAATTTTCTTTGTTCTTTGTACTGGTGTAAGGCTCAAGGGTTTGTAGCTCCTTATCTTCTCGCTTCCTCCCTTCTTATATAGTGGGGTGATATTTGACAACTGAAGATGGTAGTTTCAAAGACCATTGTTGAACCTGGCAAGGACTGGGACAGCCTACTACCCAATGTTTTACTGATACAGTACTGCCAGCAATTCCTATGGTACTAAATGACGAGACTGGTAATCTAGACAACTGTGGAGGGGGTGGGAAGTGGAGAAGGAGATTGGTCAAGTGTACTTGTGTAGGCAGTGAGGATATAGGCGGGAGCAACATTTATGCATTAGTTGGGGGGGGACTGCTGAATGGAGTGTGAGGGAGAAAAGATTAAATGATCAAAATGTGTAAATGGCAGAATAATGGTGTGTGATTTTTAACCCTAATTTTTAGAATGGGTTGTATGTTTTAGTTCATTAATATGTAAATCCCAGTACTTCCTTCCAGTCACATTCTCAAGATAACTTAATGCTTTATATATAAAAGGTCATGATTTGGAGATGCTGGTGTTGGATTGGGGTGTACAAAGTTAAAAATCACACAACACCAAGTTATAGTCCAACAGGTTTAATTGGAAGCACACTAGCTTTCAGAGCGACGCTCCTTCATCAGGTGATAGTGGAGGGCTTGAGCGTAACACAGAATTTATAGCAAAAATTTACAGTGTGATGTAACTGAAATTATACATTGAAAAATTGATTGTCTGTTAAGCCTTTCATCTGTTAGAATACAGTGATAGTTTCACTTCTTTCATGTGTAAATCACAAAACTTTCTTTTTAAAGTTGCATTCTCGGGTTAGCTGTTAACAATGGTGATAGATAGACAATATGTAGAAGGTGTTAGCCCCCTGTGTTCTCTGTCTATGCCATGATGTTTAGATTGATTCTAATCTAAAAAGTGAGATAACAGTTTTACATAAATTTATGCAGTATTTGAGCTCAGAGTTTGACATTAATACATGCAGTTTTTTAGCAAAGTACAATGTAACTCTACAAGTTACACCCCAATATGCCAACATTTTTATGCACAGATTCGAACAAGACTTCTTCTCTATGCAGGATCTCCAACCAACATTGTACACCAGGTACATTGATGACATTTTCTTCCTCTGGACCCATGGCAAGGAGTCACTGATAAAACTACACAGTGACATCAACAAGCTTCATCCCACCATCAAACTCACCATGGACTACTCTCAACTATCTGTCTAACTCTTGGACACATGTGTCTCCATCAAGGATGGACATCTTAGCACCACTCTCTTCGGCAAACCTACAGACAACCTCACTTCTCCAGCTTCCACCCAAAACATATTAAAACAGCCATTCTCTATGGACAAGCCCTACACATACAGCGGATCTGCTCAGATGAGGAGGAACATGTCAGACACCTGGAAGTACTCAAAGATGCCCTCACAAGAACGGGCATGATGCTGAACTCATCGACTGCCACTTCCAACGTGCTACAGCAGGGAACCGTAATGACCTTCTCAGGAGACAGACACGTGCTGCAACTGACAGGGTACCCTACGTTGTTCAGTACTTCCCAGGAGCTTAAAAATTATGCCATGTTCTTCGTGATCTGCAACACATTATCAATGAGATGAGCACCTCACCAATACCTTGCCCACACCTCCACTACTTGCCTTTAAACAACCGCCAAACCTCAAACAGATCATTGTTTGTAGCAAACTGCCCGGCTCTCAGGACAACTCCATACAACCCTGTCACGGTGGATGCTGCAAGACATGTCAGATTGTGGACATAGATACCACTATTACCCGTGGGAACACCTCCCACTTTGTACATGGCAGGTACTCATGTGACTCAGCCAATGTTGTCTATCTTATACGTTGCAGGCAAGGATGCCCTGAGGCATGGTACATTGGGGAAACCGAGCAAAGGCTACGACAACGGATGAATGGGTACCGCACAACAATCAACAGACAGGAGGGTTCCCTGCCAGTTGGGGAACACTTCAGGGATCCAGGACATTCAGCCTCTGACCTTCGGGTGACCATCCTCCAAGGTGGACTTCGGGGCTGGCAGCAGAGAAAAATGGCTGAGCAGAGGCTGATAGCTAAGTTCGGTACCCATAGGGAGGGCCTCAACCGGGACCTTGGGTTCATGTCACATTACAGGTGATCACCATTGCACTACACACACACACAGATATTCCTACACACACACTCTCTCACATACACATGGATACAGGTACATACACACACACTCCCACACTCACACATGCACCTCCTCACAGACTTAAGACACTCTGCACTCACCTCACACACACACACACCTTTTCACAGTCACAACCCCTACCCCAGACAGACACACACAGACAGACAAAGACCCACATGCACACGTATATTTTGTGGGGTGAATTTGTACTTGCAGAGTTACATTGTACTTTGCTCAAAAACTGCATGTACTCATGTAGAACTCTGAGCTCAAAAACTGCATGAATTTTGTAAAACTCTGTTATCTCACTTTTTAGATTAGAATCAATCTAAACATCATGGCATAGACAGAGAACACGGGGGCTAACACCTTCAATATATTGTCTAGCACTGTACCCATGACTTGTCCGGACTTGTCCTACTTGCCTATCTCCTTTTCCACCTATCCACTCCACCCTCTCCGCCCTGACCTATCACCTTCATCCCCTCCCCCACTCACCCATTGTACTCTATACTACTTTCTCCCCAACCCCACCCTCCTCTAGCTTATCTTTCCACGCTTCAGGCTCACTGCCTTTATTCCTGATGAAGGGCTTTTGCCCGAAACGTCGATTTCCCTGCTCCTTGGATGCTGCCTGAACTGCTGTGCTCTTCCAGCACCACTAATCCAGAATCTGGTTTCCAGCATCTGCAGTCTTTATTTTTACCTAGCTATCACCATTGTTAACAGCTAACCCGCGAATGCAACTTTAAAAATTTACACATGAAAGAAGTGAAACTATCACTGTATTCTAACAGATGAAAGGCTTAACAGACAATCAATTTTTCAATGTATAATTTCAGTTACCTCACACTGTAAATTTTTGCTATAAATTCTGTGTTACGATCGAGCCCTCCACTATCACCTGATGAAGGAGCGTCGCTCCGAAAGCTAGTGTGCTTCCAATTAAGGTGGTAAAAACAATGACTGCAGATGCTGGAAACCAGATTCTGGATTAGTGGTGCTGGAAGAGCACAGCAGTTCAGGCAGCATCCAAGTAGCTTCGAAATCGACGTTTTGGGAAGTGTTGTGTGATTTTTAACTATATAAAAGGTGACATCTCAGTTTAGACACTGGATTAAAGGTGTGAGGTTGGAGCCTGTCTGTGTCCCAGTCTTAAACTAGATTGGTTCTATTTCAGAGTATCAGAAATAAGGTGGGTGAACTTAAGGCGTGGATCGGTACCTGGGACTACGATGTTGTGGCCATCACGGAAACATGGATATATGAGGGACAGGAATGGCTGTTGGAGGTTCCTGGTTACAGATGTTTCAGTAAGATTAGGGAGGGTGGTAAAAAAGGAGGGGGGGTGGCATTGCTAATTAGAAATGGTATAACGGCTGCAGAAAGGAAGTTTGAGGGGGATCTGCCTCTGGAGGTAGTATGGGCTGAAGTCAGAAATAGGAAAGGTGCAGTCACCTTGTTGGGTGTTTACTATAGGCCCCCCAATAGCAGCAGAGATGTGAAGAAACAGATTGTGAAACAGATTTTGGAAAGGTGCAGAAGCCACAGGGTCATAGTCATGGGCGACTTCAACTTCCCAAAGATTGATTGGAAGCTCTTTAGATCAAGTAGATTGGATGGGGCGGTGTTTGTGCAGTGTGTCCAGGAAGCTTTTCTAACAGTAGTATGTAGATTGTCCAACCAGAGGGGAGGCCATATTGGATTTGGTACTCAGTAATGAACCGGGACAAGTGGTGGGCTTGTTAGTGGGTGAGCATTTTGGTGATGGTGACCACAATTCTGTGACTTTCACCTTGGTTATGGAGAGAGATAGGTGCGCACAACAAGGTAGATTTTATAATTGGGGGAAGGGAAATTACGATGCTGTAAGACAGGATTTGAGGAGCATACGTTGGGAGCATAGGCTGTCAGGGAAGGATGTGGTGGAAATGTGGAACTTTTTCAAAGAGCAGATACGACGTGTCCATGATATGTATGTACCGATCAGGCAGGAAAGAAATGGTCGTGTGAGGGAGCCTTGGTTGACGAGGGAGGTTGAATGTCTAGTAAAGAGGAAGAAGGAGGCTTACATAAGTTTGAGGAAGCAGGGTTCAGACAGAGCAGTGGAGGGATACAGGATAGCCAGAAGGGACCTGAAGAAAGGGATTAGGAGAGCTAAGAGAGGGCATGAAAAATCCTTGGTGGATAGGATCAAGGATAACCCCAAGGCATTCTATGCATATGTGAGAAACCTGAGAATGACGAGAACGAGGGTAGGTCCGATCAAGGACAGTAGTGGGAGACTGTGTATTGAGTCGGAAGAGATAGGAGAGGTCTTGAACAAGTACTTCTCTTCAGTATTTACGAACGAGAGGGACCATATTGTTGAAGAGGAGAGTGTGAAACGGACTGTTAAGCTAGGAGAGATACCTGTTAGGAAGGAAGATGTGTTGGACATTTTGAACAACTTGAGGATAGACAAGTCTCCCGGGCCTGACAGGATATATCCTAGGATTATGTGGGAAGCAAGAGAGGAAATTGCAGTACCGTTGGCAATGATCTTCTCGTCTTCACTGGCAACGGGGGTGGTACCAGGGGACTGGAGAGTAGCGAATGTTGTGCCCCTGTTCAAAAAAGGGAATAGGGATAACCCCGGGAATTACAGGCCAGTTAGTCTTACTTCTGTGGTAGGCAAAGTAATGGAAAGGGTACTGAGGGATAGGATTTACGAGTATCTGGAAAGACACTGCTTGATTAGGGACAGCCAGCACGGATTTGTGAAGGGTAGGTCTTGCCTTACAAAACTTATTGAATTCTTTGAGGAGGTGACCAAGCATGTGGATGAGGGTAGAGCAGTGGATGTAGTGTACATGGATTTTAGTAAGGCATTTGATAAGGTTCCCCATGGTAGGCTTATGCGGAAAGTCAGGAGGCATGGGATAGAGGGAAATTTGGCCAATTGGATAGAAAACTGGCTAACCGGTCGAAGGCAGAGAGTAGTGGTAGATGGTAAATATTCAGCCTGGAGCCCAGTTACAAGTGGAGTTCCGCAGGGATCAGTTCTGGGTCCTCTGCTGTTTGTAATTTTTATTAATGACTTAGATGAGGGAGTCGAAGGGTGGGTCAGTATATTTGCAGATGATACGAAGATAGGTGGAGTTGTAGACAGTGAGGAGGGCTGTTGTCGGCTGCAGAGGGACTTAGATATGATGCAGAGCTGGGCTGAGGAGTGGCAGGTGGAGTTCAACCCTGCCAAGTGTGAGGTTGTCCATTTTGGAAGAACAAATAAGAATGCGGAATACAGGGTTAATGATAGGGTTCTTAGTCAGGTGGAGGAACAGAGGGATCTTGGGGTCTATGTACGTAGATCTTTGAAGGTTGCCACTCAGGTGGATAGAGTTTGTAAGAAGGCCTATGGAGTATTATCGTTCATTAGCAGAGGGATTAAATTCAAGAGTCGTGAAGTGATGTTGCAGCTGTACAGGACTTTGGTTAGGCCACAGTTGGAGTACTGTGTGCAGTTCTGGTCGCCTCACTTTAGGAAAGATGTGGAAGCTTTGGAGAGGGTGCAGAGAAGATTTACCAGGATGTTGCCTGGAATGGAGAGTAGGTCGTACGAGGGTAGGTTGAGAGTTCTCGGCCTTTTCTCGTTGGAACGGCGAAGGATGAGGGGTGACTTGATAGAGGTTTATAAGATGATCAGAGGAATAGATAGAGTAGACAGTCAGAAACTTTTTCCCCGGGTACAACAGCGTGTTACAAGGGGACATAAATTTAAGGTGAAGGGTGGAAGATATAGGGGAGATGTCAGGGGTGGGTTCTTCACCCAGAGAGTGGTGGGGGCATGGAATGCGCTGCCCGTGGGAGTGGTAGAGTCAGAATCATTGGCGACCTTTAAGCGGCATTTGGATAGGTACATGGATGGGTGCTTAATCTAGTTTAGAAGTTCGGCACAACATCGTGGGCCGAAGGGCCTGTTCTGTGCTGTATTGTTCTATGTTCTATGTTCTATTTCTAAAGCAAACAAATCACATATCTCCAGGTTCTCGTCCAACACGTTTATTTGGAAGCACTAGCTTTCAAGCGCTGCTACTTCATCACGTAGCTCCACACCATGTCCACAGTAGAAATTCATAAAATGTTACACAAATTGACTACTTGCATCTACTGCCTACAGATTGTGCGCCTTTTGAACAAAATAGAATGTATCTGCAATTGTAATTCTGTAAATGCAAATTCACTCCACGTTCACATGCGTGCATGTGAAGGACAGAGACGGAGAGTGTGTGTGTTTGCGTGGTGCATGTTTTGGTAGAGTGTGATTTGGAGGAGCCGGTGTTGGACTTGGGTGGACAAGGTAAAAAAAAAATCAGATGATGAAGAAGCAGCGTATCGAAAGCCAGTGCTTTCAAATAAACCTGCTGTTGTAGGATTTTTAACTTTGGTAGAGCGTGTGCGTGAGTGTGACAGAGTCTCAGCCTATGAGAGGGTGTGTGCGTGGGTGTGAGTATGGGAGCGTACGTGTGTAAGAGGGTCTGCGTGTGTATGTGAATTTGTATGGTGTCTGTGTGTGAGAGTGTATAGTGTAGTGGGGTCACCTGTGGTATGATATGAACCCAAGGTCCCGATTGAGACCATCCCTAGAGGGCACTACCGTAGCGCTGGAGTATCGAAGTTGAAAGCGGTTTGAATCAGGAAGTAAAAACAACGACTGCAGATCCTTTATTCCTGATGAAGGGCTTTTGCCCGAAACGTCGATTTCGAAGCTACTTGGATGCTGCCTGAACTGCTGTGCTCTTCCAGCACCACTAATCCTTGAATCAGGAAGTGCTGAGAGTGAACATGGCTTCCAGACAGCAGCTCCTGAGTTTCACCGAAGAGGCAATTTGTCCCATTTGTCTGGATTTCTTCACCGATCCGGTAATCCTGGATTGTGGACACAACTTCTGTCGCTCCTGTATCACCCAGAGTTGGGAAAAGAAGGAGATAAACTCCTGTCCGGAATGTAGGCAGGGGTTTCCGGAAAGAAACCTCAGGGGAAATCGGGCCTTAGCGAATCTGGCCGAGAAAGCTCGAAAATTAAAGCTGGATCCGAAAGAGAAGGAAAGAAAACCCCACTGTGAGGAACATCAGGAAGATCTGAAACTGTTTTGTGAAACTGACAAGAAATTGGTCTGTCTGATTTGTAGAGATTCGCGGGAACACAGAGAGCACCGCTTCATCCCGGTTAAAGAAGCTGTTGAACATTATAGGGTAAAGAGAGAGTGAGTTATTTCAACACATTTCCGTGCTTTGATACTTCCTTTCGGTATTTTTTTCTCTTTCTCTCAATTCCAGGATCAGCTGAAATCTTCCTTAGATTCTCTCACTGAGAAGAAATCGGCGGTTCTACAAGCGGAACTGACCCAGAAACGGAAGATTTCCGAAGTGAGGGTGAGCTCTCCCTGTGCTGATTTTCTGGGATCTGGGTTAGTTTTGTTCCCTTTATCGCGGGACATTAATGAGGTTTCACATTTCATTTGGTAGCAAAAGGCGAGCAGTCTGCAGACCCACATCACATCCGAGTTCACTAAAATGCACCAGATTCTCACTGAGAAAGAGCAGCGTTTACTCAGATATCTCAGGGAAGAAGAGGAGAGGATTGTGGAACCAATGGAGAAAAATCTTGGAGAGATTCAGGAGAATTTAAAATCTGTTGAAGAGAATCTCTTAAAGTTGCAGAGACATATGGAGGAAAAAGACGAGCAGACATTTCTGAAGGTGAGGGAATATATTTTTGGGTCAGTTCAGTCAGCAACAATGTAACTCGCGCTAACGACCAAATTAACATGGCATTTATTGCAGAAATAGAGTCAGAGGTAATCTGAATTTTTGCATGTCCCTGGATAGTTTTGCTGTTGTTAGTGGACTAACCATTCTGACACTGTCTGCAGAATCTGAGGAACACCAGCTACATTTGGGAATGATTTATCCTGATTCTAATATTTGTTTTGTGATTGTATTTATCTTTCCAAATTTAATGTCCTGTTGGAGCTCACATTGTAATCCAGTTTGACTACATGTGGTATGTGTCTCTGTGTAGATCCTTGAGGGCAGTAATTTCTGGATTATTCCCAATCCCAAGTGCTAGTGAGAGTAGTAATAAGGGGCTAGGGCAGGTGAATGCACAGCAAGGGAGCTGCTGTAAGGGGCAGGGATTCATATTTTTGGATCATTGGGACCTCCTTTGTGGTAGTAGTGACCTGTATAAGAAGAGCATGTTGCAGCTGAATTGGAAGGGAGGCAATATCCTGGCATGGAGATTTGCTTGTGCTACTTGAGAGCCTTTAAATGAGTAAGGTGGGGTCAGGTTGGGAATGAAAGAGATAAGTCTGCAACTGGTACAGAAGAGAAGGGGAGCAAGTTAACTAGCCATGGCAGGTAAGGGCACAGCAGAGAATGAGGTAAGACTGATAAATTAAACTGCATTTATTTCACACCAAGAGGCCTAACAGGTAAGGCAAATGAACTGAGGGCATTGTTGGGAATGTGGGACTGGGATATCATAGCTATTACAGAAATGTGGCTCAAGAAGAGGCAGCACTGGCAGCTTAATGTTCACCAGTATAGATGCTGCAGAATGAATGGAAAGGGGGCAAGAGGAAAGGGAGGGTGGCATTTTTACAAAAGGATAATGTTCCAGTTGAACTTAAGAGGATATTCCTGACAATATGTCCAGTGAAGTTATTTGGGTGGAATTGAGGAATAAGAAAGGGACGATCACTTTATGGCAGTTGAGCTGTCAACCTCCGGTAGTCAGCTGGGAAATTGAGAAGCAAATTTGTATGGAGATCAGAGTTACCTGTCGGAATCATAGTGTGGTAATGGTAAGCGATTTAACTTTTCAAACACAGATCAGAACTCCGATAGTATTATTGGCTGGGATGGAGAGGAATTTGTAAAATGTGTACAAGAAAGATTTCTTGTTCAGTATGTGGATGCATCTCCTACAGAAGGAGCAAAATGTGACCTTTCCTTGGGAGTAGGGCAGGGCAAGTGTCTGAGGTGTCAGTTGAGTAGCATTTTGGGCAAGTGAATTTAATTGTATTAGTATTAGTTTTAAAACAGTGATGGAAAAGGAGAGACTGGATCTAAAAGTTAAAGTTTTAAATTGATGGTCTGAGGCAAGAACTTTCAAAAGTTGGTTGGTGGTGGGTATTTACAGGTAAAGGAACCTTTTTGAAAATGGGAAGCCTTCAAAATGAGATAATGAGAGTTCAGAATTACCTATTCTGGTGAAAGGCAAGGCTGGTCGGTGTAGGGAATGCTGGATCACTAGAGAAGTTGAGGTTCTGGTCAAGAAAAAGAAGGAAACAAGCAGGTGTAGACAGCAGACATTGAGTAAATCCCTACAGCGGTAGGAATATACTTATGAGGGAAATCAGGACAAAAAGGACATTAGCTAGCTTTGGCAAATAGCATGTAGAGAAGTAAAAGGATTTCTATAAATATATTAAGGACAAAAGGGTAACTACAGAGAGAAAAATGCCCCTTAAAGATCAGCAAGACCACCGATGTGTGGAGCCACAGAAGCTGGATGAGATTACCAAATGAGTATTTGGTTTTGATGTTTGCTGTGCAGAAGGATGTGGAAGCTGGAGAACGTGGAGAAATAAATAGCAATATCTTGAAAAGCCCCAATTCAGAGAGGAGGAGGTACTGGATGTCTTAAAACACATAAAGGTGGATAAATCCGGGGGACCATATCAGGTGTACCCTAGAACTTTGTAGGTGGTCAGGGACTGATCATTGGCCCCCTTGCTGACTTATCTGTATCATTGATAGCCACAGATGAGGTCATAGTCATAGAGATTCATAGACATAGAGTCATACAGCACAGAAACATGCCCTTCTGTCCAACTTGTCCATGCTGACCAAGTTTCCGAAACCGAACTAGTTACACATGTCTGCGGTTGGCCCATGTCCATCTAAATCTTTCCTAATCATATGCCTGTCCAAAGTGGCTCTATTTTGGGATTCAACAATAAATGATATTCCTTTCCAGTTGGGTTTCCTGAATTATTACATCTTCCATACTTTTATACTCCTTGTGCTTAGCTCTGTTATCTTCCTTTTCTTCCACCGATGCCCTTTGTCTGCTGTCTGCCCCATCATTAGCCTCTCTTTCTGAGAAAGATGGAAATTCAAGCTAGCAGTAATGAGACAGGCCGAAGCTGAGGTACGTTGCCAAATTAATTGTTCCTTTAGAATGCTGAAGGGTTGTCCTGTTGCAATCTTAATGAATATATTGGAAATGCGGTAATTGTCCTCAGCACTAGCCCTCAGGCAGTTTCTCCCTTTCTCCAAAAGTGCTTCACTGATCAATCTTCAATGCTCAAATAAAGCTACTCCACTGACAGCTGTAACATGAAGGGATGCTGGGAGCTGTCAGAAAAATATTTGGGGTCTCATAAGACTGGAGGTTGGCCAGTGTTGTGCTACTGTTTAAGAAAGGTGGTACGACAAAGTGAGGGAACTGTAGACTGGTGAGCCTGACATCAGTGGAGAGGGACAGGGTGTTTGAAAAGGCAAGGACAGATTGAAGATAAACATTCCTGATGAAGAGCTTATGCTGAAACATTGACTCTTCTGCTCCTTGGATGCTGCCTGACCTGTTGTGCTTTTTGAGGGCCACACTTATTGACTCCAATCTCCCGCATCTGCAGTCTTCGCTTTCTCCTAGTCGCCGATTAAGGGTAGTTAACATGGCTTTGTGCATGGGAAATCATGTCTCATTAACATAAAGAAGTTAGTGTTGAAGTTTATGAAGAAGTGATGAAGAGGTTGATGAGGGCAGAGAGATGGAAGTGATGTAAATGGACTTCAGTAAAGTGGTTGACAAGGTTCTGCATGGTACACTAGCTAACAGGGTTAGATCACATGGAATACTAGGAGAACTAGCCAATTGAGTACAAAATTGGCTCAAAGGTAGGAGACCAAAGGTGGAGGGCTGCTTTTCTGTCTAGAGGCCTGTGAAGGGCAATGTGCCACAAGGATCGGTGCTGGGTCCACTGCTTTATGTCATCTATATAAATGATTTGGATGTGAGCATAGGAGGTATCAAAGGTAAGTTTGCAGATAGCACCAACATTGATGGTGCAGTGGACAGTGAAGAAGGATATGTCAAAGAGCAGTAGGATTTTGATGAAGGAATGGCAGATGGAGTTTAATCTAGAAAAATGTGAGATGCTACATTTTTGTAGGGCAAATTAGGGCAGGATTTATATGCTTAATGGTAAGGTCCTGGGGAGGGTTTCTGAACAAAGAGACCTTGGAGTGCAGGTTCATAGTTCATTGAAAGTGAAATCACAGATTGATAAGATAGTGAAGAATGTGTTTGGTATGCTGTCCTGTGTTCATTGATGCATTGAATATAGGAGTTGGACACTCTTGTGGTTCTACAGAACATCTTTTAGGCCAGTGTTGGAACAGTGCATTTAATTCTGGTCTGTCTGCAACAGGAAACATTTTGTTAAACTTGAAAGGGTTCAGAAAAGTTTGACAAGGATTTTGCCAGGGTGGTGGGTTTGAGCTGCTGGGTGAGGCTGCATAGGCTGGGGCTGTTTTCTCTGGAGCAACGGAGGCTAAGGCTGATCTTAGAAGTTTATTTAAAAAATGAGTGACACGAGTAGGGTGAATAGCCAAGTGTAGGATGGTCTAAAATGACAGAGCATAGAATTAAGGAGAGATGGGAAAGATTTAAAAGGGAACTTAGAGGCAACCTTTTCAAGCAGAGCGTGGTGTTTGTATAGAATGAGCTGTCAGAGGAAGTGATGGAGGCTGGAACAATAACTAAATTTCAAGGCATCTGGATGGGTATCCAAATAGAGGGAAATGGGCCAAATGCTGGCAAGTGTGACTGGATTAGGATATCTGGTTGGTAAGGACGAGTGAGACCAAAGGGTCTGTTTCCATGCTGTACAACTCTATGACTCTATGACATACCTTCATTGAAGGGGACATCGAGTATCAGGATAGATAAGTTATGCTGCTGCTTTATAGAACTTTAGTTAGGCCACAATTGGAATATTTCATATCGTTCTGTTCATCACACTAATAAAAGGACGTGAATATTTTGAAAATGGTACAAGAAAGGTTTAGCAGGTATGGGGGATTTTAGCTATGAAAAAAGGTTGGAAAGACTGGGTTTGTTTTCACTGGAACACTGGAGGTTGAGGGGTGACCTGGTAAAAATTTATAAGATTGGCATGGATAGAGTGGAATGTATTCAGCTTTTTAGCAGGGTGGAGGGGCTAATTACTCAGGGACACAGGTTCAAGGTATGAGTGGGGATGTTTAAAAAGTGGGTGAAGTAAGTTTTTCACATAAATGGTGGTGAGTGTCTGGAACACGTTACCAGAGGAGGTGGTGGAAGCAGACACAACAGCAGCATTCAAGAAACAGCTGGATGAATATATTGAATAGGAAGGGAATTTTGGGACACAGATACTGTAAGTGAAGACAGTTTTAATATGAAAGGGCCAAATGTGTTGGTGCAGGCTTGGAGAGCCAAAGGGCCTGTTCCTGTGCTACATTCTTCTTTGGGAGCACCAAAAAAAAATTCTGCTCCAATTGATTTTTAAGAGGAAATCTTTCTATCTAAGACTTCATGCTGGCAGCAGGAACTCAAGCTTCCAGCTCCAGCAACCAGCAAAAACCTGCACAACTAACTGAAAGCAAAACCGAAATCCTCCGGAGCTGTTTGAGCCTGATCCTGCTCACTCTTGATTCATTTGTCTTACTAAAACACAGCCAGGCAGAACTCAAAGCTGCATATCAACTGCCTGTCTGAAGGAGAGATTTCAATACTATTGTGACAACATCCCTCTGCAAGAGAAACAGGACAGCACACATTTCTCAAAGGCACAATATTGTCACAGGGACTAATGTTGAGTTCCAGGGTATTTTGCTGCTCCTCAATCTTGTTTCCAAAATGTATTATTTTACACTTTCATGTTGTGTCTGCTCATTTCAGCTGGGGAACTTGGGGATATAAATAGTAATGTCTGTCTCCTTCTGAAATCTGTTACATAACTTTCACTCATTGTGTTTAATTTGTTTCAGGAGGAAGCTTGTTCGGATACAAGGTAGGACATGCTCTGTACTGAAACACAGCCTTGTACATTCATTTCTTGGTTGTTGCCACAGTATTCATTTTCTATTCTTCAGGCAGCCAAAACTTGACTGATTGATTACGTGTGCTTATGTAATAACATACTTCTTCACAATTTTATTATATATAATTAATGTACAATATTGTGTTTCATGGCAAGGTATAAGGTAAAGAAAATACAAACGTTCCATGATATGAATTAATCACTGTCTCACAGAGACCGCTTGGATTACTTTGCTTTTTCTATAGACTCAGAGAGTCACATGGTCCATGTGTCCAGTAAATGGCATTCTTGCCTCTGCATGGGTCCTGTTTTTAATGCAGGATGGCTTGCTCACACCATAAGATAACCTCACTCTTTAACCCCAACAATCACAGCAACAAAATTGTGTGTTTTTGAGAGACTTTATAGTAATACAAGGTCTCAACCATTAAAAAGGAGTGTTAGAAAACATTCAGGTAGATATTGAGAGTTGTGACTGAGCTAATTTAAAGGATTGTCTTAAATAAACAAAGAGAAGTGGAGAAACTGTGCAAGGGAATTCTGGATTTGCATGTCTCAACAGTCAAGGGCACTGCCGTAGGTAGTGCAGCAACTCACATTAGGAAGGACCCAGAAGCAAGAATAGAGCAACACAGGAATCCATGAGTTTTTTTTTGCAAACACAGTAATTGATTAGATATGAAGGTTTTGGATGGTTTCAGCCATTGCCTTATAGGCTGAATGTTTATCGTTTCCTGCTTTATGTTTTGTTTTGGTAACTGAAAAGTGGTATAAATTCAGGCTGATGATTAATGTAGGTTTTTGTGCATCTTAAAGGAGAGAAAATAGAGTTAGAGACACAGATGGGCAGCACCATGGCTTAGTGGTTAGCACTACTGCCTCAAAGCACCAGGGACCTGGGTTTGATTCCCACCTTGGGCGACTGTCTGTGGAGTTTGCACATTTTCCCCATGTCAGTGTAGGTTTCTGCCCACAGTCCAATGACTTGCAGGTTAGGTGAATTGGCTATGCTAAATTACCCATAGTGTTAGGTGCATTAGTCAGGGGTAAATATATGATAGGGGAATAGGTCTGGTTGGGTTACTTTTTGGAGGGTCAGTGTGGACTTGTTGGTTCAAATGGCCTGTTTCCATACTGTAGGGAATCTAATCTAATCTAGATGTTTAGTGTGAAATTCTAAAGCTTGAGGTAAAGCTCTTACAATAACTTTCCCGATTATGAATTCAGTTGCATATAGACCAAGGGAACTCCAAGGCCCTAGATTAGTTCAAGCTCATCTAACAACAATAATCCAGTTGGAAAGTCAACCACCAAATGGGGAGTGACTAAAATCAGAGATGCCCAAGACAGTGGTAAACAAAAGAAAGCAGGATTCAAAGAGGGTTGTCAAAACCACTTATTACAGAGTTGGACATTTGGCTTTTCAATGGTTTCATCCTTCTTGCTTTGTTCCACAAGCTCTGACTACAATACGGCAAATAAATGTTTAGCATCTCCTATGGTGTGTGATATGTTGATAACTAATCTGGGCATTCCTTCTTGACACAGGATTTTGATTTAAGAGTTATTTTTTGCTTAGTTACAGAATCAAGATTAACATGTCACTTTCTGCACATTTGCTGTATGATACAAAAATGCTGAATTTTTGACAATTTGATTGTTTAAATCATTCCAATAAATTCAAGATGGTGACATCCTCTCTTTTAATGTTTACAGGATTTATGAGGAAAATCAGGCACTTTCAATAGCTGTTGGAGCACTGTCAATTGGACTGTTCAATGGCCCTTTACAGTACACAGCGTTGAGGGAAATGTTTGACAACATTGACCCTGGTAAAGCTTTTACAATAACTTTCCTGATTATGAATTCAGTTCTGAATAGGACAGAGGTTTCGAGGCCCTAGATTAAATTGAGATAATCTAACAATAATAATCTAATTCTCTCTGCAAACTCAGCATACTATTCTCCCTCCATTGCTCTCCTGAATTCTCTTCTTGCTCTCATTCTATCTGCCCCCATGCCATCTCTTCTCTCAATCTCTCCCTCATTTCCTTCTCTTGTGTACTTGTTTCCAACATGCCTCACCAGCTGTTTTCTCTCCTTCATTCTACCCTTTACCAATCCCTTCTCTTTTTTTAATCCTCGCTCATGATCTTTCTCTGAAACACAGTCCATACAATTGTCTTTATTTTGTTCTCTATGACAGTTCTATTATGTGTGCTGTAATTTAATTTTGTGTCTGGTATCTACAGGGTGAGACACTCTCTCTCTCTCTCTCCCACATACATACTCACACAAAATCACACTCACTCACTCACTCTCTCACACACACATGCTCTCGCTCGCTCACTCACTTTCTCTCTCTGTCTCATACACCACACACACATTCTCTCTCTCACACACACACACAAACTCTCACTCACTCACACACTCATCTGTCCAACTGTCACACACACATGCTCTCGCTCTCACTCGCTTACTCACACACTCATTTACTCACTCTCTCTCTGACTCACACACCACACGCAAACTTTCTCTCTCTCTCACACACACGCACGCACACTCTCTCTCTCTCACTCTCACACTCTCTCT